>NC_081410.1:555193139-556566889 GCF_030272615.1 Cryptomeria japonica | reverse complement strand
AACCAAATCAAATTGAACGAGACAAAGACAAAATTAGAGAGGATTCATTCCTATTTAACCATAAATGAGTTTAAAATGCAATAGAACTTGAAATTATGAATAAAAACACCCAAGGGAAGACTGTCACGTGGTAATTCTCAGGAAAAGTGCAAGGAACCTTCAAGTTTTTATTGATTTTCTTACTCAATACATGGCAACCAACCTTACATTTAATGAGGAAAAAAATTTATAATGTCCTCAAAGATTTAAAATGGTTACAACCACCATTTCAACTTGTTTTTAACAAACTCGCTCCTAATTACCCTCATAATGCAAAAATTTGCTTTGTCAACTCTTTGTCAACTTTGGTAGTTTTGCTCCAAATTGAACATACACCTAATCTATGACTTTCTTGACTCCATAGTGATTCAAATAGGTCCAAATACATCAAAAATACCCTTATACATTATAAAAATACCTTACATGACTCATTGACACACTTTTCAATATAATGACAACTTTTGACAATCTTGTCAATATGACCTCATTATGACTCAAAACCCTATGTAATGACCTCAAAGACACTTATTACATCAAGAATGGTCATTAGTGACCTTATTAAATAAAATGAACTAAAAAAACTTATGATATTTCATCATGGAATCATTAAGGCATGAAGGCCTATTAGGTGCTCTTGCACTAATTTGTCATTCAAGTGGGGTATACCATCGTGGATATGCACAATCAACACATTACTATCAAGGGATATGCCAATGTTGAAAGAAGTTCAGTAGGAATAATAAATCTCCCAATTTAGGTGGGCCTAGTAACACATAGCATATTGTTCCATGTCGTTGATCTTGATATACCATTTAACTTCCTCCTCAGTTGCCCATGGATCCATGCCATGCAATCCATTCCTTCAACCTACCACCAATGCCTCAAATTTACATTTGAAGGATGTGAAATCACTATATGTGGCAATGATTAACCCTTTGAGTAGTGTCATGCACTCGAGGCTTCATCTCCATATTCCCATCATTGCCCAGATATCAACAATGGAACAACATTTGCTGCTCCATCATCCTCATATGTTGACCCTGACACCATACTAGCCACTACAAAAGATAAAACTTCCATCTCTTCCTCATTTTCCCAACTTAAGATCAATGACACTGGTTGTGGTGAATATTCCCTGCAAGGCACATTTATAGTAGGCACCCTACATCTAGATCCACATGCTCATGGAAAACCTACTAAAGAACAAAAAAAGAAATAAATCATGATTCGACAGTGTGACTCCACCACGTTCCAAGCTCAAGGAGAGCTTAACCATGAGGTCATAGAAGGCAAAATTAATCAATGGATCTACAAGGATGTCTCTACAGATAATGACACTTGCCTCAGGAAACTTAAGGCAAAATATCATGTTGCTCACAAGTGGGCTACTCAAAAGTGGAACTACCAAGGTGGTGGATTAGGCCAAGAAGAACAAGGTATCATAAGACTCATTGATCCCACTGCTAATATGAATCATTGAGGGCTTGGTTTTGGGCGTCCCTCCCATGAAGCCTCAAGTTTGGCTGGCACTATTGGAAACAAGGAAAATGTTGCAAACGATATCGACAACATGCCTGAAGAGGTGGTCAAATAAGCGTACGACGATATAGATAGCTCCTCAACCTTTGGCACATCTAACCTATTCGACACATCCGTCCTTCTAATTGACCTTCCCCTTTTCCACTCTAAGCTCATTGATTGGGGTCAAACTGTTGCACACCTAGACACATTCCAAGATGATACAATGCTCCTACAATTTTTTGGGGCAATCGAGGCTACACCATATCACCATCCTAAGAAGAATACAATCTACAAGCTGGACCCTCAGGGTTACTTCGAGGAAGAAGGAATCCTTAACTGAAAAAGTGAAAGAGAAATACAAAATCAAGAGTCTTGGAGTGGAAACCTCTCTGAGGCGCTTCTCAACTCAAAAATAGTAAAAATAAAGGGTTTATCTTCTAGTGAAAACCTCTCTAAGGTGCCAGAGGATGAGGATTCTCTTCTTCCCCTTGCCAATGATTATGTTTCTGAAAGGTTGCCTATTCTCATAGATCAGACCAATGAGATAAATTTGGGCATGACAGAAAATACACACATCACTCATGTCACTACCTCTCTCTCTGAAGATGAACTCAAAGTGTTCTATGCCATCCTCCATAAATGGGGACCATTAAATTTGCATGGTCTTATGCAGACATACCTGGATAGGATCCAAAATTAGTGGTACATCATCTTACAGTTATTCCCAATGCCAAAGTGGTTAAGCAGAATCTATGCAAAATGCATCCCAAAATTGCACTGATGGTCAAGGCAGAATTAGAAAAGATCCTAGAAGTAAAGTTCATCCGCCCAATTGACTATTCTGAATGGATCTACAATATGGTATTGGTTTCAAAATCTTGTGGGGAAATCAGAGTAGCACAAACTTTAGAGATCTCAATAAGGCATGTTGAAAAGATGATTTTCCACTTCCCTACATCGACATCCTTGTCGATCTAACAGTAGGACATGACATGATATCTCTCATGGATGGATTCTCAGGATATAATCAGATAAGAATAGCTAAAGAAGATCAACATAAAATAACTTTTACCACACCATGGGGAACATTCTGCTATCAGGTCATGCCCTTTTGTCTAAAAAATATAGGCACCACATATCAACATGGTATGACAGTAATATTTCATAATCTCATGCATACAATAATGGAAGATTACGTAGATTGCATCCTGGTAAAATCAAAGATGAGATAATAACATCCAACTATCCTAGAGTTAGTCTTTGAGTGTCTGGCCAAATATAAATTGCGGCTTAATCCAAAAAAGTATGTTTTTGGAGTTACATCAGGTAAACTCCCAGGCTTCATAGTTTTCAGATGAGGTATTGAGGTCGATCCCAAAAAGCTTAAAGAAATAATGGAGATGCCTCCTCCCAGAACATTAAGGAATCTACATAGTCTACAAGTAAAATTACAGTCTATTAGGAGATTCATTGCACAACTGGCAGACAAGTGCCAGCCTTTCACACACTTACTCAAAAAAGGGGTCGAATTTAAATGGGATGCTCAATGCCAACAAGCATTTGACAAGATCAAAAAATATATGGCTCATCCCCCAGTGTCAATGCCACCTATCTTGGGTCATCCATTACTCTTATACATTTTAGTTACTTGAATGGTTGTGGGGGCACTCCTTGCCCAACATGATGATCAAGGTAAAGAAAGAGCAATATATTACATTAGTCAAACTCTATTCAGTTACGAGCTTAATTATTCTCTAATGGAAAAAGTGTGCCTAGCTATCATATTTTGTTCTAAAAAATTGTGACACTACATGCTAAGTCATGCTGTGAAGCTCATTTGTATGATTGACCCTCTCAAGTATCTACTTTCCAAAACTACTCTAACATGACGCATGGCCAAGTGGGTTAAGTTTCTCAGTGAGTTCGACATCTAATATGTCAATAGAAAGGCCATCAAAGGACGTGTTATTATAGATCAGTTAGCAGAGACCCCAATGCTTGATGTCATCCATTAGTCACAAAGTATCCTGATGAGTATGTGTGTTTTGTTGCACAAAAACCCCCATGGAAACTTTATTTTGATGGTTCCCATACACAGAGAGGAGCATGGGAAGGATTCCTATTTGTCACTCCTCAAGGTGACCTTATACCCAAATCATTCAAGTTGTCACTCCCATGTACTAACAATATAGTTGAGTATGAAGGATTAATCACTGGTTTGAAAACCATTATTCAGTGGAACATAGAAAATCTCCTGGTTTATGGAGATTCACAACTTGTCATTCGTCAAACCAATGATGAATATCAAACTAAAGATGACAAGCTCCTGCCCTACAAAAGGATGGTTGATGACCTCAAGCAGAAATTTCAAAATATCATATTTGATCAAATTCCCTAGGCTCAGAATAAAGCAACAGATGCAATGGCCACTATCGGATCCCTCCTGGATATTGGTTCAGATAGTCCTAGGTATGAATTTTTAGTTGAACAACTCCTGCAACCAGCTTTTGAGACATCACACATGGAAGTGGTGTGTAACATCATTGGCCCTCAATCACCCTAGTACCATGACATCTATGTCTATCTTAAAGATGATACCCTTCCCCAAAACATCTCCTGCAGTGACCACCAAAACCTTATTCACCATTAGGCCTGATTCACCCTTATAGGAGACAATCTATATTGTTGCAGCTACCATGACATCTTTTTATAGATGTTTATATTCGAACAAAGATAATCTTGCGATGAAAGAAGTGCACACCGATACTTGTGGCGCTCACACAAGTGGATATGTTCTCACCAAACAACTCTTATGAGTGGGATATTACTGGCCCACCATGGAACATGACTGTTGTAAATTCGTCAAGAAATGTGTGCATTGTAAGCGGCACAAAGATTTCATACATGTTCCAACTTAAGATTTGTGGCCCATAAGAACTCCATGGCCATTCTCTACATGGGGCCTCAACCTCATTGGTAAGATCTATCCTCCTTATTGAAATATACACAAGTTTATTATTGCTACAACCAAGTATTTCACCAAGTGGGTGGAAGCCATTCCCCTCACCCTCACTACTGGTCTCCAAGTGTCCAAGTTCATTTTGTACCAAATCATTTGTCATTATGGAATCCCCTCCACCATCATCACAAATAATGGAAATCCATTTAAAAACCAACATATGCATGATCTTTATTCCACATTTCATATTCAACATCGTTGGTCTATCCCATATTACCCCCAAGGCAATGACTAAGCGGAGACAACTAATAAAACCTTACTTTGTGTCCTAAAGAAAGTTTTCAATGAAACAAGTTGTGACTGGCACCTCCATCTTAATCCCACATTATGGGCCAACCAAACCAGCATCCAGACTCCTACTAGAGCTACTCCCTATTCCCTTTTCTATGGTGTAGAAGTGGTCTTACCAATTGAGGTCAAATTGCCATCACTGCACATATCCTTGAAAGAGTTTGTTTCTGATGCAGACTATAAAGTGGCAAGGCTAGCTCAACTAGATATCCTTGACGAACAACACTAGAAAGCCTATGACCATCTGCAAATATATTAAATCTTCCTTAAGAGGCAATATCAAAGATTCAGATGAAGATTCATCCCCATGAGTTTGAAGTAGGTGATCTCATCTTCCAAGAAAACCCTAGAAATCAACAAGACCGAGAAAAGAAAGAAAGATTTAAAGCCAATTAGCTCAGTACTTATATGGTTACTGCCAAATATGGTTCAGGAGCATATCAATTATCAACTCCAGAAGGGGAACCTCTCAATGATCCCATCAATATCCTGCACCTGAAGAAGTTTTATGCATAACCCGTGACAATGGTGAAAACTTGGCAAATAGGGACCTTGGACAAGTACCGTGATGAAAAAGTGGCAAACAAATGTTATGTGTAATCCCCCTCATCCATTTTCTCTCTGAACTTGGGGGCAATTTCTTATGGCCATCTAGTCATTTCCTCCTCCATCTCCATCTACTTACCATATTCATCATATCCAATCCAGTTCACTTCCTCCATCATCCTTTGGATCTTGATAAAAATAAAATGCTACCATGTATACATGCTTTGGACACTTCTTGGCATACATTTCCCTATTATGGTTTTCCTCCATTCACCTTCCTATCTACCCATCCTTCCTTCCTTCCATGTAATCCTTTCGCATTCCACCATCACCCTATCTTCCATCCATTCGTCCCTCATCCTCTTATCATATCCATCCACCCACCAATTCTTATCTTCTAGTTCCTCCAACACTTCATCCATAACCTAATCCATCCACTTATCCTCATCTCCCCATTCCTCAATCCCTTCATCCATAAGTAGTTCCCCTCCCAATCTTGATCTACCTCCATCCCTTTGTTCCTCATCCTTTCATCTCCCAGTCACATCCACAATGCTTCCATCTCCAAATCCTTTTCATCCTATCCTCTATACTTTCATCCCTCCTCTCATATCATTCCACCACCTCTTGCATCCCTTGTCATTAGTATGTAGCTCTAGGCTACCCCCACACAATCCAATGCCTTTCGTCCTAACAATCCATCTACTCCTCACAATTTTCCATTGTGTGCTAATCTCATCCATTTTCCTTAGCTATCCACAGTCAAACACTAATCGATTAATCCAATCATATCCTTGGACTTGTTCCCATCCATGTTGCAAGCCTTTATCACAATCAAATCATCATCATCATCAAGATGAATCTTTCCAAATCCTTGTGTTGTTTTGGGATATATTGTTCCCACATCAACAACACCCCATCAATCACCAATCTCTCATGGCTTTTCATCTTGATTGGGGCAACATTGTGCTTGTCCCTAGGTCTTCCTCCATCACCCATAGCTCTTGTTCATCTTGTAAATAGTGTTGTATATAGCGTCAGTCACATCATTGAGATTATATCCTATCAAATGGTTCTTCAATAATCATCCTAGAGCATCTTTGTCATTATGATCATATCGGGTATCTTTTGTTGTCCCATCATTATTAATCTTTTATTATGGTGTTGTTTCGAGATATATCATTCTCATATCAACAACACCCATCAACAGTCTATGCAAGATGTATCCTTCCTCAAGTCAGACATCATCAAATCCTCATCCAATCAGTTATCCTTTTAGCAAAAGATATTTGATGCCCTCGTGTTGGCTTTGATTCTTTTTATCTTTGTTTATCTTTTTACACTCCTCAGGTCCTATTTCCTCTTGGTTGCCATGATATTTTATATCAATGATGCACTAGAAATAACAAGGCTCAGGATTTGGTATTGTGGCTTTTTTTTTTGCTTGGCATGTCTTTTGGATGTGTTCCTTGTTTTACCCTCATGAGGTCTTTTCTATCTCATGTTACATTGGGGCATGTCTTTTGCTTGTGGTTCTTCTAGCATCATTGTCTACTGGGTCTCTGTAACTCTGTGTGGTGCTAGATTAGCCTGCATGTCTGTTTATATGTGTCAGTCCATGCATTGGTTGTGAAATTTCACATTGGTTCCTTATACCTTGGTGACTCACAGACACTGCTAAATCAAAATAAGTGCTACATGACATCTCATTTTGCAAGTGCTTCTGCCCCATGATGTTTCCATCTCCACCTCCATTGCATTTGCATTTTCTCCCATTCTCATTTGCTTCTTGCCTTTTGTCCTATCCACCTGGGTATTGTTTCTTTCGAGATGTCATCCAAGACTTGTTTCCCATGCACCCTCTCAAGGAGGCACCTCTTCCCTCATCCTCCATCCATCGTCAGTCCAGTTTGGGGCATTTTTCTTGCCTTGCTCCCTTTTCTTCTAGTTTCAAGTGTCTTATTGTCTTCGCACCGACCCTATTCTAGCGCCACCACAAAGAGGAGCAAAATGTAGACACTTAAATTTGACTGATTAATTCAATCAGATCAAATATCCTAAGTTGCTTGTATTAGTTAAATAATTCATATTATTCAATTAAAATCAGATATCTTGTTGGCTTAATTAATTTAATTAATGAAGCCATGCCCCATAGCCAATTAATTAATTAATCCCTTAATTAATTAATCCTCCCCTTTTTTCCAATCACTTATTAATTAATCTAATTAATTAATTCCCCCTTTACAATCCCTTGAATTAATTAATCTAATTAATTAATTCCCCCCTTTCCAATCCCTCAAATTAATTAATCTAATTAATTAATTCCCCCTTTCCAATTCCTTGAATTAATTAATCTAATTAATTAATTCCTCCTTTTCATACCCTTATTTGAATTAATTTAATTCAAATAATCTCATTTAAGTCACATGTCTCCTAACTTCAAACCACCTAACTAACCCTCCTTCTAACCTAACCTCCAATCTAACCTTTGGGTTCTAACCAACCCTATCCTCCCAAACTAACCTTATCCTATCCTATCTTAACCTCCCCTCACATGTGTGTGCACACACGTAATTCCCTATTTTCCTTAATATAAAGAAATTGTAACCTATTTTGGGTGGCTTCCTCCCAAAATGGACATGTGTCCTTGAGGACACATGTCAAGCCCCTTTTTGACACTTGGCCCTTTAAGGGACACTTGTCCTCCCTTTTTGAGCCATGTGTCCTCAAGTGTGTAATCTCATTACACTTGTACTCCTTGAGGACAATTGTTGCATTTTCTTAATTCCCTCCTATCCTTCCAACTCCTGTTTAATCCCCCTTCTTTTTCAAGCAAATCCTCCACTTTCATCCACTCATAATTTCATAATGTAGGATTTTATCCACCTTTTTTCAATCACATGCTCATAATACCAAATTTAATCATCATATCCCCTCATCCAATCCTCGCATCTTGAATCCAATCACCATAATCACATCATGGAGCAATATAGAGTAGTTGTTGTGTCAATGAGCACAAATCCGAACATGGGATAATCAAATCAAAGCTTTTTGAATAGAGTTTGCATATTATTTGGATTTTAATGTCTTTTATGCTTTATTCATGTCTTTCTATCATCCTAATCTCGAAGTGTTTGAGATAATTGTGTTTGCTTGATTATTATCATAGGTATTTCAATCTTTCACATTCGAGCGCAATTTTCCCTCACACATGACCGAACTAAAATTGTTGTCGTAGTAGAGACAATGGAGATAGTATGTAAAGTTTGAACACCAGAGACAAAGGTAGTTACCATAGAAGACATTAGAGTAGAGACCTGTTGGGTGAATATTTTGTCACTAGCATACCAACGGCAAAATATGTGATTCACACACAGCTATGTTGAGAAATTAATCTCTCCTCTCATCAAGGGGAGGTTCCCTTTGAAATTTCTTCTGTAATTAAAAAGAAACTAAAATTTGTGGGTGAGTTTCAGGCATATAACTCTATTTTTTTAGAGTCTATGCATTCTCTCTCCACTTTGTTAGAACTTTCTATCACTTTTGATACTTAAAGAAATGAACAAACTAATCCAACAAATTATACCAAAACTTACAACCAAGAAGAACAAAGTCTTTCTTGAATGCAGTTCTAACTAAGCTTATTATCACAAATGGTAAGAAATATAACTTGCAGCTCAAAGTCTTCAAGTGTACTTTCCCAATCCTTAAAACCACAAGTAAATAGCAACAATACAAAGCCTACCACTAATCATTTAAAATCAGAAAATTTCCCAAATCTGTAAACAACACAAAGTCTATTTGCACAATTGGAAAGCTCTTTCATAAACTTTAACAATTTCACCAAAAGATTCAAGATCACAAAGAATGATTATGAGAACTAAACATAAGAATGATTCCAATAACAATCACAATCTCTAGTCCAACACAAAGTTTGGAAACTATCGAATTGCTATCTTTATTTCCTTGAATCCACTTTTTAACATCAAAAGCACAAAGTCTTAATTGAGATAAAAATTGGGCAAAGTTTTGTTAAGCATATTCAAGATAAACTATATATAAATGAGGTTCCTCCTTATATATGAAAAGAATGGAGAAAAATGTGGGCACAATTGACTAATTCAATTGCACAGTCCCACTTGACTACAACTACAACAGAAAGGAATTATGCATCTACTAGAAAGCTGGTAGCATCTAACAATGCAACTACGCGGAAAGAAAATGTAAAAAATGGGACACTTTATTCATCTTTCTCCTCCTCATTATATTTGTGAAATTCTTCAAACTTGGTCAGGATGGCCTCCATCTCAACTTTGTCTGGCATTGGGGTAGAATCAGTGATAATACGAACATGGGAGATTGCATCCTCAGCCTTTATATATTTCTTTTTTCCACCTTTCAACATGGATGCAAGGACCTCAACACTGACTTGAATCTCCAGTAATTTATCAAATGCACTTAGAGATAAATCCTATTCTGTGTAGTGATCCATTAGGGAAAGAAATTCCCATGTGATGGTATCGCTAGTAAGAAGATTTTGATTGTCATCATATAGATAACAAGGAATGTCAGCAATCCTGGCCGAAATGAGATCAATCTCATCATCACCTTCCTTCCTTTCTTGATCTAGCTCTACAATCATTAACCTTATTATCTCTTTCTTGTGAGACAACAACGACAAGATTTGGATATACTTCTCTCTTGTTGGAACTACTTTATTCTCCATGAGGACGTCTATTCTGAAGTCCTCCATTTTGTTCCAAAGAGTTGCACTTCTCTCAATATCTTAAATTTTTTGAGATAAGGAAGCCTTATTACTTTGCATTTGACTTTGAATTACTTCAAAATCAGCCAACAAATTAATTGTTGAACTTAGAAGATGAGGTCATTTTGATTTCAATCGTGCAATCCACTCATCTACTACTCAGCCCTTGACTCCCACCTATTCAACCTTCTTGAGAGCCTCAGTATCTATTGAGGAACCTATAGGCTCAATTTCTTGGGAGGATTGTGTAACCTTGAGAACAACACCGGTTAATTGTTCACACTTTTGTTTTAACTCATTCTTCTCATCTCTTTCCTGATCAAATCTTTGCAACAAAGAGTCGAAAGTAGTTTGGAAATCCAACTTAACACTCTCATGCGTTTCCACTCCAAGCTCTACAATTTGCATAGTATAGTCCTTAGGTTTTATATTACCTTTATTCTTATCTGATGATGGTATGATGGCCTCAACATATTTCCTCTTGGTAGTTGGATCTACTAATACCTGAGAAACAGTCTTCGACTTTTTTGTACCTTTGGGTTTTGGGGGAACCAACTGTTCAAAATCAAACTCATCCGGTGAAATTACCTGTTTCTTTGTTTTGGGTGCTACCTCCATCCAAGGTGGTAATTTTGGATTGGTGGGTGGAGTGGTAGCCTCTTGCTGAGTATCAACTGGTATTTCAGAAGCAAACTAACTTGAAGTTGTGGTAGTTGTGGATGTAATTACTAGTATCAAGGTTGAAGTGTCATGTGATGTGCTAGCTGATGTAGCGACAATAGTTGCTATTGATACCTCCTTTGTAACAACTATAGATGGAAGAATAGAAGGTACATTTGTAACTATCTCAATACTTACAAGGGGTGGAACTTCTGTTATGACCGTTCTAGAAGGTAAAGTCGCCATTTGTTGATCTACAATGGCTTGCTCCATAGTTTCAGTAAAATCCAACATTGAAGATTCAAAAGTGTTTGAAGGAATATCATCCAAACTAGAAAAATTGGATAGTGTGAAATATTGTTGGGTAGTCTCTGATTGTGGTATTTCCATTTCTAATTCTTCATCATCAAATTCCTCATCTTCTTGATCACAATCAGTTTCAATAGAATGAATAACAACTTTTGGATGAGTTGATACCTGTGAGGTGGTGAGAGTATTACCCTTTCCTTGAAGTGTTGGTTCTTTGAGTTGTGCTTCCTCTTGATGAGGAATTTCCCCTTCTTCTGGTTCTTTTTCCTTCTCAGTTTCTACAATAAATTGTTGCTTTGGCTCCTTTGTTGTTGTCTATTGCACTGTTGAAGAAGACTCACCTTTTTTAGACCCTTTGATTATGAATTTGATTGTTCCTTTTCCCTTAGATTGTGTCAAAGGGACTAGAGGTGGTGTTTGTTGATCTGGTTTTCTTTTAGTCCTTGTTTCAGCCATAGCTATTTTACCAACTGGGCCATCACTATTGTCATCATCACCAGAACTAGCAGGAAGTTGTTTCATTCTAAGATTCTTCTTCAACAACCATGCATTGGTTTTTGCCAAAATAGGGGAAATTCTTTGAGTAATAGATTTACTCTCCTTTTTCGACCATTGCACCGGTGAGAGTGGAGAATCAACAATTTTTCTTTCATAATAGACTGAGTCTACTATGTCATCAGTATCCTCCATGGTCATTGGTATTTTAGCCAGATCCATATTTTCAATCTACTCTAAGGTAAGATGATTGAAATCCATTCTCCTTTTGTCTTCTTCATCTTGACAATCTGCCCATACATCTTCAAACCTAAAAACATGGGTGTAATTTCTTTTGAGCTTGTTCTTCATGCCACGAAAATCAAAATTATTTCATGCTTTGAACCACCTCATGGTATTCCATTACAATTCCTCTTCCATGTTCTTGGCCTTGGGATTAGTCATAACTGAATACCAGCCAATAGATTTTGGGAATTTTAATCCAGTCTTATGGGCTTGTGACTGCTTTTCGTGTACATAAATCAGTTGGCGACATAGCTCCATGAGTACAATTTTGTCAGACAGATATCTTGGCAAAATGAAAGGTTCTCTTGAGAAACATCCTATCTAGATGTAGGTGAATGTAGGGAACTGAAGAAAGACACATCCAAAATGAGAAACTTTGTTATATGTTGCCTGTGACAGTCTCTTCTTCTGCAAGTCTTTGTCAAACATACACTTCCATACAACAAAGAAAGTTGGATGTGTTATTATATTTGTGCAGCTCTGATTTGATCAAGTTTTTCAGGTGTGAAGGAGCTTTCTCAACTCAATCAATGAACTCCTACATATTGACATGACCAATTTCTGTATCCTTGATCTCCTTGATATTGGAATCTACCAAGCTTTCTGGGTACATATTCAAGTATTTATCATACTTGTACTTCATCTTCTTTGTTGATGGTTTTCTCAATGAGGATTCCAATTAACTTGAGGAAGGCTCTGATTTGTCTTGAGAGGGCTTTGACATTTGCAAAGTACTGCATTCAACATCGAGGATTAGCTTCTTCGACAATCATCATCATCAAAAAACCAAATTTTATGAAATGGATCAAAAATTCGGAGTCAGAATGGACTTGGGAACAAAACTGTCAAAAATTGGTAGGTTGGGGAAAAAAGTCCGATCTGCACCTTAGGAGTCAAAATTTGCACATTGGACTTTAAAGTCCGATGTGCAGGGGCAAAACATCTTGCTTGCATATCAGACTTTAAAGTCCAATGTGCAAGTTGGGAAAAATTTATTAGCACATCAGACTTTAATGTTCGGTGTGTAGGGAAGGTATGCTCAAAGGATAAGCACATCAGACTTTCCTTGAGGAAGAACATCGATTGACATGTCGGGTTTTATGTAAGACATAACCCTTCTCCTAACATGTTGGGTTTTAAAACCCAACTTGTTTTCAAGAAGGATATCTCCTGCATATCAGACTTTAAAGTCTGATATGTAGGAGATATCTTCCTTCACCTGCATGTCAGGATTTGAAACCCGACATGCGGATGAAGAAAGAGGTAGGAAGGAAAGATTGTGAGAAAAATCATATTTCAAAACCTAGTGTGCTCCAATCTCCAAAAGGAAAACCCAAAACAAAAAGGAACGACGAAAACGAAGAACAAAAGATGCAAAATAAAAGGAAAAAACCTGAAAAGAAAACCTACCTCAATCAAGACGATCGATGAAAATCTGAACCAGTGAGATGATTGAGAGCAAAATTGGAGGAAAGGAGCATGAGGGCACATGAGGAGGGGAGATTATAAAATAAAATGAGGAATTAAAACCCAAATTTTAATAAATAACCCCCAAATTAACAATTAATGCCCCTATTAATGGTTAAGTGCGCCCTGCATGTCGAACTTTAAAGTCCGACATGCAGGATTAAACCTCTTGCAAGTCGGACTTTAAAGTCCGACATGCAAGCCACTAAAATCAACTTGCACATCAGACTTTAAAGTCCGATGTAAAGTCTGATGTGCACGGGCAAGGACCTTGGAGGTCAGACTTTAAAGGTGAAGGACTACCTGCAGGGGGAAAAAACTAAAACATTGCACATTGGACTTTAAAGTCCGATGTGCAATTCTTTCAAAAAGGAAAACCCTGCAGGTTGGACTTTAATGTCTGACCTGCAAGCAAAACTGCAAAAATAAAAGAACTTAAAAACAATTAAAAAAAAAAGTGGAAAGCAAAAGGAGCTAATCGACGGGGTCGTTCAAGCTCTCCCAGAGGATGTAAGGTATGAAAGAGACCAGTTTCATAGGGTTGCCTCACAATTTTAGCCGCGCTGAAATTGAGGACAACAAGACCTCAAGAGTAGCTTCTGATATGGGTTCATGTCCTAGTATGACTTGAGGCTCTCGTAGGTCCTCCTCTAGGCATTATTCCTCTTGTTTATCTCTTTCTTGCCAATATTCTTCTTTAGCTGGTTCCTCAACTCACTCTTTAGCTTGAGCATATGTTTCTCCTTTTCCTAGAACCCTTCTCCTTACCCATTGTAAACTTGTATCTAGATGCCTTCTTGGTGGACTGGATATCCTCCTTGTTTTTAGTCCTCAACTTTGATTTCTTGTCAATAGGTCGTGTGATGTATTCCTTCGAGCATGTATTAAAATGTGCCAACTTTGACCCTTTCTTTTCCAGCCATATATTGTGTTTGCTAGAATGGGTTGAAATATTTCTCTGATAGAAGTTGACTCCTTTTGGGACCACTGAATTGGGGGAAGAGCATAATCTATTGGCATTTGAATGAAGATTGCATTAATGATATGTTATGTTGTCATTGATGTCAATTGAACCGGTAATGGTATTTATGATATTGTTGATATTGTTATTATTGATATTGTCTTGTAACCGATAGGAAGAGCTATGTGGAAGATGATGTAAACTGGTATGTTAAGTTTGTGAGTTGAAACGGTAAACCGATGTATAAGGTTAAACCCTTTCTATGCAATGTAACCGATAAACCCTACCAGTTGTTTTTTGTTAAACCCTAACCGATCAAGTTTGTTGGTTTAAGATCTAATTATGAGAGGTAATGATGGAGACACATGTGATCATTATATGAGGATAAGTTCAGATTGTTTTGGTGTGTTTGTTTGATTGTCTAGGGAATGAGCAAAGTGGATTGCATCTAATGCATAGTGCATGATGAGTTACAAAGTCCAATGAAGCAGTGATCATAGAGCGGTTGGAATTTTCTTGAAGAATGTGAAAAGATTGTTATGATTTCTAATGGTCAAGATTGAACCGACTTGTTTGTAATCTCTATGAGAGAATTAGGTTTTTGTTGTGTTACCGACCTAATTGATTTGTATTTAAGGTCGAGGAAGTTGTTTATAAGTGTGTTGGAAAAGTGTTGGTTGAAACTATTTGAGTGTGTAGTTTCCTAACCGAAGAATGGATCTGCAGTTTGTGTAGAAGCAGATTGAAGCTTAAAAGGATCTAATCAAGAAAATGTAGTGCTATTCAGACAGATCAAAAAACTCATTTTTTTCTAACAATTAGAGCAGAATTGAAATCCCCTAACCGGGTAGGCTCTAATAAGCTTGGTTACTTATTAAATCCTCTAACAAGGTGGTCCATTAGCTTGGATTCTCAAACCCTCTACTAAGGTTACTCCTAACAGGGTATTTTGCTTTTCATCAAGGGATTTTGTAAATCCCTTAACTGGGTGATTCCTAATAGAATCAGTTCTTAACAAGACTTATTGTAAACACTTTAACAGGCTTGGCTCCTAACAAGACGAACTTTAGAAGAGTTTAGATAGCTATCCTTGTGAGTCTCATCTCACCGTGGTTTTTACCTATTTGGGTATTCCACGTATAAACATTTGTATCAAGTGGTGAATGTTTTTGTGGTTATGATCTTATTTGTTGATTTGATTGACTACTTAACTATTCTGATAAGGCATGATAACTGGAAGCATTAAGAGATTGAATATGTTGAGATATGATTAAGCATTTTGATGTTTACAAGATTAAAGTTGTTCACTGTTAAGTTGTTATAACAATTAACCGGTTGATGTTGAGTATTGATCTTGATAGTGAAAGTTTACTTTGTGAGTTTTAATTTGAGATTGGGAAGCTTGTATCAGTTTTTTAGTATACTGATTCACCTCCCCCCCTCTTAGTATTCTACTGAATACTTACTCTTTCATCATACCATCAATTGGTATCAAAGCATCGTAGGTTGTCTTTAACCTAAAAGCCTAACAACTTGAGGAAAAGATATTGTAGATCATGATGAAGAAAGAAGGTTCAAAGTTCAACAAAGATAACTATAGGATATGGAGCAACAAAATGAAGATTTACATTAAGAGTCTGAGAAGTCAGTATTGGGATCATGTAGAAACTAAGTATATTGCACCTACTGGAGCTCTGACCCATGATCAGAAGAAAGAACAACAAGAAAATCATCAAGCGTTGGAGGCTATTATCAGTTCCCTGTCTAATACTAAATATGTAGATGTTCATGGTCTTGAAACTGCATACAAAGTATGGAAAAAACTTGAAGAGATTTATAGCGGTGATGAATGTGTTAAGATTGCTAAAGAGGAGAGCCTAAGAGGAAAGTTTGATGACATGAGAATATCTAGCAGTATGGTCAAAGGATAAAAGAGATAGTTGGTGAAATAAAGAGTGCAGGAGGGAAAGTGGAAGATGCCACAGTGATCAGTAAGGTATGAAGAACCTTGCTACCGGTCTATGCTATCCGAATTGTAGCTATTTAGAAGCTAAAGTCCATTGACAAAACTAAGGTAACTCTTGACTCAATCACTGGCAAACTTACTGCTTTTGAATTAAACGGTTATCATGGTAGTGTACAGAAATCAGAATCTGCATTCAGAGCTTCTGTCTCTAACCCATCTGTGAGAAAAAGTAGAGATACTTGTCATGGTTATAAATCTAGATCCAGCAGATATGCTGATGATGAAGACAACTTAATGGAACTTGAAGCATTGTTGGAAAAACGACTGCCTAGAGGCATTGGGAAATATAGAGGTAAACTACCTTTAAAGTGTTTTGCATCCAACAAGATTGGTCATATAGCAGCTAACTGTCCTAATGGTGAAAATGAATACAAGAGAGATAAATTCAAGAAGTATAAGGGCAAAGGCAAGAGAGATTGTCTTATAGCAATTGACAGTGGTATTACTTATAAAGAATTTGATGATGATGCTAGTCAAGATATTGTGTTTGTAGCTATTAAAGAAGAGATATCAGATCAAAAGGCACTAGTGTCCAGGATGGATGACTTTGATGATTGGATCATTGATAATGGTTGTTCACATCACATGAATGGTGATCGGAGCAAATTTCTTTCCTTGAAGGAATTTGATGGCGGTGTTGTCAGATTTGGCAATGACACCCTATATGGTTAAAGGTAAGGGAGTTATTTCTCTTAATGGGAAGAGAAGTGTTGATGATGTCTATTGAGTTGAAGGCCTAAAGCACAATCTTCTGAGTGTGGCACAACTTAATGATAGAGGATACCCACTGGAGTTTAGAAATGGTATGTGCAAAATCTTTGACAACAAAGGTGAATTGATTGCAACCGAGAAATAAACCAGAGGTAATCTATTTCATCTTAATCCTAAAGTTAGCAACTGTTTGATTGGAAAGATAGATGATAGTTGGCTTTGGCATAGGATATTTTGTCATATAAACTTTGATAACATTGTTAAAGTGAGAAAGTCCAAGATAGTAAGAGGTCTGCCTCAGCTAGACAAACTGGTTAATACTCTTTGTAAAGAATGTCAGTTAGGAAAGATGAATTCTTCAACTTTCAAGAGAAAGTCCTTCTCAGCAGAGCACTTGTTAGATTTGGTTCATACAGATCTATGTGGACCAATAAGAACAAGAAGAATTCAAGGTGATAGATATTTAATGATCTTCACTGATGATTGTTCAAGGATGATGTGGGTCACATTCTTGAAAGATAAGAATGAAGCTTTTGGTAAGTTTAAGGCATTCAGGGCCTTAGCTGAGAAAGAGAGTGGCAAAAAGATAAAATGTCTGAGAACAGATCAAGGCAGTGAATTTACTTATGAGGAATTCACTAAGTACTATGATGAGACTGGTATCAAGCGACAACTTTATGCACCAAGGACACCACAGTAAAATGGTATAGCAGAGAGGAACAATTGGTCAATGGTTGAAGCTACTAAGAAAATGTAGATACAAGGAAGTGTAGCAATAATATTTTGGAAAGAAGCTATAAGTACAACTGTCTACACAATGAAGCGAGTTCTGATGAAAAGAGGTAAGGACAAGACCCCTTATGAATATTGGTATGGGAGATCACCTGATGTTAGTTATTTTAAAATATTTGGTAGGAAATGTTTTATTAAAAGAGGTGATTACATAAGCAATTTTGAAGCTAAGAGTGATGAAGGCATATTTCTTAGCTATTCCACCAAGAGTAAGGCCTACAAATGCTTCAATAACTGGACACAGAGAATTGTTGAGAGTGTTTATGTTTGTGTAGATGAATGTCCTGAAGTCTCAGATGGAACCAATTCAAAGAAAAAGGATGAAGATCCTTGCATTTTGCTTTTGGAACCTGAAACTGTTAAATCAGAAACCGATAAAGCAAATTCTGATATACTTCTTCAAACGAAACAAATAAATTTAGAAGAAGATGATAATGAAAAAGCTAAACCTGAAGAGAATGATCATGTTATTCCTAGGTATGTAAGACTAAACCACAGTCCTGAGCAAATTATTTGCAATAAGGATGTTGGATTACTAACTAGAAGGAAAATAAGAGAGAACTCTTGCATGATCTCCACCATTGAACCTAGAAGTGCTAGGGAGGCATTTGGTGACGATTATTGGGTTAAAGCTATGGAGGAGGAATTGGATCAAATTGAGAAGAACAACACTTAGACCCTGGTACCCCAACTAGTAAACAAGAATGTTATAGGTACTAAATGGGTATTTAGAGACAAGTTAAATAAAGATGGTGTTGTAGTTCGCAAAAAGGCAAGATTAGTTTGCAAGGTTAATGGTCAAGAAGAAGGAGAAGATTATGGCGAAACTTTTGCACCAGTAGCAAGATTGGAAGGTGTGAGAACTTTACTTGCATTTGCAGCCCATAAGAAGTTCAAGGTATACCAGATGGATGTTAAGTCTGCATTTTTGAATGGGATATTGGAAGAAGAGGTATACATAGAGTAGCCTGATGGTTATGCATTGATAGATGAGAAAGATATGGTATGCAGATTGCATAAAGCTTTGTATGGATTAAAGCAGGCACCCAGAGCATGGTATGAATTTCTTCATACACATTTGATGAAGATAGGCTTTGGAAGAACCAGTGATGATAGTAATGTTTATCTCAAGTCTGAAGGAGATGAAATGCTGGTCAGTGAAGTATTTGTTGATGATATTATTTTTGGACGTATTGATGTCATGAGCAATAGTTTTACAGATGAAACGAAAAATGAGTTTCAAATGTCTTTAGTAGGAGAAATAAAAAATTTCATAGGCTTGCAAATACAACAAATGAAGAATGGTATTTTCATTACTCAATCTAAGTATGTGAAAGAGGTTTTGAAGACTTTTGGTATGAGTGAATGTAAACCAGTTGGAACACCAATGGTTACAGGTTGTAAGTTGTCCAAGGAGGATGCATCTAAGTCTATTGATGAAAAGGAATACAGGTCAATGATTAGCAAATTACACTTAGTTGTTCACAACAGGTCGGATATTTCCCATGCGGTTGGTATAGTTGCTAGATTTTAGAAGAATCCAAAGGAAGCACACCTAATAGCAACAAAGAGAATTTTTAGATATTTGAAAGGTACATTTGACTATGGATTATGATATCCATATGGAGGAAACTTTGATTTGAAGGCATACACTGATGCTCATTGGGCAGGAAATATTGATGACAAGAAAAGTACTACCGATGGAGCATTCTTTCTAAGAGGAAGGCTAGTTTCATTGAGTAGTAAGAAGCAGAGTTGTACTTCACAATCTACTGTTGAAGCTGAGTATGTTGCAGCTTATATGAATTGCACACAAGCTATTTGGATGAGGTACATTTTGGAAGGTTTTAAGATGAAGATATCAGAACCTATAAAGATTTTATATGATAATACAAGTGCCATTAATATTTCTAAGAATCCTATTTTGCACACTCGCACCAAACACATTGAATTGAAGTATCACTTTTTGAGGGAAAAAGTTCAAAGTAAAGATTTTATCTTAGAGCATGTTTCTACCAAGGAGCAGCTTGTAGTAATATTTACCAAACCTCTGCCTAAGACCACTTTTGAGTATCTTAGAAGTCAGTTGTGTTGAAATGCGGTGACTGATCAGCAAAGTACTGTACACTCAGCACATATCCTCACCAGGGTCCGGGGTCGGATCGAGCCCCGGGCAGGGGTTCGGGAGCGGCAGCCACCGAGAAAAGCGGGGGTTCGGGGGTGGGAGCCCTCGAGAAATTTTTTTTAGTCATTTTTCGTTGATGAAAACCGACATTGTAATAAAACCCTAAAAAGGCCGACTTTTTTTGTTGCCCTAAAAACACATGTTATAAGCGGCTGAGATGCTTAAGGCATTGTAAGGTTGATGTACTATTTTTGTTGGATAATAAGAAAGATTGGACGACTGTGTATGGTGGACGTAACCCATTCTGGGTGAACCATGTTAAATCTCTGTGTTATATGTGTCCTATTTTATTTCTTTATCTTTTGTATTTAAATCTACATATAATTGTTAGTTCATATTTGCTTCGGATCTGCTTGAAACCCTAACAATTGGTATCAAAGCAAGGTTTTTTGTAAATTGGTAGGACTTTCAAATTTGAGTGGGAGCAATGAAGGATTCCAAATTCAAGGTCAAAAAGTTTAACGGCCACAATTATCAGTTATGGAAAATGCAGATGGAGGATTACCTGTATCAAAAGGATTTGTGGCGGCCATTGGAAGGAAAGGCAAAGAAAGCGACCACAATGTCAGATGAAGAGTGGGACATTTTAGATAGAAAGGCACTAGGATCCATTCAATTGTGCCTTGCACCATCTGTAGCATTCAATATAACAGAAGCAAAAACGATTGTAGATTTGATGGCGACATTGGCTAAGTTGTATGAGAAACCCTCGGCTTCGAATAAGGTATTTCTTATGAAGCGTCTATTTAATTTGAAAATGAGTGAGGGAGGATTTGTAGCGGAGCACTTAAACAAATTTAATGCAAATACCAGTCAATTGTCTTTGGTAAAAATTACTTTTGTAGAAGAGGTTAGGGCTCTCTTGATTTTATGTTCTTTGCCAGAAAGCTGGAATAGCCTGGTTATGGTTGTAAGTAACTCTGTCTCTGGTAAAAACACTTTGGTCTTTGATGATATTGTTGGTGTTATCCTAAGCGAGGAAATGTGAAGGAAAAGCATAGGTGAGACTCCAACATCATCGGGTAGTGTTTTGAATGTGGAGAACAGAGGAAGATCAAAGGAAAGAGGAAAAGGCCCTAGGAATGAGAAGTCAAGAGGGAAGTCAAAGAAAGGACGCTCTCAATCTAGAGGAAAGAAAGATTGTTGGTACTATGGAAAGCCTAGTCATCTAAAGAAAGACTGTTGGTCTCAGAAAAACAAAGAAGGGGACAAAAATGAAAATGACAGTAAGGAAGCTAATATTGCAAGTAATACTTTACAAGATGCTTTAATCTTATATTTGGATAATGTTAATGATTCCTAGGTAATAGATTCTGGGGCTTCATTTCATGCTACACCCCATAGAAAATATTTTATAGATTATGTTCAAGGTGATTTTGGACAGGTATATTTGTGTGATGATCAGCCCTGTCAAATTGTTGGAAAAGGAAAGATAAAGATCAAGTTGCAGAATGGAAATGACTGGTTTCTGCAGGAGGTAAGACATGTTCCTAATTTAAGAAGAAATTTAATTTCTACAGAGCAACTAGGTAGTGAAGGTTGCATAGTTACCCTCTCAAATAGTATGTGGAAGGTCGCTAAAGGATCATTAGTAATAGCTAAAGGTGCGAAGGTATGCACATTATATCTGTGTACAGGTAACACTTACTCTACCCTAGCTGCTACAGATAAAGTTGTTGCAGGGACAACAACAATAAATGTTGCAAGAACAGATTCGATAATGTGGCACCATAGGCTTGGGCACATGAGTGAGAAAGGGATGAAAACCCTTCACTCCAAAAATCTATTGCTAGGACTAAAGAAGATTGATTTAGAGTTCTGTGAAAACTGTGTTTATGGTAAACAGAAAAGAGTCAGATTTCTCAAGGTTGGGAAAGAGAAGAAGAGTGAGAAGTTAGAGCTTGTACATTCAGATGTATGGGGACTGACTCTAGTATCATCTCTTGGTGGCTCTTGTTATTATGTTATTTTTATTGATGACTCAACCAGAAAAACATGGGTATATTTCCTAAAACAAAAATCAGATGTTTTTGAAACTTTTAAGAAATGGAAAGCTTTGGTTGACAATGAGACAGGAAAAAAGTTGAAGTGTCTCAGATCGGATAATGGAGGTGAGTATTGTAGCAAAGCATTTGAAGATTACTTCTCCTTAAATGGGATTCAAAAGTAGAAGACAGTTCTAGGAACTCCACAAGAAAATGGTGTGTCAGAGAGAATGAATAGGACTATCATGGAACGCGCGAGGAGCATGAGATTGCATGCTGGATTGCCCTTACATTTTTGGGCGGATGTTGTACATACTGTTGTCTATTTGATAAATAGAGGACCTTCAACCCCTTTGGATGGTGGTATTCTAGAGGAGGCATGGACTAGTAAAAAGGTAAATTATTCTTTTCTAAAAACTTTTGGTTGCGAAGTTTTTGTCCATGTTGATAAAGAAAATAGAACCAAGCTTGATGCTAAATCTCAAAAATGTACCTTCATTGGATATGGGATAGATGAATATGGCTATCGGTTATGGGATCTTGAAAATAAGAAAATAATTAGAAGTAGAGATGATATATTCAATGAGAAGGTTATGTATAAAGAACTGATGCAGGAAAAGAAGCATGAACAAGACAAACAAGAATATGTGGTGCTGGATGAGATTCCTGAAAATGAAATGCCATAGGTACCTGATGCTCAGCAACAACAGATTGTCCCACAAACTCCTGCAAGTGTTAGACGTTCTACGAGGACAAGTAGACCCCCTGAAAGATTTTCTCCTTCTTTGTATTCTATTTTATTAACAGATTCTGGTGAACCAGAAGAATATGAAGAAGCAATGCAGGTAGATGCCAAACAACAGTGGGAGCTAGGCATGAAAGAGGAGATGGACTCCTTGATGAAAAATAAGACTTGGGACTTAGTCCCTTTACCTGCAGAAAAAAGAGCCTTGCCTAACAAATGGGTTTATCGGCTAAAGGAGGAGGAAGGAGGTCAGAAAAGATATAAGGCCAGACTTGTGGTAAAAGGTTTTGCATAGAAAAAGGGTATAGATTATGATGAAATATTTTCTCCAGTTGTAAAAATGACTTCAATTAGAACTGTACTTAGTCTTGTGTCTACAGATGATTTACATCTTGAACAATTAGATGTCAAAATAGCTTTTCTCCATGGAGATTTGGAGGAGGAAATTTACATGTTGCAACCACAGGGATATGAGGTCAAAGGTAAGGAGAACTTGGTGTGCAAGTTGAAGAAAAGTCTGTATGGCCTAAAGCAAGCACCTCGACAATGGTATTTAAAATTTGATAGTTTCATGGCTGAACACAGTTATCATAGATGTCATTCTGATCATTGTGTATATTTTAAGAGATTTGATAATGGAAGTTATATTATCCTGTTGCTTTATGTTGATGACATGCTTGTTGTTGGGTCTAACATGCAACATATAAATGATCTTAAACAGAAATTAGCTAGGTCATTTGCTATGAAGGATTTGGGTGCAGCTAAGCAAATTCTTGGTATGAGGATTACACGGGACAGGAAAAATAGAACCTTGAATTTGTCCCAAAGTGAGTATATAAAGAAGGTGTTGAAAATATTTAACATGCAGGATGCAAAAGCAGTTAGTACACCTTTGGCTAGTCATTTCAAATTGACTAAGGAGATGTGCCCAAAGGCACAGGAAGAGGTTAATAAAATGTCTAACATCTCATATTCATCAGTTGTTGGCAGTTTGATGTATGCAATGGTATGCACAAGGCCAGATATTGCACATGCAGTGGGAGTTGTGAGCAGGTTTATGAGTAATCCGGGTATGGAACATTGAAATGCTATGAAATGGATTCTTCGGTATTTGAAAGCAACTACTATGAAGGCATTATGTTTCAAAGGATCTAATGCTGCTCTAAGTGGATTTGTTGACTCTGATCTGGCGGGTGATATTGATTCACGGAGGAGTACTACAGGTTATGTTTTTACTATAGGGGGAACTGCAGTCAGTTGGATTTCTAGACTGCAAAAGGTTGTTGCACTTTCAACCACTGAAGCTGAGTATGTTGCTGCTACAGAAGCCAGCAAGGAGATGATTTGGTTGCAATGTTTTCTAGAGGAATTAGGTCAAACACAAGAGGATAGCAAATTGTATACTGATAGCTAGAGTGCCATTCATCTTGAGAATAACTCTGCTTTTCATTCAAGGACAAAGCACATTCAGCACAGGTACCACTTCATCCGGACTGTTTTGGAGGAGGGTCAGTTACGGCTTGAGAAGATTCACACAAGTGAGAATCCTATCGATACGTTCATGAAGGCAGTTCCACAGGAGACGTTGATTTCTTCATCAATTTCTATTGGTCTTCTTGATTGATAATTGTGGAATTTATACCAGTCGAATCCTAGTGTTTTATCCAGCGAATGTTGCATGTACAGTGGTGTCGTGTAGTATCAGTCTCCAAGTGGGAGATTGTTGAAATGTGGCGACTGATTAGCAAAGTACTGTACACTCAGCATGTATCCTCATCGGGGTCCGGGGCCGGGCAGGGGTTCGGGGGTGGGAGCCCTCGAGAATTTTTTTTTTTGTCATTTTTTGTTGATGAAAACCGACTTTGTTTGTTGCCCTAAAAATGCATGTTATAAGCGGCTGGGATGATTAAGGCATTGTAAGGTTGATGTACTATTTTTGCTGGATAATAAGAAAGATTGGACGGCTGTGTATGGTGGACGTAACCCATTCTGGGTGAACCACATTAAATCTTTGTGTTATCTGTGTCCTGTTTTATTTCTTTATTTTTTGTATTTAAATCGGCATATAATTGTTAGTTCATATTTGCTTTGGATCTGCTTGAAACCCTAACAAGTTGGGGGTTGTCCCTCTTCATGAAGTTAGTTGAGCATGATGCTGATTGCATCAGTCCTTGAATTACTTATAAAATTTTACATGGATTGATGAAGAAGTGGATGTATTCCACAGGGGGAGCATCAAGTTACAATATGTTGTTGATGCAAAGTGAAAATTTGACATTACATGTTTTACTTTCAATTTGGCATTGTTGTCAAAGGGGGAGAAGAATTATGTGATTGAGGAGAATACTTATGTGACTGGCAAAGGGAAACCAGCGACAGGTTGAAGACAGACAGAGCATGGTGAATACTTGGTAATGTAAACCAAGATTCCTTTTCGCCAATCATAGCAGCAATCAGATGCATTGATATTTGTGTTGACATCAATGCCAAAGGGGGGGATTGTTGGCATTTGCATGAAGATTGCAAAAATGATATGTTATGTTGTCATTGATGTCAATTGAACCGGTAATGGTATTTATGATATTGTTGATATTGTTGTTATTATTGATATTCTCTTGTAACCGGTAGGAAGAGCTTTGTGGAAGATGTTGTAAACCGGTATGTTAAGTTTGTGAGTTGAACTGGTAAACCAGTATATAAGGTTAAACCCTTTATATGCAATGTAACTGGTAAATGCTACCAGATGTTTTTTGTTAAACCCTAACCAATCAAGTTTGTTGGTTTAAGACCTAATTATGAGCGGTAATGATGGAGACATGTGTGATCATTGTATGAGGATGAGTTCAGATTCTTTTGGTGTGTTTGTTTGATTGTCTAGGGAATGAGAAAAGTGGATTGCATCTAATGCATAGCGCGCGATGAGTTACAAAGTCCAATGAAGCGGTGATCATGGAGCGGTTGGAATTTTCTTGAAGAATGTGAAAAGATTGTTGTGATTTCTAACGGTCAATATTGAACTGACTTGTTTGTAATCTCTATGAGAGAATTAGGTTTTTGTTGTGTTACCGACCTAATTGATTTGTATTTAAGGTCGAGGAAGTTGTTTGTAAGTGTGTTGGCAAAGTGTTGACTGAAACCAGTTGAATGTGTATTTGCCTAACTGAAGAATGGATTTGCAGTTTGTGTAGAAACATATTGAAGCTTAAAAGGACCTGATCAAGCAAAATTAGTGCTATTCAGACATATCAAAACACCTGTTGTTTTCTAACAATTAGAGCAAAATTGAAATCCCCTAACTGGGTAAGCTCTAACAAGCTTGGTTACTTATTAAATCCTCTAACAAGGTGGTCCATTAGTTTGGGTTCTCAAACCCTCTACCGAGGTTACTTCTAATAGGGTATTTTTCTTTTCATCAAGGTATTTTGTAAATCTCTTAACTGGGTGATTCCTAACAAAATTAGTTCTTAACAGGACTTATTGTAAAAGCTTTAACAGGATTGGCTCCTAACAGGGTGAACTTCAGAAGAGTTCAGATAGCTATCCTTGTGAGTCTCATCTCACCATGGTTTTTACCTATTTGGGTATTCCACGTATAAACATTTGTGTCAAGTGGTGAATGTTTTTGTGGTTATGATCTTATTTGTTGATTTGATTGACTACTTAACTATTCTGATAAGGCTTGATAATTGGAAGCATTGAGAGATTGAATATGTTGAGATATGATTAAGCATTTTGATGTTTACAAGATTGAAGTTGTTTACTGTTAAGTTGTTATAACAGTTAACCAGTTGATGTTGAGTATTGATCTTGACAGTGAAAGTTTACTTTGTGAGTTTGAATTTGAGATTGGGAAGTTTGTATTAGTTGTTCAGTATACTGCTTCAGCCCCCCCCCCCCCCCTCTCGGTATTCTACCAGATACTTATTCTTTAATCATACCATCATAATCAACTATCTTCTTTTCCTCATAGAAGGGATCAAGGATGTTCTTATCATCTTCTATAACTTCTGCAATGTCAAAAAGGTTAGGATTTTGAATTTGCTCCAATGTGAGCCTATTGTAGTCCATTCTCTTAACATCCTCATTTGTCTTGCATTTAGCCCAGATGTCTTCTATCCTGTGCACATTTTTAGAACTCCTTTTGAGCTTGCCCTTCTTGCCTTGGTAATAAAAAATCACTCTTCTTTTAAGATTCTTTAGAGTGACCAATTGTAATTTTGACTCCATATCCTTGGCCTTGTATAATATTGACACTATATACCTACCAATGGTTAGAGAGAATCTAAATTTGAGCTTTGTGTGATTCAGACTGTCTTTCATTTACTACCATGATTTGTCTACATAGCTCCATTAGTACAATCTTATCAATCGGGTATCTAGGAAGCATGTAAGGATAGCCATCAAAGTATCCCACTCTAATGTATGTGAAGGTTGGGAACTATAGATACATACAACCATATTTGTTGATAGTATTCCAAGCTTCTTGTGATACCCTTGTCTTCACAAGATTTGTATCAAACATGCACATGAAGGATCTAAATAATACATCATTGACTCTTCTGAAATGGTTTGTTGATCTAGGAAAATCAAGTTAATCAGTTCAAAAACCAAAACACGTGCAATTGAATCTGTAGACGTATAAAAATGACCATATTCCTGAATGAATATTTTATGTTCATTTCTCTATTTAATTAAATCCAATTTAATTAAATTATCCACATTCTTCTATTTAATTAAATAAGTTACTCAATTTATTTAAATTAAATTCACTATACCCATTTAATGAATAAATCATTTTATTCAATTAAATCCCCCTAGCCACTTTTAATTAAATTCAAATTTAATTAAATAGTTATCCTAAATTGAATAAATCAAATTTATTTAATTACAACCAAATTGAATGAAAATCAAATAATTCAATTAAATCCTATTATCCCTCATCCACTTGCAAAATCCCAAACCCCTTCCTAAACCCTTCTAGAATCTTCTAATCAATTCTAATTAACCTAAACCCCCTCTAAACTTTGTCACATCCCTAAGCAAAGGGAGGTCACTTCTCAAATGGCCCAAAGTCTTGGATAACCATTGAAGGTTTTCAACCTTCAACCACCAAAACCCCCAAAGTCTTTGAAAACCATTAAAGGCTTCCAACCTTCAACCACTTAATCCACAAAGTCTCCAATAACCATTAATGGTTATTTCAAACCCTCCCACATGGTTAAAACATTTGTTTTGACTCAACCTCTACCCAACCCAAGGGTCTCATCAGGTCATTAATGCTTTGACCATGATTATCTCTTAATCATTTGCACAAAGGTTTATTTTTGGATTAGATCCTAATTCATTGGGTAAACCTAACTTAGACTTGACCCTTAGCCTTTAGATAACCATGAGGTCTTCTCAGGCCTTTAATGCCTCCAATCTCTTCTTTCAACCCAATCCTGTGCGGACATTTGTCACTATTTTATTGGTGCCAATTGTGCACATGGATCCCCAACTTTCAAACTTGGCCCTTGATTAAACCATTCAATCTTGACCATCCATTGCCTTGTTTGTGTTATAAATAGAGCTCTCATTCCTCCATTCAAACCAATCATCTTTCAAATTTGAAACATCATACTTATGCTCAAATTCTTTCAAGCTTTCATATCATCTATATGCTCATCATTTAGCCTCTCTTAGATCATAAATTAGACTAATATGCATGTTTAGAATAAGTTCTTTACCATTTTAGCTCAATCATAGAGTAAATATAGTATGCTAGGATAATCTTCATACTAACCTCGTCATCTTATCATTTAGTTTGTTGCATTTCTAGTATCTCATCTAGCTTATAACACATCTCATATTAAAAACAGTTAAAATCTCTCTCGTTCTCATATTTGCCATCCCTAAACCATTTTGCTCAGTAATCTGAGAGCAAAACATTGGTTTGAGGGACATTGTGAGATAGAGAACCATGGGACCCTCCTTGGGAAGCTGAGTAACGCATCGTTACTCCATAGCTTGCATCAAGAAGTCCTGTGTGTGTGTGTGGATTGGTATTTTACATATTTTTCACATTTTAAATTCTAACAACCCACTTTTCCACCACACATTTCTGGTGCCCACTGTGGGGCACGCACCCCAATAACCTATCATTTTTTGAATTTGAAGACTTTTGTAGGTACGCGGGAAACTAGAATTGGCGCGTCTAAGAAACATTTTAGCGCATCTGCCTAACAGTTTAGTGCTTCTAGCCTACTGTTTAGCGCGTGGGCTTTCTGTCTTAGCGCTTTCAAACTGTTCCTTAGCGCATAAAAACTATTGACAAATTTTCCTGTAGGTGTCGACGCCAGCGAAATACAGATCAGCGTGTCTACCTGACAGATTAGCGCATAGACCCAAAGTTTTAGCGCTTCACCTGCATATTAGAACGCGTATCAACAAACAGTTAGCGCATCGAAATTCAAAATTTCCCGACAGCGGACTGCGGAAAACCGAAACACAGATCAGCGCGTCTACCTGACAGATTAGCGCATCGGCTCAAAATATTAGCGCTTAGACTCAATCTTCCAGCGCATTTGAACAGACAGTTAGCGCATTATAATCCAAAATTTCCTGAATAACAGACTGCGGGAAAACCAAACCATAAATTAGCGCATCTGAGCCACAGAATAGCGCTTCCGGGAAACAGAATAGTGCACGCAAGCGGGACTGTAGCGCATCCATCAAGTATTGTAGCGCGTACAGTTTGTTCTGTAGCGCATCACAAACAAAACCAAAAAAAAATTTTGTAACCGAATAAAAAATTTTAGACTTGTGGAAGTCCCCCAAAACAAACTAACCAATTTCTTTTTACAGGATTTTTAACAAGTTTCTTGCAGGAAAAGTGAGGAGATTTGTTTTTACAAGCAAAACGGCTTTTTTTTTCCTTTTGTTGACCTCGAAAATCGAAATTTGCTTTGTTGACGATCTATTTTCCATAGATTAGATAATTATTGCTATAAAGGGTTAAAAAGAACACCATGCTTGTTGGAGCAATCTCTCCAAATAGAAGTTAACAAACCATTGTCTTGAAGGCTAAAAAGAACAACTTATTTGTCGTGTATCGAAAGTGGAAGGTATATGCTCTCCCCTTAACTGGGTGACCAAAAAGCCAAACCACTCTTAAAGCTTTCTTTAATTCAAACAATAAATCCTTTAGCAGGCCTGCCTTCTCGAGGAGTTGCACTCAACTCTTAAAGCCGTTTATGGCCGGTGTGAAGGGAACGACCTAAGTGGGGAACGACTTTGATGCCAAGAATTCCAACCCACTATAATCAAATGTGGAAAGTGACGAAAGTCCTTTTCAACAGTTGCGCGCAGCGATTAGCCTTCCCCCAGTATCCTTGAGATACGTAAAGCCTTTGTTCTAAAGGTTGGGAAGCCTCCTGAGGGAGTTTATCACTGACGGCCGAACGGGAAGCCTGATTAAGAACCTTAGCATTAGAAACTTTGAGCTAAGTCAGTATCCAAACATTTGTAACATCATAGTGCAAGGGTAGGGAAGAATCTGCCCCCAAGATTACTCACCATATATCTCCCAAGATAACTACTCAACTGTGAAGCAATTCACTTTGGGTTAACTTCTGGCAAAAGGCAAAAAAACGGGCGCCCTCTAGGGGGTGACACGGCTGTTTGAGCTGACGGAGTATCGAGACTAGTGAGCTATGGTGTTGCTTATGACCCTTGAATAAAGAGTCTTTCTGAAGTGTTTATCTTGTATCCAACCTGTTAAAACATTGAGGATTTGAAAACATCCTCGACAGAACATATACTTTATGTTAGATTAAGTGAAATGATTGTACTTTGTGTGCCGTGCTTACATTTTTTATTTCAGAAAATCATCCATCCTACTTAAAAATTCTCTCAACAAAAGTCAAAAACATCACAAAGGCACCAAAAGAAAAAATCAGGGCAGTTTAGCGCGTAGGAACAACATATTAGCGCTTCAAACAGTTATTTTAGCGCATCTACAGAACAAAATAGCGCGTACAAAAACAGTAACTGACAAGCAAAACAGAAACCAATCTTTTAGCGCGTACAAAACATACTCTAGCGCGTGTTAAGAATCTTTTAGCGCATAAACAGAAACATATAGCGCGTGACAGTCACAGTGTAGCGCGTGATTCTCCAGAAAAACTTCACAGCAACTTTCAAAACAGTCTGTTTTAGCGCGTACAAAACATACGCTAGCGCGTGTTAAGAATCTTTTAGCGCATAACCAGAAACATATAGCGCGTGACAGTCACAGTGTAGCGCGTGATTCTCCAGAAAAACTTCACAGCAACTTTCAAAACAGTCTGTTTTAGCGCGTGGAACAAACAGCTTAGCGCGTAGAATTCGTTTTTTAGCGCATTAGCCAAACCAGTCAGCGCGTAGAAAATATAGTCTAGCACGTGCATATTTCACAGTCAGCAAAACAAAATTTTCCAGAATCATTATTTTAGGGCGTAAACAGGGGCAGAGTAGCGCGTGGGTAAATAGTTTTAGCACATTAAGAAAATTTACTAGCGCATTGAACACCTGTTTTAGCGCGTGAGAAAAACAAGAAAAACAGGGAGTATGAAAACCAAAAATTTTGAAAATTTCAAAAATATTTCAAACACAGTTTTTCATCAAAACACGTCTTTTATCAAACCCGAGTGACAAAAAAAGCCATAAAACTATTTTTCAAGTCCAATTTGTGTTAAACAAGGTTGTCCAAATCTGAAAACGAATCGAGCATTAGAGGACGTCTTTCCTATCATAATCCGAAAACTTTTCATCATCAGTGTCAATTCAATCCTTTAAATATCTTACGGATCTTATCTCAAAAACACTTGTCTAGAAATTTTCCAAATTGTCAAAACCAGTTTCCAGAGCGAGAAACTCTTATCCATATCATTTGACATGCTTTATCGTGAAGGGGCAGCTAAACCTTCATCCTGATAAAGTAAGATTTGAAATTTTCAAAACAAGAATCCAAACAAATCAAAGGAAATCATTGATCACTCATGCATGACTAATCCCGTCATTTTGAGAAGAAAGAACCTCTATCGCAACATCACGTTGAAGAAACAGTAGCCTAGCTTTTCCAAATTCATCAAGAGAAATAAATTTTTATACATCAATCGTCAACTCTTCAAATCCCATCGGGTGTTTCTTTATCACGTCAAAACGTTATATCCAAAACAAATCCAGTGAATTTGACAAAGAACCCCTAAAAACAAGAGCATACTGTCAAAAGTCTGCTTTTAATCAAAAGATAAACCGCGGAGGAAAGATCAATCCAGCATTCCTGCCCGACGAGTGCATCACATATAACACATCTAGACCAGAACCACCAACGCCAGAGCAAAATATCAACGAGGACTTTGTTCCCTTCATCATTGAAAGTTTCTATTAACAATGCCTGTTACTCGCTCTCAACGAGACAAACAAAGCGAGGCACATGCAGAATCAAGTATGAATCGAAGATTATCAAATCCTTTTGAAGTTCCACCCGTAGAAGAACCTGAAATTACTGACACCCTTCTTAGAGAATGTCAAGTAAATCCCGCCTTCCAAAAACTTGTCGAAAAGCTCATAGAAAATGACAAAGAAAAATATTTGTTGATGCTCACAAGTAAGGGCGTTAAACTTCCGGAAGATTTCGACCCAAATCTTTTTCAAACCGAATCCCGGCAATATGCATCTCAAGAACAAAACCGAGAAGAAGAAACTCACATACCTGAACAACATAACTTTGAACAACACATTCCAGAACAACGCATACCAGAAATGCATATACCTAAACTAGAAACACCAGAGCAACATATACCATTTACCACTCCCTTTCAGCTGAGAGCCAATACTAGGCAAGAACTTTTTCCTCGGCAAGACAATGCACCCTTGATTGCTCTTACTCAACAAATGCAAATGTTACAAAGACAAATACAGGATATGCAACAAGGGACAACAGTGCGGTATTCGATAAATGAAATCTGTCCTTATCCATTTGACAGAAGCTTAAACATGATACCTTTTCCTCCAAACTCAGACATTCCCAAATTTGATAAATATGATGGAAAAGGTGATCCTCGAGATCATGTTCGAGAATTTTGTACTATGAGTCTTGAATTTGCTCATAATGACACGTATTTGATGAGGTTATTCCCAAGAAGCCTGGGAGGACAAACAATGGAATGGTTATTTAAGATTACACCACCTGTTAGATCATTTGACGAATTGGTTAACAAATTCATCACCCATTATTCTTACAACATCCAACATGCCATAACCATGCTAGATATCTGCAACACCAAACAAAAGAACAATGAAACATTCATGATATTCCTTCAACGTTGGCGACGCATGGTATCAAGGTATCCTCGAGATATTCCTGAAAAAGAGAAAATGGAAATCTTCATTGATAACTTGAATGGTGAAATGAGTTACAAACTCAAACTTCAATGCATCCCATCTTTTGACAAATTAATCGAAAATGGCATCCAAGTAGAGGAAGCTTGTGTCAAAAAGGGAACACTCAAGTTCTACAAAGAAGGCACAAACTCATCAAACTACAATAACCAAAACAATACCAATCTAGACAAAACTCGATTTTGGACTCGAAACAAAAACGAAGGCAACAATGAATCATATGATCCTAAATCTAAACAGCCAGTGCTTGCCTTATCAGGAAATACTCAGAATACGAAAAATCCTAAAAATGCTACTCCCAATGCACCAAACAATGCTCAAGGACAACTCAATACCAACAATGCCAACGATAATCAAAACAAAAATCTGAATCCAGGGCCTAACAACAATTCACACAACAACACCAACAATTTCCATAAACGTATCTTCACACCATTGGGCCAATCATTAGAGTCCGCATTCAGAGAGCTGTTGGCAAACAAGGTTCTTTCTTTACCTCCAATCAACAATTATGAACCCCCAATCAAACCACCTTGGTGGAATGATTCACACTATTGTGATTTTCATCACAACAAAGGTCATAGAACAAACGAATGCATGAGATTGAAACACATAATCCAAGACATGATTGATCGAGGTGACTTAACAGTGGATGGTCTCAAAACAAATAATGATCACAAAGCCTTCAAAGATCCTCTTCCAAATTATAACAAAGATGGAGCATCAACTTCAAATGATACCCGCGGAGCTCGTATTAATCACATCTACAACAACACTATCAATCACATATCGGCCGAAGACCATCAAGTCAATGTTATAACCATTCGAGATAAACGTGATCATGAATCTGTCAATGTAACAACCCGGACTCAGAAATATGTCTTGAAGGGACATACTGCACCTCCAACTACCACACCAAAGATCCAATACGACCTAGTTAATCAACTGCGCAAGACTCCGGCTCAGATATCTATCCTAGAATTGTTGAAACTATCTCCAAGACACAAAGACATATTGGAGCAAGCACTCTTAGAAACAAATGTACCTCAAAATCTGGATACAGACAGATTCCAAACTATGGTTGCCCACATGACAGAATCTCATAACCTCACCTTCTCAGAGCATGATAATACTTCATTGAGTCATTCGCATAATACTCCTCTACATATTGAAGTCATTGTTTGCAAACACCGTGTCAAAAGAGTCTTAATAGATGGAGGAGCCGGACTTAATATATGTACTTTAAGGCTTATCCGTGCACTAGGTTTCTCAGAAGAATCTATTGATCCTTGTAAAAGGATTACCATAAAAGCATATGATGATGAGGAAAGGTCCTCTAAAGGCACAGTGATATTGCCTATTCAGGTAGGACCAGTGCAAAAAGATACTATATGTCAAGTTTTAGATATTGATCTCACCTATAATATCTTATTAGGCCGACCCTGGATACATGAAATGCAAGCAGTACCTTCTACATACCACCAGTGTGTCAAATTTCCTTATGATGGACAGGAAATCTTCGTATCAGCTGATCACAATCCATTTCAACATTGCAATGCAATGGGGGCAGCCCAAGACAGTTTGGTTCCTTATAACAGAGAAAAGCAGCGGTCTTCAACACCTGATCCACCGATAGCAAAATCCAACTCCTTATGGGGAGATTTCAAACAGAAAATACAAATCAAAGACCAAGGCATGGGCGAATACTCCATGGAGCCTTTGTGTTTGACCAGATTGCCAACATCACCTAGATCGCATGGTTTACCTTCTAAATCAACACATCTGGCAACTCAGCCCATAACTAAATTTGATGGTACCTTCATCCAATTGGGGACTCTAGCACATGAATCAGAAGATAAGGATGTTCTTAACTGGCTATACAAAGATGAAGAAGAAGCTAATAGAGCGGCTGCTCTAGACATTGTTCTACCAACACACCTGTATGGAAAAGGCTACTTAATCATGAAACAAATGGGATATGCCAGTAAAGGACCTATTGGGAAACGCCAAGAAGGAGTCACTGAACCTATAGATCTTCCTTCACAACCTAGTAGAAATAAAGCAGGATTAGGCTCTAAATTCACTTTCCTATTAAAAAGGCCGCCACATACAAATGCAAAACCTCAATGGAAAGAAAAGAAGAAATACAAAGAAGAATCATGGCAGGAAGCTCTCTTTGAATCAGCAGAAACAATCCGTAAGGCAAGAGAATGTCAAGATCAGAAGATACATCAGGAAAAGCTTTTGAATCATAAGAAGGCCATATCTGCAGCAGTGGCTCACATTCACACACCAGTGGCTCAAGAATCAATCCTATCATCACAAGCACCCATCATTCCTCCCCGAGGAAGCACAATCTATGAACAAATCCAGAATGTAGAAGATGGATCAGATACAGAATCAACACAGAATGTCAAAATAGTAGCTATCATCAAGGATTTATTTTCGCCATACAACATACCTATCTACAACACAGATAGAATTTGGGATGATGCCTATGAGACAGATTCAAATGAATATGAATGGGGTACCTGTTCTGATACTACTACAAATATCCCCGATGATACTGATTTCATATCCATTTCTCAAGAAGAACATAACGCAGAAGATAGACCTCTCGAATTTGGACCACAACATATCTATGACGTTCAGGAAAGCGAACAGAAATATTACGAACAAGTCTATGTAGAAGATGATACCATCGAAGACCTCGATGAAACCCTAAATTTCTTTAAAAACAAGACCCATCACGATAATAACTCTATCCTAACACTTACAGTAGCTGAACTTGACCCACCCAATGATTCCTTACCACTTGTCTTCCCTGATCTCATCAACTGGACTGAACCTGAGACTCATGATATCCCGATTTTTCCAGATGATGAATCTATTATCCACTACTTTTGTACCATAAATCCCGAAACAGGCTCTAACAGTGAACCGCATAACGACGTCTGTTCTTCAGGGAGTGCCAAGTCTCTCAGTCGCAAAAATGAATCAAATAATGAATCTAATGCTGAAAACCAGTCAATGGCAGCAATGAATCCCAAAAAAGTAAAAATAAAGGACGCATCTGAGGGTGAAAACCTTTTTAAGGCACCTAACGATGGGAGACTTGACACTCTTCCTGAACATTTTCATGAACGATCACCCATATTGATTGAGCCCACTCAATCAATCAACATTGGTACCACAGAAGCAGCCAGAAATATTCATCTTGCAGAATCTCTGACAGAGGAGGAAAGATCGGCATTCATCATCTTCTTTAAAGGACAGCAAATTAACTTTGCCTGGTCATATGCTGATATGCCTGGAGTGGATCCACACCTAATCATGCATCACTTGTCCATCTCCGCAGGGGTCAAGCCAGTCAAGCAGAAACTACGAAAGATGAATCCACAGATAGCACTCATGGTCAAAATGGAATTAAAGAAATTATTAGATGTCGGATTCATCCGACCTATTGACTATGCAGAATGGATTTCTAACATTGTTCCAGTCTCAAAACCAGATGGTAGTATCAGAATATGCACCGACTTCAGAGATGTCAATAAGGCTTGCCCAAAGGATGACTTTCCTCTGCCAAGTATTGATATAATTGTAGATCTCACAGCAGGACATGCAATGCTCTCATTAATGGACGGTTTCTCAGGCTATAATCAAATCAAAATAGCTCCTAAGATCAAGACAAAACAGCATTCACCTGTCCTTGGGGAACATACTGTTGGAATGTTATGCCTTTTGGCTTAAAGAATGCCGGAGCCACTTATCAAAGAGCAATGACAACAATATTTCATGATATGATGCACACATTCATGGAAGACTATGTGGATGATTTACTAGCAAAATCTTTCACCAGAGCTGAACATCTTGGCATCCTAACAAAGATCTTTGATCGATTGCAGAAATTCAAAGTCCGACTCAACCCTAAGAAGTGTGTCTTTGGGGTTACATCAAGCAAGTTACTAGGTTACATCGTCTCAGCTAAAGGTATTGAAGTTGATCCAGCAAAGGTACAAGCCATCATAGATATGCCACCACCAAAGAATATCAGTCAACTTCGATCTCTCCAAGGGCGACTTCAATCAATCAAGCGATTCATCGCTCAACTAGCAGATAAAAGTCTGCCATTTAACGACTTGCTACACAAAAATGTGCCATTCAAATGGGAGACTAAATGTGCCGAATCTTTTTACCAAATTAAACAGTACCTGATGAATCCACCAGTTCTAGTACCACCAATTGCAGGAAAGCCTCTTATATTGTATATCTCAATGACAGATGTTTCACTGGGGGCATTATTGGCACAAGAAGATCAACAAGGAACGGAACGCGCCATGTATTACATCAGTAGAACATTGAATGGCTATGAACTCAATTATACATTCATTGAAAAGGCTTGCCTAACAGTTGTTTTTGCATCTCAAAAGTTCCGACATTATATGCTAGCACACACTATCAAACTAGTAGCCAAAATTGATCCTCTCAAGTATTTACTCAGCAAGGCAGCTCTCACAGGCCGATTGGCTAAATGGGTTATGATTCTCAGTGAATTTGACATCCACTACACAGAAAGACGAGCCATCAAAGGACAAGCAATTGCAGATCAGCTGGCTGAAGCACCGTTACCAGGAAAACAAACCATGGACATTGACTTTCCAGACAGGGACATTTTTGCTCTCTCCTTCAAACAATGGACCCTATACTTTGATGGATCCTATACACAACATGGTTCAGGGGCCGGCATTCTATTCATCACCCCTGAAGGACACACTATGCCAAAATCATATAGACTTATGTTTCCATGCACAAATAATGTGGCTGAATATGAAGCACTGGTCATCGGCATCAAAATGGCTGTCGAATGGAAAATCACAGAATTAAAATTCTATGGAGACTCACAATTGGTCATCAATCAGATCAACAACAACTATCAGACAAAAGATGATAAGCTACTACCCTACAAACGCATGGTGGATGACTTCAAGCAGTATTTTGTGCACATCACCTTTGAACAAATACCAAGGTTAAATAACAAAGCAGCCGATGCAATGGCTACAATCGCTTCATTACTACAAATTCCAGAACAACAGAGTCGTTATGAGTTCCTGGTAGAGCAACTGTTCTCCCCCGCCTATGACCACTCTGAATCCCATGTTATATATGCCTTAACCGGTTCAGATTCTCCGCTCTATGGACCAATATACGACTACCTCAAGCATAATATCTTACCCATTGACCAATCCCGTAACCAAAAACGTAACTTTATCCGACAAGCTGCCCGTTACACCCTTACCGCTGATACCTTATATCGTCGAGGTCTAGATGGTACTCTTCTTCGTTGTCTTGATCGTAATGATTCTGATTCGGCTTTACACGAGCTTCATGAAGGTATTTGTGGCACACATTCGAGTGGCACTACTCTTGCTAAAAAGCTTCTCCGCATGGGATACTACTGGCCTACAATGGAGAAAGATTCATATCACTTTGCCAAGAAATGTCCTAAATGCCAGATCCATGGCAATCTGATACATGCACCAGCACAGGAACTGCAGCCCTTTACAACATCGTGGCCCTTTTGTCAGTGGGGACTAGACTTAGTTGGCAAAATTCATCCTTCATCTTCAAATGGACACAAGTTCATTATAACTGCAACAGAATACTTTACCAAATGGATCGAAGTAGTTCCCATGACCACAGTAACCGGGAAACAAATTGCCTCTTTTATCCTGAATTATCTGATCTGCAGATATGGTATTCCAATTTCAATCATCACAGATAATGGACGCCCTTTCAAAAACCAAGATGTGCAGGAACTGTGTGAAAAATTCAAAATTCAACATCGGTTTTCTACACCATACTATCCACAAGGAAATGGTCAGGCTGAAGCATCTAACAAAACAATCCTAAAAATTCTCAAGAAAACAGTGAATGATGCAGGCAAAGATTGGCACGTACAACTCAATCCAGCTCTTTGGGCCTACAGGACTAGCATCCGCACACCTGCAGGGGCAACACCATATTCCTTGGTATATGGATCAGAGGCTATTTTACCCTTGGAAGTAGAAATTCCATCTCTTAGAGTCTCTTTGAACGGTTTGATTCCAGATGAAGAGTATCGAGTCAACCGACTGCAAGAATTGGAACTATTAGATGAAAGACGCCAACATGCTTATACTCATCTCAAAGCATATCAGCAACGCATGTGTAGGAGCTACAATCATAAGGTCATTCCTTGTAACTTCAAGGTTGGTGATCTAGTCTTAAAAGAAAATCCAAGAAACCAGCAAGATAGAGAAAAGAAAGGGAAATTTGAACCTAACTGGTTGGGTCCCTATGTCATCATTTCAGTCTATGGATCAGGTGCCTATCAGCTAACAAATTCTGAAGGAGATGTGCTTGATGATCCAACTAACAGCATTCATCTAAAGAAATACTATACTTAAGGTAGCCTAGTGCACGGAAAACGCCAAAAAAAAAAAAACAAACACAAAACAACAACAACAAAAAAAAATTAAAAAAAATACAAAGTACAATAAAAACAAATGGTGAAAACCTGGTAAACAGGCGCCCTTGTGAAAGGCCGGCTCCTCTATCTATATCCATGTCAGTTTATTTATCAAAACACTATCGGCCATTGCCCGACACTTAGCATCTATCCATCCGGGACATACTTAGCGTAGTCACTATCCTGAGTTATCCATCTGTATCTATTCTCTTATCGCATTTCACCATGGCTTGGAAATCACTGTACATAATCATATCCAAGCGAATACTCATCTAGGGACATTACACTATTCAAAAACTTGCAAACATTCAAGACATACCAACTATTGCAAAACTCAGACATATGACAAACACAACTACGCTTCATCACAACAACCAAAAACATGAACAATACACCAGAAACTTAAGGATGGATGATTTTCTGAAGTACTAAATGTTGCATTATCGCATTAAAATCTTGATCATTTTGCATTTTGAACTTTTTAAATAAATTGGAATCTTTTCCTTATCTCATCAAAAGCTTCACAGCCAGAGATCATAAGGAACTTCCAACATTTTCTTAGTCTTCTGTCTGGGAGACGATCACTTGTATTGTGTGAATATTTGCCTCGCGACGTGATCCATATCACTGAAGGCCTAATTCCATTTCACGCATATAACTGATCTAATCTTGTCTGTTTATGCAATACGCACTCAGGTCGTCCTGGTTTAATTATACCTTGACGCTTGTGCTATCTTGCAAAATTAAAAATCATGTAAATTTTACTCAGGTCATTATGGTTCAATTATACCATTATGCTTGTATAAATTTTCAACATATCCTAAACAAATCAATGCTCAATGATGATATTTACAAAGAAAGCAAATAAATGGTTCTATCGGATGGCAAATACAGAATGAGAGATGCTTCAAAAACAATTAATTGCATTTCATTTTACAATTAGTTGCATTTTACAAATTAGTCGCACATCATTTTACGCTATTATCCCATATCATTATTACATCATTATTACATCATTTCATATTACATCTCATAGCATATTAAACCACCATCTCATTTTCAAGATACATCTCATAGCATATAAAAACATTACATAACATCATATATGTAAGCATTACATCATCATATGAAAGGAAGTAGCACACATAAAATGCATCCATAAACACATCACATCAATCAAAAATGGTGCTCCGTATATATATATCTCTCAAAAAATGATCAAAATCTACAAAATGTGTCTCAGCCATGTGTCCAGTACAAAGAATACAATAATCCAAATATACAATGGAGACCATGTCTCTCAAGTGTGACTATCCCCTGATGGAGACGGTCTCGCTCCAGATACACCTGCCCCTGGATCTCCAGGAGGATCCTGCCTAGCTCTAGATACACTCGCCCCCGGCTCTACAGCAGGGTCCTGTCTCGCTGGCCCTGTCACTCCTCGGCTCTCCGATCGTGTCCCGGCAGTTCGAGATCGACTCGATCTCGACTGTGCAAAACTCGCTACACGTCGCTCTCTGGGTACTGCATCCTCATAATGCCGCCGATAATACTCGACCTCCTGTACCCTCCAGGTCAGCTCTCTCAGGGTGTCTCTCAAGGGACCACCCGCCGCTGCTCTCTGTACGGTCGCTAGGGCCTCCTCTGCTCGACCCCGTCGCTCCATCTCGGTATCTCTCTCAGTAGTCAACTGAGATATCTGCCGCTGATACGTCAAAATCTGTGCCTGCAGCTGCTGCACAGTAATCTGTAGGGTCCGGATCTGTGCATCCTCTACATGACTCGGCACTCGTACCCGCAGTGGTCCCTGTGCTGGAGGAACCCCTCCCACTCGGCCTGTCCTGGGTACAGGAGGTGGGAGTATATCTATCCTCCTCCTCTGTACTGGCCTCCCCACCTCCTCCTCTCCTCCCACTGCAGCAAGCACCTCCGTCACTCTACCCTCTCTCCCGGCCCCAATGGCCAATCCTCCTCTCCCCCTCTCAATCCTGCCCTGTCGTACTGCCCTCTGCACACCTCTACCTCTCATCCTCCCTCTATCTCCTCCATCTCCTCCATCATCCCCATCATCTCCCCCGTCTCCCTCCTCTCCCTCTGAATCGAATATCGGTCTCATCTCCTCTGGATCTGAGATCCTAGCCACGGCCCGAGCAGTAAACAAACGAGCGAACTCCTCTGTCATCCCAGCATCCTGTATCTCCGGGGCATAATCCCAGACCTGTCCAGCCAACCCGGTAAACTCCTCAATGGCCACAGCACTGTCAATGGTCGGCCCCCAATCGGCCACATCCTGCTGCCGCCATGCGTATAAGCACGTCCCCTGTGGAATCCCCTACTGTCTCCCGAACTGCCTCAAAACTCGGGTAACCAAAAACCGCTCTATAACGAATGGAGTCCTCCCGATCAGATACATCATCATAAAAATGAAAGGCATCTCCATCCCATCCTCTGCCCACACCTCACAGTCTGTATACGGTCTCCAGGTGACCGTATCTATATCGTCGAACACCCTCCTCCAGTGCTCTAGTTTGCCCAGCTTACGCTGGACAACTAGGCCTTTATATCCATAAGCATAAGTCGCCCCTACGGGCCTATCCTTATCTGCCAGTGGCCTCGCTGCTGGAATGTGCTCCCAGCACCATACTTGTAAAAGGGTCACCCCTGCTGATAAACTCCCATATCCGAGGTATACCACCTCATGCAGGCTCCTGTAGAGGTGGGCCAGCATCGCTGACCCCCATGCAAATCTCCGGCCCTGTGTGACCATCTGCTCCAGAACCAACCCCCATCCCACTGAAAATCCCTTTGACCTGCGATCAGGACAAAGGAATCCTCCAATAAATCCTGCCAATACAGATGGCAGCGGTGCATAATCCAGATCCAGGAACTCCTGCCATGGGATCTCATAACCGCAGACACTCTCATCATGAAAAATCCGACGCAGTGCCTCTGTGCCGCCCTCCTCCGTCTGCTCATAGGGCAATATGGCTCCTACCACAGGAATGCGCAGAATGCGATAGCAGTCCTCTGGCGTCACGGTCATCTCTCCCGTAGCAAAATGGAAGGTGTTCGTGTCGCTGTGCCACCTCTCCGCCAAAGCTGTCAATAGTCCCCAGTTCACAGTGAACCGCGGCATATCCAGAAGTGAGGTCAATCCGCATCGCTCAATGATGTCCAAGTTTGCCTGTGACAGACGTGGTATCAATGTCCATGGTCTCGGGAATCTCTCCCTCGACTGCACAATGCCCAATCGCTCCTATCAACAAATAAAACTGTTGGTGTAAATAATTATTCATCATGGATATTATTACACTTACTTAAGTTTACTTAGGATAATGCATTTCATAGTAGTTTGGATATGAGACACTTGGGTGTTTGTGTCACATTGGGATAGTGTGTGTAGGAGAAATTCCACCTCTTATGGTGTTGATCTTATTATTACACTATCATATCCACTTATTGTGGAGTGATAATTCCACCTTCGGTGGGTGATCCACCTCATGTGGAATATTATATTATTTCTCCTACCTACCCACACCTATTTCCTACCTACCCTTGTTTCTTATTGAGTCACATGTCATATTTGTGTGCTCATACATATCCCTAGCCTTGCCTATATAAGCAGGCTCATCTACATTGTATGTAACAAAACAACAGTGATAATCCAGTTGATTATTGATCATTTTCTATTGATGAGAATACAGTTTATTCTTGTCCCATATTATGTCTCTATCTTGTACATTTCATTGACCTCTTGATCTTGGCAAAATCCAACATGGTATCAGAGCTATTTGGAGCTTCATTGATTCATCTTGAAGAGGCATTATTGTGACGTCAAGAGGCAGATCTGAGGAGCATCATCTTTTGGAGGCGTCCTAGACTAGATCCGACCTTTCCATTGCGTCCGGAAGGCCATTTCCATGAATTTTGGTTATAAAGTTGGCCTATTTTGGTGAGAAAAATTTTTTCTCCATTTTTGCCTATATCATACGGATTTCGAAATTTTTTTATTAATATTCGCAAAAAAAAAAATTTCATTTCTCTGAAAATTGTTTGAAAAATTCAAAAATTCAAAAAAAAATTCAAAAAAAAATAAAAAATTGAAAAGGCAAAAAAAAAAAAAAATCAAAAAAAAAAGAAAAATTTTGGTTTGGGGGTCCGCAGACCCCCGTACCCCCATGACTGTACCTTGCGCGCAGGTCTGCAGATTCGCCAACGACCGTACCTGACACTGCAGGTCTTATCTCCTCCGTCGCGTTCCGCGTACACCTCCCGACTCCGCGCTGTGTTTCTGCCGCGCCGCCGCCGCCGAATCCCCCCGGCCGCCCCGAATCCTCCGCAGCCGAAGACGCCGGCGCCGCTCCCTTCGCCCGGCGCCACCGCCGCTTCCTCCGCAGCGCCTCCAGTCTCCATCCCCGGACTCACGCGCCACTCCGTGCCTCTGCTCGCCGCTCCTCGGCGCCCTCCGCCTCCGACCTGTCTGACAGGTCACCTTCTGCCATGTCAGCACAGCCACGCGGATAGGACAAATCCTCCGCCACGCGGCACCTCCGTACAGACACGTCGATTTTCCGTACAGAGCCACGTGGATTACCGTACGCACAGTCAGCAGTACGGACAGCCACATCACCCTGCACAGTCAACAATTCCGTACAGTACGGAACGTACAGTCAGCTTGCCACACAGTCTGTCCGTACGGTACGGACGCCCAGTCAGCCAGGCAGGCGAAGTTTTGGCGACGGTCATATGGCCGTCAAATATAACACAGTGTTTTGCTGACGTCAGCGCCACATCAGCAGGGTTTGAAAATTTTTGGACCCCCTCTCATTTGCATTTTTGATTTTGCAGTTCAACTTCAAATGGCCATAACTTGCTCATTTTTGCTCCTTTTTTGGTGCAATTTTTTTTGAAATGGGCTAGAATTTTGTGCTCTCCGCAGTGCTAAAAGAATTTTTTGATTTTGATGCACTGATTTTTCAGAAAATGCAGTTTTTGGTGACTATCTCTGAGTAATCCCAGTTTTTGCAACTTCAGAGGCTTCGTTTGGGGTCATCCGACCTCCTTTTTAGGTGCCGTTTTTTTTGAAAGTGTGTATTTTTTCGTCTACTTTCACATGATGCTATCATATTGATGTCATTGTAAGTAGAAATTGTACTTTCAGATCTTGGCCATTTTTGGCTCTCTTGGTACTTGTATATTTGCTTGAATCTCAGTTAGATTCATTGCACTATTGATTGAAGTCTCTTGTATCTCATTTGAGAAGTTGTAAAATTTGCATCATAAGCCCACTTTGCCTTGTTTTGCAAGTGACTCATTGTAATCGCAATAAGTATAAAGTGCCAAAATCATCACTTTAGGGGGGGTACTTTGATTGATTGAATTTGGGGGGTGTCTCTTGTGCTCTTGTGCTCTTGTGTTCTTTCCTTTTTGCTGCTATGGGTTCTTCTAAATTTCCTCTCTTAACTCCACATAATTATGCTACTTGAAAAATTGATGCATGGAGTAAACTTATGGAAAAAGGACTCACTCATTATATTGATGGAACTATTGTTGCTCCAGCTGATCCTAAGGCTGATCCAGTTGGTCACTTAGATTGGCTCACTAAAAATATCATGGCAATTGGTACCTTAAGAAAGTATGTATCAAAGGATCTCATTTTTCATATTGAGAAATGCACTCTAATCAAGGATGCTTGGCAAAAGTTTCAAGACTTGTATGGTCAAGTTGATGAGATTAGGGGATATGAAATTGATAGTGATCTCACCATGTTAGATCCCAAGAACTTTGATACTATACAAAATTATGTCACTAAGGCAAATGAGTTGAGGGCACAACTCAAAGATTGTGGCATTGATAAGAAGGATACTCAATTGATATTCAACTTGATAGGCAAACTTCCACAAGAATATGCAGCATTTGTTTCTAGTTTCCAAACTCATAGGATGATAATGGGTTCAAGCTACAAAATGCCTACATTTGATGCTTTCAATGAAATGTTGATGATGGAACAAACTAAGTTGATAAGCATGGGCATTCTTAAGACTTCTTCTAAGTCTCAAGCATTAGTGGCAAATCAAGGAAACAAAGGAAATCAAGGAAAGGACAACTTAAACAAGAAGAAATGGCAATCAAAACCTAAGGAAAAAGCACAATCTTCTCCACAACAAGGAGATTCATCTTCTTCCAAGAAAGATAATTCACCAAAGAGAGAGAGAGACCTACTTGTGCTTATTGTAAAAAGATTGGTCATGAGGAACATCGTTGCCATACTAAGAAGATTGATGAGCTCACACATATCATCAAAAAGCATAACATTGATTTGCCTAAAGTCTACAAGAAGGATGATTCATCAACTTCCACTTCCTCACATTCAAAAGGAAAAGAGAAAGCATTCATGGCTTCTACAAGTGGAAAAACTCACTCTTTTGGAACAAGAAAAGGAAAAGCTCTATGTGCTACAACAAATCATACTTCAGAGAGATGGCTTCTAGATTCAGGGGCTTCTCATCATATGGCATCTTCACAATCTATGTTCTCTACATTTGAGCCTTGCACCATGCCACAGATTTTGATGGGCAATCATACATACATGGATGTGATTGGGAAAGGATCTATTGACATTGGGGATAACTCCTTCAATGATGTGTTGTGTGTACCCCACTTGACAAACAATCTCCTTTCTATCTATCAAATCACACATGGCGCAACTAAGAGAGTTGTGGAGTTCACACCTGACTCTGTTTTCATTAGAGACATGGAGACTAGAGCTATCATTGCAACTGGGGTGGTTGATCATGCATCTCGGTTATACTCCTTTTCAGATTTTGTTGATGATGATGATTTCACATTTGATGATTCTACACATGATGATCACACTTATTGTGATGATTCAGATTTTGAGGAGAACTTTGGACACTTGAACATGGGGATTCTCACATGTAACCCAGTTCTTGAGTCTTGTATTTCATCTTCTCATATTGATATCACATCACCTATTGCACCTGATGATGCAGATAGTGCGACAGTTTTGCCTTCATGTGATTCAGTGCAGCAGGATATACATTGTCTTCCAGCTTCAAATTCATGGGATGATTACATGACAGATATTGCAGGTTTGTTTGTGGAATCCTACATTGCAGATTTGGGAGACATCATTGATGACATACATCTTCTCTTTGATGAAGATGATCCTTCTTCGATTGTTGCGAGGGCACACTCTGACCCTCTTGTTCATTCTCTACATGATCATTCTTTCGAGGTTGACATGATTGTGGATACTTATGTACAGCAGTTGGAGGAGGTCTCTTTATTCTTTGAGGAGACACATGAGTCTTTGGATATTGTTCTACATCCATCTCCACTAGATCTTGGAGTTCCTTTTTCAGCAGTGTGGCATAGTTTACCACCTTTGGAAGGGGTATCTTTCAGCATCGACATGGGGACACTTGAGCAGTTTTCAGAGATTCCTTTCATCATGAGTTTTCTTCATACATCTTCCCTTCATGATTGGGGAGACTTCATGGATACACCTTTGGTTTTGTTTCTTCCTAAGGGGAGGAATGTTGTTCGACGTTCATGGAGCAGTTTCTTCATACATCGAGCTTCTATCATTGGTGCAGATTCTTCATTGAGGGAGGATCACAGTTTGACTTCTCTTCTTCTCTCATATGGGGGGGACTTTTTCCTCACATGGGGTTTTGTTCCTCACATACTTCTTTGAGAGTTCTCTTCTATGTTTTTCATCTCTCTTTTGGGGGAGGGTTTTTTGCCATTGGGTTTTTCTCTCTTTCCCCACTTTGTGAGAGATTTCATTGCATTGGTTTGCATGCATTTGCATTTGTGCATGGGTACCTAACATGGCCTCGTAGCCGGGACCCATCTTGCATTGCTTAGTTGCATTGTAGACTTAAGTGCATTCCCCTAAGTTGCACTTAAGGGGGGGTGTTGGTGTAAATAATTATTCATCATGGATATTATTACACTTACTTAAGTTTACTTAGGATAATGCATTTCATAGTAGTTTGGATATGAGACACTTGGGTGTTTGTGTCACATTGGGATAGTGTGTGTAGGAGAAATTCCACCTCTTATGGTGTTGATCTTATTATTACACTATCATATCCACTTATTGTGGAGTGATAATTCCACCTTCGGTGGGTGATCCACCTCATGTGGAATATTATATTATTTCTCCTACCTACCCACACCTATTTCCTACCTACCCTTATTTCTTATTGAGCCACATGTCATATTTGTGTGCTCATACATATCCCTAGCCTTGCCTATATAAGCAAGCTCATCTACATTGTATGTAACAAAACAACAGTGATAATCCAGTTGATTATTGATCATTTTCTATTGATGAGAATACAGTTTATTCTTGTCCCATATTATGTCTCTATCTTGTACATTTCATTGACCTCTTGATCTTGGCAAAATCCAACAAAAACATATCCAATATCAGATTCCACATCAACAAAAAGATATCAAAATAAAACTTACATCAAAACACATGAAACAAATTTGCTCATCTACATCAAGTTCAAAATCTTATCATTTCATATCAACTTGTAAAACAACTCAAGTTCTCAAAAACCATATCAAAACTTGTAAAACAACTCAAGTACCACAATCACAAACTTGTAAAACAACTCAAGTTTCCCATCCATATTAGCTTGTAAAACAACTCAAGTTTCTAACCCATATCGGCTTGTAAAACAACTCAGGCTTTCATACACATTTGAACTTAAAACAGATAACACAAATAAATCATGTTCTGATCAACACAAATAGCTTGATATCTATACATAACTTGGAAACATTCACATCAAAACAAGTTATACAAATACTCATATTGGATACGTGCATCAAAAACGCGACAGGCATGCAAAAACACAACTTTTCAAAATCGGCCAAAACACAAATTTTTCATGGATGTGCTAAAACAGACCTTAAATGCGCTAAAATAGACCCATGCGCTAGGCTGCTTGTCCTACGCGCTAACCTATCTCCCTTATGCGCTAGATTCTATATAAGCGCTACCCTTTCCTGCCCATGCGCTACCTAATTTGGCATATGCGCTAGATTTTGTCTACGCGCTACTATTTTCCTCCCACGCGCTACCCAAACTAACCTATGCGCTAGAATATTTCTACGCGCTAATCTATTCTCCTTAAGCACTCATCTTCTCATCCTATGCGCTAGGTTTATCCTACGCGCTAAACCCCTTTGCCTAAGCACTACCCTTTCAGCCCTATGCGCTAGGTTATGCCTACGCGCTAAACTCCTTGTTTCATGCGAACTTCTACGACTCCTATGCGCTAGGTTAGTCCTACGCACTACCCTGTTCCTCCAACGCGCTACTCAACGCATTACCTGCGCTATTCTATGTGGACGCGCTAACCCAGGTGACCTATGCGCTAGCAAAATTATTTCGGACGCGACCCCTAAAATGACTTCTATGCGCTACTGTGTACTTCGTATGCGCTAATCTACCTCCTAGACGCGCTAAAACGATTTGTTCGAACTTGAAAATTCAAAAAGCACATAAAAATGACAAAACCAAAAATCAAAAAGAGGTCAAAAGAGTTGACTTACTGGTGGTCCACACGCGACTGGTCTCCGGTACCTCCGAACGCGCTCGAAACGGTGTCTGTGGTAGGGAATAGGCATTTTCTCTCCAAAGCAAATTCTCTTTTCTTCAAAGTCAACAAGCACAAATGAATCTAAATCAAGCCCTTTTCCCCTTTTATAGGAGGAAAATGAAATTAGGGTTAGCTAACTGGGCCTGTAATATGGTCGCGGTCTCCCCTATGCCAAAACATTTGTAATTTATCGGGAGATGAATCAATTTACACCCTAACTACACGCATGAAATCCTACACATCATACGAACGTCATCAATTTAAATCAAAAATTTTCCAAACAAAAAATATTGATTCATCTCCCGAGGGGGCATCACCATCAAATATCGAATCTGGGGCATCACATCAAATCTGGGGCACGATTGGCAAATCAAAAAAAAAAAGTGACACAACAAAAATTGCATTTGATCATAAAACAAAAACACAAAAACAATCATTTTTCTTTGAAATAACATGTGCACACACGTCACTTCAAAGAGGGGCAAAATGTAGACGTATAAAAATGACCATATTCCTGAATGAATATTTTATGTTCATTTCTCTATTTAATTAAATCCAATTTAATTAAATTATCCACATTCTTCTATTTAATTAAATAAGTTACTCAATTTATTTAAATTAAATTCACTATGCCCATTTAATGAATAAATCATTTTATTCAATTAAATCCCCCTAGCCACTTTTAATTAAATTCAAATTTAATTAAATAGTTATCCTAAATTGAATAAATCAAATTTATTTAATTACAACCAAATTGAATGAAAATCAAATAATTCAATTAAATCCTATTATCCCTCATCCACTTGCAAAATCTCAAACCCCTTCCTAAACCCTTCTAGAATCTTCTAATCAATTCTAATTAACCTAAACCCCCTCTAAACTTTGTCACATCCCTAAGCAAAGGGAGGTCACTTCTCAAATGGCCCAAAGTCTTGGATAACCATTGAAGGTTTTCAACCTTCAACCACCAAAACCCCCAAAGTCTTTGAAAACCATTAAAGGCTTCCAACCTTCAACCACTTAATCCACAAAGTCTCCAATAACCATTAATGGTTATTTCAAACCCTCCCACATGATTAAAACATTTGTTTTGACTCAACCTCTACCCAACCCAAGGGTCTCATCAGGTCATTAATGCTTTGACCATGATTATCTCTTAATCATTTGCACAAAGGTTTATTTTTGGATTAGATCCTAATTCATTGGGTAAACCTAACTTAGACTTGACCCTTAGCCTTTAGATAACCATGAGGTCTTCTCAAGCCTTTAATGCCTCCAATCTCTTCTTTCAACCCAATCCTGTGTGGACATTTGTCACTATTTTATTGGTGCCAATTGTGCACATGGATCCCCAACTTTCAAACTTGGCCCTTGATTAAACCATTCAATCTTGACCATCCATTGCCTTGTTTGTGTTATAAATAGAGCTCTCATTCCTCCATTCAAAACAATCATCTTTCAAATTTGAAGCATCATACTTATGCTCAAATTCTTTCAAGCTTTCATATCATCTATATGCTCATCATTTAGCCTCTTTTAGATCATAAATTAGACTAATATGCATGTTTAGAATAAGCTCTTTACCATTTTAGCTCAATCATAGAGTAAATATAGTATGCTAGGATAATCTTCATACTAACCTCGTCATCTTATCATTTAGTTTGTTGCATTTCTAGCATCTCATCTAGCTTATAACACATCTCATATTAAAAACAGTTAAAATCTCTCTCGTTCTCATATTTGTCATCCCTAAACCATTTTGCTCAGTAATCTGAGAGCAAAACATTGGTTTGAGGGACATTGTGAGATAGAGAACCATGGGACCCTCCTTGGGAAGCTGAGTAACGCATCGTTACTCCATAGCTTGCATCAAGAAGTCCTATGTGTGTGTGTGGATTGGTATTTTACATATTTTTCACATTTTAAATTCTAACAACCCACTTTTCCACCACACAGAATCTATGCTACCACAAAACTTGAATTACATGCTAACTTTCCTAATCTTACCAATGAAATAACTGAAACAAAACATGAAAACAATTGCAATTCATCCACTTGTATATGTTTCTCTCATTATGTCAAGTGCACGAAATAGATAAAAGAAAAGGGATGATGTTCGAGATTTACTAGTAATGCATGGTTAAAATGATTTCTAATTACTAAATTCTTGTGATTAATTTGATAGAATGACCTTACCTAAGCTAGATGATTTATTGCACAAATAGATATGAGTGCTCAAAAATCAGTCAGAATAACAATGCATAAAATTTAGATGTCTAAGCTATTTCAACAAAATAAGATTACATGAAAGTTAGATGAATTGATTGAAGGAGATGTCCTAATTTATAAAGGACCGGAGACTCAACAGACGGGTGAGATCGAAAATATTTTTGATCAGCTGGACGAACCAAATTGAACACATGATAGAGATGTCATTCAAGGAAGAATGAAGAAGATGGAGAAAAAAGTGGAGAAAAAGAAAAAAAAATAGATTTTTTGAGGATGCATACCTCATATTCGAATTAAAAATTAAGATATAATGAGATATTTCAAAAAATCGGGACTTTTGAAAATTTGAAAAAGAAGATATTATCCTCATATAAGAAGATAATTAGGAAAATTAAATAAATAAAGATATTTATTTAATTTCGAAGACATAGTTAGATAATTGACTAATTTAAATAAATTATTCAACTATAGGTTATGAGAAATGAACTTTTAATTAAATAATTAAAATTATTTAATAAAGGTGATAGATCGGAAATAATTAAATAATGCAATATTATTCAATTAATAGTAAAAGGGAGGGGGTTTGATGAAATATTAAAAAGATTTGAAGCAGAAAAGTTAATAAAAAGGGGCTTAATTAATTAAAGAATTGATTAAACCTAAAAGGACAAGTTAGTCAAAATAATGTCTGAAGACCTTAATTAGGTCAAATTAAGTCAATTCTGGTCAAAATAGGTGAAATTAGAAAGAATTGGGAAGGTTCGGATTGAAAATGGGAAAATTTTGGTGAAAATCGGAAAATTAGGGCAAATTGGGAAAAACCGAGTAACAACGAGCAAACCGGGTCAAAGCAGGTCAACAAAAAAAGAGGGGATGAATGAGATTCCATGGGGATGAAGAATAGGTCAAAATTTAACCTTATAATAGGAATGTGAAGGAGAGAGGAGGCAACAGAATTGAAAAGGGAAAGCTAGAAGTGGCAGAACCCGAAAAAAGGCAGAAAACCCTAAAATCGAGATGAGGATCTTGGTTAAGAACTGACATCACCGAAATGAGAGGGGAATGATCTGACATAAGGGGGATGAAGGAGAGGTAAACAATAAACCTCAACACTTGAAGTTGGAGGACAAGGGAAATATTTGGAAAGAAAATGGAAAATGGGAAATGGGAGGACTGAATCAAGGGCAAAAAACCCTAATCAGGACACAATTAGACAAAACATCACTTCAAAAGTGACAAGGGAAAGATTTGACGCAAGAGGGATGAATTTAAGGGTCAAATGTAACCTCAAACCTGAAATGGGAAGAACATGGAAAGATCTGGACTAAAAATGGAAAAAGGAAAATGGGACAGGATCGCACAAATAATGAAGATTATACCCGCAATTAGGTGAAAAATGGAGAACGTAGGTGATACGATTTTTTAGTGTCTACATTCTTAACACTATTTTTTAGAGTCAATTGGGAGTAATACTCATGCATTGGTACTTGTTTTATGCCACCTTTTAAGGTGAGACTACGTAAGTGTCTCATTGAAGCAACTGCATATACCGAGTATGAAGTCATGTAGAACTTCAGAGTAGTTGGCACTTTGGATAACTAATCACATATAGCATCACTGATTTGCTTGCCCCAAAAGATCTATAAATTTCCCTTGTTAATGATATAGAAGTATTGGTACATCCATTCTTGGAAAACATTAGATTCCTGAAGACCTTTGACCCTACTAAGAAGGGTGATCAAATCATTTACCTCTTCCTTGAAATCACTTCTCTAGAGAGTTTTTGACCACCTTGAAATTGTAGGTGTTTTTTATTTGATTCAACTAGTATTGATGATCCTTTTACATTTGCCAGTATGTGTGTCATAATATTTTTGTGTTGATTGCATGGTGATATCAACATACTCTTCAACACTGGGACATTTGAATACTTTATCAAAGAATTCATCTTCCAACTTTATTATGATATTTCCATATACATATTTCACACACATTCCATCCACATTGAATTAGGTGGTTACTGATAGAAAAAACTCAAGCTCATGGGTAGATACTAGGAATAAGCTCATTGGATGTATGTTGCTATCAACAACTTGTTGCATGTCAAGAGATAGTGGCTGGTTGTTAACCTTCTTAAGGAACTCAGACGTATCAACATGCCCAATATCTATTTCTTTAATATTATTGATGTCTGAAGATATGGAAGTTATTGGGAACATATTCTAATAATTAAACTCCATGTTCTTTTTCACTAGAGAGGGCTCAAAAATGTTGAAGGAAGCTGCAATGTTGTTTTGATAATTTTCCCATAGTTACAAAAATTATGCATTTTAGATTAAAAAAAATGTATTTTGGGGAAAATTTCCCGAAATGCATGAAAGGATACATAGTAAATATTTATGCAAATTGGTATTTGAATCCCAAATTACAAATGGAAAGGCAGTGCAATTTTTATGCCCATCAAGTTTTAAAACCTGTTGTACACTTATGAGAAAAATAATCATTGTTGTTGGCATTACATTAAGTTTGTTGATATTGAGAAGGTTGTTGGAGATTGATGATATAATTGATAAAGGATGATTACTGTCTTAATAATATTATTTTGTCATTGATGTCAAGCAATTGATTTTTTGATTCAGTATGATGTTGCCATATCTTAAAAAGTATGTTTTGATGAGTATAAAGATGTCGGTAAGTGACACAGAAAGAATGTGAAAATGAAGGGGAGTAATAACTTATTCAATGGGAAACTATTACCGAGTTAGACAGTTATTAGATTATGTTATCTTGATTGTTTTGATATCCTATATATGTATATTTTAAGACTGAATATGAAGGAGAAAAGATTTCATGCATCAGAATGAGTAAATGTTTGATACTGTTCTATTTTACCGAGCAAGGAGCTGTAGAAGTTGAGAAAGCCAACTTCACAGACCCCGAAGATCACCTGCATGCAAATAACCTGTCACAGAAAGAAGAGATGGAGACAAACAAGCAAGGGTGCTCTGAAAGCTGAAAAATGTATTCATCCAAGAGAGAGATAAATTACAATGATGAATCCTTATAAAAGGATATTGTGCAACCCTAAAAGAAACCCTAATAGGTAGACATTTAATAATTAATATAATTATTAAATGTCACAAATGCAAACTAAAGTGAAATCTTAAGAGAGGAATAAAGGTAATTTAATCAACATGATTAAATTAAAACCTTTACTCTAACACCCCCCCTTAAGATGAGCAAAAGTGCAGTTACAAACATGTGCAAGAAAGCAAAGGTAACTACAATGCAAGAAAGTAAACTTGGGTCCCGACAACAAGGCCTGATCAGGTACCCAATTACAACCAAATCTCTGTAAAGTGGAGAAATAGAGAAAACCTCATGGGAAAAACTCTACTCCAAAAAGAGATGAAAGAAATAAATGTACTAATAACATAAGGATAGGAGGTGGATAACATGATACCCCCCATAGAAAACTTCTATCATATAAGTACATATACAATGGTCTCCATAGGAGAAAAAGAAAGAGACTAGAAGCCCCCCCCACAATGAAGAAACTCTTGTCGCACATATGGATGCCTGAGGTAGAATCCAAAAAGAGATCCTGAAGCGGCATATAATATTCCTCCCCTTGGGAAGAAATGGATCCAAAGGATGAAGATGAAGAAACCCTGTGAAGAGAGAAGAATCAATCTGTCTCAAGATGTGTGCCATAATAGGATGCTGAAGAATCCCTCTGTCTGAACTGAAACAAAAGATGTCAAATCCAAACTGAACTGAAGACTCAAAAACTGCAACCTCTGAATGCACAGATGATGGTGGGCTAACAGCTGGAATATGGCTGTCAACAAAGAGGAGCTGAAAATCCTCAAAGTAATCCTCCAAGTCTGCAATATAGGACTCTACAAACAAAGATGAAATGCCTGCAAGATAAGAATCCCAAGTAGCCATGTCTGAAAGATGTGTGATGTCCTGCTTAGCTGAATCAATAGGAGCCAAAGAAGAGGCAATATCAAACTGATCAGGAACAAAAGGAGATGATGTTGATACATGTATAATCTCAGTCTGAAGAGTAGGAACTGTGAGACAATCCTCTGATTCATCGAAATATGTAAGGGTGTCTAAATATTGAAGTTCCTTTAAAGTATCACGATCAAAAGGTGTGTTATCTCTCCAACCAATGGGTACAAGACAATCTGAAGCAGGATCCTTTGGGAATGGAGAAAGACTGGGGTCTCCATAGATCTCCCAAAGACGTGTCCAAAGTGAGTGAGGACAATCAATGCCCGATATAGCCCACACAGTGTCAGAATCAACACTAGACAAAATAACTCCTACTATGTGATTTCTAATGATATCCCAAGCTATTTTTCCCTCTAAAGTTGCTGGTTCAGGTATGAGATCATACAAATAAGGCAAAATATTAAGCCACCTACAGTGTGTAAGTATGCCCTTTGCCCATGACTCATAATTACCCCGTTCTAGAAATACAACTGAAGGGTGAGTAGAAAAACCCATGATAACTCTTCAAATTAACAAATCTGAGACTAAATGACTTTAATACTGATAAAGCAGATCAAATAAAGCCATCCCACGCAAACAAATCATTTCCAAGTGATGAAATGTCCAAGTAATTGACAGATGTGTGAAAACACAAAGCACTGAATAAAATGTACTTGGTGTAGATTCTGGAAAAATAAATGACAGATCTGGAAAGAGCACAAAAACCCCTTTCCAACGCCTATTCGTTTGCGAAAAACGGAGTCCGTATGCAAAAGATATGGCTCCTGGAGTGCAAAAAACTTGTTCTAAAATGCCCGAGTTATACCCGATTTAGTAAAACTGCTCCAAAAAAGCCCAAATAGGCCCTTTAAGCCCTCAAGGGCTTAAAAAAAAAAAAGCCCCTGGTCCTCTGGGCGACCAGGGGCGGGCGCAGGGGCGGCGCTGTGGTGGCGGGCGACGCACTAGCTGGGCGGCGGAGGGCGGGCTGCGCGCGGGTTGGAAGCACGGGCAGCGGAGCACGGGCAGCGCGGCGGCTGCAGGCGTCGCCTGCGGCGCGGCGGGAGCTGCCTGGCCGCGGCTGGTGGTGACCGCCGGCGGCGGCAGGCAGGCAGTGGCCGCTGGGCAGCGCTGCGTTTTAAACTGGCTGTGCCTTCCTCAAAACAAAAAACCGCTTTTTTTATATATTTTTTTTTTGATTTAGCCTCGGTCTGCGTGCCCTAGGGCCGTACGGCCTTAGGGCATAAAAAATTTTGCCTTCTGGAGCAACTGTGTCCAAATCGGACGAATTTTATATGGAAATAGGGTTTTTTGGGCGCTACAAGCTCAACGGTGAGGTCCGTTTGGGCTCAAAGTGCACCGAAAAAAAATACCCCCTATTCCAAAATAAAAAATAGAAGACAAACACAGATCTGATGCAACCAAAACCTGAAAGTCAGATCTAATCCTCGTAGCTCCAAATTCTTCAGAAGACGAACAGGAAGCAGCAGGTCTGGAGCTCTGATACCATGTAGAAGTTGAGAAAGCCAACTTCACAGACCCCGAAGATCACCTGCATGCAAATAACCTGTCACAGAAAGAAGAGATGGAGACAAACAAGCAAGGGTGCTCTGAAAGCTGAAAAATGTATTCATCCAAGAGAGAGATAAATTACAATGATGAATCCTTATAAAAGGATATTGTGCAACCCTAAAAGAAACCCTAATAGGTAGACATTTAATAATTAATATAATTATTAAATGTCACAAATGCAAACTAAAGTGAAATCTTAAGAGAGGAATAAAGGTAATTTAATCAACATGATTAAATTAAAACCTTTACTCTAACAGGAGCTAGTCAGTAAACACCAAGGTTATCAGTGTCGATTAAAGTAGAAAGAATGTCTGCCGAGTAAAGTTCAGTATTTACCGAGTATCAACCGAGCAGTAATAGAATGCATTGGATGAATAAATATATTATTAAATGAAGGATGCCAATGAGCTGGAGATTTATAGAAGATTGGAATGTCATGTAAGAAGTTTGTTAAGGATCAATGGCAATGAAAATTCAAGAGTTAGATCTACAACACAGACTGAACGGTCATAACCGAGCACAAGTACCAAGGAAGGTATACAAGTTCCAAGGCAAGATAAAATGTTTTTCAGTTCGAAGGATTCAATGAACCTAGTCAATTTTGAAGATCTGATGGCTAAGATTAATCATGGGAAATGTGATTAAGGAGATTAAGCGGTTAGGAATTGCTTATAATTAAGGAAAAGTTGATGAACACAGAATGTGGGCAAATAGAAGAACAGTGATGCTGCTGAAGTGATTACCGAGTACAGAAGATTGGAGATCTGATTGAAAAACAGATTGAGAAGCCCAACAAGGAGGAAGATAAGTCTTATGACAAGATTATTGTGAGCACATAGAGTCTGCTTTAACATTTCAGATGTGAAGTTGCAGATATATTTTATTACTATTATTTAGTTTTGTAAGTGACAGGAAATCTCTTAACCGAGTGGATCTAACAGTCTTATTTGTAAATCCTCTAGCAAGGTAACATTTTGAATGAGTGTTTGAAATCCTTTGACAAGGTCACTTCTCACAAAGTGCAAGATTCTGATAGATCTGAGGGAAATCCCTTGACCGGGTCACATCTAGCAAATGTGTTTATATAATCTTTAACAGGATTGGCTTTTAACCGAGCATACTCTAGAAGAGTATATTTTCTTTGTGGGTCCGAAATCCCACAATGGTTTTTCCCTATTTGGGTTTCCACGTTAAATCTGGTGTTAAATGTGTTTTGTTGTTTCAAGTTTATCAATTTATGAGTTTGAATGATTTACAGTCATAGTTGCATATTAAGTAAGTTCTACCGAGGTTGAATCTGGATAGATCATTGAATTGTGAGTTTATCTAATTCACCCCCCCCCCCTCTCATCTAACTAACAATTGGTATCAGAGCTAGAACTCCGAAAGAAAATTTTAAAGGAACTTGAGGCAAGATCCAAAGATGTATAAAAGGGATGCACCAAAGTTGAACAAGTCAAGTTTCTCCACATGGCAGAAAAGGATGAAGTTGCACTTATCAGGAATTGGAGAATATGAAACATATTATCTGGAGAATGATTACATTGCACCTAGCACCTACCCAATGACAATGGAAGAGATAAAGGCAAAGCAAGATAATATTCAAGCAATGATTGAAATAACATCAGCATTGATCGACTCAGAGTTTAATGATCTAGAAGGTTGTAATGATACCAAAGCTATGTGGAATAAGCTTATATCTGTGTATGGTGGTGATGAACATGTTCAAAGAGCAAAAGTAGACAGTCTAAGAGGACAACTTGAATCCATGAGAATGAATGAAGGTGAGAACATAATCCAATACAGTACAAGGTTAAAGGAAATTGTCAATCAAATTAAAGGAGCAGGAGGAACTATTGAAGAAAACGATGTAACAAGTAATTTGCTGAGAACACTTCTACCTGCTTATGCCATTCAAGTCTCTACAATTAATGAATTAAGGTTTGTACCAAACATGTCGGTCTCTTTGGATGCTACTATCGGTAAGCTACATGCTTTTGAGTTAAGTAATTTTGATAATAGTGGGTCTTTGGTTAACAAAGTTGAATCTGCATTCAGTTCTTTTCATCTTGTTGAATCTAATGATTACAATGATAGAATGCATAAGTATGTTGAAGGAAATCACAGTGGAGCAAGTGAGAGATTTCACAAAAACATGGAAGAAGTACACAAACTATATGAGGAAATCAGAAAGCAAGAAGAGTTTGAAGCATTATTGGCCAGAAGGTTACCGAAAGGCAAAGGTAAGTATAAAGGAAAGTTACCTTTGAAATGTTTTAACTATGATAAAATTGGACATATGGCTTCAAACTATCCTGACAAAGAACCTAGTGAAAAGAGACAATACCGTGAAGACAGACAGAAAGACAACCAATATAGAGGGCACCGAGACTTCAGAAGGAGAGATAGAAAGACATGCCTAGTAGCTGATGAGGAATCCAATGATGATAAATCTGATGGGACTGAGACAGAGGAAGTTGTATGTGTGGCTATCAAAGATGGATCAGATGAAGAAAGGTATGAAGAAAAAGCCTTAATATCACACAAATAATAATGATTCTTGGATCGTAGATAGTGGATGCTCACATTACATGACAGGTGATAAACACAAGTTTGTTAAATTAGAAGATTATGATGGAGGTTATGTAAGATTTGGTAATGATGAACCATGTCCTGTGAAAGGTAAAGGATCTATCACACTTCTTGACAATGCTAAATGTGATGATGTATATTGGGTTGAAGGTTTGAAATACAATTTTTTGAGTGTAGCATTTAAATGTTTGATCAAATCATCTAACAAAATAGTGGAAAGTGCAAATGTGAAAATTGATGAATTTGCAGAAAGGAACGATGACGAAAACTCCAAAGAACCAAAAGATTATGAAGAGTTTGTATATGTACGACCGAGAAGTCTAACCAAGAAAGTTGATGAAGAAAATACTCAGTTACCGAGTGATGATTGAAGAAGATCATACAAATCCTACCGAGCCTATATTAGCAGAATATGTCAAAAGAAATCATGAATCAAGTCAGATTATAGGAGATAAGGATGCTCCAGTGATGACAAGGAACAAACTGAGACAGAACACATGTCTGATATATGAGTTTGAACCGAGGATAGTAAAAGAGGCATTAAGCAATGAAGATTGGGGGAATGCTATGACAAAAGAGATTGAACAAATCAAGAAAAATGAAACATGGACACTGGTCCCAAGATCAAAAGAGAAAAATGTAATCGGTACAAAGTGGATTTTCATAAATAAGATAAATAAAAAAGGTGAGGTCATTCGGAATAAAGCAAGACTAGTTTGCAAAGGTTATGCTCAAGAAGAAGGAATAGACTATGGTGAGACTTTTGCACCTGTGGCAATACTTGAAGGAGTGAGAACATTGTTGGCATATGTTGCTTACAAAAATTTCAAGGTATATCAAATGGATGTAAAATCTACATTTTTGAATGGTATACTAGAAGAAGAAGTTTACATTGAACAACCTAAAGGATTTATTGAAGAGAAGAATAAAGATCAGGTATGTAAGTTGAACAAAGCTTTATATGGCCTAAAGCAAGCACCTAGAGCATGGTATGAAAGGTTGAACTCCTACTTAATCAAGATTGGATTTATGAGGACTAGTGAAAACAACAACATGTATATGAAGAATGATGAGGATAATGGAATATTGATTTCAGCCATATTTGTTGATGATGTTATTTTTTGTGGAAATGATTCTTTATGCAAGAACTTTGGAAATGAAATGTGCAAAGAATTTGAGATGTCATTAATCGGTGAAATAAAGTATTTTATAGGTTTACAGATACTACAAATGAAAAATGGGATTTTCATTACTCAATCCAAGTATAATTTGGAATGGAATATTCTAAGCCTGTAAGTACTCCTATGACTACTAATTGTAAACTATCAAAGAATGATGAATCTGCATCTATTGATGAGACACTTTACCAATCTATGATTGGAAAGTTGCAATATGTAGTTCACAGTAGGTCTGATATAGCACATGCAGTAGCTATAGTTGCAAGATTTTCTGCAGATCCCAAAGAAACCCATATGACAGCAATCAAGAGAATTTTCAGATACTTGAGAGGCACTGAAGATTAAGGTTTACTATATAAAAAGAGGAATGATTTTGACTTAAAAGTCTATACTGATGTTGATTGGGCAAGAAATATTGATGACAGGAAAAGCACAAGTGGTGGAGCTTTCTTTTTGGGAGAAAGACTAGTGAGTTGGCTTAGCAAGAAACAAGGATGCATTTCACAGTCAACAGCTGAAGCTGAATATGTCGCTACAGCATTGAATTGTACCAATATAGCATGGATCAAACAATTGTTGGAAGGTATGAATGAGATAGTTACCGAGCCAGTAACTATATTTTTTGATAGTACAAGTGCTATTAACATTTCAAAGAATCCAATAATGCACTCTAAGACAAAGCATATCTCTATAAAGTATCATTATCTAAGAGAAGAAGTTCAAGAAAAGAAAGTTGTGCTGGAATATGTTAGTACAAAGGAACAATTAGCAGACATCTTCATAAAGCCACTACCAAGGGACACTTTTGAGTATCTCAGAAGTAAGTTAGGGGTCCTACCCCTATCTAGTACTCACTGACAGAGTTCAGTGAAAGCATAAATTCTATGACTCTACAGAATACTATTTGTGAGTTGATGTTGATTTACACACTTTAGGAGGTTGCCTAAAGTTGTGCAAGACAAGACGCCCTGACCGAGACTATGATGATACATTTGTATATGTTTTAATAGCAAGGAAATTACTTCACAGGGGAAGTAACCATGAATTAGCTTTACTTTTGGCATTGTTGTCAAAGGGGGAGAAGACTAATGAAAGGGGGAGAAGATCACAGGAGAAGTTTACAACTCAAGGTTAACAGGAGAAGAAAAACAGCAGTCCAAATCAATTGGAATAAATCAAGTTGGTATTGCCATCAATGCCAAAGGGGGAGATTGTTGGCATTACATTAAGTTTGTTGATATTGAGAAGGTTGTTGGAGATTGATGATATAATTGATAAAGGATGATTACTGTCTTGATAATATTATTTTGTCATTGATGTCAAGCAATTGATTTTCTGATTCAATATGATGTTGCCATATCTTAAAAATTATTTTTTGATGAGTATAAAGATGTTGGTAAGTGACACAGAAAGAATGTGAAAATGAAGGGGAGTAATAAGTTATTCAATGGGCAACTATTATCGAGTTAGACAGTGATGAGATTATGTTATTTTGATTGTTGTGATATCCTATATATGTGTATTCGAAGACTGAATATGAAGGAGAAAAGATTTCATGCATCAGAATGAGTAAAGGTTTGATATTGTTCTATTTTACCGAGCAAGGAGCTAGTTGGTAAACACCAAGGTTATCAGTGTCGGTTAAAGTAGAAAGAATGTCTACCGAGTAAAGTTCAGTATTTATCGAGTATCAACCGAGCAGTAATTGCATTGGATGAATAAATACATTATTAAATGAAGGATGCCAATGAGCTGGAGATTTATAGAAGATTGGAATGTCATGCAAGAAGTTTGTTAAGGATCAACGGCGATGAAAATTCAAGAGTTAGATCTACAGCATAGATTGAACGGTCATAACCGAGCACAAGTACCAAGGAAGGTATACAAGTTCCAAGGCAAGATAAAATGTTTTTCAATTCGAAGGATTCAATGAACCTAGTCAAGTTTGAAGATCTGATGGCTAAGATTAATCATGGGAAATGTGATTAAGGAGATCAAGCGGTTAGGAATTGCTTATAAATACGAAAAAGTTGATGAACACAGAATGCGGGAAAATAGAAGAGCAGTGATGGTGCTGAAGTGATTACCGAGTACAGAAGATTGGAGATCTGATTGAAAAATAGATTGAGAATCCCAGCAAGGAGGAAGATAAGTCTTATGACAAGATTATTGTGAGCACATAGAGTCTTCTTTAACATTTCAGATGTGAAGTTGCAGATATATTTTATTACTATTATTTAGTTTTGTAAGTGACAGGAAATCTCTTAACCGAGTGGACCTAACAGTCTTATTTGTAAATCCTCTAGCAAGGTAACATTTTGAATGAGTGTTTGAAATCCTTTGACAAGGTCACTTCTAAAAAAGTGCAAGATTCTGATAGATCTGAGGGAAATCCCTTGACCGGGTCACATCTAGCAAATGTGTTTATGTAATCTTTAACAAGATTGGCTTTTAACCGAGCATACTCTAGAAGAGTATATTTTCTTTATGGGTCCAAAATCCCATAGTGGTTTTTCCCTATTTGGGTTTCCACGTTAAATCTGGTGTTAAATATGTTTTGTTGTTTCAAGTTTATCAGTTTATGAATTTGAATGATTTACAATCATAGTTGCATATCAAGTAAGTTCTACCAAGGTTGAATCTGGATAGATCATTAAATTGTGAGTTTATCTGATTCACCCCCCCCCCCTCTCTCATCTAACTAACAATTTTTATGTTCATCAAGTTTTAAAACCTGGTGGACATATTGGGAAGAACATATACAATGTAGGTCGGGGTTTAAACCCCCGTCTACACTTGGCAATATATCTCAAGTGTCTGTCAAGGTTTAAATATTGACCTACATATGCAATGTAGATTAGTTTATTGGCAATAGTAGTTCAAGGTTTAAACCCTGAGCCACATTCACTTCAAAATAATGTAGTTTGGGGTTTAAACCCTGAACCACATATCGATTTTGATTTTGGTTAATGGTAGGTGTTGGTCAAGCTTTGATACTCAACCGACACAAAGGACATATCGAGTGTTGGTCGGGTTTCAAAGCTCAACCAACACACTATTCCATGTGTTGCAGTGGTAGGATTGTGTGGTTTAAGTCTAGAAACCTGAACTACACCATGTCAAGGGTAGAGGGTGTAGTTTGGGTTTCTAAACCAAAACTACACCTTGCTGGGGTTTCAGTTTGATAATGTCAAGATCCAATCTCCTAAAAGGTGAGGAAGAATGGAGAGAAAATGAGGGCAAGGCAGGTAATAATCTTGCTTTCCCTTTTAAGAAAACAAACACAATAAATGAAAACCGTAGAATGAAATAAAAGAAAACAACAAAAAACAAAAAGGCAAGCAAAAATAACATACCTAAAAATGTGAAATAAATTCACGAGGTGACTTCAAGCATGGGAAAGGAGAGCAAAAACACACAGAGGCAATACAATCACTTTGAGAAATGGAAGGAGAAAAATGACTAAAAATAAGCTCTAAAGTCAATTTAAAATCAAACTCTTTAGCACCATAAATGCCATATGCATGAGAATTGGACATGTACTTCAAGTTTCAAAATCCGAAGTGCATGTTCATTGATGATGGATATGTATTTCGAGCTTTGAACGCTAAAGTACATATAGCTTTGGATAATATGTATTTTGTGTTTCAAAATCTAAAATATACATTTTTGTAGAGAAGGAATGAATTTAATTATAGGAAAAAATCCTAAAATTACACAAAAATAGAAAATGACTAACTTTGAAAAGTAATCTTGTGGAAAATTCAGAAGAACAAAAAGGGATCCGATTGAAACGTTTTCCAAAGGGTTTGGACCTACTCATGAAAACAATTAAATGTCACCTCATAGAGTATGCTTAGAGGATGTGAGCTATGAAACAAGCAAGTTTTGTAGGGGTTATCCCATGATTTGAGTGAGCCAAAATCAAGGATAACAATTAGCTTTAATTGAGGAACTTCCTTCGATCATTCTCTTAAACAATTGAAGGTAGTAGAATCCTCAAAACTCTAAGTGCCTTCTATTACAAGTGTGGTTGCCATTGCACCAAAATATTGACCTATTAATGCTCGATACAACCATTAGACAAAAAATCCGCAGGAGGCAGTTAAGCCATGTCACAAACTTGAGTGCTACATTGTACAATACAAGGAGATAGCCCACCTTGCAACAACAACCCCTGCACAAGCAAGGGGTTTCAACTTGTGACCAAGCTCTGATACCAATTGTTACAAGTGTGGTTGTCATTGTACCAAAATATCGACCTATTAATTCCCTATACAACCACTAGACATAGAATCCATAGGAGGTGGTTAAGCCATGTCACAAACCCAAGTGTTGCATTGCACAATAGAAGGAGACCAAGGGTGCACACCTTGCAACACCTTCATCCACCTATTGGACCATAGAGTTAGGCAGCCCATGATACTAAAATGACAAAAAGAAAAAGATGAAAAACTATATAACTATGTACAAAACTTATCTAATGATTCACTAAGTAAACAACTTCATATGTTCTCTATTAGGCAATGAAAATGGTGTTCCATCTTAGTATTATAGAGGAAAATTGTTCTCACCATAGATTTGATGAATGGTGAAAGGGCCTCTTCATAAAGATCCAAACTTTCCTTGCATCTCCTTAGGTTCTCTTCTCTTATCCCATAACAGAACTAGATCTCTGACTTGGAAATCTCAGGATCTTGTTTTTTTGTCAAAGAGTTTCTTGACCTAACTTTGGTGTTTTGCAATGCGATCCATCACCTGTATGTGCTTCACCTCTAATTCAGAAAGGAACATGATGCACTTATCAATAGAGTTGTTGAAAGTCTCATCTTCTATGGACTTAGCCAATTTCCAAGCAGGCAACTCCAATGTGATAGGAATCTCAGCATCAAGCCATATAGGAGTTGAAATGGAGACACACCAATCACCTATTTTGGGGTAATATGATCTTTGCATAATACATCATAGAATGCCTTATGTTAGGAACTTTAATTTTCATCCACCAACTTCTTGATAATGGTAACCAAATTCTTGTTGCTTGATTTTTCTTGATCATTTTGCTGAAGGAAATAGTCAGAAGAATGAGCAAGGGTGATCCCATACTCAAAAAGAAAACTCAATTATTTCATAAGATGAGAAGTAGGTAGCATTATTTGCAACTATCTTATGTGGAATTTTGAACCATGAGATGATGTTTTCTTTGAGGAAAATACATACCACTTTAGAGGTAGCATGCTTTACGAGAATGGCTTCCACCCACTTCATCAAGTAATAAGTTACAGTGAGAACATAGTTGTGTCTTTCACTTGATGGTGGATTTACTGGGCCAATGAAATCAATACCCCATTGCTGAAAGGGTTCTTCAATTATCACCGACTTGAGGGTCGTGTTGTTAACTTGGGTTTTCCCACAAACTGCTGGCACAATTCACACTTATGCACCCAATTCTACACATCTTGATATAGTGTGGGCCAATATTACTTTTCTCGCAAAATATTGTGAGTAGTCATTGGAGTTGATAAATGTCCTCCACATTCTAAGTTGTGAAAATATTTCAATAGATTATCTTGTTGTGTTTTGTCCATACAATGTACGAATCTGTCGTTCATGTTCTTCTTGTATAAATCATTGTCTCATAGAATATAGTTCTTAATGTTGATCTTGAGTTGCTTTTTCTCCTTGTATGAAAAATGATTTTGACATTCACCATAAGTGAGGAAGTATGCAATGTTGGAGTACCACTCATCTATCATGCTTCCGCACACTTTTAGAAATTTATCCCTCATCTTCGGATACTTCTTTAGGTTAATTATCATTGATTAACTAACACAAACCTTTCCCACAAACCAATTTTGTTGGCTTTATCTCCATCTCATACTCTTTTATTTTGGGAATTTGATTACCTCTCTTGGTCCTGAACTCCTATTGAGTTGGGATGGATTTGACTATTGAATCTAGAACTAGTGCAATGACATGTGAATTGTGAATGTAAAACCTGAAATTGTTTACTACTTTGACCATAGAGTAAGCAATTATTTTTCATAGTTGAATACTTGACTTCATGAAATTTGAGATTCAATCCCCTCATTGTTTTTCTGCATCAGTATAGCAAATAGAGTATGCTCTAAGGCATAGTTTTATGCATGATGAAGTATCTGGTGTAGTATGGACAAACCAAGGTTGGAGCATGAGCAATGAACTCCTTTATTTTACCAAGGCAAATTTACCTTCTACACTCCAATAGAAATTTGATTTTCCTTTCATCATACAATATAACAAGTCTTCTCCAAAAAAATTAGAACAAACCTTCACATAAATTTTACCTTTTCCAAGAAAGAATGAACCACCATCTTACTTGAAGGCAAAGTAAGATTCTGGATGGACTTGACCCATTCTGGATCAATCTTGATACCTTCCTTAAGCACTATGTGTACAATGAGTTTACCTTTAGTAACGCCAAAAAATAACTTTCTGGGATATAGGGAAATACCATGTTGTCAACATCTTTCAAGCACTTGTTGCAAGAATAAATGTGACTTTGACATTGTTTGAAAAAGACAGTCAAATCATTAAGATACACTACAATGAACTCACCCATCATATTACAAAAAGATAAGTACATTTCTCTTTGGAATGTGGTGCCAACATCGATCGATCCAAAAGACATCCTGTGATATGCAAACGTACCCCATGGAGTAGTGAAAGCAATTTTGTGTTGATCTTCTTCACTCACCTTGACTTGATTGTGTAGACGTATAAAAATGACCACTTTCCTAAGTGAATATTTAATATTCATTTTAACCTCATTCCTCTTTTTAATTAAATTTTGTTTAATTAAATTATTCACATTCATCTATTTGATTAAATAAGTTATTCAATTTATTTAATTAAATTCACCTAAGTCTCTCATAGCCTTTAATTAAATAAATCATTTTCTTTAATTAATTCCCCTTTCTCCCCTTTTAATTAGATTTACATTTAATTAAATTGTTCATTGCAAATAAATAAATCTAATTTATTTATTTAAATCCCCTACTTGTATTTATGCAAGTTGCATCTATTTTAGTTGAAATAAAGTAATTTATGTTAATTAAAATTACCCCCCATCCACTTGCATTCTCCTACATATCCCACTTGCCTCCCTAAACCCCCTTCTAGATTCTTCTAATCCCTTCCAATTTAGCCTAACCCATCCCCTAAATATTGTCACATCCCTAAGCAAAGGGAAGTCACTTCTCAAACCCTCAAAATCTTTGAAAACCATTAAAGGCTTTATGTCTTCAACAAGTTAACCTTGAATGTCTTCCAAACCATTAACGATTAACTCAACCCTCATCTAACCCAAGGGTATCATCAAACATTCATTGCTTTGATCATGGTTATCCCTTTAACCCTTGCACAAGAGTTTATCCTTTGGGTAAAAGCTTTATCCAATAGATAACCTTAACCTAACCTTAACCCTTACCTTCTAAGGTAACCATGAGGTCCTCTCAAGCATTTAATGCTTCTTACATCTCCTCTCAAGCAGTCTTATGTTGACAATTGTCACCATTTCATTGGTGATAATTATAAACATGGATTGATAACTTTCAATCCCGACCCTTGATAAGATCATCCAATCCTGACCATTCATTGCCCTATTTTTCCTATAAATAGAGCTCTCATTCCTCTATTTTCATATCCAAGTCTTTAGTATCAAACTTATATACATTTTATTAAGCATCTAATCTAAATCATTTTAATCAAGCATTTATCCTCTCTTTGAATAGAAACCATCTAAATAAGCATTTTTAGAAGCATTTCTAATTATCATAGCATTATCATATTAGACTAGCATAGCATGTTAGGATAGTTGTTACTAACCATTTCATCTTATCATATCCATGCTAGTTTAAATCATGTTAGATTTAGTACCATGCATAACTAGGAATGCATTCATGCTAGATTGATCAATATCCCTCATTCTCATGGTTGTCATCCCTAACTCACTTTGCTTAGTGATATGAGAGAAAAGGTATTGACTTGAGGGGTCTTGTGAGGTAGAGAACAATGGAACATTCCTTGGGAAGTTGAGTTATTCAATATAACTTATAACTTGCACCAAGAGTCCCATTGGTGTGTGGACTAGTTTTGAAATCACATTTTCCATTTCATCCCCCCACTTTTCCTGCACACAGATTGTAACCTAAGAAATCATCTCAAATAGACAACATCTTTGAAACCTCCACTTTTTGTAAAGCATGGTCCATTATCAACAAAGGGTAATTATCTTTCAATGATGTTTGATTCAAATTTCAAAAGTCCACACAAATGCATATTTCCCCATTCTTCTTACAAATTGGAACAATATTAACTATCCAAGTTGAATGATGGATAGGAAATCATGATTCTTACGTTTAGCATCTTATGAATTTAAGAAAGAATGGTACCTGAATTATTTGGATTGTATTGTCTTTGCTTCTTCTTGTGAGGCATAGAACCTAATTTGGGAGGAATATCATGTTGAACATCCTTCAAATAAAAATACTTCAAGGCATCATAGGAGAAGGCAAGCACATCAATGTACTATTGAAAAAGCTTGACAAAAATTACCTTTTAATCTACTGAGAAACACTTACCAATGTTCACCACTTTCAGATCCTTTTTTGTTCCTAAGTTGAGTTGTTCAACTTCCATAGTTGAGTCGGATCTAGATTGCTTTTGTTCTTGACATAGCAGTTGTAGCGTCATAAATTGTAAACCCTTAATTAGGGTTGTCCAATTCCACGCTTAGGTTAGCACCCGCCTTAGTGTGTCTCATTGCATCTTTCATTTATAATGCTCCTTTAGGCATTTAATTATTAATTTAATTAAATCTAAATTCCTCTCTCAACAATTCACATATTATAAAATTGGGCCCTTAACCCTAGGCATTGCCCCTTTTTATTTTATTTTAATTAATCCTAATAATGTCCTAATTTCAATCTTCAAAGCACATTTTTGCATATCTAAACACCTTGTATTGATCTATCATGTTCAAATTGACTTTATAATCATGATATCTTGTATCCCTAGAAAATTGGAAAAAAATCGGGTAGAGCGTGGTGCTAGCATTCTGGTCCCGTACTTTTCTCCCTAAATTTTGAGATCTCAATTTGGAAGTATTATAATGTTCAAATTCTGTTTTGTGTCAATTTTTATTAATTCTAAGTCAGACTATTATCAAAATTAAAATTAGGGTTTCATATATATAGCCTTTTCTTTCCCTCATTTGAGAATCCTAATCTAGAAATTAAAGGAGATCCTTGTGAAGTTAAAGTACAAGTTTTATGTGAACTTTACAATCAAAAAAATCATCATAAATCAAGAATTCATCAACACTTTTATCATTTATGGAAGCTTTATGAGATATTGAAGAATAATGAGTAGATCATCGACTGTTGATTGGCTTGTACCTCTTCCCTAGGATTTGGTATGGTTTCATTTTATTTTCATATCTCTATTTGAGTTTTAAACCTACACAACATTTATTTTTAAATTTGCATTAATACTTTGGATCTAGATTACATTTTTTTATTTGAAGCATTTACATTACATTCATTTTAGGTTTTTGCTCAAAACATAGGGTAGAACTCTACTTTGCATCTAGCTCATAGGAATCTTACATACATGTGAGATTCTAGGACACACACACTTTTGAATAAAATATTGACTATTTGTGGAGGTGGAAATCACCAAAATAAGGGGTTTGACTAAGGAAAAACCCTATATAACCACAAAACACACCATTTTCCAGCTTGCCGGTGCATTCACAAGTTTCTGTCAGATTAGGAAAATTTTGGGAGGTCTCAACAGACAAGCACATGTCCTCTGTCAAAAACTGGTCATGGTTTTTAAGGACTGGGGTGCTCCATGCCTTGGTCCTCCTTATTTGGCTCTATATTTGATAGGCTTACTTCAGATAGACTCAAAACTAGGTCCTCTAATTTGCAGCTTAGTTCAGTCTCTGAGACCAGGGCGCCCAACGCTCTAGTCTCGTCAATTCAAGCTCAATTTCCAATTACAGGTGCACATCAGAATTTCATTCTCAAATTTGCACTTTCTATCTCAGTTCAGTTACTATATCAATTTGTTATTACTACTATTATAATCACATTTATTCATTCTATTAGCATAACTTTGTATTCCCCTACATTTAGCATATTCCCTTTCATATCAGTGAAAGAATAGAAACCCTAAATGTATCCCTTGACTCTCTTTTAGAAGATTGAGTTAAAGAGGATTACTCCTTTAAGTGCTTATGTATTCTAATATTTAGATGAAAGTGGGATTAGGTCCTAAACTACCCAATTCCATTTTCACCCTACACAACAGTCATGCTTATCAAAGAGCTTATTAAGAGACACCAACCCTTTGGAAATTTTATTCTCTTTTAGCTACAAAATTTCCTCACCTATGACCTAATCTACTTCAGAGATAGATTCGTATGAAGGATAATTGCTTCCTTCAAAAATATAAGTCACTGAAATTATCTTTTGTCTCCAGAAAGATGACAATTTGATGATCATCATTGAAAACTTGCCAACTATTAGAATTTTTAGGAACACTGGGCCAAAAAACCAACTCAATGGTATGCTTATCTACATGAAAATATTTGTGAGGAATTAATAGAGTAGTTGATACCACCAAAGAACCATCCTTATCATTTTATTCCCTTGGAGCCATAGATATATCAAATGCATCAAATTCTTCAATACAATCCCAAATGAGATTACGATAATGCTTAAACCTCTCGTTCTTTGTTTGATATAGATTCCTTGCCTAACAAACAACAATCTCAACATTGCCTTGAGAATGAATATTCTTAATTTCTTTCTTGTGTGTAATATACATCCCTTACAATAGTGACTCATATTCAACAATATTGTTAGTATTATCAAATTGCAACTTGAAATAAAATGGGAAGATCTTTACTTCTTGGGATATGAGAACTACCCCTAACCCAAAACCAGTTGCAGAACAACTGCCATAAAACTCCATAGTCTAGACATCAATGGAGTCCCCTATAATGATATTTTCAAAACTTGAAACTTCTTCACTTGAAGAGACATATTCACCAGTATCGGTCACTTGTCCTTCACTTGCCTCATTGCTTGAAGAATCAGAAGCTTCATCAATATGTAGGAAATATGTACCCATTATAGAGGATTCAAAAATAATTTGTGTCTTTTTATCATCCAATTTTGTTACTAAAATTTAGGCCTCTCATTTAGGAAGAAGTTTTTACAGAACACCCTTAACAAGTATTCTAGCCTACGACCAATCCACGTTGATTTTGCCACCAACATCTTTATAGAAATTTTGTCCAAACAACATTCCATAGGAAGCCAGAACATTAGCTAAAAGAATTGTCATCTGGATTCTCTTGTCAGGGAAAGTAGCAAATGCAAAGTGAGCATCTTTAATTTTTCCTATGAGAGGCACTTTTTGTTTTCCATCGAGAAGCACTTACCAAAGGTCTTAGTCAAGGTTAAACTTAAGGCATTTTACACCTTAGTTGGCATTACATTGTCAAAAGCACCCGAGTCAATGACACAATTAATAAGTTTGTACCCATTGATTAGTAAAGAAATATAGAAAGGCTCTATTCTCCCAATAATGGATGATGAAACTACAACAAGGTTATTCTAGGAGGATTTTTGAACAGGGTGAACTTATTTTTCTTTATAAAATTTTACAAGTCTATCAAATAGATCAAGATTGGCTTGGAGATATTCAAGTTTTTACATTTGTATTTTAGTCTTCTTGGTGTAATCAATCATATCAAATGGTTGATATGGATTTGCCAAAGGAGATGAGGAATTCTCATTTTGAGGCTTGGGATTAGGAGCACTAGGTCTATGTGCAATTGAAGAAACATAAGGATCATGTGTAATTACTTGTTTGTTTCCTATTGTATCCTTTGGTAGAGTAGGGAAAGGAGTTCCTCTTTTACCAATCGTGACTGGCAATTGATAGTTATCTTGTTCCTTAGCTTTGTCACTGGTTTCATGATAAAGTTGATTTTGTGTTTGTGAATGGGTAAACACATCATAGGCCTCAACTTGAGCCTCTTCTTTTTGTTCTGCAATTTCGTCATATTGCACAAATTGAATATTAGAGTCACCAACTAATTCTACTTCTTCCTCTTGGAAGAGATTAAAACTATCTTCTAATTGATATTTTGATTGTTGGAGATCATTTTATTCAGCTTCATAAAACCCCAACATTGCATTTTCTAGTAGTGCTTCAAGTGCAAGTCTCTATGGCGATGGAGGAACTTGAACATTTTGATTCCTTGCAACATAGTTATAAACATGATTTGGATAAGTTCTTCTTGGAATATCCTTGTAAGGGGTAAAATATGAACCTTGTTGTACCTACTTCTTGAGAGTTAAGAGTTCATTAGCGAGCCTCTGCAACATAGGATTAGTGGTATTTGTAGAAGATGATTCCAAAGAAGGATTTCATTTGGACCTATTGGGATCTTTCCTTATCTTTCTAGCAAGAATCAAATCAACTTCCACTTCAGTTTCTGAAGCTTGAGTAGCTACAAGATCTTCTAGAGATTCTCTTCTCAAAGGAAAACTCACCTCATGCAATTGAGAGTAGATATTTAGAAATATTTTAAATTAAGAATAGGCTAAGCCACGATTGGAGTTCAATTGTTCAGTTTATTGAACTTGGCCACAAACTCACACATAGGCTCATGTAGTTCTTTCCTCATTTGAGTTAGTTGAGCCAACAAAGCATGGGCATCTTCAGTAGACTTAAACCTTTCCTCAGACTTTGTTTCTAAGTGTTTGCCAATTGGTGATAGTTTGAGGTGCAAGACAATAGAACTAATCAACAATGACACCTTGGAGTGTTTCAATAAACAATCTTATTAAAACATCTTCATGTTCTACCCCAAAAACTCCACATGCAATATAAAAATGCAACAATATGTCCACCTAGATGTTGTTTACCATCTCTTTAGAACTTGGGAAAGTTATTATGGGAGCAATGAGGAAGATCATGTAAATGTGTTGTCAAATTTGAAGGAATAAAAACATGTCCCCAAGGACCTTGACTAGTCATTTTATCTCGGTTAAATAGAGGGATAATGAACCTGTGAACTTGTGGGATAATCTGTTAATCTTAGAGGATCCGATTAATACTGAGAGGGGGGTGAATCAGTATTAACAACAAATTCAAATCTGAAACAACCTTATCAAATTTTCACCAAATCAAACAATATCCAACAACAAAACCATTTACCAGTACCAGTATCTGCTGATAATCATCTGCTAATCTGATTTATCAAGACTGCACATTAAATTTTCATAAACTATGCATTAACAGAAAATAAAATATAACAGCACATACAAACATTCACCATATGAACACCATGATTTTCACATGGAAACCCAAATAGGGAAAACCATGGTGGGAATTGGTACCCACAAAAAAATTTGCACTCTTTCAGAATGCGCCCTGTTAGGAGCCTAACCCAATTAGGATCTTACAAAGATGCCCTGTTAGGAGCAGATCATGTTAGGAGTTACCCGGTTAAGGGATTTAGATGATGAGCCATGTTAGGAGCTTTGATCTATTAGGATCAACCTCACAAGAGGATTTAGAACTCAGATGTTGAGCCACCCTATTAGGGGATTTACAATGTAAGGCCTGTTAGGACCTACCCGGTTAAGGGATTTTGACTGTTGCAACTATTAGGAAACAACAGTGAATGATCTGGGTATAGAACTTAAATACTTGCTTGATCAGATCCGATTCTACTTCAAATCTACTACACTCTAGCAGATCTCTCACACTCTGGTTCAACTTCACATTCTTCTCAAAAACCACCGACACAACAAACATCAACTAAACCAACATAAATAACCTTTACAACTAGGTCAGTTACTAAACCCTAGAAACATCAAGAATTTACAATACATATCATCTTAAATTATATCAGATCATCATACAGATCATGACAACTTTTTACAAGACAATATCAACCGTTGAGTGATCCTAACTCATCGCAGTAACTCGATATGATGGTCAGACCCTTAAAATACTCTTCTAAGCACTTTGTTGTTTCCCAATAAATTCCATCTTCAAACATGCCAAAACATAAATTCATCCTTCTACGCAGGTTGTGCCACATCACCTCTAACAGTTGAACTTGATGTAGATCACCGCCAAGCCAAAAATCATTACCGATTAAGAGAATTATTCACTGGTCCTTAAACCCTTCTTAAACCCTAGCAAAAATAAAACAAAAATCATAAACATGACTTTCGATAACCAAAACATGATGCGGTTCCAGTCAGATACATATTACAATGATAAAAACTCACATTCCAAACCGCTACACTTCAGTCATCACCAATCGCTAGATCGAATCAAAACATTTCCTCGTTTACTGGTTAAGGTCCTAATTCCCAGTTTCTTGTTTCTTTACCGATAAACACCTTTCAGTAGACCAAAAAGACTAAGATGACATAATACATCATAGTAAACATCATTTGTCATCAATGATAACACAAATAACTGATCAAAGTCATCCAATCATGCAATCTCAATGTCTTCATCACAATGTCATCACAAACAGTCCTTTACCGGTCCAATCATCATTCTTCATCTGCATCAGTTATGCCAATCATGCCAACATAATCAATGGACTATGAGCATTGGAAGCTTCACATGGTATAGGAGACAATGCATTTGTAGGAGGAAAGCTCCTTTTACACCAAAGAGGAGATCTCTCTCTTGCAAGACTAAAATCTAAGTTACACTTTTGCAATAACTCAAATGTAAGATCAATGATTCCTTGAATCCTTCTTCCATGTGTATAATTTTTTTTTGCTAGAGTAGAATCTTGATAGGAGATGTAAATCAGTAACAAAAGAATATACCAATAATAAGAGACTAGTATACTTCAACCAAAAGCATGAGGCACTTGGTTGCATATTCATTTCCCCAGCAGAGTCGCCAAAAAACTGTTGGGTGAATATTTTGTAATCAACTAACTAATTATAAAATTGTTAATTCATCCATAATTATAATTAGATTGTATCTCTCCTCACAAAGGGAGATTACCTTCTTATTGCTAACTTAAACAACTAGTATCTAAACTAAAACTAAGTTACTCATTGGGCATTACATTCATCATATTCTCTTTTTTTCTGAATAGATGTTCTTTCTTTTACAATAATTCTTAAATCACAAACCTATGACAATTATAGAATGTTTATTACCACAAAATACTAATTGGAGCAATATTATCTGATATATAATCAATTTAAATGAAAATATAACTGAAGTTGTACCGACCTGTTTTAAATAAGAAAGAAATACACATAATCCCAAAGTCTTTTGTTGCTTCCTCAAACTGATCGAAGGAATAATATTGTGATATACGAGCAACTCAAATTTTCTCACATACACCACAATTTAACTACTCTAAGTAGATAGTAAAATACAACATGAAGCCTCAAAACTACTACCAACTTGGGCATAACAAGAACCCCAAATACAACAATGTAGCACAAAGTCTACAAAATTTGATTTGATCACCTCTTAAATGAATAATTTCTCCACACTACATAATTCAATCACTTCAAGGCAATGCAATAAGAAGGGCATAAGAACAATCTCACCACATATCATACTAAATCCAAGACAAAGATTAGATACCAACTTGCTTCTTTATTGATTGAATTTTGATTTACAACTCAAAAACAAAAGTTATGAAATGTTTCTCAAATTGTCAGAGTTTTGATGCATAAGCTAAAAGATGATATTTAAAATCAGGCTCCCTCCTTTATATAGATAAAATTATTGAGAAAAAATAGAAAAGATATTGTAATGGGTGAAAAAATAGGGTTTCACCCATTGATATAGTAAAATTGCTAATCTTTACTTAGGGACCATTACATTAAGGAAAGATGAAATTCGATAGATTAAAGCCTAAAAGACCAATATTCTGATCAGATTCCAAGGGTAAAAGATGTGCCTCTTATTTCCCTTTACATTGAATTGGTTTAATTAATGATGTTGAAATTAGGTTAAATATGTGTAAATTGAAGCAATTATGCATAAAAAATGAGCCAAAGTCGTCAAACAGTGCCACGGACCTGGATCTAAGAAATATATGAATGTTTGGATTCGTTCCCAGTTTGTCGATCTGAATTGTCAGGACTGTAGTGTTGGTTGCCTTGGTCCTCCAAAATTTTTGTCATCCAAAAGGGAATCTATTCATCTCCGTGAATAATGTTGATTCTGAAAATTACAACTTTGTATTGTTCTTGCACACAATAGAGAAGGGGAAATGGTTAGGAATAGGGATTTGCCTTAGGTCAAACCCCACTTTTGGAATTAACCATGAAATAGAATTGAAATGTAAATGAATTACTATAATGGAAATGCTTTCCTTTTGAGGGAAAGGCTGAAAATATCTGAAACACTAATGTTATACCTCTTTATGAAGTTTTGTTTGTCTTCACAAGGAATTAGGGTTTCATATTGATAGTCTTCATAAAACATATAAGATGAATGTCATCTCCAATGCTTGAAAGAAGACTAATTGCTTGCTCACTTGAATTTGGTGGATGTAATTGAGGACTTGAATTTTTCAAATTATGAGCATTGGGTTTGAAATGAGAGAGGTAGACCTCCTTTTATACATCCTAGTTGAAAAACAAATTAATTTTTTGACATGAGACAACATGAGATCTAGGTTCCTGCTCAAATCATGTTACTATTATGAGGCCCCAAAATGGGTGCTTTTAAGGAGGACCAAGGCACTGGGCACCCTAGTCCTAGACATTAGGGTCCCAGGATCTTGGGATAACAAATGCAGATGATGAAAATTTGAGCTTGATACATGGTGTGAGCAGAATCAGGGCTTCAATCGGGCCATAGGGGATGAAAGCCAAGGTGAGGGCTGAAGTGAGGACAAAATTGTAAGGGAGTACAATTTAGGATGCTACAGATATAACTACTTTAACTTATTCAATAGTATAATCTAATTTGACTTAGGACTTGTGTTATGTCTACATGCAATTTCATATTTATAAAAAGACATGTAAAATATTGATGACAAAACTACATAACTAGAAAGCATGAAAAATAGCTAAGTGTCTGGAGACACGTCTTTATCATCATCTTCATTCTTTTTCAATAACTCTTCAAATTTCTGAAGGGCATCTTGCATCTTTGATTCATCGAATCCCAGGGTGTGACTTGAAAAGGGTTGAACCCTTCTGATAGAATCTTCTATGTCGATGTATCCTTTCTTGTGCTTCTTCAGAATGGTCCCTGGGTTATCCAAAATCACTTGAAAATCCACTAATTTGTTAATAGAAGATATTGTGAAATCTTGTATTTCAATCTCTATTTCAATTAGTGAACTGAATTCTTGAATAATTGTGTCTACAGGAAGCATCTTTTGATTCTCATCAAGTAATTTGCAAGGTAACTCAAAGACTTTGGTAATGATATCAAGCATTTCATCCACACTTTCTTCTTGCTCCTCCTGCAAATCCTTTATCAATTTCTCGATAATGTCCTTGTGATGATTCATTGCTTCCCATTGTTTAATGTACATCCTTGTAATGGGGATTACTCCATTATCAACAAACACTTCTAGTTTGAAGTCCTTTATCTTCAACCAAGCATCAAAGTCTTTTCCTTGTATTTGAAATTATTGAGATAAAAGATCAAATGTTTGGTCCAATTCAAACTTAATACTATTCAAAATATCCAATAACTTAATGGAGGAACTTAATATATGTGTGCCTTGTGAGAGCATCTTGTAAATCCATGCACTTACTACCCTCCCTTGTGCACCGTTGCCCTCAAGTTTTTTGATAGCCTCTTCATCAATAGATGAACCTATTGGTTAAACCACATCTAAAGGCTGGATTATCTTTATTAGAATGAAAATGAGTTGCTATACTTGAAGCTTAAGCTTATATTTGATTACCTTGTCTCTATTATATCTTTCAACAAGTGTGTCTACCTTAACCCTTGAAAGTGTTTTGGCCTTCTTTGCAACCTTTTTCTTTGTAGGAATGAGTTGGCCAAAATCAAATTTATCTAGGGATATGACATGTTTCTTCCTTTTAGGGGTTATTGTGTCCAACCAAGGAGGAAGGGTAGATGAATCTATTCTAGCACATGTAACCAGGTTTTATATGGTCATAGCCTATTCCTAAATGATTGTGGTTACAATTAGAGTGGTATGTGTCATTGTATCTAGAGGGACTTCCATGGTTGAAGCATTTCACAAGGACTCAGACATAAACTTGTCAAAATATATCAAGGTTTCAACAAGAATAATGGTAGATGTGTGTGAGAAAATGTGAATAAACTAGATAAAATAATAAAATACACACTAATGAGACATTATATCAAGGAATTCAAACAATTAACAAAATTAAGAAAGCACTCACTGATGGCATCTCATTGTCCTCTATCTCCAAGGACCTTGTGGGTCTGTTGATTGGCTCTCAACAACATCATGGACCTCTCAAGATGACTACTTGAAGAATGAGTATGATATGTTATGATTCTAGATGTAAAATGTTAGATGGATGATCATGATACTATCTAATATGCTTGCTATGCTAAAAATGCTAGATGTAAGAGACTAAAATGCTGATATGCTAAATTAAGAATGCAAAATTGCAGAGCATAAGCCTAAGAATGCAAAATTAGTGGGGGCTTATGACTGAAAAATGAGGGGATTCGTAGCTTTTTCAAGGCATGAGCCTAGGTGGCAGGAATCAATGGTTTGGATTCGATTTGGAGAGATGGAAGGTTGGAGATGAAGAGGCTAGAGAGAAAAGGGGATCTGGTTCCCTTTATGAGAACAAATTGTCAAGTGGACGATGGAGAAGAATGGAGAGAAGGTCATGTGTCCTTGGTTTGTTGAAATTGTCATGTGTCTCTTAGGTTGTTGAGGATAATTGGTGAATTAAATATTTAAAAATATTTAATGTGTGATACATATGTTGATTTGGCCATTTGATGTGGCACAATAGGACAAATGGGTTAGATGATGAGGTGGAGGGTGGTTTAGATTAGGAGGCATGTGACTTAATTTGAATTAAAAATTAAAATTAAATGGGAGGGAACTAATAAAATAAAATAAATTCATTAAATTTTTTCATTTAATCAAGAAATGAAGAAAATGATTTCAGATGGGAAAATTTAGGAAATGAACTATATAAATAAATTATAAGTAGAAGAATTAAGGATTATTAATTAAATAACTCGTATTTAATTAATTCTCTCCAAGCCAATTTTAGGTTTATACATTTTGCCCCTCTTTAAGACAATATGTTTGCGACATGTTGGCTCAAAGAAAAATTCGTTCGATGCCCCAGATGCTAATAATGTTAATAAAAAAATTCATAAAATTTTGATTTTTCCCCAGATGCTGATCATCGTGTGATAATGTGTGCATGCCCGCTCGGGAGATGAATTGAGGAAATTTTTGAATTTTTAAGGTTTTTCGATGATTTTTGAAATTTTTTTGACTTTTTTGAAAATTTTGAATTTTTTAAGATTTTTAGATCAATTCATCTCTCGATAAAATGAAGAATTGATGTTGTTAATTGATTAGATTAAGTAAGTGGAAAATACACCCCCACTTAATACCCCCTTTAACAAGTTAAAAAGTGAAAAATATTTACCATTTGACTTCATTTGTGCATTGTGAGTGAAGAATTCAGCTTGGAGAAAAAATGGTGATTCCCTACCACACTCACCGATTCGAGCAGGTTCGATGATTCCGATGGCTAGCAACGTATGCACCTCCGGTACATACCCCAAAAATCCTCTTTTTGTTAAAATTTTAAATTTTTTTGCATGTTTTTTAATTGTTTTTAGCACAGATTTTAGTGTTTTAGTGCATGCAATGAATGTTTTAGCACTTTGATTAACTGTTTTAGCGCATGCGATTTAGGGCATTGTTTGAGCACATTTGATGATTTATTTAGCGCATAGGTTTTTTTGGTTTTTTTTTTTAGTGCATCTGCCCTGTTAGCACATAGATTGCATTTTATAGCGCATTGAGTTGGTTTTTAAGCGTATTGAACATCTTAGTCCATAGAAGCACTTTTTCAACGCATTGATGGCACAATTTAGTGCATCTATGCCAAAGGGGTAAAATTTGATTTTTCTCCTTGCTTTTCGATTGCGTCAACTTTTGGCGTATTGATTTTGGGTAGAATAGATGATGATTAACCTCATGATGAATGAGAGTCAATGATAGGTCCTCAATAGATTGATTGAAATCTCACCTGAGTTGATTAGATTGATAGATAAATTGATTGATCAAATGCTGACACGCAATATCTGATGATTATAGGAGAACTTACAAGTATTACAGTCTCGGGAGTGATACCAGAAGATGTGGTGATTGATTCCCCATCTAATGTAGGTGGATTTGGATATTATTGCGAGATGCGACTTATCTTCTTTAGTTGAGATGCCCCAATATCCGATTAACAGGGGTTTATTGACTGCATTGGCTGAGAGGTGGCACAGTGACACCAACACTTTCCATTTGGCGACCGAAAAGATGATAGTGACTCTAGAGGATGTCTACTAGATTTTGAGGATTCCCATAGTTGGAGACCTAGTCATGTACGATCATATTGAGCAGGGAGGTACTGAGGCTCTGAGGAGGATCTTTCTAGATGATCAAATCAGTGGTTATGAGATCGCATGGCAGGACATGGTAGATGATCGGTATGAGCCATTCCCATCAGTGTTAGTTGGATTCGTTGGAGGTTTCTTATGTCCCAACCATAGGTCGAAGGGACTTTTAGTCAGCTGGGGTAGATGACTAGAGAGCATGATTACATAGGGTGTTCAATATGCATGGGGCTCTTGTATGCTAGCTCAATTGTATCATGAGCTTCATAAGGTGGTATATCTTGGAGCAATGAGTATAGAAGATGGAGTCACATTGTTGCAGATTTGGGCATGGGAACATATAGTTGTTACTCGTCTAGTGGTAGACAGAGAGCGACCGGTTGGGAGGCCCTATGTTTTTTGATATGTAGGTGTTTTTGTCGAACGCAAGCTAGGAAAATTGGAGTATTGGAGGCGAGCGCTTGATGACTTAGACACATTTATATGGAGACCTTACTTAAATTATGAGTCATGGCCAAATGACGATATTGAGATGCCTTATGCATTTACTTCCAGGTACCTGATTGGGTAGACACCCTTCATCATTGAGAGATTCATTCATACGAGGGTATTCAAACAGTATGGTCGAGTACAGGGAGTCCCACATGGAGGAACTTTATATACTCACAGACAGCAGGATTTTGCAGAGTGGGGGCTGACCATATCATATGAGGCAACTTGTGCAGAGTACTTTGGTCTAGCAGCATAGACATGGGATTATGCCCCAAATGTGATTAATGGAGGCATGACGACAGAGTTTTCTCAATATTTTGTGGCACATGCAGTGCCTAGATTATCATGCCTAGCGGAGTCGATGCCAGCTCTTGATGATGATGATGATAGACCGCAGCTAAGGGGACCTCGATGAAGGGGAGATGGATATGACAGGAGAGATGGGGATGATGATGATGGAGGGGATGGAGGTGGTGCAGATGGTACCAACAGCTCTAGGCAACAAAGAGGGTAGGATGATGAGCCTAGCTGGGAGACTAGGGTTCATCGGAGGAGTAGATCTAGGATCCCTCCTACATAGAGAAAATGCACAACAGGTACCTCCAGTCAGGCTTTGACATGATAGACAGGGAAGAGACAGATACAGATTAGGGTGCCTTCCCACTAGCAACAAGCTCAGATCAATGGGTTACAGTCTCTATTACAACAACTACAAGGATAGGTTACAGTGGTGAGAATTATGTATGGGGTGATAGGACCAACTTGAGGAAGTCATTTTGACATCATTTGATGGATCTGCATCTGTTTTGATGATCTGGTTCAAGCCAACTCATGATTACACGTTACACTATAGGTCAACTTGATAATTGTTTATTTTATGATTGCGGATGTATAAGATCGGTGTAGAAGATATTTTTGGAGTGTGGTATGAAGTGATATGAGCGAGTTGTGATTAAGAAATCATTTTGGTGTAGTTTCACATGCGCGTTCTTGATTCGGTAGCTGACTGAGATAGAAAACAGAGCAGAGTAGCAGAGGTGGTCCAGTTAGACTTTATGCACTTAACCAAAACTCATCCAGGCATTGTTTGATGTTATTTTGGAGTTCAATAATTGTAATTCATCATTGTAAATGATGTAAGGTAGTGAGCCTTATAAATTATTGTATCTTAAGTTGTAAGCTCTAGACAGTGTGCCTGAATGCTAGTGCATTCCCCTTTTGTAATATTATTTTGCTACTAGCCATAGTAGAATAATATTGTGGGTTCAAATCCTACCATGGTTTTTCCCATTTGGGTTTCCACGTAAAAATTCCGATGTTATGATTTTGTGGTTGATTATCTTGTATTTCTGTATTTTACTTTCTTGCATATGCTTTTGGTGGTTTGAGATTAAGTCAAAAAAATTGTTTGTCGGTAGATCACTAATTCACCCCCCCCCCCTTCGCTCTTAGTGATCCTTGTTTCCAACAATTGGTATTAGAGCCTAGTTCCTCCAAGGAAGCCTAACCACTTGAGGAAGGTCTGGGAGATTGAATCAATGGATTTTGGTTTTTAGAGACAGCTTTGTGTGGCACTTGAGGATCTTGATGAGGCAAGAAATGAGATAAGCTCCTTAAAGAGAAACCCGACTGCAATTGAAGACTTCATTAATGATTTGAAAGATAAACTCAACACTTCAAGAGACAAGAGGAAAGAGATGATGGACAAGTTGAAGGAGAAAGAAGATCAAAGCATGAAAAATTAGGATAAAGACAATGAATGTGACAAGCTTGCTAGAGAGAATGTTGTATTTAAGATGTTGGTATTATGGATGACTTCATCATGTGTTGCATTGGTTTGTCATTGATGTCAATACTTGTCTTCTTGGAGGTTTACATTATGTTCACCAGTATGGTTAGTGGCTTATGCACAGTCACCGGTATGTGTTCACCAGCAGGTTATATTGTTCACCGACAGCAATAATAACTTGGAGATCATTTGGTTATTTCGAAGACATGGAATAGAAGTTTAGTTTTGATGTTTTGCTTATTGGTCTAATCAGGTTGATAGATTTGCCTTTATCGGAAGGTAAGTCTAGGTTATGGACTAGTACTCCAGATCAGCATGCCACGTTATGGAGATTATTTATTGATTGAATATTGTGGTAAATGTATTGATCTGACATGTTGTATCGCATCAAGACTTATTTGTAATTGATTTAATTGTAATATCTTTAGTGAGCCCACCTATTCATTTGGTCTTAGGTTTTGTATAAATGATTGTAAGATCTTATTGAAGATCAGGAGATATGGTTATGGTATGAGTGTATTCGAATATTAAAGAGTGAAAATAAGCAGATCCTTGTGCGAATCACACAGACATTATTCTAAGGTTGAAAGAAGGTTATGAAGGTGTTTTGACACTCATGTTTAGAGCTTAACTGGTACTAAATCCAGCATTGGAGATGCTATTTTGAGCAGTACATTATCATTGGATTTAACCATCCAATTATGTAGTTAGTGTGACTCCTATTTTGTGATTAAGCAGTGAGCTCTATGCAGTTGGCCTTTCTACATGTGCAAACCCCATTTGTATACACATACTATCTGCAGTAGTATCATCTGATTGTGGGTAAGGTTTCCCACCATGGTTTTTCCTTTACTGGGTTTCCTTGTCAAAATCTTTGTGTTAAGTGTTGTGGATATTGTTTATGTTTATGTTTCATGCATTAAGTTAAACCGGTATTGCTATAACTATTAATCTGTTTTACCGACACTTAAGTTTGGTTTACCGGTATTAAGTTTAAATTGGAATAACTTGCATTTGGATTACAATTTATTGACAACTGGTTCACAACTAATTCACCACCCCCCTCTCAGTTGTCCTTCCCAGGACCTAACAATTGGTATCAAAGCTTAGTCCTCTTTTTGCAGAAGCCTAACAGCTTGAGGAGATCCTATGGAAACAAATATTTTTAGGAAGGACAGTCCGAAGCGTGATGGAACTAACTATGGCATATGGAAGATCAGAATGGAAACACATCTGAACTGCATTGGAAGAGATATATGGGTTGTTACAAAGAATGGCTATGTTACTCTTGTTTTGAATTAACCTCATCCACCAACATTGGCTAAGGACATGGACAATGATTGCAAAGAAAGAGAAGCACTTCTGAGCGCATTATTAGATCAGCAAATCATGGGATTATCATACCGATCTATTGCTAAAGATATTTGGGATAAACTGGAGACACTGAATGAAGGAGATACCACTTTCAAAATTGCAAAATTAGAATGTTATCGAATCAGGTATGAAAATTTAAAAATGGAAGAAGATGAAAGAATTTCTGCATTTATGGAAAGAGTTAATGGAATTGTTTTAGGAATACAATGTTGTGGAGGATCCTTAAGTGAAGATGAAATTGTGTCTAAAGTTTTAAGAGCATTACCACCGACTCACAAAATAAAAGTGGCTGCTATCAATGAAATGAGAACAATGCCTAATACTTCAGTTTCTAGAGATACTTTGGTTGGAAAACTTTTAGCATTTGAGCTTGAGGAATTTGGTCTTGTTGCTACTGTAAAGACTAATTTAGCTTTTAAAGCATCATCATCATCATCAGCATCATCATCATCTGAAAAAATTGATTGGAAAGCACTTTATGCAAAAGAACTTGAAGATATGAGGAGAGAAAATGAAGAACTTGAAGAACTTGAAGCACTATTTGCAAGGAAAATGCCTAAAGGTCTAGCAAGGAGTAAGTATGAAGGTAAAGAACCTTTCCAATGTTTTAATTGCAATAAAGTTGGTCATATGGCATCTAGATGTCTTGATAGACATGCAAGACTAAGGGAGGAAGCAAAAAGATCATATCAGCCTAACCCTAAATATCAGAGATATAGATTTAAGAAAAACAAAGATAAGTCATGTTACTATGCAGATGAAGGTGTTACAGATGACTCAGATGAATATCCAACAAATAATAGATGAGATTTTGTTGCAATAAAGGAAGATCAACTGACACCTATTGTCAAACCGGTAGAGTAGGCATTGGCAGCAAACATTGAAGAAAAAGATGAATGGATTATAGATAGTGGATGCTCGCATCATATAACTGGTGATAAAAGCAAATTCTTATATCTTTTCAAGAAATTCATGGAGGTCTAGTAAGGTTTGGAGATGATAAAGCTTGTTTAATCAAAGAAAAAGGCACTATATCTTTGGATGGTAAGCACAATACTGACAATGTTTATTATGTAGAAGGTTTAAAGCATAATCTTTTGAGTTGGTCAGTTAGTAGAAAAAGGATTTCAGTTACAATTAAAGAATGGGAAATGCAAAATCATAAACAGAACTGGATTAGAGATTGCAACCGGTAATCAGACTAAAGGTAATATCTTTCACTTGAATATCAGTGATAAAACATGTTTGATTGCACATATTGATGAAAGTTGGTTATGGCATAAAAGACTCTATCGTGTAAATTATGATTACATTGTAAAGATCAGTTCAACTAAGGCAGTAAGGGATTTACCTAAGATTGTGAAACCTCAAAATTCGGTATGTAAGGAATGTCAAATGGGAAAGAAAGTTAGAACAAAATTTAAGAGCATTACTGAGAAGTCCAATAGTATTCTTGATTTAATTCATACTGATTTGTGTGGTCCTGCAAGAACAAGAAGTCTACAAGGAGATAGATACTTTATGCTAATAATTGATGATTATTCTAGAATGTTTTGGCTTACTTTTCTCAAGGAGAAATCAGAAGCTTTTGGAAGATTCAAGATATTCAAGGCGATGGTAGAGAATGAAATTGGCAAGAAAATTAAATGTTTAAGATCAAATCAAGGAGGAGAATTTACATCTAGAGAATTTAATGCATTATCTGAAGTGAATGGAATCAAAAGACAACTATCAGCACTCTGGACACCCCAGCAGAATGGAGTTGTGGAAAGGAAGAACATAACTATTCTGGATGCAGCAAGAACAATGTTAATGGAAGCAAATCCACCTCATGTGTACTGGAGAGAAGCAATGAATACAATGGTTTATACTTTCAATAGAGTTCAAATCAAAAGTGAAACCAGTAAGACCCCTTATGAACTATGGTTTGGTCATATTCCTACTCTTAAGTACTTCAGAATATTTGGAAGCAAATGTTATATTAGAAGAGATGAGTATATTGACAAGTTTGATCCTAGAAGTGATGAAGGAATATTTCTTGGTTATTCATCTAAAAGGAAGGCATATAGATGTTATAATAAAAGTTTACAGAGAATCATTGAGAGTACTAATGTGAAGATAGATGAACACTTTAGAGGAGATTCAACATCTATTGAACCGGCAGTTGAAATGATTATAAATGAACCAACACAGACTGCACCGGTACAGAATGAAGACCCAGTCACACCAGCATCAACAGAAAACTCAATAGTGATTGAAGAACAACAGCCTGTGAATGTTAATCAGAACAAACCCATGTATGTAAGATTGAATCATTCAGAGAATCGGATAATTGGAAACAAGAATCAAGGTGTTATGACTAGAGGAAGACTAGCAAATGAAGTGGTATGTTTAATTTCTCAAGTTGAACCAGTATCTGTTATTGAAGCATGTAAGGATGAACATTGGATAAAAGTAATGGAAGAAGAATTAGAACAAATTGAAAAGAACAACACTTGGACATTAGTTCCCCAGCCAAAAGACAAAAATGTAATTGGAACTAAATGGGTATATAGGAATAAACTTAATGAAGATGGAGAAGTAATCAGAAACAAAGCAAGATTAGTTTGTAAAGGTTATTCACAAAAAGAAGGAATTAATTATAATGAAACCTTTGCACCGGTAGCCAGAATTGAGGCAGTTAGACTATTTATTGCATTTGTAGCTCATAAGAACTATAAAGTTTATCTAATGGATGTAAAATGTGCATTTTTTAATGGAGATCTTGAGGAGGAAGTTTACATTGAACAGCCTGATGGATTTTCTTTGACGGATAATAAGGATATGGTTTGTAGGTTAAGGAAAGATTTATATGGATTGAAGCGAGCTCCCAGAGCTTGGTATGCTAGATTGGATAAATATCTTTTGAAGCTTGGTTACACAAAAGGTAATACTAACAACAATTTGTATTATAAAGTTACCAATGATGATATTTTAGTTATTGAAGTCTTTGTAGATGATATCATTTTTGGAGGTGAAGATGGATTATATAAGGACTTTGCTAATCAGATGCAAAAAGAATTTGAAATGTCTATGATAGGAGAGATAAAAAAAATTCTAGGTTTATAGATTTCACAAACAGATAAAGGTATATTCATATGTCAAACAAAGTACTTGAAGAAACATTTGAAGAAATTTGGTATGGAAAATTCCAAACCGGTAAGTACTCCTATGATTACAACTGATAAATTGATATTGAAGGATGATTTAGCTCCTATTAATCCGACAAGGTACAAATCTATGATTGGAAGTTTACTATATTTGACACAAACAAGACCTAATATAATGAATGCAGTATGTATTGTTTCAAGATTTCAAAGAAATCCTAAAGAAAATCATGAATCAGTAGTTAAAAGGATTTTCCGGTACCTACAAGGCACAACAAATCTTGGTTTATGGTATCTTAAAGATGAATATTTTTATTTATGTGCATACACCGATGCAAATTGGGCAGGAGATGTAGATGATAGAAAGAGTACCACTGGCGGTGCATTCTTTCTTGGTAGCAAATCGATTTCATGGATAAGCAAGAAATAGACTTGTACATCATTATCAACAGCAGAATCAGAATATGTTGCAGCAGCAACTAATTGTACTTAGGTATTATGGATCAAGAAAATGTTGAAGGATATAAAGGTAAAATGCAAAGAACCAATAATCATTTACTATGATAATTTAGCGGCAATTGATATATCAAATAATCCGATATTTCACTCTAAGACAAAGCATGTTTCTATTAAGTATAATTTTTTGAAAGAGAATGTTGAAGCAAATGAAGTGAAATTGGTTTATGTGAATACTAAAGAGCAAATTGTAGATATCTTTACAAAGCCTTTGCCTAAGGAAACATTTGAATATCTCAAAGAGTAGCTTGGGGTAATTTCCCCACCGGCAGAGACTTAGATGTTGAAGATTGGCATCAAACCGGCAGGAACTAACAAAAAAATCTTTTTCCGGCTTTGATGGAGGAGAGCTACTTCTCAGGGGGAGTAGTTGGCTGAATGTTAAGTTTTGAATTCTTAACTGCTTTGGCATTTGATGTCAAAGGGGGAGAGATATCTATGGAAAAACATTATTCCTTGGGGGAGAGATTTTATATACTCTTTGGATATATGTATTTTTTGGTTTTGTAACAAACTTTGTATTGATCTATCTTTGAGAGATCGATTGGTTTATTGGTTTTGGCATTCTGTTTTTGGCACTTAGATGTTTTTCAATCTAGTGTTGCCATCAATGCCAAAGGGGAGATTGTTGGTATTATGGATGACTTCGTCATGTGTTGCATTGGTTTTGTCATTGATGTCAACACTTGTCTTCTTAGAGGTTTACATTATGTTCACCGGTATGGTTAGTGGCTTATGCACAGTCACTGGTATGTGTTCACCAGCAGGTTATATTGTTCACCAGCATAAATAATAACTTGGAGATCATTTAGTTATGTTGAAGACATGGACTGGAAGTTTGGTTTTGATGTTTTTCTTATTGGTCTAATCAGGTTGACAGATTTGCCTTTATCGAAAAATAAGTCTAGGTTATGGACCGGTACTCCAGATCAGCATGCCACATTATGGAGATTGTTTATTGATTGAATATTGTGGTAAATGTATTGAGCCGACATATTGTATCGCATCAAGACTTATTTGTTATTGATTTAATTGTAACATCTTTAGTGAGTCAACCTATTCATTTGGTCTTATGTTTTGTATAAATGATTGTAAGATCTTATTGAAGATCAAGAGATATGGTTATGGTATGAGTGTATTCAAATATTGAAGAGTGAAAATAAGAAGATCCTTGTGTGAATCATGTAGACATTATTCAAAGGTTGAAGGAAGTTTATGAAGGTGTTTTGACACTCATGTTTAGAGCTTAATCAGTACAGAATCCAACATTGGAGATGCTATTTTGAGCAGTACATTTTCATTCGATTTAACCATCCAATTATGTAGTCAATGTGACTCCTATTTTGTGATTGAGCAGTGAGCTCTAGACAATTGGCCTTTCTGCATGTGCAGACCCCATTTGTATACACATACTAGCTGCAGTAGTATCATCTGATTGTGGGTAAGGTTTCCCACCGTGGTTTTTCCTTTACCGGGTTTCCATGTCAAAATCTCTATGTTATATGTTGTGGATATTGTTTCTATTTTTGTTTCATGCATTACGGTAAATTTGTATTGCTATAATTGTTAATCTGTTTTACCAACACTTAAGTTTGGTTTACCAGCATTAAGTTTAAATTAGAATAACTTGCATTTGGATTACAATTTATTGACAACTGGTTCACAACTGATTCACCCCCCCCCCCTCTCAATTGTCCTTCTTGGGACCTAACAGAAGAATGAAATGTAATCCATTATGATGAAGTTGACTTAGGAGATTGAAGACCAGAAGAAGAATGAAGAAAATTTGACTCAATCATTGAAGGATAGAGAAGATGAATGCTTCATGATTACCTATGAGAATGATCAGTTGAAGCTTGAGTTGACATAATCAAGGAATAATGGTCAAGAACTTGAGAGACAGATTGTTGCCCTGGGAGATGAACTTGCTACTACACATGAATACAAAGATAAATTCAATGCTATCTCAGCAAGGCTTTATGAGATGCTAGAAAGTTAGAGACATGGAAAGGACATGCGAGGACTTGGATTTGAGAAAGGTGAATCCTCCGGATCTGGACAAGGCAATGCAAACCTAATCATAAGAAGAGCAAGAATCCTCCAGTAAGACAACCTAATGCTCATAAATTCAATGGTAGATGTTTTACTTGTAATAAATTTGGTCATATGGCAAATCAATGCATAAGTAGGATAAATAATGGAATAAATAATATGAACAATGGTCCTACCTTTATCGGTCATTGTTTCATATGCAATAATGTTGGTCACAAGTCAAACATGTGCAGAGCAGTAATGAATAAATTTCAGAGTAAGAGATGTTATGCTTGTGGGATGTTTAAACATATCTCTAACCAATGCAGGATGAGACCAAATCAGATGAATTTTATGCATATGCAGAGAAATTTTGTTTGCCATTCATGCAACAAAACTGGTCACATTGCAAAGTATTGCCGAAGCAAGAATAATGATCTGGTAAACAAAGGAAAATTAGATGAGAAAGGCAAAGCGAAAGTAGAAGAGATCAGAGACAAGAATGAGAAGATGTGGGTTAGAAAATATGAATCCAAGGCAGAAAGTTGATCTGTACCTGAATCCGGTGCAGGATCTTCATCTGGTAACTAAGGCATTTGGCCTTAGGGGGTGGCATCTTCATGTACAATCTTGCAGAACCCCCTGGAGAGATCTTTGATTTATCAAGGTTGATTGCAGATGATTATTTGGAATTATTCATGCCAATCTGTGAATCCAATTGAATGGTTTATGTTGAATAGGGCATCTGGTCGAACCTTATTAGTGCATTTATGTCAACTTAAAATTAGGGTTTGCGAGGTTAAAAATAGATAATGTGAATCATTTCTCACATTGCGAGTGAAGAGTTGAAGGAACAGAGTGAGGTGAACCAGTTTCTAAGACAATCAAAATCTTTGAGGCGATCTAATAGAGACTAGTGTGCATTTGTCAGGAACAAGAGGTATTTACAAAAGCATATTTTGAACCCTAAATTTCTCAAAATCGCATCTTCTAATGTTAATACACCTTTAGTAGTTGAGGTTTCTAAAAGAGAAAGGTCGCAATTCAAGAAACATCCATTTAAGTCGGTTGAAGACGATCCAAACATTGCTTTCTCATCCATACCATATGGAGTTCTACATGTTGATGATGTGAGAGCTTATATTCACTGCAATATTGAGGAGACCGGAAATGAGGTGATCCTAGCACTTTATAATAGACATCTCTGAGATAGAGATGTAAATCTCAAACTGGAATATGCTCGGTTGCAGAGGAAGGGTTGCACACATTTTGTTCACTTCCCATTGTTCGATGAAGACAAGTGGGTGAGATACATTCTAAGCCATGTGCACGATGAATTTATTTGGCTGGATAGACCTTACAAGATGACCAAGCAGGCCATCCATGTAGTCACTTGCCTGAATCAAACCGATGACAAACCTAATTTGAGGAAGGTAACGAACCCTACTATCACTAAGCTAACCGGTGCACAATTTGATAACAAATCTATGACAATCCCTGATATTTTGGAACATGATGTGAGATTTGAATCCATGATCATCGGATATAAAGTTTACCAGTCTAGTAGACCAAATTATGTTTCTGGTACAACAATTTATGCAGCGTATCATATGGTGAAGGAAGATGTGCGGTATGATCAATTGTTCAGTCCTTCTTGAAGAGCTTCTCAATAATTTAATGAAGATTAAATCAGATAAGAAGAATATTTTTAAATTTGGTTCTCTAATCATTTGTCTTGCACTTTATTTCATGAATGAGATTTCTAGAATAGTGAGAGTTCAATGAGCTTTTGACTTACTAGTAGCCACCCAAATCAAGCAAGGCATGCAGAGATTGGGAAATAGGGAGAATCCGACTACTACCCTATGGATATTTTTTAAAATCTTCCAAGGCAAAATGAAGGATAAAGAAAGGATTCCTAAGAAAGTGGTGGAGAAGTATAAAAACTATATATGTTTCAAGGTCGACAAGGACCAATGCCATATGGAGGCAGTACAGCTCAAATCTGTATGGATTTTTCCAATGGGATGAGGTTGATGCGCAAACATTTGAGGACTATGCTCAACATCTTCTGACCAAACCGGTGGATCCAAATGAACCAAGATTTGGCACCTTCAAGGAGAAAGATATGGAGCTTCATAAGAAGTTCATGTTGGAAATTGACACTCATCAAGTAAGGTTCACGACATTGTGGGTTGTCATTTAAGGCAACTCATCAACTCATGGTAAATAGTTTCATGGTTTTGTTAACCAAAATACATGGCACTTAACTGGTATCGGTATTCACATTGCTTTACACTGACACCGACATTGGCACCGGCATTCACTTCATCCCGACTAAGTCCTGATCCTAGTAACGTGTATATGGAACCCGGTAATGGATAGGAATTGACTAAGGAAATATTTTGGTCCTAATTATGTCTTCAAGGATTCTGGTGGTAACGTGTGATGGCCAACATGGTCATTGGATTTATGTTTGATTTTCATTATGTTTCGGTAGCTGACTTGTTTATATTTCTTATTGAAGCCGACATGGTTAAGCTAGATGGATATTTAAGAAGACCACCTCAGCGATAGATCATATGTATGTGTTAGATGGTATGAAATATTTTGATTGCGAATATATCTATGAGTTTTGGTATGCGATTGGAAGTGACTGTGTGCAGTTTCACATGCATAGCTTAACTGGTAGCATAATAGAGTATCAGGAAACTAGTATATAGAGAAGGATATCAGAGCATTCACCGAAACTTATCCAACATGGTTAGATGATATTTATAACTTCATTTTCATTTGTAAACACTTGTAAGTATTATGTAAGTTAGTGAGACTTCCTATGTTTTATGTTTGAGCAGTGAGCTCTAGGCGGTTGGCCTTTCTGCATGTGCAGACCCTCTTATGTAATATTTGTATAATTTGATCAAGTATATAGATATTGTTGGCATCAGACCCACCATGTGTTTTCCCTTTGCAGGGTTTTCCACATATAAATCTTGGTGTTATGGTGTTGCCTTTCATTGTCTTATTTTGGGTGTGCATTCTAATTTTATTTACTGTTAACTGGTTAATAAGGAATAAGTTCAAAACTAACATTACCGATAGAACATTGATTCACTCCCCCCCTCTCAATGTTCTTGGATTCCAACAATTGGTATCAGAGCTTGGTTCCTCGAAAGAAGTTTAACCACTTGAGGAAGATCTGGAATTTGGAATCAATGGAAACCGGTCTGCAAAAACAACTTAGACTTTCTCTTGAGGATCTTGATAATGAACAGATGGAGAATAGTAAACTAAAAAATGAATTGAAGCAAGAACATGAACACATTATTTCATTGCAAGGAAAGCTTTCAGTTGTCAAGGCTAAGAGAAGAGAACTTTGTGATCAATTACAAAATTAGAGAAGTGATGAGGAAGATGCTATGAAGGATCACTGTCAGAAACTTACTCAGGAGAACATTGTTTAGAAGAATGAGATGCAAGTCGTAACTATTAGGATGTGCAAGGAGATTGAGGATAGAAAGAAAAATGAAGAAAACCTAGCTCAAGCATTGAAGGATAGATCTGAGGAATGCAATAGATTGACTCATGAGAATGATATGCTAAAACTTGAGTTGACCTGGTACCAGAACAATGAACAAGAACTTGAAACACAAATTATTATCATGAGAGATGATTTGGTTATTGTAAATGAGTACAAGGAAAAGTTCAAGGATAGCTTTGCTAAACTTAATGAACTGCTGAAGAATCTAAGAGATGATAATGACAAAAGAGGTCTTGGTTATGAAGAAGGAGAAAGCTCTGGTACTGCACAACAATATACATCAACTAGACAGAAGAAAAATCATGTCAACCGGAACCAAAAATCACCGGTAAGACAAGCTAATGCTCACAAATTCAATGGTACATGCATTATTTGCAATAAATATGGTCATATGGCTAGTCAATGCAGAAATAGGAATAATCAAAGCAATGCATCATTCACCGGTTTTGGAAATGTAAGATCTCATGCATGTAGTAGATTTGGACATATAGCTAACCAATGTAGATCAAAAGGAAATCAAGTAAATCAAGGAGTTAACAAAATAGTACATAAGAACAATATTGTATGTTATGCATGCAATAAGATGGGACACATTGCTAAATATTGCAGAAGTAAGAATCCATCGACAACTAATGGAAATGTAGATTAGAAGGGAAAAGAAAAAGTGGAAGATATCAGGAAACAACATGAGATGAGATGGGTAAGAATCTCTAATACACCACCGACAGAACAACTGGCAGAGTCATTAGGTCCTACATCGGCAGCAGATTCAACTGGTAACTAAGGCATTTGGCCTTAGGGGTAGGAAAATCATTGAAGATCATGCAGATACCTTGGATTAGGTCTGTAGTAAGAAGATTTTGATTATGGATGGATACTTAGGAGATTTTAGTAGTTTACCAGAATCCACTTATAGATCATGTGAACCAGTCAAGCCTAACTGACAACATTTATTACAATGAAAAATTAGGGTTAACGGCGATAAAAAAGAGAAGTTAATTTTCTTCACACGGCGATCGAGTATTCAAGCAAGCAAATTTCCAGAGCATTTCAGAGTTCTAGAGCGAATTGAGCGAGCACTTTCTTTTGAGCAATTTGATCTCTTGGCAGCTTTTCGAGGTATTTTTTGTGTTTGCAAAAACCCTAGCTTTCGAGTTTGGTTGAAATGGCTTCATCTTCATCCAGCATTGATACTCCCTTGGTGCTTGAGATTAAGAATCACCCTCATCCCATTTTCAAGAAGCATTCATACAAATCCCTTCTGGACGATCCATTAGGTGTATTTTCGCAAGTTTATCATGGAGTTCTTCATACGGAGGATATTAGGGCATACATCCACTGCAACAGTAAAGAACTTGGAGATTATGAGTTGTCCTACATTTTCACTGAAAACCTAATTTTTGACAACTAGCTGAAACCGGAATTTGCGCATTTGTAGAGGAAGGGTTTCACGTAGTTTATGGATTTCCCAACTTTTGATGAGGCAGAATGGGTACACTATGTTTTGAGCCGCATTCATAGAGAATTCATCTGGTTGGACCGACCGTACAAGATTATTGAGGAGGTTATCAAGAATGTCACATGTCTTCACAAAATTAGATGTGTTCCTGGTACTAGATGTAAGTTATCTCACATTGAAATGAATAAACTTACTGGTGCAACTTTTGATGGAAGGTCTATGAGGGTGGATAATGTCAGGGACATAGATGTTAAATTTGCAGCAATGGTTATTGGTTATAAGGTTTGTCAGTCAAACCGGTTAAACTATATAGCTAGCAACAACATTTTGGTTGCTTATCAAATGGTAAAGGAGGATGTCCATTATGATCTTTGCAATGTAATACTAAAATAACTCATGACTAACCTACATAAGATCAAGCAAGACAAAAAGAATACTTTCCGGTATGGCTCCTTCATCATTTTTCTAGTAATTTACTTTTTGGGCACTGTTTCTAGTTTTGGAAAGACTCAGTGGGATTTTGATCGCCTGGTAGCAACCCAGATTGCTCAAATTTTGGATAGGCAAGGTGATAAGGATAAGAAAGCCAATCTATGGAAATTTTTTAAAACATTTCAAGAGGAAATGAAGAATAGGTCCTAGATTCCTAAATCTATAGTGGAAAGATATAAGGACACAATTTGCTTTATGGTAGATAAAGATGAATGTATGATGGAAGTTTAACAACCCAGGATTATATCGATAATGCCTATGGGTTATGAGGTTGAGGAAGCTACTCTGGTTTCCTATGCACAACACCTTTTGTAGGCACTGGTAGATGAGAAGGAAGACAAATTTGGAACTCCTAAGGAGAAAGGACTTAATTTTCATCAGGAACAGGAAGCTCTGACAATACAAAAGAAGATGACACGACTAGCAGGAGAATAATTGAAAAGTGAAGGTGCTGACAGATCTAAGGTTGATCATCATGTTAAAATTTTGGAAGAGCAGAGGAAGAAAGAGTTTAACAGAAGAGGAAAGAGGAAAAGGAAGCTTGAAAAGCAACTCAAGCCACACCCAATGCGAACCTGGTTACTGTTGGTATTTTGGATATGTTGATATGGTTTTGTCATTGATGTCAACACTTGTCAACACTTGTCAACCTTATCAGTACCTGGAGATATTTGGTTATGTTCATTGGCAAGTTAGTGACTTATGCACAGTCACCGGTATTTGGTTCACTGGCACTTGGAATGACTTGGAGACTACTTGGTTATGTCGAAGACATTATTTGATCACTTGGTTTTGGCGATTTGGTTATTGGTCTATTCGGGTTTGCATATTTGTTGTTACCAGCAAATAGGTCCAGGTTATGCATCGGCAAGCATATTTATTCCAGATCAGCACGATACGTTATAGAGATGATTTATTATTATTGTAAATGCTTTGAGCCGACATGATGCATCGGTTATTGATTTATTTGTAATTGATTTTATTGTAATATCTTTTAGTGAGATGACCTATTCAATTGGTCTTAGGTTATGGTATAAATGTAAGATCTCATTTGTGAGATTGATATGCGATAAGGAAAAGGATTGTAATAAGGTATATGCGAAAATAAGCAGAGTTGTACATGCAAACATCATTTGAAGATTGAAGGAATGTATTTGAAGAAGGCATATCAGAGCTAAACTGGTACTGAATCAGTGTGACTCCCATTTTTTGATTGAGTAGTGAGCTCTAGGTAGCTGGCCTTTCTGCATGTGCAGACTCCATATTGTACACATACTATCTGCAGTAGTATCATTTGATTGTAGGTAAGGCTTCCCATCGTGGGTTTTCCCCTTACAAGGTTTCCACATACAAATATTTGTGTTATGTGTTGTGGATGTTATTGTCTTTCTGTTTCATGCATTAATCTTTACCAGTACTGCAATTAACTGATAAAACTGTCTACCGACATAAAGTTTGGTTTACTGGCATTAAGCATTAAGTTTTGGTTAAGTTAAATTTGGTTGAATTTATTGGACAATTGATTCACCCGCCCCCCCCCCCCTTCTTAGTTGTCTCTGGGACCTAACAATTGGTATCAGAGCTTAGTCCTCTTTTTGCAGAATTTTAACAGATTGAGGAGATCCAATGTCTTCTAACTATTTCAGGAAGGACAGTCCAAAACTTGATGGAACCAACTATGGCATATGGAAGATCAGGATGGAGACACATTTGAATTGCATTCGAAAGGACATATGGGATGTTACAAAGAATGGTTATACTGCTCCTACTCAAGGTCAACCTAATCCACCAAACTTGGCTAAAGAAGAGGAAAATAATTGCAAAGCAAGAGAAGCACTTTTGAGCGCATTATCAGATCAACAAGTCACAGAATTATTAGATAGATCTACTGCTAAATCTATTTGGGACAAATTGGAAACATTGAATGAAGGAGATTCCACAGTCAAAATTGTGAAACTTGAATGCTTCCGGGTCAGGTATGAAAATCTGAAAATGGAAGAAAATGAAAGAATTTCTGCTTTTATGGAAAGAGTAAATGAAACTGTTTTGGGTATACAATGTTGTGAAGGAACCTTAAGTGAAGATGAGATTCATTTCTAAAGTTTTAAGAGAACTTCCACCGGCATATAAAATGAAATTTACTGCTATAAATGAATTAAGAACAATGCCTAATGCATTGGTATCTAGAGACACCTTGGTTGGAAAACTTTCAGCTTTTGAACTTGAGGAATTTGGTCTTCTTGCTACTATTAAGACAGATCTAGCTTTCAAAGCATCATCATCTGAGAAATATGATTGGAAAGCCTTTTATGCAAGAGAAATTGAAGATATCAGGAAGGAGAATGAAGAACTAGAAGAGCTTGAAGCACTATTTGCAAGAAAAATTCCTAAAGGTCCAGTCGGAAGTAAGTATGAAGGTAAAGCACCATTTAAATGTTTAAACTGTAATAAGATTGGTCATATGGCTTCTAGATGTCCTGATAGACATGCAAGACTAAGAGAAGAAGCTAAAAGAACATATAAGCTTAACCCTGATTATCAAAGATACAAATTCAAGAAGAATAGAGACAAATCTTGTTATTATGTTGATGAACGAGTTACTGATGATTCTGATGAGGAACTGACAGACAATGGATGGGATTTTGTTGCTATAATAGAAGATCAACCGACACCTACTGTTCAACCAATAGAGCAGGCCCTGGTAGCTAAATTTGAAGATAAGGATGAATGGATTATTGATTCAGGATGTTCACATCACATGATTGGTGATAAGAGTAAATTCTTAACCTTTCAGGATTACAATGGAGGTCTAGTGAGATTTGGAGATGATAAATCTTGTATGATCAAAGGAAAAGGAACTATATATCTTTTGATGGTAAGCACAATACTAATAATGTTTACTATATAGAAGATTTGAAGCTTAATCTTTTGAGTGTTGGTCAATTAGTTGAGAAAGGATTTCAGTTACAATTTAAGAATGGTAAATGCAAAATCTTAAACAAAACTGGTTTGGAAATTGCAACCGGTAATCAAACTAGAGGTAATATCTTTCATTTGAATAACAATGAGAAAGCATGTTTGATTTCTCATATTGATGAAAGTTGGTTATCGCATAAGAGACTTTGTCATGTAAATTTTGATTGCATTGTGAAAATTAGTACAACTAAGGTAGTAAGAGATTTACCTAAGATTGTTAAACCTCACAATCCGGTATGTAAGGAATGTCAGTTTGGAAAGCAAGTTAGAACAACTTTCAAGAGTATTCCAGAGAAGTCTAACAATGTTCTTGATTTAATTCATATTGATTTATGTGGTCCAACAAGAACTAAAAGTATACAAGGGGATAGATATTTTATGCTAATCATTGATGACTATTCTATAATGTGTTGGGTTACTTTTCTCAAGGAGAAATCTGAAGCATTTAGAAAATTCAAACTATTCAAGGTGATGGTAGAGAATGAAACCGGCAAGAAAATCAAATGTTTGAGATAAGATCAAGGAGGTGAGTTCACATCAAAGGAATTTAATACATTATGTGAAGTGAATGGGATCAGAAGACAGTTATCAGCACCCCGGACACCACATCAGAATGGAGTTGTTGAAAGGAAAAACATAACTATCTTGGATGCAGCCAGAAGTATGTTAAGATTCCCACAAATACTGAGAGGGGGGGTGAATCAGTATCTAACCGGTTAATAGATTTTCTTAACTTAAAACATGTAGAGCATATTAATATTGTGTACCGGTAAGCAGAAAGTAATGCAATAAACAGAGATAAAAACAACCACATGAAAAACACACCATAACACAAGGATTTAATGAGGAAACCTGGTGTGGGAAAAACCTCGATGGGATTTGTGACCCACAATATTCACTTACTAGCCAATAAGAGAATATTACTGCTACAAGAGGGGCCTACACATGCAGGAAGGCCAACTGCCTAGAGCTCACTGCTCAAATACAAAATGGGAAGTCTCACTGACTTACAAAATGGATTATATAAATCCAATGTCTTGTACTGCTTCAAAATAGCATCTATAATGCCAGATCCAGTACCAGTTTCTGCTCTGCTTCTTACATAAACCTTTAACCTATAATTCGCATAATAGGTCTGCCTTATTTCACCTAATTACATTCCTCTTTCTTTTACTTACAAATGTTCTACAATGATCTCTCTTATATAAGAGTCATTTTACAACTTGCCAAGTCAGCTTACAATGATTTTACAAATAATAAACAAAATATATTATAACAAAAATCATGTCGGCCTCTATGTCGGTATGCTACCTTTCACTGTCAATGTCGGTGATCTGAGTGTCGGTGTAGAGTCTAATCTTGCTAGTGTCAGTGGAATGCCTTGTCGGTGGAATAGGATTGTAAGGTTGCCATCAATGACAAAACCTTCAATCACCTACAATGTCTCATTGGAGTATGCATATGCCAACAATCTCCCCCTTTGGCATTGATGGCAAGACTCATGAGAAAATTTCAAAAGTGTATCCAAAAATTTTAATCCAAAAATGTGTACCAAAAATATATGAGCTCCCCCTCAGCAGATAAGTCTTTTACAAATTATTTTCTCATACTACTACTCCCCCTTTGGCATCAATGACAAAGGTTGTCAAGGTGTCAATAGAGTTGGATCTTTTTCAAATTGTTAAAATGATCTGCCTACAATAAGTTAGATTTTGAACTTGTACTTCCATAAACTTCTTATTGTCTTTTATTACTGCCTCTGTTCTTTGAACTGTACCGATGAGTTGTTCCATATGCTTTGTCGGTGTTTTCTGTCCTTGTACTAATGCCTCAGATATTTCCTTTCTCAAGGATGCTAGATAGTCCAGTCTTGGACTTAGTCTTAGTCTCATATTTTTAGCCTTGTTTATTATTCTGTCATTTTCTCTCTCTAGCTTCAGTAATTCTTCCTCAAAACTAGTTATCTTTTGCTCAAAAACTAATAATGTATCAGGTGAATTAACAAAATTGTCAGCAAGTTTATTTATTTCTTCTTGTACCTTGCTCATTTTCTTATCTATGTCAATTGTTAAGAAGTTTGTCTTGCAAGTATCTTTGTATAGAGTTTTAAATTCCTTCAATGAGTTGCATAGTTCTAGTAGAAGTGTGTCAAAATCCCTAGTACACTTCTTTATTTGATCCTCAAGGAATTTTTGTTTTTAAATTTCCAACCTGTCTTTGAATGCCTATTCCTTTATTTGTTCAACTGTCACTGTGTTGTCAGTAATATACTTCGACAAAGTGTCAAGTTGACTCAAAGAATCCTTATTATCTATGTTGCATTTTGGAGCTATCATCTTCAAAATTGGGATTGTGTCATCTATAGCTTTATATGCTTGTGAACTACAATCAGTTATTTTCTTCAAAGAATCTAAAAGAACTTCAGTTACATTGGTTGATTTATAACCTGTTGAGGAGGAACCAACATTCTGAATTCCACTGGTGGAGGAAGTAACCATGCTTGTAGTGACCTCTTGTAGGTCAGTCTGTGTTTCCATTTCCTTAAGCAAGGGTTTTTGTTTCTCTCCTATTGCCGGTGGCACTGTTTCCACATGAACCTATTCTTGTTCTGGTGCCTGTTGCTCTACTTGTCTCTCTGTCTATGTCTCTGTATGTTTCCCATATGTCAATTTACCTTCAATGTTAACAATGTTGTCAGCTACCGGTGGCTTACTAGCCATGTCAGTCTTACCGATTGTGTCCTTGTCTATCACAATGTTGACCTTTTGAGTATCAACATCCACTATGTATAGTACCTCGGGATTAGGATTAGTATCCTCTTGTGATACATCCATATTGTCATCTGTCGGTTGGTCTTCTGTTGTTGTTACTGATGGAGTAATCAGAGGCGGTGGGGATAAGTTGTCTTTTATTTTGATACTAGGAGGTCCACCAACCTTTCCTTTACCATTATCTTTGTCCTTTTGATAGACTTTGATAGGCTTGGGGTTCCTGTATTCTTCCTGCTTTTCTTTCTCCACAAGGAATATATCCCATCCATTTTCTATTTCTTTTGTTACCTCATTTACTCTTCCTGCCATTAGTGCAATATGCCCAATTTTGTTACATGCATAGCAAGTCACATTATTCTTCTGAATAGCTTTCCCATAACCTATCCTGGTTTGTGTTTTGCATTGATTAGATAAGTGTCCAAATCTTCCACAAACATAACATCTCACATTCATTCTGTAATTCTCAAAGTTATGACGAACTTTGTTGCATTTTGAACATTGACTAGTGGGGGTGTTGATATTCTGATAATTTCTAGATCTACATTGATTTTCTCTATGACCATACTTGTTATAGTTAAAGCATTTTCCATTAAATTTATAAGCAGTGGTTTGTCTTACCGGTTTTCTATGCTCCTGTGTGTGCATCAGATCTGTCTTTAACAAATCATTTTCATAGCTGAGTCTTGTGTTTTCATTTGCAGCATCACTTAGTCTTCTAGTCAAATCTTCTTCATTCTTCTTTCTATCTTCAATTTCTTTACAGAATCTCATAGTCATATCCTGCATCTCATTCTTTGTTGTCATGTTCTCTTGTTTCAGCTTGTTTATCATATCATTAAGAGTTTCTTTTTCATCATTCTCATTTTGCATCTTTTAACAAATTTCTCTTCTCTTGTTTCTTGAAATAGTAAGATTTTCTTGAAGTGCTTGAATAATGTCCTGAGCAGCATATAGATCATCTTCAAGTTTGATATTTTTCAATTTTTCTGCATCATAGTCTGAGAGAGCTCCTTTAAGTTGCTTCATCATGTTTTCCATCTGTACCGGTGTTAAGATCTTCCTCAAGCTGTTAGGCTTCTGAAAATAGAGGACCAAGCTCTGATACCAATTTTTAGGATTCCCACAGATACTAAGAGGGAGGGGTGAATCAGTATCTAACCGGTTAATAGATTTTCTTAACTTAAAACATGTAGAGCATATTAATATTGTGTACCGGTAAGCAGAAAGTAATGCAATAAACAGAGATAAAAACAACCACATGAAAAACACACCATAACACAAGGATTTAATGAGGAAACCTGGTGTGAGAAAAACCTCGGTGGGATTTGTGACCCACAATATTCACTTACTGGCCAATAAGAGAATATTACTCCTACAAGAGGGGCCTACACATGCAGGAAGGCCAACTGCCTAGAGCTCACTGCTCAAATACAAAATGGGAAGTCTCACTGACTTACAAAATGGATTATATAAATCCAATGTATTGTACTGCTTCAAAATAGCATCTATAATGCCAGATCCAGTACCAGTTTCTGCTCTGCTTCTTACATAAACCTTTAACCTATAATTCGCATAATAGGTCTGCCTTATTTCACCTAATTACATTCCTCTTTCTTTTACTTACAAATGTTCTACAATGATCTCTCTTATATAAGAGTCATTTTACAACTTGCCAAGTCAGCTTACAATGATTTTACAAATAATAAACAAAATATATTATAACAAAAATCCTATCGGCCTCTATGCTGGTATGCTACCTTTCACTGCCGGTGTCGGTGATCTGAGTGCCGGTGTAGAGTCTGATCTTGCTAGTGCCGGTGGAATAGGATTGTAAGGTTGCCATCAATGACAAAACCTTCAATCACCTACAATGTCTCATTGGAGTGTGCATATGCCAACAAAGTATGATATCAGAAGCAAATCCACCTCATATATACTGGAGAGAAGTGGTCAATACAATAGTTTATACATTCAACAGAGTTGACATCAAAGGTCAAACCGGTAAGACCCCTCATGAACTATGGTTTGAAAATACTCATACTCTTAAATATTTCAGAATATTTGGAAGTAAATTCTATATTAGAAGAGATGAGTATATTGGAAAATTTGATCCTAGAAGTGATGAAGGAATATTTCTTGGTTATTCATCTAAGAGCAAGGCATATAGATGTTTTAACAAGAGATTGCAGAAAATTGTTGAGAGTGCAAATGTGAAGATTGATGAACAGTTTAGAGGAAATTCAAGGTACATGGACTCTGAACTGGCAATAGAGATAATCACAGATGAACCTACTGTGAGTACACTGGTATAGAATGGTGTTCCAGTTACACCGGCATCATCTAAGGATTCAGCAGTTACTAAAGAACAATAGCAAGTAAAGACACCCCGGTATGTAAGATTGAACCACTCTGAAAGTCAAATAATTGGAAACAAATTTCAAGGAGTTATGACTAGAGTAAGATTGGCAAATGAAGAGGTATGTCTTATTTCTCAAATTGAACCTACATCAATTAATGAGGCATGTGAAGATAAATATTGGATTAAAGCTATGGAAGATGAATTGGAACAAATTGGAACAAATTGAAAGGAATAACACTTGGTCATTAGTTCCCCGGCCTAAAGACAAAAATGTAATTGGAACTAAATGGGTTTTCAGAAATAAACTTAATGAAGATGGAAAGGTAATCAGAAACAAAGAAATATTAGTGTGTAAGGGATATTCACATAAAGAAGGAATTGATTATAATGAAACCTTTGCACCGGTAGCTAGAATTGAGGCAATCAGACTTTTATTGGCTTTTGCAGCACACAAGAACTATAAAGTATATCAATAGGATGTTAGATGTGCATTTCTAAATGGAGATCTTGAAGAAGAAGTTTATATTGAACAACTTGATGGATTTTCTTTGATAGATAACAAAGACATGGTTTGCAGGTTAAGGAAAGCTTTGTATGGACTAAAACAAGCTCCTAGAGCTTGGTATGCTAGATTGGACAAATATCTTTTGAAGCTTGGATACACTAATGGTAATGCTGACAGAAATCTATACTACAAAGTGACTAATGATGACATCTTGGTTATTGAAGTTTTTGTTGATGATGTAATCTTTGGAGGAGAAGATGGATTGTGTAAAGACTTTTCTAACAAAATGCAGCAAGAATTTGAAATGTCTATGATTGGAGAGATAAAATTATTTTTAGGATTGCAGATTTCACAAACTGATAAAGGTATATTCCTATGTCAATCTAAGTACTTGAAGGAATTACTAAAGAAATTTGGCATGCAAAACTCTAAACCGGTAAGCACACCTATGACTACAATTGATAAATTATCTTTGAAGGATGAATCAACACCTATTAATCCGACTAGATACAAGTCTATGATAGGAGGTTTACTGTATTTGACACAAACAAGACCTGGTATTATGAATGCAGTATGTATTGTTTCAAGATTTCAGAGTAATCCTAAAGAAAATCATGAATCAGCAGTGAAAAGGATTTTCCAGTACCTACAAGGCACTACAAATCTTGGTTTAGGGTATCCTAGAGATGAAAATTTTGATTTATGTGCTTACACAGATGCTAATTGGGCGGGAGATGTAGATGACAGAAAAAGCACCATCGTCGGAGCATTTTTTCTTGGTAGTAGACTAATTTCATGGTTGAACAAGAAACAAAGTTGTACATCACTATCAACAACAGAATCAGAATATGTTGCAGCAACAACTAATTGTACCCAAGTATTATGGATCAAACAAATGTTGAAGGACATAAAGGTAAAATGCAAGGAACCTATAACTATTTACTGTGATAATATGGCAGTAATTGATATATCAAAGAATTTGGTATTTCACTTTAAGACCAAACATGTTTCTATCAAATTCAATTTTCTAAAAGAGAATGTTGAAGCAAAAGAAGTGAAATTGGTTTATGTGAATACTAAAGAGCAGATTGCAGATATTTTTACGAAGCCTTTGCCTAAGGAGACTTTTGAATATCTCAAAGAGTAGCTTGGAGTTCTACCCCCACCGGTAGGGACTTAGACAGTTGATGTTTGTCATCAACTAGCAGAATTAATAGAAAAATCATTTATTTCGGCTTTGATGAGGAGAGCTACTTCTCAGGGGGAGTAGTTGGTATTTTATATTTGAATCTAGTTCTTTTTGTATTGCTTTGGTATTTGATGTTAAAGGGGGAGAGATATTATGGAAAAACATTTTGAGGAGAGATGTCTTTTGGGAGAAATCATTCCTAGGGAGAGAAATTATGTATTTTGATTTATGGTTAATAATCTCTTTGGGAGATTGTTGGTTTTTAGTTTTTGGCATTTTTGTTTTGGCACTTTGATGGTTTTTCCATCTTGTGTTGCCATCAATGCCAAAGGGGGAGATTGTTGGTATTTTGGATATGTTGATATGGTTTTGTCATTGATGTCAACACTTGTCAACACTTGTCAACCTTATCAGCACCTGGAGATCTTTGGTTATGTTCACCGACAAGTTAGTGACTTATGCACAGTCACCGGTATTTGGTTCACCGGCAGGTTATATTGTTCACCAACACTTGGAATGACTTGGAGACTACTTGGTTATGTCAAAGACATTATTTGATCACTTGGTTTTGGCGATTTGGTTATTGGTCTATTTGGGTTTGCATATTTGTTATTACTGGCAAATAGGTCCAGGTTATGCACCAACAAGCATATCTATTCTAAATCAGCACGACACGTTATAGAGATGATTTATTATTATTGTAAATGCATTGAGCTGACATGATGCATCGCTTATTGATTTATTTGTAATTGATTTTATTGTAATATCTTTTAGTGAGCCGACCTATTCAATTGGTCTTACGTTATGGTATAAATGTAAGATCTCGTTTGTGAGATTTATATGCAATAATGAAAAGGATTGTAATAAGGTATATGCAAAAATAAGCAGAGCTATACACGTAGACATCATTTGAAGATTGAAGGAAGGTATTTGAAGAAGGCACATGAGAGCTAAACTGGTACTAAATTTAGCATATGAAGATGCTATTTTATGCAGTAAATTATTATTGGATTTAACCATCCAATTGTAGTCAGTGTGACTCCCATTTTGTGATTGAGCAATGAGCTCTAGGTAGCTGGCCTTTCTGCATGTGCAGACTCCATATTGTACACACATACTATCTATAGTAGTATCATTTGATTGTGGGTAAGGATTCCCACCATGGTTTTTCCCCTTATAGGGTTTCCACATACAAATATTTGTGTTATGTGTTGTGGGTGTTATTATCTTTCTGTTTCATGCATTAATCTTTACTGGTACTGTAATTAACTGATAAAATTGTCTACCGGCATAAAGTTTGGTTTACCGGCATTAAGCATTAAGTTTTGGTTGTTAATTTTGGTTGAATTTATTGGACAACTGATTTACCCCCCCCCCCTCTTTGTTGTCTCCGAGACCTAATAGTTACATCAGAAACATCCAAACAACCGGAAGTTGAGCCTACCAGTCAGACACCAATAGAGACACCCAAGAAGAAACCAAAGGCGACCCAGCAATATATGACCATTTCTTCTAAAACAGAATCAAATACTGAGATCAGGATGGTAAGGAAGAAGGGAGCACCTAAGGATGAACCTGTCAAGGAGAATCCTTGGAGGCCTAAGATCACCATTGTATATAAGAGAAAATATAAATTTGATGAGCAAGCTAAACTGGAATCTAAACAGAGAACTGGTAATAAAATGATGAATGCACAAGATTTGATTGAACAAATTGTAAATGGTGGTAATTTAGATAACATTTCTTCATTCTTTGAAGATTTTGGTGAGGAGGACAAGAAGCAAATAGAATAGGCTATTCTTTTATATCTTGATTCATTCAATAGGGCATTGATAGAATTAGAGAAGGTTTTTCTTAAGGAGTTATTTGATAGACTAGAGGTCAGAAAGCTACACGCCCAGACTCTGGATAGACGGATTAAAGAAACCCAATTGGTCAACCTTTGTCCTTCTATAACCCCTCTAGAAATGGATGATCTAATCAATAAAATCATATCATTAAAATTCAATCCCAAATTTAGAGTCAATAGTCTCATGTTGGAAAGACTTGAAGAAATCAGAAAGGCGACTATTGATATATGGGTGAGAGTTATTTTGGGTCTTGGCTATGAGTTAAGTTCCAGTTTTGTACATTCACAGAACATTCAGTTACCTAAGGATATGAAATCGACAGATAAACCAACTGTATATACTGAGATACTGGCAGGCACTCAACCAGATACCACTGTACCGGTTACTGGGTCCCATTTTGAAACAGATGATATCGCGACAGATAATGTACAAATCATAGAGGATAAAGAGGTAGATGTAAATAAGGATACAGGTGTACACGATCCTAAAGTTTTGGGTGAGGCACCAAGTGGCGAAGCCAGCAGTGCACAAGAGCTAAAGGATACAAAGGTTATCTCTTCGGCTGATAAGGGTAAGGAAACTGTGGTGGATCTCTCCTTTGGCTTGGCAATTGACACTTCTGCCATAGCTAAAGGGAATTTACCATAACTTTCCATCATCTTTGACAAACCATACCATATGATGTCATCGATAGAGAAGATTTTGGTAGTGGCAGCTCTTCAGGCACAAGCTACTCAGGAATTGGCTCAGGCAGAGTCAAAGGACAGGAAAGTGATTGAGCACAGTTTTGAGGTTTTGAACCAGTTAGTCCTGGAATTTCAAGCTCTAGTTGGTGCAAGCTCTTCGAGTAAACTAGAGTAAATCATTAACTTTATCCCTAAGCATTATGATTCTTTACTGAAGATTTCACTAACAAAGGCTAAAGAAAGTTTTATTGTGGCCCGAAAGTTAACATTTTGGCAAATGATTGATACTAGTAAGGAGAAACTTCAGACTTGTTTGCAGTCCATTGATGCAGCCTTGGCTGAAGGAGGTAATGTTTATAAGACTTGTCTAGATTTTGATAAGCTAACCAGCTCCATAGACAAGCAATTGTCTGATTCTAGGAAAAACTTAATTCAAATTTCTAACTCCTACAACCCGACAATTAATTTGACAAATTCTTTGGATGGTCCAATTTTGACAGTTATGGATCAAATTTTTGAATTGGAGAAGGATAGGGACAGGATGATAAGGAAGTAAAATGAGCTCCAAAATATAATTGGTCCCCGGCTTAATAATCTACTATTTCATAAAACAGAGTGTATGGCTCACTTGCAGAGAGAGGATCCCACTACTTCGAAAGAAATATAATATCATGCAAGCATCTTGAAAGGATTCATCTCCATTCTTGAATCTCTTAAGAATGGTTGGGATGCTTACTTTTCATTTTTGAAGAATATGTATGCAGGTATTTTAAAGTTTGTATAGAACCATCTCATGTCTATAACTGTACAGAATTCTTTATGGGCACCCTGCTTTGCCATTGATGTCAAAGGGGGAGGAATAAGTGAAAAATGTATATATTTCTCAGGGGGAGCTTCGGATGTATATAGCAGACACATGTACAGATCAACAAATATGGATTCAGTGGCATTTTCACGGATGGTATCATTTTTCACATGAGTGTTGCCATCAATACCGAAGGGGGAGATTGTTGGCAATTGCCACTCATCTGGTAAGGTTCATGGCATTATGGGTTGACATTGATGGCAAATCATCAACTCAGGGTAAATGGTTTCATGGTTTGGTTAACTGACATACATGGCACTTAACTGGTATTGGTATTCGCATTGCTTTACACTAACACCGACACCAACATTCACTTCATCCCAGCTAAGTCCTAATCCTAGTAACATTTCCAGATCCCGGTAACGTGTATATGGAACCTAATAATGGATAGGACCTGGCTAAGGAAATATTTTGGTCCTGATTATGTTTTCATGGATTTTGGTGGTAATGTATGATGGCCGACATGGTCATTAGATTTATTTTTGATTTTCATTATGTTCCGGCAGCCAACTTGTTTATATTTCTTATAGAAGTCGACATGGTTAATATAGATGAATATTTAAGAAGATCACCTCAGTGATAGATCATATGTATGTGTTAGACGGTATGCGAGCTTTTGATTGCAAATATTTCTGTGAGTTTTGGTATGCGATTGGAAGTGACTGTGTGTAGTTTCACATGCATAACTTAACTGGTAGCAGAACAGAGTATCGGGAAACCGGTATACAAAGAAGGATATCAGAGCATTCATCAAAACTTATCCAGCATGGTCAGATGCTATTTATAAGTTCATTTTTATTTGTTAACACTTGTAAGTGTTCTGTAAGTCAGTGAGACTTCCTATGTTTTGTGTTTGAGCAGTGAGCTCTAGGCAGTTTACCTTTCTGCATGTGCATACCCTCCTATGTAATATTTGTATACCTTGATCAAGTATATATATATTTTGGGTATCAGCCCTACCGTGGTTTTTCCCTTTGTAGGGTTTCCATGTATAAATATTGGTGTTATGGTGTTGCCTTTCATTGTCTTATTTTGTGTATGCATTCTAATTTTATTTATTGTTAACTAGTTAATAAGGAATAAATTCAAAAATAACATTACTGGTAGAACACTGATTCACCCCCCCCACTCCTCTCAGTGTTCTTGGATTCCAATAGCTTACCTAGCCGAAAAGAAAAATAAAAGTATCCAAAATGGTTGAAGAAGTGGCTGTGTAGATGGGATTCACTAAAGAGGTAGTCAAGAAAGCGAGGGAAAAGGCGGCACAAATGGAACAATCAAAGAAGCCTAAGGCTGAACCAATCCCTTCCAAGGAAAATCCTAAGGAGACCAAGTTTGCCCCTACTCTGGTGAAGCCTTCTACAACACAAAGCTCATCCGGTAAAAGAGTTTTGAATCAGAAAGAGAAACCGAAGAGAACATATGTTGTTGTATCTTCGATTGATTCTGAGACTGAATTAGATGAGGAAGAAGAGAAAGAAAAGAAGAAAGGTGAATTTGTCAGAGTATTTAGGAAACCTCAGTCTGGTGGTGAGAAAAGCAAGAAGTCAAAATCAGAACCCTCTCTAATTGGAAAGTCTAAAAGAGGAAAAAGGCTAAGAATAGAGTTTGATAAAGACCTTGAATCTAGCAAGGTAGAGGGTAAATATACATTTATTTCTCCATTAACTGTAAAACAACTAACTGATGAAATTGTTAAGGATGGTAATCTTAAGAATATTAGTGTATACTATGATGATTTTGATGAAAATGAGCAAAGGGAAGCTGAGGAAGTTGTTGTGTTGCATCTGCATAACTTTAGCAAGTCATTAATTGAGTTAGAACGTAGTATTCCCAAAGCTTTGTATAATATTCTTGATGCTAGGAGACTAACAACAAGCAGGTTAGATAAAAAAATGAAAAAGTGATAATTGATAAACATAAGGGCTTGCATATATCAAGAAGAGGTTGATAGACTTATGGAGTTGGCCAACCAAAAGGAATTTAGAAGCAAAAACAGAGTGAACATGATTATGGTTGGCAGGGTTGAAGAAGTTAGAAAAGAAACATAAGAGATATGGAGAAAGTTTCTAAAGAACAATCGAGTACCAATCAATGAAGATGAATCTCAGAAGGATGACACCTCTCATTCGATAGACTAGACCCATTCAACCCTTGATGCTATAGATAGTCAAAATCCTCCAATCACTGTGGAGATGAGAGATGAAGAGGCTCAAGAGACCCCTAAGGTTGTTACTGCACCAAGTGGTGACACCGGTGCACAAGTAAAGGATAAAAAAGAAGTTCTTACTGAGAAGCAATTGGTTGCAAGAAAAGAAGAGGTAGAGAAGGATAAGGCACGAGAGAAGGTAGAGAAGAAAACTGTCAATGTCTTGGTAGTCATGACAATTGACACTCCTAAGGACAAAAGGAAAATAATTCTCCCACAAATCTCCTATTAATTTTGATAAACCTATTGATATCAGATAGATCTCCCCGACAGAAAGGCTAATAGTAGCTGCAGCAGTCCAAGCTCAGGCTAGTCAGGACTTAGTAAATTCAGAGAATGGGGATAACAAATTAATTAAGATGTTTGTAGGTATTTTTCAGAAGGTGGTATCGGAAGTACAACTAGATCCAAACTCCAACCCCTCTGGTAGTCTTTTGCAGTTGATCAACAACATCAGTACCAATTTTGAATCATTGGAGAAGTCTACCACCAAGAGGGTATTAGATATATTTAAGGAGGTTTGTATGCAGACATTCTAAAACATGATAGAGGATGATAGAGTGAGATTAAACAAGGGTCTACAAACAATCTCGGAGGCACTGGCTGAAGGTGGTAAGATATATAAGTCGTGTCTTATTTTTCCCAAATTCATAGTTGATATAAACAAGTAGATTGGTATTTGTCAAGGTAAGCTAGCTAGAATTTCACAATCATTTGACTCAAATGTAGCCCTAACCAGCAACATAGAAGGGAAATTAATGGCTCTAAATGCTCAAATCTTGAGCCTTAATGTAGATAAAGACAAAATTTTGAGGAGAGTTGGTGAACTCCAGAACTTGATTGCCCCCAGATGGATACCATGATGAGTAATAAAGTAGATTGTATGAAGGCTATGGCACAACCTGTTCCAACTGAATTGAAGGATGTGGAGATTCATGCCTATGTTTTTTAGTGCATTCATCAATTCTGGACAACTTGAAGAATGGGTGGAATACTCACCTAGGATTTTTGAAGACCAGTTATGTTGACATCTTCACGTATGTATAAAGTATTCAGATATCCCTGTATATAAGTTTTGGACAACATCCCTACTTTGGCATTGTTGTCAAAGGGAGAGAGTAGAGTGAAAAATGTATAGAAGGATGCAATTTTTTGGGTTGATAGGTTGCTACAGGTTTTTGAGTTAGGGGGAGCCTTAGAAATTTTGATTCGGTGTACAAGTTTCAAAACTTAGTCATTTTTCACGACTGTTGCCATCAATACTAAAGGGGGAGATTATTGGCAATTGATACTCATCCAATGGATATCGATTCTTGATTAATGGTTTAGGCTTGTCATTGATGGAAAATCTCCTTGGAAATCCTATCCAATAATCACGGATTTTGATATTCAGAAGTTATTATGGTCTGGTAACTGGTAATCTAGCTCTAGTATTTCAGGATAAGCAGCGTAGTTTTGGTCTGGAAGCTTTCCAGTGATTTTTCATGGTGAGATTCATGTATGGGGTGATAGGGACGACTTGTGGAATTCATTTTGACATCATTTGATGGATCCGCATATGTTTTGATGATCCGGTTCAAGCCAACTCATGATTACACGTTACACTACATGTCGACTTGATAATTATTTATTTTGTGATTGCATATATATAACACCAGTGTAGAAGATATTTTTGGAGTGTGGTATGAAGTGATATGAGTGATTTGTGATCAAGAAATCCTTTTGGTGAAGTTTCACATGCGCATTCTTGATCCAGTAGTTGACTGAGACAGAAAACAAAGCAGAGTAGTAGAGGTGGTACAGTCAGACTTTTTGCACTTAACCGAAACTCATCCAGACATTGTTTGATGCTATTTTGGAGTTCAATAAATGTAATTCATCATTTTAAATTATTTGTAAGGTAGTGAGACTTTTGGATTATTGTATCTGGAGTTGTAAGCTCTAGGCATTGTGCCTGAATGCTAGTGCATTCCCCTTTTGTAATATTGTTTTGCTACTGGCCATAGTAGAATAATATTATGGGTTCAAATCCCACCGTAGTTTTTCCCATTTGGGTTTCCACGTAAAAATCCTAGTGTTATGATTTTGTGGTTGATTATCTTGTGTTTCTGCATTTTACTTGCTTGCATATGCTTTTGGTGGTTTGAGATTAAGTCAAAAAAATTGTTTGTCGATAGATCACTGATTCACCCCCTATCAGTGATCCTTGTTTCCAACAAGCTTGCACAGGCTCAGTGACAACTTGCATAGGCTTAAGGATAGATTGCCTCACTAATAGTAGAGAGAGATGCAACAATTGAGAGATATGGGCACAGAGGCACTGGCGAAGAGATTAGAGAGAGTCACTGAGGGGACTATCACAGCTAATACCCTTAGAGAGATCTCGTATGCAAGCAAAGAGGCTGAGTATTATTGGAAATTATATGATGATATTTCTCCTTCTGGTCAATGTGCCCCCAGCTATGCACACGTGTCTAGGACTAGATCAAGACGGAATTGGTCACACACCGAGAGTAGGGGTGTTACCAGACCACTTCTTACAGATCCAATAAGTTAAGATCCTGATATTAGGCCATCTGGGGGAGCAGCAACAGGCTCAATGAGGTCGACAACATCTAGAGGGATCACAACTCAGCTCTGTAAGACACAATGTACCACTAAGAGGGGGTTAATCAATGGTTCTCAATATTTTCCCTTTAACTATCCTATGTGAGTATACCGGTTAGCAACTCTAACTAAATACAGACTTCCCGGTTATATGGAAGACTAACACAAATGCACTCACACATAAAGGAGACATCACATAACACCAACATATATGAGGAAAACCCAAGATGGGAAAAACCTCAGTGAGAAATGTTGTCGGAGTCTACTGCTCTAATCCAGCCTCACAATGAATCTCAAATTACAATGTTTAGGGCACCAACCCAAGGAGCACCAACCCTTGATTTAGGGCACCAACCCAAGGAGCACCAACCCAAGGAGCACCAACCCCTGGTTTAGGGCACCAACCCAAGGAGCTACAACCCCTACATTGAGCTCCAACTCAGTGATTACAAAATCATATTTTGATACCAAAGTTATCTTCTTGTTAAACAAGAATTTTGTAACTCTCAAGTATGTCTCTCCACTAGTTCTCCTCTCTACAAATCTCTGCAGGTTCTTTATTCACCTTTTCTCTGATGCACTATGCTCTTTGTTGCACTCTTGCTAGTTCAGTCTCTTCTCCTTCTCTATCGATTCAGCTCTCTGTTGGTTCAGCTCTATGTCTGCTACTCTTCTGTGTCGATATGGTCACTGTCAATTTACTCCTCTGTCAGACTCAATGGCTGACTATCGATTGCCTCACTATTGCCGATTGAACCCTTCAACCTGATTCTCTCTCACACTTAGTCTCTCCTCTAATACTCATTGATAACTTGACTAATTTCTTCTCATATGCAACAACACTCTCTCATTCTATAGCAACCTTCATCGATTTTAGCTTGCATATTTATAAACTATTTTTCCCGCCAAAAGCCAATTCAAATTTTGGGCGGTTAGGGTTTCCTCATCGACCTCGACGCAAACCAAATCCAATCAGATCACATCCAATCTGAGCACCTAGATTGAAGAACTGTAACTCATCAATCAATCCCACCATTGTCATGCCTTCCTGATCACGCCTTCTATTTTTAGCAATCTTCTTTTAACCTGTCGACAGATATCTTAGTCGATCACCAAGAATGGCTTTGTGGTTTCCTTCACCTACCTTGATCTGCTCAATCAGTATGAGTTGGATCTCTACTTGTCATGCTCTATGAAGTGTACCTGTACCTGCAACCACAATGCACTCAATAAATCATTTCAAGCATGGTTAGTAGATTAAATCAATGAAAAGTAAAACCATAGCTAATCGACTTATTGGCTCCTAGTAAATGCGAGTATGAATTTTGCTCTTAGATCTTAGTATGCAAATTCTAGTGACTTGACTACACTTAGATGGAGGATTTGAATGATTAAGATGCATGATCTAGCATGATAGCATGATTAAGCTATATGAATTCATGATTATCCTAGCATGATTAAGCTAAGAGTTAAGCTGAAATGAGCATGATAACATTGCTAAAACTGATAAACTATAAGCTAGATGCCTATAGTAACAATGCAAATGAGCTAAAATTGAGCATGAATTAGTAAAGTGGCTGAATTCGTGAATTGGTCATTTGTTCTCCAAAATAGGGTCTATTTATAGGATTTTCCAAGGCTAGGGGTGAGTTGGCATGAATCGACGGTTGAGATTGATCTGAAGATATCAATGGTTAAATTGGAGGAGTTTGGCAAAGGGGGTTGGATTAAAGGGAACACTTAGTGACAAGTGTCACAAAGGTTCTAGAAGATGTTGGATGAAAGGGGACATGGTGGTAGCTAGAATGAGTTAGGTTTTGAATTTAGAAATTCATTTAATAAGCAAATGGCTAATTAGTTTCAACAACTCATGAATTTGAATTGTTTTAATTAATTAGGAGTTGGAAGAAATGATTTTGGATGAGGAATTAATTAATTTGAATTTAATTAATTAAAGGGGTGAAATGAACCTATTTAGTAAATCCTTGGATTTATTAATAAGTAGATGAAAAGGGAAATTTAATCAAATTGCTTAGTGAATTCAATTAAATTGGGGAGGAGAGATTAATTAAATAATTGCTTATTTAATTAATTATCTTCAGACCATTTTTAGGTGTATACATTTTGCCCCTCTTTGAAGCGAGGTGTAATGACGTGTTGATACAAAGAATAATCTCATTTTGATGATGATATTGATTTGATAGGATGCCCCAGCTCTTGATTGCTAAATTCCGATATAATGATTCCTCCTCAGGAGATCAATTGAGATAATTGATCTTTGGAGTTTTTGCGAGATTGATATCCCGATATATTTGATTTGATTTCTGCAACTGTTGTTTGATGAAAGTGCGAGTTCTTTGATTAGCTTTATTGCCTAGATCGGTAAGATTGAAAAATCTTGATTGATTTGATTCAGTTTGGTTTCAGGAAGGATTCATCCTATATAAGACATGGATGATCATAACGTCTAGTTTCAAGAAGGATTCATCCTGTATAAGACATTGATGATCATGTCTGGTTTCAGGAAGGATACATCCTATATAATACATGAGTCAGAATCAATTTGTCTGGTGTCAGGAAGGATTCATCCTGTATAAGACATGGATGATCACAACGTCTAGTTTCAGGAAGGATTCATCCTGTATAAGACATTAATGATCACGTCTAGTTTCAGGAAGGATACATCCTATATAAGACATGAGTTGATTACATTTGATTGATTGATTTCATTTGATAAGATTGATTAGATAAAGAACTGACATTTTGTTGATATCAGTTGCAGAAATTTTTGGATATGCTGATGTTGATGCATTTGAGGGAGATAGCATAAGATTTTTGTTGAGTTGATAATATCTAGAGAGATATGAATGATCATTCTGATTATGTATACACTTTTGATGATACTTTGATGATTCCTGTGATAAATTTGACCTTGGATAAAAGGAGCTTTGTAGGATCCCATGCAAGAATGAAATGCAAGCTAAAATGCAAATGAAATGCAAACCTATGACCGGACCAGTCACTGGATTATTTTGCAATTTTTTTTGTCATCATTGAGCTTTTGAAATGTGGGAAGTGAGGGCAAACATCGATGGTATAATTAAACCATGATGACCTGAGCACTATTTTCCTGGATTTTGATATAGCAAGTTAACACAAGCATCTAGGTATAATTGAACCGAGATGACCTGAGTGTTGTTTGCGTAAAACAGGCAGTATTAATCATTTCAATATGCAAATCGGAAATGTCTTCACTGATATTCTGATGATCATGTCCCGAGACAAATTTGTACATATTAATGATTCATTTTCAGACAGCAGACAAGAAAAATATCATGTTTCTTCCTTGTTCCTCTAGTCAATGACATCCCGGAGTCACTCAGAAATCATGATAGCAAAAAGCAATATAGAAAAGTTGAACAATCATGTTACAATCATTAGCCAAAAATATATTATCCACTGAAAAGTGTGTGATGTGCTTAGATTGATTTTGTGATAGCTTGATAGTTGATAGTTTAATCTTGTGTTCAATGTTGGATGTGTCTTAGTTTTTGCTTGATAAGAGTTGTCTAACTGTTTGTTCTACTTGTTTGATTAAGCTCAAAATGGTCAAAAGTTTTGCCCCCAGCTAGGTGTAGGATTTTTGCCCCAAGCCTAGAAACAAAGTCGTTATGATATATCCAGTGATCCAAACCATGGTAAGAAGCCACCTGGGATGCTTGCGTATGTATAAAGGCTTCATGATGGTCATGCTGATGGAAAATGAATGCAAGAAGAAAAATGCATGAGCTAATAGATGGAAGAGCTAGCGGACAGATAGCGCCTGTTTGCCAGGTTTTCACCATCTGTTTTTATTGCACTTTTTCTGATATTTGATTTTTTATTTTTTATTTTTTTCTTTGGATTTTCTGCTTTTTCACTTTTTAGGATTTTTCTGATTTTTCCCTGTTTTTGATTTTTCTGATTTTTCACTGTTTTTGATTTTTCTAATTTTTCACTGTTTTTGATTTTTCTGATTTTTCACTGTTTTTTATTTTTCTGATTTTTCAGACATAGAACTTTTTCAAGTGCATGCTATTGATAGGTTCCTCGAGCTGATCTCCATCCTATGTTGATAGCTAATATGCTCCTGACCCAAATACTATTGTGACCACAAATGGACCTAACCAGTTTGGTTCAAATTTTCCTTTCTTTTCTTGATCTGCCTGGTTGCATGGATTTTCCTTTAGCACTAGTTCTCCAACTTGAAAGATTCTTGGTTTAACCTTATGATTATAGCTCCGACACATTCTTTGCTGATATACCTTTAGATGATCAAAGGCATTGTGTTTGCATTCATGGATTAGTTCTAACTCTTGCAGTCTAGATACTCTTTGTTCTTCATCTGGGATGAGTCCTTTTAGTGATACACGTAGAGAGGGTATCTCTACTTCGATTAGCAATATGGCTTCTGATCCATATACAAGAGAGAAAGGTGTGGCACCTGTCAGTGTGCGGATACTGGTGCGGTAAGCCCATAGAGCAGGATTTAGTTGGATATGCCAATCTTTCCCAGCATCATTCACTGTCTTTTTGAGGATTTTCAGAATAGTTTTGTTAGATGCTTCTGCCTGCCCATTTCCCTGGGGATAATATGGTGTGGAGAATCTGTGTTGGATTTTGAACTTCTCATGGAGTTCTTGTACATCTTGATTCTTGAATGGTCGCCCATTATCAGTGATAATGGTCATTGGTATTCCATAGCGACAAATGATGTAATTCAAGATAAATGCAGCAATTTGTTTTCCTGTGATATTGATGAGAGGTACCGCTTCAATCCATTTTGTGAAATATTCAGTAGCTACTAGGATGAATTTGTGTCCATTAGATGAGGAAGGATTTATCTTTCCTACTAGATCAAAACCCCATTGACAAAAAGGCCAAGATGTTGCTAAAGCATGTAGTTCTTGTGCTGGTGCATGGATCAAATTCCCATGGATTTGACATTGTTTGCATGTTCTTGCTATCTTAAAAGAATCTCGTTCCATAGTCGGCCAATAGTAGCCCAAGAGTATGAGTTTCTTCGAAAGGGTAAGACCACTTGAATGAGTGCCACAAATGCCATTATGGACTTCATGTAAGGCCTTCTCAGATTCTTCTTGTTCAAGACATCTTAAGAGAGTACCATCTAGACCTTGTTTATACAGGGTATCTGCGACGAGAGTATAATGGGAGGATTGGCGAATAAAATTTCTCTTTTGGTTCTTGGATAAGTCAGGAGGTAAGATATTATCTTTCAAGTATGTATAAGTTTGGCCATAGCGGGAGGAATCGTGTCCAATAAGTTGACAGATGGTTTGGGAATCTGGACAATTATAGGCAGGATGAAACAACTCTTCAACCAGGAATTCATAACGCTCTTGATTTTCCTATGTCTGTAATAGAGAAGCAAGTGTAGCCATGGCGTCTGCTGCTTTGTTGTCATTTCTTGGAATCTGTTCAAAAGTTATTTCTACAAAGTACTTCTTGAAATCATCCACCATCTTTTTGTAAGGCATGAGTTTGTCATCTTTTGTTTGATAGTCATCATTGATTTGATTAATGACAAGCTGAGAGTCTCCAAAGACTTGAAGTTGTTTTATATTCCATTCTATAGCAATTTTGATGAATAGAATGCTTGCTTCTGATTTATGTTTGCATTCCTTTATTGATGTTTGCTCGTGATCCATGATGTGTTCCATTATTGATGCTTGCTCTTGATCCATGATGTGTTCCATTATTGATGTCTGCTCCTGGACTGATATTCGGGTGATGTATTGTAAGATATGGATCAAGCCCTGGAATGTCTGTATATGACCAGATAAAGTTGATTTGCCATCTTTTGAATGGTTTCAAGTATTTTTGCCTTTCTAGTTCTGATAGAGAGATTGTTGGATGTAGATCAGTTGTGCCCATGATAGTTGGCTTTGCTGGTGCTATTATGATAGATAACTTCTCTTGATAACATTCAGGTAAGGTGTCAAATCTCCCATCTTTAGGTGCCCAAAGGAGGTTTTCACCGTTAGATACGCCCTTTATTTTTACTTTTTCTTGATCTAATGTTGCCAATGAATGGTTTTCAGCATTAGACCTGATATTGTTTTCTTGATTTTCAATTTTGCGACTAGGAGATTTGACACCTACTTGACTCAACGATACGTTAGCGGAATCCCTGGTGAAATTTGTTGTAGGTTTGATTTCATCAAGATATAAGGATATGGCATGGTCATTAGGTAAGGTATCAATGTCAGTATGTCCTTCATTTTCCTAGTCCATAGGTTTAGGATAGCTTAAGGATAAAGGATCTTCAGGTTGAATAGTTTCAAAGATATTAGGGGTCATGATAAAGATGTCAGAGCTTTCGGTATGTATTTTGATGTCTAGAATGGTACTCTCATCAGAATGACCTTGTATAAGAAAATCTTGATCGTCCTCGGTTAAGTCCATGTCAATCGCATGTGATTCTGATTCAAGTAGGCTAGTTCCTAACGTTTGTTCTACATACATGTGAACTACATCAACTTCTACATCTGCTTCTTCATCCTTCTCAATTTGAAGTTGCTCTTGTTTATTTTTCCATGATATCAAATATTCTTCGTTTCCTTGATCTTTTAGCTGCATTTGTTCTTCTATGTTTGACAAAATTGATTCAAATGATTGTTCCTTGGATTGTGTGCTTGGAGGTGCTGCCTCTCTGTTATATGAAACAATTACTTCTTGAGCTGATTTTAGATTATTACAACACTGCGCTGGATTTGAGACTACTGAGAGAGTGATTTCTTGCCCATTGTATGGAAATTTTAAGCACTGATGGCATGCTGATGTAGTAGCTTGTATATCTTGTATCCATGGTCTCCCCAAGAGTATGTTGTATGGTAGGTCCACATCTAGAACTTGGCATGCTATGTCCTTCTGCAAAGGTCCCACTGTGATGGGTAATATCACCATTCCTTTAGATGAATGCTCTTCTTCATTATGTGCTTTGATTTTGATCTTTTTTCTGAGGATCAACTACATCTTTCGAATAACCTAGAGCATGGACAAGACTCATAGAGAAAATGTTCAAGCCAGCTCCCCCATCTATTAGGACACGTTTAACAAGCGTTCTGTGAATGAGGACTTCAATTTGCAAGGAAGCACTATGGGGATGTTGCAATGAGTTAATGCTTGGATATGAAGGAGATGAGCTTTGAATAGGATCATCTGAAATAGGCTTGATGGCAATCCTGGATATTGCTTGGGGAATTTCAGCTTTGGATGTATTGTTTAGCAAGGATGCTATGGAAGGTTCTTGCAAGCTTTCAAGAGGTGTAGGAATAGTTGCCTTTGGAGAGTCAATTTGCTTATGGATGGATGGATCATTGTTAAATATGGGTGCATGACTTTGATCTTCTTTAGCCAAATCCATTAGGGATCTCTTTAAATTGTGCATAAAAGAGCCACTTTTCTTTTGAGATGTATTTAGATCCTTGTGATGTTTTAACATAGTCGGATTTTGATTTTGAACTTGTTTGATTGCTCTGATATGTTGGTTTGTCATGTTTTCTTCTTGTGTTTTGCTTTGGTATGTCATGTCGATATGATTTTCAGCTATTTCAAATGTTTTTGTGATCTTATGTCTCTGTTCTCTTGTTAAAATGGGCATTGTGTTTGATATTGTGCTAAGATTTGATTGTTTAAAGGTTGTTTTGGTAAGTGATCAATAGTCAATTTCAAGGCCATAGAGTGACATGACACTAAAAGAGAATTCAAGTGTTTAAAAGTTTGCAAGTTTTTCGATCTTCGGTTTTAGGAGTGCAATGATGATGATTGATATGAACCAAGTCTAGTAGGAATGATCTATCCTATGATGTGGGACAAAGTTATCCTAACCAAACATTTCAGTTTTGTGATAAAGGATGATTGATCCTGATGAGAAACTATGTTTGAGTGATCAGTTTACCAAAGAGGGTGATAATGCACTTTGAGATGTTTAGATCTTGAACTTGTTGGGGGTAAGCACTTTGAAAATCTTACAGTGTTTATGTTCTAGAGTCTGATTTTGATGAGTGATAACTTGACCAAGCAAACCAAGCAAACAATTTAAGCATAGGTTGACAGATAACAGGTGTTTATGCTTACTACAAATTGATCAGGCAAAAATGACAAAGCTGAAACCAGGCATGTAAGACTCAGTTCTGGAGTAACAAATGCAGAGTTTCGTACGATAGATTATGCAGCTTAGGATGACAAAAGATACAAGACAGAACGACAGACTAGTGACTTCATGTGAACAACAGTTTTTTGTACGACATAGAACCTTGACTCATAGGACAGAAGATCAAGCAATACGACAGAGGATCCTGACTCATACGACAGGTAACCTGACAAAGATAACAAGTGTTTGTTTGTTTGAGTTTTTGATCACTGAATTTTGATATTTTGCTTTGGTTTTCCAGTTTTAAGTGTCTGATTTTGCAATTTAGGGATGAATACACAACAAACACATAATGTGATAAATGACTCCAATCAAGCTAAACCCTAAGGAAGTTGGCTGAGAATGAAAACCTTTGCTTGCTGACTTAGGTACACACCCAATAGCTAATCAAAATATAGCCACTGAGTCTCACGCAATGGATTCTCAACGCCGTATTATCCGACTCCAAACACTAATGGGGGCACAATATGGCAAGTGTCTTGGGAGAGTTACTATCTCTCTTGCACAAATATTATCACCTTTTCGGAGGTGAATCGGGTAGCTTCTATTTTAACTGGCACTAGTAAGGGATTCGTTGGGCGTGTCGAGGTATAAACTCAATTAAGAGGTCTCCCAGCCTTGAAAACCAAGGTTTGATATACCCGAAGGTATGGAGGAGAGCTATTCCCGAGCACTGCCACTGCTTTGATTTTCATCAAAAACATATTTATTTTATAGTGGGTTGGATTACTGGCGTTAGCCGTTCCCACTTAGGTCGTTCCCCTCTCACCGGCCTTAATGGCTAAGAGTTAATAACTCCTCGGGAGGGCAGGCCTGCTAAAGAGATGCACTAATGAAAGCAAAAAGATGAGTCTAGCTTTCTGATCACCTAAGAAAGGTGAGAGCATACTCGCTTATCATCAAAGACACACAAGACATGATAGTTCATTTCTTTAAGCCCAAATTGAAATGTGCCTAAAAATCTTTAAAGAATACACAAAGTTTTTGTTGAATTCTTAGGCAACCTGCAAAATAGATCCATTAGTAGTCATGATTGTGTTTTGATTTTATCTTTGACAAGTGTCTTGCATAAAAGAGTTAGGCTACAAACATCTCATAGACATAAAAAGATTAGCATTAGTGATCCAAACTATGAAATTTTCAGAAAAATTATATGAAATTTTATCCTAACTTCAGATAGGCATAACTTTCTCCTCGGGAGTCAAAATTACAAGTCGTTTACCTCATTGGAAAGGTCTCTAAGAGTTCTAGATGCAAATTTCAAAGGGCATGGCTGTTAGCCAAGGCTTTTGGGCACTCTCAGGGGCTAAAAATGACCAGAAAGCCTTCAAAAACGCAAATTACCAACGTATAGACAAATTTGAAATTTCTAATTTGTAGTTTTTTCAAAAAAATCACAGATGCAGAAACTCATACGAAATGATTTATCAAACAGAATGACAAATGATTAGATTTCGCACAGGGACCAAAATTGACTCGTATGACATAAGATTTAACAGCCAGACATTTGTACGACATAAAATTAGCTCTAGTACGAGTGTGAAAATCAACTCGTACGACACAGGATCAGCCTAGTATGAGTAAAGAATTTGCAGTCTAAAATCTCGTATGAGTCAGGATGAGGTGTCGTCTGAGACTAAAAGGAAGTTCGTACGAGCCAGAAAGGCAACTCGTATGACAATCTGATTCTGATCCAGCAGAGATGAAGTTTAAGGAAGCTTGGCAGGCTGAAAATGATGATTTCGGCCCCACGGTGGGCACCAAAATGCTGTGCTCTGTGAATTGTACCTGTACCTACAAACACAATGCACTCAATAAATCATTACAAGCAATGGTTGGAAGATATAATCAATGAAACACAAAACCATAGCTAATCGACTTATTGCCTCCTAGTAAATGCGAGTATGAATTTTGCTCTCAGATCTTAGTATGCAAATTCCAGTGACTTGACTACACTTAGATGGAGGATTTGAATGATTAAGATGCATGATCTAGCATGATAGCATGATTAAGCTATATGAATTCATGATTATCCTAGCATGATTAAGCTAAGAGTTAAGATGAAATGAGCATGATAACATTGCTAAAACTGATAAACTATAAGCTAGATGCCTATAGTAACAATGCAAATGAGCTAAAATTGAGCATGAATTAGTAAAGTGGTTGAATTCGTGAATTAGCCATTTGTTCTCCAAAATAGGGTCTATTTATAGGATTTTCCAAGGCTAGGGGTGAGTTGGCATGAATCAACGGTTGAGATTGATCTGAAGATATCAATGGTTAAATTGGAGGAGTTTGGCAAAGGGGGTTGGATTAAAGGGAACACTTAGTGACAAGTGTCACAAAGGTTCTAGAATATGTTGGATGAAAGGGGACATGGTGGTAGGTAGAATGGGATAGATTTTGAATTTAGAAATTCATTTAATAGGCAAATCGCTAATTAGTTTCAACAACTCATGAATTTGAATTGTTTTAATTAATTAGGAGTTGGAAGAAATGATTTTGAATGAGGAATTAATTAATTAAAGGGGTGAAATGAACCTATTTAGTAAATCCTTAGATTTATTAATAAGTAGATGAAAAGGGAAATTTAATCAAATTGCTTAGTGAATTCAATTAAATTGGGGAGGAGAGATTAATTAAATAATTGCTTATTTAATTAATTATCTTCAGACCATTTTTAGGTGTATACACTACTGTTTGTTTGGCCTCAAGCCACAAACCTCTGTTGTGCATCCCGTGAATCACGTAGTCGACATAAATGTCGACCTGTCACCATCTACCTTGTTGCTTGACACTTCACTGACTCAACATGTTGCCTTGTGAATGCATGCCAATTCACCTCCACATGGCCCCTGTGTTGGCATCCACCTTTTCTTTATCATATGTGTCGGTATCGATAGGATCACCAACCAACTCCATTATCGGGTTCATCTACCGATTTACTAACCCTGTCGATTAAACCCTTAACCGGTCTGTCATCAACCTTGCACTCTGCTTCTTTTCCCATGGAACACTCAACCGATCATCACTCTTGCTAACCTTCCTTATGCACATCCTCATTAGATGGGAGTCTTCTGCATCTGCACCTTGTCCATATTACTAGTGGACATACTTACTGATAAACCCCTTGATGACACCATGGCATCAACCTTCAATAGTTTCCATCTAAGGCATGTGTATGTCGGTTGCACTCTCTATCTGTAGCTTTTTCCAACTTTGTCTTCTTTATCCTCAGCCCAGACATCATCTCAGCCAGTTTGTCAAGGTGACAAACCCATCACTCTTCATCTATCCCGACAACTCATCATGCCTTCTTTGTCGGTCTAGTGCATAACCCTAATTTCATGCACTTGAGGCATCTTTGTGATTCGCCAGTAGATCCGGTGTGAGCCTTCAAACATATGCCTTTAACTCTTCTATCTTATCTCACAAAACTATGATGCACACTTTGAATAATAGGAGATAAGCTCCACTTACTGGTGGTAGTGGACCCTTGTAATCTTCATCCTGCAATGTACTCATGTGGCTTCCCTGTTTGTGCAGCATATCTTCAAACAGGCACATGTGATCCGATTGGGGCACATTGACTGTCAAGCATCTCTTCTCATGGTGACTACATATCTATCTAGTGGGAATCATGTTGTTCTGCATCCACACAGTGTATCGGTGACCTGTACATCCTTCTCCTCTAGTGTTGATGTGATTTAGATAACATTTTGCCTCTTTATCACAAACAACATCCAAGCACCTTGCTAACCCTGCTTGTACACTGGACATAAACTTGTCGATTTGCAACCACCCACTTGGTTGAATTATCTTCTTCATGTCAACACATTCTCACCGATTAGCAACTATACACTGTCAACACATCACTTACTAGTTGACATACTCTCATTACTGGTGACAGACTATGCCGGTAACCTGTCCAGTTCTTCAACACAAGTCAAGCACTAACTTGTTTACCAGTGACTCCAATGGTCATTGTACTGAATGACATTATCTCTAGTATGCAATAATGACAGTGTTGCACATACATCTCTTATACTGGTAGCCTGCCTATTCCAGTTGACATCAATGACAACACAATGCCAATAATCTCCACCTTTGGCATTAATGTCAACACATGTAGCATCTGGCATACTACATAAACTCTCTCCCCTTATGTATAATCCAACTCTCACACATGCAGTATGTGGTATACTACAAAATATTTCTCCCCCTTTGACAACAATGGCAAAGGGTACTGTCAGGGTTTCACTCCTCCTTGTATCTACCAGGCACTGACAGAAATATTTCTCCTCTTTTTATTTACCAGATGCATCTCCTCCTTTAACCTTCATACTTTGTTACATCTTCGCAAGTCATAGCTCTTGAGATGGAGGAATCAACCATAAACTGACACCAATTGAGCATGCAAATCTAATACTAATTGTTAAAGAACTCAATTTTAGAAGGGTGTGTAAGTGAATACTACTTACCTGTCGATCAAACTGCATCTTCCCCTATCTGGTCCCAAATATCTTTAGAATTAAGTGTGATTATACAATGAATACAACCAACCAAATGAAAAGTAGATACCTTTAACCATGAAATTCTCCTGGATATTCCTAAAACAATTTTCATCATTTGCAGTTTAGGCAGTTAGTACACCCACAAGTTCAAGCATCTCGGTTCAATATTATGAACCCTTGAACTCCCCCTAAGTCATGCATCTTAGGTCCTTGATGTCAGTTAGGTCCAATACCGAGGCTCTACTCAACTCCATATACCAGTGGAGCTATACATATGTGATCATCTGGTGATCTTTTAGCTCCATTATATCCACCATAGCCTATGACATGATCCTGGATGTACATAACTCCATACAATATCATTATCATGCAATAAATCAAATGGGTTAGCCCAAAACATGTATACCTGTATGATCAACAACTGGGCCAATATATGTCATTCAAGTCTTCATCAACACCACCTAAGACATAAACTCCTCATTCCATGCTACTGGGGCTAATGCAATGATCTTGAACCTCATTCTCTTACATAACCTGGAAGTACCTGTCAGCAAACATATCGGTAACATCCTACACATATCGGTTTCTTGTACCGGTCCATCATCACTACCAGAGCATTTTCCTGTAGCTCCTTGTCATTTTGTGCCTCTTTTCATCTGATGTCAATTATTAATTTGTCATCCATTGACACATGCAGTAGTGCTCCAACTTTGGTCTGTAGGTGTGTAGCCAAGGCCACCACTACACACACTTATCATCTCATTTTCTTCCTTCATACTAGCAGCAGCTTGTTCATCCATGTGTCCTTCACTGTGGGGGTGAATGATAAGTTCAGTGTTACACTCCCCCTAAGGTCATGCATCTCCTTTAAGCATAAGGAGATATCACCTGTGCATTGAATGCATAGTGTCGGTCCATGGTTGCTTCTTCTTGCTTCTCCCTCCATATCTACTTGGTCACTTTCTTCTTCCCATTTTTTAGTCTTGGGAGCAGGTCTTACCTTCTTTTGCTAATGGGTCCTTGCATTTCTAAATTCTACCACATAACTGGAAGCAGTGCTATAGTAGCACACAACATCCATCTCAACCTCATGATTTGGGAACTTTCTAACATTCTGGTTTGACCATCTTCTTTTGGTCATGTTGTTGTGACAGGCAACAGAAACCGATGGATCTCTTGATCCTGCAGGGACATTTCTCCTTTGGTTCCATGCAGGTCTATGACTTCCATATGCTCTATATCCATTTCAATGTTGAGCATGGTTGTTATAGCGGCTTCCATATGACTGCAAGTTCTTCTTTCTATATTCAAACTATCTATGGCCAAAACCATTGTAGTTATAACAAATACTATATGCATAACCAGAAGAGGAACTATACATGTTTCTACTCCTTGATACATTTTGCTCATATGCAATATTTCTATGAGATCCTAGATTGTTCATTCTAGACCCTTGCCACATTCTCCTGCCCTATGGCCATAGCTATTACATGCAAAACAACAAATTTATTCTTCCATACATGTGGAGATCTTACCTGTTTAGCATCTTGGGTTGTCCATTCTCTGCAGCTCTTCCATCTGATCTCTTCTTTTCCCACACTTTTTTTGTCTTGTGGGCGGTAGCATTTCCTTGTACTCTACTGGTAGGAGGTCTTCTTTGTAGTCTTCTTCTATTCTTGCTTCCGGTGAAGTTGTCTTCTCCCATCTTCCCTTTTCCTTTGGGATCTGCATTGTTCCTCCTTGCAGCACTGGTCCTCTGTTAGCCATTTTTTGTAATTGATTATGTGTTGCATTAATGCCAACACTAGTTGTTTGGATGCTTTACCAGCACCCTTCTGGTCGTGGTAGGTTGAGTGGTTTCTGGTTGATTTGGATCCATCATGATCCAGTAAGCTCTGGTATAGTTTGGTGATGGAATTGGCTTGTTCATGATACTCATGCTCATATTCAGTAAGTTGATTTTGCTATGGTGATCGGAAGCTATCCTATTTGCTTAGAAGCTTGGTTTCTAGTTCCGGAGAGGGTTTCACCGGCACAGCTTTTGATGAAGATATTTGATGAATTGCATAAGTGGTGTTGGTGCAACTTCTGGTGGAGTTTTAGGATGTTGACGCTGATCATGTTCGAGACTTGGTGGAAGCAGATTATTGTTGTTGCGTGTGGACCTATACTGGGTCCCGGTTGATCTAGGTTAAGGACCAACTTTAATGAAGCGTGTGGATTGGACTTCTCGATACGTTTTCAAGATGTCTTATGTGTTGGATATTATTTGTTTGGTCTAAGGTCGATGTGGTTTGTAATTATGTAATTGGTATATTATCTGATGGGCAACCTAATTGTTTACGGTCGAGGGTTTATATATATAGATGTAAGATCTCATTGTAGATCATCATGGTTATGTTAGAGGTCATGGTCAAGGAATGTAATGTGCGAATAATGTAATATCATTCAAGTAGAGGATTCAGTCGATCATTGGAGATCAAATTGGGTTTATGTAAGAGGATTTAGTCCTCTGGTATGGAGCTTAACCGAAATTGTACTTAGGCATAGGAGATGCTATCTTTTGCAGTTCAACACTTCTCTGGATTATAGTCTAGATTTGTATGTAGTCAATGAGACTCCTTTTGTGATGAGGAATACACTTTAGGTTGTTGGCCTTCTTGCAAGTGTGGGCCCCTCAGTTTTAATTCACATACTTACTGCAGAAGTATTATCTGACTGTGGGTAGGCTTCCCATTGTGGTTTTTCCCTTTATCAATTTTCCACGTACAAACCTTGGTGTCATGTGGATGGTATTTATTTTATGATTACTATTTATGATTGATTGGTTTAACTGCTATTCTGGTATTAATGTTTTAGGTTCCAGTATTAAAGTTTTAATTGCTAATGGTTCTGATAATCTGAGACAATTGATTCACCCCCCCCCCTCTCAGTTGTCTTCTGGTTATTTGAACTGTCTAAAAATTGGTATTAGAGCTTTGGTCCTCTCTACATAAATCTTAACAACTTGAGGAAGATCCTATGGCGACTAATAGTTCAAGTTCATCCGGTTCCTCTGGAGCTATCTTTCAGAGAGATATTCCTAGGCTTGATGGAACAAATTACATAGTATGAAAGATTTGGATGGAGACTCATCTGAGATGTCTTAGAAAGGAGATTTGGGAGATCACACAGAATGGTGTCACACCTTATAATCCAGGATTTGGCAATCCTCCTCTAGAAAACCTAGATAAGGAGCTTGAGAATGATTGTAGAGCAAGAGAAGCCCTCTTGTGTGCACTTTATGATCAGAAAATAATGGGATTAGCTAACAAATCATCTGGAAAGGCTACATGGGCTAAGTTGGAGACTCTTAATGAAGGTGATCCTATAGTGAAGATTGCTAAACTTGATGGTTACCGGGTCGAAAGGATTACTCCATTCATGGAAAGGGTAAATGAGATTGTTACGGGAATTCAATGTTGTGGTGGAACTCTGAGCGGAGATGAAATTGTTTCTAAAGTTCTGAGAGCCCTACCACCGGCTTACAAAATGAAGGCTACTTCTATTAATGAGTTGAGAACAATGGGTAATACATCTGTCAACAAAGATACTTTGGTTGGGAAACTATCTTCTTTTGAGCTTGTAGAATTTGGACCTTCTCGAGCTGTGAAGACTGAACCTGCTTTTCATGCATCTACATCTGTAACTGGTAATCAAGATTGGAAAGATTTATATGCAAAGGAATTAAAAGATATGAAATGAGAAGATGATGAGTTTGAGCAACTTGAAGCACTATTTGCTAGAAGAGTACCTAAAGGACTGGTAGGAAGTAAGTATGAAGGAAAAGCACCTTTTAAATGTTTTGTGTGTAATAAGATTGGTCATTTTGCATCTAGATGTCTTGAAAGGAATTCAATATTTGAAGAAAGAGTTAGAAGATCATTTAAGCCTAACCTTGGATATCAGAACAAGTATAAGTATAGGAAAAACAGAGACAAATAATGCTACATAGTTGATAAGGAGGGCATTATTGATTTTGATGATGAACCGATAGAAGATTCTGCTAGTGGTTCTGACAATGGGAAGGAATGGGTCTTCCTGGCTATCAAGGAAGATGATCTGGAACTGGAAGAGAATGTACCTAAAGAGAAGGAACTTGCTGCTAAAATTGAAGACAAGGATGAATGGGTAATTGACAATAGTTGTTCACATCATATGACTGGAGATAAAGGGAATTTTCTCTTTGCAAGAATTTGATGGCAATCTAGTTAGATTTGGAGATGACAAATCATGTATGATCAAAGGAAAAGGAACTATATCATTGGATGGTAAGAATAATATTGACACTATTTATTATGTTGAAGATTTGAGGCATAATCTGTTGAGTGTAGGAAAATTGGTGGATAGGGGATTTCAATTACAGTTCAAGGATGGAAAATGAAAAATCATTAACATATCTGGCTTGGAGATTGCAACCGGTACACAGGCAAAAGGTAACATATTTCATTTGAACTCTGGTGAGAAGACATGTTTAATTACACTGATTGATGAGATTTGGCTATGGCATAAAAGGTTATGTCATGTGAATTTTAATTGCATTATGAAGATCAGTTCAACTAAGGCAGTTAGGGATATACCTAAGATTATGAAGCCCTATAATCGGGTATGTAAAGAGTGTCAAATGGGTAAACAGATCTGAACCTCTTTTAGGAGTAAACAAGATAAATCAAATGATGTTCTTGATCTTATTCATACTGATTTGTGTGGCCCTACTAGAGTTAAAAGTTTTCAAGGTGATAGATATTTCATGCTAATCATTGATGATTATTCTAGAATGATGTGGGTTAATTTTCTGAAGGAAAAATCTAAAGCATTTGAAAAGTTTAAAATCTTTAAGGCTAGACTGGAAACTGAGATAGAATTGAATATCAAATGTTTGAGGTCAAATCATGGTGGAGAATTCACATCCGGTGACTTTAATAACTTTTGTGAGAAGCATGGTATAAGAAGACAATTTTCTGCTCCCCAGACACCTCGACAGAATGGAGTTGTGGAAAGGAAGAATAGAACTATCTTGGATGCTGGTAGAACAATGATGATGGAAGCTAGTCTACCTCATATCCACTAGAGAGAAGCAGTGAGCACATCGGTTTATACATTCAACAGAGTACATATTAAAGGAGAAACCAGTAAGACACCTTATGAATTATGGTTTTGCAATACACCTACAGTTAAGTATTTCAGAATATTTAGTAATAAATGTTATATTAGGAGAGATGATATCACTGGAAAATTTGATCCTAGATGTGATGAAGGCATATAGATGTTATAACAAGAGATTGCAGAGAATTGCGGAGAGTGCTAATGTCAAATTAGATGAGCTAAACAAAAGTCAAATCAGAGTTTATGAGAAGGAATCGGTCGTGGAAATGATTATATCTGAATCGGTAGCACCTTTACCGAAAAAGAGTGTTGAACCAGTTACTTCGGCAGTATCTGAAAATTCTACAGTAACTAAATAACAGGGAGCAGGAACATAGAGTCAGAGGACTCCTAGTTATGTGAGATTGAATCATTCAGAAGATCAGATCATTGGGGATAAGAACAATGAAGTGATGACAAGAAGAAGACTAGAAACTAATGAGGTATGTTTAATTTCACAAGTTGAATCGGTATTAGTAATTGAGGCATGTAAAGATGAATATTGGTTAAAAGCTATGGAAGAAGAATTAGATCAGATTGAGAAAAATAACACATGGACTTTGGTTCCTCGGCCTAAAAATAAAAATGTTATTGGAACTAAATGGGTTCTTAGAAATAAATTGAATGAGGATGGTCAAGTTATAAGAAATAAGGCTAGATTGGTTTGTAAAGGATATTCTTAAAAGGAAGGAATTGATTATGGAGATACTTTTGCACCTGTAGCTAGGATTGAAGCTATAAGATTATTTCTTCCCTATGTTGCTTATAAAAACTACAAGGTTTATCAGATGGATGTTCAATGTGCATTTTTGAATGGGTATCTTGGTGAGGAAGTCTATATTGAACAACCTAATGGTTTTTCACTATCATATGATACAAACATGGTTTGCAGGTTAAGGAAAGCATTAGTAATTTATATTATAACATCACTGATGATGATATATTGATTATTGAAGTATTTGTTGATGACATTATTTTTGGAGGTGAATATAAGTTATGCATAGAATTTTCTAAGAATTTGAGATGTCTATGATTGGAGAGATGAAATTTTTCTTAGGTTTGCAGATTACTCAAACTTACAAAGGTATTTTTATCTGTCTAACTAAGTATGCTAAGAAATTGTTGAAGAAATTTGGTATGGGAGATTCTAAACCGCTAAGTACTCCTATGGTTACAAGTGACAAATTGACAAAAAAAGATGTTTCTGCACCGGTAAATCCTACAAGATACAAATCTATGATTGGGAGTCGGCTTTATTTGACTCAGACTAGGCCTGAAACTATGAATGTTGTTTGTATTGTTTCAAGATTTCAGAGTGATCCTAGAGAAAATCATGAGATGGCGGTGAAAAGGATTTTTAGATACTTGCAAGGTACATTAGAATATGGTTTGTGGTACCCTAAGGAAGATAACTTTACTTTATGTGCATATACATATGTTGATTGGGCTAGAGATGTTGATGACTAGAAAAGTACTTCCGGTGGAGCTTTCTTTATTGGAAAGAAGTTGGTTTCATGGATTAGCAAGAAACAGTCATGTACTTCTTTATCTACTACTGAAGCAAAGTATGTTGTTGTTGCTACTAACTGTACATAAGTTTTATGGATGAAGCAAATGTTGAAGGATATAAAGGTGGATTGCGATGCACCGGTAGTTATTCACTGTGATAACTCTAATGCTATTGATATATCAAAGAATCTGGTATTTCATTCTAAGACAAAGCACATATCTATCAAGTACAACTTTTTGAAGGAAAAGTTGGAAGCAAATGAAGTTAGATTGGTTTATGTGAACACTAAAGAGTAGATTGCAGATATTTTCACTAAACCTTTGCCCAAGGAACCATTTGAGTACCTGAGAGATAGATTGGGAGTTTCCCCTCCAGTAGAGACTTGATTGATGCAGTTTGACATCAGTCCGGTATGCATTATCAAGGATACTATTCATTCTAACATTGATGTGGGGTACTATTGCTCAGGGGGAGTAGTCAGCTTTGTGATTCAGTGGTTTATGTTTTTGCTTTGATATATTTTTGTTAGATTTCTAGCATTGATGTGAAAAGGGGAGTGATATTGATGTGAAAAAGAAAAAAGAAGTGAAAAAGAAAAAGAAAAGGGGAGAGATATTGATAGAGAGATTCAAAGCTTTACAAAGATATTATTCACAGGGGGAGTTTGGTCTTCATTTCAGAGCAGTATGTGGGAGATTGTTGGCTGTCTTCCATTGGGGGAGACTTGTTAGGCAATTTTTGGTACTTATATGTTTTTCACATCTAGTATTGTCATGAATACCAAAGGGGGAGATTGTTGGCCATTAGGTGGAATTGATTATGTGTTGCATTGATGTTTTGTCATTGATGCCAACACTAGTTGTTTGGATGCTTTACCGGCACCCTTCTGGTCCCGGTAGGTTGAGTGGTTTCTGGTTGATTTGGATCCGACATGATCTAGTAGGATCCGATATAGTTTGGTGATGGAATTGGCTTGTTCATGATACTCATGCTCATATTCAGTAAGTTGGTTTTGGTACGGTTACCAAATGCTATCTTGTTTGCTTAGAAGCTTGGTTTCTGGTTCTGGTGAGGGTTTCACCGACAAAGCTTTTGATGAAGATCTTTGATGAATTGCATAAGTGGTGTTGGTGCAACTTCTGGTGGAGTTTTAGGATGCTGATGGTGATCATGTTCGAGACTTGGCGGATAGATATCCTTTCCATTGCATGTGGACCTAACCTAAATCCTGGTTGATCTAGGTTATGGACTGACTTTAATGAAGCATGTGGACTGGACTTCTCGATACATTTCCAGAATGTCTTATGTGTTGGATATTATTTGTTTGGTTTAAGGCTGACATGGTTTCTAATTATGTAATTGGTTTATTATCTGATGGGTGACCTAATTGTTTATGGTCGAGGGTTTGTATATATAGATGTAAGATCTCATAGTAGATCATCGTGGTTATGTTAGAGTTCATGGTCAAGGAATGTAATGTGCGAATAATGTAAAATCATACAGGCAGAGGATTTGGTCGATCATTGGAGATTGAATTGGGTTTATGTAAGAGGATTTAGTCCTCCGGTATTGAGCTTAATCAGAACTGTACTCAGGCATAGGAGATGTTATCTTTTGCAATTCAACACTTCTTTGGATAGTAGTCTAGATTTCTATGTAGTTAGTGAGACTCCTTTTGTGATGAGCAGTGCGCTCTAGGTTGTTGGTCTTCCTACAAGTGAAATCCCCTCAATTGTAATTCACATACTTACTACAGAAGTATTATCTGACTGTGGGTAGGCTTCCCACCATGGTTTTTCCCTTTACCAGGTTTTCCACATACAAATCTTGGTGTCATGTGGACGGTATTTATTCTATGATTATTGTTTATGCTTAATTGGTTTAACTGTTATTCCGGTATTAATATTTTTGGTTCCAGTATTAAAATTTTAATTGCTAATGGTTCTGGTAATCTAAGACAACTGATTCACCCCCCCCCCCTCTCAGTTGTCTTCCAGTTATTTGAACTGTCTAACATCCTCATCCTTGTCTGCATGTCTTCACCGGTTGTGGTTAGATCAACCTTCTTTCGGGGAGCATTTCTAACTATGAAGGTTTGTCCCTTGTTCTCTCCATTTGAGGAGACAAACAAAATGTCATTGTGGGGGACATTATTATTGGTGGAGCATTCACCAGCACCACTTCCAAATCCTTCGGTGTCCTTGGCATGCTTTTGCTTTTTCAACATTTTGTCCAAGGTATCACTGTTACCATCAAACCGGATTCTCGCCTTGAGCTCATCCTTACATTTCTCAAGGTCATTTCAGAGAATCTCCATTTCTCCAACTAGCTTCTGATATTCTTTATCTTTTACTTCTAGCTTAGATGCTAGATCTTTACACCGACACTCCTTGGTGCCTCCTTGTTGAGTCTTTAATTCTAAGACACATTTCTCAGATTCTTCAAGGCATCTAATCAACCGGTTCTGCTCCACAATAGAAGCATTCTTGAATAACTTGTATTCATTTCTCACTCTACTAAGCTCTTCAAGAGCATTTTCAAGTTCACCTTCAAGATCAACTTCTACTTCATCTTCTTCTTCACCTTCACTATCACTACCAAACACATCTTGCCGGTAGTAGTGATCTGCATAATCATTTTAAGATGTGTGCCTCTCATCTTCTAATTATTGAGCCATGAAGTGGTGGGTTTCATCTTCATTATTGATGCGGCTACTAGCAGATCTGCCTTCATCATCTGCAAATACATGAGATGCATTTCTCATATTTTCTTCACAAGCAAGTTCTGCAGTTGTAGGCTTATTTCCATAGAGCTTCTTAAGTCTATCCCATAAGCTTTTTGTCGATCTACATATGTCCACCTATGAGGAGATATCATCTGATAACCCATAAAGTATAGCCTTCATTGTTGCATCATTGTACTAGTTTCTTCTTTCTGCATCTGAATCAGTGGGAGGACTGACTTTACTAGGACAGCTATTTACAAGAGACATCCACGCATCAAACCCTAGGGAGAACAAGTAGACTTTCATTCTACAACTCCAAAAGGAATAGTTTGAACCATCAAATATTGGAGCAGGAGTTGACACTAAACAGACCATTGTGTCCTTAAGAAAGAATCTACCCAAGCTAGAGAAAGCTTATCAACCGGTAACTTAGGCTCTGATACCAATTGTTAGACACAATGTACCACTAAGAGGGGGTGAATCAGTGGTTCTCAACATTTTTCCTTTAAATATCCTATGTGAGTATACTAGTTAACAACTCTAACTGAATGCAGACTTATCGGTTAGATGGGAGACTAACACAAATGCACGCACACATAAAGGGGACATCACATAACACCAGCATATACAAGGAAAACCCAAGATGGGAAAAACCTCAATGAGAAAGGCTTCTGGAGTCTACTACTCCAATCCAACCTCACAATGAATCTCATATGACAATGTTTAGGGCACCAACCTAAGGAGCACCAACCCCTCATTTAGGGCACCAACCCAAGTAGCTACAACCCCTGAACTGAGCTCCAACTCAGTGATTACAAAATCATATTTTGATACCAAAGTTATCTTCTTGTTACAAAAGAATTTTGTAACTCTCAAGTATGTCTCTCCACCAGTTCTCCTCTCTACAAATCTCTACAGGTTCTCTATTCACCTTTTCTTTGTTGCACCTTTCTCTCTGTTGCACTCTTCTCTATGTTGCACTCTTGTCAGTTCAGTATCTTCTCCTTCTCTATCGGTTCAACTCTATGTCACTTCTGCTCTCTGCCTACTACACTGTTGCTCTCTACCGATACTACTCTTTTTCAGTTCTTTGCTTGCCTTCTATGCAATCTTCTACAACTCTTCTATGTCGATATGGTCACTATCAGTTTACTCCTCTGTCAGACTCAATTATTGACTATCGTTTGCCTCACTGTTGTCGGTTGAACCCTTCAACCCGATTCTCTCTCACACTCAATCTCTCCTCTGATACTCGTTGAGCCCTTGACTAATTTCTTCTCACATACAGCAACACTCTCTCATTCCACAGCATCCTTCATCAATTTTGGCTTGCATATTTATAAACTGGTTTTCCCACCAAAAGCCAATTCAAATTTTTGGTAGTTAGGGTTTCCTCATCGACCTCGATGCAAACCAAGTCCAATCAGATCACATCCGATCTAATCACCTAGATTGATGAACTATAACTCATCAATCAATCCTGCCATTGTCATGCATTCCTGATCATGCCTTCTATTTTTAGCAATTTGCTTTTAACCAGTCGACGGATATCTTGGTTGATCACCAAGAATGGCTTTGTAGTTTCCTTCACCTACCTCGATTTGCTCAATCAGCCTGAGCTAGATCTCTACTTTCTGTTTGACCTCAAGCTGCAAACCTTTGTTGTGCATCCCATGAATCATACAGTCAACATAAATGTTGAATCGTTACCATCTACCTCGTTGCTTGACACTTCATTGAATCAACATGCCACCCTGTGCATGCATGCCACTTCACCTCCATGTGGCCCCTCTGTCGGCATCCACCTTTGCTTGATCATATGTGTCGGTATGGATAGGATCACTGACCAACTCCATTACCGGGTTCATCTACCGATTTACTAACCCCATCGGTTAAACCCTTAACTGGTATGTCATCAACCTTGCACTTTGCTTCTCTTCCAATGGAATACCCAATCGGTCAACACTCTTGCTAACCTTCCTTATGCACATCCTCATTAGATGGGAGTCTTCTACATCTACACCTTATCCATATTACCAGTGGACATACTTACCAGTTAACCCTTTGATGACACCATGTTATCAACCCTCAACACTTTCCATCTAAGGAATCTGTATGCCAGTTGTACTCTCTATCTGTAGCTTGTTCCAACTTTGTCTTCTTCATCCTCAGCCCAAACATCATCTAAGCTAGTTTGTCAAGGTGACAAACCCATCACTCTTCATATGTCCTGACAACTCATCATGCCTTCTTTGTCGGTCCAATGCATAACCTTGATTTCATGCACTTGAGGCATCTTTGTGATTCACCAATAGATCTGGTGTGAGCCTTCAAACACCTTCCTTTAACTCTTTTGTCTTATCCAACAGAACTATGATGCTTATTTTTCATAATAGGAGATAAGCTCCACTTACTGGTGGTATTGGATCCTTGTCATCTGCATCCTATAATATACTCATGTGGCTTCCATGTTTGTGCAGCATATCTTCAAACAAGCACATGTGATCCGGTTGGGGCACATTCACTGTCAGGCATCTCTCCTCATGGTGACTGCATCTCTATCTGGTGGGAGTCTTGTTGTTCTGCATCCACACAGTGTACCGGTGACCTGTATAACCTTCTCTTCCGGTGTTGATGTGATTTAGATAACATTCCACCTCTTCATCATAAACAACATCCAAGCACCTTGCTCACCCTGCTTGTACACTGGACATAAACTTGCCAGTTTGCAACCACTCACTTGGTTGAATTATCTTATCCATGTCGACACATGCTCACTAATTAGCAACCATACACTATCAACACATCACTTACCAATTGACATACTCTCCTTACCGGTGACAGAATATGTCGGTAACCTGTCCATTTCTTCAACACAAGTCAAATACTAACTTGTGTACCGGTAACTCCAATGGTCATTGTACTGAATGACATTCTCTCTAGTATGAAACAATGATAGTATTGCACATACATCTCTTATACTGGTATCTTGCCTATACCGGTTTACATTAATGACAACACAATGCCAACAAGCTCCATGTGCAACACTTGTTATACTGATATTTTGCACCATTTTTTATGTATACACATACTCATTTGACGAATATATGATTCTTGCCATTTTTTATGTATCTCTCATATTTATGTGATATCATTGTACACTTTACATTGATTATTTGAGATTATATTGTTAGAATAACCAGTGGACAACTGAGAGGGGGGGATGAATCAGTTGTCAATAGATTATATTAATCAAACCACTCTATAACCTTTAATCGGAGCACATAAACATTAAATACCAGAATATCAGAAACAGATACCAGTAAGCAATAAAACTTAAGAATGAAATGGAGAATCAACACAATGCAACCATACCACATAACACCATGATTTGTACATAGAAAATCTAGTAAAGGGAAAAACCACAGTGGGAATCCTACCCACAGTCAGATGATACTTCTACAGAAAGTATGTGATACAATAAGGGGCCTGCACATGCAGGGAGGCACGCTGCCTCTAGAGCGTACTTCTCATTACAAAGGAGTCTCACTAACTACAGAAAGGTTATAACCACATCAATATAATTGGACAACAATCCAGAAGAATGAACTATCGATGATAGCATCTACCATGCCTAATTATAGTCTCATTTAAGCTCAATACCGGAGGCCTTTGACCTCTTACATAATCCCAATTCAATCACCTATGATCAACCAAATCTCCTTCACATATTATATTTCATCCCATGACCACGACCATGATCTAAAATGAGATCTTACATCAATTTATACAAACCCTAAGGCCTAAACCAATTAGGTCAGACACCTCAAAGATATTACAATAAGATCATTACATGCATCCATATTACAATGATATGCCATGTCATCTTTAGACCAAAACAACATTAACCAATCCATAAATCATCATGGTAACATGTAGAGAACACGTAACATGATACCAATCTATAACCTGGACCCAAATAGATTCACTATGCCAAAGCAATGTCTCCAATCAATCGAGGCACAAACAAATATTACCTTCTGCATCCTGAATTCCATCAAGAAGCCACACCAACACCACTTATGCATCCTGTCAAAGATTCTTAGTAAAAGTTCTGTCGGTAAAACCTTAAATCCTTACCGGTATAGGCTTACTAGAGTGTATGATAGCATCCGATCATCAAGTTAGTACCAACTGACTAAAACATACTCCAGAAACATCAAACCAAACATATTCCATTGATCCAAACATGTCGGTAGTATCCAACTGATAGTCCCTTCTGTCGGTAACACTAGTTCTTCTACCAGTAACCAAAATTTGTCTATCAGTAACCAATCATAACAGGTAGTGTTGACATCAATGGCAAAACATTAATGCAACACATAATCAATTCCTTCATATTGGCAACATATATGAGATGCAGTGGAGACCATTAATGGGTGCCATTTATATGCTTTATGATATGATGCTTATATATTTTATTTAGATGATGGATGGATGCATGTGGTTTTTACTCTATATGCTTAAGATGTCCATGTGACTTATTTACATGATTATGCATATGATTTATGTTTTGGATGTGTTAGATGTCTATATGATTTATGTATATGATAATGCAATGATGAAATTTGTACATGATTAATGTTTATGCGATGAAATTTATGTGTAGACACATAAATCTGTCCACTAAATTAAATAAATATTTAATATTTATTTGATACACTAATATTCCTTTATTAATTAAATCCACATTTATTTCATTCATTCAACCCCATTTTTCTACTAAATAAATTACATAAATTTATTTAAATTAAAATCCCTATCTACAACCCAGTTATTAAATAAATCTAATTTATTTAATTTCCCTCATTCCTCTCATTTAAATAAATCAACATTTATTTAAAAACATAAATCAAATTCCCCTTTTAAATAAATCAAATATTTATCTCTAAAACCCTCCCACTTGCATTCTCCTACAAATGCAAGTTGCAACCAACAATTAAATTAAATCAATTTTATTTTAATTAAATCCTATTTTCCCTCACCCACTTGCAAAATCCTACATCTCCCACTTGCCTCCTAAAACCCTTTTAGGTTCTTCTAATCACTTCCAATTTAGCCTAATTCATCTCCTAATTATTGTCACATTCCTAAGAAAAGAGAAGTCACTTCTCAAAGCCTCCAAAGTCTTTGAAATGCATTAAAGGCCTTATGTCCTCAACAAGTTAACCCTCAAAGTCTTATGAACCATTTAAGGCTCTTACATAACCATTAATGGTTAACTCAACTCACCCACATGGTTAGAGCCTTTCTCTCTAACTCAACCATTTATTGCTTTGACCATGGTTAACCCCATTAACTCTTGCACAAGAGTTTATCCATTGGATAAAAGCAATTACCCTTGGATAAAAGATTTATTCACTAAATCAAGCCTAACCAAACCCTTATGTCATCTCAAGAATTTAATGCTTCCTCCCTCTCCTCTCAAGCCATCTCATGTTGACACTTGTCATCATGGGATTGGGTTGAAAGACATCGCATGGATTGATTAACTTTCAGTCCTAGCCCTTGTTAAGATTACTCAATCTTGACCATCCATTGCCCTATTTCCCCTATAAATAGAGCTCTCATTCTTCATTTTAAGGATCATCAAGTCTTTTGTGCATCAAACTTATAGTCATTTTAGAGAGCATTAGAAAGCATTTTTGCATTGTTATTATACTAAGATTTATATAGACTAATTAGGAGCTTTCTCATAGTAAATCATTTACACTTGCATAAGCATTTGTTTTCATTTTTACAACCATCTTTAGTCTTCATATGGCATCCATAGATAGTGCTAAAAGTTGAGAGCTACACTCATGTGGGACTTGGAGAGGAGCGGAACAAGGGAGGAATATCTATGAGCATTTTGGAGAGCATCTTGGGGGGTCTTCTTTCCCTTTTTCGTTTATGTATGTTCTTTATTGTGCACTTTATATCTCTCTTGATATGCATCTTAAGGTTTTTAAGTTTATTTGTATTTCGTTTTGGTTGTAACTAATCTACTAAAATTTGAACTTGTGTTTTGTGTCTTGTGCCCCTTTTGTCGTGCATCAATATGCTTATGATTATGTGATGATACAATATGCATGGCACTTATCTCTCATGAGATGTATGCAATAATGAAATGAGCTTATGTACATGTGTTACTTAATGAATGTAATGTTGTGAAAATGTACCTACATGATAGGAATGATGTAAAATGCACCTAAATGAAATGATATGGATTAATGTAAATGCTATTAAATGAAATGATATGGATGAATGTAAATGCTACTAAATGAAATGCAATTAAATGGAATGATAATGAATGCAACTAAATGCAATCATATGAATGATGATTTTTTGTTAATGCCAAGTGTATTGTCCCTTAATAAGAGAGATAAAATCATTTTAAAATCACCAACCTTGGAATAGCCATGCAATGGAGATGACTAAACTTCTTATGCAAGACCCAATCTGAATGCAATCTATCTTAACCATGCAAACCTAAGTAGTGCAATGTTGTCATCTTGTCAGACAATTTTGTCATTCTTTTTATCATCATTGAGCTTTTAAAATGTTGTTAGTACAAACACCAATGGTATGATTGAACCATGATGAATTGACTATAACTTACATGGATTTCGATATTGCAAGGCGATACAAGCATTGGGGTATAATTGAACCAAGATGACTTGAGTATTGATTGCATAAAATAGACAAGAATTAATATTTTTCCTATGCAAATCCAAAATATCCTCGATGATACTTTGTCAATAACGTCCTATGACAAATTTGCATAGTACTAATGATTAACTCACAGACAACAAACAGAAAAATATCATGCTCCCTCATTATTTCTGTAGTTTGACAAGACATCTTTGAGTCACTTAGGAGACATGATGACAAAAATCAAGGCACAACAGTTGAACATTCTTTCTAAAGTGATAAAACCATGATTCGAAAGATATCATCCATTGATTTTTGTTGTTTAACGATCCTGATGTTGATTTCGATAGTTTTTTTTCTAAATTATGATCGATGTTCATTGTTCAATTTCATGATCCTTGTTTTTTGATCATTGTCTTGATGTTGTTTTTGTTAGGCCCAATATGGAAAGCTAATGTACTGAGAGGGGAGGAGTGAATCAGTACTTCAAAACCTTTCTTCAATAATAACCTTACTGTTATGCATAAACAGAATAGTGCAGTAACATAAAATAAAGTTTAAAAAAATAGATAACAATCATACATGATTCACTCCATAACACATATATTTTGGTTACGCAGAAACTCTTGGTTAGAGAGAAAAACTGTGATGGGGATGGCACCCACAACTTCACTACTGCAATAATAAAGATTGCTCAGTTAGAGCTACATTTAGCTATTTCTGATAACTTACCCTGTTAGGAGTAACAAGATTTGTTAGATCTACCTTGCTAAAGGATTTTACAACATTGATCTGAATGTTGCACCTGGTTAGAGGCTTTACAATTTATAGACTTGATTAGAGTCTTTTACCCTGTTAAAGGTTTCTCTTTCAACTTCACAATATTACAATAAAACCATTACAAATATCTGCAACTTTACATCTGAAATGTTATAGCAGATTCTATGTGCTCAGAATAAGATTACCTTGCTTATAGCATACCTCGGTAACCCATATTATAACTCGGTAAACCCTTCTATTTACTCTGTTCTTCGACTGTTCTCTGATAACCTTCTCGGTGACCTCTCTGTGTCTCTATAACAGTCTTCCTTCACACACTTTTACTTTCTTCTCATGCTGTATAAATAGATCTCTTAAAGTGGTGACCTTATTCATTGCTTCAATCTTACAAACAAGATTCCTCGAATGAATAACTAAACACAATATTTCATTGGTTAGATTGACCTTGCAATCATACACAATCTTCTAGTGCAATTTCCAATGTAATAACGGTTAGATGTGCCTCGATCTTGTAACACATTTTCATGTGCATGTCTAGGTTCAATGTATCTGGTAACATGTTTCACTCGATGAATATCAACTCGGTGTGTTAACTTTACTGCTCGGTAGCCATAAAAAGATACTCGGTAAACAGCTCAATGAATACTACATTCTGTGACTGCTTTCTTCTGTAACCAACTAGACTGTTCATACCGACTTCTCTGTGTTTACCGACTTCATGATTTTGTAATGCTAACCAACTAGAATATATAGTATGACTTTGAATATAAAAACTAATGGCAATTTGATAAGTAGTAACAATCTCCCCTTTTGACATTAGTTGAGATGTTTGACAAAAACTACTTTTAAAGTCATAACTCAAAAATCTATATACTTTGCAAAATGACTACACTTGACAATATATACAATAGTCAATAAAATAGTATATGCAGATATACTCCCCTTATCATTATTCTGTACATAACTCTGAATTTTGCATGCTCAGTTTTGTTATGTTCTTGTGTGCTCTGCTTGCTCTGTATATTCTACTCGGTATACTCCCCTTGTATACAATACTCAAAACTGTGTTACCAAAAACTGTATCACTCTCCAAATATAGTATACTCCCCCTTTGTCTGGTATTACTCCCCCTATGTAGTATTATAATATTACTCCCCCTTTTTGACAAACATCAAAAACATAATTTCCATCTGGGGGCAGTAACTAATCAAAAATAGATTTATACTTGTTCCGGGCGTCGGTGAGGGCGATTGAGAGTGAATCCTTTACACTTTCCATTAATGAATTTTGTGCTTGAATATCAGCTAATGGTGATATTAAGCCATCAAGAGTGCTTCCCTCTTGTGTAGTTGATAGGCATGTAGCTCTGTTGATCTATTCCTATACTGATGAGAGATTAGGAAGGAATAATATCTGAAGGGTCATTATATCCATCCTGATTTTATGCTCTTCATTTTTGAGTTCTAACTGTTGAGCCATGAGTTGTTGAAGCTTGGTATAAAAATTTTGAACTGAATTAGGCTCGGTGGTCAACATAGTTGAGAGATTGGTGATCTCTTTCTCAATTGCATCAGTTTTATTCTTGATATCTTTAATGAATAAGGAAAATGTACAAAGTTTCTTAAATAAATAAAGAATATGCTTGAGTTGAGGGGACAACTCAGCAATGAATTTGACAAGCTTTACTTTTCCTATAGCTAGAGCTTTTTGTACCTCTTCAATCATTTTTGATGTAAGCTCTTTATCTTTTAGCTTGCTTAGGTACTCAGATGCATCAACTCCAGATGTTTCTATTTGAGTAAGGTGTTCATCCAGTTGAATGTGGATGGCTGCATCGGTTGACACTGTTGCTGAAGGTAGCATTTCTGTTAGTAGTGTCTTGACCTTCTGAAGTACTTTATTCTTCTTTTGAATAGCCAATTGTTTTTCCTGTTCGGCCTTGGCTTTGCATGGTTCACCGAAATCGGTAAGTGCTTGCCCTTTTAATTTTGAGATATCGACATTTGGCAACACTATCGGTTTAGTCAAATCAATTTTGAAACTATGCTTTCTCACCTTCTTCTCTTTTCCTTTGGTCGGGTGCACTAAGACAAGTGCTTGTGAGGCTTGCTAACCCTCAGTAGGTTGCTCGGTAGATGCAACACTTTGGTCAGTTCCTGTAGCCGTTGTAGTGTCCTTGGGTGTCTCGGTGCTAGGTGTCTCAGTTGTAACATTTGTAGTGCTTGACGGTGCTTGAGACGTCTGATCTTTAGTTGTATCTTCTGCTGCTTCAGATTTGTTACCTTCGATGCCTTGATCTGTGTCCTTAGGAGCTTCAGTTGAGATAGGTGGCTTCATCGGTGGATAAGGCTGGACGTATTTTAAAATAGATTCACTAGATACAAGTTTTGCATAGGTAGTGCCTTCAATCATTTCCTACTCCGGTGCTTCTTCATCCATGACATCTTCATCAGTTTGAATAGTGTCAGCCGAGTCTAGACCTTGCTCGGTGACATCAGGATCTTGCTCGGTGACATCAACAATTTCAACTTGAGATTGGTCACCAACATCCTTTAGTTTGAAGATCTCCTGCCACTTGGCTTTTGTCTCATTTTCCACATCAATGTATAGCCCATTCATCAATTTTAAGGCTCTTTGTTTGACAAGAAATTTAGAATTGTATGTGGTCAAATGCTCCTTGATTTCTGCTACAGACATATCAGGGAATAGATGGACTAGACTTATTTCTCTTATTTGTCTCTCTAAGTCCATTGCATATTTCCATCTGTTATCAATATGTAAGTATAATTCACTCTGAAGTGACTTTACTAGTTCTAATGGAGCTAGCCGAAACTTTAGAAGTGTGCAGATGATAGCTTCTTCAATTTGTCACTTCTCATCATTATTCCTAGTCTCATACTTAACATATCTAAATCCTACAAGTCCACTGTATTCTTTAAGATTGGCACAAAAAATTTCAACACTATGAATATTTACCTTTTTGCTTTTTACAATCTGAAATTTGTTCGCATCATCAGATTCTGTATCACTAGACTCTTTTGCCAAAAAGAGTCTCCGAGTAGATTTCTTATAGGTCTTAGTTACCTTGGGTACAGTAACACTCTTTTGTTTCTTACTCGGTGATGCAGCTGATGCTCTAGTGTTGGGTCTCTTTGTTGGTGGAGTCGGTAGGGCCTTTGAAATGTCCTATTTCTTTCTCTTCAAAACTTTACCCTTAGGCAACTCGGTACTTAATGTTATTGTTGCCTCTTGAGCTTCTGATTCCTCTTTGGTAATGGCAAGAGTGCCTTTGATAGGTGTAGAGGAGGATTCTTCTCCGAATTTTTCAGATAAAACCTTTATCATTTTTGTAGCTTTTCTTGTAGCCTTAGGTACTACAATGCTCATTTTTACTTTTTCCTTCACCTCTTCATATGTTCCATATCTTAGTTCGGTAGCATGCCTTGGCAATGATAGATAGGCATCAATTTGCTGCTATGTTATATCATAGTCAATTTCATAACCCATTGGTGGCAGATTGAGTCCTCGGTTCAACAGCATTCATATAACAATAATTGGTGTCTACCTCAAAACATATATCATCCTTATATTTTTCTACCAGCTGTGGTGGAATCCAGTACCTGTTGTGCATCTTCTCTTGAAATTTGCTAAAATAGTCATCCATGATATCATTAAAGTTATCTCCCAGTTTCTTGATAAAATCATTGACTTGATGGGTGATAGGTCGGTGTAGCTCCCAAACTACTTTACCAACTGAGGGAAAGAACTTCTCAAAGTAGAAAAACATGCATACAAGAAGTGAACCAAACTTCAGTGTATTTTTTGAGTTGCTCTTCTTCGGGTTCCTTATTGTGTTCAGGTTCTCAAACAAGTTCTTCAGTAGCACTTCACATAAATCTACTTTCATTCCCTTCTTCACTATTTTGTAGGCCAAGTCAACTGCGGCACATGGTACACTGTTTTCCCTTGCAGATTGGAAGAAACAATAACCAATTACTCTGATTGCAAACTTGAGTTCTGCATCAGTGACATTGTTCAATTTTAGTCCTCGGTAATCAGATTCTACTCCAGTTAGACTGATTAGCTCCTTCTGTGATATCATTTTATGTGCTCATGCATGATCATAGATAGGATACCCGGTGATCACATGAATGATTTCCTTGGTGATTTTGAATGGTTGCTCCTCTAGCCACATAAAATCATCATGTACTCTGCTCAAGACAAAATTAACCCACTAGGGTTTGAACACACGGGGATAGGCTAGGGCTTCAGTTAATCCCTTGATTTTGATATGCTCGAATTTGCTATCCATTTTGCCATCAATACAGAGTTCTGTTGGCATTATGTGAACCGGCATGAAGACATAATGACATTGTATGTTGTCATTGATGTCAATATGTGTTATGAAGTGAACCGGCATATGTGACATGTGAGAAGAGGGAACTGGCATATGTATGAACCGGTTTATATGCCAAAGTGAAGTAGTATATTTGTTCAAGGTGAACCGGCATGTCAAGATGAATCGACATGTAGTTATGGGAACCGGCACATGGAAGCATTGTATGACTACCGGTTGGTAGGTAGCTTCCACTCATGTCAAGATGAACCAGCATGTACTTATGGGAACCAGCACATCGAAGCATTGTATGACTACTGGTTGGTAGGTAGCTTTTACTTCAGGATTTCTGGTTGGAGTACCTCAAGTCTGTGTGACTCAATCGTTGATCTTCATGTGATGAGTTAGCAGTATAATGGAGGATAGATCGTGTTGCCACGTAAGTTCTGTGCGCATGAAGGATCTTGCATATAGAAGACTATTCCTATCTACCTCGGGAATGTGCAAAGTCTATCAAACGGTGATAACACGTGATAGGTTATCAGCCGCCATGAAATCGGTGGAAAATGGATGATGCAGAATGTCTTGAGATCAATTCAAGACTGATGCATTTAATGCAGTATGATTCAACGGTCAGGATTGAACCGCTTGAATTGCTCAACCTAACAGGTTTAGGGTTTAGGGTTTTTGCTATCGATCTGTCTATTTCCTATAAGGTCGTTGTTGTGTTTCTTTCTAGGGTTGTTAGCAAAAGTTGTGAATGTGTATCCAAGGGAAGTGATACGTGATTCTTGCCAAACCAAAGAAGAGAAGAGATACCTGCAAAGTGAATGTGTAGAAGGAGAAGAGGAGCCTAAACAGATTTGCATTGGCATTGAGTGTTGTTAATAGATCATTGTAATTCTTGTTGATCTCTAACCACTTCAACAGTTGTAAAATCCCCTAACAGGGTAGCCTTAACTGGCTTGATGCAAAATCCCCTAACAGGGTGGTCTTAATAGGCTTGATTCAAATCCCTTAACCGGGTAACTCAAGGTTAATGAGTTCTGAGAAGCTATAGAGCTTTGGAGATCCTTTAGCTATTGAGTTCTTGAAATCCTCTAACAAGGTGACCCTACCGGGTTTAACCCTTAACCGGGTATTATAGCTATCCCTTAACCGAGTGATCCCTAATAGGATCGGTTCCTAGCAGAACCTATTGTAATGTCTTTAACCAGACAAGGCTCCTAATAGAGCGGACTTCAAAAGAGTTCAAAAGCAGCTTGTGGGTATTCATCCCCATCGTGGTTTTTCCCAGTTGGGTTTCCATGTGAAAAATATGTGTGTCATGTGTGATGCTTTTATCTTGTGATGCTTTGTTACTACCTGTTGAGCATATGATGGTTCTATGTTTTATGCCTGTCTATAAAGCATATTGAACTAACTGTTGTGATGATCAGAGGATAGTTTACCTGTTCATGCATGAGGGTGAAATGGTAGTGTTGTTTTGAGTTAAATGAAAAGCTAAGTGTTCAACTGGTCAATGCTTGTTTTAGACACTCTTGGCTTTACCAGTTGCAGTCTGTGTTGAATAAGTATTCTTGTTTGCCAGTCGTTTGGAGTATTTGCTATCAAACTGGTTTTGGACTGTATTTGTGTTTGTACTGATTCACCCCCCCCTCTCAGTACCGGTTTGGTACTAGTGGTTGATCATTGAGTTATCAATTGGTATCAGAGCGCCTCCAGGTCCTCTGTGTTGTAAGCTTAACCGCTTGAGGAAAAGATCCTAGTCAAATGATGAAAAGGGAAGGTCCAAAGTTTAACAAGGAAAATTTCGGTATATGGAAAGACGGGATGAAGATATTTTGTTCAACACTGGAGTTATGTTGAAAATGTATATGTTGTTCCTACCAGTACTCTCACCGATGACCAAAAGAGAGAGATACAAGAAAATGGGCAAGTCATCGAAGCCCTCATCAGTAGTCTGTCTGACATTGAGTTTATTGACGTTCAGGACAAGGCAAATCCCAAAGAGGTATGGGATGCTCTTGAAAATATCTATGGTGGTGATGAGCATGTAAAACAAGCTAAGGAAGAAAGCCTGAGAGGGAAGTTTGAAGACATGCGGATGGTTGAAGGAGAGACCATTCAGCAGTATGGAATAAGAATCAAAACGGTTGTTGGAGAAATCAAAAGTGCAGGTGGCAAAATAGAAGATTCCACTGTGGTAAGTAAAGTCCTGAGATCCCTGTTGCCGGTCTATGCAATAAGGATCACTGCTATTCAGGAGTTGAGATCAATAGACAAGTCTAAGGTGTCCTTGGACTCCATCATAGCCAAGTTGACAGCCTATGAGCTGAATAGTTTTGATGGTAGTGTTCAAAAGACATAATTAGCATTTAGAGCCTCTGCTATACCATCCAAAAAAGGAAAAGAGGCTAGCACTAGTGGGGAACCTAATCAGAGCAGAGAAATGAATGATGAAGAGTTTCTGATGGAATTTGAAGCTCTTCTTGCCAGGAAATTTTCAAAAGGAACTGGTAAATACAAAGGTAAGCTACCTTTGAAATGTTTTTCCTGCAACTGGATAGGACATATTGCTATGAACTATCCTAATAGCGACAACAAGGATAAACCGGAAAGGTTCAAGAAATTCAAAGGAGGAAACTGAAGAAACTATTTTGTAGCAGTTGATGAAGGTGTCACAGATGAGGAATCAGAAGATGAAGAGAATGAAGACATTGTGTTTGTTACTATAAAGGAAGATGTGGCAGACAAGAAGGCTCTTGTCTCTCAGTTTGATAATCCAAATGAGTGGATCATTGACAATGGTTGTTCTCATCATATGATTGGTGACCGAAGCAAGTTTCTATCCTTGGAGTTGTATGATGGTGGTGTGGTTCGCTTTGGCAATGATGCACCATGCATGGTCAAAGGCAGAGGGTCCATCTCTTTGAATGGAAAGAGTAGTGTTGACAATGTGTACTGGGTTGATGGTCTCAGACACAACCTTCTAAGTGTTGCCCAGCTAAATGGTAGTGGCCTCACTCTACAATTCAAGAATGGAGTTTGTAGAATCAAAGGAAAAGATGGAAAATTGGTGGCCACCGACATGCAGACCAAAGGTAACTTATTTCAGTTGAATGCAAATGTAAGTACCTGTCTTATGGCTAAGCTTGATGATAGTTGGATATGGCATAGGAGACTCTATCATATAAACTTTGATAACATTGTAAAGGCTAGTAAGATCAAGGCAGTTAGAGGGTTGTCGGTGCTAAACAAACCGGATAATACCTTGTGTAGAGAGTGTCAATTGGGGAAAATGTCTTCCTCAACTTTTAAAGGTAAATCTTTCACTGCTGACAACTTGCTTGATCTTGTACATATTGATTTGTGTGGTCCTATGAAAACTAGAAGTGTGCAGGGTGATAGGCACTTCATGATCCTCACTGATGACTACTCAAGAATGATGTGGGTCACATTCTTGAAAGACAAGTCTGAAACTTTTGGGAAGTTCAAATCTTTTAGAGCATTAGTGGAGAAGGAAAGAGGTAAAAGGATCCAGTGTCTCAGAACTGATCAAGGAAGAATTTGGCATCAAGAGACAGCTGTCTGCCCCCCGGACTCCACAGCAGAATGGCCTAGCAGAGAGGAATAACCGGACTGTGGTTGAAGTAGCTAGAACCATGTTGATTCAAGGAAAGGTAGCTCACACCTTTTGGAGAAGCGGTGAGCATTGCAGTCTACACTATGAACCGAGTACTCATCAAAAAGGGTAAGGACAAAACTCCTTATGAGTATTGGACTGGTAAGACACCTGTGGTTAGCTACTTTAAGGTATTTGGTAGCAAATGTTACAGTGAACATCAGGGCAAATTTGAAGCTAAATGTGATGAGGGAATATTTCTAGGATATTCCACCAAGAGTAAAGCTTTCAAGTGCTACAACAATAGGACTCGGAGAATTATGGAAAGTATCAATGTAAGAGTTGATGAATCCTCTGAGAAAACTGAGGAAATCGGCAGTGAGAAAGTTGTAAATGAACTGGTTGCAACCTTCTGGGAACCGGTTGTTAACCAACCAAGTACCAGTAACAGTGTCCCTAAACCGGTGAATGTCGATACTGATGAAGATGAGGATGAAGAAGAAAAGCAAGAAGAACCAGTTAAGACCATTCCTCAGTATGTCAAGTTGAATCATGATCCTAAGCAGATCATAGGTGATAAGGATGCAGGAATCCTTACAAGAAGAAAGATTAGAGAAAACTCATGTATGATCTCTGAATTTGAGCCTAAATCATTCAAAGAGGCTCATAAAGATGAAGACTGGATCAAGGCAATGGAAGAGGAACTTGATCAGATAGAGAAAAATGGTACATGGTCCTTGGTACCCAGACCTGAGCATAAAAATGTCATTGGCACCAAATGGGTGTTCAGAAATAAGTTGAATGAGGATGGCACAATGATTAGGAATAAAGCCAGATTGGTATGCAAAGGATATGCTCAAGAAGAAGGAGAAGACTATGGAGAAACCTTTTCTTCTGTAGCCAGATTGGAAGGAGTTTGCATGCTTCTTGCATATGCAGCTTTTAAAAGGTTCAAAGTATATCAAATGGATGTAAAATCTGCATTCCTAAATGGTGTACTTGAAGAGGAGGTATATATAGAGCAACCAGATGGGTTATCCCTATCTGAAGACAGTGATATGGTGTGCAGGCTACATAAAGAATTATATGGTCTAAAGCAAGCACCTAGGGCATGGTATGAGCACCTACATTCCCATCTTGTGAAGATTGGATTTGAAAGAACAAGTGAAGATAGCAATATCTACTTGAAGTCTGAAGGAGATCAGATCATCATCTGTGATGTTTTTGTTGATGACATTATCTTTGGAGGAGATGACAAGATGAGTCATGAGTTTGTTGATGAGATGAAGAAAGAGTTTGAGATGTCACTCATAGGGGAGATTAAGTTCTTCATTGGACTGCAGATCCAGCAGATGGTAGATGGAATCTTTATCACTCAGTCCAAATATGTCAAAGAGGTACTGAAGACCTTTGGCATGGAAGATAGCAAACTGATTGGTACACCGATGGTGACGGATTGCAAATTGACAAAAGAGGATGTTTCTGCACTGGTTGATGAGAAGGAATACTGATCAATGATTGGTAAGTTGCATTATGTAGTGCATAGCAGACCGGATATTGCACATGTAGTTAGCATTACTACAAGGTTCCAAAAGAGTCCAAGAGAATCCCACTTGATTGCAGTCAAGCGGATTCTTAGGTATCTGAAGGGAATAGTTGACTATGGATTGTGGTACCCATACAGCAATGATTTCAATATGAAAGTGTTCATAGATGCTGATTGGGCAGGTAATGTGGATGACTGGAAAAGCACAACCGGTGGTGCATTCTTTCTCGGTGGTAGACTAGTCTCATGGATGAGTAAAAAGCAAAATTGTACCTCTCAGTCTACAGCGGAAGCAGAGTATGTTGCAGCTTTCATGAACTGCACTCAGACAATTTGGATGAAGCATGTACTGGAAGGCTTCAAGATCCCTGTATCTGAACCGGTAAGTATATTTTGTGATAACACAAGTGCTATCACTATATCAAAGAATCCGGTTTTACATTCTAGAACCAAGCATTTTGAGCTTAAGTATCATTTCTTGAGGGAAAAGGTTCAGAATAAAGAGATTGCACTAGAGCAAGTGTCCAGTAAGGAGCAGTTAGCAGACATATTCACCAAGCCTCTCCTAAAGACTACATTTGTGCATTTAAGAGGTGAATTGGGGGTACTGCCCCTTCAGGAGGTGAACTAAAAGTAATTGTTCCACATCAGTTAGGTATTGCAAGGTCAAATTTTTGTTGATTGATGTGTTGAAGGATGCTACTCCTTAGGGGGAACAACATGATGGAACAAAGATGCTTGTACCTCCACTTTGGCATTGTTGTCAAAGGGGGAGAAGGAGTGAAGCGAAAAGATATCTATAGCAAATGGGGAGAAGATGTGAAGCAGAGAAGATATCTTTGTATATTGCCATCAATGCCAAAGGGGGAGATTGTTGGCATTATGTGAACCGACATGAAGACATAATGACATTGTATGTTGTCATTGATGTCAATATGTGTTATGAAGTGAACTAGCATATGTGACATGTGAGAAGAGGGAACTGGCATATGTATGAACCGGTTTATATGCCAAAGTGAAGCAGTATATTTGTTCAAGGTGAACTGGCATGTCAAGATGAACCGGCATGTAGTTATGGGAACCAGCACATGGAAGCATTGTATGACTACCGGTTGGTAGGTAGCTTCCACTCATGTCAAGATGAACTAGCATGTAGTTATGGGAACCGGCACATGGAAGCATTGTATGACTACCGGTTGGTAGGTAGCTTCCACTTCCAGATTTCCAGTTGGAGTACCTCAAGTCTGTGTGACTCAATCAGTGATCTTCATGTGATGAGTTAGAAGTATAATGGAGGACAGATCGTGTTGCCATGTAAGCTCTATGTGTGTGAAGGATCTTGCATATAGAAGACTATTCCTATCTACCTCGGGAATGTGCGAAGTCTGTCAAACGGTGATAACGCGTGATGGGTTATCAGCCACCATGAAATCGGTGGAAAATGGATGATGGAGAATGTCTTGAGATCAATTCAAGATTGTTGCATTTAATGCAGTATGATTCAAGGGTCAGGATTGAACAGCTTGAATTGATTAACCTAACAGGTTTAGGGTTTAGGGTTTTTGCTATCGACCTGTCTATTTCCTATAAGGTCGATGTTGTGTTTCTTTCTAGGGTTGTTGGCAAAAGTTGTGAATGTGTATCCAAGGGAAGTGATACGTGATTCTTGCCAGACCAAAGGAGAGAAGAGATACCTACAAAGTGAATGTGTAGAAGGAGAAGAGGAGCCTAAACGGATTTGCATTGGCATTGAGTGTTGTTAATAGATCATTGTAATTCCTGTTGATCTCTAACCACTTCAACAGTTGTAAAATCCCCTAACAGGGTAGCCTTAACTGGCTTGATGCAAAATCCCCTAACAGGGTGGTCTTAACAGGCTTGATTCAAATCCCTTAACCAGGTAACTCGAGGTTAATGAGTTCTGAGAAGCTATAGAGCTTTGGAGATCCTTTAGCTATTGAGTTCTTGAAATCCTCTAACAAGGTGACCCTACCGAGTTTAACCCTTAACCGGGTATTATAGCTATCCCTTAACCGGGTGATCCCTAACAGGATCGGTTCCTAGCAGAACCTATTGTAATGTCTTTAACCAGACAAGGCTCCTAATAGAGCGGACTTCAAAAGAGTTCAAAAGCAACTTGTGGGTATTCATCCCCATCGTGGTTTTTCCCAATTGGGTTTCCACATGAAAAATATGTGTGTCATGTGTGATGCTTTTATCTTGTGATGCTTTGTTACTACCTATTGAGCATATGATGGTTATGTGTTTTATGTCTGTCTATAAAGCATACTGAACTAACTGTTGTGACGATCAGAGGATAGTTTACCTATTCATGCATGAGGGTGAAATGGTAGTGTTGTTTTGAGTTAAATGAAAAGCTAAGTGTTCAACTAGTCAATGCTTGTTTTAGACACTCTTGGCTTTACCAGTTGCAGTCTGTGTTGAATAGGTATTCCTGTTTGCCAGTCATTTGGAGTATTTGCTGTCAAACCAATTTTGGACTGTATTTGTGTTTGTACTGATTCACCCCCCCCTCTCAGTACCGGTTTGGTACTAGTGGTTCATCATTGAGTTATCAAGTTCATCATATGTGTCACTAATCTCAACATGACTTAGTTCATCAACACGACATTTGGTGAAGAATCTAACATCTTCAACTAACAAGACTCGATCCGGGATGAGTGAAAATGCAGTTTTGTCATCCAGTTCAGAGGCGACTTTGGGAGTTAAAGAATATTTCAGCGAGGGCTTCTCCACATTTTTGACAACTACGAGATCTTGGATCTTGGGCGCCATTGTAGGTTTCAGGTAAAACTTTGCAAATTAACCTTAGGGTTTACAAACTATTGACGCTTCACACTCGGTAGATAATAGCAATTTGACTAGATCGGAACCAGCTTAACAGTATGAATAGATTGATGTAAATACCTTGAAATTCGCTCTGAATGAAGTTTGATCACCTTGATTCGCTCTGCTCTACTCTCTTGAAAACTTGGTGAATGAAAATGACCGCAAAAATACCTTTAAGTACTCAAAAATACTTTATCAGGCTCCGTGCAAGTTACGTCAAAACATTAAATGCACTCGGTTCACCTTTTACTGGTTTACTCCTTTTTTTCTCGTTTTTAACCAAGTAACCAAATTTCCTTCATTAACCGACTTGATAGGATTCCTGTATACACCGACTTGACAAGTTTCCTGTAAAGTACTTTTAATAGAATTTCAAACTGACTAATTGCATCTTAACTATGCAGATTTTGAATTTTGTACATAATAGAATAGGAACTGTTATGATTTAACCTTTAGAGAATGCAGTCCCTATATCTTCCACAACATTCGCACCATATCCTTGTATTGTAATCCCATGGTACTGCTGCATATTGTCGGTAAGGATCTATGTGAGTTCGGTAACCTCTAGTGTTTGCTCGATGTGGATACCGCATGTAGTTCTTTTGCTTAGACCAGCACTTCTCGGTACTATGTCCATATCTATTGCAGTTTCTACAAAACCCTTTGAATTTTGCCTTCTGATAGTTGTTAACAGACTTTGTCCTACATTGATTAGATGTGTGACCATATTTATTGCAATTGTAACAACATCCATTGGACTTAGTGATATTCGGTTGCTTACCTTTTCTAATCTGGCATATGTTGGCAGTATGACCTTGATTTCCACAGTAGTAGCAAATAGGCTTCTTCCTTTTGATGTTATTCCTGTTTCCAGCTTGCTTTGATGATTCTCCTCTCTCGGTGGTATGAATTCCTTTCTCGGTTGATTCTTTTCCTTTGTAACCGAGTCCTGCATCTTTGTTGGGTCTTCTTGCATTCAGTTGCTCATCCAACATCTTTGATGCTTCATAACTCTTCTCCAATGTTTCCTTGGATTTCTTCTCTGTTTCAAGTTCATTGCTCAACCTTAATACTTCAAGTTTCAATGCTTGATTTTCATCATTCTTTAGAATTGCTTCATGATGTGCATAACCTAGTTGATCTGTCATATTTTGTTGAATACCAGTTAGTCTTGTGATTTCATCATTCTTATCAGATACTAAGACTTCAAGTTGTTGTTTCTCTCTTTGTAGATCTCTTGCTTTATCCTCAGCTATCCTTAATGCATCTAGATTTTCAGTCATTTGTGTACTAAAATGTTCATGTTCTCTTTTCATTGCTTTTAGTTGATCAGCCAATGCTTTGTTCTTTTCTTTCAACATTCCAATCATTTCTTTAGTCTCTTCAGATATACTGTTCTCAGATGATGTCTCGATTTGTTCCACTAACTCTTGAGAATCCTGCAAGTCATCAGATAATCTTCTTCTTACTTTCAAAGATTTTTGCATTTGCTTTTGCATGTCTGCAATCACTTGATTTGCATGATCCAGTTCTTCTTGTAGATATACAATCCTCCGAGATTGTTTATAGCCTTCCATTGATAAGATCTTTCTCTTTAGGTAGTTAAACCCTTTTCCAAGATTCAAGCTCTAATACCAATTGTTAGGCCCAATATAGAAAGCTAATGTACTGAGAGGGGAGGGGTGAATCAGTACTCCAAAACCTTTCTTCAATAATAACCTTACTGTTATGCATAAACAGAATAGTGCAGTAACATAAAATAAAGTTAAAACAAACAGATAACAATCATACATGATTCACTCCATAACACATATATTTTGGTTACGCAGAAACTCTTGGTTAGAGAGAAAAACTGTGGTGGGGATGGCACCCACAACTTCACTACTGCAATAATAAAGATTGCTCGGTTAGAGCTACATTTAGCTATTTCTTATAGCTTACCCTGTTAGGAGTAACAAGATCTATTAGATCTACCTTGCTAAAGGATTTTACAACATTGATCTGAATGTTGCACTTGGTTAGAGGCTTTACAATTTATAGACTTGGTTAGAGTCTTTTACCCTATTAAAGGTTTCTCTTTCAACTTCACAATATTACAATAAAATCATTACAAATATCTGCAACTTTACATCTGAAATGTTATAGCAGATTCTATGTGCTCAGAATAAGATTACCTTGCTTATAGCATACCTCGGTAACCCATATTGTAACTCGATAAACCCTTTTGTTTACTCTGTTCTTCAACTATTCTCTGATAACCTTCTCGGTGACCTCTCTCTGTCTCTGTAACAGTCTTTCTTCACACACTTTTACTTTCTTCTCGTGATGTATAAATAGATCTCTTAAAGCGGTGACCTTATTCATTGCTTCGATCTTACAAACAAGATTCCTTGAATGAATAACTAAACACAATATTTCATTGGTTAGATTGACCTTGCAATCATACACAATCTTCTAGTGCAATTTCCAATGTAATAACGATTAGATGTGCCTTGATCTTGTAACACATTTTCATGTGCATGTCTAGGTTCAATGTATCTGGTAACACGTTTCACTTAGTGAATATCAACTCGGTGTGTTAACTTTACTGCTCGGTAGCCATAAAAAGATACTCGGTAAACAACTCGGTGAATACTGCGTTCTGTGACTGCTTTCTTCTATAACCGACTAGACTGTTCATACTGACTTCTCTGTGTTTACCGACTTCATGATTTGGTAATGTTAACCGACTAGAATATATAGTATGACTTTGAATATAAAAACTAATGGCAATTTGATAAGTAGTAACAGTTTTTGTCTGTTGTTTTAAGCTCAAAGTAGATTGCCCCAACTAGGTTCAGAATTTTGCCCCTACTCCAGAAACAAACCTTTTATTATGGATATATACAATGGTCACCAAGCCATGGTGAGATGTTGTTGTGCTTGAATATTTACATTAGGCTTTACTATGGATATGTATAATGATGACCAAAAGTGGAATGCATGGCATATGTACCAATAGATGGAAGAGATGATCTATCACAAATAGTGCCTATTTGTAGGTTTTCACCATTTGTTTTTATTGCACTTTTTCCCATATTTGATTTTTTTTTTTTTTTCACTTTTTGGGATTTTTTTGATTTTTCACTTTTTGGGATTTTTTTCTTTTTCACTTTTTTTTTTGGATTTTTTGCTTTTTCACTTTTTTTGGGGATTTTTTTGTTTTTTCATATATAAATTTTTTTGACATACAAACTGTTGATAAGCTCTTCAAACAGATCACCTTCTGATGTTGATAGTTGGTATGCCCTATAACCATATGTAGCCACAATGGCAAATGGACCTAGCCAATTTGGTTCAAACTTTCCTTTCTTCTCGCAATCTTGTTGATTGTGTGGATTTTCCTTCAATACTAGATCTCCAATTTGGAATACCCTAGGTCTAACCCTATGATTATAGCTCCTTGCCATCCTTTGTTGATATGCTTTCAAATGATCAAAAGCATTCTGACAACGTTCTTGCAACAATTCCAACTCTTGTAACCTAGCTACTCAGTGTTCTTCATTTGGAATTAGACCTTTTAGTGACACTCACAAGGCAGGTATCTCAAATTTGATGGGAAAGATTGCTTTAGATCCATAGACAAGAGAATATGGCATGGCTCTAGTGGGAGTTCAGATGCTTAGTATAGTAGGCCCACAAAGCAGGATTTAATTGAACATGCCAATCTCAGCCAGCATCATTGATTGGCTTTTTCAGGGTTTTCAAATAGTTTTGTTAGATGCTTCAACTTGACTATTCCCTTGTGGATAATATGGTGTGGAAAATCTATGTTGGATATGAAATCTATCACAAAGTTCCTTTACATCTTGATTCTTGAAAGGCCTGCCATTATCTATAATGATAGAAATAGGAATGCCATAGCGAAAAATGAGGTAATTCAAGATGAAGGAGACAATTTTCTTTCTATTGACCACAGTTAGAGGAATAACTTCAATCCATTTTGTGAAATATTATGTGGTTGTGATTATGAACTTGTGACCATTTGTATAAGGAGGGTGATCTTTCCCCACGAGATCAAGACCCCATTGAGAGAAAGGCCAAGAATTTGCAAGGGTGTGCAGCTCTTGAGTTGGTGCATGTATGAGATTTCTATGAATTTGACATTGTTTGCATTTCCTTGTAAACTGAAATGATTATTTCTTCATAGTCGGCCAATAATAGCCCAATCACATGAGTTTCTTTGCAAGAGTAAGACCACTTCAATGAGTGCCATAGATACCTTCATGAACTTATTTCAAGGCCTTCTTAGATTTTTCATTTTCAAGACCCCTTAGGAGAGTACTATCTATACCTCATCGATAAAGGGTATCCACAGTGATGGTATAACGAGTGAATTGTCGAATAAAGTTTCTTTTTTGGTTTCTTGATAGGTCAGGGGGAAGGTTATTATCTTTTAGGTAGATATAAATTTGACCATAACGAGAGGAATCAGGTCCCATTATATGGAAAATGATTTGGGTATCGGGGGAATCATAAGTAGGATGAAATAGTTCTTCCACCAGGAATTTGTAACGATCTTGATGTTTTCAAATCTGTGGAAGAGAAGCAAGTGTTGCCATAGCATCGACAACTTTGTTATCAGACCTTGAAATTTGTTCAAATGCGATTTCCACAAAGTACTACTTGAAATCATCAATCATCCCTTTGTAAGGAATTAGTTTGTCATCTTTTGTCAGATAATCATTATTGACTTGATTGATTACCAGTTGAGAATATCCATAAACATGTAGGTCTCTAATATTCCATTCAATAGTCATTTTGATCCGAATAACTAATGCCTCATATTCTACCATGTTGTTGGTACAAGGGAAATTCAATCTGTATGACTTCAGGATAGTATGTATTTGATGTGTTATGAACAATATGTCTACCCCTAATCCATGTTGAGTATAAGAGCCATCAAAATATAATTTCCATGTTTGTTTTGTAACTATAAGAACATCTGCATCTGGAAATTCAATATGTAAAGGATTCTTATCACACAATAGTGTTTCAACTAGTTGATTTGTTATTACCTAACCCTTTCTATCTTTTTTGTCTATATGCTCAATATTAAAATTCACTCAAGATCATAAACCACTTAGCTAATCTCTCTGTCAGTGTCATTTTGTTGAGAAGATACTTCAACGGATCCATTTTAGTTATGAGCTTGACTGAATGTGTTAGCATATAGTGTCACAATTTTTGAGAAGCAAACACTACAGCTAAACATGTTTTTTCAATAGATGTATAGTTAAGCTCATACCCCACTAAGGTCTTGTTGATGTAATAGATAACTCTTTCTTTTTTTTCATGGTCTTGTTGTGCTAAAAGATCTCCCAATGATACCTTTGTGGTTGTTATGTAGAGAAACAATGGTTTACCTTCTATTGGTGACATTAAAATAGGTGGATTCATCAAATATTCTTTCAGTGTGTTGAAAGCTTCTTCACATTTGTCACCTCATCTGAATGGAACATTCTTGTGTAGCAGATGAGTAAATGGATGACATATATCTAACAACTTAGAGATGAATCTTGTGATAGATTTTAACCTTCCTTGTAGAGACCTTAGGCTACTAATATTCTTGGGTGGTTCCATTTCCATGATTGCTTTTACCTTTGTTGGATCCACTTCTATGCCTCGAGCTAAAACAATGTATCCTAAAAGCTTGCTAGATGTGACTCCAAAAGCAAATTTCTTTTGATTAATATGCAACTTGAATTTTTCTAGATGTTGAAAGATCTTATCCATGATCTCAAGATTTCCTTCTCTGGTGAATGATTTTGCTAACGCATCATCAACATAGTCTTCCATCAAGGTATGCATCATGTCATGGAAAATTGTTGTCATTTCCCTTTGATATGTTGTGATTACGTTCTTTATCCCAAAAGGCATGACATTCCAGAAAAATATGCCCCAAGGACATGTGAAAGTTATCTTCTTCTGATCTTCAGGTGCTATCCTGATTTGATTATATCTTGAAAAATCATCCATTAGAGAAAACATGGCATGTCCAACTATTAGATCCACAATAATATATGTGTTTGGTAAGGGAAAGTCATCCTTTGGACACACTTTGTTGAGATCCCTTAAATTTGTGCATACCCTGATACTTTTATCTAGTTTAGAGATAGGTACAATGTTTGACACCCATTTTGGATAGGTGATTGATCTTATGAATCCCAAATCTAACAATTTTTTTAATTATGCTTTACAAGTAGAGCTATGTGGGGATGCATTTTTCTTAATTTATATTTCACTATCTTATCTCCAGGAGAGACATTTAAATGGTGCATTATTAAATCCAGATTCAATCCTGGCATATCTGCATATGACCAAGTAAAGTTTATTTGTCTTTTTTCTAAAAAATTCAATGAAATCCTTCATCTCATGCTCTGACAGTGATGTTCCTGGGTGTATGATCCTTGGACTTTCTTGCATACCAATGTTAACTAATTATGTTGACATGATCAATATTTAAGACCTCTCCTGATAATATTTGGGAAGAGTGGCAAGTATCCCATCATCTGGCGCCTCAAGGAGGTTTTCACCATTGGCTACGTCCTTTATTTTTACTTTTTCTTGATCTAATGTTGCCATGAAATGGTTTTCAGCATTAGACCTGATATTTGATTTATTTATTTCACTTTTGTGACTAAGAGACTTGGCACTCCCTTGAGTAGAAGATGCATTATTAGATTCGCTGGTGGAAGATGTTTTGGGTTGTCCAACACTGAGATATAAAGCAATGGCATAGTCGTTAGGAAAGGCATCTATCTCAATGGATTCATTTTTCTCCCAACCAATAAGCTCTAGATGTATCAAAGATAAAGGGTCATTTGATTGGTCAGTTTCAAAAGTAGTGAGGGTCATAATGGAAATGTCAAAGTTTTCAATGGTTACATCCAAATCTATTATGTTACTCTCCTTATAATGACTTCTCACGATTAGTCTTTGATTGTCCTAGATATAGTCAGAATCGATAAGTTGTGATTCTAATTCAAGTGGTCTATACTCTGACATTTGTCCTGCATATGAATAAAATATACCAACATCAACATCTTTTGCATAACATGATCCTTCAGAGGATTATTTAGACTATCACGAGTCCCACTCCCACTCAATGGAGTTTGTTTCACTAGAATCTTGTAACCTGAGGATTTGTTCATAGACGTTATGGGTATCTTCTTGTTGTTGGATATTGTTGGTCATTATTGCTGCTAGGATATTTTATTGTCATTGATGTCAACATATTCCTATGTATTGCTCCGGTGATTGGTGATTGGGAAGATCTTATGATCCAGTTTATTGTTTTGCTTTGTTGATCACTGTTTTGCAGAGCTCAGTATATCCTTTGGTATATTCTGGTGTGATCAGATCTTGTCCTGAGTTTTTAGGATATTGCTTGGGATGGTCTTGTGTATCTTCATTTCAGATGGTTCATGATTCGGTGCTCCACAAGTTATCTTTCTTCATGATAGTTGTCGATTGGTTGTGTTCTTGAGCTTTCAGACGTTGACCGATGAAGATTTGATAAGTGGTGTTGGTAAAATTGTTCCTGGTGATTCTAATGTTCTTGCTAGTATTTCCTAGTTGTGTAGTATTTGTTTTAATGATCTGCATTGATCATTGTGCAATATTTTGATGGTTTATATGAACCAGTGATTCTTTTTGTGTTATGCGGTTTTCCTAGTGGTGTAGCATGTTGTGGTTGATCTTGGTGTGATTTTTGATGGTGTTGTGCGTTTATGAATTTTTTTAGGACCATTTTATGCTATGTAAACCATTATATTGGTCAGGTGGTTGATCTTTGTATCATGTGATGTAATTTTGTAATTGAGGGTTGAGGGTTTAGCCGATCTTGTTATCAAGGTTGATGATTTGTATATATATGTGATATATTCATGTAATTTAGGTGTTGATGTTAAGTCTGCATTATCAGAAAGAGGTTTATGTGCTAACAAGTGATTTATCCTTCGATGTTGAGTTTGAGGAGTGATTGTTGTTGCAGAGAAGACAACCGTGCTTAACCGAAATTGTAATTTGGCATTTGGAAATGTTATTCCTTCAGTTTATTTCTTCCATATTGTAGTCTGAATCTTATTGTAACTCAGTGAGAATTCTCTGACAATTGTAGCTTTCTGGGCCATTATCTTTTGAGCAGTGAGCTCTAGGCAGTGTGCCTGAATGCATGTGCATTCCCCATTGTAATATTTTCACATACTAATGCAGAGTATCATTTTACTATGGGTAGGTTCCCACCATGGTTTTTCCCTTAACTGGGTTTTCCATGTCAAAATCCTGGTGTTGTGTATTGTGCTTTCAATTTTCTTATCTATCTTATTATTGCAATTTATCAGATCTGTGTTTTGTGTTTAAATTTGTTAATCCGGTGAAGACTAATTCACCCCCCCCCCTCTCAGTCTTCCTTGTCACTAACACTTCTTTCTTGTGAGCGATCTCTTCTTTTTCTCGACTACTATTTTTCTCTTGTTGCTTACAGACTACTTCATCTTCATGTTGATGCTTACATATCATTTTATTTTCTTGCTTTTGAGTTGGTTTGTCATGTCCAAATCCTAGTCCCATCTTGTTTTTGGCATTTTGAGAGGGAAGTTGTATAGGTTCTAGAATACCTTATTTTATTTTGCCTATAGGACCACTATCACCATAGCCCATTTTATGTAGGATATGAAATCCTTTTCCATATTGTTATATTGGTATTCTAACATAGTTTACTTCTTGTTGGGAGTTCTCTTTATCTTCGTATAACCACTATAGAACATCTTTGTCTTCAGTTTCTTCAGATAAATTCCCCACTCTAACAAATGATCCATCAAATATTTTGAGAGGTTTTGAAGCCAATTGTTGCTTTGATGTTGATGATTTCCCATATGATCTAGGAGAAAGTGGCAAATCTGATAGAGAATATTCTCCTATTCTTTTATCCTTCAACTGCACCTTTTTCTCAAATTTTGCCAAAATAGATGCAAGTGAATTCTCCTTAGGTGGTGGACTAGAAGAAGATGCTTCTCTACTATGAGAGATAATGATATATGTTATAGGTTTGACTATGTTACAATAATGAAAAGGGTTTGAATCTGCAGGAATTGTGATTTATTGGTCGTAGAAGGGAAACTTCAAACATTGATGATAGGTTGATGGAATAGCTTGCATATCACTGATCCATGGCCTACCCAAAAGTATGTTGTAAGATAGATCCAAGTCTAAGACTTGACATGGTGTATCATTTTTTATGGCCCCCACTCTGATTGACAACACTACTATTTCTTTAGAAGAATTTTCTTCTTCATCATAGGCCTTTATTGTGATCTTTTTCCGAGGATCGACCACCTTCTCAGAAAATCCCAAAGCACAAACAAGAATTCATGAACAAATGTTTAAACCAACTCCTCCATCTATGAGGACACGTTTGACTCATGTTTTATGAATGAGGTCTTCAATATGAAGGGGATCATTATGTGGATGTTGTAGAGACATGTCATCATTTTATGTAAAGGATAAACAATGAGGCGTTGTTAAATGCCCCACCATGGCTTGGAATTGATCAACACCCAAATCATTAGGGACTATGGTATATAGTAGAGCTCTTTCTAAAATTTCTTTATGTGTTGGTGAGAGTTTTAATAACTCCAATATGGATATTTGTGCAGGTGTCTTTTGTAACTGATCCACTATGTTGTATTATTTAGAAGTGGATGTTGCATCCATTGTTGGACATTGCAATGTCCATAGCCGTACTTCTTGTGATTGCATTCACAAGTTCAAGTTGTTGTTTCTCTTTAACCACAATGGCATTGACCACATTGTCATAAGTGTGAGCATATTTAACTCTTTCTTTTCCTTTGTTATCTTTTATTGTTGATGCTTCACCCTTTTCATAATTCAGAAGTGGAGTTTTGAAAGCAACATGTGATTCATTTGTTTTATGTCCATCCACATTTATCATTAAGAAAACACTCCCTAATGGTGTCTCATTGTCCTCTATCTCCAAGGACCTTGTGAGTCTGTTGATTGGCTCTCAGCAATAGCACGGACCTCTCAAAAGGACTACTTGAAGAATGAGTATGATATGCTATGATTCTAGATGTAAAATGTTAGATGGATGATCATGATGCTATACTAATACACTTGCTATGCTGAAAATGCTAGATGTAAAAGACTAAAATGTTGATACGCTAAATTAAGAATTCAAAATTAGTGGGGGTTTATGATTGAAAAATGAGGGGGATTATAGATTTTCCAAGGAATGAGCCTAGGTAGCAGGAATCAACGGTCTGGATTTGATCTAGAGATATGGACGGTTGGAGATGAAGAGGTTAGAGAGAAAAGGGGATCTTGTTCCCTTTGTGAGAACAAATTGCCAATTGGAAGATGGAGAAAACTAAAGAGAAGGCCAAGTGTCCTTGGTTTGTTGAAATTGCCATGTGTCTCTTAGGTTGTTGAGGATAATTGGTGAATTGAATATTTAGAAATATTTAATTTGTGAGACATATGCTAATGCAGCCATTTGATGTGGCACAATAGGACAAATGGGTTAGATGATGAGGTGGAGGGTGGTTTAGATTAGGATCCATGTGACTTAATTTGAATTAAAAATTCAAATTAAATGAGAGGGAAATAATTAAATAAAACAAATTAATTAATTTTGTTCATTTAATTAAGAAATGAAGAGAATGATTTAAGATGGGAAAAATTAGGAAATGAACTATATAAATAAGTTATTCAATTTATTTATAAGCAAAAGAATTAAGGATTATTAATTAAATAACTCGTAATTAATTAATTCTCTCCAAGCCAATTTTAGGTGTATATAGTAGATACCATAGACAAACTCGGGAAATAAGAGAGTGTTCATCACACATTATCGAAGTTGTCATGAGGAGAGTCAAAGATAGACTTACTAGCGACAAAGGAATGAATTGACTGAACTAAAACTATTGGTGTAGCAAAGAAAACGGAGACAGTAGGCAATGTTTGAACACCAGACACAAAGGGAGTTACCACAAAAATCACTGGAGTAGAGACCTTGGGAACAACTTTTGATGTGGGTTTATGTCCTTGTCTGACTTGAGGCTTCTATAGGTCCTCCTCTAGGTATTCTTCCTCTTGTTCATCTCTTTCTTGCCCATCTTCTTCTTCATCTTGTTCTTCAACTTGCTCTTTTTCTTGAGTGGATGTTTCTCCTTGTTTAGCACCCTTATCCTTACCCATTGTAAACTTGTATCTGAGTGTCTTCTTAGTGGACTGAATATCTTTTTTTTTAATCCTCAACTCTCATTTCTTGTTGATAGGTCCTACAGTATCTTCCTTCAAACCTATATTTAAAGGTTTTACCTTTATCCCTTTGTTTTGCAACCATATTTTTGTTTTGCTAAAATGGGCTGAAATCTCTCTCTAATAGAATTTGACTCCTTTTGGGACCACTAAATTGGGGGAAGAGGAGAATCAAATATCTTCTTTTGCCTCATAGACATGATCAAGGATTTTCTTATCATCTTCCATATCTTCTAGAATTTTGTTAAGGTTAAGATGTTCTATTTGCTCCAATGTGAGCCAATTGTAATCTATTCTTATATATCCTACATTCATCCCATATGTCTTCTACTCTATGCATATATGCATAGCTCATTTTCAGCATGTTCTTCATGCCTCGATAATAAAAATACACCCTTCTTTTAAACATCTTCAAAGTGACCAATTATAATTCTGACTCCACAAGCTTGGCCTTGTATGATGTTGTCACTGAATACCTACCAATGGTGAGAGGGAATCTAAATCCAACTTTGTATGATTCAAAATGTTTATCATGTACTGCCATGATCTGTCTACACAACTCCATTAGTACAATCTTATCAATGGGTTATTTAGGGAGCATGTAAGGATAGCCATCAAAGTATCCAACTCTAATGTATGTGAAGGTTGAAAGTTGTAGATACATACAACCATATTTGTTGACAATATCCCAAGATTATTGTGATACCCTTGTTTTCACAAGCTTTATATCAAACACGCACGTGAAGGATCCAAAGAATGTATGATTAACTCTTTTGAAATGTTTAACACTATTTTTTAGTCAATTGGGAGTAATAATCATGCACTAGTAATTGTCTTATGTCACCTTTTGAGGTGAGACTGGGAAAGTGTCTCATTGAAGCAGATGCATATGCCAAGTATGAAGTCATGCAAAACTTCAGTATAGTTGGTACTTTGGATAATTGATCACAGATAACATCATTAATCTGCTTTTCCCAAAAGATCTTTGAATTTCCCTTCTTAATGATATAGATGTATTGGTACATCCATTCTTGGAAAACATTATATTTCAGAAGACCTTTGACCCTACTAAGAAGGGTGATCAAATCATTTACCTTTTCCTTGAAATCACTTCTCTTGAGAGTTTTTGACCACCTTGCAATTGTAGGTCTTTGTTGTTTGAGCCAACTAGTATTGATGATCCTTTTACATTTGTAATTGTGTGTTGCGTAATAGTTTTGTGTTGATTGCATGGTGATATCAGCATACTCTTCAACACTTCGACTTTTGAATATTTTATCAAAGAATTCATCATCCAACCTTATTATAATATTTCCATCTACATATTTCACGTGCATATTTTATCCACATTGAAGTGGATAGCTATTGCTCATCGATGGATACTAGGAATGAGGCAACCAGATGTATGCTACTATTAACAACTTGTTGCATTTCAAGAGATGGTGGTTGATTGTTAAACCTCTTTAGGAACTTGGATATATCAACATGCTTGGTCTCTATATCTTTAATATTATTAATGTTTGAAGATATTGAAGTAGCTAGGAACATATTTTGATACTTATACTTCATGTTATTTTTTCTCAGAGATGGCTTAGACATGTTGGAGGAAGCTACAATGTCGTTTCAACAATTTTCCTAGAGTTAGAAAAATTATGCATTTCAATAAAACTTTCCTGAAATTCATGAAAGGATACATAGTAAAGATTTATGCAAATCGAGATTTGAATTCTGAATTACATATGGAAAGGTAGTGCAATTTTTATGTCCATTGGGTTTTAAAAGCCTATTTACGCTTATGAAAAAAATATTGTTATGTTCATCGGGTTTTCAAACTTGATGGACATATGGGAAAGAACATATACAATGTAAGTCGGGGTTTAAACCCTGATCTACACTTCGTAACATATCTCAAATGTTGATTGGGGTTTAAACCTTGACCTACATATGAAATGTAGATTAGTTTGTTGGTGATACTAGTTAGGGGTTTAAACCTTGAACCACATTGACTTCAAAACAATGTAACTCAAGATTTAAACCCCAAACCACATGTTAATTTTGATTTTGGTTAATGGTGGGTGTCGGTTGGCCTTTGAAACCCAACTAACACAAAGGAAATATCGAGTGTTCATCAAGTTCCAAAGCCCAACCAACACACCATTCAATGTGTTGCGGTGGTAGGGTTGTGTGGATCAAGTCTAGAAACCCGAACTACACCATGTCAATGGTAGAGGGTATAGTTTGAGTTTTTAAACTTGAACCACACCTTGTTAGGCATTTCGGTTTGACAATGTTGGGATCCAAGCCCTCGAAAATGCAAGGAAGAGTGGAGAGAAAAGGAGGGAAATGTGGGAAATAACCTCGCCTTCCCTTTTAAGAAAATAAAAACAAGAAACAAAACCCCTATAAATAAATGAAATAAAATAGCAAACATAAAAAAGGCAAGAAAAAATAGCATACATGAAAACATGAAAGAAATTCATGAGGTGATTTCAAGCATGGGAAAGGAGAGAAAAAAACGTAGAGGCAAGACAATTACTTTGAGAAATGGAAGGAGAAAAATGACTAAAAATAAGCTCTAAAGTCAATTTAAAACCAAACTCTTAAGTGCCATAAATGCCAAATGCGTGAGAGTTGGACATGTACGTTAGGTTTCAAAACTCAAATTGCATGTTCATCGGTGATGGATATGTATTTCAGGTTTTGAAACCCAAAGTACATATCACTTTGGATAATATGTATTTCGGGTTTCAAAACCTGAAATACACATTTTTGTAGAGAAGGAAAGAATGTAATTTTGGGGAAAAATCTTGAAATTACACAAAAATAGAAATGACTAACTTTGAAAAGTGGTCTTTTGGAAAATTCAAAAGGACAAAAAGGGATCCAATTGAAATATTTCACAGGGATCATAGAGCGTGCTTAGAGGACGTGAGCTACGAAATAGACAATTTTCGAAGGGGTTATCATATGATTTGAGCGAGTTGAAATCGAGGATAACATGATACAATCTTACTTTATCATCACAAATTATAACCTTGCACAATTTACACCACCTTTTGTGCCCCTACTTTAGTGTGCTCCATCTTAGCTCTTACCTAAGTCCATTTTTAACCTTTTTACCTCAAAATTTATGTCATGTATCTGCATAGTGATTTGAACCATGACATCGGGTCATGTTCTCTTTATTTCCTACCTGTTTGCCCTATTTTTAGTGGAAAGGGGTGCCCTGGGTGTCCTTGTCCTCCTTAAATAGGACCTATTTTAACTATGTTGGTGCACTTCCCCTTCCCAGTGATTTTGGATCTTGGTGTCTCAATTTGACCATTGGAGATCTATCTAATTGGTAAATTACCTTGGGAACCCTATATAAGAGTATCCTTTCAATTCACTTTCACACCATATCATCCATACTTATCCATTCCACATCCATCCACAAGAAACATCAAGCATCTTCAAGTATTCAAGACAACATTTCATCCCACAATATCCTTCCAAACTACATCAATTTTTATGCAAGCATGTGTTTATGATTGAGTCTCTTATGCAATGAAGTTGAGATCAGAATAAAAGTAAAAGACTATGGACTAGGAGAATATTATATGAGTCATGCTTGTTGGCAATTCACACTCATCCAGTGATTTCAAGTGACATTTAGTAGTTGCATATTGGTCTAGGATTGTCATTGATGGCAACTCTTCATTGTGATTCGATCTGGCAGTTGTGATTCATCTTATCTGGAAGCTGGTGTTAATCGGTAGCTAGTTAACTGGTAAAACAAGGTATTTTGGTAATGTGTTGGTCCAGAATGATTTATGATGATTGCGGTGTTTTCAGTGATTTTTTTGGTGATATCGGTGATAGGGAAGACCTTTGAGAAGCATGTGATTATAATCTTTTGGTCTGGTGCTATGTTTTGTTCAAGATTGAAGCCGACTTTGAGCTACATGTTACATCTCTTGAAGCCAACATGAAGGAGATTTCTTTTGTGTTATGACCGGATATATAAGATCGATTTGGAGATTGATTTTCATGGTGTTAGAGATGTGGTGATCCATTTTGGTACGATTGAGTGCAATTTCACGTGTGCATTTTTCTTTCAGACCAACCGGTAGTTGACTAAGACAGAAACAGAGTATTTAGCAGAGTAGAGACAATCATAGATTCAACACTTTACCGATACTCATTTTTACATAGTCAGATGCTAATTAAGAGTTCATTTCATTGTATTTACTCATTGTAATCAAATTTTAAGTCAGTGAGACTTCCCTGAAGGTTGTAGCCTTCCGGGAAACTTTATTTGAGCAGTGAGCTCTAGGTAGTGAGCCTGAATGCAAGTGCATTCCCCATCTATGTAATATTTATGTACTCCTAGCCATAGTATATGAATATTGTGGGTTCCAGCTCCACCATGGTTTTTCCCTTTCCGGGTTTCCACGTAAAAAATCTTGTTTTATGGATTTGTGTATTCTTTGTTTCATGTTTATGTTCTTTTCTGTTATGCATTGTTAACTGGTGGATAAAGAATAAGTTTGTGGTTTTAACTTCTAGTAGATCACTATTTCAATCTTCCCTCTCAGTGATCTCTGATTATAACAATTGGTATCAAAGCCTACTTCCTTTGAGGAAGCTTAATCGCTTGAGGAAGATATGGGACATTGATTTAATGGATTCCAATTTTTAGAGACAACTCAATGTGGCACTTGAGGATCTTGATGCAGCCAGAAGTGAGGTCTGTACCTTGAAGAAGAACCTAAATGTCGTTGATGAATTCATTAGTGAGCTAAAGGATCAAGCAAGTATCTATAGAGAAAAGAGGAGGGAATTAATGGACAAGTTGAAGGAGAAAGAAGACCAGATCATGAAATTCCAAGATAAAGTTGATGAGGTTAACAAGCTTGAGAGAGATAATGTTCCTTTGAAGAATGAGATGCAATCCATTATAATGAGACTGACTAAAGAAATTGAGGACTAGAAGAAGAATGAAGAGAATATGGCACAATAATTGAAGGAAAGAGTTGATGAATGCTTCAGGCTTACCTATGAGAATGATCAGTTGAAGCTTGAGTTGACTCAATCAAGGAATAATGGTCAAGAACTTGAAAGACAGGTTGCTATCTTGAGAGATGAACTTGTTGATGGTATGATGAAAGAATAAGATTCTGGTCAAATACTGAGAGGGGGGGGGGGGGGGGTGAATCAATAGATAGAAAAACTGATATAAACTTTCACCAATCTCAAAATCAACATCTCAAAGTAAACATTAAAATGACAAATTAAACCACCGAACTATAAATGCAATATCACTGTCAAAATAAACCGGTTGACTGTTTCAACAAATTAACAGTAAACAACTTGAAACTTATAAACATCCAAATACTTTACTGACATAAGTAAAACCTCATTTCATATTGTTGTCAGTTATCATGATATATCAAAGTGGATTAAGTAGTTAATCAATTCAACCATAGTAAAAATAACCACAAAAACATTCACCACTTGACACAATATTTTTGACGTGGAAACCCAAATGGGAAAAACCACGGTGAGATGGTACTCACAAGTTAACTATCTGAACTCTTCTGAAGTTCGCCCTGTTAGGAGCCAAGCCTGTTAAAACTTTACAAAAAATCTTGTTAAGAACGGATCCTGTTAGGGACCACCCGATTAAGGGATTGACTATAATGCCTTGTTAGAAGCAATACCCTATGAGGAGTAACCTCGGTAGAGGAATTGAAATCCAAGCTAATGGACCACCTGGTTAGAGGATTTAAATAACACTGAGCTTGTTAGAGCTTACCTGATTAGGGAATTTTAACTACTGTAATTGTTAGAAAACAACAGGGGTTTGTTGATATGTTTGATTAGCACTACACTTGCTTGTTCAGATCCTTTTCATGCTCCTATTTACCTTTACACAAACTGCAGATACATCATCCGGTTCAGCAACCACACACTCAACTGAAACTTTGCCAACTCTGAAACAAAACAACTCATCGGCCTTATAAATAAATCAATAGGTCAGTAACACAACAAAAACCTAATTCTCTCATAGAGATTACAAACAAGTCAATTCTGGTATGACCATTGGATTACATAACAATCTTTGCACATCATTCAAGAAAGCCTCGACCGCTCCTTGATCACCGCTTCATCAAACTCAATAACTCATCACGTGCTTTGCATTACATGCAATATACTTTCTCATTCCCATGATAAAAACCATTATCTCAACACACCAAAAACACTTTAAAAATCTCTTCATACAATATGCATACATGTCATAATCATTACCGCTCATCATCAGATCATAAACCAATACAACCAATTCACCAAACTTAATCGGTTATGGTTTATCAAATCAACGGCTAGGGTTTACCAGTTCAACTCTTCATTACTTGGTAATACCAGTTCACTCCACAAACTTACCTACCAGTTACAGTTCCCTTCACTAGCTCTTCCTACTAGTTACAAAACAACAATATCATTACCGATTAATTGACATCAATGCCAACATAACATATCATTAATGCAATCTTCATACAAATGCCAACACTTTCTACTGCCAATGATTACAAGGACAAATTCAAAGCTAGTTCAACAAGACTTGATGAGATGCTCGAAAGTCCAAGACATGGAAAGGATATGCAAGGTCTAGGATTTGAGAAAGGTGAATCCTCCGGATCTAGACAAGGTAATGTTAAACCCGATCAGAAGAAGAGCAATAATCCTCTAGTAAGACACCCTAATGCTCATAAATTTAATGGTAGATGATTTACTTGCAACAAATTTGGTCATATGGCGAGTCAGTGCAGAAGTAGGATGAATAATGGTATGATGAACACCATGAATAATGTTCCTACCTTTATCGATCAGTGTTTCATATGCAATAATTTTGGACACGAGTCAAATGTGTGTAGAGCGGTAATGAATAACCTTCAGAACAAAAGATGTTATGCTTGTGGAATATTTGGACATATTTTTAAACAATGGAGATCAAGACATAATTAGGTGAACTTCAATTCTATGAAGAATAATGTTGTTTGCCAAGCATGCAACAAAACCGGTCACATTGCAAAGTACTCCAGAAGCAAGAACAATGCTTAGGTAGGCAAGAACAAATCAGATGAGAAAGGAAAAGAGAAGGTAGAAGAGATCAAGTAGAAGCATGAGAATTAGATTTGGGTGAGAAAGGATGAATCGAAAGCTGACAATGGGTCTGCACCCGAATCTGGTGCAGGATCTTCAACCGACAACTAGGGCTATATGCCTTAAGAGGAGCTTTTCATGGAGATTCTAAGAACCCCCTCTTCCATGGTCTGCAATCGATTCAGGAAGGTTGCAGAGGGACTGAATCATATGTGCAGATGATATCCAGAAGTTTCTAAAAGATCTTGTGCTTTGGTATGAAATTTCATGAAGATCGTGATAATTGGTTGCTGCATTTATTACAATGAAAAAATAGGTTTTCAAAGTATAAAAGTGTATTTCAAGACTTCATTAGTCATAATGCGATCAAGCGAGTAATCTAGCTGAGTGAGAGAAAGAAACTTGGTGACCTCAACAATGATTTCAACAAATTCTAAGTGAATTCTAGCGCTCGGTTGTGAAGCAAGGTACTTATCTATTCAAATTTTTAGCTTTTCGCAAACCCTAGGATTCAAAATGGCTTCAGTTTCTGGTATTACGACTCCTTTGGTGGTTGAGATCAAGGATAGGGCTTGTCCAGTATTCAAGAAACATCCATTCAAATCAGTTGAGGATGATCTGATAGGTGCATTCTCATCTGTGCCCTACTAATGCAAGAGCATCGGTCTAGTTCTTACTAGTTGAGCAATTTTTCAGTGGAATTGCTTGAGATCATCACATTTCTTCTTGCTTGAGTGTTAGCATTGTGGTTTTAGGTTTATTCCCTTGTGTTTGTGATCTTTGTTGTGTTCGAGTTTCATGGTATTTGGCTTTGTTCCTAGTAAGTTATCGATTTCGGTATTGGCCCGGTTGATATGTTCTTACCGGTTAGTCTAGCAGTGTGTTGAGCGAAGTTGGATCAGGTTGCAGTTGACCTCCGTGACTTGTGGATCATTGGAGATGTTGCTTTGGGCCTTGGCCGGTATTCTCGGAGGTCCGCATATCATTTTATGTTTTTATGTTTGTTCTTAGTGATTTGAGCCGACATGTTACCGTTGCACGTTTCATAAACCAGTTGGTCTTTGGTCCGACTTGATTGAGTTGTAATTATTTGCAGATGGTATAAATGGAAGCTGGTGAATCATTTGAGAAGGAAAAAGTTAGAAGATAGAAGACAGAAGACAGATTTATGAGATCAAGCGAAGATGTAGATCCGGCGAGGTTGTGATCTAATTGGACTGAGGCCGGAAGGCTGAGGTTCGACCTTAGTCCAAATTAGGGCAAAATCGGCAGACTGTTTCCGGAAGCCGATATGATATGTGGATGACCTGCACACCTTCTAATTGTGTTGTAACTGTTATTTGTATCCTAGATTGCGATCCAGAATGTGGCATGTGTAATTCTTCAGATTGTAATAAGATTTATTCGACAAACTGTTTACCGGTAATGTGTTATGTTATGTTACCAGTTGTTCTTTCTACTATTTTTTGGCATCTTGTTATCGGTTACTGGTATATCTTGCATGGTTTATGTATTAAGCTACAAGGTTGGTTTGTCCTTCATTGGATCTCCCTGCCTTGACTATGTCAAATAGTATTAGAGCTAGTTTGTGAGCATGTTGTTGGACAGAGTGTTGTTTGTGCACCAGTTGGTTGGAGAGAAAATTGAGGCAAGTTGTGGACTTGTTCAGATCGTTGAACATGAGGCAGAGCAAGTTTTGCAAGTAGATCGTTGATCCTAGAGCTTGAGCTTGAGGCAGTTAGTGGGTGGAGACTTGAATTGATCACCGATTGAGGCAAGCTAAAGTTTGGACCGGTAGATCGTCGTGGAAAGGCAACCAAAAGCTATAGTTAGATCATCGAACCCCCTGAGGTAGTTGCAAGTACCTACTGACATATCATTGAACTAGATCAAGTGATGGGACTCACTTTTGAATTAACCCTGAGAGTCTGATGCAGGAGCACCGATCTCGTTCTTACCGATTGAGCAGTTTTTCAGTGGAGTTGCTTGAGATCATGGCATTTATTCTTGTTTGAGTGTTTAGCATTGTGGTTTTAAGTATGGTACACTCCTTATTTGCTTGGCACTATACTTCTTGCAAGAGATACTCGATATCAATGTCAAGGTCCAATGGATCTATGATAGACCGATGACCATGCAAATCAAGGAAGGTCTATGGGGATTTGGTGATGCTACCATGAGAATATTTTCCCTCTGGGGATACTTCAAAACCTACCAATCTGCAATGAAGAACAAGGAGAGGATTCCAAAGGAGGTGGTTGAGAAGTATGAGCACACCATTTGCTTCATGGTGGATAAGGATCAATGTCTGGTGGAAGCAGTGGAGCCCTAGATAGTTTGGATCATGCCCATGGGGTATGAAGTTAACTCTGCTACACTTGAGGTGTATGCCCAACATCTTTTGAGTCAATTGATTGATCCCAAAGAAGGGAGATTTGGGACATTCAAGGAAAAAGACCTTAGTTTGCACAAACAGTTCATTGCTCCTGCCTGGAAGAGAAAGGTCACAAAGATAGTAGAAGAAGTAGATGCTCAAATGGGCTTCACCAAGGAGGAGGTGAAGAAAGCTAGAGAAAAATATGCTCAAAAGGAGGCAACTAAGCCTTCTCCTGCTATGGTGGCACAACCTTCAAAACCTAGCCCATCCGAAAAAGGTATGTTGAAGCAAAAAGAAAAACCCAAGAGAACTTATGTTGCAGTATCTCCGGTGGCCTCAGAAACTGAATCTGAGGAAGAGGTAAGAAGAGCAAAGAAAAGAGGTGAATATGTCAGACAAGTGAGAAAGCCTCAATTCGGTGCATCTCAGCCCAGGAAAAAGACTAAGTCAGATCCTGCTTCCTCCGGAAGACCCCAAAGAAGCAGACAAGTGAAAACTCAACTGGACAAAGATCTTGAATCTAGAAATATACAGGGTAAGTACACAATAATTCCTCCACTATCAACAGACCAATTGATTGATGAGATATTGATGGATGGCAATTTAAAGAATCTTCAAGCAAATTTTGACAATTTTGATGATGGTGATCAAAGAAAAGTTGAGGAGGCGGTAGTATTGTACTTGCATAATTTTAGTAAGACATTAATTGAATTAGAGACGTCCATTCCAAAGGACTTGTATAGTATAATAGATGCTAGAAGGATGATGTGAGTAAAATGGATAGAGAAATGAAGGAGAGAGAGCTTGTAAATAGATGTACATGTATTACTCATGATGAAGTTAATAGATTGATTAAAGAAGCTAATAAAAAGGAATTCATAAGTAAGAACATAACTAATAGATTGATGATTGGGAATGTAGAGGAGGTAAGGAAAGAGAAAGAGGAAATATGGAAAAAGACCATTCAAAATGACCCTCTGTATAAAGATGCATTTAAATCATCTCAACCAGAAGATAAGTAAGGTGATTTCAGAAGTCAGAAGGTTGAGAATCAGTTTGAAGATCAACCAGAAGACCAAGGTAAAACCATAATTGATGTTGAGACCGATGACAATCCTCTGGTGACTGACAGCTCTACAGCCCCTGAAATTCAATAGACTGATATTGGAGACAAGGGAGAGAAGAAGTTTGTTGATTCAGGAGAAGCTAAGGTGGACAAAAGAAAAGGCATACTTGATTTGGCAATTGTCACTCCTCAAGTTACAGGGATCCCACCTCAGATCAATCTTGATGGCTCAGTTGATCTTGGCAAAATGTCTCCTGCAGAGAAGCTTATGCTTGCTGCTACAGTCCAAGCTCAAGCCAGCAGAGACCTGGTGAAATCAGAGATTGAAAATTTAATTTTGATGTCCATTGATGTTTTGCAGAAGGTGGCTACCAATGTACAGTTACATTCAAATAACAGCCCCTGCGGTAAATTATTGCAATTGATTAACAATGTAAATAGCAACTTTGATTCTTTGGAGAAGAAGACTACTCACAAAGTTTTGGACAGATTTAAGGAAGTTGGAAAATAGACATTCTTGAAAATGATTGAAGATGACAGGGTGACATTGAATAAGAGACTATAGACCATTTCTGACACATTGTCAGAAGCCGGTAAATTGTATAAATCTTGTCTCATTTTGCCTAAATTCACCATTGATATTGACAAACAAATAAATGACTTCCAGGGCAAGCTTGAAAGTATCTCACAATATTTAGACCCTAATGTATCATTAACCAAAAGCATTGAAGGATGTATTATAGCCTTGAATGATCAGATCTCCAACCTTCAAGCTGATAAGGAGAAAGTTATGAGGAAAGTGGGTGAACTCTGAAACTTGATTGTTGTTCGGTTAGATATTGTGCTGAGCAATAAGGCACATTGTATGAAGGAAATGGGTCGTCCTGTACCATCAGATCTGAGAAAGTTAGAAATTCATGCCACTATATTTAATGCATTCATCATAATCTTGGATAACCTGAAGAGTGGGTGGGAAACTCACCTGGGATTTTTGAAGACCGTTTATGCTTACCTATTCAAATATTTGTAAAGTATTCATTTGTATATCAGTTTTGGGTAGCACCCCATCTTTGTCATTTTTGTCAAAGGGGGAGAGATGAGGTGAAAAATGTACAAACTAATTGTGTATAGAGTGTATAGTCTGATGTAGTGCAGATTCTTGGATTGTTGATCTAAGGGGGATGTTGGCAATTGACACTCATTCGATGATTTCAGGAGACTTCCGGTGGTTGATTATTTGTTTAGGGTTTTCATTGGTGGCAACTCTTCTTGGTTGTTCAATCCAGTAGTCGTGATCCAACTTATTTGGAAGATGGAGGTAACCGATAGACAGTTAACCGGTGAAACAAGGTATAACATGGTATTTCAGTAATGTTTTGATCCAAAATGATTTCTGATGATTACGATGTTTTTAGTGATTATTTTTGTGATCTCAATGATATGGAAGACCTTTAGGAAGCATGTGGTTATAATCTTTTTGTCTAGTGCTATGTTTTGTTCATGATTGAAGTCGACTTGATCTACACGTTACACTTATTGAAGACAACTTGAAGGAGATTATTATTGTGGTAAGACCAGATATATAAGATTGTTTTGGTGATTAATTTTCATAGTGTTGTATGTGTGGTGATCCATTTTGGTGTGTTTGAGCACAGGTTCACATCCACATTTTGCTTTTAGACCAACCGGTAGATGACTGAGACCGAGACAAAATATTTAGCAGAGAAGAGACAGACAGAGATTCAGAACCTAACTGAAACTCATCTTTGCGTTGATTAAGAGTTCATTTCATTGTATTTACACATTGTAAACAGATTGTAAGTTAGTGAGACATACTTGAGGTTTGTGGACCTCCGGGCAACTTTATTGAGCAGTGAGCCTGAATGCAAGTGCATTCCCATCTATGTAATATTTATGTACTCCCGGCCAGAGTATATGAATATTGTGGGTTCCAGCCCCACCGTGGTTTTTCCCTTTTTGGGTTTCCACTTAAAAATTCTAGTCTTGTGGATTTGTGTTTTTATTGTTGCATGTTTATGTTCTTATTTGTTATGCATTGTTAACGAGTGGATAAAGAAAAAGTTTGTTGTTTTAATTTCCAGTAGATCGTCGATTCCCCCCCCCCCCCCCCCCCCTCTCAGTGATCTCTGATTCTAATAATTGGTATCAGAGCCTAGTTCCTCCGAGGAAGCTTAACCGCTTGAGGAAGATCTGGGAGATTGATTCAATGGATTTTGGTTTCCAAAGACAACTTAATGTGGTACTTGAGGATCTTGATGCAGCTAGAAGTGAAGTATGTACCTTGAAGAAGAATCTGACTATTGTTGTTGAATTCATTAGTGAACTGAAGGATTAGGCAAGTATTTGTAGAGAAAAGAGGAAGGAATTAATGGATAAGTTGAAGGAGAAATAAGATCAAATCATGGAATACCAGGACAAAGTTGATGATGTTAACAAGCTTGAGAGAGAGAATGTTTCTTTGAAGAATGAGATGCAATCCATTGCGATGAAATTGACTAAGGAGATTGAGGATCGAAAGAAGAATGAAGAAAATATGGCACAATAATTGAAGGAGAGAGTTGATGAATGCTTCAGGCTTACCTATGAGAATGATCAATTGAGGCTTGAATTGAAACAATCAAGGAATAATGGTCAAGAACTTAAAAGACAAGTTGTTACCTTGAGGGATGAACTTGCTACTGCCAATGAATACAAAGACAAATTTGAAGCTAGCTCAACAAGACTTGATGAGATGCTAGAAAGTTGGAGACATGGGAAGGATATGTGAGACCTAGGATTTTAGAAAGGTGAATCCTCCAGATCTGGATAAGGCAATGCTAAACCTGATTAGAAGAAGAGAAAGAATCCTCCGGTAAGACAACCTAATGCTCATAAATTCAATGATAGATGTTTTACTTGCAACAAATTTGGTCATATGGCAAGTCCGTGCAGAAGTATGATGAATAATAGAATGATGAACAATAACAATATGATGAACAATATGAATAATGTTTCTACCTTTACCGGTCAGTGTTTCATATGCAATAATTTTGGACACAAGTCAAATATGTGTAGAGCAGTAATAAATAACTTTCAGAATAAAATATGGTATGCCAATGGAATGTTTGGACATATCTCTAATCAATGCATGACAAGATAGAACCAGATGAACTTCAGACCTATGAAGAATAATGTTGTTTGCAGAGCATGCAACAAAACTGGTCATATTGCAAAATTTTGCAGAAGCAAAAACGATGCTCCGGTTGACAAGAACAAATTGGATGAAAAGGAAAGGCAAAAATTGATGAGATCAAGGATCAGCATAAGAAGATATGGGTAAAGAAGGCTGAATCTAAGATAGATAACAAATCTGTACCTAAATCTGATGCAAAATCTTCATCTGGTAACTAGGGCTTTTGGCCTTAGGGGGAGGCAAATCAATGCAAATCTTGTAGTTCCCCTTGATGAGATCTATAGTGAATGGATTACAGATGGCAGTTGATATTCGGAACTCAGATGGCTAATTTTGGCATCCGATAGCAGAACAGGGCATCTGGTTAAATATTTGAGGTGCATCTATTTCAAAGAGAGTATGTGATGGTATGATGAAAGAATAAGTATCCGGTAGAATACTGAGAAGGGGGGGGTGAATCAGTATATTGAAAAACTGATACAAAGTTCCCAAGCTCAAACTTAGTCAAACAAAGTAAACACATCTCAATCAAGATCAATATTCTTAGGAATACTTGACATTAACCGATTTAACTATTATGACAACTTTTAATAGTAAACACCTTCAATCTTGTAAACATAAACAATGCTTAATCTAAACTAACATATTCATCTCTCAATGCTTCTACTTAACATGTCTTATAAAAAACCAAATCAATAAATAAGATCACAACCACTAAAACATTCACCACTTGACACAAATGTTTATACGTGGAAAACCCAAATAGGTAAAAACCACGGTGAGATGGGACTCACAAGGATAGCTATCTGAACTCTTTCGAAGTTTGCCCTGTTAGGAGCCAAAGCCTGTTAGACCTTTACAATAAGTCCCGTTGAGAACTAATTTCGGTTAGGAATCACCCGGTTAAGGGATTTGCAAATATGCCTTGTTAGACGCACAATACCCTATTAGGAGTAACCTCGCTGGAAGATTTAAGAATCCAAGCTAATGGACCACCTTGTTAGAGGATTTAATGAGTAACCAAGCTTGTTAGAGCTTACCCGATTAAGGGATTTTACTTCTTCTATACTTGTTAGAAAACAATAGGTTTTCTTGATCTGTCTGAGTAGCACTACATTTGCTTGATCAAATCCTTCTAAGCTTCAATTTGCCTTCACTCAAAGTGCAAATCCATTCACTGATTGGGCAACCATACACTCAACAAGTTTTCTACCAATCTTGCCAACAACCTTTACAAACAATTTCATCGACCTTAAAGACAAATCAATTAGGTCGGTAACACAACAAAAACCTAATTCTCATCATTGAGATTACAAACAAGTCGGTTCAATCTTGACCATTAGAAATCATGACAATCTCTTCACTTTTTTCAAGATAATTCCAACTGCTCCATGATCACCGCTCCATTGGACTTTGTAACTCATCACATGTTGTGCATTAAATGCAATCCACTTTGTTTCTTCCCTAGACAATAAGCAAACACACCAAACTAATTTGAATTTATCCTCATACAATGATCACACGTGTCTCCATCATTACCACTCATCAATAAACCAACAAACTTGATCGGTTAGGGTTTAACAACTGATAGGGTTTACCAGTTACATTACATAGAAAGGTTTGACCCTTTACACCGGTTCACCAGTTCAACTCACAAACTTTACATACCGGTTACAACTCTCTTCTTACCAGTTACTAGCCAATATAAAAAACAACAATATCAGCAATAACATGGATACCATTTTACCAGTTCAATTGACATCAATGACAACATATCATTAATGCAATCTCTATGCAAAATGCCAATAAACTCAAAATGCCCACAGTCTCCCCCTTTGGCATTGATGGCAATACAAATATCATCGCCTCTGATTGTTGCTAAGATTGGTGAATAGGAATCCTGGTTTACATTACCAAGTATTCACCTTGCTCTGTGTGTCTTTAGCCTGCCACTGGTGAATAGGAATCCTGGCTTACATTACCAAGTATTCACCTTATCAAACATATAATTCTTCTCCTCAATCACATAATTATTCTCCCCCTTTGACAACAATGCCAAAGTGAAAGTAAAACATGTAATTCTACTCTCACTATGCATCAGCATCATTCTGCAACTTGATGCTCCCCCTGTGGAATACATCCACGCCTTCATCAATCCATATAAGATTCTACAAGTAATTAAGGGACTGATGCAATCAGCAGCATGTTCAACTAACTTCTTGAAGAGGGACAACCCCCAATTGACTTCTAAGATACTCAAAAGTGGTCTTAGGTAGAGGTTTGGTAAAGATATCTGCAAGTTGCTCCTTGGTAGAAACATGCTCCAAGATAACATCTTTACTTTGAACTTTTTCCCTCAAGAACTGATATTTCAATTCAATGTGCTTGGTCCTTGCGTGTTGTTGGTGCCCAAAACCACAGATTGGAAAACTTAAGGATTTGCCAAGCCCTTAACAGATCCAACTAGCCTTGGCCAACGAACAGGGATGGTCAAAGACCAAATCCCTCTGCACTTAAGGCTCCACTGATCCTAGGTGGGTATACCTATCCCTCTCAAGCACAAAAAGAGTTATTTAAAGTGGATTTAAACTTTGGAAAGACAACTCTTTGCAAGAATGCCAATAATTTCCTACTACTGCTGAGTGCTTTTATTTGAATGCTTTTGAAATTGAAAACTGAATGTAAAGATAATTGTGTATAAAGATTGTTGTATTTTGGAAATAAAATGCTTTCAGGACATTCAAGAAATATGCAATAGAATAGTTCAAAAGGTTTCAGAAGAAAGCTTTTCTCTCAAGGACCTTATGCATATCAAATCAGAATCTCAGAGAATGAATAACAGACCAGTGCCTCTATCTCATAATATATATGATACTTTGTGGACAAACAACTTTATCAACTCAGGAGACAATATTAATAATCACTATAATGGTTCAATATGTGTCACATAAACAATAAGAACCCAATCTCACATTTAATATAATAGCGGTTCACATTACATCAAATCCTTAAACAAATTTATCAAGAGGACAAAGAATGTTTTATCAACATAGAAAGTAGACAATGCATTTGAAGTAGAAACAATGAATCTTGTATATTAATCTCTAAGAAATGACAGTACACAAAAGCTACACTTGGAGATACTTCATTACAATTTGCTTGCACAAAAATGACATTTTCTTCTTCCTATAAAATTTCCTAATACATATGACTTTCAGTCCCTAAAGCAGTATGATGATTTCCCTCCAAAAAACTTTGACTCGTATGATACAAAATGACTTAATACAAATACATATGCTGAAAGACACGAATGAAAGGACACACCCTTTCATTATCTTAACAACTAACTGAACAACAATTAAAAACCTAACTAAGATATCAATTACATTACACAAACTAAAACACAACACTAAGACTTTTGATCTAGTTGTCATCCACATTTTTGAATATGTCGCAAGTAGCCTGAATCCTTGTATGTTGTAGCGTTGAAGATCACATCCTTGGTTTCATTCTTGATCACATAAAAATTCTCCAACTAATCGGTTGTGTCGTTCATGTCAAGGACATCTACTCTAGCGATGGCTTGGGCTGCACTAAGCATAGACTTGCACTCAGAGATCCATACGGTTTTGTCTTTGATCACACCTGCATCATCTACCAAATTGGGAACCCCATGCTGAACAATTTGTTGGCATTCATCAAACTCAGACTTTAATTCCTTTGTAATTTCTTCAAGTGTAACAAGCAGACCCTGCACCTTCTTCTTCACTTTCTCTCTGGTCGATGCATCCTATAACAACATGTTTATTCTATCTTGAATTCTGGTGTGAGAAACCATATTGTCCATGTTCCTCTGATATTCACCCGAGAATTCGTCCAATGCTTTCTCCATATTGTCATATCTCTTACTTAGCAACACACAAGCGGTATCGGCCCTAATGCTTCTCACCTCCTTTTTCAACTTATTGTGTTCATAAGATATCTTTTCAAATTTTTTCTTCCATTGGCCTCCTGAATCTGTAATTTGGGGAACTGGGTGCCCACTCCTCATAAGGGTCTCTTCATATAGAGCCTTATACTTATTCTTCTCTGCTATCTCATGTTTCATTTGGGCCTTATTGAATTTTGAAATATTAATACCCATGTCAGCTGTGACCATAAGATCTACTTCTCCAACTTTCAAAGTCATCATATGACCAAAAGCTTTATCTACATCAATGATTTTTGGCCTTTTGTTAGGAGGATATAAGGCCCACAATAACATTTCTTCCTCCTTTGGATCATATCTTGATCCAATTAAAATATCTTGCACTCCTTGGATATTCAATTTCATATCCTTATTATCTGAATGTAACAAAGAATAAAAAATGAATGAAGCACTCAAGTCCCATCCCGTAAACACAATTATTCCTGCCTCTACTAGAAATTGCCTACCCTTTTGTGGGTTCATAGCCTCAACTTCTGTGTCAATGTCTTTCTTCAACCTCTTCATCATTTCTGCTTCATTCTTAGGGGTAACGTTTGGCACTGCTTCTCTTAATTTCTTACCCTTGAAGTGGTACAAGAATGAGAATTCCTTAGACTTAATGAATTGATCACCAGATACAAAAGAAACATGCTCTGCCATTCTTTCATCTGTTTCTGCATTTAGGGCAACAATAAGTCTATTCTCTGCTTCTGAGTCCTTCTCCTTCTCAGGTGCACGGAGCTTGGAGACTACTTCATTTTCCCCTGAATCACTTTGGGCTGGTTCTTCCTCCATCCTTTCTAGTCTCTACTTTCTTTCCTCTAGCTTATTTTCCAAGGTCCCCATAACTTCTGCAAGCTCTTCCACCTCCTTATTTTTGCACATATATTCAAATTCATCTTCCTGATGGAAGTAGTCTCCCAACTCTTGTCTTTTCCTACTTGAATGGATGTAACCTTCAGGATCATAGTGTGTTCTAGATGCATGCTGAAACAAGTTGTATTCATCCACCAACTTCCTGTCAATGGCCTCATATGCCCTAGTTGATACAATTTTAAAATCCTAAAAGTGAAGTGTGTCAGGGAGGAAAACATGCTTGTGTGCTCCTCCGAAATGTTTGGCATTAGACACAATTAACTGCCTTACAATTTTCAAGAAGGCAATCCTATCTGGTGCAAGCTTTGGTAGCACATATGGATAACCCTCAAATCCATAGCATTGAACAAAAGTGAAATTTTGGCATGAGTACCAATCACCCCAGTTGTGATTGACCTTTGGATTTTGGTGCTCGTGAGGCCTAAGAAACTTCTTGACCTCCTCAAAAAATGATCCTTGCCGAGGGTCACCAAAAAGCAAGAAAATTGGTTTGACAAAGAATTCCTCAAATTTGAGGTAATGGGAATTCACAAATCTTTAATCCCAAAGGGAAACCCATAATTGCACTGGTTGCTCCTTTCCATCCTTCCCAACTGTATTTACATTCAATTCTTCTAGCCACAACCCTCTAAGCTTCCCATAAAATAAGACAATATGCATCAACAATGAATAGTGCTTGAAATATTTGTCTGGATTATCCTTCAGGCTCAAGAAACCTTCATGCAATCTATCTACCAGGTATGAAGCGAAGTCAAAAACCCTAGGCTCATGCCTCTGAACTTCTGCTGCTAGAACCAGTGGTCCTATGTTTGCCACATCAAGAGCTTCAACTCCTCCCACCTGACCACACATCATATATGTGTATTGCAAATACTTCTTGAAAATAGTCATGTCATAAGGAGGACCATCTTCCTCTGTTAGTCTCCCCTTCTCTGCTTTGTGGACAACAAGGTTCCAACCCTGGTATGTAGTGTTCATCTTCCTGTACTCCTCTTCCAAATCTACAAAAGCCAAAGGCACATCCGCCTCCAAATCTACTAAAAAAACTTCCTGAATTGTAGCTTTTGCAAAGTGCACTAGAGAAGTCCCATCAGGCAACATAATGCATCGCTTTTTTTCATCATAATGTCTTACTAAAAGATTCAACAAATCAATATTCACAAACACATTGGGTACTACAAGCTTTCCTAGACCAGTTTTTCATGGGTTTGAAATTGGCATGGGCTCATCCCTACAGAAGTAATGGAAAAGGAACAACTTGTGCCCTCACACTGTGGTAAATACTTCTCCAATCTCTCTATATCTATCCTCCAACTACTCGTGGATAGGCAAATTTACCTTAGCTTTGCGTGACCTAGCTCCTAGAGATCTCATTTGGTCTATCATGTCCTGATAACTTTCTTTGGACCTCACTAACCTCACCCTTTGATTTCTTTGACGTGGTACTAGATATTTCGGCAACCTTTCACTTCCCTTTTGAGCTTGACCCCTCCATCTCTGCAAATTCCTCCACTCTATGCTCAGTAACTCAGAAATTTTCTCAATAGGCACTTGATATATTTCTGCAATAACTTCGTGAGAAAAACTGCTCTGCAATACTGGTTATATGTCCCAAGGAGTCCAATCTTGCAATTGATTATTGCAAATCTTGATGGATTTTCTTCGTGCAGCAACGGATCTACTCAACTGATGCATCTAATGGAAACCATTTTGTCAGTTCTTCTTCATCAAGACGTCCAACGGCTAATCGGCAAGACTCCTCCCGACGATTCAAATGTTTTGCGTCGGTTGTTATGACTTTACTGCTTTTTGCTTTTTGATTGGCACAAGCTATCCCGACCCACTTATCGAGTCTCATGATATCAATTTTTTCTTTATCCCGATGGGCATCACTTTAGTCTCGGATTTGCCTTTTGTTTCAACGCTCCATCGACACAACTTTCCATGATGCATTCACCTTTGGTTTCCTTTTATTTAACTCATCGAGTGTCCCCATAGTTTATTTCATGTCCCTCCGATGCCCCGATGATCTCAATATTCCAATCTACATTCTGACAAAGACCATCATGTTATAGGCATAACTTATCCCGAGGAACTCCTCGCACTTACCATTTGCCTAAACGGTCCTATTGGGTTTCAACATAACATAAAAGTTCTTCTTCTGATGTCTCGATGAATCCTCATTGGATGCTTTCTTTATTAATATAAATCACACCGATGCCCCCACAAGTGCTTCTATCTTCATCGGGGGTCAGAATAGCCTTTTTCTATTCCTCCCGAAGTCTCGATGAGTTCCTGATACCCTTTTGTGTTTTATGCTTCCAAGTTTGTTTTATTGGTATAGGTAATACCGATAGCTCCGCCTTCCGATTCTCCATGTCATCAGGGATCGGTCTAGCTATTTTTGCACTACTCCGATATGGTTCTTTTTCCGATGGGCTCGCCTTCGGTTTCCTTTATTCATCAAGTATCGGGATAAAACTTTCTCCTTACTTATGATCTCCCGATACTATATAATAATCTTTGCCATACCGTTATAAGTTATACCGATGATTTCATAGGTTATCGATATAGCAATTTCTTTGCTTTGCCGATAAGTCGATACAAGTCGATAGGAAAACAACTACCTTCCGTTTCATCGGAACAAGCTATCCCGATGACATGACTTTCTCAAGAGCGTGCACCATGCTGAGTATTTTTTAAACGCTCCAAAGTATCAGCATGCTATTTCATCGATATAAGTTATGCTGATACTCCTTCTCTTGCTCGCCTATGCTGTTTCATTGGGACTACTTATGTCGATGATTGAAACTTTGCAATTTAGCACAGATGGACCATCACTGTTGAATATTAGTGATCCCCACTATTCTCACAGGGTCTAATACATATTAGAAGACAATCCTGGATCATCCATAATGACTTCTCTGCTGACAAAATGCCTCCATAATAGATTCCTTGTGCAGCCTATACTTAGTGCATGCCCTTAGTGTGCCCAAGTGATACCTTGATATTCCTGAGCCAGTTCATCCCTAGAGAACTTTACTTGTGCCAATAAGGTTCCTGCACATGCAAACCAGTAATAAATGCTCATATGATAAAAAGAAAAAGACCTCTATATAGCATAAAATATTTTGTAAAAATATGTGCTAACACGTGCAAAACAAGATTTTTAGAAATGTTTATTGCACTTGTATTATCACACAAAATCTTTATAGGTTCTGAGATTTTCATCTTCAAACCTTCCAAAATATGCCTCATCCACATAGCTTGTGTGCAATTCATATAAGCTGCTACATATTCAACTTCAGTAGTAGATTGTGAAGTGCAACTCTGCTTTTTACTACTCCATGAGACTAGCCTTCCTCCTAGAAAGAATGCTCCATCGGTAGTACTTTTTCGGTCATCAATATTTCCTGCCCAATCAACATTTGTGTATGCCTGCAAGTCAAAATATCCACCATATGGATACCATAATCCATAGTCAGTAATATCTTTCAGATATCTAAAGATTCTCTTAGTTTCCATCAGATGTGCCTCATTTGGATTCTTCTGAAATCTAGCCACAATACCAACTTCATGGGCAATATCTGGTCGACTGTGAACAACATAGTGTAGTTTGCCAATCATTGACCTGAATTCCTTTTCATCTATAGACTTAGATGCATCTTCCTTGGACAATTTACAACCTGTAACCATTGGGGTTCCAACTGGTTTATAGTCACTCATACCGAAAGTCTTCAAAACCTCCTTCACATACTTGGATTGAGTAATGAAAATACCATTCTTCATCTGTTGTATCTATAAGACTATGAACTTTTTTATTTTCCCTACTAATGACATCTCAAATTCATTCTTCATTTCATCTACAAAACAATTACTCATGTCATCATTTCCTCCAAATATAATGTCATCTACAAATACTTCACTAACCAGCATATCATCTCTTTCAGACTTGAGATAAATGTTGTTGTCATCACTGGTTCTAGCGAATCCTATCTTCATCAAATGAGTATGAAGTCGTTCATACCATGCTCTGGGTGCCCGCTTTAATCCATACAAAGCTTTATGCAGTTTGCATACCATGTCTTCCTTATCTGTCAATGCATAACCATCAAGTTGCTCTATATAAACCTCTTCTTCCAGTATCCCATTCAAGAATGCAGACTTGACATCCATCTGGTATACTTTGAACTTCTTATGAGCTGCAAATGCAAGTAGCGTTCTGACACCTTCCAGTCTTGCTACTGGTGCAAAAGTTTATCCATAGTCTTCTCCTTCCTCTTGCACATAATCTTTGCATACTAATCTTGTCTTATTGCGAACTATAACACCATCTACTTTTAACTTGTTTCTAAATACCCATTTAGTACCTATAACATTCTTGTTTACTGGTCAAGGTACCAGGGTCCAAGTGTTGTTCTTCTCAATTTGTTCCAACTCCTCCTCCATAGTTTTCACCCAATGATCATCACCAAATGCCTCCTTAGCATTTCTGGGTTCAAAGGTGGATATCATGCAAGAGTTCTCTCTTATTCTCCTTCTAGTTAGTACTCCAGCATCCTTATCCCCAATTATCTATTTAGGACTGTGATTAAGTCTCGCATACCTAGGAATAACATGATCATTCTCTTTAGGTTCAACTTCTTCATTGTCATCTTCCTCTAAATTTATTTGTTCCGATTGAACAAGTACATCAGGATTTGCTTTACTGATTTCTGATTTAACAGTTTCAGGTTCTAAAAGCAAAATGCAAGGATCTTCATCCTTCTTCTCAGAATTGGTTCCTTCTGAAATTTTAGGATATTCATCTACATGAACATCAACACTCTCAATAATTTTTTGTGTCCGGTTGTTGAAGCATTTATAGGCCTTTCTCTTGATGGAATAGCCAAGAAATATGCCTTCATCACTCTTAGCTTCAAACTTGCTTATGTAGTCACCTCTTTTAATAAAACATTTGCTACCAAATATTTTCAAATAGCTAACATCAGGTGATCTCCCATACCAGTACTCATATGGGGTCTCGTCCTTACCTCTTTTTACCAGAACTTGGTTCATTGTGTAGACAATTGTACTTACAGCTTCTTTCCAAAATGTTTTTGATACACCTCCTTGTATCAACATAGTTCTAGCGGCTTCAACCACTGATCGATTGTTTCTCTCTACTATACCATTCTGTTGTGGTGTCCTCGGTGCAGAAAGTTGCCACTTGATACCATTATCATCACAATATTTAGTGAACTCTGCAGAAGTTAATTCACCGTCTTGATCTGTTCTTAGACATTTTATCTTTTTGCCACTCTCTTTCTTAGCTAAGGCTCTGAATGCCTTGAATTTGCCAAAAGCTTCATTCTTATCCTTCAATAATGTGACCCACATCATCCTTGAACAATCATCAATGAAGATCATGAAGTATCTGTCACCTTGAATGGTTCTTGTTCTTATTGCTCCACATAGGTCTGTATGAACCAAATCTAACAAGTGCTCTATTGAGAAGGACTTGCTCTTGAAAGTTGAAGAAGTCATCTTTCCTAGTTAACATTCTTTACAAAGAGCATTAACCGGTTTGTCTAGCTGAGGCGGGCCTCTTACTATCTTAGACTTGCTTACTCTAATAATATTGTCAAAATTTATATGACAAAATCTCTTATGTCAAAGCCAGCTATCATCTATTTTTGCAATCAAACATTTGCTAACTTTAGGATTGAGATGAAATAGATTACCTCTAGTTTGTTTCCCGGTTGCAATCAATTCACCTTTGTTGTCAAAGATTTTGCATATACCATTTCTAAACTCCAGTGGGCAACCTCTGTCATTAAGTTGTGCCACACTTAACAGATTGTCCTTTAGGCCTTCAACCCAATAGACATCATCAACACTGCTATTCCCATTAAGAGAAATAACTCCCTTACCTTTTACCATACAGGGTGAGTCATTGCCAAATCTGACAACACCGCCATCAAATTCTTTCAAGGAAAGAAATTTGCTCTGATCACCGGTCATGTGATGTGAACAACCACTATCAATGATCCAATCATCAAAGTTATCCATTCTAGATACTAGTGCCTTCTGATCTGATACTTCTTCCTTAATTGCTACAAACACAATATCTTCACTAACATCACCATCAGATTCATCATCAGTAATACCACTGTCAATAGCTACAAGACAATCTCTCTTGCCTTTACCCTTGTACTTCTTAAATTTGTCTCTCTTGTAATCATTTTCACCATTAGGGCAGTTTGTTGGTATATGACCAATCTTGTTGCATGCAAAATATTTTAAAGGTAGCTTACCTCTATATTTACCAGTGCCTCTAGGCAGTTGTTTTGCCAACAATGCTTCAAGTTCCACTAAGTTGTCTTCATCATCAACATCTCTGTTGGATCTAGATTCATAGCTATTGTCGGTATCTCTACTTCTTCTCACAGATGGGTTAGAGACAGAAGCTCTGAATGCAGATTCTGGTTTATGTACACTACCATCATAGCCATTTAGTTCAAAAGCAGTAAGTTTGCCAATAATAGAGTCAAGAGTTGCCTTTGTCTTGTCAATGGATTTTAGCTCTCGAATAGCTGCAACTCGGATAGCATAGACCGGTAGTAGGGTTCTCAATACCTTACTGATTACTGTGGCATTTTCCACTTTCCCTCCTCCACTCTTTATCTCTCCAACTATCTCTTTGATCCTTTGACCATACTATTTGATGTTCTCACCTTCAGACATTCTCATATCGTCAAACTTGCCTCGTAAACTCTCTTCTTTAGCAATCTTGACTTTCTCATCACTGCTATAGATATCTTCAAGTTTCTTCCATACTTCATATGAAGTTTCAAGACCATGAACATCTACATATTCATCATCAGATAGGGAATTGATAATAGCTTCTAATGCCTGGTGAATTTCTTCTTGTTCTTTCTTTTGATCATCACTTAGGGGTCCAGTAGGTGTAGTATACTTATGTTCTATATGATCCCAATACTGACTACCAAGACTCTTAATGTAAATATTCATTCTGTCACTCCATATTCTATAGTTATCTTTGTTAAACTTCGAACCTTCTTTCTTCATCATGATCTACAAGATCTTTTCCTCAAGTTGTTAGGCTTTTAGATTAAGAGGACCTGGATAGCTCTGATACCAATTGATGGTATGATGAAGGAATAAGTATTTGGTAGAATACTGAGAGGGGGGGTGAATCAGTATATTGAAAAATTGATACAAAGTTCCCAAGCTCAAACTCAGTCAAACAAAGTAAACATATCTCAGTCAAGATCAATATTCTTAGGAATACTTGACATTAACCGGTTTAACTGTTATGACAACTTTTAATAGTAAACACCTTCAATCTTGTAAAGATCAACAATACTTAATCTTAACTCAACATATTCATCTCTCAATGCTTCTACTTAACATGCCTTATCAGAAGTTAACTAAATCAACAAACAAGATCACAACCACAAAAGCATTCACCACTTGACACAAATGTTTATACGTGGAAAACCCAAATAGGTAAAAACCACGGTGAGATGGGACTCACACGGATAGCTATCTGAACTCTTTCAAAGTTTTCCCTGTTAGGAGCAAAATCCTATTAGAGCTTTACAATAAGTCATGTTAAGAACTAATTCTAGTTAGGAATCGCCCGGTTAAGGGATTTACAAATATGCCTTGTTAGAAGCACAATACCCTGTTAGGAGTAACCTCGCTGGAGGATTTAAGAATCCAAGCTAATGGACCACCTTGTTAGAGGATTTAATGAGTAACCAAGCTTGTTAGAGCTTACCCGGTTAAGGGATTTTATTGCTTCTGCTGTAATTGTTAGAAAACAACAAGTTTTCTTGATCTGTCTGAGTAGCACTACATTTTCTTAATCAGATCCTTCTAAGCTTCAATCTACCTTCACTCAAAGTATCTATCCATTCACTGGTTGGGCAACCACACACTCAACAGGTTTTCTACCAATCTTGCCAACAACCTTTACAAACAACTTCATCAATCTAAAATACAAATCAATTAGGTTGGTAACACAACAAAAACCTAATTCTCATCATTGAGAATACAAACAAGTTGGTTCAATCTTGACCATTAAAAATCATGACAATCTCTTCACATTCTTCAAGACAATTCCAACCGCTCCATGATCACCGCTCCATTGGACTTTGTAACTCATCACACGTTGTGCATTAAATGCAATCCACTTTGCTGCTTCCCTAGACAATAAGCAAACGTGCCAAACCAATTTGAATTTATCCTCATACAATGATCACATGTGTCTCCATCATTACCACTCATCAAATAATAAACCAACAAACTTGATCGGTTAGGGTTTAACAACTGATAGGGTTTACCGGTTACATTACATAGAAAATTTTGACCCTTTACATCAGTTCACCGATTCAACTCACAAACTTTACATACCAGTTACAACATCTTCTACAACTCTCTTCTTACCGATTACTAGCCAATATGAAAAACAACAATATCAGCAATAACATGAATATCATTTTATCGGTTTAATTGACATCAATGACAACATATCATTAATGCAATCTCTATGCAAAATGACAATAAACTCAAAATGCCAACAGTATGTAGTTGTTTCTCCGGTGGAATCAGAGACTGAATCTGATTCAGAAATTCACAAGGCACCAAAGAAAGGTGAATTTTCTAGAGTGATCTGGAAACCCCAATCCGGTAGTGAGAAGATGGAGCCAAAGAAGAAGAAGGCAAGATCCGATCCTGTACCGATAGGCAAGCCCATGAAAGGAAAGAAGACAAAATCAGATCTGGATGAGGCTATTGAATCCAATAAGATGAAATCTTCCGAAACATCATATCATATTATTCCTCCTCTATCTACTCATGAATTAATTGATGAAATTATTAAAGATGGAAATTTGAAGAACATCCATGTATATTATGTAAATATGGATGATAAGGATCAGAGACAGGTTGAGGAATTCGTAATCTTGTATATGGATGTATTTAGTAAAGCATTAATTGAGTTAGAAAAATATCTTCCCAAATATTTGTATAGCCTAATTGATGCTAGGAGAAAATCTGCTAGCCAAATGGACAGAGAAATAAAGGAGAGTGAACTGGTCAATCAGTGCATTAGTATCACAATAAAAGAAATTGACAGATGAATTTTGTTAGCAAATAAGAAGGAATTCAGAAGTAAGCACAGGGTCAATAGTCTAATGGTCAAATGAGTTGAAGAAATAAGGAGAGAGACCAGTGAAATCTGGAATAAGTTTCTCACTAAGAACCAACATGTAGATACTGCCACTCAAAATAATGCCACTTAGTCAGAGAATCCTCCGGCAGACAATGCAAATATAGAAGAGGATACCCAGGATGTTGGTGAACAACAAATTTTAGATTCTGATAAGGTTGAGCCTGCAAAAGGAAGTGATAAATTAGTAGAGGTAGAGGATGGTGCACCAAGTGGTGACACCGGTGCACAGGGGGCACCTAAAGAAGTTAAATTTGGACCTGTTGAGGCAAAGAAGGAATAAGAGGTGAAATAGGATGAACCAGATAAGGATAAGGGTAAGGGAATGGAGACTCTGGTACTTGTAGCAATTGACACTACAAAAACCCAAAGCATAAGGAGTTTTCCACAGTTCAACATCAATTTTGATAAACCCTTTGACCAAATGTATTCAGCTGAGAGAATGATAGTTGTTGCTACTCTTCAGGCGTAAACCAGTCAAGAGTTAGCACAATCATAATCAAAAGAGAAGAAACTCATTGAAAAATCTATTAAAATTTTGGAAAAGGTGGTACCAAATCTGCAACTTGATGCAGGTACCAGTTCATCTGGCAAGCTTCAAAATTTAATTGATCATATATCTCCCCAATTTGATTCTTTATCTAAAGCATCACCCCGACAAGCTATGGAAAAGTTTAAGGATGCTAAAATTCAAACATTTTTACAAATGATTAATAATGATAAGGTACAACTAGATAAAGAGTTAAAACTGATTGATGAGGCCTTGGTGGAAGGCGGTAAGATTTACAAGTCTTGTCTAATTTTGACCAATTTTACTACTAAGATAGACAAACAGATAGAGAATTGTAAAGGGTAGTTAGCTCAGATTTCTCAGGCCTATGATCTCATAGCCAATTTAACCGACAGTATTGAGGGACAAATTTTGAATATCACTAAGAAGATTAATAATTTTGAGAAGGAAAAGGAGAGGATGATCAGGTGAACAGGTCAACTTTGAAACTTAATTGGTCCCCGGTTGGACACCCTAGTGTATCATAAGATGGACTACATTCAGAACATGTCTTAGGAGACTCCTAATGAGATCGTAGCTATAGAATTTCACACTTATGTTTTGAATGGTTTTGTTTCAAATTTGGAGAAGTTGCGAGCAGGATGGAACACATATCTTGGGTTTCTGAAGATAACATATGCAGATATATTGAAGTATGTATATATTTAATCCTCCAGTGTGTGTGTGTGTGTGTGTGTGTGTGTGTGTGTGTGTGTGCATGCAATTTTGGTACACACCCTATCTTTGGCATTGTTGTCAAAGGGGGAGAGACGAGGTGAAAAATGTACAGTGTACAAACTAATTGTATGTATGGAGTGTACAGTCTAGCGCATTATAGATTCATGGATTGTTGATCTAAGGGGGAGCCTTAGAGTTCTTGAATTCTTTTGTTCTTTTGTTTGGTTGTACAGGTTCCATTTTTCACAGTTGTTGCCATCAATGCCAAAGAGGGAGATTGTTGGCAATTGACACTCATCCGGTGATTTTAGGAGACTTCCAGTGGCTGATTATTTATTTAGGGTTGTCATTGATGGCAACTCTTCCTGGTTGTTCAATCTGATAGTCGTGATCCAACTTATCCGGAATATGGAGGTAATCGGTAGATAGTTAACCGGTGAAACAGGGTATAACAGGGTATTTTAGTAATGCTTTGATCCAAAATGATCTCCGCTGATTACAGTGTTTTTGGTGATTATTTTTGTGATCTCGATGATATGGAAGACCTTTAGGAAGCATGTGGTTATAATCTTTTTGTCTGGTGCTATGTTTTGTTCATGATTGAAGCCGACTTGATCTACACATTACACTTATTGAAGCCAGCTTAAAGGAGATTATTTTTGTGGTAAGACCGGATATAAGATTGTTCTGGCGATTGATTTTCATAGTGTTGTATGTGTGGTGATCCATTTTGGTGTGTTTGAGTGCAGTTTCACGTGCGCATTTTGCTTTCAAACCAACCGGTAGCTGACTAAGACCAAGATAGAATATTTAGCAGAGCATAGTCAACTAGAGATTCAAAGCCTAATCGGAACTCATCTTTGCATAGTCAGATGTTGATTAAGAGTTTATTTCATTGTATTTACACATTGTAAACATATTGTAAGTCAATGAGACTTCCTTGAGGGTTGTGGCCCTCCGGGCAACTTTATTGAGCAATGAGCTCTAGGCAGTGAGCCTAAATGCAAGTGCATTCCCATCTATGTAATATTTATGTACTCCTGGCCATAGTATATGAATATTGTGGGTTCCAACCCCACCATGGGTTTTCCCTTTCTGGGTTTCCACATAAAAAATCCGGTGTTGCGGATTTGTGTTTTTATTGTTGCATGTTTATGATTTTATCTGTTATGCATTGTTAACCGGTGGATAAAGAATAAGTATTATTTCAATTTTTGATAGATCACTGATTCATCCCCCCCTTCCTCTCAGTGATCTCTAATTCTAACAAGGGATCCTTAGAATTGTTTTATTCTTTCTTCCGGTGTACATGTTTCATAGGTTTCAACAGCCATTTTTCACAAGTGTTGCCATCAATGCCAAAGGGGGAGATTGTTGGCAATTGACACTCATCCGGTTATTTTAGGTGACATCTGATAGTTGCATATTGGTAAAGGGTTGTAATTGATGGCAACTCTTTGTGGTGATTCGATCCAACAGTCAGGATTCATCTTATCCGAAAGTTGGTGTTAACCGGTAGCTAGTTAACTGGTAAAACAGGGTATTTCAGTAACGTGTTGGTCTGGAATAATTTCCAATGATTGTGATGTTTTCGGTGATTGTTTTTGTGATCTCGGTGTTAGGGAAGACCTTTGGGAAGTGTGTGATTATAATCTTTTGGTCCAGTGCTATGTTTTGTTCAAGATTGAAGCCGACTTTGAGCTACACGTTACATCTCTTGAAGCCAACATGTAGGAGATTACTTATGTGTTATGACCGGATATATAAGACCAATTTGGAGATTGATTTTCATGGTGTTAGAGATGTGGTGATCCATTTTGGTGCGATTGAGCACAATTTCACATGCACATTTTTCTTTCAAACCAACCAGTAGCTGACTAAGACATAAACTGAGTATTCAGTAGAGCAGAGACAGTCAGAGATTCAACTCTTAACTGAAACTCATTTTTGCATAGTCAAATGCTAATTAAGAGTTCATTTCATTGTATTTACTTATTGTAATAAAATTGTAATTCAGTGAGACTTCCCTGAAGGTTGTAGCCTTCCGGGCAAATTTATTTGAGCAGTGAGCTCTAGGCAGTGATCCTGAATATAAGTGCATTCCCCATCTATGTAATATTTATGTACTCCTAGCCATAGTATATGAATATTGTGGGTTCCAGCCCCACCATGGTTTTTCCCTTTTCGGGTTTCTACGTAAAAATTCTGGTGTTGTGGATTTGTGTATTCTTTGTTTCATGTTTATGTTCTTTTCTGTTATGCATTGTTAACTGGTGGATAAAGAATAAGTTTGTGGTTTTAACTTCTGGTAGATCATTGATTCACCCCCCCCCCCCCCCCCCCGCTCTCAGTGATATCTAATTCTAACAGTGCTCTCTACACTGGAAAATTACCTTTGTCCCCTCGCACTTATAGAAAACCACAAATGATTGAAACTACATTGGACACCACTGCTATAGTCTGCAAACCTATTGTTTTCAAAACATGGGGAGCTTTGTATGATGAAATGGAAGAAGAGGATCTCCTGATATGGTTGTATAAAGATGAAGATACAAAGAAAGAACAAAATGTAGAACCTGAAGTCAAAATACTAGCTGAGCAATATGGAAAGGGACTGAAGATAATGAAAAGATATGGCTATGATGGTCATAGTCCTCTTGGTTTACACAAACAAGGTATACTTGAACCGATGAAACCTGATGGTGGACGTAAGGTTCCTGGTCTAGGGTATGATACATAGAACGATAAGACCTTGAGTACTAAGGATAACTCGAGTGAGGTAAGAGAGTCTTCTAACGCAACACAAACCGACGAGGAAGGTGCCATCGATGACGCTGATGTTTTCATTGATATGTATGACTATGATTATATTTGTACCCTTGAGCCTATTCATAACCTTGAACCTAATTATGTTCCTTTACCTCTTGTTCACCTGCAACTTATTGATTGGGACCGTGAGGGACAACCCCAATTAGATGTTTTTCAAAACGATGAGGCAATCATAAAATTTTTTGGAGCATGAAGTGATTTACCCCTTGGAGATCATAGGGTTGGATTCACCATAGAAATCAATAGTGTGGCATACTTTGGAGAAGGTGTGAAGCCTTTCAGTCACAAAATTATGAAAAATATCAATATGTCTTCTAGTGAAAATCATTTTGTGGCACTATTAAACCCCAAAAAAGTAAAAACAAAGGATGTATCGGAAGGTGAAAACCTCTTTGAGGCACCTGAGGATGGAAGGCTTGACACACTTCCCCTAACATCATACCATGAGATGTCATCTATGTTAGTAGAAAATACAATACCAACAAACTTGGGCACAAAAGAGCAACCAAAGATTATACATCTAGCATAATCATTGACACCTGAAGAGAGAATAGAGCATATCCAGTTTTACAAGGAAAGATAGATTAATTTTGCATGGTCCTTTGTAGACATGCCAGGACTTGACCCTGAGTTAGTTATGCATCACTTGTCTTTGCCACCGGGGGCAAAACTTGTCAAACAAAAATTGAGAAAAATGCACCCTCATGTGGCACTACTGGTAAAGGTGGAATTACAAAAGCTGTTAGATGCTAGATTTATAAGATTTGTTGACTATGCTAAATGGATTTTAAACTTGGTGCCAGTTCCAAAACCTAACAAGAGTGTTTGTGTTTGCACAGACTTCAAAGATTTAAAAAATCTTCTCCTAAAGATGACTTCCCACTTCCAAATATTGACATGATATTGGATTCCATAGCAGGACACGAGATGTTATCCCTCATGGATGGGTTCTCCAGCTATAAACAAATCAAAATTGCTCCTGAAGACTAGATCAAAACAAAATTCACTTGTCCTTGGGGAAATTTTTGTTGGAATGTCATGCCCTTCGGATTGAAGAATGTTGGAGCTACTTATCAACGTGCAATTACCACTATCTTTCATGACATGATGCATATATATCTAGAAGATTATGTAGATGTCTTGCTTGGAAAATATTACACCAGGAAGGGACATTTAGAAATCATGGATAAAATCTTAACAAGGTTGGAAAAATACACAGTCTGATTGAATCTAAAGAAATGTGTCTTTGGGGTAGCCTCCGGGAAACTCCCTGGATACATTGTATCATCTAATGGAATTGAAGCTGATCCCGAAAAAGTAAAAGCCATACTTGAGATGCCACCATCAAGGAATATTTGTTAGTTGAGATCTTTACAAGGGAAACTCCAATCTATCCGCCACTTTATAGCACAACTGGTAGATAAGTGTCAACCATTTCAGCACCTGCTACATAAAAATGTTTCATTCAGATGTGATGACAAATGTGGACAATCTTTTCAATAGATCAAAGAATACCTAATGTCACCACTAGTGTTAGTACCTCCCATAGATGACAAGCCTCTACTACTATATATATCCACAATTGCCACAACACTGGGGGCACTTTTGGCTCAACATGACTCTGAAGAAAAAGAACGTGCAATATATTACATCAGTAGTACCCTAGTGGGATATGAGCTTAATTATAGTCCTATTGAGAGTGTGTGTCTTGTTGTAGTTTTTGCCTCACAGAAACTATGACATTACATGCTTACACACCAAACAAAGGTCATTGCAAAAATCGATCCACTTAAATATATTCTCAGTAAAGCAGCTCTTACAGGACGACTGGCTAAATGGGTCACGATTCTTATTGAGTTTGACATTGAATATGTAGAAAGAAAAGCAATTAAAGGACAAGCTATAACAGATCAACTCGTTGATGCTCCTGTCACAGATGATCATCCACATATCACAGAGTTACCTGATGAGTCAATCTTCGACATGGAATATTCAAATCTCTAGACTCTATATTTTGATGGCTCCTTTGCACATGGTGGCTCTGGTGCTGGCATTCTCTTCATCACATCGCAAGGGGATTGCATACCAAATGCTTATTAAATACAATTTCTTTGTACCAACAATATTGTAGAATATGAAGCATTACTTTCTGGACTCCGTATGGCTGTACAATGGAAAATTTTAGATTTGCGTGTTCTCGGTGACTCCCAGTTAGTGATCAGACAGGTTAATGATGATTATAAGACAAAATATGAAAATATTATTCCATACAAGAGAATGGTGGATGATTTCAAGGCCTACTTTACCACAATCACATTTGAGCAAATTCCTCAGGACAACAATAGAGCAGTTGATGCAATGGCTACAATCGCCTCCCTTGTAATAATGCTAAGTAATGTTGAATACTGTGAGTTCTTGGAGCTTGCCTGCAATGTACCACAATCTAAAATGATATGTCTCATTGTTGGTCCTAATTCCAAGTGGTACAAAGATATTTATGCCTATTTACATGATAATACCTTACCTCCTGATCTATCCAACAAAGCCCGAATTTTTTTTATTCATCAAGCCTCCCGTTATGCCATTTTAGTTGATATCCTATATCGACGGGGTCTTGATGGTACCTTACTTAGATGCCTTGAGCATGGCGAAGCCAACACTACCTTGCGAGAGGTGCACAAAGGTATATGTGGGGCACATTTGAGTGGTCCTACCCTAGCTAAGAAACTCTTGTGTACTGGTTACTACTGGCCTACTATGGAGAAGGACGCTTATTAGTTTGTTAGGAATTGCAAGCAACGCCAAATACATGGAGACTTGATACATGCACCAGCATAGGAATTGCAACCAATTATCACCTCTTGGCCCTTCTGTCAGTGGGGACTCGACCTCGTGGGCAAAATCCATCCACCCTCATCTAATGACCACAAATTCATCATCATTGCTATCGAGTATTTCACAAAATGGATTGAAGTCGTTCCCCTTACCCATATCACTGGGAAATAAATTATAACATTTATTCTGAATTACATCATATGTCGGTTTGGTATCCCCCTTTCCATCATTACTGATAACAATCATCCCTTCAAGAACCAAGATGTTTGTGAGCTTTATGAGAAATTTCATATCCAACACCGTTTCTCCACACCGTACTATCCTCAAGGTAACGGCCAGGTTGAGGCCTCTAACAAAAACATCCTTAGAATCCTCAAAAAGATGGTCAATGAAGTTGGTCGCGATTGGTATATCTAGTTGAACCCCGCCTTATGGGCTTACCACACGAGTGTTCGCACTCCCACATGTACCACTCCATACTCCCTTGTTTATGGTGTTGAAGCTATATTTCCCATCGAGGTTGAGATACCCTCCCTATGCGCCTCTTTGCGCAACATGATCAGTGATGAAGTAGAGTCTCCTGCTTGCATGACTTAGAATTGTTGGATGAAAGAAGAAAAATTGATTTTGATCACCTCGGAGCATATTAGCAGCACATGTGCAGAAGTTACAACCACAAAGTCAGATCTCGAACATTTGAGGTTGGTGATCTTGTCCTTAGAGAAAATCTAAAGAACCAGCAAGATAGAGAGAAAAGGGGCAAGTTTGAACCTAATTAGCTTGGTCCATATATTATCATTGTTGTGTATGGATTAGGAGCATATCAACTGGCAACTCCCGAGGGTGAACCACTTGAAGATCCAATCAATAGCATTCACCTTCGCAGATTCTATGCTTGAGTACTTCAAAAAAATTTATTTAAAAGATCCTGAAAAAATACAAAAAATGAGAAAAAGATTGTCACCCTGGTGAAAACCTGGTAAACAAGCGCCTTGTGACACAAAAAAGTGAAAAACAAAAAAATTAAAGGAAAATAAATTCGTCCACAGGTGAAAACCTGGCAAACAGGCACCTTGGGCAAGTACCATGGTGAAAACCGGGCAATCGACGCCATGCGTAGAGATTTCACTTCTCCTTCCTTCAGTACTCTACTTGATCATTCCCTATCTGTATCTACCCTCCCATTTCATAATAGCCTTTCCACCCCCACCATAGCTTATGGATTGTTTGCATACCCCATGCGTAATGCTTCTCTTGCATACCACGATAGTCTTATCCCTCACTAAGGTATCTCATCAACCTTAGGAGTGGGTTGGGATAGTTGGCATCTCATAGTCGGAGGAACAATCTTCTTCAACCTTAGGAGTGGGTTGGGATAGTTGGCATCTCATAGTCGGAGGAACAATCTTCTAAAATGACCTGAAAAAATCATAAAAAGTCCTGAAAAATCATAAAAAATCATAAAAGTCATAAAATGTCTTGAAAAAATCGAAAAAATCTTAAAAATCATAAAATGTCCTAGAAAAACCCTAAAAATTAAAACATTCATAAAAACCCTAAAAATCATAAAAATCCAAAAACATGTAATAAACATTGCAATGACACAAACATGCAGCTTTGGAACTTTAGCGAACTCATGACATGACGAGATTACGATTGAGTAAACATAACAACATGTGATCGACTTATTAAAACCAAACACATTAACTGTGAACAAAAATTATTCGGCATGAAACATATTGTTTGTTTGTTTTCTTATTTTCTTTTGATTGTTTCTGATTTTCTTTTTTTTTGGTGACATGTCTTTTAGCTTTTCCAGGATATCTCTGACTAGAGATTTTATCTCCAGGATGTCTTTGACTAGAAAGGCGAGGATGGGGCATGTTCAGCTGTTTGCTGCTTGTGGATTGTTCCTTAGTAATATGATGAATTGTCTTAGGACATGCTCATTTAAGATCATCAAGGACATAATAGTCTGATGCAAACTGAGGTAATCCTTCTTGTCTGATGTGTTTTCTTTCACGCAATTGGTATGATGATTAATTTGGGTCTTATTTGTATCTAGATGAGTTTTTCCATTTGCCATAATAAACTCAATGATGACTTTAGCATGAGAATTTTTATCACCTTTCATATCCTCTTTCTCATCATTCTTCTATCTCATCACTTTTCTCCTTTCATCACCCTTTTCATCACCCTTTTCATCTCTCTTTTTCATCATTTCTTCCATCATCTTCTTCATTCTTCTTATTGCAGCAAGATCAATCAAATGCTTTATCCAACTGATGCATATATCTGAATCTTCAATCGCTTTATCAATCAACTTGCTTTTTTCAATCTCAATGCCCCCTGGGTTAATCAATCAATCATTGGATCACCTTATCTTGCGCTAGCATGAATCCCTATTAGCTTAATTAGCTCAATCAGCTTATCAACCTGGCTATACTGTCCATTTCCATCAATTGTTCAATTACGCCTTATCAACTGTGCATTTCCATCAAATGTACATCTCAACTTAATCACCTGAACAATATCAATCATCCAATATCCTTTTTGTAATCTATCGAGAGATCAATCTCCATCAAATCTATCCGATCAATCTCTCGAGGGGGCATAACCAATCAATCATCACCCTTATTAGGATATCTCTAGGGCATGTATTAGTTTTATTTTCTCTGAAACAACGCGGTAGGCTGCATTGTCTCAAAGAGGGGCAAAATGTAGACACATAGAATTTTCCATCTTAATCTAGGGTGAATCCACCTCATTTTTCATGCATTATTCCATCTATTGTCATTTATTCATCATTTACCCATTATTAATATTATCATTAATATTATTATTATTCATCATTTATCAATTGTTAATATTATCATTAATTATTATTATTATTATTTATCATTTAATATCATCAATAATATCTATATTATCATTAATATTATAATTCCACTTATCATTTATTAATATTATTATTATATCTCCTATTTATCTTCTATCACCTATGTATTTTAGAATAATATCATTTGTCTATTTTCACAAATACATGCATTTGCATTATTCATTTATACTTTCTCTTTTACCCACTTACATTCACCTCACACATGTGGGATCAAACTCTCAAGTCCAATCTTTTATCCCACATTCATCACATAACTTGGATTCACCCAAAGAATGCCTATAAAAGCAGAGCCCCTCTCCCATTTTGGTGATCATGACTTTGCATTCAAAATATATTGTCTTGGCATTTTGAGCATCCATTAACTGTTTATGCATTCTTGAGCACTCTTAGCATCCATTTCTTGCATTTTTGATCATTTTCCTCAAATCTCCATCTTTCATACCTTCTTGTGCATGTGCTTTCTGAGAGCACTTATTATTTGAACACAAGATCTTGATAGTAGGAGGGCAATGGAGTGAATTTCTGTTGCATGCATGTGTGTTTCTATCTTAGATTTTTGTTTTACATATGTGTGTTTTGCAGGTACTTCATTGTTGGGTGATTGATCTATTTGAATCTTCTCTCATAAGATTTCAGATCAGATTTTTCTCACCTACAGACTGAACTAGAACTTTTGCGAAAATACTTTGATGGGTGCGCCCACATGGAGGTTTGTGATAAGGTGATTTCAATCCTGTTTACTCCTAGATTGGATTGCAACTATTTTTGTTTCTCCACAAAAGATTTTAGGGCCAACCTTTTGGATAGTGCACGTTTCATGTCTACACATTTAATCTTGGCCAACTAGGAGAAAGATTGATTGACGCTTGCAAAGGATATAAATGAAAGATCAAATTGTTGGAAAGGTGGGTCATGAAGAATATAACATGTGAAGAAATATTTGAAATGGATCAAAGGTAATGAGCCAAAGGTTTCACATGAGCAAGGAAGTGTACTGAAGAGAGTGAGCCAAAAGCAACTAACATTGTCCTGTAGAAGTGTTGTGGAGAAAGTTAATTGGTAATTCATTTTAAGGTTGTAGCCTTTTTTTGTAAGTATTTTGATTTATACCAAGTAGTGAACTTCCTTTGGTTGTAGCCATAAAACTCTCTTTCAGGGAGTTACAACTTCCTTTGTGTTGTAGCCCATAAGACTTAATGTAATCTTGTTTCAATTTTTGAGGCTAGATTTGGATGGTAGCTCCAAGCAGCTTGCTCATCATGTTTTTTTCCTTGTTGGGTTTTCCATGTAAATTTGGCATCTTCTTGTGCAACTATTTCCTTACTAGTGATTAATTTTAAGTAATGGTTTGAACTAATATCAATTAGCGCTAAAGGGTTTGTGTTTTAATTGAATACTGATTCATCCCCCCTTCTCAATATTTTGATGTGTTTAACATGAATAAGTGTTTTATAAATAAAACTCATTTAAATAGAAACTACCTATTTGATTAAAAGGTTAAGTAGGGTGCCATTTATATAACACATATTCACCTTCTTTCAAACATCCAAATGGGCTAGATGACCTTCGCTAGGTCATTCAAGGTAGTGAAGGAGAGCATATAATGGCCTTTACTTGAGAAGATAAAATTAACATTATTAACAATGCTTGGGTGAATTTTGGCTTAGTCACCTCTGTAAATGTCTCCCTATGGGAATGAACAACAAATTTTCTTAGGTTCCAAGGTTTTGAAATTATACCTCCTTAAGTTTTTGACAACTGACCACCATTACCAATTAAAGACTTACGTGGAGGTCCATCCTTGCTATTAGTCTTGGTTTTGCAACTAATCATAGTTGACCACCACCTTTTTTGTAAGAGTTGTGCTATTAGCAATTAGTTGAGTGGTGGGTTTATCATGGGGAGTAACTAAAGGGAATTCCCATACACTATGCCTAGAAGATTGACAACGATATAAAGTATTGGGCAAGTTAAAATAGAGGACACATTGAGTGTGTCTCATTTGGCCAATTTGTATATCAATAATCTCCTTTAGATCGACGCAGGTATCAAATTTAACACAACACTCTTCTAGGGTCAAACTAAAAAAAGTTGTTGGATTCAACATAAATACTATTACCTAGGGAGGAGGCTATCTTAGTCAAGAAATTACAATATGACAAAGGTAACTTAAGAAAATCCACTTCGATAGGGACATGAAGGGATTTCTCATTGAAAATCACACACTTTATAGTCCACAGTGTGAAGAGTAACAAAGATGCACAATCATAGTGAAAATAGTTGTTGTCTTTAGCAAAATAAAAAAGGGAAACTCTAGGAAAGGTTTTGCACGACATCAAGGTGAATCCCATGTGGGACCTAAGCCTTGGTCAACCATTTTTTAGCATGCTTTTAGGGTTGAATCTCCCCATCTTTCAAGGATTTTTTAAAGCCAATAACATGCACTATTAAAACTTTAGAATATAAAGAATCACATTCAGAGGCTTTCTAGTGGACATACCTCATGAAATAGCTTGGGTACAAACTTCTTGGGACACTTGAGTAGGGGAGCCATTGTTCGATGTGCCATCAAACATTTAACTTCAATATTAATTATGTAGTTACTAAAGATTAAGGCCATTTATAATGGGCAAAAGCTACTCACATATGTTGCAATGTAGAAAACACTGCAGTAAATGTTTAAAAATAATGCCAAATCTTACTTTAGAATGAAGCAATGTAACATTAGGGAGATCTAAACTAACAATAACACCAAGACCAAAACCTTGGTAGAGTGATCAACCAAGGATTTTCACACTCTTTTATGTTAAATAGCAAAAATAACAAAATTACCTAGTTTGCATAAAATAAAGAACTCAATAATCGCTCGACGCTTGTCAATCATGACAAATAAGTTTTCATGACCAATTTGGTATAGACTTGACACTCTCTCAACACATAAAGCTAAACTAAATAACTCATGCAACTTAATAACTATTTGATGATTTCAAGTTGTGTACTAAAATGACATTGAAAAATATACTATATTATTCTTCAATTTTTTCAATAATTACACATACTCAAAACAAATCTATGACAAGCATAATTTATCATACATAAATACTTATATGTTTGTAAAAATTGATTGACACACTTGTCAATGTTATATATGCTATTTAATTTCATTTCATCGCTTTCTGTAAAAAAACTACTAATGATAATTTATCTACAACTAATGATTCACATTTATTATAAAGTACCCTATGGTACAATCCAATAACACCATTATGTCTATTTTGAATATAATTTCAATCACAAATCATGATAAAATAAACATACAATACATCTCTTCTTATTATGACGATGGGCGTTCTACAATGACAATAGGGTCTATACAATTTATGTATAAGAAAAAAAAAAGGAGACCCACTGTTTTAAGAAAAAATTGGATTTGATTTGTTTCTAAAAAACTAGTAATTGAATTTGATTTGTTTGAAAAAAAATACCAATTATAAAGCAAAAATTGAATTTGATTTATTTTAGAAAACAAAATGTAGATTTGATTTTTTTAATTGAATATCTTTTGATGTTTTTTATATAGATTTTTCTATATAAATATACTAATTATACTAATTCAAAATCTTAAACCATAAATTCATAATTTTAAAGGCAACAAATTTTTGAACAAAACAAACAATTTTAACTATAAAAAAATAATAAGTGGTCACATTTAATGAAACATCAACCCATGTACTTTGTAGAGAAAGCAAAGAGCCCACCATGCGAAGAGGTTAAGTTGCATCACCACCACTATTTTACACGCTTTACACATGAGCGAAAACCGTTGATACAAATCATTGCTCTCCTAAATCATTGGAAATTCCCACGAAGGCACACGATAAGTCTTTAACCAAAAAAATCTTACAAGTATATCTATTCGGACAAAAAAAGAACAAACTAATTTTCAACCAATAAATCTCTTTCCCCTCCCCTACTTCTTTGGAAAAGGGTTTTATGGAGGGGGCTTCTTTAGGTGATGTTTAGAAAATTTGTATTAATTTTATAGGAGTAGATGATTAAAGATTTTTTTTTTTTTAAAAAAAAATTATTTTAAAATTAATTGATAATAATAATTTTTTTGTAGATTTATGTCATTTGGCAAGATTTTTTTTTAAATTAATAGAGGGAATTTCTAGTATAATAATAAGGTTTCTTATTTTTTAGATATTTTTGGGAACCTTTTATGCCATCAACATAGATTTTGACATTTTTGATAAATATATTCAAAGTAAATTTTTAAAAGTGCATTGTGATTTTTTTGAGGTTTAAATAGAAAACTTTAGCTTAAATATTTAAATTGATTTCAAAATTATAATTTAAAATTTCATGATTGATTGATGTTGTTCTAGAGAGTTTGATTTTTTGCATTCATATTTTGGATCACACTTTGAATCATCATCATAGGTTTCTCCTCTCCTTGAATTCTTTATCATCATGATGATGAATCATTGAATACCATTAATACAAAAACACATATAATCAAATTCAAAAACAATATGAATCAACCTTATGCATTGTGAATATATTGATAACATCAAAATTTCATTCTTATTTAAAAAACACTCATATAATCAAATTAAAAAACAATATGAATCAATCTTATGAATTGTGAATATATTGATAACATCAAAATTTCATTCTTATTTTGAAAATTTATATACAAAACTTCATTGCTCTTTCTATACCATTTGGTCATTAATCATTGAAGAAATTTATTCAAAATGTTGAGAACTATAAATTCTTTATCACAACACACACTTATATTAAAAAAAAAAAAACAAACCAAAAAACCCAATAGGTATCTTGGACAAAGCAATTTCTTTCTTTAATACACACTGCCCATATAAAAAGGAAAATTTATTATTAATAGTAATCCATCGTAACCCTTCTTCCAAATCTTAATATAAAATATATATACAGGTGATAAAATCACTAGATTTTTCCAATAGAGAAGAGAAGTCCCGAAACGAGGAAAGGATGCCTTCTTCGCCTTTGCAGACAAGAGAAAGGCAACGTAATAGCTCAAGAAGAAGAACACGAAGCAGAAGAATCCGCACGCGGAGGGGAGGATATACACATTGAATATATATATATATATATCTTGTTCTTGTAGTAGTCTTGGCTGCTGCGTCAAAATCGTCCGGAGATCGCGGTTTCGAAACCCTAGATCAGGTAATATGAAGTATTCATGCTCCCATTACCTTTAATTCTTTACGTTCTTCTGTTGGCTAACTCAACCGGCCAAACCCTAATTTTGTTTTCTGTCAATTCAAACCCTAAACTTTTTTTGGCGCTACGTTCAATTTGTTGTTGGTATTTTTGGTTCTAATGTTTTGTGAGTGTATTCTTTTTTTTATATTTTTTAATTTTGATTTTTGTTGTGGTGTTGGTTTTGCAGATCGAAATCCTGGGCTGAAGTATTGAATTCTGATACAATATGAGTATTGATAGCCCTGAAGTAGGTTGATTTAATTTATATGTGTTTTTTTTTTTGGAAAAGTTGGATGCTTTCCATGGGAGATGGAGGAGTTGCTTGCGTGGCGGCATCACAGAATTTTATGGAGCATTTTAACTCCTCCGAGCCCTTTTGTGGGAACCACGGATTTGAAAAAAGTCAGAATTCCGGGCAGCTACTAGATGATGATCAACAGGTTGCGGGTAACTTGCAGCGGAACAAGAAGGAAGGGAGTAGTAGTGGTGAATTTCATTGTGAAAATGCTAATAATAATGATGTTGTGGGGAGTAGTAGAGCTAAAATTCACGTTGTAGAGTTTGGAAAGAGTAATAGTAGTGATGTTATTGTTGGTTCTACTGTGAATACTGCTAGTACTAGTTATTCTGAAGAAGTTGTTGCTGTTGAGCATTTAGATAGGCCGAAGCGATCTTCGAGGTGGGATGTTACACAGGAAAGCAATGGTTGGGATTCTAGGATTAGGGAAAATGGTGTAGGAGTGGGATTGCGGAGGCATGATGAAAGGCATAAGGAAGTTGAATTGGGATTGGGCCAGGACAATGTTGGAAGAGAACTTAATCATCATGGTGAGAAGCTTTGTGGGTTGGATGTTCGATTGAAGAGTAGGAGAGGGGTTGTTTCAGATGATTTGCATTCACGTTCAGGGCATTTTGAGTCATCTTCCTGTAAAAATTCAAGTGAGAGATATTCAGTTGATAGGTATCCTGGGCATTGTAAGTCAAATTCCTCTTCGAGAAGTCATTATGACAGGCATTCAAGGCATTTTGAATTTTCTGCTTCGAGAATTGTACATGAAAGGTATTCTAGTAGGCGGTCTGGAAGTGCAGATAAGGGTGGTTACTGTGAGCGGAGCTCATATGAGAGTAGGAGATGCCAATATGAAGAAAGGAATGGTTACAAGAAGAGCAGTGCAGATAAGTATTATAACAGATACAATAGCAGTCAGGTCTATGATGATAGGAAGTATCATCGCAGGGAAGTTGAATGGAGGGAGAGTCGTCGACATTCGAACTATAGACAATCTCATAGTGGCTGGGATCGAGGGGATGATGGTAGGCTGTCTGATGTCAGGCAATCTCACAGTGGCTGGGGCGAGAGAAATTTGGATGAAAACAGGCAATCTGATGGAAGGCAATCTCACAGCAGCTGGAGTGATCGAGTTTTGGATGATAACAGACATTCTGATAGCAGACAATCTCACAGTGGCTGGGATCAAGTTTTGGATGATGGGAAGGGATGGAATTCAACGTCATGGGGGAATCATGGGAGGTCAGCATACTCCAGCCTCGTAAAGGATTCAAGGTCCTCCAAGGATGTGGAAGCCCAATTGAGTGCATCGCCTGCTCAAACTCCTGCATCTGATCGTTCTGTAAGATTACATGATGAAGTACGAAGTGAAGGCAACAATACACACTTGAGTGAACAAAGTGCTTTGTCAGAACCTCCCAAACATGAAGAATCAATATGTCGAGGCTGGGTTTATATTGATCACCTTGGAATAGAACAAGGTCCCTTAAAACTTGCGGATCTGAGAATGCTAGTAGACGATGGACAGCTGCAGTCTGATCACTTAATCAAGCGAGAAGGAAGTGATGAATGGGTAACACTAGAAAATGCTGCATCTCCTATGCCTCTCGGAAAGCTATCACTTATAACATCAAAGTGTTCTCCACAGACTCAGAGCGATCCTGTCACTGAAATTCCAAGTAATAAAACTGGAGTGGAGGCAAACAACTCAAAAAATGTACAGGGAATGCCAAATTGCGACAGCATACATTCAGCTCCGCAGGATAGTAACACAAATGTATGGTTTGAGGACTTTCACATTGATGAAAGGATAGAAAAACTGATGCAAGGATTTCCTCTCATCCCTGGCAGAGAGAATGAGATTGTTTCAGGTATTGCTTCAATTGTTGCCTTTTATCATGACTGGAATAGAGTTGGGTTTTCACAAGTAAATTATTTGCGTATTCTTGGTTATGAGAATTTGTAGCCTAGAATGATGTTATTAGTTTGATTTCGTCCGCAAGCCATTTTGCTTCTTTGTTTTTTCTAAGCATTCGCCATTTCCTTTTTCATATTTGTGTAGCATTTGTTGAGGTCTTAAAAATATTGGTTTTTGCAGAAGCTCTGCGCCATGCAGCACGACATGTGAATCACAGTTTGGAACACAATGCAGAATGTGAAGGTGCTGTTCAATAATTACTATGCTTCTATCTCAGTCCTGGGAACCTCTAAGGTTCCTGTTAACATTTTGTGGTCTATAAGCTACTCCATGAATTTTTAGTAGTTTGAAAGGGTAATTAACTAATTATCATTGGGAGAAGAGTTGAATGTGTTGCTTGTCTTTACAGGGTCTCCAGGTCTCAAAGATGGCTATGATAAATACTGCAATCGGTGGAGAGATGCAGAGCTTGGTAGAGGGTCTGAAAATGATTCTAATGTTTCCAAGATAGCAACAACATTAGGTGCAACATTGAAAAAAGATTTGGACTATGATAAAGATGTTTCTACTGGCACAGGCATACGGGGTGAAGGCTATTCTCATTTTTCTGGCAGATGGCCATCTAAAGGTGGTGACTGGAAACGAACTGGTGAAAATGTAGGTGGTTGTGACAGGCTTTTGAGGAAAAAAGTTCTTAATGACGGGGTCCCACTCTGTCATATATTGAAGTCTGAAAGAGTGATGGATCCACGCAGGTTCCTAAAAGAAGCTTCTTCTTATGCTACACAAGGTAAAAGGCTAGAGGTGCCTCGTTGGGCTTATCAGTGGCAAGAAGAGAAGATTGATCCATTCCAGAAGACAGATGTTGCACTCGAAATTCACTTGCAATCAGGTCAGGGATCAATCGCAACCCCAAAAGCACACGCTGCTACATCAAAGTACCAAGTTTGTACTCCTGGTTCTCAAATTTCAACACCAAGGGGAACTGTGACATCTCATTGTGGACATGATGTGTTGAAAACTGTAAGGACAAACAATGGGGATTTAAGTAAGATTCTTATAGGAAACAAATTAAATCAGCACGTGTCATCAGCTACAAAAGTTCCAAATATTGGCAAAGCCACATCTTCCTTTCAGTGTGAAATGAAATCTGTACTGAAGAGAAATACTGCAATTTTTAAAGAGTCTGGTCCTTCAGCATGGGAATTATCTGCTAATAATCAATACATGGAACAAAATTTTGTGAAGGCTGAACGGATTCCACACCAGCAATTGCATTGTAGCATGCCTGCAGAGGATGCTAGGGTGTCCCCTTCTAGGGTTCATGTATCTGGTCTGCGGCAGGCACCAGAAGCTGAAGTAACTCAGGCGAGTGAAGTAATTTCTTCGGCATATGTTAAAACTGTGAACGATCTAAAATTAGATGAGGGAGAATGGTTTTATCGTGATGGTGCTGGCCATGAAAAGGGTCCATTAACATATGCACAGCTTCAGATGCATGTTTCTGATGGCATCCTTCAGAAAAATAGCAGTGCTTACAGGAAAAGTGATGATACATGGGTTCCAATTTCCCATGAGTTTTCTGCAAATTTAAATTCTCTGGAGAAGGCCATAGTTGTAGATTCCCCATGCCACCCTCCTGGAACAGCCAGTCCAGCTTGCAAAGATCCAGAGCAACATGAGCTTCAAGATTGCACACCAAACAATTTTCATGCCCTTTATCCCCAGTTTGTGGGATATGCACGAGGCAAGTTGCATGAACATGTTATGAAGTCTTACAGAAGTAGGGACTTTGCAGCAGCTATTGGGGAAGTGTTGGATGCCTGGTTAAACCCAAAACAATCAAAAAATTCCAAGGATGAACGCACTTCAAGCATTTCAATATCACGACATTCATCAGTGATTGATAGCTTAGGTAATAAGGACAATGGTTTCAACTTGCATAACTCAGAAGGAAAGCTGGATAGGAATAAAAGCACAAGTACTTCTCAACATAACAATAGTCACAATTTTTCACGTTCAGGTGCAATACTATTTTTTTTTACTTTTTGGCTTGAGCATTGCACAAACTTCTTGAATTATTGTTCTATCTTTTTCCAATTCTGAATTTAATCTTCTTTATCTTATTCTCATTCAGGCTTATATTTGTTGGAATCTGAAAAAGTTAGCAGCCATAGCAGATTTGAAATTGAATTGGCCGATAGTCACAGTCATGGTAAAAATCAGGATACTTGCAAAAGGCGTCGGTTGCAAGTTATTCAAGAAAGTGACAAGAGAAATGTTGCCAGAAGTGAGTTGCAGGAAGATTTTGATGTTGATAAATCATGTGGAGATTTGGATCAGGAAGCAACTAGTCATTTTGAAGACATTAGCAATACACAAACTAATGTGCATGGGAGTATGATGGACCGTCGAATACTTGAGAGGGTTTTCCATTTCCTTGGAGATGACTTAAAATCAATTTCCTCCTCTGCTGCTACATGCAAACGTTGGAACACTGTTATTCGAACTATGAAGTCAAAGACCAGACGGATTGACTTTTCTTATTTGGGTGCCATCTGCAGTGATGTGGTGTTTCAATCAATTATGGTAGGTGGTCTCTGTCAAATATTTATGTTTGAGCTCTCAATTATTCTGAAGTTCTTTAAAGGGCTTAACTTCAGAACCTCTTTTTTCTTGCAGGGGAGCTACAGAGAGGGAAAGATCAAACATCTCATACTCAAAAGCTGCACAAACTTGAGTGCTGATGCTCTGGCCAATTTTCTTAATGGTTGCTCATCCATTGTTTCCATTGACATAACTGGATGTAATCAATTCAGAGATGTTGCTCGAATGTTTTCTAATGTGAAATGGCAAAGATCTCATGTTCCAGGTCCTAGCAGTAGTGGTGATCAAAGTGAAGAGACACACTGCAAAGTTAAAAGCCTGAAACAAATAAATGACAAATTTTATGGATCATGCAGATCTTCTAGGGCTCTGGATATCCATACATCCGATGATTCTGCAGGAAGAGATATGGTTATACCACCATTGGAAGCAGATCAAGAAGAACCTATGGATGTGGATGATTTGCATGTTGATAGTAAGATCACAGTAAGTCCTGTCCGCCAGCGTACACACTTAGCTAAGCGCTTCAAACTAAATAGCAACGGGAAATCTGCAAAAATCCAGATGGAAGATGGCAGTTTCAAGGGAGAATCTTTGGGGAGGTCTTCTACTGGGTATTCGGTTGGAGGTGATAAGATGATCGAGAGACATCTATCTGCTACACTGAAGGACATATTGGGTGTGAACACAAACAATTACTTTCTGCAACGGGTATGTTTGTGGTCTGTTTAATCATTACTATTCAATTCAAAATTGTGAAGAACCTTCATGCAGCAGTTTTACTAAGTTTTCTTTCTGGAGTGTTTCAGGCATTGAAGATTGAGCAAAGAATAAAATCTGGTGGCTACAGTGGACATATGCAGGGCATATTTTCCTTTGAGAATGATGTATTTCTTCTCTGCAGAAAAGCATTCCAGTATGGATTCTTTGCATTTGGTGCTCATTTAATCAATTTTTTATTGTAGAAAATGGAATTAATGATTGTGATGGGAGTTGCAGTGTTTGGTTATTGTTGTCTCATGTGTGCTCTGTGTTTGTTGGCTGTTAACAGGGAGCACAAGAAAGGTTCTCAAGAACATGTTGCAGCAGAGGAGATATTCAAAGCAGCTCATCGTCACATCAAAAACCTTAAACATAAGTTTATAAAAGTTTTTTCTGGTGGTACACAGCATCACAAGTCTACAAATGGGAATGAGATGATGCCAAGGTTGGGCAAGGACAAATCTCAGAGTAACTTGTATACAAGTTCAAATGTAAAGAAGAGATATGGGAGGGGCATGGCAATGGCTGCAAAAAGAAGTAAGCGGAGGAGAGGCATGTCTAATAGTGATTGTAGTGACTTCATTGAGGAAGATATGTCAGACCGTGAAAGGAGGATTTCAAAACAAAAGAAGAGACACTGGTCAGATTCAGAGACTGAAACATCAGAAAGTTCAGGCTTTCTGGAAGAGGAATTTCTAGAAAAAGATGACAAGAATGATATTGACGATTCAGATTTGGATATGAAATATGACTCTGAAGGTGAATATGGAGGCTTTTATGAACAAAAGTATGCATTAGAAGATGAGTTGGAGATTAGTGTACGTGAGTGGGGGGCTAAAATGACTACAGACAGTCTAGTTCCACCTGTCACCAGAAAGTATGAGGTTATTGATGAGTATGTTATAGTGACAGATGAAGCCGAAGTACACCGAAAAATGAAGGTTTGTTTACCTGATGATTATGAGAAGAAGCTTAAGGCAGCTCAAGACAACAGAGATAACAATTATGCACATCTTGATATTCCAGAATTGAAGGAATTTAGACCAAGGAAACAACTTGGAGTTGAGGTTTTGGAGCAGGAAGTTTATGGTATTGATCCATACACGCATAACCTCATTTTTGATACAATGCCAAAAGGAGAGTTTACCTTTGATGAACGGCACACCATTATTGAAGAAGTATGTATATTGCAGAGCCCCATTGGTGCTTTTTTTTTGTTTAATTACATTGCTTCTTATCTTAACAAACTCTCAATTTTATTTGGAACTAATAACTTGGGAAAAAAATCTACAGGTGCTTCTTCGGGTTTTAAATGAAAGTGTCAGAGATTACACAGGCACTGGTAAGACACCCATGGAATATCCTGTACAAGATGTTGTTCAGAGGATGATAGTGCAGGCTGAAAAATGTGATGATGTCCACAAACAGACATTTTTTCAAGGTCTTTTGAAGACCATGCAAAGTCGTGAGTCAACTGAGAAATATGTTGCTTATAGGAAGGTATATGAATTAACTTCTTTATGCTGATGTAAAATTATCTTCCCAGTGTTAATCAATTTCAAGGATTTGATACCAATATTATTTCTCACAGGGGCTTGGAGTTGTTTGCAACAAGGAGGGCGGCTTTGAGAAAGATGACTTTGTTGTAGAGTTCTTGGGTGAGGTAATGTATATTGTGATAGTTGCTTTAGTGTCTTTTTTGTTTTTTGTAATCATACTTCTTTGTCCAGAGACTACTATTTTTTGATAGTATGAAGACTGAAAGCCAACATCGGTACAGAGATTAAAAATTCATCTATTAAAAATTCTTAGTGACAAAGTTGCCCCTTTTGACTTACTTTTGTTTAAGCTGTGTCAAAATTGTACTTCAATACAAATTTTAATACTAATTATGCCCTTAAATGCAAAGCAGCCGAAAATGTATTTGTTTTTGCATGTTAAGCAAAAGTTTAACACAAGAAAGAAGTTGGTACTGTACAGATAATCACAGTTTAGTGTTTGATCACCAGCTGGCTTTTTATCAAGGAAAACTTAGCTTTGTACTGCACAGCATTTCTTAAGAAATGAGAGTGCTTGCTGTAGTCTATTGAGTATTGTCTTCTTTAATACCCAACAGATCTCACAGGCTCAAGCAGAATATAGAAATGACAAGGATCTATCCAACCTCATAGCTAAATTGCAAGGGACATTGATCAACTTTTCTTCTTTCTTGCCATTGCTTTCAAAAATATTGACCAGCAAATACTTGCTTAAATTGCACTGCCTATGCTAGGTGATACTTGCTCAAGTTTCCTGGCATTGCCATATTCAATTGGACGCTTCAAATACATGTTGTATTTGTGACTGGTGTGGTGTGTATGCAAGGTCTGGAGATATTTACATGTGAAAATTTTAATGTGCATTTAAGAAGTTATATGCACAGCTGCATGCTTGGACACGTGTATAAGAGATGTTTGCAAAACTGTAAAGACCAGTGGCTTAAACTCAATTGAATTTAAGTAGTAGTCACGCTCAGGGAAATTGGTATATTTGGATAAATTGTAGAAAATAATTATTTATTATTTGTCTCCTATCACTATTTTCAGGTGTCGTTTGATCAGTAGAAACTAGAAAGGGCATAGCAGCAAGATTTGTTTGAGAAAAATCCGCAAACCAGAAGGTTAAGAATTTTCCAAAAATTTGGGATTTAATTGCGAAAAATCAGATTTTCAAAAAATGGAGAAAAACGAAAAAAAGAAAGAAAGAGAGAGGCCTACTTTTTTCAAATTTAAAGGCATTTTATTAGCATATAAATATAGAGAGCAAATAAAAATGAGAGTTTAGTCCATTAATTGTGGAATATAGATTTTATGTTCAAATCATTGATTACATTTTATTGCACAATACATACTGCATAGTGCATAAATAATAACTAAATAGTAGATGCTAATAGTTCTCAATTTCAATTACAATCTGCTTTGTACAAAGTCAAGCTACAAACTAAGTACAAAGTTCCAAAAAATCAGATGTAGGCGATAATTTGCCGCTACAAAGAGAACTGCACTAAAGGGCTGGAGGTCCTGATGATGAAACTCCTAGGTCAGGGCCTCTTCTAAGCCCTTCAACTGCATTGTTGACCTCCCTTAGGATATCAAAATCATCAGGATCTTGAAGGACATCATCACTTTCAATCCATTCAGAACCTGGATTGATCTTGCCAAGGTCAATTTGCTGGTCTTTTTGGTACTTACCTGATTTTTTCATATAGTGTTGAGGATGTACAATGTTAAACAATTGCTAATTCAGTGATATGAGCATAGAAACTGATTCATATTCCTTTCATGTAATACTTGCCACACATGTTCAGTAGAGGGTTTAATGTTAAAAACAGTCACACATATCCATTTTCTGTAGAGGGACCAACATCGAAACATTTAAAAAGGGGTTGTTTGAAATGAGAATTACTGCATCTGACAAGTGATCCCCCATTACAGCATGAGTTAATCTAAATGTATAGAATGTGGGATTAATAAAATTGTTATTTCTCTTTAATGATCATGTACAACTGTGTAAAACTCATCATCATATTACATTTTGAAGAAAACTAGTAAAATGCATTGGAATTAAAATAGATAAACATAGTTAGGCAAATCATTTTACATCAGTTGAAAACTACTGAAAACACGGCATTGGAACTGTAATATATGAGCACAGTTAGGCAAAAGCAAATAGCCAACAAGAAAGATTTTTTTTTCTAAACCCAAAAATAATTATTGATTGTTCTCTTTCAAGTAAATCCTTAAGATTATCTGGAGTTTTGACTGGACTATTTCTTTGTTACGGGTGCAGCTTGGAAAATAAATTCTCATATTTTGAAAGTGTCAAACCTATTGTAAAATGTGTTGAAAACCATATTAGGTCCAGAAAATAAGCTGCAGAAGTAAAATTGGTCAAAAACAGCAAAGGAATGATTGACTTGTGATTACATGCAATCTGGGTGTTTTAGATTGTAATATCTTCATGATTATTTGGAAAAAACATCACCCGTTATTTCATAAAAAAAACTGTGATTCTTTGGAGGAAAAAATCTCCAAATTGGGTGTTTCACATATGCTCGTGATCAATTGCTTTTTTTACACATTTCTGCTTTTCTGACTTTAAGAAAGATCAATTGTTTGTTTGTATAATTCTGATTTATGAATTATTAATTTCTAATTGAATTTCTCTTTAACATTTTTTTGTATCATTGATAAAATCTGTTTTAAACTCAATGTTATGTTAAATTTACCAATATGTTTAAAAGATAGTCACATCACGTTCAAAAATTGTTTTGGTCTTCTTTTGATGTGCAACCTCTTGGAATAGGATTAGATTACATACAATTTTGTCAAGTCAGTATCCCAATGATTCTTCCATGAACTGCACTCAACCCTTCTATATATTAAATAAAATTTAAAAACATATCTTTCCTTACATTAGTTTTAATATAAATTTTCCTTCTATTTATTAAATAAAATTTTAAAAAATATCTTCCCTTACACTAGTTTTAATATAAATTTTTTTAATAATGTTTTGACCCTATTTTATGATGATGAAATCAATATGTAAAAATAATGTTATATTTATTTATTTCTTTTTAATTAGTTGTGATTACAAGTAGTGCAATGATGCTGACAAAATATGGGCATTCTGTTATGAGCAGACTTTAAAAAGTCTAGCTTCAAGCTTGTCTCTGATGATGGGTAAGCTTGTCTCTGATGATGGGTGGAGTAAGATCTGACCTGTTGATGTTTAAACAACATATGCAGTATTACCTGGGTAAATTTTGCAAAAAATATATTAGACTGGATATATAAATCAAAGTAAATTATTTATGATAAATGTTGATAATCAACACACTAAATCAACAAAACTAATGTTTTAAAATGGTAATATTAGACTTTTGATTAATATTAGTGCCAAAAAAACTATATTAGTAGCCTTTTAAGATTCTGACAAAGTTCTTTTGTATAAGATAAATAAGCATTCTACTGGGTATAATGGAATAATGTAACATTGGCTGAATCATAAATCGTATTGTGCTTGAAATAACTTCTCTAAGCATTTTAGGCATAGCTTGAGACTAAATGTTTTCAAGGATAAATACTTTGTTTTCTGTACTCTATAATGTACAGCACAAAGCATCATATGCTTAGCATTACTACTTGAATTTTCTATTTTGTAAATCTGCTATAGTGTACAGAAGTGTTTATTCGATAATCTTCTAAGTTAGTTGTTGAAAACAGTGATCCTTGTTCCTTGGCTACCAAATTTGAAGTTTCCATTCACTGCAAATATTTACCAACATTATGCAAAGACTTCAATATTTGTTGCTGTATTGCTAGATTCATTGCACTAATGATTGGGAAAATTTAGATTTTGCATCATATGTTTAAACCTACTTGATAAAAAATTGGTGGTCAATTGGGATATGTGAGTATTGTGATGTGTGAATGTGAAAGAAATTGTAACATGTAAGCAACTGAACATCAAGATAGGTGTCATTAATCCACATTATTAATTGGATATAATTGTCTTAGTCAATGTTAAATGCAAGCAGTAACATAGCACATTAGTAGATTATTTGGGTTTGTATACTCCTGCCCTAAGTTTTGCTTTTACAGCATAAAAGCTTACAACAGGAGATATGAAACTTGAGTAGATCCTCATCTAGACTATATGAAACCAAGTTGAACAACATTAAAAATCTGTGAAAAACATTGTTATTAATATTTAATCATTTAAGACATGGGAAAGAACTAAAATTTTGTAAGGTGTGGATTCCATAAAAGAAGTGTCTAGAAATGGGCATCAATAGCCATTTTGTTTTCAAATGCAATATAAGAACCTAGGTTGCCAGGAGACCAGTACTGGTACTGGTAAGAGAGACTGGTATCGGTATTGGTACATCTATTTTTGAAAATAGGCGATGGGGGTACTTGGAGATGCCAATTTTTTTCATACATATTTAATAATTTATAGGAAATATCATGACATTGAATTTTCAACACCTCAAATCCTCAAGCAAGGGTATGTTCAAATACTAAATAGGCAATAAAAAACATTCAGGAGAAAATGGAAGTACAAAACACTCAACAACAATCCAGACCTGTAGGATAAAATGAGCAAAGAGTTTATCTAGAACCAAAACATTCATTCAAAGCAAAGGAAACTTCATAGGAATCAATCAAATTCGACAAAGTGTATAAGAAAATTGAAGGCAAGGGCCCAAACCAACAATTTGAATCTTTCAACACTGCAAATGTTTCTGCTATTCTGTGTGATTATATATTTGAGAATATGAATAGGGGAGAGGGGCCAGTAGTTGTACACAGTCCAATAGTTGTACACCCACTTGTGCTTATAATATCCAGTCTTGCCACATATTTATTCTATATATTGTAAATAAATAATCCACATTTAAATATAAAAATTACCAAATGTCGGTCAAAATGGACCAATACTTGAACATAAGATAACCTATAAATATTATATAAAAAAGGCATAAATGCATTCATTAACAAGTGAAATAAATTTTTGTTTCAAATAAAATATTATAGCTATCCACTATAAGTGTGTCATTTATAAAATAAGATGCTCACTTAAACTAGTACTCTTATCATAGTGAAAAAATATTATTCTTATGTGTACAACTATTGGGGTAGCAATGCATATGCATTGGAGTATTTCATATTAATAATTTGTCTTATCACAAATATAAAAGGTGAACACAATAAATACCTTGTTTTTTTCCATGGGAGGGATTGTCCAATGGTTTTAGTGTTCAACAATTGGTCCTTTTGTGTTCAACATAAGTTGTATTTTATATAATAATATGCTGTTTTTATTACAACAAATAATTTTTTTGTGTTCAACTATTGGTCTTTTGGTGTTGGATATAAAAGTTAGAGATAACACACGTTTATGATTACTAATAGGTATTTGGTCCATTTAAGTTGCATATAAGTTATATTTTACATAAAACTACGATATTATACTAATTACAGATGATATTTTTTTATTCAACTACTAGGAATTTTTAGATTAAGTTTTGGTCGAATATTTAAAAAGTCATTTTTTGGACATTTCACACTAGATGTGTTATTTTGACAAGTTGCATGATGAGTTATGCCTCCAAACCTTAGTTGTAGATAGTTAAGTGTCCATTTTACATTTCTAAAACAAAATAAAGGTCTCATTTCTAAAACAAAATAAAGGTCTCATGATATTCCATGTGACGGCTACATGTTGACAAAGTTAGCCCTCGCGACTACTGGTCCCTCTCCTCTATAGAGACAGAAGAATGAAGAAAGAAAATGTATTATCACAACCAAATTCCCAACTCCCAAGGATCTAGTAGAATTCACCCCCATTGTGTGTACTGCAAAGACTGCATAAAGGAATTAAAAGAACAGCAGCAAAAATATAGAAAATAAGAATATCTTTCGAAATTTTCATTGGAATGCATAATGGCAAATACTTGTGGTCTTGTTGGCTTGTGTTGGCTCCTGTTTTCCCTTTTGAGGTGTGTTTACTTTCCAGCTCTCCAGTACGTTTAACTTTTAAGTTTAAGGTTTTTTTTTTGTTTTATTTGTGTGGGAGACTATTCCTTTGTATCGGAGATTGTGGGAGTCTTAGGGAGACCGCAGCTGAAACTCTCCTGTGACTAGAGATGTCTCAGGCAAGGTCTCTGGTACTGGAGATGCCTCTCACTCTCTGTCTCTGAGAAGTATCCCAGGGGGTCAGAGACGTGTCACCTGGCAATAAAGATAATAAAAATGGTCCCTTCTTGATTTGCTTTGTTCACAATCCACTAGCAACTAAGTATGGCAGTGGATGCCATAGTCTTCTTGTTGTATAATCCCTTGTATCCTCAAAGGGTGATACAAAAATTTGTGAATACTGTAGAGAAGAACAATTTTTGTTTGTTAGTATTGTTGCTTCCTATGAGATAGCAACCTATGTGATTGGCTGTGAAATAAATCTGCAAAATTAACCATCAATATCTTACAGATTATGCACATTTATTCCAATATCGAAATTTTTCATTGAAAAACAATGCATTGAAAAAGAAACATCGTTCACAATAGCATCTATCCATTTTGGAGGCTAAATTAAATCTAATTCCAGCAGGTTGCAGTCCTCTTTAACTGTGCACAACTTCTGTCCTTATCCATATATTATGATCGACTACCATTCATGTGGATATCACTCCAGGTCTTCAATTTTTTTCTCTCCATAGCCACAATAATCCCTGTGAAGAATACACCATAAAAATCAAAATTCATAATTTTTTTTGGTAAATAATTTAATAGAATAATAGAGAAAAATAACATACATAGAATAATAGAGAAGAAAAAAACATATTATGAAAGGAGAAGAGAACACATTTATGGAAGGAGGAGAAAAAGAACCCATATTTGTTGAAGGATGAGAAAAATAATATGTTTACTGAAAAAGGAGAAAAAAAGAACAAATACAGATTTATTACAATAACAAGAAAAGAGAACAGAGAATAGGTATCGCATGAATTGAATTTTATTTTTATTACACTTCTAATTGCATACATAATCTGTATTTTATTTGATGTATGTGGGACCGAAGGGCCAAATGACAATTTGGTCATCATGCAAAAAGTTATAAATTCTTTTGGGTCTAGGTATTTTGAAACATTTAATTCCTTAATTACCACATACATTATGAAGTTTAAACTTTATCAGCGTTAAGCATTTATGTATTTTAAACTAGCCTAAACAGAAATTAACTACCATGAAAATAATCTCCCTGAATTCAGCTTATTCAGTGCTTAAAATAGCACCAAAGTATGTTCATTAATGACCATTTTGTTCTCATCTGAAACTTCAAACTGAAGAACTAAGATCTGTTTTCATTTGAAACTTCAAACTCAAGAACTAAGATCTGTTTTCATTTGAAACTTCAAACTGAAGAACTAAGATCTGTCTGGAGTGACAGCTTTCTTGTCAGTTTATATGAATTATATCTTTATTTTTGTCATTTTTGTGGGGAAGAAAATTGATTATGTTTTGATTAGTATTATATTTTTGGAGCGTAGATTGTGCATTTTAGTTTCAAGATTTCTTCAAGTTGTTAGAAGTTTGTGTTATGAATCCTTTGGAAGGTAATATGAATGTTAACATGTTTTCAATTGTGCTGTATTGATTTTATGCTTATTGTGCATCTAAGTATTCCTTGAACTTAACTTTGTTTACTAATTAATTTATCAAACATTTCTAAGGTTTGGCTTGTGTATTCAAAGCGTATCCCTTTTGTCATCATTCAATTCTATGTTTTCAAAAATGCACAAATTTCCTCTGGATGAAACTTTAGGAGATGAGTTTATAATGCAGTGTCTGTGCATTGACTCTACTAACAGTTGTATATTTTGTTCCATTCCCTGTGGAGTATGAGCTGCATCTCACTCTCATTAAAGCTGATTATCAACTGATTGCATGCATTAAAAGCTGCACTTACTTTTGTAGGTAATGTTAGCAATTTCTAGTAGACCCATATAATGACTATTAACTGATTGTGTGTATTAAGCTGCACTTTACTGCAATATAAGGATATGATTAAATTGATTTTGTAACATCAACAATTTCTATTAGACCCATATAATGTTTATCAACTGATTGCTTGTATTAAACTGCACTTTATTGTACTATAAAGATATGATTAAATTAATTTTTTAGGTAACATCAACAATTTCTATTAGATCCATACAAGTCATAACAAATATAATATATTTTGAAACATAAGGAAAGCATTTACAACCGTTTCTCCAATTTCCTTTTGAGGGAAATGGTTAATCAACTAAATGGATACAAAATAGGTGGTCTGACTAGTTTAGATACACTCATCTTGCTTAACAGAGACAAAGATCTTGCTATCCAGTAAGCTCATATAAAATCAAACTAAGAACTGAATGGCACTGCTTTTGTAACTCTGGATATTTGCAGTTATAATGTTTTGTCAGACTCGGTGTTCAAGATTCATTGGGCACGTACCGGGTTCAGCCCCCTAGACCCCTGGTACTGGTCTGGTACGGTCCGGGTTCAGGGTTTGGGTCCAGTTCGCCTGTGGTTCGGACAGGGTTCGTGGTTCACAGGTCTGGTTCGAACCAGGGCGAACCCAAGAGGACCCAAGTTGAACCCAGGGGTCTGACAGCCCAAAAAAGGATTTTTTTTTGCAAAATTTATTTGTTTTTGAATTCCACCACATAAAAAATTAAAATGACCCTATGTCTCAAGCCACACACCTTTGTGCATCGTACAACCAAGAGAGAAGCACAAGTCTGTACGAAAGAACAAGTCAGAAAGCACAATTCCCGTACGGGAGAATGCACCTTGATCAGAATTTTGACTTCTTTGGCCTTGTTCCTGACATCTTAAAAAAGCAGAAAATTAATGCGCTGCCCCGGGACCCTGCGAGGGGCGCTGCCCCTCGACTCCGCAAGGGGCTCTGCCCCTTGACCCTGTTGGGGGCGTTGCCCCAAACCCCCATTAGAGAATCCATTTGATGATCAAACTTTAAATTGTTGAAAGTTGAAACAATGATACTTGAATATTTTATCATTTTGATATTAAACTTGATGTATATGATGCTGTTATGGTATGATCATGATGCTATGATTACAAGTTTATGTTGGTTTTGTTGTTTATATGATGCTATGTGACATGCTAATCTTAATTCATGCTTATAGGCTGCATATATATATAATTTACATGTTTTTGTACTAACGAACCCAAACGAACCCAAACCCCTTTTCAAAATTTTGCCGTTCTGGCGTACCGGGTTCTTCGAACCCGAACCGGTAACTTAGCATTAAAGTAAAAGATCAACAATTTTATTAGAGATTCTTGTACTGATTGAACAGGAGAGAAGGCAAATAACTGCAGTAGCATGAATCTTTTGGTACTAATCCGATTTTTACAATTTTACCCTGTTTCTTTGGGTTTCAAGTACCTGGGAATGGGTTTCAGGCACAACAAATATTATTATGTGTATTAATAATACACACACACCAAAAAATACAGAGTTTTTTAGCTTTCAAGTTTTCATTTCCATAATTAAGATTATTAAACTTTCTAGAGAGTTGCATTCAAATTTACCACCAAATGTTGTATGCGTTTTTTTATTTAATGCTTTTACTTCAAAATTTAGCCAGCTTTTGTTGGGATGGATGATGGATGCCAACTGGGATAAAGATACTCCACTGCATGCTCCACTCCTTTCTGGCATTTTGGTGACATCCAGGAAGTGTCCAGGGGACACCTAAACACCCAAGTGATAGAACAAGTGATGTACCCAGAATGGCTTTCTGAGGGGACGCATATCCTGGGGATATCATGTTCAAATTTAAGGCAGCCCAGAATAGCAAGGGGATTCTTTTTGTCACCATCACCAAGACAACTAAAATGTGAGGAAGTGCCTCAGTGGAGTACTGCAATTTTATTATGGTAGCTGGATAGGCATGGGAATTTCTAGTTCTGATAGGATAATGGAAGAAATCTCAGCACATTCATTCTACACAAGGAATTCACGATGTTGTAGCTTCACAACAATTGAGCAACTAGTATTTGTAACTTGTACATGTTAACAGATGACTTCAGAGCTCTTATGGAAACCTCCTGATATATGCACTGTCTGTTTTAACATACTTATTTTACATTTTTGTCATTTTACCTAATTTCACTGCTAATCATATCTTTTTCAGTTAACAACCATCAGAGTAATGGTGCTGTTCTCATGTTGTATTAAAGTCTTTAATAGGATCTGTATGAATATGTTAAATTTATTCAGATACAATATTTGATCAAAACAAAAATTAAAGCGTTGGACATGTAACAATTTTAAATAAGTTTATTCAGTTCATATCCATAATCTTAATATTGAGAAGCTGATTTTAAATAGGACACTAAGTAAGCATAAAAGTGAGTTTTAAAATACAGGTGCGCTATGCAGAAAACTAATTAATAGATAGATTTAGTATTTACGGAATGGACAGATGTATTTTATTTTTTAAAATTACTGTTTCTAATTGTTTTATTTTGTTTTACAAAATTGATAAACATAACTAATATATATTTTGCCCATTCTGCAGGTTTATCCTGCTTGGAGATGGTATGAGAAGCAGGATGGGATCAGGTCTTTTCAGAAGAAGGATAAAGATCCCGCTCCTGAGTTCTATAATATTGTTTTAGAGAGGCCAAAGGCAAGAAGATAATATTTTGCATTTTCATGTTCAGTGGCATGGTGTGGACGCTTTTTTCACAAAATGTGAAATATATATAATATCAAAATGGAAAAACTTATGTGGTTTGTAATGTCAATTTGCAGAGTGATGGTGCAGGGTATGATTTAGTTGTGGTTGATGCAATGCACAAAGCTAATTATGCCAGCCGCATTTGTCATTCTTGTCGACCCAATTGTGAAGCCAAGTAAATTTCTGGCCTCTTCTTTCCTTCCTATTAAGTTTATATGCACTTATTATGGTAAGATACATGAACTGATTGTATTTTTCCACAGTTGCCAGAAACATAAGAAATAAGAAATGCAGCAATTATAGTGCACTGCTACTCATCTGGCACATCCTCACTTTCATTCTTGATCTTGATATTCATCATGGTGGGCTTTTTTTGTTTGGTGAAGTTTGGACGTTAACTGGACCCAGCATTAATGCTGGTCTCATCCCCTAGCATTGATGCTGTCCAAGCCCACAATCTCAATGGCCTAGTGAAGGCTTGAAGCCTGCAAGCTCAATGGCTCAGCATGGACTTGGACTGCTTATTTAACATTCCCACAACTTAACCATCTTACATGCCCTCAACAGCACAAGTCATGGCGAATCCTTATTTTCTTATGTCAAATATTTAATTCTGCTAGTTTGCCAAACCCGCAGGAACCCTATATGGTCTTTGTCTTTGTCATTATGCCAAGCTATATGTATGGGACCAATTTTTTATATGGTAGTAATTATTGTCTCTTCCAAACTCTTCTGTGTGGTTACTAGCTTATTAGTAATTAGGTTCTTATTTCTGACTCTTGATGGGCTTGAAAGATTTCATGCAAGTTTGTGAATTATGTTGTACCATCAGATAGAAATTATGAAATACACAGCATTAACTTGACAAATTGAAGGTGTACATGGAATTCAACTACTTGGGTTTAAAATGGAGAAAAAGAACATAGCAAATTAATAAATGTTATTATACTCAAAATATGGAAAACTACTATTGATATTTCTTTGCAATATCATGCGTAGAAGGATAAAAAACATAAAACAAACAAATATTCAATCATAGTTTAAAAATTTGCAACTCAGCAAAACTTGGCCGACCCAAATCTGACTTGGACTGAATGACTCATGAAAAATCTTGGCAAAATTTGCATACATAAAAACACAAATAAATTGTAAGATAATCTTGAAAACACGCATAAATCTGAATTTACAGAAGTGTTAAATAGTTCTTCTTCAATTATAAATAGAAAACAAATTCACTGCACATCATAGTGTCATATCATTATGTAAATTACAAAAGCTTATTATTAGTTTTACAAATATTTCTGTGGAAAACATGGGCCTAAAACAAATTTGTTTTTGCCTTTTAAAACCAGAGTAGGACCTGTTTTTAAGGTGGTTTTTCCAAGAATTATATGGCCGAGCCTCTGGCAGAGTAAAGGGCTCGCTGGCACATTTCCTTTCAAGATATGGGGTGGAGTCAAGAGGCAGAACCATTGCCACCAAGTCCAAAATAAGGCCTTCAAAACCACAGAGACCTTTTGATGATTTTTTGTCAACATGTCGTAAGCGTGAGAGATTGAAAGAAAAAAGTGTGAAAAATGACTGTTTTGATGCTTTTCTGGTCATGGAATTTTTATTTGCATCAATAGGGGGAGTTTGTTTTTTGTAAACTTGCAAGTGCCTTGCTGAGAAATATGGAAAAATTCAAAGTCAAGTTTACTCTTGCCAGTAAGTTGGCTAGGAAGTTGTGTGGCAGGAACTCACGAGTCGGTGATTTTTTAAACTATGGATTCAATTCTGCCAATCACTCGGAAATTCTAGATGCGCATCAAATTCTCAATCAAATATGGTGAACCTTTTACATCATGTCTTAAAGAGTACAGAAATGCTGCTTTTCTATCTGATGAAGTCCAAACCAATTTTTATTATTTTCTTTGTAAAACTAGGTTGGGTGTTGAATACATATAAAAAAAATCCTAGGGTGGGGGGATCTGGGGGTGGTGGACCCCAGTGGGTTTCAGGGGCAGCTCCCCTGTCACCATAGGGGCCTCAATGGCACATCCCATTTTGAAAACAATTACCACTTTTAACCAAGTTCTAAATACTTAAAAGAAATGCACTTTTGGGGTTTTTAACATTTGGGAAAAAAGGTTGCCAAAAAACCATGGCTCATTCAAAACAATTGCATTTAATTGCAGTTTGTTGAATAAACTACAGTTTACTGCTTATAATTGACCAAAAAGAATACTTTACAGTTTTAAACAGCAGGTCAGTTCAAACCGGCAGGGCCCCAATTCCAGGCCACAGTTAATGGCCAGTTATACTGGGTTCATGCTTCTATGGTTCAAAGCAAATGCTTGAATATAGAAATTATAACATTGCATGTGGTTCCATGATAGTACTAAGAATTAAGCTCTCTCATTTCTGAGAACAATCAAGCTAGGCAGAAGTGATCCATATCTGTTAATTGTGCAATTGTTTTTCCGTTATTTGAAATAAGAAACAATTGCTATATCTATTCTCATTTCTGACAGGCCGATGTGCTTCTCTGATCAACTTAATTGGTTTTTTCTTAGCTATAATTTTTGCAGTTTGAATTTTTTCCTGCATGTGATTTTTCTTCTTTTTTGGGAGCCAATGTCCAATGGAAGGAATTGGATACAACTTTTAACACATAATATATATATATGTGCAAAATTCCATAATTGCAGATAATATCCGTGGGTCTTGTAAACACTAGCTATAAATTTTTAACCATTTTACTTCCCACAATTTGTTTTCGCTTTTGGACTGGCTTTCTGAGTCAAATTAGTTGCCTAGTTAGGATCTCTTAGGAACTTCATCTCCCAAAAGCCAAAGCATATAATGATATTTTATTATTTAATGAAGATAAGATGTATGTAAAAGCTAGGTCATGGGCTTCATCTATATTTTTTTATTGATTTATCTGTTTGTTGATTGCTTTTTTCATATTGTCTGAAACAGAGTCACTGCTGTTGATGGACAATACCAAATAGGCCTATATACTTTACGACCTATACAGTATGGGGAAGAAATCACATTTGATTATAATTCCTTAACAGAGGTAATTTAGAATATCTGACATAGTTATTGATTAAGGGCCTGCTGGAATTCAATTTTTTTTTGACTGACTCATTTGACTTATTGCAGAGCAAGGAAGAGTATGAGGCATCTGTGTGTTTGTGTGGTACCTATGGTTGCAGAGGTAGCTACTTAAATCTTGCTGGGGCAGGGGCCTATCAAAAGGTGATGTTTGTCAATTCAATCAGGCACAGTGGCAGACACCATTGTAGTTTTAGTTGCTGTGCTGCATCATCTTTTCCAGTTTCTTGATATCATTGATGACATGCAAAAGTTACAGTAAGGCAGCAACTCTAAACCAGTTGTGGGTTGGTACTTGCATCAGGTCCTGAAGGAGTGCCACAGTATATTAAACAGGCATCACTTGCTCCTGGAAGCTTGTACCAATTCTGTTTCTCAAGAAGACTTGAATGATTTGCGCAATGCAGGTGTTGGGACTTGTCTGCTGTCGGGATTACCTGGCTGGGCAATAGCATATTCAGCCCGTGTGGTGTGTTGGCTTATTTGCTATTTATTTTCATAGTAAGATTTGTTTTTATGTACCAAATGGATATACTTATTTTTGTCCTTCCATTGACACCAGGTGAGGTTTATGAATCTTGAAAGAAGCAGGCTTCCCGACCAAATAGTAAAGCATATTAGAAAAGAAAAGAGGAAGGCTGGTTTTGAGATTTCTTATGAATGTGATGAGAGGGGTGAGGCAGAGGTTCAGGTATGAAAGTAAGGAATACCAATGTTAGCTAGTGTACCATTTCACAAAAGATTCATTTTTTCTTGATATGACCAAATTGTATGTTGTCTTTGGGGACAGGCAGAAGGATTCTACAATCAAAGGCTTCATAACCTTGCTATTACTCTTGATAAGGTAACTGAACTGATTTAACCTGTTTGGAAAAATTTATAGGACTCCTATTTAATGTAGATCATTTCTCTCTGATTATGGTTTCTTTCCCTGACAGGCAAGGTACATAATAAGGAATATTCATCAAGACCCGAAAAAAGCTCCTCCACCTCTACGAAAGCTCGATTCTACAGAATTAGTTTCACTACTTTGGAAGGGTGAGAATTCGTTGGTTGAGGAGTTACTCCGATGCATGGCAAACCATGTTGATGTGGAACGGTTGAACCGCTTGAAGCAACAGGTTCATATGCGTGAACTAAGTGGTTCCAAGAATATAGAAAAAAGTTTACGTGAATCTTTGTTGTGGTAAGAATTATGTGAATTACTTTTCAGTTTCATCTGTGAATTAGGGAAGAGCCTGTCTGTATCTTAAAGTAAAAGCCAACTTAACAATTTTTAAAGGTTAATATACTCATGGAAAAGCTAGGAGCATACAATTCACTATTTTTATTGTGAATAATTGTGACATAGTGTGGTACTTAATGCGTGAACTAAGTCGTTCCAAGAATATAGAAAAAAGTTTACATGAATCTTTGTTGTGGTAAGAATATTGTGACATGGTGTGGTACTTAATGTGTGAACTAAGTTGTTCCAAGAATATAGAAAAAAGTTTACACGAATCTTTGTTGTCGTAAGAATTATTTGAATTACTTCTCAGTTTCATCTGTGAATTATGGAAGAGCCTGTCTTTATCTTCAAGTAAAAGCCTACTGAAAAATGTTTATAGTTTAATAAACTTGTGGAAAAGCTAGTAGCATACACTTCACTATTTTTATTTTAAATAATTGTCACAAAGTGTTGGACTTTTCTGCATACACTTCACTATTTTTATTTTAAATAATTGTCACAAAGTGTTGGACTTTTCTGTAGCCTTAATTTTTCGTTGTTGGCCTACAGGTTAAGAGATGAGTTGCGAAATATGCCATCATCATGTAGATGCCGTCATGATGCTGCTGCAGATTTGATTCACTTGTATGCATATACGAAATGCTTCTTTAAAAGTCTTGTAAGTATGAGTTATGATCAATTCTACCCAAAGAGGGCATTAGATTTGTGCACGGCCAAGACCACATTAATATTTACTTTACCGTACATGCATGTTTGTGATGCACGATTTAGAATTTAGTAGCACCTCAAAGTGCAGGCAAAATATAATGATGAAATTAGCATAGCCAAGCTATTTACCATTTAGTTTTGTGCCTATTTTGAGGGAATGTCTTGATGCATTTACTGACAAATGATATAATCTTCTGCATGATAATCTGTAGAATTAAGAAAACCATTTCAATAGTTAAGTAATTTGATGCTGAATATTCGTTAATTTTTTGTTGTTATCGGCCATAGGATTATGGCCCTTTAGTATCTCCGCCTCTGTATATCAGCCCCCTTGATCTGGGTCCCAAGTATGCAGACAGCTTGGGAGCAGGGTTTCAAGAATGGCAAAAAACATACAGCAAGGACTATGCACTAGGTCAGTTGATATATTGGTTCAAGCAGACTTCTTCGGACCCTGGTGCTAGCCTAAATAAAGCACGGAGAGGTTGCTTAGTTCTACCGGAAATCTCATCATGCTATGCCAAGACCCACAAACAAGAATTATCCCAAGATTATGGCTCTAAACAGCGTGCAGAGCTGATAAGAAGGATGGTGAGTAGTGGTATTAATGTTTTTCTTGATCAATTTAGATTTCCTTTCGAAATGATTTTACTTAATGCTCTGGTATATTCTTTACAGGAGCGAGAACCTCAAAAGCCATGGCCAAGGGGTGAGTTTTGGGAATTCAAGATTAATCGGGGTCTTTTTGGCAGCCCTATGTTTGATGCTGTTATGAATAACTCATCTTTAGATAAAGAGATGGTGCAGTGGCTGAAAAATCGGTCTAGTCCATTCGAGGGTTCATATTATCACTGACACTGAGTCACACATTGTTTTGGAATGATTATTCCATTGATCTAGAGCTTCTTGTGTGCATATGCTATGGGAAGCGGTAATCATCTCAAAACAACAGTGTATCTCTTGAGATGTTCTTTGTACAGGTTTTGTACTTCATATTCCTTATGTAGCAATGTTACCTTGCTCCCATACAGCTGCTTTCTTCTTGATTTATTGTATTGAGGACTTCTGAAAATTCAAAGTGGGTTGCAACTGCCTTTACAAGCCTTTCTGTATTATTCTTTACACTCTAGCAGAGAAAGATTTCTCGTTTTTTAGAGAAAGCTCCTTTCCTGATTTGTTACAGGGCATTTGCACCTTGGAATGACTCAGATGTCTGAAGTGTCTATTAAATGGACAGCTTCACATCTTCTAATTCAGGTGTCATCAATTTTATTTTGTTATGATCCATTTGTAGATTAAAATTTCTTCACTTGTACAGATGTGTGACAATTATGGCGCATGCTCAATTTTTATCATTTTTGAATCTTTTCTTATGCTCTTACAGCTTTGTACTGACCATTGAAAGGTTGGAATCTAACATGGTGCGACGGATGTGAGAGTGTTATTATTGGTCATTCTTTACCTGAGAAGAGTCAAATGCTCTCTCGTGGTGCTTTATTATGTTAGTAAGGGTTTCTTGAATGCATGGCTGGTAATTTAGAAGCTGTGAAGTTTAAAAGACATCGGCTCTGATATACCTCAAATTTTGCACTAAAGACCTAAAGTAGAAAGTTACATCTATTTTGATTTGCAACCCATATTTGTAAAGTGTACGAGGGAGCTTAATCTTAGAATTACCTTTCCTGTTTCAAAAGCGCAATGGCTCTGGATTATGACCTTTAACTGGGTGTTGTGGATATGCTTCATGAAATCAACCAAAAAGGTCCACGCTGAATAATTCCACTCCCGTTTGAATGGATTTATTGCAAAATCTAGCAACTCGATTGCGTACAGCTTACTGTGATGTTGGGCTATATCTATATTACAGTTTGCCCATTTCCAGCGTAGCGAGATATGGAGCATTTTGTCAGGATCTTTAAGAGCATTTTTTGGGCTTAAAATTGTTGTCAAAATGTATTTTTACTATTCAGCGATTCTTAGGGCGGGGTCCTCATTTGTATTTCTGCAATAACAAGACTAATTCTTCGCTTGTTCAATACAGTATGCTGTCTGAAGTTTGTAATGCTTTTTTATGCGTCAGAATTTTATCTGACAGTTTGTCTATTTGTTAAAACATATTTTTTTTAATCATTGGCCTTCGAGAAACGTGACACACCAAAATATCAGTCGGAAGAATATCCCGCATCAGCACAACGCAATTTATCTGTGATGATGAAAATGGATATGTACATGCTCCTTATGGTTATGAAATGTGTTTTTAAGCTTATAATTATGTAGATCAGATGGAAGTCACAGCTTAAACTATCAACTCCTATGCTAACTGATTAACTAGTCATTTTGCAATAATTTTGTCGTAATAATTTAAACGGAATTCATATACGTTTTCCAACTTAATAAAGGTGTTAGAACTTATAAAGGTCTTTTTTGCATCCAGACCCCATGGTGGTGGAGTATGGTGGCGGAGTGTAATGGCATGAGCATGTTAATTTGATATTTTTTAATCCAAGTTTGACAATCATTTGTATCAAAATATTTAATATAATAATAACTATATATATTAGACAAATTATCATTTTTTTGTAAACACATTCAATAATAAATAAAATATAGGGGCAGGTGAAAAAATAAGAAAGATTTAAGGTTGTCATGAGTAAAATGATTGTAATTTTGTCTTTTATTATTAAAGAACACAATAACAATTCAATAAATAGTGTTTTATTTCTCTTAAAAAAATCAAACCAAATAATTATTTATCTTGAATTCGAAGATGATGAATGAAATAAAATAAGTATTATTATTGGAAAATAATACAATGTTTTTTAAATGGTGTTAAAAATGTTTTTATGAAAATAAACAAATAATTTTCACTTCAACTTTGTTGGCTATCCAATTTGTATTTTAGTTACTTCTAAAGTTTAATCATGATCTTGTAAAAGTTAGGTCACCAAATAGGAAACACTTTGTTTTTTGTTTTTCTCTACTCTTTAAGCTCTATAAAATATAGGTGGGTTTTCTTTTATGACATTGATTGTAAATATGTAACAACTCTATAAACTAGTGCCTAATAGGTTAGCTAGTGCCTAATAGGCTAGCTGTGATTTAGATACGAGGATACAAGCGATAACACACAAAAAAATAGTTCAAGCTTTTTATCATTTAAATTAAATTTAAGGGTTTAGGGAGACAAGAACTTATTGATGTTTATTTTGGGTTGAGTCACTATAACATACATATTCATTTCACAACATATTAATATATTTAAATGGTCCTTCATGAATTATTATTTTGTAATAACTTGACTTGTAAAGGGATAGCAATGTGATCCTATTTCAAAATCCGCTTTGTATAAATAATATTTGTTATTTTCAATAAAAGAAATTATAGTGCTTTTGGAACATAGACTAACAATGAACACAACACATGTAGAAAATGTGTACTGATGAACATTGCAATGCTTGATTATTCTATCCAAAATAATATTGCATCACAAAGACGACACAATGAGAGCATGTATTCATATATGCTTAAGATCAAATTATGCAGTGTTATTACAAAAAAATACATAACCATGGACTCTTACTACCTAAACAAAAATAGAACAATCTAATCTTTGCCCCAAATCTTCTTAGATCTCTCAAAACTTATTTTAGCACCCTTTGAATGATTTCGCTTCTATTTAAAAAAAAGAAGAAAACTGCATGTTGGGAGTAAAGGTTGTGTTTGGATTTGTTGAACAACATCATTGCATGCAACTTCATGTGAATTGTGCCTTGGGTCTAATGTACAATGCATTGAGTGCCACCTTGCATGTGAATTGAGAATTTACATTGCCAATAACATGCTATAGTCAATCTTTGTAATAGAACTTGAAGTATCCACAACCAATCCTCTCATGCAAGCATCAAATCCTAGTGGTGGCATGAAAAAACATGTTGCATGCTTCAAACAATAGTTCTGGAATGTTGATGAATTATCAATGCATTGTAAGCAATCTAGAACAAAATCAATACTTACTATGCTATTGGTAACAAATTGGGGATTTTAGGAGTTCTTGGAAAACCCAAAACCTTTGATGCTTCTTTTGCTGCCTTAATTCTTTTTTTCTTTTGTCTTTATTGCTAGTTGAAAACCTTCATTTTTCCTTTGTTGGGGTTTACTAACAACCAAGAACTCCATCGGGGGTTCCCAAAACCTCTTTTAAATCCAACCTTTTATCTTTTTATTGTTTACTTTCTCTTTATTATTTTCCCTTTTGCGCTTCATCGAATGGCTTTGCCTTTGATTTTTTCCTCATCAAGGGTTGGCCCTTTTTAGGAACATGCTGGTGATTACTAGAACACCCAAAATCATTGATGCTTTTTATTTTGCCTTAGTCGCCTTCTTTTGCTTAGTTGTCGGATCATTGAGAATAAAAAACACAGTTACAGGTTCTTGGGGTTCTAGAGTCACGCCATGCTCTAACTCCTTTTGTTGGCGCTACGGTAATTTTAGGAACCACTGTTAGCACCAACATTTAGCCAAGGTCCCAGAAACCTTTTTTGAAAAAGGTTTTGGAACTTTCAAGCCTTCAACATTTAGCCAATTTCCTCTTTTAGTCAATGACACCATCTTCCTTATTCATGAAGGTCCAAATTTGTCCATTAGCAATGGTTGGGGGTTCATTGGGAATCGAGAACTTTGTTGGGGTTTTTTTGGGGTTGGGGAACTGCTCCAACTTTCAATTTCTTTTATGCTTCAAAAGACTCAACATGAAATTGGGGATAGACAAAGGGACAAAACTATTGCTTAAATGACAAGAAATGGGGATCGACAAAGAGACAAAACTCTTCCTTAAATGACAAGAAAGTAGGTGACCCTTGAAACATTGATAGGACAACCTCATCAAGGTGTCAACGTTTGGGATGCAATCTTGAATCATGCTTGTTAGTGATAAATTTGAGGGATATAGATCAAAGTTCTGTACCCAAAGGATTTTTGATGTTGTAGTCTTCTACCCTAGACTCAAGTCCTGTTGAGGCAACAAGGAAAGGGAGTCCAGATCATGTCTTAGTTGTAAATCAGAATAAAATGTCACATACACATAATATACCCAAAATCAAAATTATTTGTATTCATATATATATATATCATCTATTTTTATCTATTCTTGTGAATAGATCTTCTTGGCCCTTAAATAGTATTTCTAAAATACAACCTATCTTCTAAAGCTCTTATTCTGGGCCCTTATTTTTGGCTTTCTATTATATACTCCAAACTGGTATTTGTATACTGTTTTCCTGCCAACATCATCCCCACATTAAAACCTTGACTTGTCCTCAAGTCATCCTTGTCCAAAATCATGATGGAAATGTTTTAACCTTGCTTTGTAGACATAACACTATAGGGTTTTACCATCCAAAGTCTCCAACTAGATTGTTCCTTGATCAAGAATATCATTGATCTTTGAAGGTCCTAGCCACCAAACATTGAGTTTGCCTTGCTTTTAAAATTTGCTGTCATATAATAGGACAATGTCTCCCAAATAAAATTATTTTGTCCTTAGAATCCTATCATGCCAAGCTTTTTGTTGTCTTCATTTTGCCCATAAGTGTAATTCAACTAGTTGCCTTTCTTCATCCAACTTGACTCATGCTTCTAGCACAACAAATTCTCCCTCAGTTAATCTTTGAGTGAGGGCCATGTGCATATTATCAACTATAAAGTTCACTAGTAAGATAACTTCTGTGCCATAAACTAGGTCAAAGGGTGTATGTGAGGTAGCCCTTTTATATGTAGTTTGATTAAGCCCAAAGTACTACTGGTATCTTAATGTCCCAATCAGTTCTATTTGCATTGATCATCATGGTGAGAGTTGTTCCACAAGCCCCATTTGCTTGTGGATGGTAGGGAGTGCTCTGGTTATGTGTAATCATAAAGTTTTCTAGCAACTCCTTGATAGTTTTACTGACAAAAAGTTTCCTTTGGTCACTTGTAATGCTTAAGGGACACTTGAATCTAGTGATAATGTTATTGTAGAGAAATTTAGTAGTGGTGTATGCATGCTTTGTTTAATTCCCAAAAATCTACGTATATGTTGTTTTCTTCGGTGTTTTTGTTGTGGATTACCATAGGGCTTATCCACTCTAAATCTTCTACATGTTTAATTATCTTGACTGCCAACATTTTATCTAGTTCTCTCTTCACCCTTTCTTCATATTAGGATTTAAGCAATAAGGTCTTTTCCAGTGCGATTTGGCACCCTCCTTTAATTGTATTTTCATGGTCCCCACTTCATCCTTAATACCTTTCATTTTTGTAAAACGGAAATAGATCTTCAAATTCTATTAGTAGTTTAATAATTGATGTGACAACTAGTTCTTCCTTCTTTGGTCTATTTGATGCAGCTATGTTTTCCTCTTTAAGATTTAGTGGTTGATTATAATAGTGTTTTCCGAAGTCTTTCTTTAGTTATATTTCCCATTCTCCTACCTAAATATCAAGCTTTGGATCTACCTCCTCTTCATCTTTGTGGACTTTATAGCATCTGTTATGTACTGGCTGTGTCTATTTATCTCTATACTCTACAAACTTTCATACTCCTTGACTCCAAGGTTGTGGATTAGGCCCTAAGGATATGTTCTCCGATACTGGTTTGAATATAATCTCCTTTATATTTCTTAGTGCCTTGTGTATCTATTTGTTTTCATCCCAAAATGAAAATGTGTGAATCAAGTCTTTTCAAACATCTTCCCATTCCTTGGTTTCGACTCTCCTTTCTTGATTGATATACCATGTTTGTACCATTGGTGTTAATGTCTAATAGAATAATTGTATGTGGAGGCAGTGATTGTATACTCTATCTCTTATCCATGTAGTAACACAATTGTAAAGGTGGTCTTCTGGGGTTATTGTTCCTTGGTATTTTGGGATGGTGGGGTATTCTCCTTTTTGTAGTTATTGGGATTTGATGAGAATTTTGAATGCAAGCCAGTCCAAAATAGTGTTCTTATGTGTATTCCACCAACACGGACTGTTGCAAGCCAATGTGTCTTTGTAATGCTGCCATCTTCACTTTTTCCTCTTTGAATGTTTTATTCATTTCTAAAATTTATATTCAACAACTCCTAATCCACAAAATCTTGGTAGTTTAATATGCGAGATCCCTCATTTGACATTGTGTGTTTCTAGTATCGATTCTTCATTATATCCAAGGTTGTAGGTGTATGGATCCTAATCATGAATACTCAGTGGAATCCAAAGAGTGTGTGTTGGGGTTTTGGTGTGGAAGCCTGGGATATATTACATAAGGGTTGGGTAGGGCTATTTTTGCAATGGTTATACATATGAATTGTCTTCAATGCTTAGTAGGACATGTACTATTTGTTCATTATTAGCAAAAGATAATTCTTCAACCATAGAATCTATGATACCGTTTGAGTTAACAAACCATCTTAATCCAAGTAGAGCCTTGAATGTGTTGAATGACTCCATTTATACCACTTAAAAATATACATATTGTTTGATGCCCTTGATATTCACCTTGAAATTTTTCTAGGTGCCTAATGTCTCCATTCCGTAACTGTCAGCTAGAATGATAATCATTGGTATTTTGACAAGCTTCGGTCTCCCCTAGTTTTTCTGATGTGGTGGATGGAATTATGTTTAGGTCTATGCTCAAGTCCACCATAACATACTTTACCTTATGATATTTCAATTGGACATTGATCAATAATGGTCCTTTGATAGTTGGTTCACCTGTTTCTTTTTTTTCTAATACTTACTCCATTGTTATAATTTTAGTATCGAATCTTTTTGTTTGGCTACAATAGCTAGGTATTTCAATATTTTCACCTCTTCTTCTATGATACATCCTAATTTCTCATGCAATTGTTTATTTTGCCTACTCAATCTACTTTTCATGTTGTCTCTTATTAGGCTTAAACTACACCGATTCTTTTTCTTCTTCTTTTGGAATATAATATTCCTTAAATTTGTCCTCTACTATAGGTTTATTCTTATGCCTCCTTGTATTAGTTCCCTGTCTAGTTGTGGTCTAGTTAAAAAATTAGCTCTTTTTTTTTTTTCTTATCCATAATGATCTCTTCTTTGAAGTTATCTTTTGTTGAGGTGTTCGAGGACCATACATCCATTCTTTGACATTCTCTTATGTCCTATTGTGGCATCCTCTGAATCACCATTGCTCCTCTCTATATTCATCACTCCAGGAAGGCTGGCTATTATCTCTTTTTAGATAGAATGATCATGCAACATCACATGAAAACATAGTGTGAGTGTCTTGCCCACAAAATGTGCGCTTTTTATTCTTATCTTCCCAACACTTTAAGGCATAATGACTCATCTTTCCACAATTGAAACAAGTGGTATCATTTCTTGTTTTGGTATTTTGGCCTCTTCCTCTTCCTCTATAATTGGATTGCCTATTATCATCCTTATAGCCCCGATGATTGTTCTGCATTGACAAGTGTTCTAATTATCTTGCTAGGGTGGGATCCAATAACCAACATCACTTCTTTTGTGAGCATTGTAATTATGAATTTGACAACATTGAGTACCTCCAAAACGTATTGGAGGTTTTTTCTTTGGTAGTATTCAATTAAGTGTAGGTCCCATTCGTGACATATAGTAAAACATATTGAATTGCCTAATTTTTTTAAGCGCTGCTAAGGTCTTCTCTACTTTATCTCTGTGGCATTCATTCCACATGTGCACTTCTCAGTTGCAATATGTACACCATATACTTCTTGGTTGCTTTGGCTTAGTAGCATGGATCTCTTGTTGTATAACCAACCTTTGTACTTACTCTTGTAGATCCTCTAATATCTCAACATTTTTTTTTGTTCTCGAGTCTTCTCCATGGCTAGGATTCTATTTGGTATGTCATGGTGATTAGGTTAGCATATTTCTCGAATTCCCTATCATCTAGTCCTACTTAGATGCCTTTGCTTAATCTCGATATGAACCTTTCTATCTTTTGCTTCTCAGTTAGTGGCTCTTCTAATTTCCTGCACACTTAATTTTTTTGTCATAGCTCTTTATACACTCTTTATTACCTTGTGTTAATTTTCTCATCTTAGTGACACTTTCTATAAGAACTACTAGGGTACCAAAATTTGCTAGGAATTCTCCTTTAATTGTGTTCTAGGTGGCTGCATGCTAAGGGTAATTTTGATGCACCATTTAGGTTCCTCCTTTCTTAATGATACTACAAAGTCCAACACTCTCTTTGTCTACAAATTTAATTTCTCATATTGATTCAAACAGAAAATCTTGTTCTACCGCTTCAATGGTATCTATCTCAAGTACAAAGATCTTGATGATTGTTTCCATTGTTTGGGAGCTTTGTCCAGGATTTAGTGTTGTCTTAGGATTAGGTACCAGTTGTCTTACTAGTTTTGGTGTTGTAGTTTCTTCTCCTTTTTGATGGTACTTTAGGGCTTTGATTATCTGCACTTGTCTCTTGCATGTTCTATGTCAAAATACTCTTCTTCCAATATCTCGTTCCAAGGGATATCCTTGTTGCTGTTGTAGACACCTAAAATTGTCTTGTCTAATTAAATAAATATTTTTTTTAGCCTAATTCTTCTATTAATTAAATAAATCTTTATTTATTTAATTAATTCATTTATCCTCTTCTAGCCTTATTTCTCATTTAAATAAATACATTTATTTATTTAAATTATCCTTTTCCTAAATTAAATGAATACTTTTATTTATTTAATTGATCCCACTTCTTCTATTAATTAATAAATCTTTATTTATTTAATTAATTCATTAACCTTTTCTACCTATGACACATGTCATTCATCTCTTAATTCCTACACTACCTACCCTCTCATTATTTTATTATTTTCTCTACCTACCAATCATTCGACTACTAATCATTCAAATCATTCAACTACTAATCATTCAAATCAGCTATTCGACCCCCGACGATTCTAGCATTCGAATTTTCATATGCAATCAAGCCTACTTGCAACCACATTTCCGTTCTTTGTTGAGCTCTTGTGCACACATAAAATCTGAGAGCAAATATATCAAGCAAGATCAATGGAGATAGGAAGAATGAAGATCCAAACCCTATTGGACATGTGATGGTATAATCTTTGTGATTTTATTTGATTTGCATTGTCTTAGGTAATCTTCATATGTTATGGTGGATCTTTGTTGTTGTTAGGCTAGGGTTTTGTGGTTGAATTCATTTAATCTTTCAATATTGTTGTTTCCATTTTCACCATAAACATTTTGGCATGCCCCATAGGACATGAATTTTTGTTAGATCCGTGTTTTTGCAGGTTTTTCTAACCCTATATTGGTGTTTTGTAAAACAATTTGGAGAATAACCTTGTGCAGCTAGGGTTTTGGACACAAGATCAAGATCTTGGAGAGATTTGATCTGATCTCACAAACAACTTGGAATATTTGCATCAAATTGTTTTTGCAGGTTTGGGACAGTATCAAAAGCTCACAATCCAAAATTCAGATTTTTTGGATCATATTTTAATTTTCTATGAATTTTTTATGAATTTCCATAAAAAAATAATTTTGAGAGAAAATGAGCGAAGTTTTTGGATTTTCTTATATTTTTGGATATCTCTCTGATTTATACACATGATCTATTTTTTGCGATTTTAATTTTGATGCAAAATATTTCCTTAAAAATCGGATCTTTAAAAATTAGGGGTTTTTCATTATTTTGATCAAATATCACAAACTGCTTTGAATTTTGGCATCAAATTTTGTTTGTAGATCCAAAACATGATCAGAGGTTCTCAATAAAAAATTAAGATTTTTTGGAGCATATTTGAATTTTCTATGAATTTTTTATGAATTTTCATAAAAATTTAATTTTGAGAGAAAATTATCGAATTTTTTCGATTTTCTTACATTTTTTGAAATCTCTCAAAATTATACACAGGATCTATTCTTTGTGATTTTAAATTTTATGCAAAATCATTCCTAAAAAATCAGATCTTTGAAAATTAGGGTTTTGCATTATTTTGCTCATATCTCACAAACTGCTTGGAGTTTTTGCAAAATTTTTTTTATGCAGGTTTAGAAGACGATCAAAAGTTTCCACTAATAATTTCAGATTTTTTGGATCAATTTTGCATTTTATATGAATTGTTTATGATTTTTCATAAAAAAATATTTTTTAGAGCAAATTAGCAATTTTTTTTGGATTTTCTTACATTTATGGAAATTTATTGAAATTTTATAGGTGGTCTTTTCTTATGATGAATCAGATCTTTGAATTGGTAAAAAAACACATTGTTGAAGGCCCCTATTTTACAAAGTCTTTTGAATCTAAAATTTACCTAACTTGTGTGTTTGCAGGAGGGGTATTATTGCAAAACTACTCAAAAATCTTTATTGCAGAATTTTGGCAAGGGTTTTTGATCTTCATTGTGTGCCTTGTTTTCATAGATTATCAAACACTTCAATTGGTGCACTAAAATTGAACCAGTGTCTTTTGTGTCTTGAGCAATAGGCTCTTTTTATTTAATCTCTAGAGGGCCTATCTCCCCATGTGGTCATTAGGACTACTAGTGAGGAGAGGACGACCCAAGTGGTAGTGAGGAAAATCCATCCTTTTTCGAACCACTATAAATAACTGTATCCATGGTGAAAACCATGGATAACATGTGCTGATTAGTTCATACCGACACTATGTCTCCCCATAAACCCGTTTGATCAAATTTATTTGATCATTTGTAGGGCGTAACCCCTACTGGATGGGAGCCTTCTGTATTTACAGAGCTGAAAGTGCCGCATGTATGGCCACACGAGTGGATGCCCTTACTAGCACCTTTTTGTTTTAGAAAGCCAAAATCCTTCTAGTTGTTGGGTCAGGAGGTCAGACCTCTGGAGCGACCACACACATACGGTTCTTAGTAGAGATACAAAGTTCGCCACAAGGAGTTTTCGTGGGGACTGATGTTTGGTTGCACTTGCAGATAACTATTGAAGATTTGGAAAGTGTTAAATCAAAGAATGAGGAATTAAAAGAGAATGTGAAGGTAGCAAATGAATGTGTGTAGAAGTTGAGATAGAAAATCCAGAAATTCAAATCGAGGCACAAGGAAGTAAGTAGAGAATAAGATTCTTGATAGCAATAAGCTTTTGGAAGAATTGATAAACATACAGAAAGCCCATTTGGAAAAGAATTGACTTGGATTTTAGTCTGGTGAATGTTCAAATTAGTTTGACAAAGATAAAAGCAAAGAGAAAAAGGTAGAAGTAGAGAAGAAATCAGAACATGCAAGCAAGATCTGAAATCAGAATACCAATGCACGAAGGCAATTGGTTCATTAACCTAATGCATAAAGGTACCCATATTTTGATGGCTATTGTTTTCAATGCAATAAATTTGGTCATAAGGCTACAAACTGTAGAAGCACTAACTCATTTGGGTGCATTTTTTGATGAACTATGGGATTTCTTTTGCTCTGTCCGATTTTACAACGCAATTTGTGTCAAATTTCCTTTTTTTTTTTGGAAACCTTGCCTGCGTTCGTCAGAATTTTGACACTATTACATTTGGAGTAGTTTTTCGACAAGCATTTCCGATGAGGTATGAGATTTATTTTGCTTTGTCGGGTTAATTTTTTTAAAAAAATACCCCATGTTCATCGGAATTCCGACGTGTTAAAATTTCACGGATTTCACCTATTGATTGGCATATGTTGGTCCGATGATTTTCACAGCCTCTTGATTTCTTCTTACTCATTGGGATAACATAAGCTGATGACCTCTCTTCCCGCTGATCGGTGCGAGTTATCCCGCTAGTCTCATTGGGCATCGAGATAGCTTAAAATGTATTCAGGCGATGGGCATAATTTCCCTGATGTATTTTCCCTCACCATAGCTCCTCCTGATACATTATGTCTCCTCATCATAAGCTTTGACCCTTTATCGCCGTAACCTTTGCCGATGTGTTTTACTTTTGCCAGTGTCTATTGGGACTAGTCTTACTGATAGCATCATCGATTATCGACAATACAAGATTTCTCCATTGTCGCTAGTGTGCGTTCTGCCAATGAACTTCATCGGTGTATTCTATCCTGTTCACATGCTTCTACTTGTGTGTTACCATTAGGTTGACTTTTGTTGATAGTGCAGATTTCTTATTTCACGTCGGAATTCTGACATACACGTGATATTTAAAAAAAAAGTAATTACGTGCCATCATTATATACAGGCTCAGGGTGCAAAAATTGGGAGGAAGTGGGCACAATTGTTGCAGATATATGCTCGGCAGCAACTGTACAAGAGGTTGGTCCTTTCGTTCTTGTCATCAAGAATTTTTTGCAAGTTCCTTTGCTTTCCTTGCATTCTCTTGTTCATTTTGTTTAATGGTATCCAATTTGGCAAAATATGGATCCTCAACCTCCTTAACCTCTCCATTGTTTAATGGTATCCGCTTTGGCAAAATATTTCACTTTTATATTTGATCATAAGTACACAATTCAATCAATTCAAATCTCATTCTCAAAAGAGGGCATTCACTTACCATCACTTAGGATTCAATCTCTCTCTCTAGAGGTTGAATCTAGTGTATTTCCTCCCTCTTCCAATGTAATGTGGAAAATGTGTTTGAAGAGAAATCCGAAGTGAAACTTTCATCTCTCCTCAGAGGGAAGAAAAGCTTTCCTCTCAATATCTCCATCATTCACCTTTTTCCAACATCATAGTATGAAAATTAATTTCTTGTGTTCTTTTAAAATCTGGGTTGCTGTTGTAAATTTTTAGCAAAAATAAGGGGGAAATGCCGACCAAATTTCATCAAATTGGGGGTTCTTTGTTAAATTTTTTTGTTTATACCAGTTCATTTTAAAATGACTGGGTTTTCTTGTTTTAATTTTTTTTACCAATTCCATGTTTGAATTGAACTGGGTCTTTCAAAATATTTATATAAAAAATTTTTGACTAGAAAAATGTTTAAAAAAATTAAATGTCGAAATTGGGGAGCGGAGGGGGTTCTGTGGCTCAACCCCATAGCCACCCCCCTCCCCTTCCGTGAGATGCAACACCACGAAGTGGGGCTGCAGGCCCACATAGTGGGGGCTGCAACCCACTACATGGTGTGTAGACCCACCACGTGGTCGCTGCAACCCACGGTGTGGGGCTGTAGTCCCACCATGTGGGGCTGTGGTCCCACCTCGTGGGCTGCAAAATATGGGTCCTCAACCTCCTTAATCTCTCCATTCTATGGATTCTATTTATAAAGACAAGTTGCTTCATAGCTTCTAGAGGGGTCAATAGTTCTTTGCGACTGTAAACCCTTCCAGCCCTCAAAATAGCCCTTTGTATGGAAATAACTTTTCTAGGTCCAAGGCTAGCTACAAATTGTAGAGGAGAAAACATCCATTCATGTGATGCTGGTACGTTTATGTCAACACCAACTTGGTTGGTTACTATAGCCATTACCTGTTTGACAACTTCATACTTGTCATCTGGACTAAGGAAGTGTTCCAATGAATGGAGCTTCAATGATAATATCTCTTTGCCAGGACCACATAATGTTGCAACCATGGCCAATGGATTCAGAAGATATCGACCAAGAGCCACAACATGCCTCACAATCCCTGTTGTAGATGTTCTTTTCCCAAAAGGATTGATTGATCTATTTTTGATATTTTAAAATTATCATCTATCCATCAAGAGATCCTTACTAAAGTGTTAAAAGATGCCCATGTGCCTACTAATATTCATCATACCCAATTCCAAGCACCAGTATGCCATCTATTCGCTTTGGAAAAATATGGATCCTCAACCTCCTTAACCTCTCCATTCTGCGGCTGCCAGTTATAAAGACAAGTCGCTTCATAGCTTCTAGAGGGGTCAACAATTCTCTGCAACTATAAACCCTTCCAGCCCTCAAAATAGCCCTTTGTATGGAAGCAACATTTTGTTGGCAATATTGCATTATAACAGACAATGAAAGATTGTTGGCATTTCAATAAGGATATTGAGAAGGTTGTTGATGATTATGGACCTAACTGATTAAAGATGTTTTACTATCTTGATATTATTATTTTGTCATTGATGTCAAGAAATTGATTTTCTAATTCAGTATGATGTTGCCATATCTTGAGAAGTATGATATGAAGATTATAAAGAAGTCGGTAAAAGACACAGGAAAGAATATGATGAATAAGGGGATAAGTTATTCAATGGGCAACTACTACTGAGTTAGACAATGATGAGATCATGATGTTTTAGATTGTTTTAACATCATACATATGTTGTAAAATGTAAAGGTTAATACTATACTATGTTATCAGGCAAAGAACCTAGTCGGTAAACCCTAAGGAACCTAGTCGGTAAACCCTAAGGTTATCGCTATCGGTTAATGAAGGCGGAATGTCTACCGAGTGAAGTTTAGTATTCACCGAGTTGTAACCGAGCTATAATAGAATGCATTAAATGTTTACATGTGATATTTAATGAAAGAAGCTGATGAGCTGGAGTGGATCAATGATTGGTAAGCCGTGTATGAAGATTGTTAAAGAATCTATGGTAAAGAAAGATCGACAGGAAGATCTACAGCTAAGATTGAACCGCATTAGCCTAACACAAGTTCCAAGGTGAAAATGCAAGTTCCAAGGCGGGGTAAAACATTTTCAGATCGAAGAATACATTGAACCTGGACAAGATTGAAGATCTGATGGCTATGATTGATCATGGGAAATGTGATCAAGGAGATTAAGCGGTTACCTGATTGTTTATAAATAGGAAACTGTTGATAAACAATGTATGCAGGCAAGTGTATGCACAGGGATGCTACGTAGTGATTACTGAGCACAGAAGCTTGAAGACCTATTTTGATAACAGAGTATATAGCCCAACAAATAGACAAGATTAGTTCTATGTCTAGATTGCATTGAACAAATAGGAATCTGCTTTAGCATTTTTAGATGTGAAGTTGCAGACATATCTTTATTACTGTTATTTTGAGAAGTAGCAGAAAATCTCTTAACCGAGTGGACTTAACAGTCTTATTTGTAAAATCCTCTAGCAAGGTGACATTCATATTGAGTGTTTGAAATCCTTTAACAAGGTCACTTCTAACAAAGTGAAGATCCTAACAGATCTAAGGGAAATCCCTTAACCGGGTCACATCTAGCAATGTGTTTGTAATCTTTAACAAGATTTTCTTTTAACCAAGCATACTCTAGAAGAGTATATTTCTTAGTGGGTCCGAAATCCCATAGTGGTTTTTCCCTATTTGGGTTTCCACGTTAAATCTGGTGTTATGAGGTTTATATTGTTCATATGCTTTTGAGTTTGCATGTTTGACAGTTTTTTGGTTATATGACTAATATATATGTTACCGAGGTTGAATCTGATGTTTTTATGGATAATTAAGTTTGTATGATTCACCCCCCCCTCTCATCTTGTTGGCTATTGGATCTGTACTTATATTAAGTATCGGAACTATCAATTGGTATCAAAGCTTTGGACTCCGAAAGGAAAGTTTAAAGGCACTTGAGTTAAAGATCCAAAGATGTATAAGAGGGATGCACCGAAGCTGAATAAGTCAAGTTTCTCTACATGGCAGAAAAGGATGAAGCTGCATCTATCAGGAATTGGAGAATATGCTGTCTACTATCTGGAGAATGATTTTGTCACACCGAGCACCTATCCATTGACAATGGAAGAGGTAAAGGTGAAGCAAGAACATATTCAAGCAATGATTGAAATAACATCTGCATTGACCGACTCAGAGTTTAATGATCTAGAAGGATGTACTGATGCAAAGGCAATGTGGACTAAGCTCATATTAGTGTATGGTGGAGATGAACATGTTCAAAGAGAAAAAGTGGATAGTTTAAGAGGACAACTTGAATCTATGAGGATGAATGAAGGTGAGAACATAACCCAATATAGTACAAGACTAAAGGAGATTATAAATCAAATCAAAGGAGCAGGAGGAACTATTGAAGAAAAGGATGTAACAAGTAAGTTGTTAAGAACCCTTCTACCTGCCTATGCAATCCGAGTCTCTGCAATCAATGAATTGAGGTCTGTACCCAATATGCCAGTTTCTTTAGATGCTACTATTGGTAAGCTACATGCATTTGAGTTAAGTAACTTTGATAATAGTGGGTCATCGGTAAATAAAGTTGAATTTGCATTTAGTTATTTTCATCTTAATGAATCTAATGATTACCATGAAAGAAAGTATAAGTACTCTGAAGGAGATCACAATGGAGTAAGTGAAAGATTTCAGAAGAACATGGAAGAAGTACACAAACTGTATGAAGAAATCAGAAAGCAAGAAGAGTTTGAAGCACTATTGGCCAAAAGGTTACCGAGAGGCAAAGGTAAGTATAAAGGAAAACTACCTTTGAAATGTTTCAATTGTGATAAGATTGGACATATTGCTTCTAATTGTCCTGACAAAGATTTTACTGAAAAGAGAGATTACTGAGATGATAGACAAAAAGATAATCATTACAAAGGACACCGAGACTTCAGAACAAGAGATAGAAAGACATGCTTAATAGCTGATGAGGAATCTAACGATGATAAATCAGATGAGATAGATATAGAGGAAGTTGTTTATGTGGCTATCAAGGATGGATCAGATGAAGAAAGGTATGAAGAAAAAGCCCTAATATCTCACATAAACACTAATGATTCTTGGATCATAGATTGTGGTTGCTCACATCACATTACAGGTGATAAACACAAGTTTATTAAATTAGATGATTATGATGGAGGCTATGTAAGATTTGGTAATGATGCACCATGTCTGGTAAGAGGTAAAGGATCCATAACACTTCTTGACAATGCTAAATGTAATGATGTTTATTGGGTTGAAGGTTTGAAATACAATTTGTTGAGTGTAGCACAACTAAACAACACATGTTACCGAATAGAATTTCAGAAAGGAATTGTCAAAGTTCATGACAAGAATGGAAAGTTAGCTGCTACCGGGACACAAACAAAAGGTAATACATTTCACTTTGATTCAACTCACAATAAGTGTTTGTATGCAAAGATTGATGATACCTGGTTATGGCATAAAAGGTTTTGTCATGTTAATTTTGATAACCTGATCAAGATAAGTAAGAAGCATCGAGTAAGAGGTCTACCGAGTCTTGAAAAACCTGAGAATGCTATGTGCCGAGGATGCCAGATGGGTAAGATGACAAGATCAAGCTTTACAAGTAAGTCCTACACTTCTAAGGAATTTTAGTTCTTGTGCATACTGATCTTTGTGGTCCTATGAAAGTTCAAAGTTATTATGGTGATAAATATTTCATATTATTTGTGGATGATTACTCAAGGATGATGTCAGTAATGTTTTTAAAAGAAAAATTAGAAGCTTTTCAAATGTTTAAATGGTACAAGGCTAGAGTTGAAAATGAAACAGGAAGACAACTGAAATGTCTCAGATCAGATAGAGGAGGAGAGTTCACATTTGATGAATTCAACTTGTTCTGCAATGATCATGGTATTAAAAGACAAGTCTCTGCACCGAGAACTCCACAACAGAATGGAATAACTGAAAGAAGAAACAGATCTATTATGGATTGTGCTAGAACACTGATAATTGAGAAGAAGGTGCCACAAACATTTTGGAGAGAAGCAATAAGCACAATTGTTTACACCTTGAACTGAGTTCAATTGAAGAAAGGTACTTTGAAGACACCTTATGAAATATGGTATGGCAAGAAACCTAATGTAAGTTATTTCAAAATCTTTGGGAGTAGATGCTATGTTCATAAAGATGATAGGAATGACAAGTTTGATCAGAAAAGTGAAGAAGGAATGTTTCTAGGTTATTCTTCTAGAAGCAAAGCATTTAAATGTCTGATCAAATCATCTAACAAAATAGTAGAAAGTGCAAATGTGAAAATTGATGAATTTGCAGAAAGAAATGATGAAGGAAACTCCAAAGAACCAGAAGATTATGATGGATTTGTCTATGTGCAACCGAGAAGTCCTACCGAGAAAACTGTTGAAGAAAATGAAGAAAATATCCAGTTACCGAGTGATGAAGAAGATCATACAGAGCCTACCGAGCTTGTATTAGCCAAGTATGTCAGAAGACATCATGCACCAAGTCAGATTATAGGAGATAAGGATGATCCAGTGATGACAAGGAACAAACTGAGACAAAACACATGTTTGATATCTGAATTTGAACCGAGAATAGTAAAAGAGGCATTTAACAGTGAAGATTGGATAAATGCTATGACAAAAGAGATTGATCAAATCAAGAAGAATGACACATGGACATTGGTCCCAAGACCGAAGGACAAAAATGTAATCAGTACAAAGTGGATCTTCAGAAACAAGCTAAATGAAAAGGGTGAGGTCATTCGGAACAAAGCAAGACTAGTTTGCAAAGGTTATGCCTAAGAAAAAAGAATTGATTATGGTGAGACTTTTGCACCTGTTGCTAGACTTGAAGGAGTAAGAACATTGTTGGCATATGCTACTTTCAAGAACTTCAAGGTATATCAAATGGATGTCAAATCTGCATTTCTGAATGGAATATTAGAAGAAGAAGTTTTCATTGAACAACTTGAAGGATTTGTTGAAGACAATAATAAAGATCAGGTATGTAAGTTGAACAAAGCTTTATATGGTTTGAAACAAGCACCAAGAGCATGGTATGAAAGATTGCACTCTTATTTGATTAAGATTGGTTTTATAAGGACAAGTGAGAACAACAACATGTACATGAAGAATGATGAAAATGGAATACTGATCTCCGCCATATTTGTTGATGATATTATATTTTGTGGAAATGACTCTTTATGGAAGAACTTTGGAAATGAAATGAGCAAAGAATTTGAGATGTCATTAATCGGTGAGATAAAGTATTTTATAGGTTTACAGATATTGCAAATGAAAAATGAGATTTTCATTACTCAATCCAAGTACATAAAGGAAATCTTGAAGAAATTTGGAATGGAGGATTCAAAACCAGCAAGTACTCCTATGACTACCAACTGTAAATTATCAAAGAATGATGAATCTGCATTTGTTGATGAGACACTTTACCGATCTATGATTGGAAAGTTGCAATATGTTGTTCACAGCAGGCCAGATATAACACGTGCAGTAGGTATTGTTTCAAGATTTTCTGCAGATCCTAAGGAAACATACTTGACGACAATCAAAAGAATTTTCAGATACTTAAAAGGCACTGAAGATTATGGCTTAGTATATCAGAAAGGAAATGAGTTTGATTTAAAAGTTTATACTGATGCTGATTGGGTAGGCAACATTGATGACAAGAAAAGCACAAGTGGAGGAGCTTTCTTTTTAGGAGAAAGACTAGTGAGTTGGCTTAGCAAGAAACAAGGATGTGTTTCTCAGTCAACAACAGAAGCTGAATACATTGCTGCAGCACGGAATTGTACCAACATTGCATGGATCAAACAACTATTGGAAGGTATAAATGAGAAAGTTATCGAGCCAGTAACTATATTCTGTGACAATACTAATGCCATTAATATTTCAAAGAATCTTGTTATGCACTCTAAGACAAAGCATATCTCTATCAAATATCATTATCTTAGAGGAGAAGTTCAAGAGAAGAAAGTGGTGTTGGAATATGTTAGCACAAAGGAGCAAATAGCAGATATCTTCACCAAGCCACTACCAAAGGACACTTTTGAATATCTCAGAAGTAAGTTAGGGGTCCTACCCCTATCTTCCATTCACTGACCGAGTTCGGTGAAAGCATCAATTCGATGACTCTACAGAATACCTTTTAGGAGTTGATGCTGATTTACACACTTTAGGAGATTTTCTAAAGGTGTGCAGGAAATAGGAATTGAAGACAAATGCTCTGACCAAGACTCAGTTGATACACAACAACAGGAAATAACTTCTTACAAAAACAAATTATGTTTTAGTTCTTTTCTTTTTTGGCATTGTTGTCAAAGGGGGAGAAGACCTACCAAAGGGGGAGAAGACCTACCAACATAAGAGAAGTCTAATGTATTGGGGAGAGAATTTCAAGCATTTTAGAATCAGAGCAATCCGAATCTTTTAAAGGTCAAATCAATAGGTTTTGCCATCAATGCCAAAGGGGGAGATTGTTGGCAATATTGCATTATAACAAACAATGAAAGATTGTTGGCATTTCAATAAGGATATTGAGAAGGTTGTTGATGATTATGGACATAATTGATTAAAGATGTTTTACAATCTTGATATTATTATTTTTTCATTGATGTCAAGAAATTGATTTTCTAATTCAGTATGATGTTGCCATATCTTGAGAAGTATGATATGAAGATTATAAAGAAGTCAGTAAAAGACATAGGAAAGAATATGATGAATAAGGGGATAAGTTATTCAATGGGCAACTACTACCGAGTTAGACAATGATGAGATCATGATGTTTTAGATTGTTTTAACATCATACATATGTTGTAAAATGTAAAGGTTAATACTATACTATGTTATCAGGCAAAGAACCTAGTCGGTAAACCCTAAGGAACCTAGTCGGTAAACCCTAAGGTTATCGCTATCAGTTAATGAAGGCGGAATGTCTACCGAGTGAATTTTAGTATTCACCGAGTTGTAACCGAGCTATAACAGAATGCATTAAATGTTTACATGTGATATTTAATGAAAGAAGCTGATGAGCTGGAGCGAATCAATGATTGGTAAGCCGTGTATGAAGATTGTTAAAGAATCTATGGTAAAGAAAGATCGACAGGAAGATCTACAGCTTAGATTGAACCGCATTACCCTAACACAAGTTCCAAGGTGAAAATGCAAGTTCCAAGGTGAAAATGCAAGTTCCAAGGCGGGGTAAAACATTTTCAGATCAAAGAATACATTGACCCTGGACAAGATTGAAGATCTGATGGCTATGATTGATCATGGGAAATGTGATCAAGGAGATTAAGCGGTTACCTGATTGTTTATAAATAGGAAACTGTTGATAAACAATGTATGTGGGCAAGTGTATGCACAGGGATGCTACTTAGTGATTACCGAGCACAGAAGCTTGAAGAACTGTTTTGATAACAGAGTATAGAGCCCAACAGATAGACAAGATTTGTTCTATGTCTAGATTGTATTGAACAAATAGGAATCTACTTTAGCATTTTTAGATGTGAAGTTGCAAACATATCTTTATTACTGTTATTTTGAGAAGTAGCAGAAAATCTCTTAACCGAGTGGACTTAACAATCTTATTTGTAAAATCCTCTAGCAAGGTGACATTCTTATTGAGTGTTTGAAATCCTTTAACAAGGTCACTTCTAACAAAGTGAAGATCCTAACAGATTTGAGGGAAATCCCTTAACCGGGTCACATCTAGCAATGTGTTTGTAATCTTTAACAGGATTTGCTTTTAACTGAGCATACTCTAGAAGAGTATATTTCTTAGTGGGTCCGAAATCCCACAGTGGTTTTTCCCTATTTGGGTTTCCACGTTAAATATGGTGTTATGAGGTTTATATTGTTCATATGCTTTTGAGTTTGCATGTTTGACATTTTTTTGGTTATATGACTGATATATATGTTACTGAGGTTGAATCTGATGTTTTTATGGATGATTAAGTTTGTATGATTCACCCCCCCCTCTGATCTTGTTGGCTATTGGATCTGTACTTATATTAAGTATCAGAACTATCACTTTTCTAGGTCCAAGGCCAACTACAAATTGCAGAGGAGAAAATATCCATTCATGTGATGGCGCTAGGTTTATGTCAACAACAACTTGGTTGGTTACTGTAATCATTACCTATTCGACATCTTCATACTTGTCATCTGGACTAAGGAAATGTTCCAGTGAATGAAGCTTCAATGATAATATCTCTTTGCTAGGACCACATCATGTTGCAACCATAGCCAATGGATTTAGAAGATACCGACCAAGAGCCACAACACACCTCACAATCCCTACTGTAGATGTTCTTCTCCTAGAAGGATTGATTGATCTATTTTTGATATTTTAAAATTATCATCTATCCATCAAGAGATCCTTACTAAAGTTTTAAAAGATGCCCATGTGCCTACTAACATTCATCCTACCCAATTCCAAGCACGAGTATGTCATCTATCATCCTCTTATCAACTAGCCTTAAATCAAAATGATATGCTACCGAGTGATCCAACGCATAATTTTTTCCCTACACATTGAATTCATCATCATGAAACACAAGGTGAAACGAGTTCTAATGGATATTGGTTCTATCATGCAAAATCATTTTGAGTTGGAGACTTGAAATATGAATAATTTATCTCATTTTATTTGTTAGTTGCGTATTTTGTTATGGGTTAATAGAAATCTGGGTATTGTATATAAATTTAAAATAAAGTAGAATCTAATCAAACACTATATTTCATTTGATGTTATCAATAATTTTGACTAGTTTTCTTCATAATGTGTATCTTATATAGTTTATCTTAATATTGTCTTACTTGTATCTTGTAGCAGTTTTGGAAGAATTATCATAACTTTCATTTGAACCGTTACATCTTTCTATAAATTGGAGGATAAGTCTATAACAATGATATCAAGAGACTGACTAGAGCGATTGGCTTCATTAAAAGGTAAGGGTAGCCTTTTTCATGTTTGTCTTTCTCAAATTATGGTTGGTGTCTATTAAGTTGTTATCTTGTAAGGGTGTGTTGAAGATTGAGAAGAGACTTTTGATGGGTATTAATGCCTATTGCCAAGTATGCCTAATTGGAGTTGAATGTTTCTAAGTTTTATGTGCATTAGAGGGCAAACGATTCCTAAGATTATCACTTCAATTAAATAATTACTGAAAAATTTGAATTGCTTTCTTATAAATGAATGCTTTAAATAAAATGTTACTTTATTATAAGTATGATTTCTTAATTGAGAATAATTTGAAAACACCTAATTAAATTATCTTCAAACAATAGTAGATTAGTGCCTTCACCCCTGACATAATGTTGCAGTTAGTCTTACTGAATTTAACTTTGCTCTGAAAGACCAATAAGACAGAATGAAGCTTGACATCCAATCCTTCAAACTGAAGCTTAACCCAAACTATAATAACATAGGATAGCACATTGAAAAATCTAAATGAATAGGTTTATCATAGGGAACTAATCAAACAATCAAAAAGATAAATACAATCAGAGATGAAAAACACTTGATCTTTGTATTGAAATAAACATAAGATAATCAACTGATTACATATAGCACAATATCTTTTCACCAGTTTGACATTTCCAGAAAATAAACTCTAAGAGTATTGTATATAATTGCATCTCCGAATCTATCTTTCATTTCATGAAAAGATCCTCTATATATACAAATGAGGATTTAGTTTCAAAATGAAAGGGCATACCCCTTCATTCAAAATTACACTAACTATTATCTTAACTTAAAAAAACCATCTAGCTGACCCTAACACAACTACCAACATAACAAACATATTACATAAGACTTTAAAAGACAAAAAATTGAAATATTCGGAACAAGAGCTAATTGCCAAGCACTTCGCCACAATTCTTAATATGCTCCAAATACTTTTCTGACTTATAGGTATCCACATCATTAATCACGTCCCTAACAACAATCTCTAATGTGAAAAAACGCTCCATCTGTGCAGTGGTTTCCTTTAACTCTATTCCATTAGTCCATGCAGCATCAAGGGAAACACTGAGGAGACTTTGGTATTCAATAATCCATTTATCCTTATCCTTAATTTCACCTTTCTGGTCAACTAACATAGGAATACGATGTTGGATTACATCTTTACACTCATCATATTCGTTTTGTAATTCTGCATGAAATTTATCATGCTTTGCAAGTAGCCTTTCAATTTTCTCAATCACTTTGGCATTTTCTCCCTCGAAATTCTTCTCATGCAACTTGACCCCCAATCTGTTTTTGTTATGTGATACAACACTGCCCACATTTTTCTGAAACACAACCCAAAAGTCTTCCAAGTGACCCTGCAACTTTTCAAATCTTTTATTCAATAAGAAAGAAGCAATATCAATTCTTACACTTTGCATATGTTTGAGAGTTCTTTGATTTTCTTGTTGCAATTCCTCACATTTCTTCTTCCATTTTGAATTTTCAGGAGAAAGCAACATGGGTTCAAAGTGTCCACTTCTTCTGATGGCCTCCTCATACATAGCTTTCTACTGATTCCTTTCCCTTACCACTCTAACCATTTGTGCCCTATTGAATTTGGAAATATCTACTCCTATATCTGCCGAGACAATAGGATCAATTTTTCCCACCTTTAATTTCATCATGTGTCCAAAAGCCCTATCCACATCAATAATTGTGGTTCTCTTGTTTGGTGGATACAGTGCCCATAGCATTAGTTCTTCCTCATCTAGATCAAACCTTGACCCAATAAAAATTTCATTAACTCCTTGAATATCCAATTTGAATTCCTTATTATCAGAGTGCAATAAACTATCAAAAATAAAAGAGGCACTCAAGTCCCATCCTGGAAAAATAATTACTCCAACCTCTATCAGTAATACTGAAAACCATCTTTTCAATGGGAAAGAAGAGCCTACATCAAAGCAATGAAGAATGACACCTCGCCTATGGAAGTTGGAATATAATAGAATTAATCGTCAAGGTAATGTCATTCCATCTAATGGTTTATGTTTGGAATTTATATTTTTATATTGTGTTTTGTTTACTGATGATGTAATTGATGATGATCATCGTTGTTAACTTTTTTAACATATTATATGCCTCGTGAAGGTTGTCAAGGCATTAATGACCACCTTCCAAAGGGACTAAAGAGTTATCCCAGACAGTTTAGTAGGTTTCCCTACTACGAGTAGCTGCAAATTGTGCATTTGTTTGATACTATGCATATTGGAAAGAATATAATAGAGACATTATGGAAAATATTGGATGGAAGGCGTGACAAAGAAAAAAATGTCAAAATTGGTAGTGACATTCAGGAATCCAATCATGCAATGAAAAATGTCATTCAATCAAATACTGATGGAGACCAGATTAATATAAGTGCCCTTCCTTGGTTATTAATGGAGCAACAAAGTAATTCTATAAAAGAAGTCAGACAAAAAATTCGATTTCCCACTAGATTTGCTACAAACATAAACAATCTCATAACAAAGAAAAGTGAATTTGGGTCAGGGATGAAAATGCATGATTAGCATACCTTCATTAAGCTAATTCATGTTCTTGTGTATTTACTATATATTTGTACATTGCATGTAATTTTCATTGTATTATGTTAGAAAACAATGAAAAAGATCATTTTATAATTGTTGCAGTACGTTCTACCTCTATCTCTCCCAGCCCACTTCGACAATAATGTCAAGCAAGTTATATATGATCTTGGAAAATACATGAGGTAAGTAGTAATATTTGTTCAATTTGTAGTGATATTACTTGTTATGTAATATATTGTATATTTTTTTTTTCTAAAGTCTCGTTAATATATTTGCGTCTTGAATCTCTTGTAGGTGGTTCTCATCTAAAGAAATCCATAAAAAAGATAAAATATTGGAAGAGGAAAATTCCTCGTCTAATGTTTGAAATGCAAAAGTGTCTACCTTCTCTTGGCATTTTAATAGAAAGAAAGATTATTGATATTCATTAAGGATATTGAGAAGGTTGTTGAACATTATTTGATATAACTGAAAAAGGATGATAACTATCTTTATAACATTATTTTGTCATTGATGTCACGAAATTGATTTTCTGATTCAGTATGATGTTGCCATATCTTGAGAAGATTGTTTTGATGAGTATTAAGTGGTCGGTAAGTGACAAAGAAAGAATGTGATAAGAAAGGGGAGAAATAAGTTATTCAATGGGCAACTATTACCGAGTTAGACAATGATGAGATCATGATGTTTAGATTGTTTTGATATCCTACATATGTTGTTGATTGTAAGGTTAATACTATACTATGTCACCGAGTAAAGAACCTAGTCAGTAAACCCTAAGGTTATCGATATCGGTTAATGAAGGCGGAATGTCTACCGAGTAAAGTTTAGTATTTACCGAGTTGCAACCAAGTTATGATAGATCGCATTGGATGGATAAAAGCATTATTTAATGAAGGATGCTGATGAGCTGGAGATGTATAAATGATTTGTATGCCGCGCATGAAGTTTGTTAAGGATCTATGGCAATGGAAGATCGACAGGAAGATCTACAGCGCAGATTGAACCGCAATAACCTTGTTCAAGTTCCAAGAAAGGAATGTAAGTCCCTAGGCGAGGTAAAATGTTTTCAGATCGAAGGATGCATTGAACCTAGTCAAGATTGAAGATCTAATGGCTAAGATTGATCATGGGAAATATGATCAAGGAGATTAAGCAGTTAGAAAATTGTTTATAAATAAGGAATTGTTGATAAACAATGTATGCGGGCAAGTGTAAGCACAGGGATGCTACATAGTGATTACCAAGCACAAAAGCTTGAAGACCTATTTGAATAACAGAGTAAGGAGCCTAGCAGAGGGACACGATAAGTCCTATGACAAGATTTTTTTGAGCAAATAACAATCCGCTTTAGCATTTCAGATGTGAAGTTGTAGATATATTTATTACTGTTGTTTATTTTGTAAGTGACAGAAAATCTCTTAACCGAGTGGACTTAACAGTCTTATTTGTCAACCCTCTAGCAAGGTAACATTCTAAATGAGTGTTTGAAATCCTTTAACAAGGTCACTTCTAACAAAGTGAAGATCCTAACAGATCTGAGGGAAATCCCTTAACCGGGTCACATCTAGCAATGTGTTTGTAATCTTTAACAGGATTTGCTTTTAAACGAGCATACTCTAGAAGAGTATATTTCTTAGTGGGTCCGAAATCCCACAATGGTTTTTCCCTATTTGGGTTTCCACGTTAAATCTGGTGTTATATGTGTTATGATGATTATGTGTTTATGAGTTAGCATGTTTAGCAATTTTTGGTTATATTGCTGAAGTATAAGTTACCGAGGTTGAATCTGTTGATTTCATGGAAGATTAAGTTTGTATGATTCACCCCTCCCTCTCATCTTGTTAGCTATTGGCATCAGAACTTTAGAATTGGTATCGGAGCTTTGGACTCCAGAAGAAAAAGTTTAAAGGTACTTGAGGCAAAGACCCAAAGATGTATAAAAGGGATGCACCGAAGTTGAACAAGTCAAGTTTCTCCACATGGCAGAAAAGGATGAAGCTACATTTATCAGGAATTGGAGAATATGCAACATATTATTTGGAGAATGATTACATACCACCAAGAACCAACCCGATGACATTGGAAGAGATAAAGGTAAAGCAAGAACATATTCAAGCTATGATTGAAATAACATCAGCATTGATTGACTCAGAGTTTAATGATCTAGAAGGCTACAATGATGCAAAAGCAATGTGGACCAAGCTCATATCTGTATACGGCAGTGATGAACATGTCCAAAGAGCAAAAGTAGATAGTCTAAGAGGACAACTTGAATCCATGAGAATGAATGAAGGTGAGAACATAGAAGAAATGTATGAAGAAAAGGCCCTAATATCTCACGTAAATAATAATGATTCTTGGATCATAGACAGTGGATGCTCACATCACATGACAGGTGATAAACACAAGTTTGTTAAATTAGAAGACTATGATGGAGGCTATGTAAGATTTGTTAATGATGCACCATGTCCAGTCAAAGGTAAAGGATCTATAACACTTCTTGACAATGCTAAATGTGATGATGTATACTAGGTTGAAGGATTGAAATACAATTTGTTGAGTGTAGCATAGCTCAACAATACAAGATACCAAATAGAATTTTAGAAAAGAATTGTCAAAGTTCATGACAAGCATGGAAAGTTAGCTACTACCGGGACACAAACAAAAGGTAATACATTTCATCTTGACTCAACTCGAAACAAGTGTCTTTATGCAAAGATAGATGATACCTGGTTATGACATAAAAGGTTTTGTCATGTAAATTTTGATAATCTGATCAAAATAAGCAAGAAGCATCGAGTAAGAGGTCTATCGAGTCTTGAAAAACCTGAGAATGCTATATGCCGAGGATGCCAGATGGGTAAGATGACAAGATCAAGCTTTACAAGTAAGTCCTACACTTCTAAAGGAATTTTAGATCTAGTACACACTGATCTTTGTGGTCCCATGAAAGTTCAAAGTTATTATGGTGATAAATATTTCATATTATTTGTGGATGATTACTCAAGGATAATGTCAGTTATGTTTTTAAAAGAAAAATCAGAAGCTTTTCAAATGTTTAAATGGTACAAGGCAAGAGTTGAAAATGAAATAGGAAGACAACTAAAATATCTTAGATCTGATAGAGGAGGAGAGTTCACTTCTGAAGAATTCAAATTATTCTGCAATGATCATGGTATAAAAAGGCAAGTATCTGCACCGAGAACACCTCAGCAAAATGGGATAGCCAAGAGAAGAAACAAATCAATTGTGGATTGTGCCAGAACCCTGATGATAGAAAAGAGGGTACCTCAAACATTTTGGAGAGAAGCAATCAACACTACAATTTACACCCTAAACCAAGTACAACTGAAGAAAGGAACTGTGAAGACACCATATGAGATTTGGTATGACAAGAAACCTAATGTAAGTTATTTTAAATTCTTTGGAAGTAGATGCTATGTTCACAAATATGACAGATATGGAAAGTTTGATCAGAGAAGTGAAGAAGGAACATTTCTTGGTTATTCTTCTAGAAGTAAAGCATTTAAATGTCTAATCAAATAATCTAACAAAATAGTAGAAAGTGCAAATGTGAAAATTGATGAATTTACAGAAAGAAATGATGAAGGAAATTCCAAAGAACTAGAAGATTATGAAGAATTTGTTTATGTTCAATCGAGAAGTCCTACCGAGAAAGTTGCTGAAGAAAATGAAGATAATGTCCAGTTATTGAGTGATGAAGAAGATCAAACAGAGCCTACTGAGCCTATATTAGCCAAATATGTCAGAAGACATCATGCATCAAGTCAAATTATAGGAGATAAGGATGATCCAGTGATGACAAGGAACAAACTAAGACAGAATGCATGCCTGATATCTGAATTTGAACTGAGAATAGTAAAAGAGGCATTTAATAGTGAAGATTGGGTAAATGCTATGATAGAAGAGATTGATCAAATCAAGAAGAATGACACATGGACACTGATCCCAAACCGAAGGACAAAAATGTAATCAGTACAAAGTGGATTTTCAGAAACAAGGTAAATGAAAAAGGTGAGGTCATTCAGAAAAAAGCAAGACTAGTTTGCAAAGGTTATGCTCAAGAAGAAGGAATAGATTATGGCGAGACTTTTGCACTCGTGGCTAGACTTGAGGGAGTAAGAACATTGTTAGCATATGCTGCTTTCAAAAATTTCAAGGTATATCAAATGGATGTTAAATCTGCATTTTTGAATGGTATACTAGAAGAAGAAGTTTATATTGAACAACTTGAAGGATTTGTTGAAGACAAGAGTAAAGATCAGGTTGTAAATTAAACAAAGCTTTATATGGTCTGAAACAAGCACCTAGAGCATGGTATGAGAGACTGCACTCTTATTTGATCAAAATTAGTTTTATAAGGACAAGTGAAAACATCAACATGTACATGAAGAGGGATGAGGACAATGGAATACCGATCTCAGCCATATTTGTTGATGATATTATTTTTTGTGGTAATGATTCCTTATGCAAGAATTTTGGAAATGAAATGTGCAAAGAATTTGAGATATCATTAATCGGTGAGATAAAGTATTTTATAGGTTTACAGATACTGCAAATGAAAGATGAGATTTTCATTACTCAATCCAAGTACATAAAGGAAATCTTGAAGAAATCTGGAATGGAGGATTCTAAACCAGTAAGTACTCCTATGATTACTAACTGTAAACTATCAAAGAATGATGAATCTGCATCTGTTGATGAGACACTTTACCGATCTATGATTGGAGAGTTGCAATATGTTGTGCATAGTAGACCGGATATAACACATGCAGTAGGTATTGTTGCAAGATTTTATGCAGATCCCAAGGAAACCCATATGATAGCAATCAAGAGAATTTTCAGATGCCTGTGAGGCACTGAAGATTATGGCTTAGTATATGAAAAGAGGAATGATTTTGATTTAAAATTTTATACTGATGCTGATTGGGCAGGCAACACAGATGACCAGGAAAGCACAAGTGGTGGAGCTTTCTTTTTAGGAGAAAGACTAGTGAGTTGGCTTAGTAAGAAACAAGGATGTATCTCACAGTCAACAACAGAAGCTAAATATGTTGCTACAGCATTGAATTGTACCAATATAGCATGGATCAAACAACTGTTGGAAGGTATAAATGAGAAAGTTACCGAGCCAGTAACTATATTATGTGATAATACTAGTGCCATTAACATTTCAAAGAATCCGATAATGCACTCTAAGACAAAACATATCTCTATAAAGTATCATTATCTCAGAGAAGAAGTTCAAGAGAAGAAAGTTGTGCTGGAATATGTCAGTTCAAAGGAGCAATTAGCAGACATCTTCACAAAGCCACTGCCAAGGGACACTTTTGAGTATCTCAGAAGCAAGTTAGGGGTCCTACCCCTATCTTCTACTCACTGACAGAGTTCGGTGAAAGTATCAATTCGATGAATCTATAGAATATTATGTGTGGATTGATGTTGATTTATGCACTTTAGAAGGTTTTCTAAAGGTGTACAGGAAATAGTGAATAGATACAAGTTGCTCTGACCGAGACTAAGATGATACACAACAAGGCAAATCACTTCACAAAGGAAGAAACCATGATTTAGTTCTTTTACTTGTTGGCATTGTTGTCAAAGGGGGAGAAGACTAAATGGTAAAATCCTAAATGAAGAAGATAACGGAAGACTAATGATAGGGGGAGAAGACTACAAAGGGGAGAAGACTTAATACAAGTCAACAACTCAGAAGCCTAATGAAAAAGGGAGAAGACTTCAGGAGATTTTAACAGCTCAAGGATAACAGGAGAAGTCTAACAACAATCTGAATCCGAATCAATTTGAATATCTTGTTGGTATTACCATTTAAAAGTTGGTTTTGCCATCAATGCCAAAGGGGGAGATTGTTGTCATTTCAATAGAAAGAAAGATTGTTGATATTCATTAAGGATATTGAGAAGGTTGTTGAAGATTATTTGATATAACTGAAAAAGGATGATAACTATCTTTATAACATTATTTTGTCATTGATGTCAAGAAATTGATTTTCCAATTCAGTATGATGTTGCCATATCTTGAGAAGATTGTTTTGATGAGTATTAAGTGGTCGGTAAGTGACACAGAAAGAATGTGATAAGAAAGGGGAGAAATAAGTTATTCATTGGGCAACTATTACCGAGTTAGACAATGATGAGATCATGATGTTTAGATTGTTTTGATATCCTACATATGTTGTTGATTGTAAGGTTAATACTATACTATGTCACCAAGTAAAGAACCTAGTCGGTAAACCCTAAGGAACCTAGTTGGTAAACCCTAAGGTTATCGATATTGGTTAATGAAGGCGGAATGTCTACCGAGTAAAGTTTAGTATTTACCGAGTTGCAACCGAGTTATGACAGATTGCATTGGATGGATAAAAGCATTATTTAATGAAGGATGCTGATGAGATGGAGATGTATAAGTGATTGGTATGCCGCACATGAATTTTGTTAAGGATCTATGGTAATGGAAGATTGGCAAGAAGATCTATAGCGCAGATTGAACCACAATAACCTTGTACAAGTTCCAAGAAAGGAATGCAAGTCCCTAGGTGAGGTAAAACATTTTCAGATCGAAGGATGCATTGAACCTAGTCAATATTGAAGATCTAATGGCTAAGATTGATCATGGAAATGTGATCAAGGAGATTAAGCGGTTAGCAAATTGTCTATAAATAAGGAATTGTTGATAAACAATGTATGTGGGCAAGTGTAAGCACAGGGATGCTACATAGTGATTACTGAGCACTTAAGCTTGAAGACCTGTTTGAATAACAGAGTAAGGAGCCTAGCAGAGGGACATGATAAGTCCTATGACAAGATTTTTTTAAGTGATGAATACTAAGAGGGGGGGGGGGTGAATTAGTATGCTAAAAATATCTACACTTAAACACTTTGCAAGACTAACAGTTAACCGGTAAAACAGTTTAGCAGACAAACCGGTTAGCACACATGCAAACCAAATAGCAAATAATGTATTCACCCACAAAAGCACAAACACTATAACACATGAGATTTTGACGTGGAAACCCAAATGGGAAAACCACGGTGAGATGGAACTCACAAGTAACTATCTGCAGAATAGGAACCAGACAGGTTAAGGTCTTACAATGTTCTTTACCAGAACATATCCTGTTAGGAATCTCAATCTGTGTTAGGAGATAAGTCCGATTAAAGACTACCTTGCTAGAGGATTTTAGATCCACAGATGTGAACCACCTTGTTAGAGGATTTACAAAAGGCTTTTGGGCCTACCTGGTTAAGGGCTACAAACTTGTCGAAGATGTGAGTAATAAACAAGTGAGTGATCTAGCAAATAGCACAGATTGCTTGATTAGATCCTTGATAGCTCTTTTCTAATGCATTCCAACATTACTTCAGTCTTCTACAAATTCATACTCTCTCTGACTCCTCAACCACCTTAAACCCTAGCAACAATATCAACTTCACCAACAACAACAACAACCTAAAACCCTAGACATGATGTCCTTATAAAGGAATCTGATTTCATGTCGGTCCAATATGATTACAATACAATTTCCTAGGTTCAATGCATCTAGACATATTCTGGTAACACAACACAAAAAGCACCATTAAAGTGTCGACACCGTCAAACAATCGGTGGATGGTAACTCATCAGAAAATGCCGGTTGGTAACTCATCACAAAGTATTACCGGTTCATACAAAATACCAGTTAAAGCAAAATGCCGGTTGCCGGTTTGAAAAAATGAAGACTGAGAAATATATGTTCTACTGCTTTGATCCTTCGTACCGCTTGAGATCCTCAAACTTCTTGGGGTTAACATGCCGCTTCAGATCGGTAAACACATTTTGCAAAACACCAATAGTCTAACGACTATAATACAACATACTAGTTGCAACATATTTCGGTTGAGCTTAAGCTCATACATATAAAGAAGATATCAATGCAAGTGTGTGTCCATCAATGAAAATCACATCATAAACATAAAAAATTCCAACATTGAGCAAATAAGAATCTACTTTAGCATTTCAGATGTGAAGTTGCAGATATATTTATTACTGTTGTTTATTTTGTAAGTGACAGAAAATCTCTTAACCGAGTGGACTTAACAGTTTTATTTGTAAACCCTCTAGCAAGGTAATATTCTAAATGAGTGTTTGAAATCCTTTAACAAGGTCACTTCTAACAAAGTGAAGATCCTAACAGATCTGAGGGAAATCCCTTAACCAGGTCACATCTAGCAATGTGTTTGTAATCTTTAACAGGATTTTCTTTTATCCGAGCATACTCTAGAAGAGTATATTTCTTAGTGGGTCCGAAATCCCATAGTGGTTTTTTTCTATTTGGGTTTCCACATTAAATATGGTGTTATATTTGTTATGATGATTATGTGTTTATGACTTAGCATGTTTAGCAGTTTTTGGTTATATTGCTGAAGTATAAGTTACCGAGGTTGAATCTGTTGATTTCATGGAAGATTAAGTTTGTATGATTCATCCCCCCCTCTCATCTTGTTAGCTATTGGCATCATAACTTTACACCTTCAAAATTTTTCAATGCACAAGAACACTACCTCATACACCAAGTTGAGGAGATTGAATTGTGTGGACCTGTACACACAAGGTCAATGTAGATGGTTGAGAGGCACTTGAAATTTTTGAAGTTTTTGGTTCGACAATGAGCACATCTTGAGAGTTATATGGTAGAGGGATATGTGGTATACCAGACTATAGTGTACATTACTTAATACCTTCCTAAGTTTGCAAAAAAGATCCATGTAGATCGTATTTGGGATCCCAACTCCATTAACAAATTTGAAGGGGAGGACCTGATGGGGAAAGGTACAATGAAGAAAGTGAGGTAATTATTCGATATTGCAGTTATTTTTATATAAATTGTAGTTAATTTATTCGTAATATTCAATATACTTCAGTTGTAAATTTCTAGTTATTTTTTGTACAGTTACTTGAGAGTGGGATGCACTACATTTGTATGTTGCAAAAAATCTTGATTGGATGATGGTATGGATTCAACGATGTCAACAATTTGGTCACGCATTAACATGGGAAGGTGTGGCTTTGTTGGTTAAAGAAGCTCACCGTAATGGAGATTCTAGTATTACACAAAGGGAAATTGATTTAGCATATGGTTTAAGAGATAAACATGTATGTATCTACTAAAAAATACTATCATGACTGCACTTTAGTTTCTCATAGAAGGTGATCATATCTCCTTGTTGCATTGTCTAATCTCAAACTTACTATCATGTGCCTCTATAATTAGAACCTGATTTCTATCACAATCCTTAATCTTCACTCCTCATTACTGGTTTGCAACACTGTATCACCATTTTACTAAGCCTCTATGCATGCCTTATGACTATTACATCTTTGAATGCCTTTGAGCTATTTTTTTTCTTTGATAGACTTGATCTTCTTATCTCTCTATGACTATACTTTGTCTTTGATTTTCTTTGCAATAAGGCTTTTATGGACTACAATTAGCATTGATGGAATTTCCTTGTATTTCTGTTAAGTTTGGAGCCTTGAAATGGAGTGTACGCCTTATGATGGCATTGTCTACTTTGTGTTCTACAATATTCTCATGTCTCCAACTCAGATGATTATCTTTTATGACTAGATATATCTTTGTAAGTGCTTTCTTTGTTAATCATTATCTTCTTGAGCTGTGTATGCCTAAGACTGAAATAATGTTCTTGATAGTCTTGCTGCTCACTATTTTGTAGAGTTTTCCTTAGGCACGCGCACTATCACATGTTTCCCTTGAAACAAGGTCTAGGACTATACCTAACCCTACACTATTATCCATGACTGCATACTGAGTTCTAGGTCTCTATCTTTATAATATCCTCCTTTAATAATATTTTTAAACAACAATATGGCTATCGGTATGACTATTTATGAATGTTTTATGTATTGGTTGCAAGACATTTTTGGAATTTTATATAATGATTCCTTATGATAAGTCTTCTCATGCATTCTTGTAGCTACTTCATCTTTATCTTCTTGATAATGCAGTACCTACTGTGCTTAATCCTTTGTAAGATCACCGATATTAATGCTGCTGATATTAATACTTTGTAATCAACAAAAGTCAACCCGATGGTAACATCGATAAGTAGAAGCATGTGATTGGGATAGCATACACCATTTAAGTCCATCGGCAGAACACACACTAGTGGCAATGGAGAAATCTTGTCTTGTCAATAGCCAATGAGGCTATCGGTACGACTTATCTTAATGGACATTGGCAAAAAGTTAAATGCATTGACAAAGGATACAATGATAAAGGGTCATCAGTGAAGACAAAAGCAATCGGGATTTATAAATTTTTTTTTGGGGAAGGTCGGAATTCTGACGAACACCACAAGACAACCGACAATTTTGCCATACCCACGATGAAAAAAACATCGTAAGATGCGGCCTCATCTGTCGTTGTAATCATTGAAATTCCAACATCTCCTTGAAGATGGTCCATCGACAAAACACATACTAGTGGCAATGGAGAAATCATGTCTTACTGATATTGGTAAGACTTATCCTGATGGGAACTGGTAAAAGTAAAATGCACCGGTAAAGGTTATGATGTTAAAGAGTCATTGGAAAAGGTTACAACGATAAAGGATGCAATGAGGTCAGAATTTCGATGTCTCCTCATCAAACAAACATGCTGCCTAGAAGCAATGGAGAAATCTTGTCTTGTCGATAGCCGATTAGGCTATCGGTAAGACTTATCCCAATGGACACTGCCAAAGTAAAATGCATTGGGAAAGGTCACAATGATAAATAAAGGGTCTTTGACAAAGGTTACGACGATAAATGATGCAATGAGGTTACAATTTCGACGTCTCCTCATCAAAAAAACATGTTGCGGTTGCATAGAAATTTTCAACATGGTGTCATCTAAATTTCAACTTGAATCCTGTTTTCGGAATCACCGACAAAAAAATAGTGACTAACAAATATGTCAGAATTCTGACATTTAGTTGTCTAAGTTTTGATGAACGGTCGTCGAAAAACCGCTCCAAATGTACTAGTGAAGCATCCAGTGTTATAGTTGCAACAAATTTGATCATAAAGGAAATTACTATCAGAATCACAATTTGGTTGGAGCAAATAAAGTACTGAAGAGTGAAAAAAATTAAAAAGTGATGCAATGGTTAGTTAATCAAACATAAAACATTCAAATCATAAAACTAAAATCCATTATACCTTGCAATCTTTTCTTTCTCCTCCTTCGGATTGAGCTTTGGATGAAGTGAAGAAGTGCCCTATCTCCACTTGATTTGATGATCTACAAGATGGTTGTGGATTTCTTTCCACACAACAACTAGAATGGATATGGATGGATGGATGGATAAGGGTTGGATGATTTACAAATGAATGACTATGGATTGGATACTAAATTTCCTATAATGGTGATGCACAAGGATGATCTTAAGCTTAAAAGAGCAACATGAATTTGCATTAGTATGAGATATGGAATGAAGGGGAGGAGACCCCGATTTATATATTGGAAGGAGGAATGGATGGTTGGGATTCAAAATCAATCAAGGATTGAGATTGAAGGAGATTGATGAGGTGGATCGAGAGGACATGGTGTGGAGACCAAGAAATTTTCCATAAAGTCATTTCTTGTCTCCACACTCGACAATGTGCATGGGGAAGATATCCTCAAGTACATTGGGAAGACAAAAAGAAATTAAAAATTTCCTTGGGGGAGGATAAGGGAATTAAGAATTCCCAAACAATGAGGTGCATGGGAAAATGAAAAGGGAAAAGGAATTAAAAATTCTTTGGGAAGATGAGAGTGCATGGGGAGGAGAGGAGATTTGAAATCCTTGAAATGAACAAAGTTGGTGCATTTAAGGTTGGGAGTTGAGAGGGGGATAAGCCATTTATGGCAATTGGTTGACTTATGGCTAATCATGAGGATTAGGCACTAGTAAATGATTAGAAGGAGTGATTGAGTGGGATAATGAGAGATTAGAAGACAAGTGAGAAAGTTAGGAGGATTTGACAAGAGGAGAGAGAATAAGTGGAGGAATTAAAAACTAGGAAATGATGATAGGCACGCTTCTAGAAGAATTAATTAGCTTAATGAAGATTAGAGGAAAGTGATTTGTAGGAATCACATGATCTAGTTAATTAATTTAAATTATTTAACTAAAAGGAATTTAGAAGAATTAATTTCAAGAACTTAATAAATAGGGAATAATTAATCTATTTGATAAATACATTATTGGACTATAGTGACAGGATTAATTAAATTAATTCCAAGAATAATAAAAGGGGAACATAATTAAATTAATTAAATATGTATTAAGGTTAAATTAATTAAAATTTAATTTAAGTGTCTACATTTTGCCCCTCTTTTACGTAGTAGCAAAATTGGTGATGGGTAAAAGATAGAAAAATGATGCCCCAACATGAACACGTAGGTGGTATATGCCCCCTTGATAATTTAACCAAAAAAATTTAAAATTTTCGGGGAAATTCTAAAAAAGAGAAGAAAACGATGAAGATGGGAAAGAGGAAAAAGAGGGAGCAGGAAAAGAATGACAAAGAGAGAAAAATGAAGAAGACAAAATAAGGGTGAGAAAATAGGGCCATGGGGAGTCCTATATAAGCCACACAGGGCCCAAGGAAGGGTCATTGTCACATACACCTTTAGTAGAATTGGAAAGCACAGAGCCCTAGGAGAAAGATGGACTGCATCCCACACCACAAGCACTGCACAGAGAGTTTGATGACACCAGCAACTGGCCGAGTATGGCCCATCGATGAGTACCCCAAACCCACTTTTTGATTTAGTAGGTTAGGGAAATAAAAAGGGTCATTAATGAGGGCAGACATCGATCATCATTCCAGTTTCTGTGCATGGGATCAATGCCTCTATAGGCATTCAATGCCTGCGTAGGCATTGAAGATCCTAGGAAGGAAAAAAACCCCACCCGCACGAATGGATCAACATCTACAGAGATGATTTTCTGTGGGTTAGGGTTCAAAAAGGGGGGTTGAGACTGTCAATTGACGTCTCAGCCTATGGCATGATGTCTCTACCATGGGTTTGACGTCTCCGCCAAGGGGGATTAACGTCTCCACTGGGGAGGCAGGGAAAGGGAAATGAGAGATCGAAGAGGGAATAAAAAAGGGGGATTTGGGGGGCACTTATATGCCCTGAGGATAGCATAGGGCAAGAATAGGATAGAGTAGGCTAGGATAGGCTAGAATAGGATAAAAGAAAAGGGACAATGAGGTGAATTGGTTAGATGTAAGCGAATGAGGGGCCTCTCACATCTCAAGAGAACTGGCCTCTAACTATGAGTCTATACAGACAGTTGATAGCAGATGAGCGGGAGATCTTGAGTGCGGTGGGATTGGGGTTCATCGGGAGGTGGCCTTAGATCAGGGAACACACAACGATGATGATAGTGCTCGTGGAGCACTGGGGCAACTAGAATTGCACATTTCACCTATTGACCAAGGAGGCTAGTATCAATTTATTAGATGTCTAGAGGATCTTGAAGATCCCCATCGGAGGTGTTATCTCAGAATACAAGCTAGATGGAGGAGATTACTACCTGTGGTTGATTTGTGAGCATGATGCACTATCGATGGACCATATGAGGATGCACCTAGGGTAGGCGATGTAGATTCGACAAATTCCTCGTTTAGTATTGTTCATATGTATCTTGATTAACAGTTGCATGCTGTCGAACTTGAGCGGGCATGGATTCTCCATTAGATGGGCCCGTTGTGTATACTATATGGTGGAGGATTGCGTGACTTATGAATGGGGAGAAGTTATGCTTAGATAGCTGTATCATGACATGTATATGTATGCTTACCAAGGTTATAGGAACCTCAACACAAGTGTCACTTTGTTTCACATATGGGCCTCAGAGCACATTGCAGTGATGCGGCCAGTGGGGGTGCAAGATAAGAGGCATAGATTCCCATATGTTGAGCGGTATAGGGGAATCCTTCAATATATCAGGGTGGGAAACATGTGGTTTTGGAGGTGAGTAATGTATGCTGATATTTGTAAGAAAGTTAAGTAGCGGAACAACTTCCTACACTAACCTTGAGAGGAGGGTAATGAAAAAACTTTTATAGATTGTTACAACAGTTACAAAAAATAGAAATAGATATAATAACATTCAAACCATAACACAATGATTTACGTGGGGAAAACCCTTTTGGGAGAAAAACCACACACTCCAAAAGTTGCCCAATATATTATTCTGCAATAAAAACAAATTACAATATACTTGCAGAGAAAACTCTTCGTAGGTGTACCACTAATAAGAGATTCAAAGGTAACTCAATAGATATAAGACTCTTACACACAACCTCTATCTCACACACCTCATATATAAGAGATACAATACAAGAAACTGTCAAATGGTATTACAAAACTATGGGCTAAAACCACCCAATAAGGTGTAGCCAACCTTATCTCCCTTCTAGATGCCCTATGATGTGGCCCTCCCTTTTTACAACTCATTTATGTGTCCGATGTATTTTATATTTTCTATTTTAGGAGTACAAAATTTTGGAGGCCATAACTTGAGATCCACGTGTCCTATTGACGAGCCATTTGAAGCACGAAAAAGCTCGTGAAGTGCTCTATTGCTACATAAGTGGCATAGCCATTTATTCCAACTTTTTCAGGGCATTTTGGGGCCTCTAAAGTCCTCAAAATCAAATTTAATCCTTTCATTGGACCTCTCCAAAATGGAAAATTTAATATCTTCAAAACTAGTTGTGATCTTGTGACGTAACTTTACCAGAATGCTTATCTAGCCAACCAGAAGCTTCGGGGAGAATTTATCACCATTTTGTAATCAAATAAAAACTTACTATAAATAGTAACCTCATGTAAATGCAAGGTTGAGACACCATTTTCCCAACAATATTCTTTAGCTGGTGACCTTTTATGGACTTCGAGGGATGGCGAGGGGATAGTAAGATTGCATGGGTGCAGTTAGAGTGCTGGATATTCATACGGATAGTCCATGTCATTGATTAGTACTTGCCTCACCAGGTCATGATGCAGTTTGACCACATACAAGACATTTTTGGGCATGAGCAGACATACCCGAGGGTCACACGGGAGTCAGCTAACGACGGGGAGATAGTGGAGCCACTGGAGGTCTAGGTGAGTTGGGATACAACAAAAAGGATTACTTGGGATGAGTGCCTGTAGATAGGAGAGGATCAAGGTCATACAGGTGCTTACACTTACTAGAGGGAGGCACACAGACTGATGAGACTGACCATACTAGGGTTACTAGAGGTGGATGAGCTATGACTCTCGATGGATGAGGTGGTTGGAGGAGAGGAGGATGGTCTGTAGAGAAGGCAACAACCAGAGGATAGAGATAGGGAGGAGAGGGAGAGGGAAGAGATAAGTTCCAGGGAGGGGGAGGAGGGGACAACAGGTACCTTTATAGGTACAAGAACCAGTTGGCCAGATAGGTGTGGGGGAAACATAGGAGGAGGTAGGGGATGGTGGAGTCAAGCCCATGGATATTCCACAAGGACAGGGACAGGTTAGATAGGTACCTCAGGTATATTTTGACAAGGATACTGTCAAGAGATACATAGAGAGGGAGAGAGATTAGAATTTGGAGAGTTAGCTCACTATGGAGAGACAAAGGGTTGATTAGGAGAGAGCCCAGGTGGATAGCCTGTAGGAGGAGGTAGGGTGACTGGGGAGGGAGGGAGATACTTTGAGGGAGGACGTGTAGACTACACTAACAGAGGGAGATGATCTGAAGTAGGAAATGGATGAGTTCGAGAGACTACTAGAGGAGGCCAAGAGTGGGGACGCCATAACATAGTTTAGGGGAGAGCTAGAGCAGCTTGATGAGGAGCTTGAGACCCTTTGGGCTAGGCTCAGTAGGGCAGAGGTAGATGTGACCAGGTTGAGGAGTGAGAGAGATATTGCTCAATAGTTGCTAGCTCTTGGTGGATTGGGCCCCCCCTGGCAGAGATCTCAACAGTGAGGTAGTAGGCAAAGCGGATGGACATGGAGATCCAGTATTATAGGGATCTATATCATCAGGCCATGCCTAAAGATTAGTGAGCACCCTCCTATGTCAAGGCCACCCACTCTCAGAGGACACAAAGTCAATAGTTAGGTGCCTCTATGGAGATGAGGGTGCCACGACCACTAGGTGCAGGTACATCGAGCAGAGGAGGGGCAGGTGGAGACAGGGAGACTGTGGGATAACATTCTGATGTATGTGACATTATTTTTTTTGACCCTTTTGAGGGATGTATCATTGTACTCTGATCAGACACATTCATTTTTGAGCTATATATGAGATATGATTTGTGGCAGAATATGCGTATGTACTTATTATGCACTATTCATGGACTGTGATTATTATTTTATATGTGATGGATGACGATTTATGATATGATAATGCGTATTATTTGACTTAATTGTGATGCATGATGGATGATTATGATATTTATGCATGTGTTATGTATATGATGGTCCTAACATGTTTGTGGATGTAGGATGCATGTTTATGATGTATGCCTATATGATATGCATATGATGTTTATGGTGTATGATTATGACCTAAAAATTGTGTAATATGGTTATTGATGATGTATGCAATGCAAATGGATGTCCTATATGCATGTGATGTGATATTAATAATTATATGATGTGATTTGATGGATGTATTATGTAAATGTGATATAATAAAATTAATGCTCCTAAAAAAATGATAAGTGAATAAATACAAGTAGTATGATAGATGATTGTAATGATAATGTAATGAATCTAAAATGGATGTAATTACTTATGATATAATGCGCCTAAATGAATGAATGAATGTAATAATGCCCCTATAATGAAATGAGAACCTTATTTAGCCACTACTATTATAGACACAACAAATTGAAAGCGCATTGAACTTGTTCTCGACTAACTTACCAAAATGGGATTATTTTCAAATGTTTAATATTGAATAGTGTGATTATTAATGATTTTATAACTAAAGGAGGCTGATTAATGGCTCACATTACCATTCGCGTGAGGTATTAATGTTAGAATGGGATTTTATTACACTTATATAAGTATTTATTATGGATGTAATGAACCTAAAATATAGTGCACCTAAAATGAATATGTGATGTAAATGAAGATGCACTTAAATGGAAAATGCAATGGTATGCACCTTTATGATAATGCAGCTATATGGAAAATGATAATGCAACTATATGAAAGATGATAATGCAATTATATGAAAAAAGAAATGATAATGAAACTATATGATAATGATTAATGCAAGCAAAACAATTTTGTTTGAGAATGTGCCAACCATAAGACAATGATACAAGACTAGATGGAAGAAAGGGAAAAGTGAGTAAATTGAGGTCTCCAAAATGGAAGATGAGATGAAATGCGAAAGTGTAATGGCTGGAGATGGAGGTATTTGTTGTTGTGTATATGTGGAGAAAAAACCTAGTTTTGATATTGCTAATGATAGTCTACACCACTGATTATAGGAATCAGGATGTTGGGAAAATATGAGGCATGGACTAACTCTCAAACAATAGGTATCCCTTGCATACAATTGTGTAAACACCATATAGATGTAGATACATGGTTGTAGGTTCATACAAGAAAAACCATCAAACACATCATAACAAAAAAACATGCCCTAGTATACAACCACCCAAAACATACCAAGATATAGAATGATCCTGGTAGACATATATAGGAGTAGTTGTAGGACATAATTATGCAAATCAAAGAAATAGAACAAATCATGCAAATAAAATGCACATGGCCAACTGACATCTCTTTCCAAGAGTAGGAGTTAGGATTATGGATAAACTATCAAACACAAGAAGGATGCATCCCAATGGGTAGGAGTAACTGATAGGAGTGAATAGGCAATAGAGAAGATGGTATGGACATATGCATGTAGATGTGGTGCTGACTGCAAAGATTTAATTAAGCTCATGTGGATGAGTGCTTGGATGATGCTCAAGTCAAGAAGAAGCTCAGTTTGATGGGGTAAGCTCAGAGATCGGGGGTAAGCTCAATGTGATGGGATAAAATCTCAACATGGTGGGATGAAATCTCAGTGTACTGGGACGATCCTTATTTATAGTTCAGACAAAAACTCATCATCTCTTGAAGGTGGGGGATTTGTAGGGTCAATAGATTAATTTTCCTAATGAAGATACAAGTAACCTTGATATCCATCGGTGAGGTGTTGGGAGGTTTATGTGGTAGCGTGGATTGAAGAATGAGGGAGATGACTGACTGCAAGCAAGTAGGGGGGAGTTTGTGACTTGGAATAAGTTAATGTCTTTCATAGTGTACAAGAAAGTGCTAAGTGAAGTGGGTGATCAAGATGGGGAGTCATCCTGCACAGATGCCCTTATTTGGCAAGTAAAGTTGTACAATCCTCCTCATTTGCAAAGGTAGGGAAAATGAAATTAAGATTACTCAATTTATAGAATATAGATATCGGGTGGGTGGGTTGGGGGGATAAGGTATGGTGTAAAGTAGAATTTGCTTGCAAACACTATAAAAGTGGAAAAACCATGAGATTGAGGGGAGATGGAGATTTTTATAAGTGTCAGCCTAAAAAGAGCGTTTATCCGAGTAGACGATGGATCTAGTTTATAAACCTCGATGCCTAAAACCATGTTTTCACCAAGGTACTTTCCCATAGCGCCACAAATTGGTTTTCACTAATGGACGAATTGATTTTTCTTTACTTTTTTGGTTTTTCATTTTTTTTCATTTTTTTATTTTTCTAATTTTGAAAATTGGTGAGCTCTGAGGACTAGTCATAAAATATCTTTAGGTGCATAATGTTCATAGGATCATCCAAGGGTTCTCCTTCAGGAGTAGCCAACTGATAGGCACCTGATCCATACTTTGTAGTGATCACATATGGTCCAAGCCAATTAGGCTCAAACTTGCCTTTCTTTTCATGGTCATGTAGGTTTCTCTGGTTTTCCATAAGTGCAAGATCACCAACGTCAAATTCCCAAGTTCGGACCTTCTTATATATAGCTCAACTGCAGATGGTTCTGATATACTTGGAGGTGATTAAGACCTTGAGGCACCTTTCATCCACTAGTTCAAGCTCTTTCAATTTGGCAACTATGTATTCTTCCTCAAGGAGAATGTTCTGCAGTGATACCTTGAGTGATGGGATCTCGATCTCTAGGGGAAGGATGAATTTAGAACCACTAAATAGGGAATATGGAGTGGTTCCTGTGGGTGTTTGGATGCTTGTGAAGTTGTCCCAGAGGGCGGGATGGAGTTGCAAGTGTCAATCATGGCCAGCTTCATTGACTATCTTCTTGAGGATTTTTATAAGGGTTTTATTCGAAGCCTCATCTTGACCGTTACCTTGCGGGTAATATGGAGTAGAAAAGAAATGTTGGATGGAGAATTTCTGGCAAAGTTCCTTGACGTCCTAGTTCTTGAAAGGTTTGCCATTATCTATGATGATTTCTTTAGGAATTCCATATTGGCAGATGAGATAATTCAGGATGAAATTAGAAATTTGTTTTCCAGTGGTGAAGGTGAGGTGTATGGCTTCCGCCCACTCAGTGAAGTACTCAGTGGCGGTTATTATGAACTTATGACCATTGGATGAGGTGGGGTGGATTTTCCCTATGATATCAAGACCCCATTGTGAGAAGGGTCATGGTGTGATGATCAGTTGCAGATCCTGAGAAGGTGCATGAATTTTGTCACTATGTTTTTGACAAGGGACACAAATCTTCATATAATGGTATGCGTCTTCTTCCATTGTAGGCCAATAGTATCCTATGCACAAGAGATTCTTAGCCAATGTAAGGCTACTTGAGTGTGCTCTACAAATGCCTTCATGCACTTCACGTAGTGCCCATTCAACCTCCTCTTTGTCTAAGCACCTTAGGAAGGATCCATCAAAATAACTTTGAAAAAGGGTGTCACCGAGGATAGTGTAGCAAGCGCAATGACAGATGAATGTTTGTTGTTGGATTTTGGTGAGGTGTGAATGGATGATATTGTCTTGAGGGTAGGCAAAGGTCTCTTGATACCAAGGGGATTCAGAACCAAAAAGGACACACACCATTTTAGAGTCAGGGATATCGTATGTTGGAATTAGGAGTTTCTCAACCAAGAATTCAAACCTTTGACTATTTGCCGACATCTGGAGGAGGGGACCAATTGTAGCCATAACATCAAAATGCTTTTTCATTCTAGGAATCTGATCAATCTGGATAAGAGTGAAATGTTGCTTGAGGTCTTCTACCATGTTGTGATTGGGGATTAATTTGTCATCTTTTGTTTGATATTCATCATTGTTTTATGATAAGTTGGGAGTCACCGTAAACGTATAACTCAATTATTTTCCATTGGATGGCAAGGCAGAGGCCAAAAATTAAAGCTTCATACTCCAAAATTTGTTGGCACATGCAAAGACAATCTTATATGACTTCAAGATGCAATCTCCTTGAGGTGTCATAAGCAAGATACCTACCCCTAATCCATTCTATGTGCAGGAGCCATCAAAGTACAACTTCCATTTTGAAGATGTGGTGACAATCATAATGGCATCATCTGGAGATTATGTTATAAGGGGGTGGTCACCTTGAAGAGGAGCGTCAACCAATTGATTTTCTATAGCTTGTCCTTTGATTGCTTTCTGGTCCATGCACTCAATATCAAATTCACTTAATAACATGACCCATTTTGTGGTTCTTCTAGTGAGAGAAACTTTTGACACCAGGTACTTGAGGGGGTCAATTTTGGTTTTCGGCTTAGTCTTATTATTGAGCATGTAGTGTCTTAGATTTTGTGTGCTAAAGACAAATGCAAGGCAAGCTCTTTCTATGGGGGTATAATTGAGATCATACCCTACAAGTTTACAACTAATTTAGTAGATTGAGTTCTCTTTGCCTTGGTCATCTATTTGTGCTAGTAATTCCCCCAGTATCACTATAGTTGCTGATATGTACAAAAGAAGTGGTTGTCTTGCAATAGGGGGCATCGAGATTGGAGGAGAAGCTAGATATTCTTTGAGCTTATCAAAGGCCTTTTGATAGAGACAATCCCCTTTGAATTTAGTATCCTTTCTTAGAATATGTGCAAATGGGTGACATTTATCTGCCAATTGTGCTATGAACCTATGGATAGACTAAAGTTTCCCTTGTAGGCTATGCAACTATTTGAGTTTCCTTGGGGGAGGTATTTCCATTATATCTTTCAATTTTGTGGGATCTAATTCTATGCCTCTATGAGATACTATGAACCCAAGAAGCTTTTTTGATATGACTCTGAAGACACACTTCTTAGGATTTAGATGCAACTTATATTTTTTAAGCCTCTCAAAGATCTACCTTAGGATTGGAATGTGCTCATCTCTTGTTTTTGACTTGCCTAGGAGATTATCTACATAGTCTTCCATTATTTTGTGCAAAAGGTCATGGAAGCTAGTTGTCATTGCATGTTGATAGGTTGCTCCTGCGTTCTTGAGTCCAAAGGGCATGACTTGATAGCAGAATGTGCCTCAAAGTATTGTGAATGATGTCTTGTGTTGATTTTCTTCTGCGATTCAGATCTTATTTTAGCCAAAAAATCCATCCATGAGGGAGAGAATTTCGTGCCTTGTTCTCAAGTTAACAATCATGTCAATGTTGGGCAAGGTAAAGTCATCTTTAGGGCATGCTTTATTCAAATCTCTAAAGTCCGTGCAAATTTTGATGCTCCCAACGGGCTTGCCGATAGGTACAATGTTGGAGACCCATTCAATATAATAAATGGGTTTGATGAAGCCGACATCTAACATCTTTTGTAATTCTTTTTTGACTAAGAGGGCAATTTGAGGATGCATCTTGCGTAGTTTCTGTTGGACAGGTTTGGCATCTAGATGAACAACAAGATTATGTACCACCAAGTCAGGATCAAGGCCTGGCATGTCAGCATATGACCAGGTGAAATTGATTTGTGTTTCTTTTAGAAAACTTATAAAATTTTGTTTCTCTTGATCAGTGAGTGACTTGGCGATAGGGACATTCTTTGGTGTTTCTTCAGTGCCCATATTGATTGTGTCAGTTTCCTCAATGAGTAGAGGGGACTTTTCCTATTGCGAGAGAACCATAATAGGGAGGTCAACACCCTCATCTTCAAGCGCTTGATCCAGGTTTTCACTTGAAGATGCATCCTTTATTTTTACTTTTTCTGTATCTGAAGGTGCCTCAGAGAGGTTTTCACTAGGGGACTTCTAATTTTTCTTTTTATTTTCTTTTTTGTGACAGAGGAAGTTGACCTCACTACCAAAGTAAGATTCTGAATGAAGCTGAATCCCACTAACAAATGTGTGGTTCTCAAGGTCTTGTATGCCCAACAATTCCAATAGGGCACCATCATCAACATAGATATCCAAAGAGGGTTTTCCTTGTTGGCCCCAATCAATAAGTTTAGGGTGTACAAGTTTAAGCTTAGATGGATTAGGGGGGTGACACGGGTGATAGTGTTAACATGGGCATCATGAAATATGTCATCAAGATATTTGAAAGGCATTTTGTGGAATTATTCTTCATCGAAATCTTCAAATTCAGTAGGAGGATCTGGTTGGGCACCAACAACAGTGACCTTAGGTATAAGAGAGAATCCCAAGCCTCTATTGTACTTATAGGAGATCAGAGAGATGGGTGCTTTTCTACCTTTTTCTTCTAGTCCAAGACCATTTCCTTCCCATCTTATCTACCATGGCAGATGATTTTGGATACATCCAGGCTTAGGGATGTTTATCGGTTCTTCATCTTCCTATTGATACAACCAAGAGGTAACATCAATCTCCAAACTTTCTTCATCAAGTGGGCACCACTACTAAAAGGTGGTTTATTTGCATTTTATAGTGGGTTTATTTTTCTTCTTGATTTACTTTGGCTTGCCATATGTCTTGGGAGAAGGTGGGAGTTGACTCACGTAGAGGGTATTTTGGAGGGTATATTATCCAAAACCATTATCAATGATTTTAACCTTGACCTCATATTGAGATGAAGTAGAGGCGGCATTTGAGGGATCAATTGCGGGTGGTGGAGCAGGTGAATTGAGGGAAAAATGATAGGGGTGCTTCCCTTCAAGAAGTTTGTAATATTGGAAGGGTTGTAGGTTAGTGTGAATGGTAACCTCTTTTCCATTGAATGGGAATTTAAGGTATTGGTGATAGGTGGATGGGACAACTTTAATGGAATGAATCCACAGATGGCTGAGGAGGATGTTATATGAGAGGTCAAGGTCCAAAACCTGGCATTTTGTTTCCACAATAACATGGCCCATTTGAAGATGCAATGTGATTGTACCTTTTGAAACCCTTTCTGCATCATCATAGGCTTTAATTGTGATCTTTCCAGATGGGTCAACCAACTCCTAAGAGATTCCCAGTTGTTTGATTAACTTATATGTACATAGATTTAACCTAGATCCACCATTTATGAGGACTCGCTTAACTTTATGTTTTTGCACAATAACTTCAATGTGAAGGGGCTTATTTTGAGATAGGTCATTAGTGAGTGCATCTTTTGATGTGAACACAAGGTGGTGTTGCACAAAAATGTTGTCTATGAGGGCTTGGAATTGGGTTGCATTAATATTATCGATAATGCGAGATTCTAGGAGGGATTTCTGTAGGATATCTTTGTGGACGGGGGATGTCTTGAGGAGCTCAAGTATGGAGATCTATGCAATCATTTTCCCAATATGATCAAGGATATCATATTGGTGGGTGGATGGCATGGGGGGTTGCGGGGGAGGGGGAGGAGCTCCATGGAAGGTTACTCTTCCTCTACAGGTGGTCACATTGCAATCATTTGAGGGTGCAACACCTTGAATGACTATTTTGGCTTGAGAGGCCTGACTGGATGATTGCGGGGGAGGGACACCTTGGATGGTAACCCTAGGTCTATGAGGGGTGAGAGAAGGATCGGATCCTCAGATTGTGATGGTATTAACATGGGTATCGATGAGTTCATGTGACCTACCAAGGAATAAAAGGCAATGACATAATTAGTGTAGTCATAATTGATAGTGTGAGATGATGAGGCCTTGTCCTTACAATGTTTAGGGAATGGGTCCTAGTATATCTTTAGTTTATTGTTGGAGTTACCAGGTTTTGTGGCATCAACCACAATTTCACCCTTATCAATAAGGTCTTGGATGTAGTTTTTGAGATTCATACACTTGCGTGTATCATGACCATTGATATGATGGTAGTCACAATATTAATTTTTATTGTGCCATCGGGGTTTAGGTTGGTTGGGATCAAAAGGGAATGTTATTGGGAAGACAACAATGCCAACCTCGACAAGATTATGGGAGATGGCCTCAATAGGCTCACCTAGAGTGGAGTGTACTCGCATTGAGATTGGTTGTTGGAACGAGGAGGTCAACCTTGGATGGAAGTATTGTTGTGAGGTTGCGATTGATTGGATTTATTGAAAGGATTAGATTTTATTGTTGAATAAATTATTGGTGGTGGTGGGTTTGGATGGGTCGGTGATAGTTTGGACATGCTTGGCGTTAGTGACTCCATCATTGACCATATTCTTATTCTTAGACCAAAAATTTGTCTTGTCATTGTAAGATGAACCTTGGTTAGTTTTATGATAGTATTTTAGTGTTTCTTCTTCCAAAAGAACACATTCCAAGGATAGACCTTTTTTGGATATCTCATCGAAGGTACTCAAACATTGGCAAGTCAATGGTTTGGATAATTCAGGTACCAAGTTAATCAAACATTACAAAGTGAAGAGTGACAAAAATTACAAAGTGATGCAATTGTTAGTTAATCAAATATAAAAAATTCAAATCATAAAACTAAAATCCATTATACCTTGCAATATTGTCTCTCTCTTTCAGATTGAGCTTTAGATGAAGTGAAGAAGTGCCCCATCTCCACTTGATTTGATGAGCTCCAAGATGGTTGTCGATTTCTCTCCACACAACAACTAGAATGGATATGGATGGATGGATGGATAAAGGTTGGATGATTTGCAAATGAATGACTATGGATTGGATACTAAATTTCCTATAATGGTGATGCACAAGGATGATCTTAAGCACAAAAAGAGTAACATGAATTTGCATGAGTATGAGATATGGAATGAAGGAGGAGACCCCAATTTATAGATTTTAAGGAGGAGGAATGGATGGTTGGGATTGAAAATCAATCAAGGGTTGAGATTGAAGGAGATGGATGAGGTGGATTGAGAGGACATGGTGTGGAGACCAAGAGATTTCCATCAAGGCATTTCTTGTTTCCATACTCCACAATGTGCATGGGGAAGATACCCTCAAGTACATTGGAAAGACAAAAAGGAATTAAAAATTCCTTGGGGGAGGACAAGGGAATTAAAAATTCCCAAATAATGAGGTACATGGGAAAATGAAAAGGGAAAAGGAATTAAAAATTCCTTGGGAAAATGAGAGTGCATGGGGAGGAGAGGAGATTTGAAATCCTTGAAATGACCAAAGTTGGTGCATTTAAGGTTGGGGGTTGAGAGGAGGACAAGCCATTTATGGCAATTGGTTGACTTATGGCTAAACATGAGGATTGCGAACTAGCAAATGATTTGAAGGAGTTATTAAGTGGGATAATGAGAGACTAGAAGACAAGTGGGAAAGCTAGGAGGATTTGACAAGAGGAGAGAGAATTAATGGAGGAATTCATGAGATGAGATATTAGCTCTTTTATTCCTATAATTGATAAGTTTTTGACATGTTTTAATTTGTATATTGGGATAGTGTTTGAGTCATTTGTGTTGGAAATTGACACTCATTGGATTCATTTTGTTGTCATTAATGGAAACAAGATCTAATGGAAGTCACAAACTTGCACTAGGAGGCATATAACTGTAGATATCGAGATTGGAAGCATTCAGGCCCACATTGACACCAACATCGACATCAATACTTCAGGGAAGCCGACATCAAGGAAGATTTATTTAGTAAATCATTTTGTAATTATTGTCGAGGCCAACATTGAATATCTTTTGTAATTGCATTGTAAGCCGACATAAGGCATATAATGTGTAATAGGTATATAAGTCAGTCTGCTAGGCAAATTTAATATATGATGTGATGGAATAAATGATAGAGATATATAGGTATAATAGAACTGTGAGATGCAAAATATATGTATGGAGATTATTTTTGTATGCGAACATTATATCATGCAATGATCTATAGATAGCTTGGAAATAATTCTTGGAGGAGAAGTAATACCGGTAATAGTTCAAGTTTGTGAACCGGTACAGAGCAGAACCAAAATCGAAACTCTATTTGGCATAGTAGATGCATTCCTGAGTTCATTTTCAGTAATTTACTTTGGCAGAAAGCTTGTAGTCAGTGAGGGTCTTTAGTGATGAGCAGTATGCTCTAGGAAGTGTGCTTTCCTACAAGTGTAGGCTCCTATTTTATGTAATATCTTTTCATATGGTTAGTGAATTCATATTGTGGAACACAAATCCCACCATGGTTTTTCCTCATTGAGGTTTTCCACGTATAGATTCTATGTGTTGTGGTGTTCATTTATGTGGATGGTTTATTTGCTTTTTGCTATATGCTTATTTGTTTACCAGTACATTCATGCATAGTTTAGAAAGTTAAAAATTATTTATTCCAGCAGAACACTGATTCACCCCCCCTCTTAGTGTTCTCAGATCCCAACAATGTGATGTATTAAAGTTTGAATATGTGCATTCTAGATGATAACTGAACCCATTAAATCCTGTATTGATTTGACCTATTATTCCTATTGCCATGCGGATTATCATAGGTAATATCATGTGTGAATGTATTATATATGTGTGTGTGTGTGTGTGTGTGTGTGTGTGTGTGTTTATATGTTCTATCTTTTTAATTGCAGGAATAAATGAGATGCTGCAGAAGCGGTTATTGCATCACATCATAAAAATAGTTGGATATATTCAAGGTTGGTTAAATATTCAAAACAACAAAGAGGATAGTGTGCGTAAGAAGCGACAAAGGAATAGCAAGGCACTTCCAGATTCATTTATGTTTGTCTTCAGCAAACATCATTCTTGTAACACCACCATGCTATATTCTTGGTTGTGGTTTAGCTTAGTTCCACGTTTCCTATGGATTAACTTCTTCTATTTGCAGTCATAAATGTTTTTTGCCTCATTTCATTGGTGTGACCTAGATAGTAGGAAGTTGCTATAGTTTTCTTATAAATAAAAGCCTGCACCTCTTCTTAGAGGTTAGAGACAGGGGGTTAGAAACAAAATTCTATAGCATTTTTAGAATTTAAAGCATTTCTTTCATTTCATGTGTTGTATCAACCTTTGAAAAAAATGAATAAAAATGATGCTATTCTGAGTATATAGAATTATCTTTGAAGTCTGTATACACTCATCCAAGGGGGCCCACTTGGTGAGTATTCCTGTGCATTTTTTAGATTCAATTTTTCTTTTGTTGTAGTAGATGTGCTAGTGATCGGCTATTCGTGTAGCCACTAGAACCAGATACTGTGACTGTTCCTACAGCTAAAGTAGACAGAGTAATTCTTGTTTGTCAGCTATGAACTTAGTTAACAGTTCTTTAGTTAAATTTTTTTGTTAATGCTAAGCTTTCCTATAGCAATTCAAGTGTTATGATTCTCACTTGTTTATTTCAAATAGATTTAGTTGCTGTAGTAGTGCAGTATAGCTATCAGAGGAACTTAGTGCATATATAGTGCAGACCCATTTCAAGTAATGCGTCCCTAGGTTGACAAGTAAATGAACTTCAGTCATGGAGATAATAACTACACAAAATGAATGACCAATCTTTGGGTTGAGACTTTATCTCTAGTTATTGTTCCTATTGGTGAGGCAGACATGAATTAGAAATTAGGAAATAATAATAAGCATGCTTCTAGAACAATTAACTAGCTTAAGTGAAGATTAGAGGAAAGTGATTTGGAGGAATCACATGATTTAGTTAATTAAAAAAATAAATTTAGAATAATTAATTTGAAGAACTTTAGAAGAATAGGGAATAATTAATTTATTCGATAGATCAATTATTAGACTATGGTGACCAGATTAATTAAATTAATTCTCAGAAGAATAAAAGAGGAACACAATTAAATTAATTAATTATGTAGTAAGGTTAAATTAATTAAAATTTAATTAATTTAAGTGTTTACAGGTGTTAGCAACAAAGAAGAGGAAAATTGAGAGGGGGGGGAGGGTGAATCAATTTTCACCAGATCTACAAAATTAGCTACAAAAATAGATCTAATAAATTGCAACAATAATAAAGATGAGCAAATTAATAGAAAAATACACAACACCAAGATTTTGACATGGAAAACCTGGTTAAGGGAAAAACTAGGGTGGGAACCTACCCACAGTAAGATGATACTCTGCAGTAGTATGTGAAAATATTACAATTGGAATGCACATGCATTTAGGCACATTGCCTAGAGCTCACTGCTCAAAAGATAAGGACCCAAAAGGCTACAACCCTCAGGGAAGTCTCACTGACTTACAACAATATTCAGACTACAATCCGGAAGAAATCAACTGAAAGAATAGCATCTCCAAATGCCCAGTTACAATTTTGGTTAAGCACAATTGTTTTCTTTGCAACACCAATCTCTCCTTAATCACAAAATTGAAAGATGAATCACTTTATCGTACATACACCACTCTCTGATAATGTAGACACAACCTCTATTTCTAAATTACATAACAACATCACCTATTTATAAAATTCATCAACCTTGATAACAAGGTTGGCTAAACCCTCAACTCACAATTACAAAATTACATCACACGATACAAAGATTGACCACCAGACCAATATAATGATATAAATGACATAACATAGACCTAAATCAAATTTCCAAATTCTCATCACCATTGGTAATCATGCCAAGTTCAACCACAACATGCTACACCACCAGAAATACCACATAACACAAAGAACATCACCAGATCAGAAAAATCACCAAAAACTTGCACAATGATCAATGCAGATTATCAAAACAAATAGGACACAATTAGGAAACACCAAAAAACATGTTATAATAATAAAAAACAACTGCACCAACACCACTTATCAAATTTTCATCGATCAACATATGAAAACTCAAGAACCCAACCAATCAACAACTGTCATGAAGAAAGATAACTTGTGGAGCACCAAAATCATGAACCATCAGAAATGAAGATACACAAGACCATCCCAAACAACATCCCGAAATCTCAACACAAGATCTCATCACACCAAAATATACTGGAGGACATACCGAACTCTTCAAAGCACTGATCAACAAAACAAAACTGCAAATCGGATCATAAGATCTTCCCAATATGTACACACCAGAGCAATGCACAGGAATACATTGACATCAATGCCAATAGCATATCCTAGCATAAAAAATGTTCGACAATCTCCCCCTTTGGCATTGATGGCAACTTATGAATGTGAAAAAGAATCAATGCAAAGAAAGAAGATATCTCCAACAAACTCCCCATAAGATCAAGACATATAAAGAAATTTTTCACATGATCTCTCTCCCCCTTTGATAACAATTCCAAAGATCCCAAAATAGAAAACCAAACTCTCTCCCCCCAAGACACAGATTACTCCACCAAAGGAGCAGCACCAACTCACCAATCCGGATAAAAGATAACACTTTGAAATCTACCAGATTGATGCAACTCAATGCATCTACTTCTCATCAGCAGGGGTAGATACCCCTATCTTGTCTCTCAAATAGATAAATGTATCTACAAGCAAAGGCTTAGTGAAAATATCAGCAATTTTTTCCTTTGTAGATAAATACTCCAGTTTCACTTTCTCTTCACAGACTTGCTCTCTCAACTAATGATATTTGATTGACACATGCTTAGTCTTTAGATGTTGTACCGAATTATTTGACATGTTAATATCACTTTTTTTTATCACAGTATATGACAGTAGGATCATCATAGATAACTTTGATATCCTTCAACATTTGCTTCATCCAAACTAATTGAGTGCAATTAATAGCAACAACAATGTACTCAACTTCAGTAGTAGATAAAGATGATGAATCTTGTTTCTATTACCAAAATTTTGTTACAACTAAATTTTGGTGGCCTATTACAGGCCTTACACAATGTAATTGGAAGAAGGTATACAATTTTTTTTTCACAAGTTCTTCATTTTGCATGTTATGCTTTAAAGGCCAAAATTCATTTCATATAAATACAAATATTTTAAATAAATGATACCAAAAGATTACACATAAATAGATTTTTATTATGAAAAATGGTGTAAGGTGTCCCACACAAGTCGTGGGAATAGCTGACATAGCTATAGGCATATACTCTAATATAATTATTCAACTAAGATACATAAACAAATGAAAGAATGAGTCAAAACAATAGGGTGACCCATCATTGCTTAGAATGATGAGCCCGAGCTTGAAGAAGTGGTTGAGTCTTCATCTACTCGTCCATCTTCAACTACTACAACTCTCATTTCATCAGTACCTGCAAGAGAATTGAAAAACATGTTAGAGCAATGAGGATAACTATATTGTCACACTCAAACTCATCAAAATACATAGTCCATCTACACAACAATATCAAAACATATGCCTACAACTATCAATACGTCAGAATCAGAGGCAAAGAATTAGTGAAGAAAGAAGGTGCAATGAGATAACAACAAGTACCATGCTTTATCTAGCTTGTTTGTTTCATGTGAAGATTCAGATTTCAGGTTCAAGCATGTGGGGTTAAATGAGGCTCCCACAAGGGTTGAGCTTAGCATGTCAATAAGATTTCAAGGAACAGAGGCCCATCATCCACAATAGTGAAACTCTTGAGTTCACTATTATAAATGACACATCAGTGTCCAATGAAACCATACTGGTAGGCTAAAATATTGGACAACCCTAAAAGGATCCCAAATACAAAAAAATAGATAGCAGGACTGTCATGATGTGTTCGGCCTAATAGAGTAAAAAATGGAGCCAAAAGAAGATAATAGTCTAATGAGTAAAGCATGGTGTTCAGTATTTACTAAAACAATCACTGATAAGCTAAGAGCAGTGATGAGGGTCTATAAGGGTTTGACACAATCAAAGAGTGCTTACAGTCAAAAGGACAGTTTCAACAAAGTCAATGTAATAGAAATGCAATAGATATTCAATAGAATTTAAAAGGAAATGGAACACTAAACATGTCAAGCTCAGAGATGAAATTCATTCTATAATCATAACCCTAGAAGAGAAAGCTGAAGGTCTTATGAACAAGGTTTAAGTAGAGAGTACAGATTACAAAGTCAAAAATAATGATATATAAGAGAGGGTTAAAAAGAACACTGATTTATTGCAGCAGTCTTAGTCAAAGTATATGCTTAAAATCAGTGAGCTTTTTGTATACAAAATTGCAAAGGAAATTTCAATACTATGATTCTCATCATCATAAGAACATGAACAATGGCACCATCCATAATAGCTAAAGGCTCAAATCATTTGTAGACCTATAACGTGAGAATAGACCTACAAGTTACAAACCAGTTGTAAGGGAATCCATTAAACCTATGAATGATCTTCTCAACAATCATGGAAGATTTTAGACAAATCTATCAATATAATAGGCAATATGAGTATATATATATAATAGAGGTACAATAGTTCAATAGCTAAAGGATACACACAAGCCAAAATAGAAAAGTCTGCTACACTGCAAGAAAGAATGGCATGAGTACAAAGGATGATCTCCTACCAAGCCAATTGCAAAATGGAGGCATCAACAACATAGAGCTATAAGTCAAAGTCAAAATAGTGACAGATCAGTGCCACAATATTTGTGATAAAAAGAAAAGTCAGATAAAATGACAGTGATTAGTTTATTGTACAAGGATGTAGATAAGATCATTAATTGTAGGTAATAATCATATAGAGGGCAAATGAATACCTTGACAGTCACCTTCATACATATATGAACCAAGAGTGGTACCAGTAGTTAATAATGAGTTTTGACTAAAGCTTCTAACATTAGTACTATGGTCAAACAGTCAAAAGAGCAGTGTTCATTTTGCCATGATAGTAATTACCAGGATATTGTCCAACCTAAGAAGGAAGACACAATCCATAGCCAGAGGTCATAATATTCTTTTAAAAAGAATATTCTCTTACATTCCTACCCATGGGCCGTTGTTACAGTCAATACACCAAACAATCATTTTTAAAAAAAAGACACAGATATAGTCTATACGGTTATCATTGAAAGGAATAATGTTAGAGTGGCTAAGGCAGTAAAGGAACACATTGTTGAAGCCTTCAACGCAATAATCAACATTGAAGAAAAATCACCATACAAATGAGATCAAAGAGTCAGACCATTATCAGTAAACAACTAAGGTATAGTAAAAGGGGTTTTTGCTTTCAGTTAAATGTGTAGCTAATAACACACAACAGTCACATGATGTAAGTAGATCATAGAGCTTCAAAGGGTAGAACTTAAGACGTCGAATCAACAGATGTAGAGGTTGGAATTTAACTAAGATAGTCTCATGATTTACAAAAAATACTAGTTTTGTCATATAAAATGCTCATAATGATAGTCCCATTAATAGAAGCCCTTACTAATGATCATGCTAAAAAATCACTGTTATAAGGATTCAAGATGATGCCATAGAAGATCATGATATATTTGCAGCCATGAGGGCCAAAAGAGGTACTCATAGTTCTAAGAAATGGGCAGTATTATGATAGGGTCTAGCAGTAATGAAGTGCTCATCAAGGCATTGACTAATGCAGTGACATACAGTGTCATAAAAGGCATAAAGAATACTTCTATTACATAGTTGAAAACATGTACACTTCGCATCCAACACAATGCCAAAAGTCAAGACAAAGTAATAGTGCAGCCTTAAAGATACAGTCACAACTTTAATAAGATGAAAATATTTTTCAATTAAAAAGATGCATACATTAAAATAACTATATGAGAAAACATATTGTTCTTACTGTCAATCAATAAAGAGAGCTCTTTATTTTTCAAAGGTATAATAATAGTCAATATAAATAATAGCAACAAAATCATTATGCACATGAGTAGGGAAAGGAATGACTAAAGAAAGAAGGCACAAAGGGCCCTCATAGAACTCATACCATAGCATGAAAACAATATAAAAGCCCTGGACAGTCCATCAATGAAGTAGTCCTCTTCAACAATCATTAAAGGAACAATGTTGAATAACAAGGATTAAGTTTCAAAATAGTGTCAAGACGGAGTTTGCAAGAAACATATAGAGAAACAGAGGTACCACTATCAAAATGTAGCATGAAGAGGTACTTACGACAACCTTCCATAGGCATACAAACAACATGCATGTTTAATAGGGTTTCATTATCAAGATGGAAGTTCTGAAGCAAAACAACAGGTTGCAATAGTTAAAGGAAAATAGTGACATCTATGAAAGAAAGAAAATCCAGATCATTAATGCAGCCATAGCATTATAATTAGTGCCATTTATAAGCCTTAGGGAAACACCATAATTTTGAAGGTTTCAAGGACATTAGCATATATTTCAAAGAGGGCACAATCATCATACAATGATAGTCATAGAGAGATAAGGATACTATAAAGGTATTCATCAACAACCACAACATTCACAGTGACCTAAGATTTTATAGAAAAACAACCTGAGTTTGAGGCAAAGTATGTCCAATCACATAGTGAGACAAAGAATCAAAATAAGTTGCTTCTTACTAGGTATAGAGAAAGAACAGTCAGCAAAAACTTGTAAGTGTAATCTAAAGAATGAGCAACCGTGAATATGAACTCAAAGGACTTGACTGCAAATTGATTCTTTGATCCCTATATTCAAAGGACAATACACCAAGATCAACATGGAGCAGTGTAATGAATGTCATGACAAGTACAAGTAATTATAGAAGCGTTTAGATATGTCTGTGCAAAGGGTAGAGACAACCCATAAACAATCATTTTTTTAAAAGATAAAATATATAGTCTTTGCTAGTAATCAGTATAGTCATGACAAATGGAAAATGATTACATCACATAAGAATGAAAGTTGATTCACAGACCTGCTGCTTATAAGGACATATGTTTTGAATAACAGTCTAAGAACCCTAAGTCTGGCCACAAAGAAAATATATTATAAGATGCTTATAATATATGATTTTGAAGAATATCTCATTTAGTGAACAGTCCAATCATTAGGACAATAATTCTTCAAGAAACAGTAATATCAGCCTTGCTAGAAAGTAGTCAAAACCCTACAAACATGAGACAATATAATGACTGTCAAGGTACGTGAATATAGTTATCAAGAATGAGGAGCAACCCCTGCCAAAAGTACAATGTGCTTAACAAAATTTTACCAACAAATACTCATGATTCATGAATAAAGTTACTAGTTTCAAGCCTGATATAACAAATATAACCCTGAGTTTAGAGTATTAATTTCAAGGTAGAGGAAATCTTTATTCTATCATGAGATATAGTCACCTCCAAGCACAACATAGCTTTATTTTCAATACATTCATGAAAGGTTGACAAATTAACAAGTAAATGTGACTATTAGAATGGATGGACATTGAGCTTTCATAGTTTCAGTCCCTTCAAGATTTCAACATAAAACAGTGATACTTTGACACAAGCATGATTAAAAATAGTGCAAGCCATCATTAGGGTTTTAATAAAATTATTTATGAGAGTAAGATATAGTAAACATAGAGATCACACACAGAAAAGACAACGAATATCTCTATTACATGCAGAATGGCAAATTCCTTGTGAAGCTTTGATTGTGAGCCAAGATATATGAGTATAATCTTTTAGGAAAAATAATAGACTTTTCCAGAATAGCACAAGGTCTCATAAAATCCTCAAAGCCACAAAAAGATACTGTAGTTACAAAATAGAGACAAAAATAATAGTTCAAAAGTATTCAAAGAAGGCCTTCAAAATAAAAGCCCAAGCAAAACCCTAAGTGCATGCAAGATTTTAAAGCAAAACTCTTGCGGAATTTTCTTCCTTTAGAGATATATCATTAGAATAAGTAAGCCATATACCGCACAAAGATTTGTAGGAAAAGCCCTCTATTCAAGTCCCAGGTTGGCCTCTAGTTGAACAATAGCAGAGAAAGAGTGCATGTTGGTAGCCTCAAAGAATTTTTTTTTCAGCAAGAAAAAGTGTGCAAAGTGAAAAGAATGCATGAGTTTAGGGTTCAAAATGTTTTATTACATGCTCTAGTTTCATCACAGGTTTTGCACTTTCTTTTATTTGTTTTTGAAGAAACAAATTCCATGTATAAACGACCCTCATGTACAAGGGTCAAGGACTAGTAAAGTCCTTGTATTTTTTATTTCTTATAATTATAAATTAATATATTTTTATTAGGATTTATCATTTAAAATCTTTAATAGAATTATATTAATTTATAAAGATAATAAAAAATATATATTTCTTTTATAAAATAATATTAATCTATTTAAAATTTATTTCATTAAAATCTTAAACAAAATTATATTAATTTATTAAAGAAATGATAAAAGAGTTTAATAATTCTATTTGCTTTATTGAAATAGTTTAATTAATTGTTTTAAAAGTTAAAATAAAATTATTTCAAGGATAAAGAAAGTAGTTCAGGGCAACATGCAGTTTATCAGAGAAAGGAGAGACATTGTGCTTTTGTAGCTATAGTTGGCATTAAGAGTCATGCAGAGTTTTTAGAGAGAATAATGCTTTTTCAAGGGGGTAATTTTAGCAGTGTACAATAGTTTGAGCATCACATGCATAGAGGTTCAGTCAAGGATCTATTTTTGACATCAGGAGCTATTTTTGATAGGGTTTTGCATGTCATTTGCACTCTATTTCGGGCAAATTTGCCAAAGGGTGTTTCATGTAGCTTTTCAGTTTAGGGTTCCTTCATGCAGATTTTAGGAGTTATCTTCTATATATTATTGTCTTTCTTCACTATTAAGAGAGTTATCTCTTTCCTCAACATGATTGTGGATTGATTTTAGGCCCTTTCATTCTCAAGGATGGCAGTGTAGCTCACTTTTTTTAAGTTTTGTAATTGCAAATTCCTTGATTTTCAATAAAAATTGTATCAGATTCCTTCTCGATACTTCTTGTTGTAGACGTATAAAAATGACAACTTTCCTAAATGAATATTTAATGTTCATTTTATTCTCATTCCTCTATTTAATTAAATCACCCACATTCATCTATTTGATTAAATAAGTTATTCAATTTATTTAATTAAATTCACCTAGGCCCTTCATATCATGTAATTGAATAAATCACTTTATTTAATTAAATCCCCCTTCTACTCTTTTTAATTAAATTTACATTTAATTAAATTGTTCACTTCAAATAAATAAATCTAATTTATTTAAATCCCCCACGTGCATCTATTTTGTTGAAATAAAGCAATTTATTTTAATTAAAATTACCCTCCATCCACTTGCATTCTCCTACATCTCCCACTTGCCTCTCTAAACCCCTTCTAAATTCTTCTAATCCCTTCTAAATTAGCCTAACCCATCTACTAAATATTGTCACATCACTAAACAAAGGGAAGTCACTTCTTAAACCCTTAAAGTCTTCAATAACCATTAAAGACTTTATGTCCTCAACAACTTAACCATTTAAGTCTCTTACATAACCATCAATGGTTAACTCAACCTTCTTACATGGTTGGAGACTTTTTGCCTAACTCAACCCTCATCTAACCCTAGGGTCTCATCAAGTATTCATTTCTTTGACCATGGTTATTCCTTTAACCCTTGCACAAGAGTTTATCCTTTGGGTAAGAGCTTTATCCAATGGGTTTTCTTAACCTAACCTTAACCCTTACCTTCTAAGGTAATCATCATGTCTTCTCAAGCATTTGATGCTTCTTGCATCTCCTCTCAAGCAGTCTTATGTTGACAATTGTCACCATTTAATTGGTGAGAATTATAAACATGGATTGATAACTTTCAATCCTGAGCCTTGATAAGATCATCCAATCTTGACCCTTCATTGCCCTATTTTTTCTATAAATAGAGCTCTCATTCCTCTATTTATCATCCAAGTCTTTAGCATCAAACTTATAGACATTTTACTAAGCATATAATCTAGTCACTTTATAAAAGCATTTAGCCTCTCTTTGATAATCTTCATAACATCTTAAAATATGCATTTACATTATCACATAATAATCATCTCAAACTAGTATAGCATGCTAAGATAGTTTTATTACTAATCCTTTCATCTTATCATCATATTATGCTAGTTTAGTTCATCTTTTGTTAATATCATGTACCTTAGGATTGTATTCATGTTAGATTGATCAAACATCCCTCATTCTCATGATTGTCATCCCTAAGTCACTTTTCTCAGTGATCTGAGAGAAAAAGCATTGGCTTAAGGGGTATGATTGTCATCCCTAAGTCACTTTTCTCAGTGATCTGAGAGAAAAAGCATTGGCTTAAGGGGTCTTGTGAGATAGAGAACAATGGAACATCCCTTGGGAAGTTGATCTATTCCATGTAGCTCCATAACTTGCACCAAGAGTCCCATTGGTGTGTGGACTAGTCCTAAATTCGTAATATTCGTTTCATCGAGCCACTTTTCCCGCATACATTTCTGGCACCCACCGTGGGGCATAACCCCATTTATCAAATAATTTTTGATGCAGGATTAACTTTGCAGGTACGCAAAAAACTTGAATTAGTGCGTGTATACCATTCTGTAGTGCATCCAGTCTTTCCTAAAAACACATCACATATGGATTGGAAAATCTGTGTCGTATATATATCTAAAAAATGGTCAAATATATAAAAGATGTCATGTCTATCAAAATACAACATAATGATCAAAATTCAATGGAGACAAGTCTCTCAGGTATGACTATCTCTTGAGGCTAATGGTCTCATAGTAGATGTCCCGACACTTGGATATCTGGGTGGATCATGTCGAGATGGCCCAGTCACACCTCTTCTCTCCGTCCTCGACTGAGTCCGCATGGATCGACTAGATCTCACCGTAGCATAGCTAGGAGCTCTGTGATCTCTAGGAACCACCTCCTCATATAAACACCCATAGTACTCAGCCTCCTTGCATACTGCATCTCTCTCAGTGAGTCTCTCACAAAACCACCAGCCACCACTCTCTCTAGGCTATCTGCTCGAGCCTCTGCTCGACCTAAGCGCTCTATCACTGTATCACGCTTTGCGGTAATTTGCGTAATCTAATGCTGCTAAGCTAGTACCTTTGCCTGCAGCTGTTGCACTGACAATTGTAGGGACCTAATATGTGCATCCTCTCAGTGGGTGGGTAGCCGCATCTGAATGGGTACCTGTGTCATGGGACCCCCTATCCCTATCCCTGTCCTAGGCGCCGATGGAGGTAAAACACATGATCTCTTCCTATGAGTCGACCGCCTAAACTCATCCATCCCACCCACAACTGCTATAACCTCACCCGCCCGACCAACTCCACCAAATCTGACCACCAAATCTCCCCTCCCTCCCTCACCAACTGCTCACCTAACTACTCCAATCCTCCCTCCATATCCACCTCCTCTCCTCCTTCTATCTCCTCCATCCCCTCCTCTATCTCCTCGTCTCCCTCTACCACCTCCCCTCCCATCTCCCCCATCATCTCCTCCACCATACCCATATCCCTCCTCCATCTCCTCTCCCTCATCTCTTTGTCTCCCTAGCCTCTTGGGCTGCTCATCCTCATCATCATCAAAAGCGGGAATCATCTCTGCTAGATCTAATATCTGTGCTACAACATGGGCCATGAAGAGCGCTGCAAACTCCTTTGTCATCCCTGCATCTACCACCCAAACCTGTAGTCCCATATTTGTCCAGCCAAATGCATATACTCCTCCACTACCACTGCACTATCAATAGTCGGACCCCACTTTGGCACATCCTGCCTCCGACGAGCATATAAGCATGCTCCTTGTAGTATACCCTATTGTTGACCATACTGCCGCTGAACTTGGCTATGCAAGAACATCTCAATGACAAAAGGCATCCACCCTATTAAGTATCGTGACATATGTACACCTCACACTCCATATACAGTCTCTAGATAACCATATCAATGTCATCCAACACCCTCCTCCAATGCTTTATCTTGCCCAACTTATGCTGGACAACTATCCCTGTGTATCCATATACATAAGCCCGACCAACTGGCCTATCCCTGTCTGCAAGTGGCCTCACTACGAGAATGTGCTCCCAAGCCCACACCTGCAAAATGGTGACCTCAACTGATAAACTATTGTATCCTAAGTACACCACCTGATGAAAATATCTGTACATATGGGCCAACATGCAAGACCCCCAAGAAAACCTGCGACCCTGTGTCACCATATCCTCAAGAACCAATCCCCATCCCACTGCCAGTCCCTTCGAGCTACGGTCGGGACACAGAAAGCCACCTACAAAACCTGCCAGTACTGATGGTAGTGGGGCATAATCGAAATCTATGAACTCCTGCCAAGGGATCTCATATCTGTAAATATGCTCATCATGAAAAATCCGGTGAAGTGCCTATATCCCATCCTCCTGAGTCTGCTCATAAGGCAATAGTACCCCTACCACAGGGATCCGTAGAATCTGATAATAGTCCTCTGGAGTGACTGTAATCTCACCTATAGCCAAGTGAAAGGTGTTGGTGTCACTGTGCCACCTCCCTGCCAATGCTGTCAGTAAACCCCAGTTAATGATATATCGAGGCATGTCCAACAAATAGGACAATCCACATCTCTCAATGATATCTCTATCCACCTGTGTTAATCATGGAATCATAGACCATGGCCTCAGAAATCGCTCTTGCGACTGAAGAACACCAAGCCACTCCTTTAATAAGAAAAATAGGTCCAAATATCATTTCCCACATCTATCTGATATATCCAATCAAATTCCATATCAACTTGAAACAACGAAAATCAAATCAAGTTTCATATCAACAATCAAATCCATATCAAAATCACAAGTTTCATATCAAAAATCAAATCCATATTGAAATCACAATTCCATATCAACTTGAAACAATGAAAATAAAATCAAGTTTCATATCAACAATCAAATCCATATCAAAATCACAAGTTTCATATCAAAAATCAAATCCATATCGAAATCACAATTCCATATCAACTTGAAACAACGAAAATCAAATCAAGTTTCATATTGAATATCAAATCCATGTTGAGAAATCAAATAAAAAATCCATATCGTACGACTCATATCAGGAGCCATATCGAAAATCATAGATCAAAACTCATATCGGACATCACATTAACAACAAAAATCAAAGATCCAAATCAACAAAAAATCAGGATCATCATTCAATCAATCAACTTGGAACTTCAACAACAAAATCAATTTCAAAAATCTATCAAACAATCATGAATCAACACAACAAGCATAAAATTAGCTACAATAGCCATCCAAGAACACTTGGCAGACACCTCCCACCCCAACCCATCTTCCTTCATCTATTTTCCCCCCGCAACATCACCTTTCCTTTCTTTTCTAGGTACATTTTCTAGCCACGTGCTAAGAAATCTCCCCATGCACTGAGCTGCCACCTATGCGCTAGCTAAACTCAGCTACGCACTAAAACCTTTACCCTATGCGCTAGGTATACCCTACACACTACCCTGTTCCCCGCATACGCTACCCTGTTAGCCCTATGCGCTACCTTGTTCCCTACATGCGCTACCCTGTTAGTCCTATGTGCTACCCTACACTTGCGACGCACTATCCAACGACACCTAGACGCTACCCTAGTTCACTAACCCTACGCGCTAACTATTTCATCATACGCGCTATGCAAATGACCCGATGCGCTAAACCGTGAGAATTCGACACAAAAAATAAAAAACGTGATCAAAATCGAGAAAACAAAAAGCAAAAGGGGCAAAATTTAGATGACTTATAGGTGGACCATACGTGGTGGGCCTTCGGTATCGACGAATGCACATGAATCGGTGCAAAGCATAGGGAACCGACATTTTTTCACTCTCCAAATGTCACTCTCACCAAAAGTCAAAAGGCACAAATGATACAAATGAAATCACTTTTTACCTTTTTATAGGGTAAAAGTAAATTAGGGTTAGTAATTGGGGCATGTATTTTGCTTGTTATCCCACTTGTAACCCTAGCAAACATCATTTTTTGGGAGATGAATCAATTGGTACGCATTAAGCACAGATGAAATTTTAAAATGCGATCAAATCTACAAACAATTATCAAATCAATCAAATTTTCATTTTTTTGATTCATCTCTTGAGGGAGCATTATCAATACCATTTATCAAATATGGGGCACGACATCGACATTTTGACACACACCATCAACATCTCGACACACGACATCGATATCTTGACACATGACATGACATCAATCAAATTTTGGTGACACATCAATTTTCTTTGAATCAATATGTGCACACGTCACTTTAAAGAGGGGAAAAATGTAGACGTATAAAAATGACCACTTTCCTAAATAAATATTTAATGTTCATTTTATTCTCATTCCTCTATTTAATTAAATCTAATTTAATTAAATCATCTACATTCATCTATTTGATTGAATAAGCTATTCAATTTATCCAATTAAATTCACCTACGCCCTTCATATCATTTAATTGAATAAATCACTTTATTTAATTAAATCCCCCTTCTACTCTTTTTAATTAAATTTACATTTAATTAAATTGTTAACTTCAAATAAATAAATCTAATTTATTTAAATCCCTCACTTGCATCTATTTTTTTGAAATAAAGCAATTTATTTTAATTAAAATTACCCTCCATCCACTTGCATTCTCCTACATCTCCCACTTGCCTCTCTAAACCCCTTCTAAATTCTTCTAATCCCTTCTAAATTAGCCTAACCCATCTACTAAATATTGTCACATCCCTAAACAAAGGGAAGTCACTTCTCAAACCCTTAAAGTCTTCAATAACCATTAAAGGCTTTATGTCTTCAACAACTTAACCATTTAAGTCTCGTACATAACCATTAATGGTTAACTCAACCTTCTTACATGGTTAGAGACTTTTTGCCTAACTCAACCCTCATCTAACCCTAGGGTATCGTCAAGCATTCATTTCTTTGACAATGGTTATCCCTTTAACCCTTGCACAAGAGTTTATCCTTTGGGTAAAAGTTTTATCCAATGGGTAATCTTAACCTAACCTTAACCCTTACGTTCTAAGGTAACCATCATGTATTCTCAAGCATTTAATGCTTCTTGCATCTCCTCTCAAGTAGTCTTATGTTGACAATTGTCACCATTTCATTGGTGAGAATTGTAAACATGGATTGATAACTTTCAATCCTAGCCCTTGATAAGATTATCCAATCTTGACCCTTCATTTCCCTATTTTTCCTATAAAAAGAGCTCTCATTCCTCCATTTCTTATCCAAGTCTTTAGCATCAAACTTATAGACATTTTACTAAGCATCTAATCTAGTCATTTTATAAAAGCATTTAGCCTCTCTTTGATAATCTTCATAACATCTTAAAATAGGCATTTGTATTATCACATAATAATCATCTCAAACTAGTATAGCAAGCTAGGATAGTTTTGTTACTAATCCTTTCATCTTTTTATCATATGCATGCTAGTTTATTTCACCTTTTGTTAATATCATGCACCTTAGGATTGCATTCATGTTAGATTGATCAAACATCCCTCATTCTCATGATTTTCATCCCTAAGTCACTTTGCTCAGTGATCTGAGAGAAAAGGCATTGGCTTAAGGGGTCTTGTGAGATAGAGAACAATGGAACATCCCTTGGGAAGTTGAGCTATTCCATACAACTCCATAACTTGCACCAAGAGTCCCATTGGTGTGTGGACTAGTCCTGAATTTGTAATATTCGTTTCATCGAACCACTTTTCCTACATACACTTGTGTTATCTGGTGAATGAACTATTTGATTATTTTGTATTATTTGTATCCTCTAATTTGTCTCATTTAGTCATCTTTTAAGGTAAGGAGATACATGATGAATGCAGGTTTTAGATTGTGTTAATTGGTTTTAATAGCTTGAAGTTGTGACAACTTGTCGGTTGCTTTCAAGCAAACATTAAATTTAGCCCTTTCCAAGAAATATTTATGCATCACATGTTCAGTTGAGTTGTGAGACTTTCAGGGTTTTTGTTGATTATTTTTTGTTAGTTAAGTAGGTTGGAGGTCTCAGGAACAATATTTGGTGCATCACCTCATAGGATAGTTAAATTTCAGTATTCCTTCTATTATTTTTCTCAACAAATTCATCAGACAGGAAGCCAACCTGATCTCTAGAGGTCTACTTTTCATGATAGGCATACCCATAGGCATGAAAGTATTCCCATGTTTCATAGGAAATTTGGGTTCTATACTTAGCCATCAAGGGTGCAATCCTTTATGACAATAATTTTTGGTATGCCCGGTGGAACATTTTTGGATTGTTTCAATCCAAATCTTTTCCACAAAATTTTGATTTTTGGTGTGAAAATCAGAAATTTCAGCCTTTAGAGGCAAGATCTATCCATACCTGGTGACTCCGAGTTACCTATCTTCTAGTTTCAGCAGACAAAGTGCTGGTTATTTGTCTAAAAGGCTTCTTATCAACCATACCCAAATAACCATAATGCTGGTTTTTATCCAAATAACCAAATCATAGTAAGTAATCAACACACTAATCATACTTACCACCCACCCACCGTAACTCAGTCTGTATGGCAGCCTAATCAAGCCTATAACCAGCCTCAAGAAGGTCTTTTTAGTCCAAATTAGTATTCTTTAGAGCTTAGTGAGATAAAAGGCACATTGCAGAGCTTTGGCAATGAGCGACAAAGGATTTGTAGTGAGCAACTATCAACCCAAAGTATGTTGTCGGTTGTAGAACAATAGATGGAGGAGATCAAGAGGTAGGGAGAGCTTAATCAACATCAAGAGGAGTGGGAGCATCAAGCCTACCTCCATGAGTAGGAAGAGTTAGATATTCAAGCCCAATTTATGAGTAAAGATTGGAGGAACAGGGCAAGCAAATAGAAAATATTTTTGCAAATCAGTTGGCAACTCAAAAAGGACAATTTGAACATAATCTCAAGCAATAGATCACTGCAAAGGAGTTTCAGATGAAGTTATTACTTGCTAAGAAAGAGGTTTCTGAGATCAAACTACCAAGCTTTAAACAAGTCGAGTCTCTTAAATCTCCTAAGTTCGAAATTCCCAGTTTCAGGAGCTTTCCTTCTTTTCAAGAGAAACATGTTGAAGAGAAGCCCATTAATAAAGATAGCTTACTACTCTGGTAGAAGATTAGAAACATAAATCCTTTGCATTTAGCTATAAGGTGTTACCAATTGCAACACCAAAAGATTGAACAAGAGAAGACCTCTCTAGATGGATCGTCCATTGTTTTTGACAATGATCCTCTTCTTTCTATTGTAGATGGTTCAAACATAGCAGTAGTTTTAGAACAACAAGAACATGAAGCATTGGACTATGTTGAAGAGAAAGAGGTTATAGATGATGAACAACTTATTCAAGATCTAGAAAAGGCTGATAGTTGTCTACTCCTAACTGATTTGTTTAATGAACTACCATTTTTGTGGTAGATGGAGTTAAAGAAGCTCATAATACAAACTTAAAAACTCCAAGACTAGAAGAAGAAGTTCAAAGCATTACTGTTTTGATCATCCAAGAAAGCTGCAACAAAGTACAAGACAATCCTCTCCCAGAGTAGAAAGAAAATAATGATGAAGAGGACTCATTTTGGGATGATCTTGAGGTATTTGTTTCAAATTTAGACATTAAGAAATCATCATCTGAGAATATTTAGTTGGAACAACAAGGTATTGTTGAGCTCCCTTTGTTAATTACTAATAATCAAGATAACATGTATGAACTGACAAAGTTAGCAAGTTGTGATCAAAAGGAGCATGAATATGACAGTGACAAGTTGCATATCCATGAGAAAGAAGATAAGAACATCATGGTTAATAAAGAACTATAGGTTGGTATGGATACCAAATTTTTTCAAATAGAGCAAGAAAATAAGAAAAAATTAGATTTCCAAGGTATGAGTGCTGAAAACAATCAAGAAAGTGTAGTAAACGATACTCAACATAGCAAAATTGACCAAAAGGTGAGTATCTTCTCAAACATCATTGAAGAATTTTGCTCTAATCTTGCTGATAATTTGATACCCTTGGAAAGAAAGGATTATGATCATCATACTTAGGTGGAAGAAATAGTTATGGCTAAGGACATAGTTGATAAAGAAGAGACCAGCAAGGAAAACCCTACTTTTATTCCCACAAGAGGCTGTCCTATAAGATATTTTTCCAGATTGGAGGCAAAAAAGATGACACAAAATGAGCTTATGCCTAAAAATGAGGCTTCAATACAAGAAAACCATTCTCAGTTAGTCTATGCTCTTTTAGGTAGCAATGCGTGTGAATAAAAAGAAGAGGTAATCCACTATATTTTCATTTTTGAAGCAGTCTTATAGCTTTTTGTGAAGCCCCTCTTCATTCATCATTTCTTCCTAGCTATTCATAAGTTTTTGAAACAAATTAAACTAGGAAGAAAAGGATGTTACTTTGCAAAACCAATGAATGGTTTTGTATAACCAAGTTTCACTCTTGGTTAGGGTAGGGTAGCGTAGATTTGAGTTTCAGTTGCTGTTTTCAATAAGTGCTCCAAGCACATTTCAGTTTTTAGTTTTTAGTTTTAGTTCTATTTCCAGTTTTTCAGTTTTGGTTTTCCAAGAAGTGCGGATGCACAGTTTTCAGGCCCAACTATATGCAGACCCATAGTAGTTTTCCTTTCAGTTTTATTTTACTGAGCTATAGGAGAGGTTTATAAGAAAAGAGAAGGAAAATTTGACTCTATGCCCAATGGATATGCTTTAAAGCACTAGTCTATTTATTTAGCAGGCAAACACCTCTAAGAGGTCGCCAAAAAAGTTACGAAAATTTTGCTACAACTAAATTTTGGTGGCCTACTATACGCCTTACACAATGCAATTGGAAGAAGGTACACAATTTTTTTTTCACAAGTTCTTCATTTTGCATGTTATGCTTTAAAGACCAAAATTCATTTCATTATATAAATATTTTAGACAAATGATAACAAAAGATTGCATAGAAATATATTTTTATTACGAAAAAATGTGTAAGGTGTCCCACACAAGTCATGGGAATAGCTGGAATTGCTATAGGCATATACTCTACTACAATTATTCACCTAAGCTAAATAAACACATGAAAGAATGAGTGAAACAATAGGGTGATCCGTCATTGCCTGGAATGATGAGCTTGAGATTGAAGAAGTGGTTGAGTCTTCATCTACTCGTCCATCTTCAACTACTTCCGCTCTCATTCCATCAGTACCTGCAAGAAAATTGAAAAACATGTTAGAGAAATCAGGATAACTATATGGTCACACTCAAACTTATCAGATTACATAGCCCATTTGCACAAGAATATCAAAACATATGCCTGCAACTATTAGTATGTTAGAATCAGAGGCAAAGAATCAACGTAGAAAGAAGGTGCCATGAGATAACAACAAGTACCATGTTTTATTTAATTTGTTTGTTTAATGTGGAGATTCATATTTTAGGTTCAAGCAAGCGGGGTTAAATGAGGCTCCCACAAGGGTTGAGCCCAACATTCTAGCATGTCAATAAGATTTAAAGGAACAAAGGACCATCATTGATAATAGTGAAAATATCGAGTTCACTATTATAAATGAAACATCAGTGTCTAATGAAACCATACTGGTAGGCTAAAAGACTGGATAACCCTAATAGGATCCCAAATACGGAAAAAAAAATAGCAGGACTGTCATGATGTGTCTGGCCTAATACAGTAAAAAATGGAGCTAAAAGAAGATAACAGTCTAATGAGTAAAGCATGATGTTCAATATTTGTTGAAACGATCATTGATAAGCTAAGGGAAGTGATGAGGGTCTACAAGGGTTTGACACAATCATAGAGTTCTTACAACCAAAAGGATAGTTTCAACAAAGTCAATAATGGCAATGCAATAGATATTCAACAAAATATAAAGGGACATGGAACACTAAACATTTCAAAAAATCAGAGATGAAATTCATTCTACAGTCATAACCCTAGAAGAGAAAGCTCTAGGTCTTATGAACAGGGTTTAAGTAGAGAGTGCAGATTACAAAGTCAAAAATCATGATATGCAAGAGAGGGTTCACAAGAACATTGATTTATTGCAGCAGTCTCAGTCAAAGTATATGCTTAAAATCCGTGAGCTTTTTGTATAAAAAATTGCAAAGGAAATATCAATACTATTAATCTCATCATCATAAGAACATGTACAATGGCATTGTCCATAATAGCTAAAGGCTCAATTAATTTATAGACCTATAACATGAGAATAGACCTACAAGTTATAGAGCAGTCATAAGGGAATCCATTAAAGATATGAATGACTTTCTCAATAGTCATGAAAGATTTTAGACAAATCTATCAATGTAATAGACAATATATATATATAACAGAGGTACAACAGTTCAACAACTAAAGGATACACTAAAGCCAATACATAGAGGTTTGCTGCACTATAAGGAAGAATGGCATGAGTACAAAGAATGATCTCCTACCAAGCCTATTGCATAATGGAGGCATCAACAACATAGAGCTATAAGTCAAAGTCAGAGAAGTGACAGATTAGTGCAACAATATTTGTGATAAAAAGAAAAGTCACATAAAATGATAGTGATTAGTTTATTGTCAAAGGATGTAGATAAGGTCATTAATTGTATGTAAGAATCAAATAGAGGGCAAATAAATACCTTGATAGTCACCTTCATATAGATATGAACAAAGAATGGTACCAATAGTTGATAATGAGTTTTGACTAAAGATTCTAACATTAGTACTATGGTCAAACAATTAAAGGAGAGGTGTTCATTTTGCCATGATAGTCATTACGAGGATATCGTCCAACCTAAGAAGGAAGACACAATCCATAGCCAAAGGTCATAATATTCTTATAAAAAGAACATTCTCTTACATTCCTACCCATGGGCCATTGTTATAGTCAATACAACAAACAATCATTTAAAAAAAAAGACACATATACAGTCTATAAGGTTATTATTGAAAAGAACAGTGTTACAGTGGCTAAGGCAGTCAAGGAATACATTGTTGAAGCCTTCAACACAACAATCAGTATTGGAGAACAATCACCATACATATGAGATCAAATAGTTAGGCCAATATCAGTAAACAACTAAGGTACAATAAATGGGGTTTTTGCTTTCAGTAAAATGTGCAACTAATAACCCACAATAATCATATGATGTAAGTAGTTCATAGGGCTTCAAAGGGAAAAACTTAAGAAGTTGAATCATCATATGTACAGGTTGGAATTTAACTAGGATAGTCTCATGATTCAAAAAAGTACTATTTTTGTCATATACCATGCTCATAATGACAGTCCCATCAATAGAAGCCCTTACTAATGATCATGCTAAAAAATCACTGTTATAAGGATTCAAGATGATGCCATAGAAGATCATGATAGATTTGCATCCATGAGGGCCAAAAGAGGTACTCATAGTTCTGAGAAGTAAAGTGAAAGTGAAATAAGAAATGGGCAGTATTTTGATAGGTTCTAGCAATCATGAAGTGCTCATCAATGCACTGACTAATGCAGCGACATATACTGTCATAAAAGGCATAAAGAATACTGCTATTACATAGTTGAAAACATGCACACTTTACATCTAACACAATGCCAAAAGTCAAGACAAAGCAATAGTGCAACCTTAAAGATACAGTCACAACTTTAATAACATGAAGACCTTTTTCAAATAAAAGGATGCATACATCAAAATAATAGTATGCGAAAACATATTGTTCTTACTGTCAATCAATATAGATATACATTTTTTTCAAAGGTATATTAACAGTCAATATCAATAATATCAGCAAAATCATTATGCACATGAGTAGGGCAAGAAATTGCTGAAGAAAGAAGGCACAAAGGGCCCTCATAGCACTCATACCATAGCATGCACACAATATAAAAGCCCAGGACAGTCCATCAATGAAGCAGTCCTCTTCAACAGTCATTAAAGGCAAAATGGTGGATAACAAGGATTAAGTTTCAAAATAGTAAGCACTCATTTTGACAATAATTAAAGATTTAGGACAATCAAGACAGAGTTTGCAAGAAACATATAGAGAAGCAGAGGCACCACTTTCAAAATGTAGTATCAAGAGGTACTTATGACAACCTTTGATAGGCATAAAGATATCATGCATGTTTAATAGGTTTCCATTATCAAGATGGAAGTTCTGAATCAAAACAACAGGCTGCAACAGTTCAGGAAAACAGTGACATCGTATGAAAGAAAGAAAAGACAAAGTGTCAATGCAACCATAGCATTATAATCAGTGCCATTTATAAGCCTCAGGGCAACACCATACGTTTGCAGGTTTCAAGGACATTAGCATATATTTCAAAGAGGGCACAATCATCATACAATGATAGTCACAGAGAGATAAGGATATTGTAAAGGTATTCATCAACAACCACAAATTTGATAGTGACCTAATAATTTATAGAAAAACAACCCGAGTTTGAGACAAACTATGTCCAATCACACAGTGAGATAAATCATCAAAATAAGTTGCTTGTTACTGGGTATAGAGAAAGAATAGTCAACAAAAAACTTGTAAGTGTAATCCAAATAATGAGAAACACTGACTATGAACTCAAAGGACTTGACTGCAAATTCATTCTTTGATTCCTATATTCAAAGGATAGTACACCATGATCAACATGGAGTAGTGTAATACATGTCATGACAGGTACAAGTAATTATAGCACCGTTTAGATATGACTGTGCAAAGGGTAGAGATAACCCATAAACAATCAGTTTTTTAAAAGACAAAATATATAGTCTTTGCTAGTAATCAGTATAGTCATGGCAAATGGAAGATGATCACATCCCATACGCATACAAGTTGATTCAAAGACCTACAACTTATAAGGACATATGTTTTAAATAATAGTCTAAGAACCCTAAGTCTGATCACAAAGAAAAATATCATAAGATGCCTATAAAATGTGATTTTGAAGAATATCTCATTCAGTGAACAACCCAATCATTAGGACAATAATACTTCAAGAAACAATGATATCAACCTTTCTATAAAGAAGTCAAAACCCTACAAAGATGAGACAATATAATGACTGTCAAGGTACATGAATACAATTATCAATAATGAGGAGCAACATCTATCAAAGTACAATGTGCTTAATGAAAAGTTACCAACAAATACCCATGATTCATGAATAAAGCTTCTAGTTTCAAGCTTGATATAACAAATATAACCCTGAGTTCAAAGTATTAATTTCAAGGTAGAGGAAATCTTTATGCTATCATGAAGACATCTCAGTCATGAGATATAGTCACCTCCAAGTACAACATAGCTTTATTTTCAATACATTCATGAAAGGTTGACAAATTAACAAGTAAATGTGACTGTTAGAATGGATGGACATTGAACATTCATAGTTTCAGTCCCTTCAAGATTTCAATATAGAGTAGTGATACTTTGACACAAGCATGATTAAAAAAAGTGAAATCCATCATTAGGGTTTTAATCAAATTCTTTATGAGAGTAAGATATAGTAACACAAAGGTCACAGACAAAAAATACAGTGAATATCTCTATTACATGGAGAATGGAAAATTCCTTGTGAAGCTTTGATTGTGAGCCAAGATATATGAGTATAATCTTTCAAGAAAAACAAAAACCTTTTCTAGATTAGCACAAGGTCTCGTAAAATTCTTAAAGGCACAGAAAGATACCACCGTTACAAAATAGAGACAAAAATGACAGTTCGAAGCATGGAAAGAAGGCCTTCAAAATAAAAGCCCAAGAAAAACCCTAAATGCATGCAAGATTTAAAAGCAAAACTCTTGCGGATTTTTCTTCCTTCAAAGATATATCATTGGAATAAGTAAGCTGCATACCGCACAGATCTATAGGAAAATCCCTCTGTTCAAGTCCCAATTCGACCTCCAGTTCAACAATAGCAGAGAAAGAGTGCATGTTAGCGACGTCAAAGAATTTTTTTCAGCAAGACAAAGTGTGCAAAGTGAAAAAAATGCATGATTTTACGGTTCGTAATGTTTTATTACATGCCCTAGTTTCATCATGGGTTTTGCACTTTATTTTATTTGTTTTTGAAGAAACAAATTCCATGTATAAAAGACCCTCATGTACAAGGGTCAAGGACTAGTAAAGTCCTTGTATTTTTTTTTTATTATTATAAATTAATATATGTTTAGTAGGATTTATCATTTAGAATCCTTAATAGACTTATATTAATTTATAAAGATAATTAAAAATATACATTTCTTTTATAAAATAATATGAATCTATTTAAAATTTATTTCTTTAAAATCTTAAATAAAATTATATTAATTTATAAAAGAAATAATAAAAGAGTTTAATGATTCTATTTTAGCTTTATTGAAATAGTTTAATTAATTATTTTAAAAGTTAAAATAAAATTATTTCAAGGATAAAGAAAGTAGTTCAGGGCAGCATGCAGTTTATCAGAGAAAGGAGAGACATTGTGCTTTTATAGCTATATTTGGCATCAAGAGTCATACAAAGTTTTCAAAGAGAATAGTGTTTTTTCAAGGGGGTATTTTTGGCAGTTTACAATAGTTTGAGCATCACATGCATATAGGTTCAATCAAGGAGCTATTTTTGGCATCAGGAGCTATTTTTGACAGGGTTTTGCATGTCATTTGCACGCTATTTTGGGCAAATTCGCCCAAGGGTTTTTCATGCAACTTTTCAATTTAGGGTTCCTTTATGCAGATTTTAGGAGTTATCATCTATATATTCTTATCTTTCTTCATAATTAAGGGAGTTATCTCTTTCCTCAACATGATTGTGGACTGATTTTAGGCCCTTTCATGCTCAAGGATGGCATTGTAGCTCTCTTATTATGAGTTTTGTAACTTCAAATTCCTTGATTTTCAATAAAAATAATAGCATATTCCTTCTCAATACTTCTTGTGTTATCTATTGAATGAATGATTTGATGATTTTCTGTGATTTATATCCTCTAATTTGTCTCATTCAATTAGCTTTTAGGGTAAGGAGATACATGATGAATGAAGGTTTTAGATTGTGTTAATTGGTTTTAATAACTTGAAGTTGTGACAACTTGTCAGTTTCCTTCAAGAAAGCATTAAATTCAGCCCTTTCTAAGAAATATTTATGCATCAAATGTTCAGTTGAGTTGTGAAACTTTCAGGGTTATTTGTTGAAGGTTTTTTGTGAGTTAAGCAGGTTGTAGGTCTCAGGAACAATATTTGGTGCATCACCTCGTATGATAGTTTAGTTTCAGTATTCCTTCTATCTTTTTTCTCAACAGATTCATCAGAAAGGAAGCCGACCTGATCTGTGGAGGTCTGATTTTCACAATAGGCATACCCACAGGCCTAAAAGTATTCCCATGTTTCTCATGATGTTTGGGTTCTATTCTTAGCATCATGGGTGCAATCCTTCATGAGAACAATTTCTTACTAGCCAATGAAACCAATTTCCTACCCAAAAAGAATTCTCCACTAGTAGTCCTCTTCCGATCATCAATATCACCAACCCAATCAACATCAGTGTAAGCACATAGCATGAAATAATCATTCCTTGGATACCATAAACCATAGTCCATAGTTCTCTTCAAGTATCTAAATATCCTCTTCATAGCAGTGACATGACTCTCTTTTAGATCAACTTGATATCTGGAAACCATGCACACAACATGCATAATGTCTGACCTAGTCTGATTAAGATATAATAGTCCACCAACCATAGATCTATACAAATTCTGATTAGCTTTCAAAAATTCGTCATTCTTATATAATTTACAACCAATCACCATAGGAGTTCCAACAAGTTTGGAGGCATCCAACCCAAACTTCTTCAGCTATTCCTTCACATATTTAGTTTGAGATATAAATATACCTTTTCTAGTCTATGAAATCTGCAAACCTAAGAAAAAATTCATCTCACCAATCATAGACATCTCAAATTCTTTCTACATATAGCCGGTAAATTTCATGCTTGAGTTATCATCTCTTCCGAAGTTAATATCATCAACACAGACTTCAACAATCAAGATGTTATCATTCTCTATCTTGAAGTATATATTACTATCAACTTCACCTTTATTGAATCCCAATTTCAACAAATAATTATCTAGTCTAGCATACTAGGCTCTAGGGGTTTGCTTCAATTCATAAAGAACTTTCTTAAACTTAAACACCATGTCTCCATCATCTGATAATGAAAATCCATCAGGTTGCTCAATGTAGACTTCTTCCTCAAGATCACCATTCAAAAAGGCAAATTTGACATCCATTTGATATACCTTGAAATCTTTAATAAGTGGCATATGCAAGAAACAGTCTAACAACTTCAAGTTTGGCCACCTAAGAAAATGTCTCCTCATATTCAATCCCTTCTTTCTGTGAATATCCTTTGCAAACTAGTCTAGCTTTTTTTTTGACAACTTCATTGACTTCATTCAATTTGTTCCTGAATACCCATTTAGTACCTATAACATTCTTATCCTTAGGTCTAGGTACAAGCTCCCAAGTGTTGTTCTTTTACATTTGGTCTAATTCTTCTTCCATCACTCATCCAATTTTTATCTTTACAAGATTCAATAACTGTTGGCATTTAGAGGAATTGATCATGTGTTGCATTGATGTTTTGTCATTAATGGCAACACCGACTATTTTGGTTGTTTACTGGTTTTCAGTTTGGTTTCGGTAGAGTGGTTGGTTTATGATATTGATCTAGTATGATCCAGTATGCTTTGGTTTGTGGAATTGGTTTGGATCTATCATTCATGCTATTTAGATGTGTATCAAAATCAGTTGGTTCAAGATTTGATGACTCATATACTATCATTTGTTCTAATAAGCCTTTTGGTCATCAGTAAGGGTTTTATTGGTAGAGCTTTGTTGAAGATATTTTGATGCACGTGATAAGTGGTGTTGGTGAGAATTATAGATGGATTTCAAGATGCTACTGATTGTCTTGTTCATGTTCCAGTTCATCGGTGGTGTTGGATTTGGTTTATGGTGACCTATTTTGGGTTTGACGTTATCTAGGTTATGGACCGGTTTATGTAACATGTTTGAGGATGTTCCTAATGCGTTACCAACAATATTTAATGATTGGTTTATATTGTTTTCATCCTAAGATGACTTGGTTGATCATTAGATTGTGGGTTTATGTTATGAATTTATTGTATTATCTTTTAGGTGGCCGACCTAATTGTTTAGGTCCCGGGTTGGTATAAATATGATGTAAGATCTCTTTGTAGATCATGGGCATATATGTCAAGGTTATGAGATTATATGTGTGTGAATAATGTTGTAATTATATGCAAAAGGTTTGGTCAATCATAGGTGATCGAATTGGGTTTGTAAGAGAGGTTTAAGGCCTCTGGTATTGAGCTTAACTAGAACTATACTCATGCATAGGAGATGTTATACTTGTAGTTCAATCTTCATTCTAGATTGTAGTCCAGATTTATTTTGTAGTTAGTGAGGCTCCTTTTTGTGATGAGCAGTGCACTCTAGGTTGTTGGCCTTCCTGCATGTGCAGGCCCCTCATTATTGTAATCACATACTTACTGCAAAAGTATTATCTGACTATGGGTAGGCTTCCCACCATGGTTTTTCCCTATACCAGGTTTTCCACGTACAAATCTTGGTGTCATGTGTTCTGGATGAATGGTAACTATTATGCTATTTATGTTTATGTTTAATTTCTATATCAATTATTCTAGTATTTGGTTTATGCATTCCGATATTGAGTTTATGTGTTCCAGTAATAAGGTTTTGAATGCTTAAAGTTCTGTAATCTGGTGACAACTGATTCACCCCCCCTCTCATTTGTCCTCTAGTTATCTGAGTTGTCTAACAATTGGTATTAGAGTTTGGTCCTCTCTACAGAAGCTTAACTTCTTGAGGAAAATCCTATGGCATCTAGCAGTTCAAGTTCATCAAATACATCTGCAGCTATTTTTCAGAGAGAAATTCCTAGGCTTGATCGTGTAGTGTCATAAAATTGCGACCCTAGAAATTTTTGACTGCATTAGGGTCCTCATGCATGTGAGTTCGAGTCCTCTATCTTGATCAAAGAATGAAGATTGCTCAACCTTTAGAAACAACTTCTTCCTTGGCCTCTACATCACCTCGTACACACTCTGCCCTAGAGAAAGGGGTAGGGCAAGGGCATGGTGCCACTATTTCCCCTTGGAAAAGGGCGTGGCATCCCTATACCTAGCCTATTTTGGGGCAGGACCCTTCTTAGGGTTGCATTATTGGCTGTGTATCGGGTGGGAAACTCCCCCAATGTAAGCCTGTGACAAAAATCAAATCCACTAACGTGTATTTAAGGGGCACTCATCCTCTCATTTGCATAAATTGGATAAGTTTAAGTTGGATAATATTGCAGTGTGCACAAGCGATCAAGCATTCAAGCATTCTTTTCCAGCATTGAGCATTCTCAAGTCTCCCTTCAAGGCTAGGTGTTGCATTCAAGTCATGGATTCAACCATTGAAGAGGAGATTGATTTCAACATTCAATTCCACACAAGGATTTCTATCAACATTTCTACTACAACCTCCCTTGAGGTGATTTACAATTCAATCTTTCATTTACAACTACTTGCAAGTACTTTCTTTCATTACTTGGTTAATTCCAAAACTGGGGTTTGACCTAAAGTCAAACCCCCAATGCCAACCCATTTTTCTTTTTTCTGTGTGTAGGTTGTAGGTGTGCGGTTGTACTTTTGGATTCAGGCTCCATTTGTAGAGGCAGAAAAACCCTTTTTGTTTCACAGATTTTTCAGAGGATCGTGTACATTCTCGCCATGATCTAGACAACTTTTCCTTAAATTTGCAGGGCAACTTCATCTCAACATATTACTGCATGATCCAGGTGCACAACTTCATCCCATATTCCAATCTTAAGTTATAATCAATTCTTTGTCACTTTTGCATTACACAATTCAATCAATTTCTTTCCATTTCAAACAAGGAAGAGGGGATCAACTTAACATTTGCAATTAATTCAGAATTCAATCTACCATCTTCATGTGGAGAGATTGAATTTAGTGAATTATCCTCTCCTCTTTCTAATTTAACATGGTGAAAAGTGTTTGAAGGATAATCAATAGTGAAACTTTCATCTCTCTTTGAGTGAAAGGGTAGTTTTCCTCTTGATCTATCATTCACCATTTTTCCACCATTACATTTTGGTGAACTCGACATCTTGCATGCTTTTCTTGGAACAACATTGCATATTTGTCGTTTAGAAGTTTCAAATTTCTGCAAACTTAGTGGTTAAATCATTAAAAACCCTAGATATAATTAAAATTGAACTTGTGATTTGTAAAAATTTCTTGTGGTCATCTTAGATCTAAAGATTGTTTTGTTTGTCAAATTCAATTTCCTCCTTGTCTTGTTCAATTTGCAAATAAAATTTACAAAATTAAGAGCTTACTTATTAAAACCCTAATTTTTAAAAATCATATTGAACTTGTGCAAAAATTGGATTTCAACTTAATTTTCAGATTTCTGATTGTTCTCAAATTTGTCTTCAATCTTGCAATTTAAATTTTCAATTTCCCCCCTTTTTCCTAAAATTCAAATTTCAAAATTAAGTGGTTAAGTCATAAAACCCTAATTTTCAAATTTAATTGGATTTTGTGTGAATTTCAAATCAATTTCATTTCAATTCAGATTTATAAACATTTTCCAAGGTGTCCCTATCCATTAGGTTTGACCCTTTTCAAAATTTCAATTGACTTCCTCTTTTTCTTCAAAACCCTAATAGGGTCCTATTTTCATATTTGTGCCTTCATTTCACCCATCTAGAGATCATAAAATTCATCAATTTTTTGGGGTTTACCGAGGAGATGGGGCCTAATTTGGGTGAATTTTTTAATGAGGATCATGCTAATTCTTCCCATCCTAATCATGTGCCTATTCACCCCATTGATGGATCCTGTGATGAAGAAGAAGCTTTAACTAGGGTTTCTTTAGATCAACTTTCCACATTGGATAATCAATTTGATAGCTTTCAACAATGGATGTCCCAAGAATACCCTAATAGTGAAGCTCTTCCATTAATTGAAGGTCTTAAGCACATGATTCAAAGTGATAAGAATGAAATTGATATATTGTGTGGCATTGCACATATTGTTGATTCTAATTTCATTCCTATCAAGAGTTGTGCTGAAACCCTAGGTTACTCACAACCTTCAACACAAGTCAATTCTTCTATTCCTTTGACTACTCCTATGACTAGTATTCCTAGTTTCACATCTAACATCATGGCTACTTAACCTCAAAATGTCATTCCTACAACCATAGGTCACAGGGGAATCTTTCTTATTCATTTAATCCTCCATCCTTACCTATGTTTTCCATGAATATTCCTACTATTCCTCAATCGATTAGTGTGACACAAGGGGGAAATTCCTTCAACACCTTTATTCCTCCTTTAAGTGTCCCTTTTCCTACCCAATCATCATCCATGCCTACTTATCATAATGTCCCACCACCTTATTCTCAGTCCATCTCTTATTTCAATATTATCACACCACCTTCTCAATCACCTATGTCTAACATCAATTCTTCCACCAAAATGACAATTAACAATCTTTCTCAAACCGTGTCTTCCTTACAACAACAAATTGCTTCCATGAGTCAATCCAAGTTTAGTGTGCCCACCTTTGATGTTGCGAGCCCACTTTCTCTTGATATTGTTAAATTTGTGACACCTAAACATGTGGAGATCCCTCAATTGGAACTCTATAATGGAAAAGGTAATCCTCATATGCATGTCAAAACATTTCAAACCTTGTGTACTGATTTTGCTTATGATCAAAGATTGCTTGCAAAATTGTTTACAAGAACACTAAGAGATAAAGCTTTACAATGGTATTGCTCCTTGCCTTCTTATTCCATCACTTCTTTTCAATAACTAGCAAATGCTTTCATCCAACAATTTCAAAACAACATTGGTCCTAAAATCAATTTGTTTGATTTAATGTATTGTAAACAAGGTGTTAAAGAGAAAGTGACTGAATTCATTGGTAGATATAAGCATTTGTGTGCTCAAATTTATTTTCATGTACCTAATAATGATATTCAAATAATTTTCATTTCTAATTTGCAAACAAATATCAGGGAAAAGCTTCTTTTGTCTAAGTTTACTTCCTTTCCATAATTGTGCGCAACATTCCATAATTTTCAACTGGCTGTGAGTCAAATGGAGCAATCCAATCCTATGGCTCCGAGTGATAAGGGAGAGAGTGTTCAGCAACCATTAGCGAAGTTCAAACCAACAAAAAGCTTCATCAACTTTAATGATCCAATCAATGACAACCATGTGAATGCTACAACACGTGTGCCTTCTATTTCTAAATTTTTTCAAAGAGAAAGACAATTTACTCCTTTGAATGAATCTTTACATAGTATTATGTCTCAACCTGGTCATGATACTGAGAAGTGTTTCACATTGAAGAATAAGATTCAAGACTTGATTGATAATAATACTATATCTGTGGCAGGTGTGAATGATAAAGGGAATAAATCAGTAGCCCCTCCTAATCAAAATATTAATATTTTCACTGATCCCTTGCCTTCTCATACCTCCAACGTTATTGAGATTGAGCCTAATTCTCTCTCTTTTGAAGAATTCACTTCTATGGCTCCAAACTTGGTTAATATGGTAGAAACACAAGATTTGCCTAAGGATCTTTTTATCACATTTGACCCTAGCGAGACCATTAGGGCACCCAATGGCCCTTTATACATAGTTGCAAAGGTTAAGGATATCCCTTGCTGTGGTGCCCTGATTGATCCCTCTTGCATGGTTAATGTCATAACTGAAGAGTATCTTTTCACTTTAGATTGCATAAATGACTATATGATGCTTCTAATTTGGTTGTGAAGTTATTTGATGGCTTCTCTTGTCCCACCATTGGCTCTATCACTCTTCTTGTTGAAGTTCATACTAAATCCTTGGATGTTGACTTTGTTATTATACCTTCTTCTGAGCAATTCCGTGTGAAGTTGGGCTATCCTTGTCTATCTTCCATGAAGGATATTGATTCTCCAATCCACAAGTGTCTTAAATTTTCTCATAATGGCAAAATCATAACCATAAACTATAGCTTATTTCATCCATCCCACAAAGCTCTGGTGTTCCTGTTGATCTCTTTTGGCCTAAACAATTTCAATCTCTTCCATCAAGGAGTGATGCTCTTTTTCAATCTTACCAAAAATGGAAGAACGATATGATTTTATCTTTAAGTCAAACTAGATCTCCAACAGTTGACCTTCCTATTATTCTTTAAGATGAGGTTCTTCCCCTCACGAATAGAACTAATCTCCCTCCTAAGGAAGATCATCTACCCACCCCTATGGATGTGATTTTACCTTCTCTTAAGGAGAACACCAATATTCTTCCTAAGGTTAGACCTATACCTCCTCCTCATGATGGACCTGGTCTACTTCCTACACCTAATATTTCTCCTTTCTATGGTACGGTTCCACCTCCTTCCTCTTATCGAGAGAACAGGTCTGCTTCTCCTATTGTTCAACCAAAAAAACCTCAACCTAACCCTTCCACTATCAAGGAGAGAAACATTCCTTCCACTAAGACTCAACAAAATTGTTGTGCAAGAGAACACTGACGAAGACATCATGTTCGAGCTCATGAAGCTATCCCTCAAAATACCCAATCTCCTCAGACTTTGATAGTTAACATGATTCCCTTTTCTCCTAGGAAAGATGTTCAACCTACATCTCCAAATCATAAGTTGCACAAAACACGTGATGGTTTTACTCCTATTCATGTTCTTGCTCCTCTTTCTCTAACTTTGATGAAGAAATGGAAGAAAATATTATTCATAATGGCAATAAAACTCCTAATGCTTCTGATAGTGAGTATGAAGATGTTGATGTGGACAAACATTTATCGAATGAGTTTTCACAAACCCTAATCCTAGCTCCTAGAATCAAACAAAGTGACTTACAACATGATCACAGTCCTTGTTTGGATCTTGTGATAGCTCCATCTGTTGTGCTCGATCTCGCTCCTCTGGTGTGTTTATCGCCTTCCTGAAATAGTGATCAACAAGATCGGGAGGCAGATGTCGTGCTAGATTAGAAATATTAGCATTGCAAATCTTTCTCTCTCCCCTTTCCTTCTCTTTTGTGACCATTCTTCTATGTGTATCCCTGTTCTTCTATTGTTCCCTTAATGTCTACTTGGGGATGATGCAATGCATTGAGATCTCTTCTTGGTCTCTTTCATGTTGACTCAAAAGACATCCTCTCTTCCCTTTCTTCTAAGGTAGTGTCCTTCTTTGGGGAATGTCAATTATTATATGCACATAAACATACATGATATACATGAGTTATCATACAACATACTGACCCGAGGAAAGCGACACTACCTCGTGTTTTATGCTCATTATCCTTGTATTTATTCCTCAGTTGGGGGCTAAATCCTTGTGATAACGTGCTCCCTCTCTTCTTTCTCTCTCTTAGGGTGTATCCTACCTTAAATAAATTGCTCCTGATCAGGAACGTGCAATCACTTTAGCGTGGGGGCATACACTCCTCTCATATTTTTCCTTCTTTGATACTTAGAATTACTTAATGAACTTTGTTTTGCTTTGTAATCTTTGGTATCCTTGCTTTCATGACTCATATTGAAGGGAACTTTTCTAATTGCAGTCATGGTTCTCCCCTTCTTGATCTTCCCTTTTACTTTGTCAATCAAAGTTGTAAGATCCTAATTCCACTGGGGGCTTGGCGCATTTTGCCTCCTTGACATGGTAAAAGTCTTTCAATCTTGTTTCCTTGAACTTTACCGACAATATTGGCGTATGCTTATACTCCCGCTAAAGTGGGGGCTAAATGTAGTGTCATAAAATTGTGACCCTATCAATTTTTGACTGCATTATGGTCCTCATGCATGCGAGTTCAACTCCTCTAGCCCGATCAAAGACTAAAGATTGCTCAGCCTTCAAAAACAACTTCTTCCTTGGCCTCTGCATCACCCCGTCTGCACTTTGTCCTAGAGAAAGGGGTAGGATAGGGGCATGGAACCACTATCCCCCCTTGGATAGGGTTGTGGCACCCTTGTCCTCCCAAGACGGGGGTGTGGTGCCCTTTTCCTTGCCTTATTTTGGGGCAGGACCCTTCTTAGGGTTGCATTATTGGTTGTGCATCGAGCCAGAAACTCCCCCGGTGTTGGCATGTGACGAAAATAAAATCCACTTACACTTACATGTATTTAAGGGGCAATCTTCCTCTCATTTGCATAAGATGGATAAGATTATACTATGCACAAGCAATCAAGCATTCAAGAGCATTCTTTTCCAGCATTGAGCATTCTCAAGTCTCCCTTCAAGGCTAGGTGTTGCATTTAAGTCAAGGATTCAACCATTGAAGAGGAGATTGATTTCAACATTCAATTCCACACAAGAATTTCTATCAAAATTTATACTACAACCTCCCTTGAGGTGATTTACAATTCAGTCTTTCTTTTACAGCTACTTGCAAGTACTTTCTTTTATTACTTGGTTAATTCCAAAGCTGGGGTTTGACCTAGAGGCAAACCCCCAATCCCAACCCATTTTCCTCTCTTTTTTGTGTGTAGGTTGCAGGTGCACAGTTGTACTTTTGGATTTGAGCTTCATTTGCAAAGGCGGAATTTTTTTTTTCGTTTCAAAGATTTTTTGGAGGACCGTGTACATTCTCACCACAATCCAGGCAACTTTTCCTCAAATTCATAGGGTGACTTCATCTCGACATATTACTACTAGATCCAGGTGGACAAATTCATCCCATATTTTGATCTCAAGTTATAATCAATTCTTTGTCACTTTTGCATTACATGATTCAATCAATTTCTTTCCATTTCAATCAAGAGTGGATCAACTTAACATTCCCAATACATTCAGAATTCAATCTACCATCTTCATGTGGAGAGATTTAATCTAGTGAATTATCCTCTCCTCTTCCTAATGTAACATGGTGAAAAGTGTTTGAAGGGTAATCAATAGTGAAACTCTCATCTCTCTTTGAGGGAAAGGGTAGTTTTCCTCTTGATCTATCATTCACCATTTTTCCACCATTATAGATGGAACAAATTATAGGGTATGGAAGATTTAGATGGAGACTCATCTAAGATGTATTGGAAAGGAAATTTGGGAGATCACTAAGAAATGTGTTACATCATTTAATCTGGCATCTGACAATCCTCCTCCGACAGGTCTGGATAAAGAGCTTGAGAATGATTGTAGAGCTAGAGAAGCCCTTTTGTGTGCACTTTCTGATCAACAAATAATGGGACTAACTGATATATCAACTGCAAAGGCTATATGGGACAAATTTGAGACTCTGAATGAAGGTGACCCTACTAATAAAATTGCTAAACTTGATGGTTACCAGGTGAGGTATGAGAACCTGAAGATGGAAGAAGATGAGAGGATTACTGCTTTTATGGAGAGAGTTAATGAGATTATTTTGGGAATTCAATGTTGTGGTGGATCTCTGAGTGAAGATGAAATAGTTTCTAAAGTACCGAGAGCTTTTCCACTGACTTATAAGATGAAGGCTACTACAATTAATTTGCTGAGAACTATGACAAACACCTTTATTAATAGGGATACCTTGGTTGGGAAATTATCTGCTTTTGAACTTGAGGAATTTGGACCTTCTGGAGCTGTTAAATCTGAACCTGCTTTTCATGCATCTACATCATCTATCGACAAGAGTGATTGGAAAGCTTTATATGCGAAGGAACTAGAGGATATGAAGAAATAAGATGAAGAGTTTGAGCAATTTGAAGCCTTATTTTCTAGAAGAGTACCTAAAGGACCGACAAGAAGTAAGTATGAAGGAAAATCACCTTTTAAATGCTTTGCATGTAATAAGATAGGTCATTTTGCATCTAGATGTCTTGAAAGGAATTCAAGATTTGAAGAAAGAGATAGAATATATTTTAGGCCTAACCATGACTATCAGAACAAGCATAAGTATAGAAGAAACAAAGACAAATCATGTTACTTTGCTTATCAGGAAGGTGTGACTGATTCTGATCATGAATCAACACAAGATTTAGCTAGTGGATTCAGAAATGGAAAGGAAGGTATTTTTGGCTAAAAAGGAAGATGATCCGGTACCTAAAGAGAAGGCCCTTGCTACTAAAATTGAAGACAGGGATGAATGGGTAATTGACAGTGGATGTTCACATCATATGATTGGAGATAAAAGGAAGCTCTTATCTATGCAAGAATTTGATGGTGGTCTGGTTAGATTCTAAGATGACAAAGCATGCATGATCAAGGAAAGAGGAACAATATCATTGGATGGTAAGCATAACACTGGTAATGTTTATTATGTTGAATGTTTAAGGCATAATATTTTGAGTGTAGGACAGTTGGTAGATAAGGGATTTCAGTTACAGTTCAAGGATAGAAAATGCAAGATTATCAATAGATCTGGATTGGAGATTGCAACTGCTACACAGACTAAAGGTAATATCTTTCATTTGAACTCCAATGAGAAGACATGTTTGATTGCAAAAAATTATGAGAGTTGGATATGTCATAAGAGGTTGTGTCATGTGAATTTGATTGCATTGTGAAGATCAGTTCTACTAAGGTAGTTAGAGATATACCTAAGATTGTAAAGCCATATAATCCGGTATGTAAGGAATGCCAAATGGGAAGGAAAATTAGAACTTATGAGAGAGAATCGACAATGGAAATGATCATAACTTAACTGGTAGCACCTACATTGGAACATAATGTTGAACCAGTTACTTTAGCAGTATCGTAAAATTCAATAGTAACTGAAGATCAGGACAGAGGAACGAAAAATCAAAAGACTCCTAGGTATATAAGGTTTGAATCATTTAGAAGATCAGATCATTGGAGACAAAAAAAGGAGTGATGACAAGAAGGAGGTTGGCAGCTGATGAGGTATGTTTTATTTCTCAAGTTGAACCAACATCAGCAATTGAAGCTTGTAAAGATGAAAGTTGGATGAAAGCTATGGAAGAAGAATTAGATCAGATAGAAAAGAATAATGCATGGACTTTAGTTCCCCAACCTAAAAAATGAGAATGTTATTGGAACTAAATGGGTTTTTAGGAATAAATTGAATGAAGATGGACAAGTTGTGAGGAATAAAGCTAGATTGGTTTGTAAAGGACCTTCTCAGAAGGAAGGAATTGATTATGGTAAAACTTTTGCACCGGTAGCTAGGATTGAAGCCGTGAGATTATTTCTTGCTTATGTTGAAGATAATAACTACAAGGTTTATCAGATGGATGTTAAGTGTGATTTTCTGAATGGAGATCTTGAAGAGGAAGTTTATATTGAGCAACTTGATGGATTTTCACTTTCAGATGACAAAAACATGGTTTGTAGGTTAAAGAAAGCTTTATATGGATTGAAACAAGCCCCTAGAGCTTGGTATGCAAGATTGGATGAATATCTTTTGAAGCTTGATTTTACTAAAGGTAATGCTGATAGTAATTTATATTATTAGATCATTTTGATGACATATTAGTTATTGAAGTCTTTGTTGATGATATCTTTTTTGGAGGTGAAGATAAGTTGTATATGGAATTTTCTAACAATATGAAGAGTGAATTTGAAATGTGTATGATTAGGGAGATGAAATTTTTCTTAGGTTTGTAGATTAGTCAAACTGATAAAGGTATTTTCATCTGTCAAACTAAGTATGCTAGAGAGATGTTGAAAAAATTTGGTATGGAAAATTCTAAATCGGTTAGTACTTCTATGGTTACAAGTGAGAAATTGACAAAGAATGATGCATCTACACCAGTAAATCCTACTAGGTACAAGTCTATGATTGGTGGTTTGTTATATCTGACTCAGACTAGACCGGATATAATTAATGCAGTTTTTATTATATCAAGATATTAGAGTGATCCTAGAGAAAATCATGAGAGTGCAGTGAAAAGGATTTTCAGGTGTTTGCAGGGAACAACTGAATATGGTTTGTGGTATCCTAAAAATGATGACTTTACATTATGTGCATATACAAATGCAGATTGGGCTGGAGATGTTGATGAATGAAAGAGCACACCCGGTGGAGCTTTCTTTCTTGGAAAGAAACTTGTTTCATGGATTAGCAAGAAGCAGTCATGCACCTCTTTATCTACTACTGAAGGTGAGTATGTCGCTACTTCTACTAATTGTACACAAGTTCCATGGATGAAACAAATGTTGAAGGATATAAAGGTGGATTGTAATGAACTGACAGTTATTCACTGTGATAACTACTGCTATTGATATATCAAATAATCTGGTATAACATTCTACGTCAAAGCACATATCTATCAAGTATAACTTTTTGAAGGAGAAGGTGGAAGCAAATGAAGTCAGACTGGTTTATGTGAACACTAAAGAGCAAATTGTAGATATCTTCACTAAACCTTCGCCTAAACAATCATTTCAGTACTTTAGATATAGATTGGGGGTTTCTGCCCCTCCAGTAGAGACCTGAGTGATGTTGATTGACATGAGTCCGATATGCATTATCAAAGATATTATTCATTTTGGATTGATGTGGTGGTGCTACTACTAAGGGGGAGTAGTAGCTATAAGAATCAGAGGATTTATGATATTTCTTTGATATTCATGTTAGATCTTTGGTATTGATGTCAAAGGGGGAGAGATATATGTGAAAAACATAGCTTAACATAATATCAATTAAAGGGGGAGAGATCATATTTTAATAGAGATATATTCATTAGGGGAGTTTGATTCAAAGCTTCATTGCTATATCATTTTGTGGGAGATTGTTGGTTTTCTTCCATTGGGGGAGACTTGTTTGGCATTTCTTGGCACTTGGATGTTTTTCACATCTAGTGTTGCCATCAATGCCAAAGGGGGAGATTGTTGGAATTTGGAGGAATTGAACATATATTGCATTGATGTTTTGTCATTGATGGAAACACCAACTTTTTTGGTTGTTTACTGGTTTCCGGTTGGTTTCGGTAGAGTGGTTGGTTAATGATATTGATCTGGTAATGATTCAGTATGCTTTGGTTTGTGGAATTGGTTTGGATCTATCATTCATGCTATTTAGATGTGTATCACAATCAGTTGGTTCAGGATTTCATGACTCAGATACTATCATTTGTTCTAGTAAGCCATTTGGTCACTGGTAAGGGTTTTACCGACAAAGCTTTGTTGAAGATATTTTGATGCATGTGATAAGTGGTGTTGGTGCAACTTCTAGATGGGTTTTAGGATGCCGTTGGTTATCTTTTTCGTGTTCCAGTTCATCGGTGGTGTTGGATTTGGTTTATGGTGACCTATTTTGGGTCTGGTGTTATCTAGGTTATGGACCGGTTTATGTAACGTGTTGGAGGATGTTCTTGATGCATTACCGATAGGATTTAATGATTTGTTTATATTGTTTTTAGCCTAAGATGACTTGGTTGATCATTGGATTGTGGGTTTATGTTATGAATTTATTGTATTATCTTTTGGGTGGCCGACCTAATTGTTTAGGTCCTGAGTTGGTATAAACAAGATGTAATATCTCTTTGTAGATCATGGGCATATAGGTCGAGGTTATGGGATTATCTATGTGCGAATAATATTGTAATCATATACAAAATGTTTAGTCGATCATAGGTGATTGAATTGGGTTTGTAAGAAAGGTTTAAGGCCTTTGGTACTGAGCTTAACCAGAACTGTACTCAGGCATAGGAGATGCTATACTTGCAGTTCAATCTTCAATCTGGATTGTAACTTCTGGATTTATTTTGTCGTCAGTGAGGCTCCTTTTTATGATGAGCATTGCGCTCTAGGCTGTTGGCCTTCTGGCATGTGCAGGCCCCTCATTATTGTAATCACATAGTTACTACAGAAATATTATATGATTGTGGATAGGCTTCCCACCATAGTTTTTCCCTTTACTAGGTTTTCCACATACAAATCTTGGTGTCATGTGTTCTGGATTAATGGTAACTATTCTGTGATTTATGTTTATGTTTAATTACTATATCAGATATTATGGTATTTGGTTTATGCATTCCGGTATTGAGTTTTAATAAGGTTTTGAATGCTTAAAGTTCTGTAATCCGGTGACAACTGATTCACCCCCCCTCTCAATTGTCCTCTGGTTACCTGAGTTGTCTAACAATAACATCTTTAGGTTCAACTTTAGAAATCAAACAAATTTCTTCAACAAATAACCTTTTCCTAGTCATCACACCTTTATTTTTATCACCAATAATTTGATTTAATGAATGATTTAATCTTACATGCCTCAGGGTCTTCTGATTGTTTTGGTTTTTAGGTTCCTGCACATCTTCACCGATACCAACATCTAGGTTAACTGTCTCTATTGGATTATTCTACTTTGGTTCTTCAGTCTGAATAGGGTTGAGAACAATATGCTGACCATCATCATATCTACATGCTCTGATCTCATTTCCAAGATTCTCATCCACCTTCACATTTGCACTTTCTACTATCTTTTTCAGCCTCTTATTGTAGCACCGGTAGGTCTTTCTCTTTGTTGTGTATCCCAAGAAAATTCCTTCATCACTTCTAGCATCAAACTTTCTTATATCCTCATCTCTCTTGATATAACATTTGCTACCAAAAATTCTGAAATGTCTCATAGTAGGAACATGACTAAATCGTAGCTCATAAGGGGTCTTACCGGTATCACCTTTGATATGAACTCTGTTGAATGTGTAAACAACAGTGCTAATAGCTTCTCTCTAGTAGATCTTCAGAACATTCCCTTCAATCAGCATAGCCTTGCAACATCTAAAATTTTTTTGTTCTTCTTTTCAACAACTCCATTTTGTTGAGGGGTTCTAGGAGAAGGTAATTGTCTTCTAATCCCATGCTTCTCATAGAATGAATTAAATTCACCAGAACAGAATTCTCCACCTCTATCAGATCTCAGACATTTCACCTTCAATCCAGACTTAGTCTCCACCTTTTCTTTCAATATCTTGAATATGTCCAATGCTTTTGATTTCTCCTTCAAAAAGACAACCCACATCATCCTGGAATAATCATCAATTAGCAGCATAAAATATCTATTACCCTGCACACTTCTAATATTTGTAGGTCCACACAGGTTAGTATGCACAAGATCTAGCAAACCATCATAGGTATATTGTTTTCTCTTGAATAAATCCATGTTTTCTTACTCAATTAGCATTCCCTACATACCAGATTAGCAGTCTTAACAATATTAGGTAGATCTCTAATAGCTTGTGTAGAATTAATCTTATTCATTGAATCAAAGTTAACATGACATATTCTCCTATGCCACAACCAACTCTCATCAATTTGAGCAATCACACAACTTTTCTCACCAACATTCAAGTAGAAAATGTTACCTTCAATCTTAGTTCCTGATGCAATCTCTATACCAGAGGCATTTAGGATTTTGTATTTTCCATTCTTTAACTGAAGATCATAACCTTTATCAACCATTTGTCCAACACTCAAAATATTATACTTCAAACCTTCAACATACAAGACAACATCAATGTTATACTTACCAGAAAAATAAATAGAACCTCTACCACGGATCACACATGCTTTCCATGCTTACAAATTTGCTTTTATCACCAGTCATATGATGTGAACAACCGCTGTCAATCACCCATTCATCTTTCTCTTCAACTTTAGCAGCTAAAACTTTCTCCTCAACTGAACAACTAGTGGGATCAATAGGTATCGATCTATCTTCTTTAATGGCAATAAACACAACTTCATCTCCTTCTGATTCTTCATCTATAAAACCTTCATCAACAACATAATAAGAGTTATTCTAATTCCTATACTTCCAGTTACACTTGTAAGGCTTATCATACTTGTCATGCTTCTCATATCTATCATACCTATCATGCTTATCAAACTTATCATGCCTGTCATATTTAGCCATTCTCTCCGAGCATCTAGAAACAAAATGTCATATCTTATTATAAGAGAAACATTTCAAAGGCAATTTTGCATCATCCTTACCGACTCTTTTAGGCAATCTCCAAGCAATCAATGCTTCAAGATCATCTAGCTCTATTTCTTGCTCTTCCATCTCTCTTCTCTCTCTTTCATATCTAGATATTCTGAACTCATTAAGATCACACTTTTTCTTTCTGGATACAGATGCTAATGCTCTAAATGTTGTCTCAAAATTTCCATGTGATTCTCTGAATTTGCTTAGATCAAACGTAGCAATCTTTCCAACCAACATATCTCTTGTAACACTCCAAATCTCATTAATAGCAACCACCTTATGTTTATAAGTAGGTGGGAAAGATCTCAACACCTTAGCAACAATTTCATCTTCTTCAAGGGTTGTACCAACACATCTAATACCTAGGACAAGGTCATTTACCTTAGTCATGGAAGATTTTATGTTCTCATCATCTCCCATCTTCAACATCTCATATTTTCCTTTCAAACTCTGCATCTTAACAACTTTCACTTGTTTGTCTCCTTAATACATGATTTCAAGCTTCTCCTAGATCTCATGTGCAGTCTAAAGCCCCATTGCATTTGTCATCTTAGAATCAGTCAGGGCACAAAGCAATGCTTCCTTCACTCTAATATTATGTTCATCTTCCTTGATCTCATCAGTAGTAACTGGTCTATTCAGAGGAGCAGAATAGGCATTCTTTGTAATCTTCTAGTAATCTTCTCCAAGACATTTCAAGTGCCCTTCCATCCATTTCTTCCATATAGCATAGTTACTTCCATCAAATCTTGAATTATCCTTTTTAAAGATAACACTTCCAGGTGCCATCCTGGATCTCCTCAATTGGTTAGGCTTCTTCCAAAGGATATAGCTCAGATACCAATTGTTAGCAGCAAAGAGGAGGAAAAATGAGAGGGGGGGTGAATCAAGTTTCACCAAATCTACAAACTTAACTACAAAAATAGATTTGATAAACTGCAACAATAATCAAGATAAGCAAATTAATAGCACAACACACAACACCAAGATTTTGATGTGAAAAACCCGGTTAAGGGAAAAACCACAGTGGGAACCTACCCACAATAAGATGATACTCTGCAGTAGTATATGAAAATATTACAATGGGGAATACACACGCATTTAGGAAAACTGCCTAGAGCTCACTACTCAAAAGATAAGGACCTGAAAGGATACAACCCTTAGGGAACTCTCACTGAGTTACAACAAGATTCAGACTACAATCCGGAAGAAATGAACTAAAAGAATAACATCTCCAAATGCTTGATTACAGTTTTGGTTAAGCATAATTGTCTTCTCTGCAACACCAATCTCTTGATCACACATACACCACTCTTTGATAATGTAGACACAACCTCTATTTCTAAATTACATAACAACATCACCTATTTATACAATTCATCAACCTTGATAACAAGGTCGACTAAACCCTCAACTCACAATTACAAAATTACATCACACGATACAAAGATTGACCACCGAACCAATATAATTATATACATGACATAAAATGGACCTAAATCAATTTTCCAAATACTCTTACCATCAGCAATCACACCAAGATCAACCGCAACACGCTACACCACCAAAAATATGAACATAACACGAAGAACATCACTGGATTGGCAAAATCACCAAAAACCTACACAACAATCAATGTCAATCATCAAAACAAATAAGACACAATTAGGAAACAGCAAAAAGCACATTATAATCATCAGAAATAGTTGCACCAACACAACTTATCAGATCTTCATCGATCAATATTTGAAAACTCAAGAACACAACCGATCAACAACTGGCACGAAGAAAGATAACTTGTGGAGCACCAAAATCATGAACCATCTAAAATGAAGATACACAAGACCATGCCAAACAACATCCTAAAATCTCAGTACAAGATTTGATCACATCAGAATATACTGGAGGACATACCGAACTCTGCAAAGCACTGATCAACAAAACAAAATTGCAAACTAGATCATAAGATCTTCCCAATCTATACACACTAGAGCAATGCATAGGAATATGTTGACATCAATGACAACAAAATATCCTAGCAGCAGAAATTTCCAACAATATCCTCAAAATCCAACAATAGGTAAATAATAACTTTCATGGATATTATCATACTTGCAATGGTTATGGTCATAAAGCTAATCAATGCAGATCTATAACTCTTCTGGTAAATTCAGCAAAGAAGAACATCTGTTGTTTCAAGTGAAAGAATTTTAGACATTATGCTAATTAGTGTAGAAGTGAAAGTATGGAGAAATATGCTGAGAAGAATGATAGATCAAAGAAGAAGAAAATTTGGTTTGGAGAAAGAAGGAGGTGGATAATGGAAGCAAGCCTGATGTATCGAAATCTGGTGCATACACCACTTCCTCTGGTAACTGAGCATATTGCTTTAGCTTAGGGGGAGTTTTTTTTTTAAAGAAAAATATTTTGATATCCCTGTTTGAGTATCTCATTTTGTGATCCGACATGACTGTTGTAGAGAGGCTATCTAGTAACTAGTGGTTTATGCTGACATTATCAATAAGACACTTTTTAGCAGTAATGTTGGATTGTTGGGAAGATTGTTGGATTTGGTTGTTGTCATTGATGTCAACATATTCCTTTGATTTATTCCAATGAGTTTGGAAAGAGTTTCTGATCCGGTTTTGAAGTCTGGTTTTGTTGATCACTATTTTGCACAAACCGGTATTTCCTCTGGTATATTCTAGTGTGATTAGATCTTGTGCTAAGACTTTGAGATATTGTTTGGGATGATATTATGTATCTTTATTTTTGATGGTTCATGATTTGGTGCTTTGTAAGTTATCTTTCTTCATGACAGCTTCTGATTGGTTGTGTTCTTGAGCTTTCTAGATGTTGATCGATGAAGATTTGAAAAGTGGTGTTGGTGAAACTGTTCTGGATGGTTCTAACGTGCTTGTTGGTGTTTCCTAGTTGTGTTTGACTAAAATTATTTCTTAGTTAAAATTACTTAAATTCACTTGTGTTGATAAGTTAGCCTGAAATGTTACATGGTTTTGTGCTTTTACCCATATAGCATCTTGCTTCTTACTGGTCCAAGAAACCAACTTGGTTCCTAAAAAGAATGCTCCACCGGTAGTTCTCTTTCAGTCATCAACATCACCTATCCAATCAATATCAATTTAAGAACATAACATAAAATCATCATTCTTCGGATACCACAAGCCATAGTCAATTGTCCCCTTCAAGTATCTGAAGATTCTCTTCACAATAGTAACATGAATTTCTTTAGGATCAACTTGAAATCTTACACAAAGACAAACAACATGCATAATATCTAGCCTAGTCTGAGTCAAGCATAACAGTCCACCAACTATAGATCTATACAAAGTTTGATTAACTTTCTAAGATTCATCATGCTTAGACAACTTGCATCCAGTCACCATAGGAGTTCCTATAGGTTTAGAGTCATCTAACCCAAACTTCTTCATCAATTCCTTCATATACTTAGATTGATAAATGAAAACTCCTTTAACAGTCTATGTAATCTACAATCCTAAGAAGAATTTAATCTCACCTATCATAGACATCTCAAACTCTTTGTGCATATCATCAACAAACTTCATAATCAAATCATCATCTCCTCCAAAAATAATGTCAACAACAAAAACTTCAACAATCAAAATGTTGTCATTATCAACCTTAAAGTATAGATTAATATCAACAATACCTTTATAGAATTCCAACTTCATCAAATACCTTTCCAATCTATTATACCACGCTTTAGGGGCTTATTTAAGTTCATATAGTGATTTCTTCATTTTACATGCCATGTCTCCTTCATCTGATAATGAAAACCCATCCAGTTTCTCAATGTAGACTTCCTCTTCCAAATCACCATTCAAAAAGGCTGACTTAACATCCATCTGATATACCTTGAAATTCTTATAAGAAATGTATGCAAGAAGTAATCTAACAACTTCAATTCTAGCTACCGGAGCAAATGTCTCCTCATAACCAATTCCTTCCATCTGAGAACATCCCTTACATACCAATCTTGCTTTGTTTCTAACCAGTTCATTGACTTTATTCAGTTTATTCTGAAACACCCATTTAGTGCCAATCACATTCTTATCTTTAGGTCTTAGAACAATCTCCCATGTGTTATTCTTCTCAATCTGATTCAACTCTTCTTCCATAGATTTTATCCAATTCTCATATTTACATGCTTCTGCAACATCTTTAGGTTCAAGCTTGAAAATCAAACATATATCTTTAGCAACAATCCTTCTCCTAGTCGTCACACCTTTATTTTTATCACCAATAATCTAATTTTCTGAATGATTCAATTTCATATACCTTGGATTCTTCTGATTGTTTTGATGCTTCGGTTCTTGAACTTCTTCATCGGCAACAACAATATCCAGATTAATTGTCTCTATCAGAGCATTCTACTTTAGGATCTCAGTCTGCACAGGCTTTAAAATAAAATCCTGGTCATCAATATCATATCTGCATGCTCTAATCTCTGCTTTGCATGACATTCATCAACCTTCACATTTGCGCTTTACACTATCTTCTTCAACCTCTTATTGTAACACCAGTAGGCCTTTCTCTTAGTAGAATCTCCCAAAAAGATTCCTTCATCACTTCTCGCATCAAACTTCCCTATATCCTCATCTCTTTTGATATAACATTTTCTTTCAAAAAATTCTAAAATATCTAATTGTAGGAACATGACCAAACCATAGCTCATAAGGAGTCTTACCAGAATCACCTTTTATATGCACCTAGTTGAATGTGTAAACAACGGTGCTAACAACTTCTCTCCAAAAGCTTTGTACAACATTTCCTTCAATCAACATAGTCCTAGCAGCATCCAAAATAGTTATGTTCTTCCTTTCAACAACTCCAGCCGACTGAGGGGTTCTAGGAGCAGAGAACTATCTTCTAATTCCATTCCTTTCATAAAATGAATCAAACCCACTAGATGTGAATTCTCCTCCTCTATTAGATCTCAGAAACTTCATCTTCAACCCTATCTTTGTCTCCACCTTAGCTTTGAATATCTTGAATTTTTCCAGTGCTTCTGATTTCTCCCTTAGAAAAGTAACCCACATCATTCTAGAATAGTCATCAATCAACAACATGAAATATATGTCATCCTACATGCTTCTCAATCTTGTAGGACCACACAAGTCAGTATACACAAGATACAATAAACCGTTAGATGTATACAACTTACTTTTGAATGAGATTCTTGTTTTCTTTCCCAACTGACATTCTTTACATATCAGATTAGAAGGTTTCACAATTTTAGGCATATCTCTAATAGCTTGAGTAGAACTTATCTTAATCATGCACTCAAAGTTAACATGACACATCCTTCTATGCCACAACCAACTTTCATCTATCTGAGTAATCAAACAACTTTTCTCACCGACATTCAAGTGAAATATATAACATTTAGTCTTAGTCCTTGATTCAATCTCTATACTGGAGGCATTCAGAATCTTGCATTTACCATTCTTGAATTGCAAATCATATTCCTCATCAACTATCTATCCAACACTCAAAAGATTATTCTTTAATCCTTCAACATATAAGACATCATCAATATTATGCTTACCATCAAAGGAAATAGAACCTCTACCACGAATCATAGAGGCTTTATCATCTCCAAATATTACTATACCACCATCATACCTCTCCATATTCAAAAATCTACTTTTATCACCTATCATATGATGTGAACAACCACTGCAAATTACCCATTCATATTTTTATTCAATCTTATTAGCCAAATATTTCTCCTCAACAATGTGACTTGTAGAATTCATTGGTACCAGATCATCTTCCTTGATAGTAATAAATACAAATTCATCTTCTGAATTCCCATTCTCAGATTCTTCATCTATCGCACCTTCATCAACAACATAATAACATCTCTTCTGATATTTGTACTTCTAGTTAGGCTTATAGGGCTTATGATACTTATCATGGTTCTCATATCTATCATGCTTATCAAATTTATCAAATTCATCATATTTATCATACCTTGACATTCTTTCAGGACACCTAGAAGCAAAATGTCCTATCTTATTATAAGAGGAACATTTCAAAGGCAACTTTCCATCATACTTACTACCTCCCTTAGGAAATCTCCAAGCAATAAGTACTTCAAGCCCATCCAACTCTCATCTCTCTTTCATATCTAGAAACCCTAGATGAACTTTCTCCCAGATCATACTTTTTCTTCTCAAATACAAAGGATTTAAATGCAGTCTCATATTTACCACATGATTGTCCAAATTCACTCAATTCAAAAGAAGCAATCTTACCAACCAACATGTCTCTTGTCACAATAGTCACAATCTCATCACTTTAGCAACAATCTCATCTTCTTCAAGAGTTCCACCAATACATCTGATGTTCATGAGAAGTTCATTCACCTTAGCCATAAAGGATGATATATTCTCATCTTCTCCCATCGTAAACATCTCATACTTTCCTTTCAAACTCTCCAATTTAGTAACTTTGACATGTTTATCTCCTTCATACAAGGTCTCTAACTTTTCCCAGATCTCATATGCAGTCTGCAACCCCATCACATTAGACATCTCTGAATTGGTCAAGGCACTTAGCAATGCTTCTTTATCTCTTATGTTATGTTCAACATCCTTGATCTCAGCAATAGTAACTGGACCATTTTGAGGAACATTATAGGTATTCTTTGTAATCTTTCAATAATCATCTCCAAGACACTTCAAGTGACACTCTATCCAGTCCTTCCATATAGTGTAATTGTTTCCATAAAATCTCAAACTCTCTTTCTTGAAAACATAGGTTTCCATCTCGGATCTCCTCAAGCGGTCAAGCTTCTTCTGGAGGATCTAGCTCTGATACTAATTGTTGGAAAAAATAATGAAGGAAAAATGAGAGGGGGGGGGGGGGGGTGAATCAGTTTTCATTGGATTAGACAATTTAAGCACAAATTCAAATCTGATCAACTATACTAAGAACAAGGATAAATATAATAACATCAACACACATAACACCAATATTTTTGATGTGTAAAACTTGGTTAAGGGAAAAACCACAGTGGGAACCTACCCACAATAAGATGATACTTTGTAGTAGTATGTTTAAATATTACAATGGGGAATGCACATGCATTCAAGCACATTGCCTAGAGCTCAATGCTCAAAATATAATGACCTAGAAGGCTACAATCCTTAGAGAAGGTTTACTACCTTACAATAAAATTCAAACTACAATCCAGTTAAGATGAACTGAAAGAATAACATCTCCAAATGCCTGATGACAGTTCCAGTTAAGCACAATTGTCTACCCTACAACACACTATGTTCAACACTTCACACCGAAAGATCAATTCTCTTATTTGTACATACACAACTCTCTGATGATGTAGACACAACAATGATAACCAAATTACATGAATACGACACCGATCTATACAAATCATCAACCTTAACTGCAAGGTCAACTCAACTCTTAAAATGTAATTTCAAAATTACATCACACAATACATAAATCAACCACCAGACCAATACAATGTCATAGATGGCATGACATGGACCCAAATCAAATCCTTGAATATGCAATGCCACCATAAATCTTGCCAAGATCAACTGCAATACGCTACACCACCGAAAATGTGGCATAACATAAAGAGCATCAATAGACCCATAAGATCTTCAATAACGTGTACAATGATCAATGCAGACTACCAAAACAAATTGGATATGATTAGGAAACATCAACAAGCATGTTAAAACCATCTGCAATAGCTACACCAACACCACTCAATCAAATATCCAACTATCAACACATTGATACTCAAGAACACCTAACAACAACAACTGGGTTTAGAAAGATAACATGCGGATCACCAAATTATGAACCATCCGAATTGAAGATACATACAAACATCCCAAACACTCTACCAAATCCACAACCAAATATATAATCATACTAGAGAAAAATAGATCAAATACCAACTTAACTCTCTGCAATCATGAGAATACCAAATCACAAGAATATTTTGACATTAATGACAACAACATATCCTAGCAACATTAATATCCAATAGAATCACCCCCCCTCTCAATGTTCCTTGATTCCAACATGTTGCACCTGATGACCCACTATATATCACTACAAATATCAAAGACAAACTCTCATGAGGGGTGCTCATTGATCCAACATGTATGGTGAATGTGATCACTAAAGAATATCTTTATACTTTATGATTGCATCAACATATGATAAATCTGATGTAGTGGTCAAGGTTTATGATGGTTTCTCTTGCCCTACTATTGGTTATATTATTCTTCTTATTGAGGTTGGCATTAATTACTTTGATGTCATTTTTGCTATCATTCCTACATCAAATCAATTTCTTGTGAAGTGGAGACATCCTTGGCTCTCTTGAATTAAAGAAATCCCTATCATAAGAATTAATCATAGTATGTAGCAACCCAAATTGAGCCATGGAGATGTTACCCTTGTTTAATTTTGGCCTAAACAATTTGAACCCCTTAAGCCTCGACATGATGCTCTTTTTCTATCTTATCAAAAGTTCAATAATGAGATGATCTTATATTTGAATATGCCTAGATATCCTAGACCTATTCCTCCTCCTCATGATGGACCTAGTATCCTTCCTACACCTTCTATTCCTCCTATATATGTTGCAGTCCTGCCTCCTACGTATTTTAAAGGGAATCACCCAAAATTTATTATTTTTCAACGTAGTAGACCTTCTCCCATTCCTCCCCCTTTAAAGGAATAAGAGAAGCCTATGTGAATTGATCCTAGACCTTCACAACTCTTGAAAAAAACTAAAAGAAATCATTATGAGAGACAACACTGATAGAGACATTGTGCTAAGGCTTGTGAACTTACTTCTCAACCTATTTCCTCCTCAAAGACACCAAATGTTGACTTGGTCCCAATTATCCAGCCTTCACCTATCCCTAGGGAGGAAGTTCAACTTAAATCACCAAGATTAAAAATGCTTAAGAAAAATGATGGTTCATGTTCTATTCATATTAGAGATCCTATTTTTATTAATATTGATGAATAAATGGATGATAGTGTTGTTCATGATAGTAATGTTGATTTGAATGATGAATATGAGCTTGTTGATGTTAATGATGATTTATCTAATTTTTTTATAAAATAATTAATCCTAGGTCATAGTGACAGACAAAGTGACTCATCATTAGAGCATGGGTCTTGTTTAGAACTAGAATAGCTCCATCTACCATGCTCAAAGTTTCTTCTCTTGCATCTTGTCCATCTTCCCAAAATAATGTTAAACAAGATTGGGAGGCAACTGATTTTCTTGATTAGCTTCATTCATGCCATAGATTCTCTCTCCCTCTCTTTCTTGTTCATAATGTGTTTCCACCGTGATGTGTTATGTTAAGGTTATCTTCGGATGACCTTTCTCACTTCATTGGTGCAAGGTAATAAAGAGGTCAAATCTATTGTGACATTCTTTTATTTGTATCTTAATTCTTCTATTTGTTACTCCTTGTGTTGTCTACTTGGGGATGATGCAAAGTGTTGAGATCTCTTTTGGTCTCTTCCATGTTGAATCAAAAGAAAAATGTTCCCTTCTTAGATTGTGTTTGTCATTCCACTACCTTTGGGGGATTAGGTCAATTCAATACAAATATTCATGATATACATTATTTATCATAAGAGCATACTAACCCCATAGTTAGTTGATCCCTTATGTGTTTTATGTTTTGTGACCACTATCCTTTGATTTGTCCTTTCTTGGGGGCATATCATTGTTGTAATGTGCTTGTCTTTGAATTCATGCTACCTTAAACTAGCTCGATTGCTCCCAGTAAGATAGATACAATCACTTTAATGTGGGGGCATACAATTTGCTCAATGTTTCAATTTATGCACACACTATCATATGTATCGATACTTAAATTACTTTGCAAAATGAGCCTTTTGCTTTGTAATTTGGTATTTTTATTTTTCAGGACTCATACTAAGTGGACCTTACTAGGCTAGCAGTCATTATTCTCTTTCTTTTCTCTTTTTTATGGTGTCCTTTTTTCATGATGTTGAAGTAGTAAGATCCCAAAGTCCCTGGGGGGCTTAGCGTGTCTTGTCTCTTTGACATCTTGATGAAATTTTTTAATGCAAAACTTTGTACTTTACTGCAAGTATGCTTAGTCTCATACTCCTGCTAAAGTGGGTACTAAATGTAGGATCCTAAATTGTATTCACCTACAATTTTGTCCTCACTTAGGTCCTCACTTTGGTGTTCATCCTCTAAGGACTACACTTTCCTCCCCTTAATCCTAGGACCATGATGTCTAGGAATAGTTCACTAGGCTCCACAATCCTCAAGGACCAGGGTGCCCAACACCATGGTCCTCTTAGAAAGGGCCCATTTTGGGGCCTCATAATAGTAACTCAATCAGAGTGGGATCTTGTTGGTCTATGCCAGAAAATTAATTTATTTTTCGACTAGGATGTATAAAAGGAGGTCTATCCCTCTCATTTTAATCCTAATTCAAATTCATAATGCAATCAAGAGAGAAAAATTGAGATCCAATATATTCAAGCGAGAAAGAAATTAGTCTTCTTTCAAGCATTGGAGTAGAAGTGAAGTAAAGATTCAAGAATTGAAGATGGCATTCATGTTCTATGTTTTATGAAGACTATCTACATGAAGCCCTAATTCCTTGTGAAGAAAAATAAAACTTCATTAAAAGGTATATTATTAGTGTTTCATATATTTTTAGTCTTTTCCTCAAAATAAAGCATTTTCATTACAATACTTCATTTACATTTCAATTCTATTCCATGGTTAATTCCAAAATAAGGGTTTAACATAAGGCAAACCCCTATTCTCAACAATTTCCCCCTTTTCAGTGAGTGCAAAAATAGGTATAGAGTTGCATTTCATAGGATCAACAATATTCAAAGAGACAAATAGGTTCTCTTTTGAATGATGAAAATTTTGGAGGACCAAGGTGGCCACATCACGGTCCTGACAATTTAGACTGAACTTCTAGGAATAGATTGAAACTTTCATCTATTGATTAGAACCAAATTTGTGGCTCCATTTGACAACTATAACTCACTGTTTATGCATAATTGCTTCATTAACTTGCCATTATACCCTAATCTTCATGTAATTCAAAATACAATTTAATTTAAGGGAAAGAAAAACTCCATCTAGGAAACCCAAAATTTGATCAGAATCTAGATCTACATAATTTTCAGAATCTAGATCTACATAACGGTGAAAATTAGAGTTTCCACCATTAAATGTGATAACACCACTAATTTTTCTTAATTAACCATTAGATTAATGAGGAGATAGGAATTTGGTAGAAAATTAGTGTTTCTAAGCTTAATAGACCAAGATTCTAATCAAATTCTAGCCCCCTTTGAATGGGGCTCTTTCCTCCTTAGATTTAAGTGTATTGAATTATTTAAGATGCTGAAATTAGGGTAAATGTGTGGATATTGAAGAGATCAGGCATAAACAGTGAGCTACAATCGTTGTAGGCAACCACAAATACGGATCCAGTCAAAGGAATATGATTAAGATCTACTCCCTAAAATTCAACCTAAATTGTTGGGATTATGGTGGTAGATGTCGTGGTCCACTTGATTTGTCACCATCCAAAAGGGAACCTGCTCATTGTGTAGGGGAAAAAGCGAGACTAGGACAATGTACCCTAATCCTAACTTTTGACACACATTGCGGAATACGAAAGAGCCTAGAGATGTCGCACGGTTGGCTACTTCTTTTGGTGAAAGAGAGAGCCACGGGATATCTATTAGGATTTCTATTCCCTTGTTGAAATTGAAAGCTAAAATGATACAAGTTCAAACCCTAACCTCGAAATGTAAGTATGAACTAGTAACAAGTTTGCAAAATTGAGATTAAACAATAGATAGCTGTAAATGTAAGGATAAAATAAGAATGCAGATATGTACCCAGAGTCGAAATTGGACTGAAAATGTTCGGGACGGGGGCGCGGGCGCCACTATCTTGAAAACTGCACCGGAAACCATTGTTTTGCACCCTGAAACACTGTCTGGAAACTGTCGGAGAGCTGTCTGTCCGGAGGACCAGGGCGCCCAGCGCCTCTGTCCCAGGGACCAGGGCGCCCAGCGCCCCTGTCCTGGTCTTCTGAGCTGCAATTTTACACAGGGTTCTGTCTCAGTCTCCTCTTTCCAGATCTGTGTCCTGCGGCGTCGTCCGAATCCCGAAACCTGCAATAATATCTGAAAAGGGGGAAGGGCGGCTATATAGGGTTTTGCCTTAGTCAAACCCCCGCTTTGGTGATTTCCACCTCCACAAATAGCCAAGTTGTTTTGTAAAATGTATTGTGTGTGCATACCTAGTGTGTGTGCAAGGTCCAAAATGCAAGAAAGCAAACTAGAGCAACCTAGAAAGTAAACCCTAATTGCTTGTAAATGATAATGCAAATGCTCTAAATCAAGATGCACTGTGATCTAAAGCATGAATAAATGATATATCAAAGCTTATGTAAGGACATGAAAACAATATGAAATCATACCCAACCCTCAGGGGAGGAGTACAAGCCAATCTTCAGTCGGTAATCTCCTATTGTTCTTCAATGTCTTCCAAGCCCTAATTGGATGAATGAATGGATTTGATAGATGCTTGATAGAATGAAGTTGAGTGTTGTCGAAGTCTTCAAAGATCTGCTCTTTCGCTGCATATCCAGTTCCTGGAAACAAAAATCCGATCCCTTCCAATGAGGAAAGAGAGCTTTTATGTATTAAACCCTAGGTCGTAAATTCGTATTTTGGCCGACCTAGAGATTGAATATCCCGCCAATTTCTTGGGGTTAAGCTTTATTTTATGATTAGATCATGCTCCCAAAATTTCGGGAAAAATGTCCGGGACCATGTTGCACGGGCGCCATGGTCCCGACAACTTTTCACCAAATTTTCAAGGCCGTCGGATATGATGATTTTAGAGAGAATCCCGAAGTTACAGGTGATTTCAAGATGTTTAGACCCCGAAACCAAGCCCCCAAGTTCGAAATAGGACTTAATTAGGGTTTTTGATTAAGTGATGTATTGGAGGAATAAAATGCGAAGGGCACGCTTTAGTGAAAGGGCCCAACTTTATGATGTAGAGAATGATGAAATAGGGACCTTAGACCTAATTAATTTGATTAATTAAGTGCTTAAGGAGAAATACAATGCAGAATGCAAAATGCACTAAGGCAGGTGCTAAACTAGGTGTGAAATTGTACCACCCTAGCGAGTGCGTACAATTTACGATGCTACACTCATCTATGTGAATCTTGTCATTCCTCCAAAATACAACTATGTACCTGTTCTTGCACACAATGAAAAGGGGAAAATGGTTGGGAATAGGGGCAAGGTTTAGGAATTAATCTTGAATGAATAAATGAAAATACTAAAATAAATGTTGGAAATATATACCTCAGATCTACAATTGCTGGTGATGATGCTTTGTTCTTTGAATGTAATTACATATGTTGTATGAAATGGCATGAATATGAAAAAACCCTAATCACACACACGTGCTTGCATATGAATGATATAATTTTTCTCCATAATGGTTGAATGAAGAATACGCAACCTTGAAGATATCTAAAAATGCCTAATGATGAATGCTTCATAGATGTAAGGAATTGATTGCTTGATTGGATTATTTGGTCCATGAAATCAGGCTGATAAAATGTCTTTATATATGGGCATCTAGGTAATTTACCAATTAGGCTGACCTCCAACGGTCATGTGGAGCCACTAATATGAATTATTTCCATAGAGATAGGACCCCTACCCAATTCAAATTTGCACCCCATTGAGAGGGACCATCGCACCCAACACTAGGGTCCTTCTAAAAAAGGGACAAAAATGAAGCCTCGGGGAGAAGGGTACCCTAGTAGGGAATCCATTAGTATGTGTTCATGACATTAGAACTAGAGAATAGACATAAAACAAACCTAGATAGGTGATGAGAATAGGACACACTAAAATAGGGGCACAAACATTAGGTGTAATTTGGCCCGGTGGCAATTTATGACATTACATTTAGCTCCCACTTTAATGAGAGTATGAGCCTATGAAAATACTTGCATTAAAGTAGATGAAAGGGATGAAAGCAAGGAGAAATTAGGAGGAAAATCACAAGGAGTATAAGACATCATTAATTTTGAGGAACCAAGTTGCAATCTTAGGATCTTAACTCACTCAATTGCATGCAACGGTACATAAAACAAGAAAAAAACAAAAAGGCAAATAAAGACAAACAAAGACAAAAAGGAAAAAGACACACAACACATAAAAGCTAAAGATCAAAAAGAAGACCTCAAATCAGCTAGCCAAAGAGACCTCGATATCAAAATGTGTCAAGCACTAATATCATTCTTTAAAATTCCATCTCAAGAACACAAGTGATCACATAAAAAGAGAAAGAGCACACATCATCCATGAACTACAAATAGAAAATCTATGAGATCATGAGAAGAAAAAGAGAAAGCATGGATACACATTCTAGATGTGTTTTTCTAGGTGATCCATGAGAAGAAGGATGAAAGAGGACATGGATACACATTCAAGATGTGTTTTCCTAAGTGATCCATGTGAAGAAGGATGAAATAAGACATGGATACACATTCTAGTTGTATTTTTCTAGGTGATATATGTTGGGGAGGAGAGTAGGAATAGAATAACTATGCTTTACTAGTTCCACTCACCCTCGTGCGTGTGTGCAAGTGATGTTTGGTTTCAGGTGTTAAGTATCCCATATAAGAGTTTGTTTTCTCTAGTTTCGAGCATGCAACAACTTGTGTAAGACATAAAATGAAAGTGTAAATGTGTGTTTGGTATCGGGAACTTCTTGTGTCAAAGTTTGATTTCTTTGGTTTCGAGATTTTGTTACCCCGTATAAGATAAATATATACCTATTTTTGAGGACATCTCGTGTAAGAGTTTTTTTGCCTAGGTTTTGAGAATGTGCACCCTATATAAGACATACATAAATTCTATATTTAGTTTTGGGTATGAAGCATCTCGTGTAAGAGTTTGTTTTCTCTGGTTTCGAGAATAAAAACCCCATTTAAGACATGTAAAAATATAGTATAATATAGTACAAAGAGGGAGATATGTATGCCCCACTTAAGATGTCAACATAGCCCTATGTTGATGTCTTAAGGAATCTAGAAACACGGAAACTCACCTTCAACAATAAGAAGATATCCTTTAGGCAACAATGTTGATAAATGCAAGCTAAAGAGGAAATACTCTTACAAGAAAGGATAAGATAGTTGAAAAAGAGATATCTTGCAACAAGTGTAAAGAGGATCCTTGGAGGAGAATATATCTTTGCTCAAAAATACATCTAACTCCAAGAGGAGTTCTTGAACAAACATAACTGTTATCACAAAATTTTGCACCTTGCGATGATTAGACTTGATAATCAACCTTGTGAAACATTGAATCAACCTCTCAAGTGTGGGACCTTGCGAAATGTGTAGTTGAATCTCTGGAGAAGGCCGAATTCCTTTCCAATCTGAGTGCAAGTATTGGACCAACCCAACACTAGTAAAACTAATCTATGATCTGATAGGGAAAAGGGAGAAAGAAGAGATACTGCAAAGAAGGGAAAAATGATTTGCACCTAAACTGAAATGATATGATCTTCCCTACCTATAGATGCACAAAACACAAGAAAAACCACCCAAAATATGCACAAGTTTCTACCTAAATTAGCTCCCAAAGTATGAGTGAAGGTTGGAATTCTAAAGAATGGCAAGGGGAACAAAAATAATTCTTAGGTGCCACTTGAAGAGGGGATCAACACAATCACTTATGCAAAGAAAACAAGATGAAGATGCATTCAAACAAAGAGGTAAGAATTACATAGGTTGCTCAAACTAAAACAAGGCAAGATAGGTGAATTCTATTCATGCAAGCACAAAGTAGATTTTTTACAAGTGCAGAGAAAACAAAAGTTTTCTGTAGAAGTAAAGAAAGAAGATCCTGAGGAAATATACAAAAATTGTCTTTATAGTTGAGGCATAACTCAAAATGAACTACAACTGAAACCCTAACCCTCCTAGGGTTTGGTTACAAAAAATATGAAAGAGGGAGGAGATCAGATTGATAAGAAGTATCTGATGGCATACAAAATCTCCTTTGTGAGTGTCATAATCTTCGAAAAGAGGCAAAAAGGGGTGTAGGAGAAGACGTCTCTGCAATAGATGCATCATGGTAGAACAATAGAGAAAAAGGTCTTCAAAATGCATTGAAAAGACATGGGGTGGCATCAAAATTTGGCCTCAAGGTCCTATCTGGAGCAATGGTGAGCAAATCTGGTGGTTGAATGCAAATCTATTTGAAAAAATGGGCATCAACCGAGCCAAAATATCGCCTTGACCATCGGCTCGACAATTGCCCCTACAAAAAGATTTGAATGCCAAATGATCATCATGAAATTGAATGCCAGTCATTGATCAAGGGATCTCACAAGTAGATGGATATATGAGATCTTGCCATGTAAGCGCTCAAAAGGCCCAACTAAAAATTAAAACGCAACTGTTCAATCGCCCATTAAGTGAGAATTAATTGTTATAGATGAGCCACATTTTGGGCTAGATCCACCAAGTCAAAGTTCGGCAAGACATAACCTTTTGACCAAACATTAGAAAGCTCACTCCACCATATGAAAGTTTGGTAAAAAATTCCCTTTCATTTGAGATCCAGGCCCATTGGCCCCACAAAATTGACAAAATCTGACATGGCATCCAGATCATTGTCTGACATGGTGGGTTGAGTCCACATCCATCACCATTTTTCCCCCCGAGCTCCCTTGGAACCTTGAAAATTCACCGCGGGATGGTGGGAAGCACCTTTGCCTTACGTTTTGGTTACCCCACACAACCAAACTGCACCGTCCTCACCTTGGAAATCTATGCCATAAAACCTTCGAGTGGCATGCGGGATGGCGCGAAAGCCATCCACCCTTAGCGTCATTTACCTCGCAGGGTCCTTTGTGTGTTTTATCCTTCCTCATGGGGTAGCGAGGAAGAGGCTTCCTCACTATTCCCCTGCTATCTCGCAGACAACTTCACCCTGAAGTATCATGTGTCGCTCTGTTGCATGAAAAAAAACATTGGAATGAGGGAAAAAATAAAATAAGTGTTCTTGTCTGATCTGACAATGCAATAAGGAACACTGCCATCCTATAACTGTTTAAAGGGGGTTGGTCCCGCCATGAACCTGGGACCCTTCAACCGATAGAAATTTAAGTGATCTGACCATCATGACTATTCAACTTCAAAATAGAAAATGGATCCCAAAAGATGAAAATACTCCTTCCCACCTACCACCAATACAGTGCGCATAACATGCAAGTGCACGTAACATGTAGTTTATGCGAAAAATTTGTATTTTCTCAAACTGGATCTGTAGTTAAGTTGACAAAAAGAGGACAACATTTTGGTGACTTGGAGGGGTCCTAATAATTCTTAAGGAAAGACCAGATGTCCTTGTGGATATCCATTGAGCATAGAGTCAAAAGGGAAAACAGAGAAGGAACTTCTCACTGCATCCTGCAAAATTTTCAAAAATTGCCATTCTGGGGGAATGACCTGTGCACGTGCACTTCTTGGAAAACTAAAAAATATCTAACTAATATTTAGATTGCTACAATAAGAGGTAGGTGATGTCTAAGTTTTCCTCTATCAAATATGATCCTTTTGAAGAAGACGATCTCCCTCAATCCATGGTTGTAGTCACCAACCAACTCCAACAATTGGAGTATCCTGCATGCATACAACAGAGCATACATGCTGCAGATGTGGTGAGAATTGAATTCACCATTTACCTTGATGCTATAGAGAACCCACATAAAATAAGCCTCTGAAACACATAAAGGCACTTCAAAAGCACACTCAACAACAAGGGGAGGGTATACTAGGGGTAGGCCAGTATTAGATTTATCCCTTACAAAAGAGAAAAAAACCTCTTCACACAAGGGAGAGTCACTACTATCATAGCTGCCCTGCTCTTGGTATGAGTTGAAAGTAAAAGAAAAGGCCTCAAGCTCACATGGGGATGACAAGCATACCATATCCCTATCTTGATCTACATAAGGAGGCTCCTTAGACATATCAAAGTGAAAACTTTGAAGCTCATGTACAATGTCAAGTTGAGCAACCGAAAGGCTGTCTACATGGACAACATGTTGCTACTCAATTGCATCAAACTTGGAATGTTGGTCCCAAGTAAAACATTCAAGCTGAGGCACCTCATCCCTAATATCAAAATAAATGTCTTCACACTAAATGAAGGCCTCATATTCAACATCATTACATTCAGGGATAGGGGAGAACCAACATACACCATAATCACATGTGCTGATATCTAGGTCATTAGCACAAATCTTAGGCTCATGAGACACTTCACAAGAAAACTTAAAATCCTTAGATTGTCTCTCTGTTTCTATTCTTTATTCTTCTTGGTGACAAACTGCAGCAACCTCAAACTCATGGCAAGACTCATCTGCCATGCTATTTTCTAGAAAATCACTGCTCCCTATGGCCTCCTCAACTTCTAACTATTGCTCCATAACCTACTATTGCAACCAATCATTCTCAATATCCACCTACAACACCTCTGATTTTCTCTTTATGAGCCTATTCACAACAATTACCAATTGTTTGATATTTTCCTCCCCTATAGAAGCAAGGTGATATGCAAGGAAGTCATCATGTTGTTGTTCTTGGGCTTCTACTTCCTACTTGTGGTGGGTTTTCAGTTAGAGAGCTTGGAAAGGAGGACTTTTAGAGGTGTATGGGTCATGACTCTGGCATTAGCCCTAAAACTTGTGAAGGCACATTAGCTGTTGATGCCATTTGCATGAATTTCTCCTATTGGGGATTTAGAGAGGAGAGAAATAATTAGGCATTTGGATTGTTTGAAGCAGGCCATAAGAGAAAAAGGCCTCTTTTTGGCTTGGATGAGAGAAAATACCCTTTGGAGAGATAGAGTGAGAATGGAGTAGGGCTAGCAATTTGTTGCTTGCCTTCCTTCTCCCTCTTTCTCTTTGTTTCATTTCACCCTCATATTAGAATAGTTTGTTAGGAATGGGCTTGTAGAGGGCACCATGATAGAAGAATAATTAGAAATGACTCACAAGCATTTTGGGATGACCAGCAAGATAACTGAGATAGGCCTTGGATTGCGAGAAACAGTCAGTCAAAGTTTGACAATTTTTTGGACTCAGGGCACTTGAGAGATCGTGTCGATAGGGTATGGCTGTCAATGTTCTAGCACAATGGGAGGCACAATAAGAGCATTCCTAGCGTAAACCCGCACACTTAGGTGTGCTCATGATGTTGGTTTGTGTCCATGACAAACATAATCAAATCTAACCTATCTTGCAACTTTGCATTGCATGCCACTGACAATGTTTGTAGCAAGTGAAAAAACACTACCATTTGAAAATGGCTCCAAGTCCTCAAAAATTGAGATAGGTCATTGTAGATGAGCCTCATGTGACCATATAGGTTCAAAAGGATAGATCATATGCATCTTGGATTGCAAGAAATTGTTTGTCAAAGTTTGACAATTTTTCGGACTCAGGGTACTTGAGAGATCACGTTGGTAGGGTATGTCTCTCGATGTTCTAGCGCATTGGGAGGCACAACAGGAGCATGCCTAGAATAAACCTGACCACTTGGATGCACTCGTGATGTTGGTTTGTGCCCACAATGAATAGAATCAAATTTATCCTATCTTGCAACTTTGCATTGCATGCCACTGATAGTTTTTGCAGCAGGTAAAAAAATGCTACCATTTGAAAATGGCTCCGAGTCATCAGAAACTGAGATAGGTCATTGTAGACGATCCTCACATGACCTTATAGGTTCAAACAGATCAATCATATGCATCATGGATTACAAAAAGTTGTCCATCAAATTTTGACAATTTTTTGGACTCAAGGCACTTGAGAGATCGCGTCGGTAGGGTATGGCTCTCGACGTTCTGGCACATTGGGAGGCACAACAGGAGAATGCCTAGCATAAAATTGCCCACCCAAATAGACTCATCATGTTTTTTTTGTGCCCACGATAAACATAATCAAATCTAGCCTATCTTGCAACTTTGCATTGCATGCCACTAACAGTTTTTGTAGTAGGTGAAAAAATGCTACCATTTGAAAATGGCTCTAAGTCGTTAGAAACTGAGATAGGTCATTGTAGAAAAGCCTCATGTGACCCTATAGGTTCAAAAAAATTGATCATATGCATCCTGGATTACGAGAAACTATCTGTCAAAGTTTGATAATTTTTTGGACTCAGGGCACTTAAGAGATTGCGTCGGTAGGGTATGGCTCTGAACGTTCTGATGCATTGGGAGGCACAAAAAGAGCATACCTAGCATAAACTTACCCACCCAGACATTCTCATGATGTTGGTTTGTTCCCATGACAAACAAAATCAAATCTAGCCTATCTTGCAACTTTGCATTGCATGCCACTGACAATTTTTGTAGCAGGTGAAAAAATGCTACCATTTGAAAATGACTTTGATTCGTCAGAAATAGAGATAGGTCATTGTAGATGAGCCTTACATGACACTATAGGTTCAACTAGGTTGATCATATGCATCCTAGATTGTGAGAAACTGCTCGTCAAAGTTTGACATTTTTTAGACTTGGGGCACTTGAGAGCTCGTATCGGTAGGGTATGGCTCTCGACGTTCCAACACATTGGGAGGCACAATAGGAGAATGCCTAGCATAAACCTACCCACCTGTATGCACTCATGATGTTGGTTTATTCCCATGATGAATGGAATCAAATCTATCCTATCTTGCAACTTTGCATTGCATGCCATTAACGCTTTTTGCAATAGGTGAAAAAATGCTACCATTTGAAAATGGCTTTGAGTCATCAGAAACCGAGATAGGTCACTGTAGATGAGCCTCACGTGACCCTATAGGTTCAAACAGATTGATCACATTCATCCTAGATTGTGAGAAATTGTCCGTCAAAGTTTGATAATTTTTTGGACTTAGGGCACTTGAGAGATCACGCCGGTAGGGTATGGATCTTGATGTTCTAGCGCATTGGGAGGCACAAAAGGAGCATTCCTAGGGTAAAACTACCCACGTAGATGTGCTCATGATGTTGTTTTGTGTGCATAATGAATGAAATCAAATCTATCCTATCTTGCAACTTTGCATTGCATTCCATTGATGGTTTTTACAATAGGTGAAAAAACACTACCATTTAAAAATGGCTCTGAGTCATCAGAAACTGAGATAGTGTTAGGATTCCCAAAGATATTGTGAGTGGGTGATAAATCAGTATCTAACCGGTTGATGAATTTACTTGATTTAAAACATGTAAAGCATATCAATACTATGTACCAGTAAACCAGAAATAATGCAGTAAACAAGAATAACAACAACCACATGAAAAGCACACCATAAAACAATAGTTTAACGAGGAAACCTCGGTGGGATTTGTGACCCACAATATTCACTTACTGGCCAATAAGGGAATATTACTGTTTTACATGAGGGGCCTGCACATGCAGGAAGGTCAAGTGCCTAGAGCTCACTGCTCAATTACAAAGGAAGTCACATTGACTTACAAAATGGATTATACAAATCCAATGTCTTGCACTACTTCGAATTAGCATCTACTATGCCAGATCCAGTATCGGTTTTAGCTCTACTTCATACATAAACCCTTAAGCTATAATTCGCATATTAGGTCTGCATAATTTCGCCTATCACATTATTGCTAAATGTTCTACAATGATCTCATACATATATGAGTCATATTACAACTCGCCATGTCGGCTTACAATGATTTTACAATTAATTACAAAATATATTATCAACAAAATTCCCGTCGGCCAGAGTGTCGGTATCCATCCTTTCACTACCGGTGTTCTGTGTGCTAGTGTAGAGTTTGTCGTTGCCGGTGCCAATATATTTTTCTTGCTGGTATCATATGATTGCAAGGTTGCCATCAATGACAAAACCTTCAATCACCTACAATTTCTCATTGGAGTGTGCATTTGCCAACAATCTCCCCCTTTGGCATTAATGGCAACACTCATGAGAAAAATCAAAAAATGATATCCAAAAATAGTCTGCCAAAAATGTCTTACCAAAACAGTATGCTCAAAACTGTGTGCTCCCCCTGAGCAAATGAACCATTTTTCTCATTCCTCTACGCCCCCTTTGACATCAATGACAAAGGTTGTCATTCGCTGTTAGTGGAGTCCTGCCTGGATTCTTGTAACCGATGGGTTACAATCTGAAAAATGTCTGTCAAAACTAGATTTATTCCATTGTTGAATGTTTTTCAGTCTTTTATAGCTTCTCGAGTCCTCTGCACTATACTGGTGAGTATGTGGATTTGCTCTTCCGGTGTCTTTAGTCCAGGAACCAAAGCTTCAAATATTCCTTTTCTCAAAGAAATAAGATACTCTAGTCTTGGAACAAGTCTGCATTTTAAGTCCTTTGCTTTGTCCTTTATTCTTTGTTTTTCATTTTCTAGTTGCTTGTTTTTCTCTTCCTGCTTTGCAATTTTCTTCTCTAATTCCAAAAATGAGTCTGATGTTCCAATCAAATTATCAACAATATTATTAATCTTATCTTGTGCTTTTCTGATTTCTTTGTCAAGATCCTCTATTAATACATCCGTTTTGCAAGTGTCCCTGTACAATTTCTTGAAGTAAAAAATGATTTCACTAAGTTCCGGTAAAAGAGTATCCATTTCCTCTTTGTTCTTATTCACAATTTCCATAAAGAATTTTCCTTTCTCTTTTATCATTCTTTCCTTAAATGTATCCTCATTTATTTTGTCCAGTGTTATTAGGTTGCCGGTTATATACTTAGACAATGTGTCTAATTGGCTCAAAGAATCTTTGTTGTCTATGTTACACTTTGGAGCTATCATATTCAAAATTGGTAAAGTGTCATCTATAGCCTTATAGGCTTGTGCATTGCACTCTGTTATTTTCTTTATTTAATCTAATAAGACCTCAGTTACATTAGTAGGTCTGAATTCTATCATGGCTGTACTAGATGTTTCTCCAACAGTTTTTACAATCTGTAATCCGCTGATTGTAGTTATAGATTTGCTTTCCTCTTTCTTTGGAGGATCTGTTTGAGTTTGCATTTCTACAAACAAAATTTTAGGCTTTTCATTTTGGGCCGGTGGCACTGTCTCTATTTGTACCTGTGAAGGAGGTTGTTGTTGTTATTTTCTTTATTTAATCTAATAAGACATTAGTTACATTAGTAGGTCTGAATTCTGTCATGGCTGTACTAGATGTTTGTCCAACAGTTTTTACAATCTATAATCCACCGATTGTAGTTATAGATTTGCTTTCCTCTTTCTTTGGAGGATCTGTTTCAGTTTGCATTTCTACAAACAAAATTTTAGGCTTTTCATTTTGGGCCGGTGGCACTGTCTCTGTCTATACCTGTGAAGGAACCTGTTGCTCTACCTATTTCTCTGTGTTGTCCACTGCCGGTTTTTCCTCTGTGCTACCTGTTGCTGGTGACTCAGTTGGTTTTTCAGTTTCAGTAGTTGCCGGTGGCTTAGTGGATGCATCAGTATGCACATATGTGGTCTTTGCCTTTCCAGTGTCTGGGGGTTCACTTGATCCTTCAGTTTGTTTTAGTTCCCCAATTTCAATGTTTTCTACTATAATATTTCCTGCCGGTGGCTCTGTTGCCACATCTGATTTCTCAGTTGATTCTTTATCCACCACAATATTGACTTCCTGAGTGTCAATGTTCATTGTATATAACACCTCAGAATCAAGATTTGTATCCTCATGTGGTGTTTCCATATTCTCAGTTGCCAGTTGATTGTTAGTAGTGTCTACCGGTGGAGTATCTAGAGGTGGTGGGGGTAAGTTGTCTATTATCTTTATACTGGGAGGTCCACATACCTCACCTTTTCCTTTGTCCCTGGCCTTTTGATATACCTTGAAGGTTTTAGGTTTTTGATACTCTTCCTGTTTCTCTTTTTCCACCAGGAATATGTCCCATGCATCTGCTATTTCCTCTGTTACTTGATTCACTCTTCCTGCCATCAGTGCTACATGCCGGTGAGCAGTTGAGAACACTGACCAGTTAGCCTTAAAGATTAATTGATCTATCTCATCAGGTGAGTTAACAAGGTGCAGTGCAAGTAGTTTTTCAATCTTTATTTTCTTATCTAGCTCAATAATAGCTACTCTTCTAGCTTCTAGTATTTTATATAGATATGCTGGTATTTCATCAACAACTTGCATAAAAAATTTCTTGAAAATATCTGAGTGTAAGATTACATTGTTCTCTACTTTCTCTTTGTCATCAGCGGATAGTGTGTCATATAATTTGTTGATGTTCTTCAACTTTCCATCCTCTGTAATTTCACTGAGAAGTTTATCAATGGGAGCAATAGTTTGTTGTGGCTTCTTCTTAGGAGTCATCTTCTTTTTCTTTGGAGTTAATTTCTTTGCTGGGGGCCTCACTGCCTATTGCTTCTATCTTGTCCTCTTTGGTGTAGGAAAAGGTGCTGGTGAAGGTTTTCTTTTCCTTTCAACTCTCTTAAATACAATAGGTATGCCACTTTCTAAAGAAGTTCCAACCGGTGAAAGGTGAGTTTCCGGTTGAAGTGCTTCCAACTCACTTTCAGTTATATTGGTTTGTTTTAGCACATCTTCTTTAATAGCTTTTGCCTACTGGGTTCCTTTTTCTAACAGTTGTCTCAACCTTCTTAACTCTTTTCCTTGATTGAATTTGGCTTTCTATAGTTTCAACACTACCAAATACTTTTTCTTCCGGTTCCTTAGGAGCTTCTAGGAGGGCTTTTGCATAGGTTTCTATTATGTTGTCATCAGTCTCATACCCCATTTCAGTTACCCAAATGGTTTTAGGAATAACTATCTCCATCTAAATTTCATCTTTCTTTATTACAAAACAGATTTCCTTTTGGTACTTATCCACAATAGCTTGTGATAACCTTACTCTTGTTTTCATTCGAGCCTTTAGTGCTTGAAAGTGCTCATTTATGTTTTTCTCTCTGTTCTCTCCCATATTGTTCAACAATTCTGATAGTTGTTTTCCTACTGGTATATCAAATCCAAAATCTTTGGCACCAATACTGGGTACTTGTTTGGTTATGTATAGCATCAGACAAACAAGTAGGTTTCCAAATCTGAATGTTCCTTTCTTTTCCCTTTTGATCTTTCCTAGATTGTCTATTAGCTCATCTTTAAGCCATTCACATATGTCTATCCTTGCATTATCATTTACCATATCATAGACACTTTTAATACATAGGCTAGAAACTGAGTTTAACCTATTTGCATGTGTAGCCTTGTAACCTAAGATCATACTGATAAATCTAATATTTACATCCTTTACATCGTTTACCCTTAGTGATCTTTTATCAAATGCTGCACTAGTTAGGTTTGTCAATAAGTCATTTGAGACTTTCTTAGTTTTGTCAGGTCTATTGCCGGTGGAGGGTAACCCTGTTACTGCCCTTACCGCTTCTTTTGTAATCTTGTGAATAGAGTCTAACCAGAAAAATTCACCACGTACCCTGCTTAACACAATTCTTATGATATCCTTGGGAAAATTTGGGATACTAAGAATTTCAGTGAAACCTAGGGTTTCTATTATCTTGTGTTCAGGTTTGACATTTCCAGATTCATCACAGATTATAGTCTTATACATATTTCTAATTTCATCATCACCTAGTTCATAAATATGACAATGTATATACATTCTAGGGTCTTCAACATATACTACTCCTTTAGGGATTTGAGAGAATGCACCTATGCTATCATCTTTCTTAGCAATTTCGAGAACTAGCTAAAAAACGGGTCTAGGTCGCTTAACAACTTCAACAATAGTAGGGTTTGCAATAAATTCAGGAGTGGATGAAGATGCCATAGCTATAAATACCTCAATCTACCTTAAGAATGAATGATTTGATAGATTGCTTCACTTCTTCGTTTGAAATACCTTCGCTCGGGAATTTTCATGCTCTAGAAGATTTGAATGCTCGGTGAATGAAAAATGGAGCAAAAATGCTTTCTTTATAATGTTATTTTCGCCAACATCAAATTTAATGCTTGCTGGTTAAGTTACAACTTAACTCATCTGCCGGTATAGAAGTAATTTCAACTTTTCACCATCAACCGAGGGAATAAAAGCATGGATTTCATTTGTTGCTAAACCCTCAAAGGATTTTTCTTCAGTTAGATTAGGAGTCTCCTACCAGTGGAGTTGTACTTTGTTTTGTTGGTGGAGGAGTATTCCCATCAACATTCTGATTTGACTTTCTGATCCATTGTTTTGAGAATCCTTGCTTTACCTCTTCAACCTTTTCTTTACTTTTCAAACTAGGACCTTTGTTATTTGCCGGTGAGGGCTCGCTTCTACAAAATTTAGCAATATGTCCAATCTTGTTACAGGCATAACAAGTCACATTGTTTTTATGAATAGCTTTTCCATATCCTATGCCGGTTTGTGTTCTGCATTGATTAGATAAGTGTCCAAATCTCCCACAAACATAACATCTTACATTCATTCTGCAATTCTCTGAATAATGACCAACTTTGTTGCATTTAGAACATTGACTGGTGGGTGTATTAGTGCTCTGATAATTTCTAGATCTACACTGATTTTCTCTATGACCATACTTGTTATAGTTAAAGCATTTTCCATTAAATTTATAAGCATTTGGTTGGCTTACCGGTTTGCTATGATCATGTGTGTTTGCAGTACCGAAGCTTTCACCAACTTCAAAGCCAAGGCCATTAGTGTCACCATTAGGTTTCTGATTCTTTAGCATGTCACCAAGTTCTTCTGAACTTTTCTTGAATTTCTCCTTGTGTTGATTTGTAGTAGCCAGTTCTCTTTCCAAGATTCCTTTCTGTCTCATGAGCTCGTTTGTGTCATTTTGTGTATGCATCAGATCTGTCTTCAACATATCATTTTTATGACTAAGTCTTGTGTTTTCATCTGCAGCATCATTTAGTCTTCTAGTCAAGTCTTCTTCATTTTTCTTCCTATCTTCAATTTCTTTGCAAAATCTCATAGTCATATCCTGCATCTCATTTTGTGTCGTACTGATCTCTTATCTTAGCTTGTTTACCAGATCATTAAGAGTTTCCTTTTCATCATTCTCATTCTACATCTTTTCACAAAGTTCTCTTCTCTTATTTCTTGCAATGGTAAGATTTTCTTGAAGCACTTGAATAATATCCTGAGTAGCCTTTAGATCATCTTCAAGTTTGATATTTTTCAACTTTTCTGCATCATAGTCTGAAAGAGCTGTTTCCAATTGTTTCTTCAAGTTTTCCATCTCTACTGGTGTCAAGATCTTCCTCAAGCTGTTAGGCTTCTGAAAATAGAGGACCAAGATCTGATACCAATTGTTAGGATTCCCAAAGACATTGAGAGGGGGGGGGGGGTGAATTCTAACCAGTTGATGAATTTACTTGATTTAAAACATGTAAAGCATATCAATACTATGTACCGGTAAACCAAAAATAATGCAGTAAACAAGAATAACAACAACCACATGACAAGCACACCATAAAATAGTAGTTTAATGAGGAAACCCAGTGTGGGAAAAACCTCGGTGGGATTTGTGACCCACAATATTCACTTATTGGCCAATAAGGGAATATTACTGCTTTACATGAGGGGTCTACACATGCAGTAAGACCAAGTGCCTAGAGCTCACTGCTCAATTACAAAGGAAGTCACACTGACTTACAAAATGGATTATACAAATCCAATGTCTTGTACTGCTTCAAATTAGCATCTGCTATGCCAGATCCAATACCGGTTTTAGCTCTGCTTCATACATAAACCCTTAAGCTATAATTCTCATATTAGGTCTGCATAATTTCACCTATCACATTATTGCTAAATGTTCTACAATGATCTCATACATATATGAGTCATATTACAACTCGCCATGTCGGCTTACAATGATTTTATAATTAATTACAAAATATATTATCAACAAAATTCCTGTCGGCCAGAGTGCCGGTATCCATCCTTTCACTATCGGTGTTCTGTGTGCCGGTGTAGAGTTTGTCGTTGTCGGTGCCAGTATATTTGTCTTGTCGACATCATATGATTGCAAGGTTGCCATCAATGACAAAACCTTCAATCACCTACAATTTCTCATTGGAGTGTGCATTTTCCAATAGATAGGTCATTGAAGATGAGCCTCATGTGAACCTATAGGTTTAAATGGATCAATAATATGCATCCTGGATTGTGAGAAACTGTCTGTCAAAGTTTGACAATTTTTTGGACTCGGGGCACTTGAGAGATCTCGCTGGTAGGGTATGGCTCTTGACATTCTGACACATTGGGAGGCACAAAAGGAGAATTCCTAGCGTAAACCTGCCCACCTAGATGCACTCATAATGTTGGTTTGTGTCCATGATGAATGAAATCAAATCTATCCTATCTTGCAACTTTGCATTGCATGCCACTGACGATTTTTGCAACAGGTGAAAAAATGCTACCATTTGAAAATGGCTCTGAGTCATCAGAAACTGAGATAGGTCATTGTAGATGAGCCTCACGTGACCTTATAGGTTCAAAATGATCAATCATATGCATCCTGGATTGCGAGAAACTATTTGTCAAAGTTTGACAATTTTTTGGACTCAAGGCACTTGAGAGATCGCACCAGTAGGGTATGGCTCTTGATGTTCTGATGCATTGGGAGGCACAACAGGAGCATGCCTAGTGTAAACCTTCCCACCCAAATTTTCTTGTGATGTTGGTTTGTGCCCACGACAAAACATTGACAACTTTGACAACTTTGACAATAACTAAGCAATTTTTACATCTTTTATCCAAATGACCCCAAACTTTCATAAATGACTTCAAAAGATCATTAATGGTCCCAAATCACTTTATTTAAATAAAACAAATGGAAAACAAGACAAAACCCAAAATTTGACGGAAGGAATCAAAAGCATCCAGCGATCATTACCACAGATCAAATTTGACCATTACCATTGAATTTCATTTTGATTGAGACAAGGAGTTTTGTAGGGTTAATTCAATATTTTAGAAAGCTTATCAAATCATATTCCACAATTGTAATTCTTTATATCATAGATTTTTGTTGTTTATATTCATATTGTTGATTACATAGGCAAATATTCATTTAACTTTATAAAAGAGTAGCCACCAAATACATCGAATAGTTTGAGCAAAAATTAACCGTATCAATTATAAATAATTATTTATATATATGCACAATAATTAACACAATGAACAAATTATATATGTATCGAATATGCCTATCAATATCAATGAAATGCACAATAATGAACACAATACACATTTACTGGATCAAATATCAATATTTATATATCAAAAAAGACATATATGCCAAGTCAATACAAGTTTTACAAAAAAGTGGCATATTCCATGTCCAAATCGATATACAATAAAAATGTAGAATATATCTACATGTATTGGTCATTCAATGACCACAAATAACACTATATGATCCTATACTTGTGGTGGATCATCAAAATCAAGCCTCTTTGATGTAGTATGCGGCTCTATAGATGGATGTACACAACTGTAATTCAAAAGCCAAGTTAGAATCCTTTTGTAGAAAATAGTTCATAATTATCAACATAACTATGCATTTAACCATAATTTATTTGCAACTGAAATGTAGATTACCTCATCTGCTGATCTAGGATCAATTGTCTTCTTTGTCTTCTCCTTGTCAGTCTTAGGAGTTTTCTTGAACATAAAATTCGAAGGATCCAAGTTATGGCTAAACTACGAAGGGACCTATTGTAGATTAAATACAATTAATACAATGTACTAACATATATAGATCAAAAACACTAAAAATCTACAATATGGAGAACAAAAGTGTACCAGAGCCTCAGATGCTTCTCCAGTAGTCTAAGGAGTGCTCACCATTGATGGAGCAGCTGTGGCTATTACCTATAGAAAAATTGATTAAAGATTAAATATAATTAATTTAATGATAAGTATTGTAGGTTAAATATAATTAATGCAATATATAAAACAAAAGTGTACTGAAGCTTGAGATGCTTCTCCAATACATGGAGGAGGGCTCTCCATTGATGAAGCGGTTATGGATATTTCCTGTATGAAAATGGATAAGATTATAATTTATCACAATTTCACTTGTACACATGCATATAACCATCAAATCAAGAAAATAAGTAGAGATACATACCTCTTCCCTCTCTCGATCCTCAGACGTATCAGGTGCACTCAACAATCCTACAAAGCCCAATGGTTGTTGTATATAAAATAGACAAAAGACACTAATCAATCTACAAATTCCAACTAAGACAATTTCAACCTTTTCAAACAATTGTACAGTAAAAAATGTGTTCAATTACCTTCTTCCCACATTTAGGAATCATTGAGGATTTCTTTCACTGAGGACGAGGCCTAGACATGGAAGGGGTACCCTAAAACAAACAAAATTAACACAAGAGATATTGGTAGATAATATTAAACATAATTTAACAAATTTCAAATTAAATGACTTGCATATTTCATCAAAAGAGTGCATAAAATAAGGTGTACAAAATATGATACCTCATAGCTTTGTAGGCCAAACTCGATCACTGAGAGCATGACATCATGAATGTGGGACATTTGGTCCTCTGTCAACACCTAAAAACAAAAAATTGCCAAGAATTAAAGAGAGTTAGTATATCTTATAATTTTATTTTGAATTCAAAGTACTATTCTATTTTGACATGTTACAAAATTTTTACCTCAGGTGTCAAAGTTGCAGGTGCAATAACTGCGGGAGGAATATCAAATAGTGTATTAACACCCGCTACTACATCCTGGAATGCATATTGTTTGTATCAATTTAAATCGATCTATATATGAAAATTTATTTACATTTACAAATTTTAAGTGATTGATAAATAAAATGTTATAAATTCAAATCAACACACCTGTGTTTGCGGCTGAATAGCAAATAACATGTCCATCATTTCATCCATCAGCACCACATCCTCAGTCATATGGGTCTAACATCTATTCCCGTAAATCATGCACAGATGGGATGTGCATCCATCTGCATTGGCCTCGACATCCATCCTTTCTCATATGCCTGAGAAAGTGGGACACACATGCTCAATGGGCTGACCAGGGCCAGCTGCCTCAGCTAATGGATCATCATCCAGGCCAAGAGGGTGTGCTAACTGTGTCCCATGCTAGATGATTGCATCAGTCAATGTTGTGGCTGTATGAAGAGTCTCTAGCTCCATCAACTCTTCCAGGGCTATTGGGACCATCGCATGCACCTTGGGTTTGGGTGCTAGGGGAGACGACTTTGTGGGTCTAATACCCTACGGGCTCTAGGTCTATCTTGGGCAGAGTCACCACCTCTACCATGAAACTCTCTCATATCAAAATAATTAGGCCGCTCATTGAGGAAAAACTCACAATATACTTTCCTCAAAAAATATAATGGAACCTCAAAATTATTACAAGGTGGTTTGCTAAAGACCATCCACCACCTATTCCAAAAAATATTCTTCATCTGCACATTGGTACACCAATGCATGGGAAACCTCTTTGCATTAAGAGGTAAGGACTCACCTGTTATAGGATCAATAAAAAGAGCACATATTTGTGCTTTACTTAAGTTTTTTCTTTTCACTGCATCATATGATAACCCATCAACATAATAAGTGTGACACCTATCCCTATAGTTTCCCCATTTTGTAATCTAACTTGAAACTACAATGGCACCACTAGCCAATGTTTCTAGGCTAGTGACAAGGGATAAATGATGCTCAAGCTCAAATGTTTTCAATCTAGCAATCAGTCTAGTTATTTTAGCAGTGCTTTTCCCTAACTGATTAAGAAAATCCTCATGTGTAGTTGTTGTATGGTCTAAAGGAGGAGATGGAGGTGTATCCTTAGGGTTTGGCAGTCGTTTTTGTTGTGGGTTTTGAGGTGCATCTTGTTGTGGTTCTAGATTTTCAAAATCTGATATTGGTAACAAAAAAACTAATCAAAATCAATGAATTTAAATTGAAAACGTGAATAAAATTTATCAAATGTGCAAAAAAACAAAAACAAAACGTAACCAGCCTCTTTCCATGGCATCTGGGTGTTAAAATAGGTAGCCTGTGCGCGGTTTGGAAGAAAAAAAATCCTTAAACTTGGTCTCCGTTGTAGGATAAAATGATACAGTTGATTGTGAAAATAAAAATTATTGACAAGGACCGCGTACGCGATCCTTTAGGAACTAAAACCACATACGAGGTCCTAGTTCTTAAAGGACCGCATATGCGGTCTTATTTCCTAAACGACCACATATGCGGTTTTGTCCATTTAGGCTTGGGCACAATGAACCTAACCACGTACATATTTTTTTAAAATTTTAAAACCGCGAACGCAGTTGCTATTTTTTCAACTTTCTTTTGGGTGCGTGTCCACTTTTTTGCACACCATCTTGGTGCACACACACATCCAGAACACTTCAACACTGAGTATTGAAAAACCAATCCTCATACTAGAATCCTTAACTTGATCAAATAACCACATAGCATCATGAAACCAACACTGAATCAACTAGAGATACTTCATTACTGGTCACAAATCCACACTAGCACATCTGCAACATACCAACTGAAACAACCAAACCAACTCTCTACAATACCGAAACACAAGAATATGTTGACATCAACGACAACAACATATCCTAGCAGAAACAATATCCAATAGAGCCTATTTTTATTTACTATGACAATTCAAGTGCAATTAACATTTCTAAGAATCCAGTGTTGCATTCAAAGACTAAACATATATCCATTAAATTTCACTTTTTGAGAGAGAAGGTAAGTGAGAAGAAAGTCAGATTGGAGTATGTGTCTTCTAAGGAACAAATTGCAAATATTTTCATGAAGCCTTTGCCTAAGGATAATTTTGAGTATCTTAGAGGGAAGTTAGGGGTGATTTCCCCTCCTAGTCAAAACTAAGATGCATTTGATTTGCATTAGTTTGGTGCATTTCACAGTCATATCTTGTGATCTGGATTGATCATTGGTGGCTGCTACTCATGAGAAGTAGTCAGTTTTGTGAGTAAGTTTTGTAGTTTGATTGCAAATATGTGCCTTTTCCATTGATGTCAAAGGGGGAGAGAGAGTCATGTGAAAAACTATGAAGAGATTTGGGGGAGAGAGTTATGTGAAGAGATTTTATTTTTCTTTGTCAATGATTATTTTTCACATCACATGTTGTCATCAATGCCAAAGGGGGAGATTCTTGGAAGTTTTGTGAGATTGTTGGAATAATGCTGCAACTATGTTCTTAAGAGATATTTGAGAGATGTGTTGTCAATGATGTCAACATATTTCTCTGTCTGTGTCAGTGATGTAGTGAAGTTCAGTGAGTTGTGTTGTTCAATATGGTGAATATTAGAGTTTTCGGATTAAAGTATTTTCAAATAACTGTATGCACTATAGGAAGAAGTGAAAGAAATGCTCTGTTTAATAAAGGCATTGTAAGATTTAATATATGCATTGTTCTGCATAGCAAATGCGCTAAACTGATTGTTTCTAGTGAGTAACTGTTGCATTTGTTTGAAACATTTGCTGCTGGTTAAACATCATGTGAGCATTTGCCTTTTCTGTTTCCAGCCCCTTCAAGCACACCACGTGAACTTGGAGATGTGGAGGTCTGCATGAAGATTTTTTGAGTTATGGGTATTTGTGTTGTGGTTGGTTTTTCAGTTGTTCAATGGTGATAGTGTTCAATATTTTGATCTGCATTGTAATATCTTGTTCTGCAGATTTGAAGATATGTTTAGGATGTTGGTATGTATCCTCAATTCAAGTGGTTCATGGTTTGGAGGTCCACAAGTTATTTTTCAAGGTTGGCAGTCATTGTAGTTAGTGTTCCTAAGGTTTGGTATGATGATGCTGATGATTCTAGTAATTTGTGTTAGTGTGGATGTTGTTGTGGTAATTCATGATGCTTGTGGATGTTTCTAGATCATGCCTTATGTGTTGGTGGTCCACATTGATCGTTGAGCTTGTAATTGATGATTTTCTTTGGTATATTGGTGTTCTTCATGTTCTTTGCTGACTGGATGTTCGAGGTATAATTTTTGGATGTGTATCATGTTTGATGTGATGATTTAGGTCGATGCTATGTCTTTTCCGACATTGTTTTGGTCCGCATGTGATAATTTGTATCTGATCAATAGCTATATCATTGTAATTATTTTATGTGTGTTGAGTCGACCTTGTTGATCTTTGCAAGGTTGATGTCATGTATAAATAAATGTAATAATCGTGTGTGAGGTATGGAAGAGTGTTTATATGTGAGTGAATAATGTATTGATCTTTCGGAAGTAGAAAAGAAGTATGAAGAAGAAAATGAAATTTGTTATGTGCTTAACCGGAACTGTAACCAGGCATTAAGGATGCTATTTCTTAGTTCATGATTTCTAGAAGTAATCTGTAATTGTTTGTAAGGCAATGAGCCTTCCCTAGGTTGTAACCCTTTTTTTATTTTTGAGCAATGAGCTTTAGGTAGTGTGCCTTAATGCATGTGCATTCCTCATTCAAATACTTCTAATAGAGTATACCTACTTTGTGGGTTTATCCCCACCGTGGTTTTTCCCCTAACATGGTTTCCACGTCAAAAATCTTGGTGTTATGTGTGTTCATGTATGTTGATGATGTTGGAAATATGTTGGATTTGGTTAAGTGTTGTCATTGATGTCAACACTATATCCCGGTTGGAGACTATCTCGATTGGACCTATCCCGATTAGCCTTGGTGATCATCTTGGTTTTGGCTATGATTCTGATCCGGTACGATCATATCTCTGGAATTGGTTTTGGATGCTTACTTTGGATGGTTATTTGTTTGCCATATTCTCTTGGTTCATGTTTTGGTGCTTCGATTGTTGGCATTTTGAGTTTGTTGGTATTTTGCATAGAGATTGCATTAATGATATGTCATCATTGATGTCAATTGTACTGGTAATGGTATTCATGTTATTCCTAGTATTGTTGTTTTTGATATTGGCTAGTAACCGATAAGAAGAGTTGTGTGGAAGATGTTGTAAACCGGTATGTAAAGTTTGTGAATTGAATCGGTGAACCAGTGTAAAGGGTTAAACCTTTCTATGCATTGTAACCGGTAAAACCTATCAGCTGTTAAACCCTAACTGATCGAGTTTGCTAGTTTATTATCTGATGAGCGGTAATGATGAAGACACATGTGATCATTGTATGAGGATGAATTCAAAATTGTTTTGGCGCGTTTTCTTATTGTCTAGGGAAGGAGCAAAGTGGATTGCATTTAATGTACAGTGTGTGATGAGTTACAAAGTCCAATGGAGCGATGATCATGGAGAGATTGGATTTTTCTTGAAGAATGGGAAGAGATTGTCATGATTTCTAACGGTCAAGATTGAATCAACTTGTTTGTAATCTTGATGATAAGAATTAAGTTTTTGTTGTGTTACTGACCTAATTGATTACTATCTAAGGTCGATGAAGTTGTTTGTAAAGTTTGTTGGCAAGATTGATGAAAACCCGTTGAGTGTGTAGTTGCCCAACTAGTGAATGGATCTACACTTTCAGTGAAGGCAGATTGAAGCTTAGAAGGATCTGATCAAGCAAATATAGTGCTACTAAGACATATCAAGAAAACCTGTTGTTTTCTAACAATTACAGCAAAAGTAAAATCCCTTAACCGGGTAAGCTCTAACAAGCTTGGTTACTCATTAAATCCTCTAGCAAGGTGGTCCATTAGCTTGGATTTTTAAATCCTCCAGCGAGGTTACTCCTAACAGGGTATTGTGCTTTTCATCAAGGCATATTTGTAAATCCCTTAACCGGGTAATTCCTAACCGGAATTAGTTCTTAACAGGTAAAGCTTTAATAGGCTTGGCTCCTAACAAGGCAAACTTCAAAAAGAGTTCAGATAACTATCCTTGTGAGTCCTATCTCACCGTGGTTTTTACCTATTTGGGTTTTCCACATATAAACATTTGTGTCAAGTGGTTAATGCTTTTGTGGTTGTGATCTTATTTGTTGATTTGGTTAATTACTGATAAGGTATGTTAAGTAGAAGCATTAAGAGATGAATATGTTAAGTTATGATTAAGCATTGTTGATGTTTACAAGATTGAAGTTGTCTATTGTTAAAGTTGTCATAATAGTTAAACCGGTTTATGTCAAGTATTCTTATGAATATTGATCTTGACTGAGATATGTTTACTTTGTTTGACTGAGCTTGAGTTTGGGAACTTTGTATCAGTTTTTCAATATACTGATTCACCCCCCCTCTCAGTATTCTACCACATACTTATTTTTTCATCATACCATCAATTGGTATCAGAGCATCTCAGGTCTTGTTAATCTAAAAGCCTAACAGCTAGAGGAAAAGATCTTGTAGATCATGATGAAGAAAGAAGATTCAAAGCTAAACAAAGATAACTATAGAATATGGAGTGACAAAATTAAGATTTACATTAAGAGTCTTGGTAGTCAATATTGGGATCATATAGAAAATAAGTATACTACACCTACTGGACCCCTGACTGATGATCAAAAGAAAGAACAACAAGAAAATCACTAGGCATTAGAAGCTATTATCAGTCCACTGTCTGATGCTGAATATGTAGATGTTCATGGTCTTGAAACTGCATATGAAGTATGGAAGAAATTAGAAGAGATTTATAGCGGTGATGAACATGTTAAGATTGCCAAAGAGGAGAGTTTAAGAGGAAAATTTGATGACATGAGAATGTCTGAAGGTGAGAATATCCAGAAGTACGGTCAAAGGATTAAAGAGATAGTTGGTGAGACAAAGAGTGCAGGAGGGAAAGTGGAAGATGCCACAGTAATCAGTAAGGTACTAAGAACCCTACTACCGGTCTATGCTATTCGGGTTGCAGCTATTTAGGAGTTGAAATCCATTGACAAGACAAAGGTAACTCTTGACTCTATTATTGGAAAACTTACTGCTTTTGAACTAAATGGCTATGATGGTAGTGTACAGAAATCAAAATATGCATTTAGAGCTTTTGTCTCTAACCCATCTATGAGAAGAAGTAGAGATACCGACCATAAATATGAATCTAGATCTAGCAGAGATGCTGAAGATGAAGACAACTTAGTGGAACTTGAAGCATTGTTGGCAAAACGAATTCCTAGAGGCACTGGTAAATATAGAGGTAAGCTATGTTTAAAATGTTTTGCATGCAACAAGATTGGTCATATAGCAGCAAACTACCCTAATGGTGAAAATGAATACAAGAGAGACAAATTTAAGAAATACAAGGGTAAAGGCAAGATAGATTGTCTTGTAGCTATTGACATTGGTAACTGATGAAGAATCTGATGATGATGCTAGTGAAGATATTGTGTTTGTAACTATTAAGGAAGAAATATTAGATAAGAAGGCACTAGTATCCAGAATGGATAACTCTGATGATTGGATCATTGATAGTGGTTGTTCACATCACATGACCGATGATCAGAGAAAATTTCTTTCCCTGAAGGAATTTGATGGCGGTGTTGTCTGATTTGGCAATGACTCACCCTATATGGTTAAAGGTAATGGAGTTATTTATCTTAATGGGAAGAGCAGTGCCGATGATGTCTATTGGGTTGAAGGCCTAAAGTACAATCTGTTAAGTGTGGCACAACTTAATGACAGAGGATACCCACTGAAGTTTAGAAATAGAATGTGCAAAATCTTTGACAACAAAGGTGAATCGATTGCAATTGGGAAACAAACCAGAGGTAATCTATTTCATCTCAATCCTAAAGTTAGAAATTGTTTGATTGCAAAAATAGATGATAACTGGCTTTGGCGTAGGAGATTTTGTCATATAAATTTTGACAATATTATTAAAGTAAGCAAGTCTAAGAATGTAAGAGGTCTGCCTTAGCTAGACAAACCAGTTAATGCTCTTTGTAAAGAATGTCAACTAGGACAGATGACTTCTTCAAATTTTAAGAGAAAGTCCTTCTCAGCAGAGCACTTGTTAGATTTGGTTCATACAGACCTATGTGGACCAATACGAACAAGAAGCATTCAAGGTGACAAATACTTCATGATCTTCACTAATGATTGTTCAAGGATGATGTGGGTCACATTCTTGAAGGATAAGAATGAAGATTTTGGTAAATTCAAGGCATTCAGAGCCTTAGTTGAGAAAGAGAGTGGCAAAAAGATAAATGTCTAAGAATAGATCAAGGTGGTGAATTCACTTCTGTAGAGTTCACTAAATATTGTGATGATAATGGTATCAAGCAACAACTTTCTACACCAAGGATACCACAACAAAATGGTATAGCAGAGAGAAACAATCGGTCAGTGGTTGAAGCCGCTAGAACTATGTTGATACAAGGAGGTGTATCAAAAACATTTTGGAAAGAAGCTGTAATAATAGTACACAATGAACCGAGTTCTGGTAAAAAGAGGCAAGGACAAGATCCCATATGAGCACTGGTATGAGAGATCACCTGATGTTAGTTATTTTAAGATATTTGGAAGCAAATGTTTTATTAAAAGAGGTGATTACATAAGCAAGTTTGAAGCTAAGAGTGATGAAGGCATATTTATTGGCTATTCCACCAAGAGTAAGGCCTATAAATGCTTCAACAACTAGACACAGAAAATTGTTGAGAGTGCTGATGTTTGTGTAGATGAATGTCTTGAAATTTCAGAAGGAACCAATTCTGAGAAAAAGGATGAACATTTTTCTTTTGGAACCTGAAACTATTAAATCAGAAACCAGTAAAGCAAATCCCGATCTACTTGTTCAACCAGAAAAAATAAATTTAGAAGGAGATGACAATGAAGAAGCTAAATTTGAAGAGAATGATCATGGTATTCCTAGGTATGTGAGACTGAATCACTGTTCTGAACAGATAATTGGGGATAAGTATGCTGGAGTACTAACTAGAAGGAGAATAAGAGAAAACTCTTGCATGATATCCACCTTTGAACCTAGAAATGCTAAGGAGGCATTTGGTTATGATCATTGGGTGAAAGCTATGGAGGAGGAGTTGGATCAAATTGAGAAGAACAACACTTGTACCCTGGTACACCGACCGGTAAACAAGAATGTTATAGGTACTAAATGGGTGTTCATAAACAATCTAAATGAAGATGGTGTTGTAATTCACAATAAGGCAAGATTAGTATGCAAAGGTTATGCACAAGAAGAAGGAGAAGACTATGGAGAAACTTTTGCACCAGTAGCAAGACTAGAAGGTGTCATAACACTACTTGCATTTGCATCTCATAAGAATTTTAAGGTATACTAGATGGATGTCAAGTCCACATTGTTGAATGGGATACTGGAAGAAGAGGTTTATATAGAGCAGCCTGATGGTTATGCATTGACAGATAAGGAAGACATGGTATGCAAATTGCATAAAGCTTTGTATGGATTAAATCAGGCACCCAGAGCATGGTATGAATGACTTCATACTTATTTGATGAAGATAGGCTTTGCTAGAACTAGTGATGACAACAACATTTATCTCAAGTATGTTGGAGATGATATACTGGTCAGTGAAGTATTTGTAGATGACATTATATTTGGAGGTAATGATGACATGAGTAATTGTTTTGCAGATTAAATGAAGAATGAATTTGAGATGTCATTAGTAGGGGAAATAAAAAATTTCATAGGCTTACAGATACATCAGATGAAGAATGGTATTTTCATTACTCAATCCAAGTATGTGAAAGAGGTTTTGAAGACTTTCAGTATGAGTGACTGTAAACCAATTGGAACCATAATGGTTACAAGTTGTAAATTGTCCAAAGAAGATGCATCTAAGTCTGTAGATGAAAAGGAATACAGGTCAATGATTGGCAAATTACACTATGTTGTTCACAGTCGACCAGATATTGCCCATGCAATTGGTATTGTTGCTAGATTTTAGAAGAATCCAAAGGAGGCACATCTGATGGCAACTGAGAGAATATTTAGATCTGAAAGGTACTGTTGACTATGGATTAAGGTATCCATATGGTGGATATTTTGACTTGAAAGCATACACAGATATTGATTGGGCAGGAAATATTGATGATCAGAAGAGTACTACCAGTGGAGCATTCTTTCTAGGAGGAAGGCTAGTCTCATGGAGTAGTAAAAAGAAGAGTTGCACTTCACAATCTACTACTGAAGCTGAGTATGTAGCAACTTCTATGAATTGCACACAAGCTATGTGGATGAAGCACATTTTGGAAGGTTTGAAGATAAAAAACTTAGAAACTATAAAGATTTTGTGTGATAATACAAGTGCAATAAACATTTCTAAAAATCTTGTATTACACGCAAGGACTAAGCACATTGAATTGAAATATCACTTCTTGAGGGAAAAAGTTCAAACTAAAGATGTTATCTTGGAGCATGTTTCTACCAAGGAGCAGCTTCCAGATATCTTTACCAAACCTCTTCCTAAGATTACTTTCGAGTATTTTAGAAGTCAATTAGGGGTTGTCCCTCTTCATGAAGTTAGTTGAGCATGATGTTGATTGCATCAGTCTCTGAATCACTTGCAGAATTTTACATGGATTGATGAAGAAGTGGATGTATTCCATAGGGGGAGCATCAAGTTGTAGAATGATGTTGATGCACAGTGAGAGAAGAGTTGCATGTTTTACTTTCACTTTGGCATTGCTGTCAAAGGGAGAGAAGAATTATGTGTCATTAGGTGAATACTTGGTAAATTAAACCAAGATTCCTATTCACCAACGGCAGGCTGAAGACACATAGAGAAAGGTGAATACTTGGTAATGTAAACCAAGATTCCTATTCACCAATCTCAGTAGCAATCAGAGGCGTTGATATTTGTATTGCCATCAATGCTAAAGGGGGAGATTGTTGGCATTTTGAGTTTGTTGTTATTTTGCATAGAGATTGCATTAATTATATGTTATCATTTATGTCAATTGAACCGGTAATGGTATTCATGTTATTGCTGATATTGTTGTTTTTGATATTGGCTAGTAACTGGTAAGAAGAGTTGTGTGGAAGATGTTGTAAACCGGTATGTAAAGTTTGTGAATTGAACCGGTGTAAAGGGTTAAACCTTTCTATGCATTGTAACCGGTAAACCCTATCAGCTATTAAACCCTAACTGATTGAGTTTGTTGGTTTATTATCTGATGAGCGGTAATGATGAAGACACGTGTGATCATTATATGAGGATGAATTCAAAATTGTTTTGGTGTGTTTACTTATTGTCTAGGGAAGGAGAAAAGTGGATTGCATTTAATGCACAACGTGTGATGAGTTACAAAGTCCAATGGAGCGGTGATCATGGAGCGGTTGGAATTTTCTTGAAGAATGTGAAGATATTGTCATGATTTATAATGGTCAAGATTGAACCGACTTGTTTGTAATATCGATGATAAGAATTAGGTTTTTTTTATGTTATCGACCTAATTGATTTCTATTTAAGGTCGATGAAGTTGTTTGTAAAGTTTGTTGGCAAGATTGATGAAAACCTATTGAGTGTGTAGTTGCCCAACCAGTGAATAGATCTACACTTTGAGTGAAGGCAGATTGAAGCTTAGAAGGATCTAACCAAACAAATATAGTGCTACTTAGACAGATCAAGAAAACCTATTGTTTTCTAACAATTACAGTAGAAGTAAAATCCCTTAACCGAGTAAGCTCTAACAAGCTTGGTTACTCATTAAATCCTCTAACAAGGTGGTCCATTATCTTGGATTCTTAAATCCTCCAATGAGGTTACTCCTAACAGGGTATTGTGCTTTTCATCAAGGCATATTTGTAAATCCCTTAACTGGGTGATTCCTAATCAGAAATAGTTCTCAACATGACTTATTGTAAAGTTTTAACAGGCTTGGCTCCTAACAGGGCGAACTTCAAAAGAGTTCAGATAGCTATCATTGTGAGTCCTATCTCACTGTAGTTTTTACCTATTTGGGTTTTCCACGTATAAACATTTGTGTCAAGTGGTGAATGCTTTTATGGCTGTGATCTTATTTGTTGATTTGGTTAATTTATGATAAGGCATGTTAAGTAGAAACATTGAGAGATGAATATGTTAAGTTATGATTAAGAATTGTTGATGTTTACAAGATTGAAGTTGTTTACTATTAAAGTTGTCATAATAGTTAAACCGGTTGATTTCAAGTATTCTTATGAATATTGATCTTGACTGAGATATGTTTACTTTGTTTGACTGAGCTTGAGTTTGGGAACTTTGTATCAGTTTTTTAATATACTGATTCACCCCCCCTCTTAGTATTCTATCGAATACTTATTCTTTCATCATACCATCATTGATAACTATCGCTTATGTTCCCGGTTGGTATTTCCCGGTGCTGGTTAGCTTTACCGATAAGTGATATTTGGTGTTTTGGTCAGACAATTTTGGTCCGGCTTATGGAATCGGTTTCTATCATGCTGAAGGTGCTTCTTGATCATATTCCAAGTGTTTGGTGACTTTGTATTGGCTGGCGTGCTATTATGGTGGTTCTATTTGGATCTGGTTAGACTTTATGTGTTACTTTACTAAGGGTTTCTACCGGTTGGTGAAGCGTGTTGGGTTTTGGTCTTAGCAGAATTTTCGACGGATGGAATTGTTTGGTTACTTGATTTAGGTCCATGCTATGTAATGAAAATCATAATATTAGTCTAATGATACTGTGTAATGTAATTTTTGTTATTATAGGTTTATGGGTTTAGGGTTTAGCCGACCTTGTCAATAAGGTTGATGATCTATATTTATAGGTGACTTATTCATGTAATTTACATATCGATGGATGGATGGGATCAGTGGTTGTGTTTGCATTATCAGAGGAAGGTTTATTTGTGAACAAGTGATATATCATTCGGTGAAGGTTTTTGTATTGTAGGGCAGACGTTTATGCTTAACCAAAACTATATCAAGCATTAGGAGATGTTACTTTCATAGTTCATTCTTTTTCGATTATAGTCTGATGTTTTTGTAAGTTAGTGAGACTTGTTTTTGTGATGAGCAGTGATCTCTAGGTGGTTGGCCTGATTGCAAGTACAATCCCCATTGTAATTTCATATACTAATGCAGAAGTATTATCTGATTGTGGGTAGGGTTTCAGACCATAGTTTTCCCCTTTATCGAGTTTTCCACGTCAAAATATTGGTGTTGTGTGTATTATGCTTTCATGTTCTATTCTTCATTGTGTTGGTTTCTTTGTGCTCTGAATTATTGGTTTTGATATGCATAAGTTCTGATTTCTAATGGTAAACTGATTCACCCCCTCCATGCTCAAAGTCATCCCTCTCCGGCAAAGCAGGAAAGATTTTATAGCAGCCATAAACCTGAACCATTAACTCGGCGATCACTTTATTTATCCCAATGAGGAAGGCCCTCTCAGTTTACTCCCGGTATCATATCTATCTAACAATTGGTATCAGAGCAAGGTCCTCTCTTCAAAAGCTTAACCGATTGAGGAGATTCGATGGCAACTACATCTAGTTATACATTCATTCCCTATCAGAAGGAGAGTCCCAGATTTGATGGTACAAATTACAAAATATGGAAGGAGCAAATGAAGTTTCATCTCAGATGTCTTGGAGCCAAATTTTGGGAGATAGTGGAGAAAGGATATATACCTCATGATCCTAATTATGGAACACCGACACCTGTTGATGAGCAAAAGAAGGTTGAAAATTATGTCAAAGCAAAAGAAGCATTGTTAAGCACCCTATCTGATGAAAAGCTATTGAATTTCACAGATTTGGAGAATGCAAAGTTGATTTGGACAAATATTGAAACTCTTTATGAAGGCGACCAGGCTATGAAGATTGTAAAACTTGAAGGTTTCCGGGTAAGGTATGAAACTTTGAAGACGGATGAAGATGAGAAGATAAGTTCTTTCATAGATAGAGTAAAGGAGATTGTTATGGGAACCAAATGCTGCAGTGGATCAGCTAGTGAGGATGAGATAGTGTCAAAGGTTTTGAGAGTTCTACCTCTGACTTTTAAGATGAAGGCTACTGCAATCAATGAACATCAGACAATGTCAAGTACCCCTGTTACCAGAGATACACTGCTTGGGAAATTGACTGATTTTGTGCTTGAAGAGCATGGAGATCAGAGTGCTACTAAAACTGAGACTGCATTTAAAGCATCTTCCTTCGGTAAGAAAAAGATAGATTGGAAGGAGATGTATGCTAAATATATGGAGGACATTGAAAGAGAAGAAAGAGAACTTGAAGAGCTGGAAGCCCTGATTGCTAGAAGAACTCCTAAAGGACCAGCTGGAAGTAAGTATGAAGGAAAAGTCCCCTTTAAATGTTTTTCATGCAATAAGATTGGTCATTTTGCTTCTAGATGCCCTGAAAGAGATGCTAGGAATCATGAAAGATTTGTGAAGAGTTATAAGCCTAATCCAAAATATCAGAACATACCTAGATTCATAAGGAATAAAGATAAATCATGCTATTATGGTAGTGATGATTATTTTGGTATTACTTGATGATGATGATGATGATAAACCTGTGAGTGGAACCAGTAATGGAGCTTACTCCAGTAAGGACTAGGTTTTTATTGCTATCAAGGATGATTCTTCGGAACCTGTCATCGAAACAACTCATACTGAGGAAAAGGATTTAGCTGCTAAAATTGAAGAAAAGGATGAATGGGTTATAGATAGTGGATACTCACATCACATGACTGGTGATAAGAGAAAATTTCTATCACTACAAGAATTTGATGGCGGATTAGTCAGATTTGGAGACAATAAGGCATGTAGGATCAAAGGCAAGGGAACAATATCATTGGATGGTAAGACTAACACTAATAATGTTTCTTATGTTGAAGGCTTAAAGCATAATCTTTTAAGTGTAGGTCAGATGGTGGATAGAGGATTTCATTTACAATTCAAGGATGGTAAATGTAAGATCATCAATAGATCTGGATTGGAAATTACTTCTGGAACTCAGACCAATGGAAACATGTTTCATTTGAACTCTGGTGAGAAAGCTTGCTTGATTTCTCAGATTGATGAAAGCAAGTTATGTCATAAGAGGACGTGTCATGTAAATTTTGATTGTATAGTGAAGATCAGTTCAACACAGGCTGTCAGAGATCTGCCCAAAATTGTCAAACCTCATAATCCGGTATGTAGAGAATGTCAAATGGGTAAGCAAGTCATAACTTCTTTTAGAAGCATACATGATAAATCTAATGTAATTCTTGATTTTATTCATACTGATTTGTGTGGACTAGAAAGGACTAAATTTTTTCAAGGTGATAGATACTTTATGTTACTTATTGATGATTATTCTAGATTGATGTGGGTAGCATTTTTGAAAGAAAAATTTGAAGCTTTTGAGAAATTCAAAATCTTTAAAGCTATGGTTGAGACTGAGACAGGACTGAAGATAAAGTGTTTGAGATCAGATCAAGGCGGTGAGTTTACATCCGGTGAATTCAACAACTTTTGTGAAAAGAATGGAATCAAAAGACAACTTTCTGAACCTAGGACTCCACAACAAAATGGATTGGTGGAAAGGAAGAACAAAACCATATTGGATGTGGCAAAGACTAGGATGACAGAAGTTAAATTGTCTGATATTTATTGGAGGGAAGCTATCAATACAATTGTATACTCTTTCAACATATTACACATAAAAGGTGATACCGGTAAGACTCCTTATGAATTATGGTTTGTTCATACTCCTACTATCAGATATTTCAAAAATTTTGGAAGTAAATGTTACATTAGAAGAGATGATGCATTGGGAAAAATTGATCCTAGAAGTGATGAAGGAATATTTTTGGGTTATTCTACTAAGAGAAAAGCATATAGATGTTATAACAAAATATTGAATAGGATAATAGAGAGCACAAATGTCAAGGTGGATGAACATGGCAGTAATCAGATCAGATCTTATGACTGTGGACCAGAAGAATTTATTAGACTTGAACTAGTAATGCATGAATCTTCTCAGAACAGTGAACCTTTCCCTCTGGTAACATCAAAAAACTCAACTGTGACAGAGGAACAACATAAAGAGTCAGTAAATCAAGAAAATTCAAAGACTCCCAGGTATGTGAAATTAAATCATTTTGAAGATCAGATCATTGGGGATTGTTGCATGGTGTACGCCCTTGCTTTCCTTGTGTTGTGCATCGCAGTGCTCAGGCTTGTGTCATGGCTTAACTGCCTCCTATGGATTAAGTTTGTTTCATGGCTTAGCAAGAAACAATCATGTACTTCATTATCTACTGCTGAAGTGAAATATGTAGCTGCTGCTACCAATTGTACTCAAATTTTATGGATGAAACAAATGTTAAAAGATATAAGGGTAAGTTATGATGAGCCTAGAATTATTCACTATGATTATACTACTGCTATTGATATGTCAAAGAATCCGGTATTTCATTCCAAATCTGAATATATTTCTATAAGGTAAAATTTCTTGAAGGAAAAGGTTGAAGCAAAGGAAGTCACTTTAGTTTATGCGCCTACTAAGGAGAAGATTGCAAATATTCTAACTAAATCATTGCCTAAAGATACTTTTGAATATCTCAGAGATCAGATGGGGGTTACCAACCCCCCGGAAGAGACTTAGAGATGCGGGAATGCAACAATCCGGTAATCTTATCAGATATTTTCTTTGATTCGGGTTGATGAAATGATGCTACTACTGAGGGGGAGTAGTCAACTATTTGGTTCAGTATTTTTGACTTGGTATCCGTCCTTTGTCATTGATCTCAAAGGGGGAGAGGTGGTATTCATATGAAAATCAATCATATCTTTGAGGGGAATTGTTGGCATTCCTTGGCACTTGGATTTTTTTCACATTCAGTGTTTCCATCAATGGCAAAGGGGAAGATTGTTGGCAATATGCTGGATTTGGTTAAGTGTTGTCATTGATGTCAACACTATATCCCAATTAGTTTTGGTGGTCATCTTGGTTTTGGCTATGATTCCGATCTAGTATGATCACATCTCTAGAATCAATTTTGGATGCTTACTCTAGATGGTTATTTATTTTCCATATTTTGTTGGTTCATGTTTTGGTGCTCCAGTAACTATCGCTTATGTTCCCAGTTGATATTTCTTGGTATCGGTTAGTGAAAGGAAATACAAGAGCAAGGAAAGAATAATAAAATCCAAGTAAGTTTATTGATAAAGTAAATGTTACCAAGAGAAATGCAAAAAACCTTGGAGCAATCACCCAAATGTGAAGAAGGAGGCACAAGAACTTTTGAAAGGGGAAAAAAAAAGAAAAACCCCTTGTGATATTATGAATGAGGCAATGCCTAAAATGTGTGTGTGTGTGTGTGTGTGTGTGTGAGTGAGAGAGAGAGAGAGAGAGAGAGAGAGAGAGAGAGAGAGAGAAGCTCTTTACAATAATTTCATTAAGAAGAAATGAGAGAGGAGACATCTCTTAAATAGAGATGAGGAGAGGAGTTACAAAGTAACTCCCAAATCTATGAATGCCACCATTCATAAAATGTGTGTGCCATGTGTCCACATCCTCTTATGGAGGAAATCTAATATTCCTTAATAAAGGAAAATAAAAGAAATGACTTGTCCTCACACATGTACTAGAGGACAAATTACATGTAGGAATTCCAAAGGAATATCCTAAACTAAATACAAATAAACCTAAGCCCAGTAAAGATTAAATATTCTAACAACCCCCCTTAAGCTTTACTTTGGGAGTTTACATCAAACCCTTCAATGGGTTGCAAGCCAATATTTTTACAATGAAATTGGAACTTTTCTTTACAAAGTGGCTTGGTCAAAATATCTACAACTTGGTCTTCCCCCTTGCAATAAAGGAGTGAAACTTTCTTGTCTTCAATTTGTTCTCTAATAAAGTGGTGTTGGAGAGCAATGTGTTTTGTCCTTTCATGTAAAACTGGATTTTTAGCCAAGGCAATGGCACTTTGGTTGTCACAATACAATTGAGTTGGTTCGTGTTGAGGTAGACCCAAATCTTCAAGTAGCCTTCTAAGCCACAAGACTTATTTGGAAGCATTAGTGCATCCTTTGTACTCAACTTCAGTGGATCCAAGAGAGGTAGATTGTTGCTTTTTACTATTCCAAGAAATTGCTCCTGAACCAACAAAAAAACAATAACCACAAGTAGATTTTCCATCATTAGGATCTCCACCTAGATCAGAATCTGTAAAACCTTTTAAAGTAAAATTAGAATTTGCATCATAAAACAAACCTACATTAATAGTCCCTTTAATATATCTTAAAATTCTTTTAGCAACTTTAAAGTGTGTTTGTTGAGGTTTAGACATGAATCTTGAAACCAAACCAACACTATAAGCAATATCTGGCCTAGTAAGAGTTAAATAGTTCAAACTTCCAACTAATTGTCTATACAAAGTAGGATCAACAAGAGGAGTTTTCTTATCAAGCATTAACTTAGTGCCTAATTCAATAGGAATTGAAACATGGTGAGCATCATTCATTTTAAACTTATCGATGAGATCTTGAGCATATTTACTTTGAGATAAGAAAATTCCTTTAGAGGTTTGCCAAATTTGCATTCCTAAGAAATAATGTAAAAGACCTAAATCAGTCATTTGAAATTTTTGATTAAGTTGAAACTTAATATCAGAAATCAAAGTATTGGAACTTGAAGTAAGAATCAAATCATCTACATACAAGATAATAATGATAATATCATCTTCACTATGTTTAATACACAAGTTAGGATCATTTTTACTTCTAATAAAGCCTTGAGAAAGAAAGAATGCATTAATCTTTGAATACCACTCCCTAGGAGATTGCTTTAATCCATAAATTGATTTCTTTAATTACAAACTAAGTGTGCATTACCTTCTTTAATAAAACCAGGAGGTTGAGACATATAAATTTCCTCATGTAAATCACCATTAAGAAAAGCACTTTTAACATCCATTTGGTGAATAGGCCAATTCATTCTAGAAGCTAAAGCAAGCACAAGTTTAATTGTAGGCATTTTAGCAACATGAGCAAAAGTTTCAGTATAATCTAAGCCTTCAATTTGAGAAAAACCTCTAGCAACTAATCTAGCTTTAAATTTACTAACTTGATTATTAGCATTCAATTTGGTTTTATAAAGCCACTTTCAAGAAACAAGATTTCTACCATGAGGCAAGGGAACTAAATCCCAAGTTTGGTTAGAAATTAAAGTATCATATTCTTCCTTCATTGCTTTTTGCCAATGTGGTTGATTTTTAGCTTGATCAAATGTTTTAGGATCATTAGAATTCATAATAGTAGTCATTAAAGCATAATTACAATAATTAACTCTTCTAGCTTGAAGTCTATCCATTATAGCTAAGTATTCATCACTATCTTGAATTACAGATTTAAACCATTTAGGTCTTCTTTTAGAAGTAATGGATTCATCACTAGAAGAAGAGTCATGAGTAGTAGAGTTATTATTATCATCATCACTATCACTATAAGGAATAGAAAGAGATGCATGAGGAGTAGGGTTAAGAGAAGGATGTTGGTCCTCCACAAGCACAACTTTGCTTTGACTAAGTTCATCATCCTCCACTTTAGAACAATCATGAATGCCTTTTTCTGCAATACAAACATCTCTTGCAACTTTTACCTTGCTAGTAATAGGATTGTAAACTCTATAACCTTTAGTATTTTCATCATAACCAACAAAAAATAAAAGGAGAAGATTTAGCATCTAATTTTTTTCTTTTCTCCTTAGGTTTGTGAACATAAGCTATGGAACCAAAAATTCTTAAATTCTGCAAATTGGGCTTTCTACCAGACCAAGCTTCTTCAGAAGTTTTATCCTTTAAGGCTTTGGTTGGTGTTCTATTAATTAAATAGGTTGCACAAGCCATAGCTTCAGCCCAAAACTTGTAATCCATATTTTTTGCATGCAATAAACATCTAGCCATTTCAACAATTGTCCTATGCTTCCGTTCTGCCACACCATTTTGTTGTGGTGTATAAGGAACGATAAGCTCATGTTTAATTCCAAAAGATTTCAAATAAGCATTAAATGCATTATTGACATATTCTCTTCCATTGTCAGTACAAAGAATCTTAGTTTTAGAACTAGATTGCCTTTCTACAAACATATGAAATCCAGTAAACACATCAAGCACTTGATCCTTACTATGAAGGAAATATATCCATGTTCTCCTTGAAAAATCATCAACAAAGGTAAGAACATACCTTGAACCTTGGATGGAGGGATTCTCCATGAGACCCAAGAGATCACTATGAACTAAATGCAATTTAGTATATGCCCTCCAAGATTGACCATGAGGAAAGGGTTCCCTATGCATCTTACCACTCATGCAACCATTGCAAACAATTTGAGAAGGAACAATAGTAGGCAATCCATCAACCATATTTGCTTTTTGCATCATTGAAATATAATCAGAGTTGATATGGCCAAGTCTTTCATGCCATATAGTAAAATCAACAGTAGTAAGCAAGGAATACTTTGGAGGAGCAAATTCATAGAACTTGAATAAGTTATCACTATCCAGTTCATCAGTAGCAATAACATGATTAGTTTTGGGATCAATGATATAACATATGCCCCTATAAAAGTTAATCTTATAATCTTGACAAAGTTTAGGAACTGAAATCAAATTTGATTTTAATTCAGGAACATAAAGAACATCATGTAATTTCCCATTAGGAACATTCACATCACCAATAGCTTCAACTTTGCAACTATGATTATTAGCTAATTGAACAGGAATATTAGAAGTATCAGGATGCAAAGATTCAAAACATTCTTTATGAGAGGTAACATGTTGAGATGCACCAGAATCAACAATCCACTCAAGTGGTTGAGAAACATTATAAGTACATGTAAATGCATGACGAGATGAGTTACCATTATTATTACCTTTCTTATAATGAGGTTTATGTTGTTGATTATTTTGATTATTTTGGTTCATGGGCTTTTTACCATTTTGCTTCTTAAAACAATTATTAGTAATATGTCCATCTTTCCCACAATATGTGCAATGGGGTCTTGTTTGAGAATTATTCCTTTGATTATTGTACGTATTATTATGATTATTATTATGAGAATTGTTATGATAGGATTTAGAATGAGATTGATAATTAGAAGATTTGTGATTATTATTATGATTATGATTATTATTATTGGATCTAAAATTATTATTATGATTTTGATTTTTAGACATAAAAGCATGCTCACTACTTTTAAGAGTATCAAATTGAATTAATTTAGCTTCCTGTTGACGCAATAAATTACAAAAAAAATCATAAGTTAACTGAGTAGCTAAGCTAGGAATAGCAAGTTGAGCATGAATATTCGTAATAAATTGTTGAAATTGACGAGGAAGACATTTTTTAAGAATAAGATGAATTAAACGTAAATCAGCTAGATTAACTCCTAAACCAGTTAATTGACTATTAACAGAATCAAACTTTAATAAGAATTCATCCATAGTTTTAAAATCCGTATACCTGAGATCTTCGAGTTGATCTTGAAGCTGAATTTTTCGGGATTCATTTGAGCTATCATAAGTTGTTTTAAAAATTTCCCAAGCTTCATACGCTTTTGTACAATTTCCAATTAAAACATACAAATCAAGAACCATTGAAATACCAATTAAACCTAGTGCTTCCTCATTTTGAGCCTTCCATCTATCTTGGTCGGCTTGAGGAGCAGTTGAAGCAGGCTCAAAGGTTTTATTAGTAGAAACATCCAAAAGGTGCTTGAAACGAAAAATAAAGGAAATATGTGTTTTCCATGAATGATAATTAGTGCTATTTAATTTAATTTCAGGAATTAATGTAGACATTATAACAAAATAATGAACAAATTAAGATTAGTATTGAAAAAAATACCCCTTGAATTAAAATCGAAAAAAAAAAAAAAAAAATTAACCTCCTTGATTTAAAATAAACCAAATTTGAATTTATTTTTTTTTTAAATAACAATTTTTTATAAAAATACCAAAAAAATATCAATTTTCAAAGTTTTAATAAAAAAGTTAAATTTTAAAAAAACTTTAATTTCAGTTAAACAACTTTATATTAAAACTTTAAATCTTAATTAATAATAAAATAAAATTATTTATATGAAAAAAAAGACTTTTAAAGAAACTAAGCTTCATTAAAAAGCTTATAAACTTTAAAAAAATAAAAAATTAATATTTAATTAAACTAAACTGTAGTTTAGTTTATTTTAAATAGACTTTACTTTACTTAAAGAAACTTAAACTTTTATTTAAAATAAAGTAAACTAAAACTTATACGAATAGGAAAAATTAAAATTAAAGAAAACTTAAACTTAAATTATAAAAGTTTTAAGTTTACCTTGTACACATAAAAAAAGGTTAAATTTTTTTTCTTTAAAGACTAATGAAATAAGAATTCAACGTGAAATGTTAAGGTCAAAGAAAAAAAAATGGCTCCTGCATGCAATGAATGACAAAAATTGACAGAGGCGTTTTGTGCAGAAATGAAGTTATTTTATCACCCAAACAAATAAAAACTATTCAGCGAGAATGAAAAATGAAGAGTGGTGTTATGGGAGAGAAGAACTAGAAAGCAAAGACGTAACAATGCAAAAAAGTTTTCCTGCTAACAGAAACGTTTTCCTAAACTGATACAATGCAGAAATGTTTTCTTGCTAACAGAGACTAAAAATAGGTATATTGACTGCAAAAAAAATGTTACACAGAAGAAGTGTTATGATCAATGAACAAAAAATGATTCTTTGCCAAATGACTATGTAAGGAGTAGAAATTTAAATTTTTGATATAGATAAGATTTGTAATGAAAATATAAACAATAGAGATAAAAGTACTATTTGAAAAATGATTTCTACAGTAAACAGAAGACAACAAATGGAATGAGATATTCAGAATATGTTACTATGAAAAGATTGAATAAAGAATATAATATAAATATTAAACTTTTGGAAAAAAAAACTGCGAAATGAAAAATGTTGAAACCTGCAAGAAAATCACAGATGCAACTCAATGATAAACCAATTTTGGCAACAAGCCTTCCAAAACAAGATAGATAATATGGGTTTGGCGACAAGCCGACCAAACAGATTAAGGATGCTGAGTTTGGCAGTAAACCTTCCAAACTAGACAATAAAAAAAACAGAAAGAAGAAACTTTGGCGGCAAGCCTTCCAAAGACTAGAATCTATAAAAAAATTAAACCTGCAGGCAAACTTGTTAACAAGTTTGAAATTTTTTTTTAAATCTGAAATAAAAAACCTGCACAGTAGAAAATATTAGAGAAAGAATTTCTTCTCCTCTCAAGAATGCCTCCAAGAAGGTGAACTCCACAGAATGGTAACCTTCATCAATGCCAACTTAAAACAAGGATTAGAAACCTGCTCTAATAACATGAAAGGAAATACAAGAGCAAGGAAAGAATAATAAAATCCAAGTAAGTTTATTGATAAAGTAAATGTTACCAAGAGAAATGCAAAAAAGCTTGGAGCAATCACCCAAATGTGAAGAATGAGGCACAAAAACTTTTGAAAGGGGAAAAGCAAAGAAAAACCTCTCGTGATATTATGAATGAGGCAATGCCTAAAATGAGAGAGAGAGAGAGAGAGAGTAAGAAGCTCTTTACAATAATTTCATTAAGAAGAAATGAGAGAGGAGACATCTCTTAAATAGAGATGAGGAGAGGAGTTACAAAGTAACTCCCAAATCTATGAATGCCACCATTCATAAAATGTGTGTGCCATGTGTCCACATCCTCTTATGGAGGAAATATAATATTCCTTAATAAAGGAAAATAAAAGAAATGACTCGTCCTCACACATGTACTAGAGGACAAATTACATGTAGGAATTCCAAAGGAATATCCTAAACTAAATACAAATAAACCTAAGCCAAGTAAAGATTAAATATTCTAACAGTTAGCTTTATTAGTAAGTGATATTTGGTGTTTTGGTCAGACGATTTTGGTCCGGCTTATGGAATCGGTTTCTATCATGTTGAAGGTGCTTCTTGATCATATTCCGAGTGTTTGGTCACTTTTCATTAGCTGGCGTGCTGTTATGGTGGTCCTATTTGGATCCGTTTAGACTTTCTGTGTCACTTCACTAAGGGTTTCTATCGGTTGGTGAAGCGTGTTGGATTTTGGTCTTAGCGGAATTTTGTGTGGATGTAATTGTTTGGTTACTTGATTTAGGTTCATGCTATGTAATGTAAATCATAATATTGGTCTAGTGATACCATGTAATGTAATTTTTGCTATTATGGGTTTAGGGTTTAGTCGACCTTGTCAATAAGGTTGATGATCTGTATTTATAGGTGACTTATTCATGTAATTTACATATTGATGGATGGATGGGATCAATGGCTATGTCTACATTATTAGAGGAAGGTTTATATATGAACAAGTGATATATCATTCGGTGAAGCTTTCTGTATTGTAGGGCAGACATCTGTGCTTAACCGAAACTGTATCAAGCATTAGGAGATGCTACTTTGACAATTCATTCTTTTTGGATTGTAGTCTGATGTTTTTTTTAAGTCAATGAGACTTATTTTTGTGATGAGAAGTGAGCTATAGGCGGTTGGCCTAATTGCAAGTGCAATCCCCATTGTAATTTCACATACTACTACAAAAGTATTATCTGATTGTGGGTAGGGTTTCCCACTGCGGTTTTTCCTTTTAATGAGTTTTTCATGTCAAAATATTGGTGTTGTGTGTACTGTACTTTCATGTTCTATTCTTCATTGTGTTGGTTTCTTTGTGCTCCGGTTTATTGGTTTTGACATGCATAAGTTCTGATTTCTGATGGTAAACTGATTCACCCCCCCCTTCTCAGTTTACTCCCGGTATCAGATCTGTCTAATAGACGATTTATGCTTTCATGTTTAATTATCAAATCTAAGAATAAGTTAAAGTTGTGTAGGTTTTTGGTGACAACTAACTCACAACCCCCCTCCTCCTCTCAGTTGTCTACCCTATTTCAAAGCTATTTCATTAGAAACGAGATCTCATTATTTTACAAATGAGATCCTATTTCTTTTTGGACTGTTTATTTTTTTATAATAATTTATATACATGAAATATAACAGTTAAGTATAAGTCATATTTCAATAGGTCTTTTTCCTTCATTATAATTTGAGTTATATTTCATGTGTACATTGATGGGATATTTGAGAGTGGTTTTAGATCTTTAGGAGCTATAATGTAGATTCTATGTTTTAGAAGATATTATAAATTTTCAAATAGTCAAATTTTAGTAATCACTAGGCTCCCATCAACATTTTTTTTCTCTCTAACTCACTCTCTTTATCTCACTCGAGCTCTAGACCTATCACTCTCCATATCACTCTTCCTCTATTCCCTCTTTACCTCCCTCTCTATCTCACTCTCTCCCCTCTCCCATAAAATATAGACCTATATCTCTATATCTCTCCCTCATCCTTAACATATACCTCTCTCTATCTCTCTCTACATATACCTCTCTCTATCTTTCTCTCTCTCCCTCCCTCCCTATCAAGTTCTTTACATATATCTCTCTTCCAGCCTCTCTCTATCTCCCTCTCACCCCACGGGCCTCCTCTTTCCACCTCTCTCTCTCTCTCTCTCTCTCTCTCTCTCTCTCTCTCTCCATATCTACCTCTGAATCCCTCTCTCCTTCCATCTATCTACTTAATTTTACCTCACCTCTCTCTCTCTCTCTCTCTCTCTCTCTCTCTCTCTCTCTCTCTCTCTCTCTCTCTCTCTCTCTCTCTCTTATCCATCTATCTCCCCACTCTCTTTATCCCTCCTCTCCCTCTCTCTACCTACTTCTCCATCCCTCCCTCTTTAGTTTATGATATTGTTTTTTGTACTTGGGTACCTTATTTGGCCTAATTGTTGAGACCTAATTTCTTTGTACCCACCTAAGATATGCTTAATAATGGACATTAGTGTAGAATATTATTTTCTTAAAATATTTCTTTTTTTCTTCTGATGGATATCTAGATTATATGAGAGATGTTTCTTTTTCTAGAGATAAGCTTTCTTAGGTGTCTTTGTTCTTGCATGGAGTTACATGTTGCTTTTGCAAAGTGTAAAATTTCTCTCTTATGCACTATATATATATGTACATCTTTCATTAGATTATTAATCTCAAACCATTGCAAGTTATTTCATCTCTTTCTTTTTCATGTGCATATTTTCGTATTATAACTTTGTGGGGCATGCAATTGTCTATCATTTGTGGCCCAACGAGTGTACATTATTTTTACTAGAAGATCCAAGTTTTGACATTACTACGATTATTGACAATTAATGATTTTGCTTCAGAGTGCTTAAATTTAATTTGATAAGCTTAAGTAATGAAGAAATTTTACAATTGATTGAAAACATTTGAGCAACCTTTGAGAAGACTAGTTCAACTCACGCATTTAAACATGGAGGACTCAAAATCTCAAAATTAGCATTATTAAAATTTGATGACAACAAGAAAGAAGGATCTTGTAGCCATATATGATATGGTGACTCAACTTATGGCTTGGACAACAACAAACATATTCCAACAACTAATGGATTTTCTAGGACAATCAACATTTTGTCCATGGCTTCATGAGTGGATACACATTGATCCCCACTAATATTCTTGCTCCTTTCCCATATTCTTAGCTTTGATATTTCTCTAGAAATGTAACTCGCAAAGGTTAGTATAGGTTAAAAGGTGCCCAACCTTCCTTCATCCACTAAATAAACCACTTCTTTCTCCACCATTGCTTTGATTTTTCTCTTTTCCTCCCTACTACCATCTATAAATCCTAAGGCAATGGAATGCTATAGGTTGAAAGCTCGAAGTACCCCTATCGACTTTGTAAGGATGTAACAAAGGACAACTAGACATGTCTTAGAATAAGAGACAACTTTTGGAAAATTCTTCAAGAGTCACATAAAACGTTATCAATGTAGCTTGTCAACTCGTTCACCATTGGATGAGCCAAATATAAGAAATAGTTTTATTGACAAGAGATTCATCATTTCTTTTAATCATGTTTTGTATTATTTTCAAGAATAGATTTTTTCTTAATCTTTTCTATTTGTGAAAAAACAAATTCTCAAACAAGTTTCCTTAACAAATCATCAAAATATTACCTCCAATTGACACGATTGCCTCGTAATCAAACCAGCATCTAAACATTCTAACCCTACACCCTATAGAGAACTAAACAATATAATATAATCAATATAATAATATATTAAATTTTAAAATAAAAATTTAAAAGTTCTATTATTCAAGAAAAGCCCAGCAGGCCATAAAAGAACAAAACGTGCTCCTCCATAATGTGGGGACAACATCCAGTCTGCAAATTCAGAAGAGTTTTTGAATTATGTATCAGATTGTGAAGGGAAAAATTGAGCTCAGCATAAGTCTTTGATCTTCTGTACTTTCCTTGGCATTTTTCTCTGTATTATGGATTTGTTTCCTCTATTTAATTTCGATAAATTCCATCTAAAACAAATAAAGTCAGTCCACTGTATTATTTCCTGTCTCAACTTCCATAAATTCCAAGGAATACAAACAAAGAATGTTTCACAGTATTCTTTGCTGTATTCAGCTTACATTAATTCCATCGAAAACAAACAAAGGAAGTTCCACAGTATACGACGCCTCGATTCGAGTGATTCTCGCCGAGATATTTTTTTTGTCTTACTTGTTGGTGTCTCTTATCTGCTGAAAATAGACACAAGTAAAACATATGAAAATAATGTGGTGAATATATTTTATAACTACTTTACCGTTTGAAGAAACTACTTTTTCTCTAGACGAGTTAAAATATAATGAACTTTTCAATTTCTTTAGGGGTGTGCATTTATAGATCCGTATCAGTAGTGGTTATAGCTAATTTCGTGCATCCATAGATTCTAAATGGTACATCAGATTTTTACGATTTTTTTTTTATCTCTGCTTGGCTTAACTGCTTATAGGGGAAGAGCACCAGTAGCCATCATAGCTAACTTCGTGCACCCACATAATCAGTTATGCGCACAAAGGTCAAAAAGTACACATTTCAAGCCTGATACCTACCAACTCAAAATCGCTAGTACTTGTTGACAAATGTCCCAATAGTGGTGCACAAATGTTCCAATAGTGGTGCACAAATGGGTCAATTATGAACAAAAAATGATTGGCTATTGGTACAAAACAAATTTATTAATAGTGTTTTCACTATGACGGCTATTGGGGGGTCAACATGACAATAAGGTGACGGTTATTGGAACTATGTTATCTATTGGTGCTCTTCCCCTAGCACCTTGTGGGATCAGTTATGCACCCAAGGGTCAAAAAGTACACATTTTAAAGTGCTGCAATACCTACTTAAAGATGTTCCAATAACGGTCCACTCAAAATTGTCAATGACTTGTGGACAAATGTCCCAGTAGTTGTGCACAAATGTTCTAATAGTAATGGACAAATGTTCTAGTAATAGTGGTACAAAAAAACTAAAATGTGATCATTGACTATTGATACATGTGAAACTTATTAATAAATTTTTCATTATCATTTTTTTGATTCCTTTAAAATTAATAATTCTATAGTCAGGGAGTGATTGATTATTGGAACACAGTCCAATACTCTTCCCATAGACAAACATTCATAAGAAAAGGAATAAGAACTAAGCACATCTTAGAATCAATATCACCAGCATCTGAAACCTGGTAGTTTATCGAGTTGCATGGGCATAAGAGTGCAAAGCAGTATTTTCCAATCAAAATCTTGCCCAATAAAATAAATCTACTTTCTCCTAATTAAATGAGATTCAGGTGCTTGTAGCTTCTAGGATTTTAAGCACTTCAAAAAACATTAATACACCACAAGCTGCTCCAACTCTTATATCATGATAAAAAATGCATATGCAATCGAAAATTCAAAGAACAAGTTAACAAAATTATAAGGTTAAAATGATCTGGCAAGTGAAAAGCCCATAACCTGCACCAATGCAAAAATGTTTTGCTCCATCTGATTTTTCACAAGCGTCTTGTGGGTTGATTTTTTACATAAATTAGAAAATCTCCCACAAATATTTCTAGTTTTTTGTATCATCAGATTAAACTATAAACACAGAACAGTATGGTCTAAATTCAGTCCACAGGAAACCTCAGGATACCCTCAGAAACATGGTATAGATTATTACAATTGTTTTTGGAGCTACTGCTGTCATTTACCTCAAGACAGTCATTACAAGCCATATTTATACTGTTCTTCTGTGGATGACATAAATATGGAGCGTGGACTTTGGATCTGAAGTTGAACCAACTAAAAATAGAGAACTACTGTTTTTCTAATTTTTCTGTTTTTTCTTCTTATGTTGTGGTGTGGACTTTGAATCTAAACCAAATAAGAGATCCAAATCGGGAAAATCAGAAGGAATGTGCAAGGTTCCTGGAGGCACTGCAGGCCTTCTCTTTCTTGCAGGCTTTCTCTTTAATGGTGGAGGAGGACAGAAAGTCATTGCAGGTATCTTGTGTTTCTCAGACTTGGGAGTTATGTGGCCATCTTCTCCTTCTTCTCCATTATCAAGAAGCTCCATTCCTCCTCCTTTATCAGTAGTTGTGTTGCTCTTAGTTGTAACAACTGTCAAAGCACTAGAAATATCTGTTACATTTCCTGCAGATTTCAATTGTTGTTTTCCACTCACGCCATCTCCTATCTTTCTTTCTCCCATGCAGAATGACGACTGATTATCACTCACCATAACTGCAAACACCTGCAAATAGTAAAATTTGCACTATGTAAGCATTTAACGATACCATTTGTAGGGATAAGCACAAATTAAGAGATGGATTAGCATCAAGTGGAGATAAATTGGATTCAGAATATATGGAATTGAAGACAGAAGATTAGAAGAATAATAGTTAACAATGGTGGACTTGGTAATAGGAAAATTCATGCAACATCCAAGTAAAAAACCATAGAATTTTGTTACGGTGAGAGCGGTTGGATTATCATCTATGGTACTATGGTGCAAAATCAAATTCTATCGATATAATATTACTATCATAATTCCATTACAAAGCAAAACTGCCCATTCGGCAAAATCATAAAATTTGTTAAACCAGATTAAACCCCTATGTTGTTACAGCTCAGAGTTTGAAGCATTATATAGTCCGACAGCTCAAATCGAACATTAAGTTCACATTTTTAGATTTAAAAGTGTTAAACATTCAAAATTGACTTACAATCTTTAGACATAATATATTACTTAATATGTAATTTGAAATTGATTATATAATTTGTGTTTCAGAAAACAAAGAACAGCCATGGGTAATTTTTGATATATATTTATTAGATACAGTAGTGTATTGAGAACTAGCATTTCAAAACCTTGGCCAATACAAAGAACAAACACAAAAACAGAATGGCACAAGTCAGATCTGCCCACCACTGTAGTTAGGGTTTAAAATTTTAATAGATGACAGAAGTACTTTGATTACTTCTGGCAATACCCTAACTGCAAAACCTAGAATCTAGTACATTCAAGCAAAAGCATATCAGTTTGAGATTAACGAAAAAAGTGCTGCCTCTACCAATAGTAGAAGTTGTAACAGCATCTTACCTGTGAAAATTGTATTACAAATACTCTACAAATAGATAAGGCCTGTATAAATGTGTGCTATTTTACTCCAGATCGACCTTCAAATAGCTTAACCCACTCATTTTTTTTTGCATGAAGAACAAAGAGTTAGATGAGGATGAGGATCATTTGGAACAGTAGAAAAGGAAGGAATGAAAGGAGGATGAGATGATAAGGTTAGAATTGTTGCAGAAGGAATGTAATGTCCATACATGAGTGGTTGAACTCAAATCATGAAAGAGGTCGTTTCAACATTTATTTCCTTTTCATTTTTTATTCCATATAAGCCAACACATCTGTCCTTCCTCGTCATTATTTCCACAGTTTCATGTATATGAACAAAACACGAGCCTACAGTATTAAATTTAACTAAGTTATTTATATCTATATATTTGAGAAGAAATCAAACCCTTAATATTTTTTATAATTAGGTTGAAAGTACAGAAAATAAGATAATATTTAAGTAAAGAGAATTAAATTAAATTATAAGATTAGCAATTCATTATCATTACATGCATTACTTAGCACTAACTTAAATTAAAATATTTTAGATGAGTTTATAATAATGAAGCATTTTTTAAGGTGTTTAATATTGATAATTATTTCAAAGAAAGATAAAAGTGTTCCCATATTAATCATTAAGACTTCCTACATTTATAGTTATCTTTCTTATATCAATTTGTGCAAACAAAACATACTTTCATCAAAGAATCCAATGTTCTATTGAAGTTAAAACAAAGAATCCAATGTCTTATAGAAGTTAAAACAAAGAATCCAATGTCCTATTGAAGTTAAAGGAAATTGTTTGTCTTTTGTTGGATACAAGGATTATATTTTTTAGTGTGGCAAAAAAATAAGAATTCTTCTATTAATTTGATTTAAAATAATTTTAAATTCCATTAATGTTTTCAACAAAGATCTTGTAAATAGATCATATCATTGTTTTTATTTTGTACTCATCCTTAAACTTATATTTTACATAGCCTTGATTTAAGGTTGTATTTTCATACTTATTTTCAATATTGAATTTGTTGAAGGATCTACTTATTTTAAATTTGAATATCACATTTAAATCATTTTTTTCTAAATTGTAGAAATAAAATGAAAATATTTTATGTGGGTTCACTCCAAGAATGCAAATTTACATCCTATTAAGAAATAAAAATTAGTCAAATTAATCATTTTTATTATTTAGGATGATATTGGATCTCATTATATATGTTTTAGAAAAATAATAATAAGTACAAGAGTGTAATAATATTTTTCTAAATATCTTATATGATTTCAAGTTTCTAATATCAATTTTTTCTATTTTGTAAAATTGATTGTTTTCATGTCATAGATTTCAAATTTAATTTTAGATGATATAATTATTTTCTAAAAAAATTTAAGTTTAAGGAACATTATAAGTTATAAACCACTACATCTGCATAGAAAGAATGTATCATTGTATGGTTTGTAGGGCCTTCAATCTAACAAATGGGTAAATTTCTATTCTTTTATATATCATTAAATTATTTATAACTCTCATCCACTAAGTTTTTTTGGCTGCATTCTAGTAAAACACAAATAAAAAATACAAAGTTCAAAGATCTTAAATGTCATTATAATTTAAATGTCATTATAATTTAGATGGAGGTGAAAGGTAAGAAATATCTTCATTTGAAGTTGAATAAAGAATCATCTTTGTTCCAAGGTGGACCTTCATTTAAAGGTGTAAAACATTAAAAAAATTGAAAAACCCTTTTTTTATATATTTATGTAAATTACCTTTGTTCAGAGATCCTCTAATACCTTTGAGTAAAGGTCCTATAAGTGAACTTTCAAGTTTAGGCCTTGGTTTTTCCTTAGAATTTTTTGTTTCTAATCTTGGGTTAGATCAACAAATAAAATGAATATGATAGGATAATTTGAAGGATTAACACTTAAAAAAAGGTTTTTAACAAGTATAATTTTGACTAATTTTCTGCCCAAAACTCAGTATTTTTGGAAGATTCAAATGATTTCAACGTTTCGTGTCACTTTCTTCCATCCATGCTTCTATTCCCTCTAGGCCTAACATTACCCCTTCTACTTCTATTTCTATTAATGTGGATTCCCAACATGTTATCTATACTATTATTGTTAACATGGTTGATGCTCGACTTGTTGTTTCTCTAGTTTATGTTAGTTGTTTGACCCTCTTTTTGAACCATTTGTTAAAGTTTTTATTTCTCAACATGTTATGCCTCAGTGTTTTTATGTAGGAAGTGCTAACACCAATGAGATTTTAGGAGCAATAATTAACTAGATGCTTGCTAGAACCATACAAACTGCCATTTTCTCATTTTTTATTTGAGAGGTTCTTCCTTTTCTCCCTACCACTTCATCATTTCATGTGAATTGACTTTCCAGAATATCATAAATGTAGATGCATTATGACCTATGTCATGATTTTTCGTATTCACAACATTGGTAACTTTACTATTTGGTTAATTTCAGTTTTGGAAATGATTAGTTTGGGGGCTCTTTGCAAATCTCACAATAGTGGGTTACACTTTTTAGCCAACTTTGACACTAAAACAAACATTTCGACACCTATTCGAACATTCAAACACCTATTAACGCTAAACGATAAGAAATTTATAGTTGATGTAGTGACATTTTATATGTAGATTCTAAATATTTTTGTTTTAAATTTTTTGGAATCAATTTGTATCCATTTTTCAATCTCACTCGAAAACTAGTTTTTAGCAATAAACAACATTTTAAAAGAGTGATACTCACTTGGTAACATATAATTTTTTTCTAAAATTGATAAAAATGTGATTCTTTCAAATTTAAGTTTGTAACATCGATCTCTAGTGTTTGTATTTGGTTTTATAACATTATGTTGAGTATTTCATGTTTTCTTAAATTTTGAAGTCGAGTTAACTATAATTTATCATAACTTGTTGTGTATGTTGTATACACATAAAAATGGTTTGAATATAATTAATTAAATAAGCAATAATTTTATTAATCCCCCTTCCGAATTTAGTTGAATTCATTAGCAATTTGATTAAATTCTCCCACTCATCTACTTATTAATAAATCTAAGTATTCATTTAATAGGTTCATTTCAATAGTCCCCTTTGATTAATTAATCCTCCCATTTAATTCATTTCTTCTAATCCCCTAATTAATTAAAATAAATCAATTTATGAGTTGTTGAAATTTAATTAACCTTTTCCTATTATTTGAATTTTTAAACTCAAATTACCCACATGCCTCCTAACTTCTAACCACCTAACCTAACCACCCCCTAACCTAGCCCATTCCACCTAATCCTGGGTTTGGCTAACCCTATCCTAGCTTGCACATCCTAACCTCCTATGGGTTGGATATCCTCCCCTTGAGACACATTGCACTTAGGTCACATGTCTCCTCCCTTGGACACTTGCCCTCTTATGAGCAAGGCTACTTGAAACTTGTCACCATAAAGATGACAAGTGTCCCTCCCTCCAACCTCCTCCAATTTGACCCTTGATATCTTGAGACTCAATCTTGACCGTTGATTCGTACCACCTCACCCCTGGCCTTGGAAATATTATAAATATCGTCCATTTTGGAGGAAAAAGGATCCCATCTCATATCGTTTAAGCATTGTTATTATAGGTATATCATCTCTAGCATTCTATTTTAGCATTGTTATCATGTTTTGCATCTTAAATCTAGATTAATTTGATCATATTGTAGCATAATTGTTGAATCATATAGCATAATTCATCTCTCATCTAGCTTAATTGCAACATCATTTAGCATAATTAGCTTCTTGGATCAATCTAGCTTAATCATGCATTCATCTAGTTTGCACATCATATCATTTTAAATCCTCCATCTAGGTGTAGTCAAGTCACTGGGATTGCTCATCTAGATCTAAGAGCAAATCCACACTCGCATCTTTTAGGAGGCGATAGGTCACTTTGTCATGGTTTATCTTTCGTTTAATTTCAATTTTCTAACCATTCTTGTAATGATCTATTGAGTGTTTGTGTTGCAGCTGCAGGTATCCTACTTCACACACATGACATTTTGGCGCCTACCGTGGAGCCCAAAATTTCATTTTTGGCCTCTCTCATCATCAAAATCTTTCATCTCTCAGGTTTGTAGTCGAGCCTGTTTCAAAATATCGTACGAGTACCTTTACAGTACCACACAAGTTTTTTTGTGCACTCATACGAGTCAGTGCAAGAAGCTGCGTCCACTTTTTGGCCAAAAAGTGGAAGTGTTTTCCCTGATTTTTAAGTTTTGTCTCATTTGAGCTTAAATTTTGAAACACTTGGAGATTGAATCTTGGAAAAAGTCAGTAATATAAAAGATATACCTCCGAGTCTACTTTCCAAATATGTAATTTATTTTAATACCCACATGATAAAAAATAACTTTTTGAATGGAGTTCTAAAACCTATGTTTCAAAAATGCATGTTTCAGGAGCATACCATGCATGTGTACAACCCACACTTTTTGACACAATTAAAATTATTTTCTTAAACCGTTTTGGGAAATAGTTTGTAACACACTGAAGATTGATGAGCATATTTTTTTGTATTTTTTTTTAAATTATTATTTTTTAATTAATTTTTTAATGACTGTAATTATATTTTTAAAAACTTGATGTGTACGGCCCACATAATTTGACGTAAACTTAACATTTTTTTTTTTAAATAGGAAATAATTTCGTGTAGATTGAGATTGATGACATAATTTTTTTTCAAAATTAATTAAAATAAAAAAGTTATTAAATTAACAAAATTAGTTAATATTTTAAGTTTATGGACCCGATTTAGTATAAATTAAATGAAAAATAGTTAAAATAATAATAATTATTATTTTAAATTACATATTTATAATCTAGACAGTATAATCTGAAATGGGTTTTAATTTCATATAAAAATTCTCTAATTAGAGGCACGTAAACTATTTCAGAAGTTCATATTTGTGCTTCCATTCATGGAGATTTGAATTTGCAGGTCCATGTCCTAGGTGTGGCCATCCCAGGCCTATCTCGGACCTAATCATGAGGCAAGTGGCGGGTTGTGGAATCAAATTCCACAAATGGGCCCCCATTTTGAAAACGGGGGCCCATTTACAAAATGGGGGCTCGTTCCTAAAATTACCATTACTCTCTAAAAATGACAAAATGCACTCGAAAAAATGGGTAAAACCGGATTTTAAAATGGGGACCCATTTTCTAAAAATGAGATCTCGTTTCGTTTTCAAGCGGGCCCCTGTTTGAGGACAAAATGGGGCCCCGTTTAGTTTCGCCTCGAGCCCCCATTAATTTTTGTCTTGGGGGTCAGAAGCAAAAAGGGGCCCCCGTTTCTAAGAGCGTGTTTTCCAACACGCGGACTTCTGCCAATTTGTGACCCATTACCTTGCACTTACCCATATGGGCATGTGAGAATAGTCATACTATTAGGTGAATATACTCGTACGATTTTCTGCTTTTGGGTTTTCAAAATAGATTGCATTTTAGTGTTTTAAATGCTTAAATTTCGATATCACTAATGCTAACCCTGGTCTGTATGTGAGTTTTATAGCTGCCTAACTGGTTTTGCAGGACGATTGTCGAAGATTACGCTTACCAAAGAAATTCAATTCTCCAAAACAACATGATTACTAATGTATTTGTTTTGCAGGTTGCCTAAGAGAACTCAACCAAACTTTGTGTCTTCTTAAAGTTTTCTACGCACACTTAAATTTACTAATGGTTAATGAACATCTTGTTTTCTATGCTTGAGAAGTTGTCTAAAAGGTAAGAGAGTATGCTCTTGTCCATTGGGACAATCATAAATCTTGACCCTTGAAGCGCTTCTATGTTTGAGATTTGAATACCTTTAGCGGGCCTGTCACAGTGGGAAAAATTAATCACCCTATGAGAATGACCCAAGTGAGTATAGCTAGACCTAAGCTTTCTGACTCACTCTAAAAAATAGGCCTCTTGGGATCAAAGTCTCGAAGGATGGGATTATTTGAGTTTTCTCTTTTGAGATCTCTCATATCGAACATTTAGTAGGGCCTCACGGTCCTCAATCATGCTTGTGTGAGTACTTCTTATTTTGGTACCTTGTTGGGCTATAGGCCTCAATCGTGCTTGCGCGACTACAAGGGGTAATTCCAAATGGAAATCCTTACTACGAACCCTAAGATAGAAGCTACCCGATTCACCTCCGAAAGGGGGATAATCTTTGTGCAAGAGAGATAGTAACTCTCCCAAGACACTTGCCATATCATGCCCCCTTAGCGTTTGGAGTTGGATAATACGACATTGAGAATCCATTGCGTGAGACTCAACGACCATATTCTGATTATCTATTGGGTGTGTACCTAAGTTTGTAAGCAAATGTTTTCTCTCTCAACCAACTTGCTTAGGATTTAGCATGGTGTGCTTGAGGTCACTTATCATATCACATGTTTGTTGTGTTTTCATCCCTAAAATAGAAACTCAGACATCTAAAACTAGAAAAAAAATCAAAACATTAAACATCATTGATCAAAAATCTGTCAAAGTCAAAATTTTGTCTTTTCTTTGTCCTCAGTCGTACGAGTTTTCTAGTTTGTCATACGAGAAAGATAGTTTATCATCCTTCTTTGTGTAAATTGTCGTACGAGTCAGATTAGCAGAAGATTTTGTGTTATTAGTTGTTGTTTGGTTCTATGGGAATCATCGTACGAGATTATGCCTTTGTCGTATGGTTCTATAGGAAGTGTCGTACGAGATTCCTATTTTATCATATGGGTCTATGTGAATTATTGTTTGGTACTATCTAAACTATCATACAAATTTTTTTCTCTGTCAGTCCAGAGCTATCTTCTTGCCTGTCAATTTCAAATCTGTCATGTTTGCTTAGTCAATTTACAGTGAGCATAAACACCTAATATTTGTCATTCTGTGCTTAGGTCATCTTCTTGGTTTTCTTGGTTAAGTAATCTTTTGTCAAATTGGATTCTAAGACTAGACACCCCAAGATTTTCAAGTGTTCACCCTCAACAAGTTCAAGATCTAACATCTCAAAGTGCATCATCACCTTCTTTGATAAACTAATCACTCAAAACATAGTTTCTCATCAGGATCTATCATCCTCTATCACAAAACTACAACATTTGGTCAGGATAACCTTGTCCCACATTGTAGGATATATTGTTCCTATTGGACTTGGTCTTATCAAAATCATCATCATTGCACTCCAACCGAAGATCAAAAAACTTGCAAATCTACAAATACTTGACTTACCTTTTCATGTCATATTACTCTATCATGCCTATATTGACAATTGGTCACTTATCAAAACATCTCTTAGACAATCGAATCCTTGCACAATATTCAACACACGTTTATGCTCATTTTAACTAGAGCACAGAGGCGTAAGATCGCAAAAACAGAAATAGAAACGTTTGAAATAGCTAAAGATCATAGAAACATGGAATACCAAAGAAAAATAAAAGAAGAAGACATAACAAGTCAAAATATCAGAGAAATCAAACAAGTCCAAAATCAAAATCCAACTATGTCAAAACCTCACAAGGATTCAATTACATCTCCAAAGAAAGGTGGCTCTTTTATGCAACTCTTAAAGAGATCCCTAAGGGATTTTTCTAAGGACGATCAAAATCGCGCACCTATGTCTATCAATGGCTCATCCCCCCATAAGAAATTTGACTCTCCAAAGGCATCTATTCCTACACCTCTTGAAAAATTGCAAGAACCTTCCCTAGCATCCTCACCAAACAATACACCCCAGGATGAAGTTCCCCAAAGGATATCCGTAATGGCCGTCGAACCTATTTCAGAGGATCATATTCAAAGCCCATCTCCTTAATATCTAAGCATTGATTCCTTCCAATATCCTCATAACGATCCCTTGCAAATTGAATTCCTCATTCATAGAATGCTCGTTAAATGTGTCCTAAGAGATGGGGGAGATGGCTTAAACATTTTCTCATTAAGTCTTGTCTGTGCTCTAGGTTATTCTGAAGATGCAGTTGATCCCCGAAAAAAGATAACAATCAAAGCATATGATGAAGAAGAGTGTTCCTTAAAGGAATTATGATATTACCTGTCAGAGTGGAACCTTTGCAAAAAGACACAACATGCCAAGTTTTAGACTTGGATCTATCATAGAACATACTCTTGGGAAGACCTTGGATACATGACATACAGGCTATTCCATCAACATATCATTTGTGCCTGAAGTTTCCATACAATGGGAAGGAAATCACGATCTCAACAGATTCAAATTCATTTCAGTACTGTAGTAATTTGAAACCGGCTCAAGAGGTCATTGTTCCTCATGATATGGAGGCATCATCTTCAAACACACAATCCAAGGAAAAATCATTTGCCTCAATTTTGTCAAGCATGGAGAAACAAATGCAGCTAAGAGATCTAGGGAACATAGAATATTCAATATCACAGATACCAGATTCTCCTAAGTCTTATGAAAAAACATCAAACTCTAAACAACAACCCATTGTGAAAAATATTCCTATATTTGATGGAGCATTTATCAGTGTTGGGACATTATCAAAGGAAACAGAAGACACAGATGTGCTACAGACAAAGAAAAGAAAATAAGGTATCTCGGAACCTATCCAGCCTCATACTCAACAGGCTATAGACAAATCCAGTTTAGGGTATGGACAAGTTACTCTACCAAAGGACACATCTTCTAGCCAACAACAAGATGAGTATGAAAACAGACAAGAACAAATTGCAATTGAAAGGGAAGAAACATCTACCAAGCAATGAGAACAAACAAACATAAAATGGCAAAAGAAACAAGCTTCTAATCAATAAGAAAAACAAACTAAAGACACCTCCCAAGAAGATTTAACTCCTAATCAACACAAACAAGAAGCTGGTACAAATCAAGGAGAATTGATAGCAAGGTTGGAAGAACTCAATATCATCCCAGAGGAAGATGAGTATGAGAGAAGAAAATATATAGCAAGAAAAACAGAAGAAACAAATCAATCGTTATATGAACAAATTTGTAGATTACAAGCTACAAGTGAGACATGTTCTAATGAATGGGAATGGGATTCCTATCATTCTAAACAATCATCTAAAGAAACTTTCTTTGAAGAAGATGTAGGAGTCGATGTAGCTCATGTGTATGCAAGGCAAATGTCGGGAACTAGCCCACTTGAATCAAGATCACATTCGGTTGACTTGGACTTAATCAAGGACAATCAGGAGCTACTTACGAGAGGTCATTCTGATGAGAGTATCATTCTAGACATTGAAATCCCTATCAAAAACTTTGACATCTCTATCATGACCCCTAATATCTTTGAAATAATTCAACCTGAGGACCCCTTACCTCTAATCCATCCTGAACTTATGGACTGGGAAAATGAAAGGCATACCACCATTGATACCTTTCCAAATAACCATGACATATCCTTATATCTTAATGCAATCGAACCCACAACAACTTCCACCAATGATTTCACTAACGTATCTTTCATTCAAGTGGGTCCCAAATCTCCTAGTCGCAAAAGTAAAAATAAAGAAAACAATATCAGGTCTATTGATGAAAACCATTTATTGGCAACATTAAACCGTGAAAAAGTAAAAAGAAAGGATGCATCTAACGGTGAAAACCTCCTCAAGGTGCTGGAATATGGGAGATTTGACACCTTGCTTGAATTTTATAAAGAGAGATCATCTATCCTGATAGAACCAACAGAGGCAGTTAACATTGGCACAATTGATCTACATCCAACATGCTCTCTATCAGAACACGAAGTGCAACAATATTTGGAACCCTTCAAAAGATGGCAAATCAATTTTGCTTGGTCATATGCAGACATTCCAGGGTTAGATCCAGATCTTATAATATGTCACCCGAATATCAGTCCAGGAGAAGGCATCAATAATGGACACAACATGGATGAGGACCAGGCATTCTATTCATTACACCGCAAGGTCACACAATTCCAAAGGCATATAAATTAAGCTTTCCATGCACCAATAAGACAGCAGAATATGAAGCTTTGGTCACGGGAATCAAAATGGTCATTGAGTGGAACATTACACAGCTACAGGTCTTTGGAGACTCTCAACTCGTCATCAATCAAATCAATGACAATTATCAAAAAAAGGATGAAAAGCTAATACCTTATAAGAAGATGGTTCATGATGTCAAGAAATAATTTTTTGAAATAACTTTTCAGCGAATTCCAAGGAATGACAACAAAGCAACAAATGCCATGGAAACACTTGCTTCTCGACTTCAGACATAGGAAAATCAAGAGCGTTATGAATTCCTGGTGGAAGAGTTGTTTTACCTTGCACATAATTGTCCTGATTCCGAAACTATCTGTCACGTTGTTGGGCATGATTCCTCCCGCTATGGCCAAAATTATACATACCTGAAAGATAATATCCTCCCTCTTGACTTGTCAAAGAACCAAAAGAGAAACTTTCTTCGCCAATCTTCCCATTATACTCTTGTTGCGGATACCCTTTTTAAACGAGGTCTGGACGGTACTCTCTTAAGATGTCTTGAGCAAGAAGAATCTGAGAAGGCCTTAAATGAAGTCCATAATTGTATGTGTGGCACTCATTCAAGTGGTCTTACCCTTTCAAAAAAACTCATACGCTTGGGCTATTATTGGCCAACTATGGAACGAGATTCTTTTCAGATAGCTAAAACATGCAAACAATGTCAGATCTATGGAAATTTAATTCATGCACCAGCACAAGAACTTCATGCTTTGGCAACATCTTGGCCATTCTGCCAATGGGGTCTTGATCTAGTAGGAAAGATAAAACCTCCTTCATCCAATGGTCACAAATTCATCCATGTAGCTACAAAATATTTTACAAAATGGATTGAGGTAGTACCTCTCACAAATATCACAGGAAAAAAAATTATTTCATTTATCTTCAACTACATCATATGTCGCTATGGAATACCTATGGCCATTACCACTGATAATGGGCGTCAATTCAAGAATTAGGATGTGTAGGAGATATGTGAGAAATTCAAGATCCAACACAAATTTTCCACACCCTACTATCCACAAGGGAATGGACAAGCAGAAGCATCAAGAAAAACTATTTTGAAAATCCTCAAAAAGATAGTGAATGAGCTAGCAGAGATTGGCATATTCAATTGAACCTTTCTCTATGGGCTTATCATGCTAGTATCCACACACCAATAGATGCCACACCTTTCTCTCTTGTCTATGGATCAGAAGCAATACTGCCAATAGAAGTAGAGATACCTTCTCTATGAGTGTCATTAAAAGGTCTTATCCCAGATGAAGAACAACGAGTATCTAGACTGCAAGAGTTAGAATTGGTCCATGAATGACGACAAAATGCCTTTGATCATTTAAAGATATATTAGCAAATAATGTGTCAAAGTTGTAATCACAAGGTCAAACCACAAGCCTTTCAAGTTGGAGAACTAGTACTAAAGGAAAATCCACACAATCAGACAGATCGAGAAAAGAAAGGGAAGTTTGAACCAAATTGGTTAGGTTCATTTGTGGTCACAATAGTATTTGGGTCAGGAGCCTATCAGCTATCAACACAGGATGAGGATCGACTCGAGGAATCCATCAATAACATGCATTTGAAGAAGTTTTATGTCTAAAAAAGAAGAAAAATAAAAAATAGTGGAAAATCAGAAAAAGAAAAAACAACGAAAATATTGAAAAATAAACAAACAAAAAAAAAATATGAGAAAAAGTGCAATAAAACAAATAGTGAAAACCTAGCAATAGGCGTTATCTATTAGCTAGCTCTTCCATCTATTAGTCCATGCATCCTTCTGCTTGCATTCATTTCCATCAACACTATCCATATCCATAATAAAGCCTTTGTACATATGTAGGCATCACAACTAATTTTTCACCATGGTTTGGATAATTGGGTATATCATAATAAGTTTGTTTCTAGGCTTGGGGCAAAATCCTGCACCTAGCTGGGGGCAAAAATTTTCATTGTTTTGAGCTTAATCAAATATGTAGAATAATAGATAGACAACTCTTGTCAAGAAAAACTGAGACACATCCAACATTGAACACGAGATCAGATTATCAACCATCAAACTATCACATGTCAGTCCAAGCATGACAACACATATCAATGGTTGATATCTTTTGGCTCATAATTTTAACACTTTGGTTCAACTTTTGTATCCTAGTTTTCGCTATCATGATTTCTGAGTCACTCTAGGATGTCTCTAACTAGAGGAACAAGGATGAAACATGATATTTTTCTTGTCTATTGTCTGTAAATTAATCATTAATATGTGCAAATCTGTCTCAAGACATCATCATTGAAGTATCATCAAAGACATATCTGATTTGCATGTAGAAATGGTTAATGCTGCCTATTTTACACAAGCAACACTTGAGTCATCTTGGTTCAATTATACCTTGATGCTTGTGCTAACTTGCAATATCAAAATCTAGGAAAGTAGTGCTCAGGTCATCATGGTTCAATTATACCATTGATGTTTGTACTCACTTCCCACATTTTAAGAAATCTCAATGATGACACAAAGCAATAACCTAGTGGTTGGTTCGATCACAACATTGCATTTCATTTGCATTTAGCTTGCATTTTATTCTTGCATAGGATCATAAAATCTTATCTTCTCCAAGGCCAAATCTATCACAGGAATCATCAATGTATCATCATAGGTGTATACACAATCAAAATGATGACTCATCTCTCTCTAGATATTGTCAACCCAAAGATAATCTTATGCTATTCCCTCAAATGTACCAACATCAACATATCTGAATCTTCATGCAACATGATATCAACAAAATGTTAGTTCTTTATCTAATCAATCTTATCTAATTTATCAATCCATCACATCTAATCCATTTTATCATGTCTTATATAGGATGTATCTTTCCTGGAACTATTTGTTTTGATCATGTCTTAAACAGGATATATCATTCCTGAAACTAGATGCTTTGATCATCTTTGTCTTATACAGGAGGTGTCATTCCTAAAACCAGACTAGATATCAATCTCATCAATCTAATCAATCTTATCGAATTCAATCAAGCTTTATCAATCATCACATCCAGAACCACATCATAGTGATCCAAGAACTTGCACTTTCATCAATCAATGTTGCAAAAATCAAATCATTTCTAATTGAGAAATCAATTTCACCATGATTCAAACACTCCAAAGGTCAACTATCTCAATTGGTCTCCCAAGGGGGCATCATTGTATTGCAATTTATCAATCAATGTCTGGGGCATCCTATCGAACCCATATCACATCAACATCATCAAAATGAGATTATTCTTTGAATCAACGCATCATCACACCTCGCTTCAAAGAGGGGCAAAATGTATACACCTAAAAATAGTCTGAAGATAATTAATTAAATAAGCAATTATTTAATTAATCCCCCTTCCCAATTTAATTGAATTCATTAGCAATTTGATTAAATTCTCCCACTCATCTACTTATTAATAAATCTAATGATTTACTTAATAGGTTCATTTCAATAGTCCCCTTTGATTAATTAATCCTCCCATTTAATTCATTTATTCTAATCACCTAATTAATTAAAAAAAATCAATTTATGAGTTGTTGAAAGTTAATCAGTTTTTTCCTATTGTTTGAATTTTTAAATTCAAATTACCCACATGCCTCCTAACTTCTAACCACCTAACCTAACCACCCCCTAACCTAGCTCATTCCACCTAATCCTGGGTTTGGCTAACCCTATCCTATCTTGCACATCCTAACCTCCTTATCCTAACCTCATATGGGTTGGATATCCTCCCCTTGAGACACATGGCACTTAGGCCACATGTCTCCTCCCTTGGACACTTGCCCTCTTATGAGCAAGGCTCCTTGGCACTTGTCACCACAAAGATGACAAGTGTCCCTCCCTCCAACCTCTTCTCCAACCTCCTCCAATTTGACCCTTGATATCTTCAGACTCAATCTTGACCATTGATTCCTCCCACCTCACCCCAGGCCTTGGAAATATTATAAATATCTCCCATTTTGGAGCACAAAGGATCCCATCTCATATCATTTAAGTATTCTTATTATAGGTATATCATCTATAGCATTCTATTTATCATTGTTATCATGTTTTGCATCTTATATCTATCTTAATTTGATCATATTCTAGCATAGTTGTTGAATCATATAGCATAATTAATCTCTCATATGGCTTAATTGCAACATCATTTAGAATAATTCAATGCATATCATTAGCATAATTATCTTCTTGGATCAATCTAGCTTAATCATGCATTCATCTAGATTGCACATCATATCATTTTAAATCCTCCGTCTAGGTGTAGTCAAGTCACTGGGATTGCTCATCTAGATCTGAGAGCAAATCCACATGTGCATCTTTTAGGAGGTGATAGGTTGCTTTGTCATGGTTTATCTTTAATTTAATTTCAATTTTCTAACCATGCTTGTAATGATCTATTGAGTGTTTGTGTTGCAGCTGCAGGTATCCTACTTCACACACACGACATATGTATCAAAATTCAATTTTTATTTTTTTTTGGAAAGAGGACTTCAATACCTAGTGTATATATATTTTTTCAGAATTTATTTCCATTAGTTTACTATTTTTCCATAAGTGTTGAATAGAAAAGTCTATGTTTGTGGAAAACCCTATGTTTCATTAAATTGTAAAAAAAATTATAATACACTCAATATATATTAAAATTATAAACATTGGAAAGCTCATTTTGAATATTATTATCATGCATTTGGGTTTGTCAAGATTGTTAAATTTGATCCTTCAATCAGAGCTTCAAAGGCCAAAAATCTGCAAAAATTTGGAGAGAATGGGGGGGGGGAGGAGATGCATAGAAATCATGTTCAATAAAATATATCTTCGATCAATTCAAGGGGTTCGATCGAACATATTGAGGTTCTCAATTTTTTAGTCTCAAGGTTTGTTAATGCAAAAAATTCCTCAGACAGAATGGTCTGATTTGCCATGATGTCTAATCTAGGTACACCTGAAGGACAATTTAATGTCAAGCCTTAGATTTCTTTATTTAAATCTAAAATTTAAAGACAATTACTAGATACATTCAATTTAATTATAACTATTTAAACAATGTACTAATTCCATAAATAAATTCTAAATGTACTCTTAAATCTAGATATCTTGATAAAATATAAAATTAGCTTTCAGAATCATAAGTTCATGCATCAATTTCATAGTAGTAGATCTAATTTTTTTTGAATACATCAAACATGTATAACATGCATCAATTTCATACTAGTAGATAAAAAATATGCTTTTCAATTCTTGAGTAATTGCATGAAATTTGAAGCTTGTTCATGTGCCAAATATGGAGTACAACAAAGAAAGGTAGGGCCCTAAAGTATAAGTTTTACTATAAATACTTAAGGGGAGAGAGAGAGAGAGAGAGAGAGAGAGAGAGAGAGAGAGAGAGAGAGAGAGAGAGAGAGAGAGAGAGAGAGAGAGAGATTCTTAAGGGTCCAAATAATTAAAATACCTAAAGAGAGTGAGAGGGAGAGAGAGTTAGAGAGAGACGCAGATGGAGACAGAAAAAGAAAGAGAGATTGTTAAGGATGATAGAGATTGTTGGACATTGGTTGATATGTTTTCATTGATGTCAACATATGGGGAGAATTGTTGGATAGAGGAATATGTTGAATATGTTCTCTCTGTGTTGCAGTCAAATTAAATGAGTTGGTTTATCTTGTGTGTTACAGATGAGCTGATCCAGAATAATGGGTTTTGAGATACTTATCTCTAGTTGATTCAACACAAGTTTTAGAGGTAAGCATGAAGAATTGATCAAGTTTTGTGATCTAGTATACGAACTGCATGCCGCTCAATTTTTCAGTTATTCAGTGTTGACAAGTTTTGGTAAATCCACGTGTATTGCTCTAAAATTATAATATCTTTAGTTGTGAATGTGTGGGATGTATTTTGGACATTGATGTGTGTCCTCAGTTCTATTGGTTCATAATTTGGAAATCCACAAGTGAATCTTTCAAGTTGATAGTCAGTTATGTTGGTGTTCTTGAGCTCCAATAGAGAGATGATGATGATTATAGTAATATGAGTTGTTGCAGTTGTTGTGGTGCAATTCACGTTGCTTGTGAATGTTTCTAGATCATTTTCTATGCGTATTGATGGTCCGCATTGATTATTGTGTGCTTTATTGAAGATTTTCCTTGTTCGATGATGTTCTTCATGTTATGCGACATTCATGATGTGGTAGCGTGTTGCGGATGATCGAGGCATAATTCTTTGAGGTGTTTCATATTTGTGGTGTTTTTTTAGGTCAAGTCTATGTCTTAGCTGACATTGTTTTGGTTTGAATGCATTGTTATTGCATGTGTAATTATATTTTTAATAATATGTAGCGTGTGTTGAGCAGACCTCTATTTCATGGGTTGATGACTTGTATAAATGAATGTAATAATCATTGAGAGGTATCATTCTATGTGCGAATATTATATCAATCATTTAGTAGCAAGGAATTTGTGTGAAGTTATGTGAAGAAGTATGTTACAGAGAAGATTTTATAGTGACCTTAACTGGAATTATACTCAAGCATGTGGAGATGCTATTTCATCAGTTCATGATTCTCTGGATCTAATCCAAATGCTTTTGTGAGTCAGTGAGACTTCCTATAAGGTAGTGAGCCTTCCCTAAGGGTTGTAGCCTTTCTGGATTTCTTGTTTGAGCAGTGAGCTCTAGGTAGTGTGCTTGAATGCGTGTGCATTCCTCATTGTAATATTTCACTTACTCCTAATAGGGTATTATCTCATTGTGGGTAGGTTCCCATTGTGGTTTTTCCCTTAACTGGGTTTTCCACGTCAAAAATCTTGGTGATATGTGTTATTGATGTGATGTTGCTTCATGCTTTAAATTGCTAATTATTAGATATGATTTGTGGTTTAAGTTATAGTAAGTTTTTGAGCAAATTGATTCACCCCCCCCCCCCCCCTCTCAATTTGTTTCATTGTTGCTAACAATTGGTATCAGAGATAGATCCTTTGGAAGAATCTTGACTGCTTGAGGAGATCTGGGATGGCAACCTTTACTTTCAAGAATCATAGTCTGAGATTTGATGGAATGAACTACACTTTCTACAAATGTCAGATGCAATGTCATTTGAGATGCACTGGAGAAGACTACTGGAAGATTACTAAGAATATATATAATATTCCTCAGAATGGTCCTAATACTCTGGATGAGATAAAGGAAGCATATTTCAATAATAGAGCTAAGGAAGCATTGCGGAGTGCCTTGAAAATTTATGTAATGACCAATGTGATGGACTTAGAGACTATTCATGAAATCTGGATAAAATTGGAGACCTTTCATGAAGGTGATAGTCATGTGAAAATTTCTAAGTTGTAGAGCTTGAAGGGAAAATATGAAAACTTGAAGATGAGTGAAGATGAGAACAGTACTTCTTTTATGCAGAAAGTGAATGAGCTTGTGTGTGGAATCAAATGTGTCGGTGGAGTATTACAAGAATCTGAGATTGTTACTGAAGTGTTGAGATCCTTGCCTCCTACTTACAAACATAAAGCTGTTGTTATTGATGAGATCCGAACTATGACAAATGTGACAAGAGACATGTTGATTGGTAAACTTATTGCTTTTGAGTTGAGTGAGTTTGGAGACTCTCTTCCTAAGACTAAATCTTCATTCAAAGTTATTGTTTCTGGGAAGTAGAGATATGATCCAGGAGAAAGTGCTACAAGAGTATCCAAATATGAGAAAGAGATGAAAGAGATGGAGAAAGAGAGCTTGAGGAGCTTGAAGCACTTATTGCTACAAGATTGTCTAAAGGTGTCGGTAAGTATGAAGGAAAGTTACCTCTTAAATGTTTTTCATGTAATAAGATAGGACATTTTGCATCAAGGTGTCCAAAAGAGAGAAATCCTAAGAAGCCATATAAGCCTAAATATCAAAAGAAGTGTTATTATGTTGTTGATGAAGGTGTGACAGATGATGATTCAGATAAGGGAAAATCAGGAGACGAATTTGTGTTCATTGCTATCAAGGAATGTGATCTTGTAACTACAGTTTCTACAAGATGCATTAATGAGGAGAAAGCTTTGGCTGCTAAAGTTGAAGAGGAAGATGAATGGGTAATTGATAGTGGTTTCTCTCATCATATGACAAAAGAGTAAATTTTTAAATTTGGAAAAGTATGATGGTGGTATAGTAAGATTTAGTGATAAAAAATATTGTGCAATATGTGGTAGAGGTTCTACTTATCTTGATGGTAAGCATACCACTGATGATGTCTTGTATATTGAAGTTCTAAAGCATAATATTTTGAGTTTTGGACAGAAGGTTGATAAGGGATATAACTTGCAATTCAAGAATGGCAAATGTAACATCTTGAGTAACTCCAAAACTAAGATTGCATCAGGTACAAATACTAAAGGAAATATCTTTCACTTGAATGCTGGTGGTAAAAGTTGTTTAATTGCTCAGATTGATGAAAGTTGGTTATGACATAGAAGAATGTGTCATGTAAATTTTGGATTTCATGGTTAAGATAAGTTCTACTCAAGTAGTGAGAGATCTATCGAAGTTGATAAACCCTTATAATCCGGTATGTAAGGAATGTTAATTAGGGAAGTAGACAAGAGTTTCTTATAAGATTAAATAGTATAATTCTAATTGATTGTTGGATATTGTACATACTGATCTGTGTGGCACTTCTAGAGTGAGAAGCTTGTAGGGTGACAGGTATTTCATGTTGTTTATTGATGATTATTCTAGAATGATGTGGGTTACCTTCTTAAGGGAGAAGTTTGAAGCATTGGAGAAGTTCAAGATTTTTAAAGCTATGGTTGAAACTGAAGTGTCTGAGATCTCACAGAGGTGAAGAATTCACTTTTGGTGAGTTTAATGCATAATGTGAAGAGCATGGAGTTAAGAGATGATTATTTGCTCCTAGGACACCACAACAGAATGGTGTTACAGAGAGAAAGAATATAACAATTCAAGAAGTTGCTAGAACCATGATGATTGAAGGAAATGTTCTGAATGGGTATTGGAGAGAAGTTGTGAGTACTACAATATACACTCTTAACTGAGTAAATGTCAAAGGTGATACTGGTAAGACTCCTTATGAGTTATGGTTTGGTCATGCCCCTACTGTTAGATATTTTAGAATTTTTGGAAGTAGATGTTATATTAAAAGAGATGAAGATCTTGGAAAGTTTGATGCTAGATGTGATGAAGTAATTTTTCTTGGTTATTCTACTAGAAGTAAGGCCTATCGGTGTTATAATAAAAGATTGAGAAAGATAGTTGAAATTACTAATGTGAAGGTTGATGAAGGTAATGTAAGATAGATCATATCTTTGTGGATATGATTCTTATGATCAGAATGCCAGTTGAGATAAAGGAAAACAAGTGCAGACCCAAAGTCAAGTTCAGATTGATTCGAAAAAGTCAGAAAATGAAGAGAAAGGTGCAAATGCTTGTGCAAAAGAAAGAGTTCAAGAGCCTGAAATTCAAGAAAATCCTAAAACTCCCAAGTATGTGAGGTTGAATCATTAAGAAAATCATATTATTGGTGATAAGAATAAAGGTGTGATGACTAGGAGAAGACTTGTTGAATAATTTTTTTTGATTTCTAAGATTGAACCTAAAGATGTTGATGAAGCATGTAAAGATGAAAATTGGATTAATGCTATGGAAGAACAATTGAATTAGATTGAGAAAAATGATACATGAATTCTTGTTCCTAGACTTAAGGATATAATTAGAACTAAATGAGTATTCCATAATAAGTTGAATGAATAGGGTGAAGTTGTTTGAAATAAAGCTAGACTTGTTTGTAAGGGTTATTCACAGGTGGAAGGTATTCATTTTGAGGATACCTTTTCTTTGGTAGCTAGAATTGAAGATGTTAGATTATTTCTTTCTTATGTTGCTTACAAAGATTTCAAAGTGTATCATATGGATGTCAATCAACCTTTCTTTATGGTGAGCTAGAAGAAGAAGTCTACATTGAGCAACCAGATGGATTTCATCTGACAGATGAAAAGGAAATGGTTTGTTGGTTGAAGAAAGCATTGTATGGATTGAAGCAAGCCCCTAGAGCATGGTATGCTAGATTGGATAAGTATTTGATGAAGCTTTGATTCAATAAAGGTACTGCTAATAGTAATTTTATTTCAAGATTGATCAAAATAACATTTTGATTGTTGAAGTTTTTGTTGATGACATTATCTTTGGAGGAAATGATTGCCTATGTAAGAAATTTGTTGAAGAGATGCAAAATGAATTTGAGATGTCTATGATTGGTAAAATGAAATTATTTCTGGGATTGCAAATTACTCAGTTGGATAAAGGTATCTTCATATCTCAGTCCAAGTATGTGAAGGAATTGTTGAATAAATTTGGTTTTGGGGACTCTAAAACAGTTGATACGCCTATGGTGACCTGATGTAAGTTGACAAAGGATGATGATTCTCTGAAATATAATCAGACTAGATATAGATTTATGATTGGCGGATTATTGTATTTGACTCAAACTAGACCTGATATAATGGATGTTGTGTGTCATTTTGCTAGATTTCAAGTTAATCCTAAGGAATCTCATGTTACTGATGTAAAAAGGATATTTAGATATTTGAAAGGGGCAATTGATTTTGGTTTGTGGTATCCTAAGAATGATGACTTTACCTTGAGTTCTCTTATAGATGCTAATTGGGTAGGTGATGTTGATGAATGGAAGAGTACTACTAGTGGTGCATTCTTTTTGGGTAAGAATTTGGTCTCTTGGGCAAGTAAGAAGCAAAATGTTATTTCTCTATCTACTACAGAGGCTGAATACATTGTTGCTACTAGCAATTATACTCAGGTAATCTGGATGAAGCGTTATTTATGATAAGCCTATTGCTATATACTGTGATAATTCAAGTGCTATCAACATTTTAAAGAATCTGGTGTTGCATTCCAAAACAAAGCATATATCAATCAACTTTCATTTCTTGAGCGAAAAGAAGTCATATTGGAGTATGTATCTACAAAGGAGTAGATTGTAGACATCTTTATGAAGCCTTTGCCTAAAGATACTTTTGAGTATCTCAGAGAGAAGTTAGGGGTGATTAACCCTCCTGATGAGAACTAAGATGCATGGATTTGCATCAATTCAATGAACTTCACAGAGATATTTTGTGATTTGGATTGATAAGTGAGGCTGCTACTTAGGGGGAGTAGTCAGTGTTGGTGTTTAGTGGTTCAGATGTATAGATTTGTGAAGCTAATTCAAAGGGGAAGAGAATCCTGATTCATGATCCTTTGTCATTGATGTCAAAGAGAGAGAGAAGAGTGTGTGAAAAACCCTGAAGCATTTTGGGGTAGGAAATTAGAGATTTGTGATTTGAGTTGTTTGTCAAAGGGGGAGCTCATCCTTGTGATTTTGAGGGAGATTGTTGTGAGTTGATTTCTTTCTTTGCATTGATTGTTTTTCACATTCATATGTTGCCATCAATGCCAAAGAGGGAGATTGTTAGAGATTGTTGGACATTGGTTGATATGTTGTCATTGATATCAACATATGGGGAGATTGATATATGGGGAGAATTGTTGGATAAAGAAATATGTTGAATATGTTCTCTCTATGTTTCAGTATTGCAGTCAAATTGAATGAGTTGATTTAGCCTATGTGTTGCAGATGATTTGATGTAGATTAATGGGTTTTGAGATACTTATCTCTAATTGATTCAGTAGAAGTTTCAGAGGTCTGCATGAAGAATTAATCAAGTTTTGTGATCTGGTATACCAATCACATTTCGCTTGATTTTTCAATTATTCAGTGTTGACAGGTTTTGGTAAATCCACATGTATTGCTCCAGAATTGTAATATCTTTAGTTGTGGATGTGTAGGATGTATTATGGATGTTGATGTGTGTCCTTGGTTTGATTGGTTCATGATTTGGAAATCCACAAGAGAATCTTTCAGGTTGACAGTCAGTTATGTTGGTGTTCTTGAGCTCCGGTAGAGAGATGATGATGATTCTAGTAATACCAATTGTTGAGGTTGTTGTGGTGCATTTCACGTTGTTTGTGAATGTTTCTAAATCATGTTTTATGCGTACTGATGGTCTGTATTGATTATTGTGTACGTTATTGAAGATTTTCCTTGTCCAGTGATGTTTTTCGTGTTATGTGACATTCATGATGTGGTTGCTTGTTGTGGATGATCAAGGTGTAATTATTGGAGGTGGTTCATATTTGAGGTGGTTGTTTAGGTCCAGACTATGTCTTAGCTAACATTGTTTTAGTCCGCATGCATTGTTATAGTGTGTGTAATTATATTTTTATAATATGTAGTGTGTGTTGAATCGACCTCTATTTCATGGGTTGATAACTTGTATAAATGAATGTAATAATCATTGAGAGGTATCATGCTATGTGCAAATATTGTATCAATCATTCAGTAGAAAGGAAGTTGTGTGAAGTTATGTGAAGAAGTGTGTTGCAAAGAAGATTTGATAGTGAGCTTAACTGAAACCGTACTCAGGCATGTGGAGATGCTATTTCATCACTTCATGATTCTCCGGATGTAATCTGAATGCTTTTTTAAGTTAGTGAGACTTCTTGTAAGGCAGTGAGTCTGCCCTAAGGGTTGTAGTCCTTCTACATTTCTTGTTTCAGTACTGAGCTCTAGGCAGTGTGCCCGAATGCATGTGCATTCCCCATTGTAATATTTCACTTACTCCTAACAGGGTATTATCTCATTGTGGGTAGGTTCCCACCATGTTTTTTTCCTTAACCAGGTTTTCCACATAAAAAATCTTGGTGTTTTATGTGTTATTGATGTGATGTTGTTTCATGATTTAAATGATTTAAGTTGCAGTAAGTTTTTGAGCAAACTGATTCACCCCCCTCTTAGTTTGCTGCATTGTTACCAAATAAGGAGAGAGAGAGAGAGAGAGAGAGAGAGAGAGAGAATAAATAGACGTAAAAAGACCTAAAAAGACTAAAAAGAGTCCTAGAGTGAGAATAAAAAGACCTAAAAAGAGTTCTAGAGACATAAAGAGAGAGAGAGAGAGAGAGAGAGAGAGAGAGAGAGAGAGAGAGAGAGAGAGAGAGAGAGAGAGTCTCAAAGGGATAGAGAGAGAGAGTCTTAAGGTATATAGAGAGAGAATAAAAAGACTAAAATGAGTCCTAGAGAGAGAATAAAAAGAGTCCTAGAGAGAGCAACAATTTTAAGGGTCCAATGACTAAAAATACCTAGAGTGAGAAAGAGAGTTAGAGAGAGAGAGAGAGAGAGAGAGAGAGAGAGAGAGAGTCTTAAGGGGATAGAGAGAGAGAGTCTTCAGGGTCCAGAGATTAAAAACATCTAAAGAGAGTGAGAGAGAGAGAGTCTTAAGGGGAATATTAATGGATGATCCTTCCCCAAACATGGGGAGAAATTTGGTGATGGACATTAGAACTACAACTTTAAATTTGGTTATTGCTGAGGTAGTAGTTTCTCAAGTCTCTTAGAGGATTCAAGGTGGAACAACTCTAAATTAGGCAATGAAGTACTATTTACTTGTAAATATTCCAAGGAAAATTGTGAGTAGAGAAATAAGGAAAAGGATGTAGGAGAAAACATAAGTTCTTGAGGATATCTAAGTCTCTTTGTAAATTCAAGCTAATATGATGGGAATATAAAAATAAAGTCCACATAAACAGGGATGTGTTTGGTATTATAGTAGTTCTTTCATTGGTAAACTCTATATTTTATGTCTCATTAGAAAAAAATTGAGAGTTTTAGTTAGTTTAAAGAGATTAAGCCTCTTATATATACATATATACAAATACATATATATACATGTATATATATGTATACATGTATATATATGTATATATACATATATATATATATACATGTATATATACATGTATATATATATATATGTATGTGTATATGTATGTATACATATATATGTATACATGTACAATTTCTAGCTATACACATATATATATGCATATATATTATAAATATTGTTGTCATTGCATCGAAAGATTGACTTGTTAATGATTAATAAAACCACTAAACTTATAGAATCCTTAAGAGGTGGTTAAGCCATGTCACAAAACCAAGCAATGTGTTGCACAACACAAGGAGACCAAGGGCGCACACCTTGCAACAATCCCCCCTAGCACAAGCAAGGGGGTTTGAACCTGTGACCCATTCTCTGATACCATTTTGTTGAACCCAAGGTAGGACTGAGAAGGGGGGTGAATCACCCCGAACAAAAATTAATGCAACAATTAAACAATTAACCAACAACATATATCCAACACATGAACACCAAGATTTTCTACATGGAAAACCCAAACAAGCAAAAACCATGTTGAGCACTTGTCCAAAAAATATATCAACTATGAATATGATATTACAATGAAAAGAGCTCACTACTCTAGACTTGCAAACCAAGGCCAATTTCTCTTTGGGTGAGATACAAAATAGGACTTCCAAACTTGAAGGTAACTATAATAGGGCAAGATATAAAATTGAATTAAAAAGAAGGATCTTTTGATCATGAAGTTGTCCTTGAACTCTATATCAAGCAACCAACATCAACACACACAACTCAGGCCTCAACTGTCAACACTTTGTCTCATATCTATGCCATAGTCTCAAAACAACCTACATATCATTCAAACATAACTCTTCTTCTTTTCTCTTCACTGAATTTCATGCACTTCCTCTCATATATGTTGGCATTCTACACTCTAATGAGAATAGTTGATGTTGTCATTGATGGCAACCAACTGGCAACCAACCGGCAACAGGTTTCTACACATGCACCGGCACCGGTAGGCACTTTCACCGACATCCAGATTACACCAAAAATGAAGTATATTGGCACTCAGGCCGACATGGGATAAAGTTTTTCTTATATGAATTGTATTGTGAATATAATTAATTATTTTTAAGCCGACTTGGTATATTGTAAAGACTCATATATGTATGAGATCTCATAGGTCATTTTGTATAGTGTGAATATGGGAGATAATTGTAATAGAAGATTATTGTATGAAGTGATATAGTGGATAGCGAAAGGTTTTGGTTAAGGTATCCGACTAAGCTTAAATCGGTATTGAACCAAGCATTTGAGATGTTATTTTGAGCAGTATATTGTATTGGATTTAATTATCCATTTTGTAGTCAATGCGACTCTTTTGAGCAGTGCGCTCTAGGCAGTTGGCCTTCCTGCATGTGCAGGCCCTTATTGTAAGTAATATTTATTCATGTTGTGTGCATTTATGTTGTCTCTATTATTTCTCTTTACTACATTATTTCTTGCTTACCAGTACATTGATTTGGGTTGCAAAGTTATAAATAAGTTTAAATATCCCACTAACCGGTTAGACACTGATTCACCCCCCTCCCCCTCTCAGTGTCTTTGGGACTATCATTAAATCTAACAATTGGTATCAGAGCCTGGTCCTCTATTTTCTAAAGCTTAACAGCTTGAGGAAGATTTTGAAACTGGTACTAATGGAGAGCTTGAGAAAATAATTGGAAGGAGCTCTTGAAGATTTTGATGCAGAAAAATTGAAGAATATCAAACTCGAAGATGATTTGAGGACTGCACAAGAATTCATTAAAGGACTTCAGGAGAACCTGGTTATAGCACAAAATAAGAGAAAAGAACTTCATGAGCAAATGTAGAAACATGATGATGAAAAGGAAACTCTTAGTAATATTATAGACAAGCTGAGACAAGAAAACACTAATATGAGGAATGAAATGCAAGATATGACTATGAGGTTATGTAAGGATATTGAAGATAGGAAGAAGAATGAAGAAGAATTGACTAGGAGACTTAATGATGGAGGAAATGAAAATTTGAGACTTAATCATGAGAATGATATGCTAAAAATGGATTTGATTCACATGCAGCATGATAAGGAGGAGCTTACAAGACAATTTGGAATTCTGGAAAATGAGTTGAACACTGCAAAGGAACACGAAGACAAATTCAAGAAAAGTTCAGAAAGGCTTGATGACATGCTAAAAAGACAGAAATCTGATGGAGATACAATTGGACTTGGATTTGAAATTGAAGAAAGTTTCGGGACTGCAAATAATCAAGATCATAGTAAACCGGTAAGACAACCTAATGCTTATAAATTCAATGGGAAATATTTCAATTGCAACAAATTTGGTCATAGAGAAAATCAGTGCAGATTTAAAAATAATCAGAATACAAACTTACCCACCGGTCAATGTTCCAAATGCAACAAAGTTGGTCATAATTTAGAAAATTGTAGAATGTGTGAAATGCTATGTTTGTGGTAGATTTGGGCATTTATCCAATCAATGCAGATCACAAACCACTCAAGGATATGGAAAGGCTATTCAGAGGAATAATGTAACTTGTTATGCATGTAACAATATTGGGCATATTGCAAAATTCTATAGAAGCAAGACTAACCCGGCAAACAATAAAGGATCTAGTGTAAAGGGTAAAGAAAAGGTAAATGAATAAAGCAACGATTTTCAAAACAATGGATTAAGAAGGGAGATCAGAGAGTTGATGAAATTATCTCTGCACTGGTAGAACAGAGTAACCCTCCACCAGTAGGAGATTCTCCATCTAACTAAGGAATAATCCTTAGGGGGTATTGCAGCAAATTGAAAATCATGCATTCTACCCTCGATTGATGGTGATAAGACATATTTCTTCTTTACTGGTAGATGTGTTATGTTCTCACTTAACCGGCGAGCATTTAATGTGGTTTTTGAAGAACTTTTTGGTTATATAACACTAGAAAACCCTCATTTCGACTCACCAAGCATTCAAGCATTCACAGAGCACGAAATTGAGTAAGGGCAATCTAAAGGCGAAGCAACAAAGTGATTTTAAGGAATTCAAGAATTTTAAACTAAGAGGTATTTATCTTTTCAAATGGCATCTTCATCTTCTATACCGGAGTTTATTGCAAACCCTGCTGTGGTAGAAAATGTTAAGCACCCTAGGCTTGTATTTAAAATCATCCCTGAAATTGCCAAGCAAGATGATTCTATTGGAGCTTTTTCAAAAATTCTGAAGGGAGTCGCTTTTGCCGAAGACCCTAGAATGTACATTCACTACAACATAGAAAATCTAGGAACCAATGATTTGGAGAACATGTACAATGGTTTCATTACTGATGAACAAGGTTTAATTAAAGCAGAGCATAAGATAGTTGAAGACTTAGGATTCATTGAGATACTGAACATACCTAAATTTCCTAAGGAGGTAGTCTATCTAGTTCTGAGTAGAGTTCATGGAGAGTTCATGTGGCTTGAATCTGTTTTTAAAATCTCTAAGGAAGAAATCAAGGTAGTTACTGGTTTACCCTCAATCGGTAGTAGGCCTGACAATACTAAGAAAATACCTAACAAGGAAGTTATGGAATTAATCGGAGCTACCTATGACAACAGATCTCTTAGGGTTAATGATATCAAAGATGCTAATGTGAGATATGCGAGTATGGTGCTTGGATATAGAGTAACTCATGCAAACAGATTGAATTTAGTCTCCAGCTTACGTATTCATAATGCATATGAGATGGTAAAGAACAATGGTAAAATTGATGTTTGTGAATGGCTTAAGGATGAATTAATTGACAACTTGAAAAAGATTAAGGGTGACAAGAAAGGGACATTTCATTTTGGCAACCTACTTGTGTGTCTGATGCTTTACTTCGCCAAAGAGATACCCGAAATTGGTCATAAGTATTTTGGATATGACATCTCGGTAGGAAAATAGATACTGGAATCTTTCACCGGTATGGGCACTGAAAGTGACAACATTATAACAGATTACTTCAAAAACTTTCAAACTAAGATGAGAGCTAGAGAAAGGTTATCCCAGAGCATAGTAGACAAGTAGGACAAACAAATCTGCTTTGTAATTAAACATGATGAGACATGGATGGAAGAAGTTAGCCCTAGAACTATTTGGGTTACTGAAATGGGTTATGAAGTTGATTTACCCATTCTTGAAACATATGCTAAAACACTACTTGAGGCACCTAGAGAACCATCTAAAGAAACTTTTGGAAATGGTGAAACCATTGAGAGTGTTGTTTCTATGCAGAAGCAGAGAAAAAGAAGAGAGAAATTCATTAGAGATGCATCCAAGATGGCAAGTGAAATCAAGGAAAATGTAATGAACTTGAGTGGCATATCTGCTAGTGTTATAGAAGGATTGAAACCGGAAGCTCATGTTCCACCGGTTGTTACTTCTGTGAATATAGATAGTGGGAAAGCAACAAAGTTCAAAAGAGTTGAAAGAAAGAAGAGGAAACCCTCACCGGTACCCTCTCCTTCTCCCAAAAGGACTACAACTTTGAGGAAAAAGCAGCAGGCTGTAAGGGAACCTAAAAATAAACTAACACCAAAGAAGAAACAAATTAAGACACCTGATACCTTGACACCGGAGGAAATGGTAAATGTGATAACATGGGATGGAAATCTTTGCAATGTGAATAAATACTATCATTCTTACAAAGATTCAGACAAGGAAACAATAGAGGCTAGTATAATTTTGCATTTAGATATCTATAAGAAAGTTTTGATTGAAGTTGTAGATGATTTGCCAAATGATTTGTATCTGAGATTGGAGGCTAAACACATGTCAGTAATGGAATTAGATAAGAAGTTGAAAGTTGATGCATTATTTGTTGTACATCATGTAAATTCTAAAGAAGAAATTGATGAACTAACTTCTGAAGCAAACCGGTCATTTTTTGTTAGTGGACATTGACAGGTTAGCTTGATGGCTGGGAGAGTAAAGGAAATTGTTGATGAAACTGCAGACTATTGGGATATATTTTTTGTTGAAAATGAAAAGAGAGAGGAAAGGGAGAGATAGAGGATGGATAAGTCTTTTATGAAGGTCTATCAAAAGGACAAAGGTAAATGTAAGATTGGTGGTGTTCCTGCTATAAAGGTAATAGATAACATTCCTCCACCGACACAGGACCCTCCTTCAATAACTTCAACATCACCGATACATACAGAAAATCAACCGGATAAGCCAACTGAAGATGTAACACATGATGTCTCTCACCCAGAGTCTGAAATTATTTTCACCATAAATACTGATACACAAGATGTGAATATTGTTGTGGATAAAGAGACTACAGAGGTTAAGGCAACAGATATTAAGGACAGTCAGAAGACTGAGTTACTGACTCACACTATTGACTCTTAGAAGACTGAGATACCGGCACAAGCAGAGCAACCGAAGACTGAGAAACCAACAGAGGATAAGGTAACTAGCCTTGAGCAACTAGAATTAGAGAAATCGATAGTTGAAGAGGTACAAACACAGACAAAGAAACCAGAAGAAAATTTAAGTAAAGAGGAAGAAACTAATGGAAATAAGGAGGAAATAGTGAAGGTAATTGGGCAAACAATTGTTGAGAAGAAATCCATAGCAGAACCAAGCACATCAACAAGAGAATTTAGACCCACTAACATAACATATGTTCTATTGGATTCTATCAAGAGGATAACATATTGCAATGCCTTAGCATTTAAGGCAATTGATAACACATTACCTATCTTGAAGATGATTTCACCTACCTGTCAGATAGATCACATTAATGATTCTATAGGTAAATTGGACACATTGTCCAAATTCATCGCTGAAAATGTCATAACTATAGATAAGGTGAATGAGGATACTATAAAAGAAATATTAGTTAAAGAGAAAGGATAATTCTTTGAGAAAACTATCAAAACCTGTAATGAGCATATGGATTCACTATTACCGGTACTCAACTCAACAATTTTGGAGTATAAAGAGTTGTATAGAGAAGCATGTAAACCTCATTGTTTGATAGAGGATATTGATGAGGAGATTAAAAAGACACAAAAAGAGATTGATGACATTGCAGATAATATGATAGGTTCCTCAGGACTTATCTCCATTTTTGAGCAGGAAATGGCAGTTTTTTAGGAGAAGTTAGAGAATATTGAGAAAGAGAAAGCAAGGATAAGGTTAAAAGCCTGGGAACTTAGAAGTAAACTCTGTCCAAAATTGGACAGTCTTATTACTCAACGGGTTGAGCTATCAAAGGAAACAGTTCAAGGAGAATGGTCACCAGAGAAACAAATGTACTATCTCACTGGCATGATCCAACAGACTGAGACCATTCTCTCTGACATCAACAAATTCATGTAGAGCCTAAATCTAATTTTGGTGGACATTTTTCAAATTGTAACCAACCGGTTACAGGTGATGAGGTACCATTTTTGTATTCTTCGATTCTTCTTGACATCCTTTGTCATTGATGTCAAAGGGGGAGTAGTAGTATAGAGAAAAATAAGGAGTAGTATGGAGAAAATAAATGCACAGAGGAGATCACTTGCTCATGGGGAGCACACTTCTTTTTGGATAGCAGTTTTGGATTTTTCTCATGAGTGTTGCCATCAATGCCAAAGGGGAAGATTGTTGGCATTATACACTCTAATGAGAATAGTTGATGTTTTCATTGATGGCAACCAACTAGAAACCAACCGGCAATAGGTTTCTACACATGCACTGACAGGCACCGACACCTACAAGCACTTTCACCGGCATCCAGATTACACCAGAAATGAAGTATACCGACACTCAGGCCGACATAGGATAAAGTTTCTTATATGAATTGTATTGTAAATATAATTAATTATTTGTAAGCCGACTTGGTATATTGTAAAGACTCATATATGTATGAGATCTCATAGGTCATTTTGTATAGTGTGAATATGGGAGATAATTGTAATAGAAGATTATTGTATGAAATGATATAGTGGACAGCGAAAGGTTTTGGTTTAGGTATCTGACTGAGCTTAAATCGATACTGAACCAGGCATTTGAGATGCTATTTTGAGCAATATATTGTATTGGATTTAATTATCCATTTTGTAGTCAGTGAGACTCTTTTGAGCAGTGCGCTCCAGGCAGTTAGTCTTCCTACATGTGTAAGCCCTTATTGTAAGTAATATTTATTCATATTGGGCAGTGAGTAAATATTGTGGGTCACAAATCCCACCGAGGTTTCCTCGTTAAAATATATTGTGTTATTGTGTGCATTTATGTTGTCTCTATTATTTCTCTTTACTACATTATTTCTTGCTTACCGGTACATTGATTTGGGTTGCAAAGTTATAAATAAGTTTAAATATTCCACTAATCGGTTAGACACTAATTTACCCCCCCCCCCCTCTCAGTGTCTTTGGGAATGTCATTGAATTTAACAATATACTCTACTCTGCCTTTCCCACTCTCATAGTTATACTCACCTTCCACTCAACTCAATCATTTACACATTCCTTATATAAAAGATAGATCATCAAAGCTTGAACCAAGTTGGCCAGAAACAAAATATACCTTCCGAACCAAAAACACACATGCTGGTCCACTCTAGGAGAAAGAGGAGACCAAAAAAATGTTAGGATAACTGGTGAACAACTAAGAGGGGGGGGTGAATCAATTGTCAACATATTATAACATTTCATTTTCAATATAACCTTAAATCAGAGCACATAAATATTTAAATACTGGTAAAGAAAAAACAGATGTCGGTTGACATAGATACCGATAAACAATGCAACTCAACAATTAAACAGATAATCAATGCAAAGCAACCATACCACATAACACAAAGATTTGTACATGGAAAACCCAGAAAAAGAAAAACCATGGTGGGAAGCCTTCCCACAGTCAGATGATACTTCTGTAGAAAGTATGTGATACAATGAGGGGCCTGCACATGCAGGAAGGCACACTGCCTAGAGCGTACTTCTCATTACAAAAGAGTCTCACTGACTACAGAGGTTAAAACCACCTCAAGATATTTGGACAACAATCTAGAATAATGAACTGCCAGAGATAGCATCTACCATGCCTGATTACAGTCCTGGTTAAGCTCAATATGAGGACTATAATCAGGCATGGTAGATGCTATCTCTGGCAGTTCATTATTCTAGATTGTTGTCCAAATATCTTGAGGTGGTTTTAACCTCTGTAGTCAGTGAGACTCTTTTGTAATGAGAAGTACGCTCTAGGCAGTGTGCCTTCCTGCATGTGCAAGCCCCTCATTGTATCACATACTTTCTGTAGAAGTATCATCTGACTATGGGAAGGCTTCCCACTGTGGTTTTTAGTTTTTTGGGTTTTCCATGTACAAATATTTGTGTTATGTGGTATGGTTGACCTATTTCTTAATCCCAATTCGATCCTAAACGATTGACCTAATCCTCTTCCTGAATGATATTACAATATTCGCACATTACATTTCTTTTACAATCTACAATGAGATCTTACATCATTTTATACCAACCCTATGACATAATCTAATTAGGTCAGCCACCTAAAAGATATTACAATAAGATCATTACATAAAATCCATTTTACAATGATATGGCATGTCGTCTTAAGACCAAAAAAACAATTACAAATGCATAAATCGTCCTGAAACATCCGATAACATGTAGAGTACACGCTAACATGATACCGGTCCATAACCTAGATAGGCACCAGACCTATTCTGGGTCCACCACGCAAAAGACATGTCTTCAAGCAGTTGAAGCACAATCAAAGAACATCTTCAACATCCTAAAATCCATTTAGAAGCCAAACCAACACCACTTATGCATCCTGTCAAGATTCCTCAGTGAAAAGATCTGCCAATAAAACCTTAAACCAATGTCGGTAAGGGTTTACAAGAGTGAAAGATAGCATTCTATTACCAAATCAATATCAACTGACCAAACCATGTTGCAGGAACATGTAACACATAAAATCAAACATACTCCATTGATCCAAACATGTCGAAAGTGTCCAACAGATAATCTCTTCTGCCGGTAACACTAGATCTTCTACCGGTAACCAAAACATGTATGTCGGTAATCTTCCATAATAACTAGTGTTGACATCAATGACAAAACATCAATGCAACAAATAATCAATTCATCCATAATGCCAACAATCTCCCCCTTTGGCATTGATGGCGACACTAGATGTGAAAAACATCTCTAAGTACCAAGAAATGCCAAACAAGTCTCTCCCTGTGGAAGACAACCAACAATCTCCTGAATCTATGTGAATGATATCTCTGTAAAGTTCTGAATAAATTTCTCCCCCTAATGTATACAACTCCTTTTTTTAATTTTTCACATCAATATCTCCCCCCTTTGACATCAATGCTAGAAATCTGACAAAAATATCAAAGAAATAATGTAATCCATAAATCTGACTACTCCCCCTAAGTAGTAGCACCACTCATCAGTGCTGGAATGAATAATATCTCTGATAATGCATGTTGGACTGATGAAAAAACTGCATCAATCAAGTCTCTGTCGGAGGGGCAGAAACCCCTAACCTATCTCTCAAATACTCAGATGATTCCTTAGACAACGGTTTAATGAATATATCTGCAATATGTTCTTTAGTGTTCACATAAACCAATTTGACTTCCTTTCCTTCTACCTTGTCCTTTAGAAAGTTATACTTTATTGATATATGCTTAGTCTTAGAGTGAAATACCAGATTTTTAGACATATCAATAGTTGCAGAGTTATCACAGTAGACAACTACCGGTTCACTACAATTTACCTTGATATCCTTCAACATTTGCTTCATCCACAAGACGTGAGTGTAATTAGTTGCTACTGCAACATACTCAGCTTCTGTAGTAGATAAAGAAATGCATGACTATTTTTGATGATCCATGAAATCGGTTTCTTTCCAAGAAAGAAAGCTCCACCAAAAGTGCTCTTCCTATCATCAGTATCACCTGCCCAATCTGAGTCAGTATATGCACATAAATTGAAATCATCAATTTTAGAATACCATAAGCCATATTTTGTTGTTCCTTGCAAATACCGGAATATCCTCTTTACTGCACATTCACGATTTTCTTTAGGATTACTTTGATATCTTGAAACAATACTTGTTGCATTCATAATATCTAGTCTAGTCTAAGTTAGATATAATAGACCACCAATCATAGACTTATACCTTTTCGGATTTACCAGTGTAAAAGTATCCTTGATAGATAATTTCTCACTTGTCACCATAGGGGTACTTACCGGTTTGGAATTATCCATACCAAACTTTTTCAACAATTCCCTCACATACTTAGTTTGACAGAGAAAAATGCCTTTGTCAGTTTGAGTAATCTGCAAACATAAGAAAAATTTCATCTCACCAATCATGGATATGTCAAATTCATTCTTCATATTGTTAGCAAATTCCATTCACAATTTATCTTCTCCTCCAAAAATGATATCATCAACAAATAATTCAATAATCAAAATATCATCATCAGTGATCTTATAATATAAATTACTATTAGCACTGCCTTTAATAAAACCAATCTTCAAAAGATATTTATCCAACCTTGCATACCAAGTTCTAGGAGCTTGTTTCAATCCATATAAAGCTTTCTTCAATCTGCAAACCATATCTTTACCATCTGTCAATGGAAATCTATCAGGTTGCTCAATTTATACTTCTTCCTCAAGTTCACCATTCAAAAATGCACATTTAACATCAGTTTGATAAACCTTATAGTTCTTATAAGCTACATAGGCAAGAAATAGTCTAATTGCTTCAATTCTAGCTACATGTGTAAATGTCTCACCATAATCAATTCCTTCTATTTGATAATATCCTTTACAAACCAATCTAACCTTGTTTCTTACAACTTTACCATCCTCATTCAGTTTATTCCTAAAAACCCATTTAGTTCCAATAACATTCTCATTTTTAGGCCGGGGAACTAAAGTCCAAGTTTCATTCTTCTCTATCTAATCTAATTCATCTTCCATAACCTTTAACCAATGTTTATCCTTACAAGCTTCAATAACAGTTGTCAGTTCAATTTGAGAAATAAGACATACCTCTTCATTAGCCAGACTCCTTCTAGTCATAACTCCCTTGTTCCTATCTCCAATGATTTGATCTTCAGAATGATTTAATCTTACATACCTTGGTGTCTTCTGAATTTCAGGTTCAATACTCTGATCATTAGTCACAGTTGAATTTTCTGATTATGCCGGTGTAATTGTCTTAGCTTCCCGTATCGATTGAGGCATTGTCGTTTTAGTTATTGATCATTTCCACTGCCAGTTCCCTATCATATGATATAGAATTATTTATGTATTTCTCATCTACTTTCACATTAGCACTCTCCACAATTTTTTGCAATCTTTTGTTATAACATCTATATGCTTTGCTTTGAATTGAGTTGTATGCGGGAAAAGTGGGTCGATAGAACTCAATATGTGAAAAACGGAGCTCTATGGAGCCTTTCTCACACACCCACATGACTTCTTGGTGCAAGCTATGGAGTAATGAAGTATCACTTAGCTTCCCAAGGTTGGTCCCATGGTTCTCTATCTTACACGGTCCCTCAAACCAATGTTTTTGCTCTCAGATCACTGAGAAAAATGGTTTAGGGATGGCAAATGCAAGAACGAGGGATGCTTTTTGTTGGTTTTAATTTGAGATGCATCCTAAGCTATGCATGATTCTAGAAATGCAATAAACTAACTATAAGATGACAAGGTTAGTATAAATACTATCCTAACATGATATATTAGTCTATGATTGAGCTAAATGATAAAGAAAGTATTCTAAACATGCATATTTAGACTAATTCCTAGTTAAAGAGAGGCTAAAATGATGAGCATAAAAATGATATATGAAAGCTTGAATGTATTTGAGCATAAGTGTGATACTACAAACTTGGATGATCTATAAAAATGGAGGAATGAGAGCTCTATTTATAGCAAAAACAAGGCAATGGATGGTCAGGATTGAAAGAGTTGATCAAGGGTTGAGTTTGAAAGTTGGGGATCCATGTTTGCAATTTGCACCAATGATATGGTGACAAGTGTCAACATAGGGTTGGGTTGAGAGAAGGGGTTGGAGGCATTAAATGCCTGAGAAGACCTTATGGTTATCTAGAGATAAGGGCTAAGATTAAGTTAGGCTTACCCATTGGATAAACCCTTGTGCAAATGATTAAGAGATAATCATGGTCAAAGCATTAAAGGCTTGATGAGACCCTTGGGTTGGATGAAGGTTAAGTTAGGCAAAAAGTCTCTAACCATGTAAGAGGGTTGAATTAACCATTAATGGTTTGGGAGACTTTGGGGATATTAAGTGGTTGAAGACTTGAAGCCTTTAATGGTTATCAAAGACTTTAAGGGTTTGAGAAGTGACTTCCCCTTGCTTAGGGATGTGACAAAGTTTAGAAGATGGGTTAGGCTAATTAGAAGCGATTAGAAGAGTCTAGAAGGGATTAGAAATAGGTTTTAGAATGCAAGTGGGAGATGTAGGAGAATGCAAGTGGATGGAGGGATAATAGGATTTAATTGAAATAAAGTTAATTTAATTCAATTTGGTTGTAATTAAATAAATTAGATTTATTTAATTTAGGATAACTTATTTAATTAAATTTGAATTTAATTAAAAGTGGATAGGGGGGATTTAATTGAATAAAATGATTTATTCATTAAATGGGTATAGTGAATTTAATTTAAATAAATTGAGTAATTTACTTAATTAAATAGAGGAATGTGGGTAATTTAATTAAATTGTATTTAATTAAATAGAGAAATGAACATAAAATATTCATTTAGGAATATGGTCATTTTTATACGTCTACATTTTGCCCCTCTTTGAAGTGACGTGTGTGCACATGTTATTTCAAAGAAAATGATGCGTTATCGTGATTTATGATCAAATGTAATTTTTGTGTCGCTCTTATGATCTGCAAGTTGTGCCCTAGATTTGATTTGATGCGTGATGCCCCCTCGAGAGATGAATCAATACTTTGAAAATTTTGATTGGATTTGGCGATTTGTGGTTGACATGTATGATGTTGTCTATGTGAAATGTTTGAATTGATTCATCTCCCGATAAGTTACAGATTTTAGGGTATAAGGGAGACCACGATCACATTACATGTCCGATTGGCTAACCCTAATTTCATTTTCTCTCTTATAAAAGGGGAAAAGTGGTTTAATTTGATTCATTTGTGCATTGTTGACTTTGGAGAAAGAGAATTTGGTGTGAAGTGAAAATGCCTATTCCGTATTCCAGACACCGTTTTGAGCGCGTTCGGAGGTACCGGAGGCCTGCCGCGTATGGGCCACCAGTAAGTCATCACTTTTGACCCCTTTTGGATTTTTGATTTGGTCGTTTTTGGTCATTTTTTAATTTTTGAAACTCGGTTTTAGCGTTTTAGCACGTCAAAGTCGCAAAGTAGTGCATACGAAAAATGAAGTAGCGCATCAAGTCGATTTTTAGGGCTACGTCCGAAATAAAATAGGGTAGCGCATAGGAAATCTAGGTTAGCGCAGTGAGTGAAAATAGCGCATGCAACACGTAGGGTAGCACGTCAGGTCAATAGGGTAGCGCGTAGGGTAGACCTAGCGCATAGGGGCCACAGGGGTTCGCATGGGTAAAGGGTTTTAGTGCATAGGGTAGACCTAGCTCATAGGGTCAAATAGGTAGCACCAGCGAGGTATAGATTAGCGCGTCGGTATGTTTTAGCGCATAGGGTAGGTTAGGTGACACATGGGGGGAAAATATTAGCGTGTAGAGTCAGTCTAGCGCATAGGGTGAATAGATTAGCACGTGGGTGGATTTTAGCGTAGCGAGAATCTATTTTAGTGCATCTGGAAAAAAAATTGCGAGATGAGCCGATTTGTGAAATTGTTGTGTCGTGCTGTCATGATTTTTATGGATTTGTCCAATATGAGTGTTGATATAACTTGTTTTGATTTGAAATATGTCAAGTTATGCATAGATATCAATGTGTTGTGTGGATCAAAATATGAATTGTGTTTGCACTCTATTTTAAGTTCAATGTGTGAAGCCTGATTTGTGTTACAAGCTGATATGGGTTAGAAACTTGAGTTGTTTTACAAGTTGATATGGGTGGGAAACTTGAGTTGTTTTACAAGTTTATGTGATTTGGAGACTTGATTTGTGTTACAAGTTTTGATATGGTTTTTGAGAACTTGAGTTGTGTTACAAGTTGATATGAAATGATAGGATTTTGAACTTGATGTAGATGAGAAAATTGTTTCATGTTGTTGATGTGAGTTTGATTTTGATATCTTTGTTTTGATGTGGAAACTGATATTGGATTTGTTTTGCTTATTGACAAGAGCACTTGGGTGTGGTTTAGTCGCGGGAGCGATTTTCGAGGCCGTGGACATTGATACCATGGTTGACTCAGGCTAACCTTGATATCATTGAGAGATGCGGTTTGGTGTCCCTATTAGATATGCCTTGGTTCACTGTGAATCGGGGGCTACTGACAACACTTGTAGAGAGGTGGCACAGCGACACAAACACCTTTCATTTTGCTACCAGAGAGATGACAGTCACACCAGAGGACTGTTACAGGATCCTACGCATCCTCGTAGTAGGTGCACTACTACCATATGAGTAGTCAGAGGAGGGTGGTACAGAGGCACTTCGTCGCATTTTTCACAATGAGACAGTCTGTGGATATGAGATCCCGTGGCAGGAGTTCTTAGATCTGGATTATGCACCCCTTCCATCAGTACTGGTAGGGTTTATTGGTGGATTCCTTTGTCTTGATTGCAAGTTAAAGGGATTCTCTGTGGGATGGGGGCTAGTACTAGAGGAGATGGTTACACAGGGCCAGAGGTTTTCATGGGGATCAACTATGCTATCTCATCTGTATAGGGGCTTGCATGAGGTGGTATACCTCAGTTACGACAGTTTGTCAGCTGGCGTGACACTGTTACAGGTATGGTGTTGGGAGCACATTCCAGCTGCGAGGCCATTAGCAGACAGAGATAGGCCCGTGGGATGCGCATATGCTTACAAATACAGGGGTCTAGTTGTCTAGTGGAAGCTGGGCAAACTAGAGCATTAGAGGAGAGTACTAGATGATATCGATACGGTCACATGGCGACCGTATACAGGATGCGAGGTGTGGGCGAAGGACAAGCTGGAGATGCCTTTTGTGTTCATGATGAGATATCTGATCAGGAGGACCCCATTTGTTATAGAGAGGTTTGTGGTGACCAGAGTTTTGAGACAGTTTGGTCATCAGTAGGGTATACCTCAGGGAGCTTGCCTATATGCACGACGGAGGTAGGATGTAGTCGATTGGGGCCCGACCATTGATAGCACGGTGGCAGTGGAGGAGTTTGTCAGGTTGGTGGGGCAGATATGGGATTATACCTCAGAGATTTTGGATGCGGGCATGACTGATGAGTTCGCGAGATTGTTTGTTGTGCAGGCGGTGGTGAGGATATTTGATCCGGAGGAGATGCTGCCAGCATTCGATGATGATGATGAGGAGGGAGAGGGAGATGATGAGGATGATGGAGATGATGGAGGAGGAGGAGGAGGGAGAGGAGGCAGAGGGAGACGAATAGATAGAGGGAGGAGAGGAGATAGAGGTGTGGAGAGAGCAGTTAGACAGGGGGCAATAGACAGGGGGAGAGGTGGATTAGCTATTGGAGCCGGTGGAGAGCGGAAGGTGGGGGAGGTGCTAGCTGCAGTGGGGGGTACTGATGAGGTGAGGCGACCAGCACAGAGGAGGAGGACAGATGTGCTCCCACCTCTAGCACCGAGGACAGGAAGAGTGGGAGGGGTTTCCCCTGCACAGGTACCGCTATGGGTTCAGGTCCCTACCCATGTGGAGGATGCTCAGATTCGGACCCTGCAGGTGACTGTTTAGCAGCTACAGGCATAGGTTGTGACATATCAGCGGCAGATTGTGCAGTTGACCATAGAGCGGGATACAGAGATAGAGCGGAGGAGGCGAGCGGAGGAGCTTGCAGCTAGTATACAGAGAGCAGCGGCGGGTGGTCCGATGAGAGACACCCTGAGAGAGCTAGCATTGAGAGCTCAGGAGGCAGATTACTATCGGTGGCATTATGAGTCTACGGTACCCAGGGATCGTCGAGTACAGAGCTTCACACAGTCAAGATCCAGTCGATCTCAAGATACTGGGTTGCAATCTGAGAGCCAAGGTGTGACAGGGCCATCGAGACAGGACCCTACTGGAGATCCAGGGGTGGGCACATTTGGAGCTAGACCATCTCCGTCAGGGGATAGTCATACTTGAGAGACGAGGTCTCTGTTGTATTTTTGATCATTGTATTCTTTGTACTGGACACAGTGATGATATATTTTGTACATTTTGATCATTTTTGAGATATATATATACGACACCATTTTCTTTCATCATGTGTTATGTTTATCTGGATGCATGTTATGTGGGTTATTTCTTTACTTTATGATGATGTAATGCATAAATGTATGATGTATGATTTGATATGCTGTGAGATGTATCTTGAAAATGAGATGTATGATAATGAGATGTAAAATGTAAAATGATATGTAACTATTTGTAAAATGATATGTAACTATGTTAAAATGATATGCAACTATGTTTAAAATGATATGCAACTACGTTTTTGGTAGCATCCTCATTATGCATTTGCCATCCGATATAGCCATATTTGTTTGCTTTCTTTGTAGGTATCATCATTGAGCATTGATTTGTTTAGGATATGTTGAAAATTTATACAAGCACAATGGTATAATTGAACCATAATGACCTGAGAAAAATTTACATGATATTTGATTTTGCAAGATAGCACAAGCGTCAAGGTATAATTGAACCAGGATGACCAGAGTGTGTATTGCGTATAAACAGACAAGAGTAAATCATTTGTATGCATGAAGTGGAATTAGGCCTTCAATGATATTCGATGTATCACGTCTCGAGGCAAGTATTCAAATAGTACAATTGATCGGCTCCCAGACAGAAGACTAAGAAAATATTGGAAGTTCCCCATGATCTCTAGCTTTGAAGCATTTAGTGAGACAAGGAAGAGAATCCAATAATTGAAAAAGTTCAAAATGCAAAACTAGTCAAGATTTTTATGCTATAATGCAACATTTAGTACTTCAGAAAATCATCCATCCTTGGTATTTTTTTGTGAATTTTGTGTTGTGCTTTGCGATGAAGTGTAGTTTTGGTTGTTGGATGCCATGCTTCTGTGTTTTGAAAATAGTTTTGATGTCTTGAATGCTCGCAAGTTGTGACAATTTTAATGCCCCTAGCTGAGTGTGCCTCTTGATTTGAATATGTACAATGATTTCCAAGCCATGGTGGAATGTGGTAATAGTATATATATGGATAACCTAGGATAGTGACTATGCTAAGTATGTCCTGAATAGATATGTGCTAAGTGTCGGGCGATGGCCGATAGTGTTTGTATGGGTAAAATGGTATGGAGATAGATAGAGGAGCCATTCTTTCACAAGAGCGCCTATGTACCAGGTTTTCACCATTTGTTTTTATTGTAATTTGTGTTTTTGCTTTTTCTGGATTTTTTTTTTTTTTTTGGCTTTTTCCATGCATTAGGCTACTTAAGTGTAGTACTTCTTCATATGGATGTTGTAAGTTGGTTCGTTGAGCACATCTCCTTCCAAAGTTGTTAGCTGATAGGCACCTGATCCATAGACTGATATGATAACATAGGGACCCAACCAGTTAGGTTCAAATTTCCCTTTCTTTTCTCGATCTTGCTGATTTCTTGGATTTTCTCTGAGGACTAGGTCACCAACTTTGAAGTTGCGAGGGATGACCTTGTGATTGTAGCTCCTGCACATGCGTTGTTGATATGCTTTGAGATGAGTGTAAGCATGCTGACGTCTTTCATCTAATAGTTCGAGTTCTTGCAGTCGGTTAACTCGATACTCTTCATCTAGGATTAAACCTTTCAAAGAGACTCTAAGAGATGGGATTTGTACTTCCAGGGGTAAAATGGCTTCTAATCCATATACCAATGAGTATGGTGTTGCTCCTGTAGGTGTGTAGATGCTGGTTCTGTATGCCCAAAGTGCTAGATTGAGTTGGACGTGCCAATCTTTGCCGGCATCATTTACTATTTTCTTGAGGATTTTTAGTATTGTTTTGTTAGATGCTTCCGCTTGACCATTTCCCTATGGGTAGTATGGTGTAGAGAACCTATGTTGGATTTTGAATTTTTCACATAGTTCTTGTACATCTTGGTTTTTGAAAGGTCGTCCATTATCTGTGATGATTGAACTTGGAATACCATATCTGCAGATCAGATAATTTAGGATAAAAGAGGCAATTTGTTTCCCAGTCACTGTGGTCATGGGAACAGCTTTGATCCATTTGATAAAGTATTCTATTGCTGTTATAATAAACTTGTGTCCATTTGAAGATGAAGGATGAATTTTGCCAACTAAGTCTAGTCCCCACTGACAAAAGGGCCAGGATGTTGTAAATGGCCGCAGTTCCTGTGCTGGTGCATGTATCAGATTACCATGGATCTGACATTTAGGACATTTCTTGGCAAAGTTATATGAGTCTTTCTCCATTGTAGGCCAGTAGTATCCCATCCGTAAAAGCTTTTTAGCAAGAGTAGTACCACTTGAATGTGTTCCACAAATACCTTTGTGAAGCTCGTGTAAAGTAGAATCAGAATCATTACGATCAAGGCAACGAAGAAGAGTACCATCTAGACCTCAACGATACAAAGTATCAGCGATAAGGGTGTAACGGGCAGCTTGCCGGATAAAGTTACATTTTTGGTTACGGGATTGGTCAATTGGTAAGATATTGTGCTTGAGGTAGTCGTATATTGGTCCATATAGCGGAGAATCTAAACCAGTCAAGGCATAGATAACATGGGATTCAGAGTGGTCATAGGCGGGGGAGAATAGTTGCTCTACTAGAAACTCATAACAACTCTGTTGCTCTGGAATTTGTAGTAATGAAGCGATAGTAGCCATTGCATCAGCTACTTTGTTGTTCAATCTTGGTATTTTCTCGAAGGTGATGTGTACAAAATACTGTTTGAAGTCATCCACCATTCGCTTGTAGGGTAGTAGCTTGTCATCCTTTGTCTGATAGTTGTTGTTGATTTGATGGACGATTAGTTGTGAGTCTCCATAGACCTTTAACTCTGCGATTTTCCATTCTACGGCCATTTTGATACCTATAACCAATGCCTCATATTCAACCACATTATTTGTGTAGGGAAACATAAGCCTATATGATCTTGGTATAGTGTGTTCTTTAGGAGTGATGAATAGAATGCTAGCACCTGAACCATGTTGTGTATAGGATCCGTCAAAGTATAGGGTCCATTGTTTGGTAGAAAGAGCAAGAACGTCCCTATCTGGAAATTCAATCTCCATGGTTTGTTTTCCTAGTAGCGGTGCTTCAGCCAACTGATCTGCAATTGCTTGTCCTTTGATGGCTCATCTTTCTATGTATTGAATGTCGAATTCACTGAGAATCATGACCCATTTAGCCAATCAGCCTATAAGAGTTGCCTTACTAAGTAGATATTTGAGAGGATCAATTTTTGCGACTAGCTTAATGGTGTGTGCTAGCATATAATGTCAGAACTTCTGAGATGCGAAGACCACTGTTAGGCAAGCCTTCTCAATGAAAGTATAGTTGATTTCATACCCATTCAATGTCCTACTGATATAATATATGGCTCTTTCCTTTCCTTGTTGATCTTCTTGTGCCAATAGTGCCCCCAACGATATATCTGTTGTTGAGATATATAGGATAAGTGCCTTTCCTGCGACTGGTGGTACTAGAACTGGTGGATTCATCAAGTACTATTTGATTTGGTAAAAAGATTTTGCACACTTGGTCTCCCATTTGAATGGTATATTTTTGTGTAGTAAATGGTTAAATGGTAGACTTTTATCTGCTAGCTGAGCGATGAATCGCCTGATTGATTGAAGTCGTCCTTGTAGAGATCTGAGTTGACTGATATTCTTTGGTGGTGGCATTTCCATAATGGCTTGTACCTTTGCTGGATCTACTTCAATACCTTTAGTTGAGACTATATAGCCTAGTAACTTGCCTGATGTAACCCTGAAGACACACTTCTTAGGGTTGAGCCTGACTTGGAATTTTTCCAATCGATCAAAGATCTTTGTTAGGATGATGAGATGTTCTGCTTTGGTGAAGGATTTAGCTAGTAAATCATCCACATAGTCTTCCATAAATGTGTGCATCATGTCATGAAATATTGTTGTCATTGCTCTTTGATAAGTGGCCCATGCATTCTTTAAGCCAAAAGGCATAACATTCCAACAGTACATTCCCCAAGGATAGGTGAACGCGGTTTTATCTTGATCTTTTGGGGCTATTTTGATTTGATTATAGCCTGAGAAACCATGCATTAGTGAGAGCATTGCATGGCCTGCTGTGAGATCTACAATTATGTCGATACTGGGTAGAGGAAAGTCATCTTTTGGACAAGCTTTGTTGACGTCTCTGAAGTCAATGCATATTCTGATACTACCATTTGGTTTTGATACTGGAACGATGTTGGAAATCCATTCTACATAGTCAATTGCTCGGATGAATCCGACATCTAATAGTTTCTTTAGTTCAGTTTTGACCATGAGTGCCACCTGTGGATTCATCTTTCGTAGCTTTTGCTTGACTGGTTTAACTCCTGAAGAGATGGACAAATGATGCATGATTAAGTGCGGATCCACTCCAGGCATATCGGCATATGACCAAGCAAAGTTAATTTGTTGTTCTCTAAAGAAAATGATGAATGCTGATCTTTTTTCCTCTGTCAGAGATTCTGCAAGGTGTATGTTTTTGACTGCTTCTGTGGTACCAATGTTGATTGATTGAGTGGGCTCAATCAATATGGGTGATCGCTCATGAAAGTGCTCAGGAAGAGTGTCAAGTCTCCCATCGTTAGGTGCCTTAAAAAGGTTTTCACCCTTAGATGCATCCTTTATTTTTACTTTTTGTGATCTAGAGCTGCCATTGACTGGTTTTCAACATTAGATCTTTTACTTGGTTCATTTTTGCGACTGAGAGACTTGGCACTCCCTGGTTTGCAGACATCGTTACCTTGTTCACTGGTAGAGCCTATTTTCGGATTTACGGTACATAGGTAATGGATAATAGATTCATTATCTGGGAAAATTGCTATATCATGGATTTCAGGTTCATCCCAGTCGATGAGGTCAGGAAAGACAAGCGGTAAGGAATCGTTAGGTGGATCAAGTTCTGCTACTGTAAGTGTTAGGATAGAGTTTTCATCGTGATTGTTCTTGGTTTTAAAGAAGTCTAGGATTTCGTCGACGTATTCGATGGTATTATCTTCCATATAGACTTGTTCATAATGTTTCTGTTTGCTTTCCTTGGCGTCATAGATATTTTGTGGTCCAAATTCAAGAGGTCTATCTTCTGTGTTATATTCTTCTTGAGAAAGAGATATAGAATCAGTATCATTAGGGATATCTGTAGTAGCATTGGAGCAGGTACCTCATTCATATTCATTGGAATCAGTTTCTGAGGCATCATCCCAGATTCTATCAGTGCTGTAAACTGGTATGTTGTATGGTGAAAACAAATCTTTGATGATGGATACCATTTTGATAGTTTTTGTTGATTCTGTGTCAGATCCGGCTTCTATTTTCTGTATTTGTTCATAGACTATGCTTCCTCGGGGAGAAATAAAGGTATCCGGAGATGATTTTATTGGTTCTTGAGATATTGGTGTTTGAATATGAGCTACTACTACAGATATGGCCCTTTTGTGCTTTAGAAGCTTTTCTTGATGTAACTTCTGATCTTGACGTTCCCGTGCCTTGCGGATTGTTTCTGTTGATTCAAAGAGTGCTTCCTGCCAGGATTCTTCTTTGTACTTCTTCTTTTCTTTCCATTGAGGTTTTGTAGTTAGGTGGGGTGGCCTTTTTAATAGGAAAGTGAGCTCACAACCCAATCCCGCTTTGTTTCCACTAGGATGTGAAGGGAGATCTATGGGTTCAGTGACTCCTTCTCTACGTTTCCCAATAGGTCCTTTACCATCATATCCCATTTGCTGCATGATTAAGTATCCTTTTCCATACAAGTGTGTTGGTAGAATAATGTCCAGAGCAGCTGCTCTGTTATCTTCTTCCTCATCTTTGTATAACCAGCTAAGAATATCCTTGTCTTCTGATTCATGTGCTAGAGTGCCCAATTGGATGAAGGTACCATCAAATTTGGTGATGGGCTGAGTGACCAGATGCGTTGATGTAGTAGGCAATCCATGAGATCTAGGTGATGTTGGCAATTCAGCCAAACATAAGGGCTCCAAAGAGTATTCTCCTATGCCTTGGTCTTTGATTTGCATTTTCTGTTTGAAGTCTCCAAATAAGAGTTGGACTTTGCTGTTTGTAGATCTGATGTTAAAGATCATTGTTTCTCTCTATTATGAGGAACCAAATTGTCTTGGGCTACCCCCATTGCATTGCAATGTTTAAATGGATTGTGATCAGCAGATATGGAGACTTCTTGTCCGTCATAAGGAAATTTGACACACTGGTGATACGTAGAAGGTACTGCTTGCATTTCATGTATCCAGGGTCGCCCTAACAAAATATTGTAGTTAAGATCTATGTCTAAGACCTGACACATAGTATCCTTTTGCACTGGTCCTACTTGAATGGGTAATATCACAGTTCCTTTAGAGGACCTTTCCTCATCATCATATGCCTTTATGGTAATCTTCTTGTAGGGATCAATAGACTCTTCTAAGAAGCCTAATGCACGGATAAGCTTTAAAGTACATATATTAAGTCTGGCTCCTCCATCTATTAAGACTCTTTTTACTCGGTGTTTGCAAACAATGACTTTGATATGGAGAGGAGTGTTATGCGGATGGCTTAAGGAAGCATTGTCATGCTCTGAGAAGGTGAGGTTATGAGGTCCAGTCATATGGGCGACCATGGCTTGAAATCTATCTGTATCCAAATTTTGAGGTACATTAGTTTCCAATAGTGCTTGTTCCAAGATGTCTTTGTGCTTCGGTGATAATTTCAGCAATTCTAGTATAGATATCTAAGTTGGAGTTTTGTGTAGTTGGCTAACAAAGTCATATTGGATTTTTGGTGTGGTAGTTGTAGGTGACGTATGTCCTTTTAAGACATATTTCTGAGTTCGGGTTGTTACATTGACAGATTCATGATCACGCTTATCTTGGATGGTGATGACATTTACTTGATGATCTTCAGTTGATATGTGATTTATGGTGTTGTTGTAGATATGGTTGATACGAGCTCCGCGTGTATCGTTTGAGGTTGAAGCTCCATCTTTGTTATAATTTGGAAGAGGATTTTTTAAGGCTCCATGATCACCATTTGTTTTGAGACCATCTACTGTTAAGTCACCTCGATCAATCATATCTTGCACCACGTGTTTTAATCTCGTGCAATCGTTCGTTCGATGACCCTTGTTATGATGGTAATCACAATAGTGTGAATCATTCCACCAAGGTGGTTTGATTTGGGGTTCATAGTTGCTGATTGGAGGCAAAGAAAGAATCTTGTGTGTCAAAAGTTATCTGAATGCTGATTCTAGTGATTGCCCCAGTGGTGTGAAGATACGCTTTTGGAAATTATTTGTGTTGTTGCGTGAATTGTTGTTAGGTCCTGGATTCATGTTTTTGCCTTGAGTATCGTTGGTGTTGTTTGTTTTGAGTTGTCCTTTTGGTGCATATGTGTTAGCATTTGGATTAGCATTTTTAGGATTTTTCATATTTGGAGGATTTCCAGATAATGCAAGCACTGGTTGCTTAGATTTGGGATCATATGATTCATTGTTTCCTTCGTTTTTGTTTTGAGTCCAAAATCGAGATTTGTCTAGGTTGGTGTTGTTCTGGTTAGTGTAATTTGATGAGTTTGTTCCTTCCTTATAGAATTTGAGTGTTCCCTTTTTGACACATGCTTCCTCTACTTGGATGCCATTCTCAATCAATTTAGCGAAAGATGGTATGCATTGAAGTTTTAGCCTGTAACTCATTTCACCATTCAAGTTATCGATGAAGATTTCCATTTTCTCCTTTTCGGGAATGTCTCGAGGATATTGTGATACCATATGTCGCCAGCGTTGAAAGAATATCATGAATGTTTCGTTGTTCTTTTGTTTGGTGTTACAAACATCTAGCATGGTTATGGCATGTTGAATGTTATAGGAATATTGGGTTATGAATTTGTTAACCAATTCATCAAATGATCTGACAGGTGGTGTAATTTTGGATAACCATTCCATTGTTTGCCCTCCCAAGCTTCTTGGGAATAACCTCATCAAATAGGTGTCATCATGAGCAAATTCAAGACTCATTGTGCAAAATTCTCGAACATGATCTTGGGGATCACTTTTCCCATCATATTTATCAAATTTGGGAACGTCTGAGTTTGGAGGAAAAGGCACCATGTTCAATCTTCTGTCAAATGGATAAGGACAGATTTCGTTTAAAGAGTACCGCATTGTTGTCCCTTGTTGCATGTCATGGATTTGTCATTGTAACATTTGCATTTGTTGAGTAAGAGCAGCTAAAGGTATATTGTCTTGTCGAGGGAAGAGTTCTTCCCTTGTATTAGTTCTCAGCTGAAAAGGTGTGGTAAATGGTATATTTTGTTCTGGAGTTTCTAGCTCAGGTATACGCATTTCTGGCATGCGTTGTTCTGGAATGTGTTGCTCAGGTATGTGTTGTTCAAAGTTACGAGTTTCTTCTTCTCTTTGTTGTTCTTGATATGCATATTGTCGAGATCCAGTTTTAAAGATGTTTGTGTCTAAATCTTTGGGAAGTTTAACGCCTTTACTTGTGAGCATGAGCAGATATTTTTCTTTGTCATTTTCCATGAGCCTTTGGACAAGTTTTTAGAATGAGGGGTTTTCCTGACATTCCTGAAGAAGTGCTTCAAAAATTTCAGTTTCTTCTAAGTGTGGAACTTCAAAAGGATTTGACAATCTTCGATTCATACTAGACTCTGTGTGTGTCTCACTTTGTTGGTTTCTTTGAGAGCGAGTAACAGGCATTTTAGTAGAAACTTTCAGTGATGAAGGGGACAAAAGCCTCGTTGATATGTTTCTCAGGGGTGAGTGGTTCTAGTCGAGATGTGTTATAAGTGATACACTCGTTGGGCAAGAATGCTGGATTGATTTTTCCTCCGCGGTTTATGATTTGATTAAAAGCAGACTTTTGACAGTAGGCTCTTGTTTTTAAGGGTTCTTTGTCAAGTTTGTTGGATTTTTTTTGGATATAACGTTTGACGTGATGAAGGAATACCCGATGAGATTTGAAGAGTTGACGATTGATGTATAAAAACTTGTTTCTCTTGATGAACTTGGAAAAACTAGGTTGTTGTTTCTTCAACGTGATGTTATGATAAAGGTTCTTTCTTCTCAGAATATGAGGATTAGTCATGCATGAGTGATCAATGGTTTCCTTTGATTTGTTTGGATTTGGTTGATCTTGTTTGGAAAATTTCAAATCTTACTCTATCAAAGTGAAGGTTTAGATGCCCCTTCATGACAAAGCGTGTCAAATGATATGGATAAAAGCCTCCCGATATGGAGACTTGATTTGACAACTTGAAATTTTTAAACAAGTGTTTTTAAGATGAAATCCATAAGATGGTAAAGGATTTTGTTGATACTGATGATGAGGTTTCCGGATTATGATAAGATAGATATGTTTTATCGTGCGATCAGTTTAGGATTTTTACAACATTTGTTTTGACACAAATTTAGCTCAAGAAATAGTTTTTAACGGTTTGTTTTTGGCACTCTACTTTGATGAAAAATGATGTTGATAGAAAAGGCTTCTAAAAAATGTTTTCAAAATTTTAAAATTCCTCACTGTTTTGCCCTCTTTCTTTATGTTCTTGATCACGCGCTAAAACAGAGACTACATGCGCTAGCGAAATTATTTCACGTGCTAAAATAAGGACCACACGCGCTAGGCTGGCCCTAGACACGCACTAAAGTTGTAACTGTTCAAAAAAAGTTTTCTATCTGTTTAAAAAGTCATGCACTACCCTAGGCCTGTAACGCACTAACTTGTGAACCTGATGCACTAATGTTTAGCTTCCACGCACTAAGCTGATACTTCCACGCGCTAGACTGTTTCTCTAATGCGCTAAATGTTTTCACACTATTTTGCTTTGGGATAAACGCTACTGTTTGGAGCTGATGCGCTAAATTGATGGTTAGATGTGCTAACAAAAGTACCTCACGCGCTAAGAAGTTGCTTTTATGCGCTAAACTGCCCTGATTTTTTCTTTGGTTGGTTTTTTTGTAAATTTTGGAATTCTGTTGTGAAATTTTCAAGTTTGATGGATGATTTTCTGAAGTAGTAAATGCAAGCACGACACAAAAAGTACAACCATTTTGCCTAATCTAACAAAAAGTGTATGTTCTGCGAGGATGTATTCAAATCCCCAATGTTTTAATAGGTTTGGATACGAATAATACACTTCAGAAAGACTCTTTATTCAAAGGTCATAAATAACATCATAGCCCACTAGTCTCGATACTTCGTTAGCTCAAACAACCGTGTCACCCCCTAGAGGGCACCCATTTTTTTGTATTTTGCCAGAAATTAACTCAAAGTGAATCGATTCACAGTTGAGTAGTTATCTTGGGAGATATATGGTGAGTAATTTTGGGGGTGGATTCTTCCCCACCCTTGCACTATGATGTTATAAATGTCTGGTTACTGACTCGGTTCGAAGCTTCTATTTCTATGGTTTGTAATCAAGCTTCCCGTTTGGCTGTCAGTGATAAACTCCCTTAGGAGGCTTCCCAACCTTTAGAACAAAGGCTTTACGTATCTCGAGGATACTGGGGGAAGGCTAATCGCTGCGCGCAACCGTTGAAAAGGACTTTCGTCACTTTCCACATTTGATTATAGTGGGTTGGAAATCTTGACGTCAAAGTCGTTCCCCACTTAGGTCATTCCCTTCACACTGGCCATAAACAGCTTTAAGAGTTGATTCCAACTCCTCGGGAAGGCAAGCCTGCTAAAGGTTTTATGCTTGAAATACAAAAAGCTTTAAGAGTGGTGTGGCTTTTTGATCACCCAGTTAAGGGGAGAGCATATACCTTCCACTTTCAAGACAAGGCAATCAAAGTTCTTTTTAAGCCTGCAATTCAATGATTTGCTAATCTCTACTTGGAGATGTTGCCCCAAAAAAGCATGGTGTTCTTTTTAGTTCCTCAAAGCAATGATTATTTAATCTAGTGAAGGAACCTAGTCGACAAAGCAAAATTTTCGATATGGTCAACAAAAGAAAATCAAAAAAGGGGAATAACTTCCCTCTTTTGATTGTAACAAAATTTCGTAAGTGAGGTTCTTTCCTTTGCAAAATTTGAAAATGAATCCTTTTATACACCAAAGGATGGTGAGGTTCTTTTTATATCTACTTTTGCAAAAGGAAAGTTTGTTTTGTTCGTTTTAGAGCCTAAAATAAAGTTTTTCTCCTTTAAAAGCAAGAAATTTTTTGATAGTGGTTCTTTTTATAGCCCAAAAGAAATAAGTGAGTTCAATTTTAAGAATAAAAGACGTTTAAAAATTTAAACTAATTCAACTAAGTTAGTGAAAATCCTAACCATCTAAATATTCTAAGATTAAGCTCCTTTCTGCAACAAATTTGTTAGAATCCTGCAAGAAAACCAGAGGAAAAACGTTAGATGATTTGGTGGACTTCCACAAGTCTAATTTTTAATTTTCGATTACAAATTATTTTCTGTCTGCGATGCACTACAGAACAAACTGTATGCACTACAAAATCTCAGTGATGCACTAAAAGAAACCCGTGATGCGCTACACTGTCTGCGGGATGCGCTACTCTATGCACCGAAAGCGCTGCTCTGTTTTTCTCCCGCACCGAGACCTATAGGAAAAGATTAGTGGACGTCACACGCTAATATATGGACTTCACACACTAGATGATGGACTCCACGCGCTAAACAGTGAACTGGATGTGCTAGGTTGTTAACCAGATGCGCTAAACAGTCAACCTAACGCGCTAATTCATTTTTCCCGTGTATCTGCAAAAATGGTTAAATTTAAAAATTGATTTGATATATGGGGTCTGGCCCCACGGTGGGTGCCAGAAATGTATGCGGAAAAAGTGTGTCGATAGAACTCAATATGTGAAAAATGGAGCTCTATGGAGCCTTGCTCACACACCCACAAGACTTCTTGGTGCAAGCTATGGAGTAATGAAGTATCACTCAACTTCCCAAGGTTGGTCCCATGGTTCTCTATCTTACACGGTCCCTCAAACCAATGTTTTTGCTCTTAAATCACTGAGAAAAATGGTTTAGGGATGGCAAATGCAAGAATGAGGGATGTTTTTTGTCGGTTTTAATATGAGATGCATCCTAAGCTATGCATGATTCTAGAAATGCAATAAACTAACTATAAGATGACAAGGTTAGTATAAATACTATCCTAACATTATATATTAGTCTATGATTGAGCTAAATGATAAAGAAAGTATTCTAAACATGCATATTTAGACTAATTCCTAGTTAAAGAGAGGCTAAAATGATGAGCATAAAAATGATATATGTGTAAAGCGGAAAAATCAAACCCTAGTCGTTCTCCCCTCCCCAACTCCAAGGAGAGAGAAGGGAGAGTCACTAGGGTTGATGGTTTTCACTTAGGGGAGACTTTACATTCAAAAGAGGGGTTGAAACCCACAAGATCCAATCCCACACAATGCAAGATTGGATTCTAAATGAGTTTCAAGGGTTGTGACATCAAGGATACCCTCTTTTGTAAAGAATTTAGATAGAATGATTGAACTAGGAATGCATGTAAAGTAGGAAAGATTCGCTTATAAACAGAGATAGGGATATGGGATGAAGTTGTGGACCTGGAATTAGCAATAAAATGTCGAGACGGTGCTGTTCTGCAAATTTGAGCGAAAGTTGACGGGACGATGGCGCCCGGCGTGCACATGGTCCTCCGAAAAATCCACGAAATGAAGGTGGATCTGTTCGTCTCTGCACAAGGATTCCAGATCTTCAATTACAGCCGCGTACCTGCAACCTACACACAGAAAAGAGAGGACGATTGGGGGGTTAGGGATGAGGGGTTTACCTTTAGGGCAAACCCCGGTTTTGGAATTAACCAAGAAATGAGAATGCTGTAAATGTAAATGTTTGTAATGTAAACAAGTACTGATACCTTGTTGTAAGAATGTTTGTATTCTTACATGCGAAGGTGTAATGGAAGTAGTATGTTGTATGTTGTATGTGATCTCCTCTTCAATGGTTGAATCCTTGTCTTGAATGCAACACTTAGCCTTGAATGGAGACTTAGAATGCTTAATTGCTTGAAGGAATGCTTGAATGCTTGAATGCTTGAATGCTTGAATATCATTTCCGCCTTTTTTCCATCTACCAAAATGGGAGAGGAAATGTAGTTTATATACTTGTCAATTAGGGCTGATAGACTGATTTTTCCAACCTTAGGCCGACTTGGGAAGATTATTTTCCAATTTGCAAACATAAAGACCCGAGACCCAAAAGAGACCGGGCCCAAAAATAGGGCCAGGGACCAGGGCACTGGGCGCCATGGTCCGGAAGGACCAGGGCACTGGGCACCATGGTCCCACCTCCAGGGATAGCAGAGTGCAAGGAGGATCAGGCCAGGGTGCTGAAAAATGCAGTTTTTGATGTTGTAAACAGGTTTCGGGGTCTCCATTTAGGTTCCGTGTTACATCGCCATCGTGAAGACCCAAATGCACTCAAAATTGCAAGTGTCACAATTTTAGGACGCTACATTTAGCCCCCACTTTAGTGGGAGTATAAGCATACGCTCATACTTTGGGTAAAGTACAAGGAATCAACATTGAAAGACTTTCACCACGTCAAGGAGGCAAGATACACCAAGCCCCCAGTGGACTAAGGATCTTACGACTTCGATTGACAAAGTAAAAGGGAAGATCACGAGGGAGAACCATGACTGTCAGTAGTAAGGTTCCCTCACTATGAGTCATGCAAGAAAGATATCAAAAATTTTCAAGGCAAAGCTAAATTTGTCAAGAAATTTTCAAGTATCTTGAAAAGATATGGACGGGATGTATGCCCCCCTACGTTAAAGCGATCACACATGCCTCACCGGGGGTGATTGCTTTAAGGTAGTGATACATATAAGAAATGAGAAAGGAGCACGTTATCACAAGGATTTAGCCCCAAGTGTGAGATAAGCCCAAGGATAATAGACACAAAACACAAAGCACAAGGTGACTTCGCTTTCCTCGGGGTTAGTATGCTGCATGATAATTCATGTATATCATATGTATGTATGCATAATTGTTCTTCATTCCCCAATCAAGGAAGGTCACCTAGAAGAAGGGAACACATGTGTCTTTTGAGTCAACATGAGAGAGACCAAAAGAGATCTCAATGGTTTGCATCATCCTCAAGTAGACAACACTAAGGACAACAAATAGAAGAATGAGAATAACACATAGAAGAAGTAACAAAAGAGATCAAGAGAGGAGGAGAGAGTCTGCTATGCTAATGAAACTAGTCTACCACGTCATCTACCCGCCGATCTTGCTGATCAATATTTCGGGAAGGTAGAAAACATGCTAGAGGAGGAACATCCAACACAGCAGATGGAGCTATCACAAGATCCAAACAAGGGCTATGTTCATGTTCCGAGCCACATTGTTCTTGTCTAGGAGCTAGGTTAAGTGCTTTAGAAAATTCGTTAGATAAATGGTTATCAACATCAACATATTCATATTCACTATTAGAATGAAAAGGAGTAACATTTTCATCATGAATAACATTTTCATCTATGTTATCATCAAGATTTATAGAAATAGGATTTTTAACTCGCACAGGATCAAGACCATCATGCATCTTATGTTTAGGAGATTTCGGCTCAATCGTCGGCTGAGGAGAAAATGGAATAATACTAGCTGAAGGTGTTTTTGGGGATTGCAAAGTTTGAGAAGTAGCTGCCTGAGCTCTAAGACGACGCTTTCATCGGTGTTCACGTGCAGAACGATTTCGTCTAGTCTTAGTAGGAAGTTGAGAAGATTGAGGAGGAGGAATGTTCTCATCCTTATCACTTGGGTGTTTAGGTTGTGGTCTCTTAGGTTGAATAATAGGAGAAGAGGAAGGTCTCTTCTCTCCATAAGAGGAAGGAGGAGGAACTGCTCCATATAAAGGAGGAATATTCGGTTTAGGAAGGAGACCAAGTCCATCATGACGAGGAGGTATAGGTCTACTTTTAGGAAGTTTATTAGTCATAGGCATAGTCACATTCATAGGGATGGGTTGGGAATCTTCTTGAGGAAAGACATTAGTTTTATCTTTCAAAGGAAGAACTTCCTTCTCAAGAACAATATGAATGTCAAGTTTGGGTGTTCTAGGTTCACTTATAGATAGGATCACATCTTTTTTCCACTTTTGATAAGATTTGAAAAGATGATCACTTCGCGGAGGAAGAGATTGGAATTGTTTAGGCCAAAAGTAATCAAGAGGAACACTAGAAGTTCTTTCAGCTAGTTTAAAGAGACTATGATTGACAGTAACAACTTCACCATTATGGGGAAATTTCAAACACTTGTGAATAGGAGAAGCAATAGCTTTTATGGAAGATAGCCAAGGATAGCCTAGCTTCACACGAAATTGTTCGGACGATGGAATAATAGCAAAGTTCACATCAAGGGATTTATTATGGACCTCAATAGGTAATGTAATAGAACCAATTGCAGGAGAAGAAAATGCATCAAATAGTTTCACAACCACATTTGTTTCATCATAGATCACTTGATTCAATTACAAAGTAAAAATAAATTCTTCAGTAATGATATTAACCATACAAGAAGGATCAATAAGCACTCCATGGCAAGGTGTATTCTTGACTTTTGCAACTATATATAAAGGACCATCAGGTGCCCTGATAGTTTCACTGGAATTAAAGGTGATGGAAAGTTCTTTAGGGATTTTCTGCTACTCTACAAAGTTAATCACATTTGGAGTCATAGACACAAGATCATTAGGTGAGACAGAGGAATCATTAGTATCAATCGCACTAGAGGTATGAGAAGGCAATGGATCAGTAAAAATCTGAAGATTTTGGTTAGGAGGAGCTACAGATGTGTTGCCTTTATCATTCACACCAGAAACAGAGATAGTATTATTATCAATCAAATCTTGAATTTTACCCTTTAAAGCAAAACATTTTTCAGTATCATGCCCAGGATGACGATGAAATTGACAAAAAGATTTGTTATCAAAATAGGGTGAATTAATCTTTGCAGGATCTATTTGCTTTATAGGAGGGAGAGTAAGCACATTTTGTTCCAATAACTTATTCATAATACTATGCAATGATTCATTCAAAGGAGTAAACTTTCTTTCTTTTTTGAAAAACTTAGAAATAGGAGGCACACCTAATGCCGCATTCACATTGTTGTTGATGATGTTTTCATTGAATTTAATGGACTCTTTGTTCAGTTTAAAGTTCCCAAATGGTTGTTGACTACTATCACCCTTATCACTCGGAGCCATAGGATTTGCTTGTTCCATTTGACTCACAGTCAGTTGATAATTGTGAAGAGTTGTGCACAACTGTTGGAAAGAAGTAAACTCAGAAAACAGAAGTTTTTCTCTAATGTCTTTTTGTAAATTAGAAATAAAGATTCTTTGAATATCATTGTCAGGCACTGGAAAAGAAATTTGAGCATACAAATGCTTATATTTACCAATGAAATCAGTCACTTTTTCTTTAACACCTTGTTTACAATGCATTAAATCAATCAAAGTAACTTTAGGACTTATATTGTTTTGAAATTGTTGAATAAAAGCATTTGCAAGTTGTTCGAAAGAAGTAATAGAATACGAAGGCAACGAGCAATACCATTGTAGGGCTTTATCTCTTAATGTTCTAGTAAACAGTTTTGCAAGCAACCTTTGGTCATAAGCAAAATCAGTACATATTGTTTGAAAGGTCTTAACATGTGTTAAAGGATCGCCCTTACCATTATAAAGCCCCAAATGCGGAATTTCAACATGTTTAGGGGGGATAGCTCGAACGATGTCAAGAGAAAGTGGGCTCACAACATCAAATGTGGGCACACTAAACTTAGATTGATTCATAGAGGCGATTTGTTGCTGTAAAGAAGAGACAGTTTGTGCAAGATTGTTAATGGTCGCTTCAGTCGAAGAGTTCATATTAGACGTGTTAGATTGTGATGGATGTGTTATGTTATTGAAAGATGGTAGAGAGTAAGGTGGTGGGACACTATGATAGTTAGTCATAGGAGATGATTGGAAAGGAGGAACACTACAAGGAGGAATGGAAGGGTTAAATGAATTGCCCCCTTGTGTCATGTTTATTTGTGGAGATATAATAGGAACACTCATTGAAGGAATGAATGAAGAGGTCAGATTGAATGAAGGAAGAGGGTTGATTGAAGAAGAGGGATTGCCCCCATGACTCGTGATCATAGGAGGAATGTCTTGTATTGAAGTAGTCATTATGTTTGATGTAAAAGTAGGTATACTAGCAATAGGAGTTGTCAAAGGAATAGAATGATTAACTTGAGTAGGAGGTTGTGTATAACCTAAAGTTTCAGCACAACTTTTCATCGGCATCACATTCGAATCCACAATGTGTGCAATACCACGCAAAATATCAATTCCATTCTTATCACTTTGAACCATACGTTTTAGACCCTCAATTAATGAAAGAGCTTCACTATCGGGGTATTCTTGAGACATCCATTGTCGAAAATCATCAAATTGGTTATCCAATTTTGAAAGTTGTTCTACAGAAACCTCATGGAGAGCTTCTTCATCATTAAGAGGATTAGAGGAATTACCCATGTCCTCGTTAAAAAGGCCATTCAAATTAGGTTCCATCTCCTCAGTAATTAAACCTTGGAAGGACTTAATTCTAAGACTTCATCTAACGGGAATAGTATAAGTAGGACTTATTGTTGTAAAACTCATGCACTAAAGAGAGAGAGAAGATTTTGAATTTTAGAGGTAGCAAATTTCAATAAAATCAGCCAATCTCCTAGATTTAAGCTGTTAAATGCAATCAGGACAATCTCTCGAAATTTCGAAAAAAATGTCCGGGACCATGGCGAACGGAGTGCACACGGTCCTCGCAACTTTTTTCAAAATTTTCAAGGATGAAAGTTATGATGATTTTAAAGCTAATCTGAAAAAATTGAGTGATTTTACGATCTGTAGATAGGCCAAATTAAAGTTGCAATCTCAAAATTGAACCCTACCAAGATTATTGAAAAAATGCAAAATTTGAATTTTGAAAAAGAGAGGGAAACTGAAATTTTGAATTTTATGATTTTAGAGGGAATGCTGAAAGCAATGCAAGTTTTGAAAATTAAAAGTTGACTCAATTTCATGCAAAATTCGAATTTGAAAGTGGAAATCAAGGTTGCCGCAATTAAACACCTAATTTCAAAAGTCACAAATTGCAAAAATTTGAATAAAACACTGAAATTTCGAATGAATGCCAACACACTTTTCAGATTTAGGACTGTAAGAAACACAATTTTGATACAAATTTCAATTTCAACAATTTTTGAATGATTAGAAGCCTCAATCCAAGCAATCGCTAGACCAACTTTGACTTTAATTTTGAGAGTGTTAAAATTGATAAAATCAGCCAAAATTCTGGATTTTAGCAGAAAAATACAGTAAGATCTAGCTCCTGAAATTTCGAAAAAAATGTCGTGGACGATGGTGCTCGGGGTGCACACGGTCCTTGCAACTTTTTTCCAAATTTTCAGGGATGAAAGATATTGTGATTTTATTGCGGAATCCAAAGTTACAGCCGATTTGGAGGTGTTTTGATTAGTGAAATTATCAGTCAAAGGTTGAATCAAGAAGGTCTTAAAAATTAGGGTTTTGACATTTAACCACTTAATTTTTAGAATTAAAGCACAAATATGAATTGACAATTTGCAATAGAAGGGTAGATCTGAAACAAGCATTAACAATTAAACATTTCACAAGCTCAATTACTAAAAAGAAAATTTTAGGGTTTTATGCAATCAACCTCTAAAATTTGCAAAAGATCAAACATGGAAATGTAATTAAGGAAACAAAATTTTTAGATCTAACCATGAATAATCAGAATGAGGATGTTCACGTCAGGTTCACCAAAATGTAAAGCGGAAAAATCGAACCCTAGTCGTTCTCCCCTCCCCAACTCCAAGGAGAGAGAAGGGAGAGTCACTAGGGTTGATGGTTTTCACTTAGGGGAGACTTTACATTCAAAAGAGGGGTTGAAACCCACAAGATCCAATCCCACGCAATGCAAGATTGGATTCTAAATGAGTTTCAAGGGTTGTGACATCAAGGATACCCTCTTTTGTAAAGAATTTAGATAGAATGATTGAACTAGGAATGCATGTAAAGTAGGAAAGATTCACTTATAAACAGAGATAGGGATATGGGATGAAGCTGCGGACCTGGAATTAGCAATAAAATGTCGAGACGGTGTTGTTCTGCAAATTTGAGCGAAAGTTGACGGGACGATGGCGCCCGGCGTGCACACGGTCCTCCGAAAAATCCGCGAAACGAAGGTGGATCTGTTTGTCTCTGCACAAGGATTCCAGATCTTCAATTACAACCGTGTACCTGCAACCTACACACAGAAAAGAGAGGATGATTGGGGGGTTAGGGATGAGGGGTTTTCCTTTAGGTCAAACCCCGGTTTTGGAATTAACCAAGAAATGAGAATGCTGTAAATGTAAATGTTTGTAATGTAAACAAGTACTGATACCTTGTTGTAAGAATGTTTGTATTCTTACATGCGAAGGTGTAATGTAAGTAGTATGTTGTATGTTGTATGTGATCTCCTCTTCAATGGTTGAATCCTTGTCTTGAATGCAACACTTAGCCTTGAATGGAGACTTAGAATGCTCAATTGCTTGAAGGAATGCTTGAATGCTTGAATGCTTGAATGCTTGAATATCGTTTCCGCCTTTTTTCCATCTACCAAAATGGGAGAGGAAATTTAGTTTATATACTTGTCAATTAGGGCTGATAGACTGATTTTTCCGACCTTAGGCCGACCTGGGAAGATTATTTTCCAATTTGCAAACATAAAGACCCGAGACCCAAAAGAGACCGGGCCCAAAAATAGGGCCAGGGACCAGGGCGCTGGGCGCCATGGTCCCACCTCCAGGGACAGCAGGGTGCAAGGAGGATCAGGCCAGGGTGCTGAAAAATGCAGTTTCTGATGTTGTAAACAGGTTTCGGGGTCTCCATTCAGGTTTGGTGTTGCATCGCCATCGTGAAGACCCAAATGCAGTCGAAATTGCAAGTGTCGCAATTTTAGGACACTACAATATGAAAGCTTGAATGTATTTGAGCATAAGTGTGATACTACAAACTTGGATGATCTATAAAAATGGAGGAATGAGATATCTATTTATAGAAAAAATAGGGCAATGGATGGTCAAGATTGAAAGAGTTGATCAAGGGTTGAGTTTGAAAGTTGGGGATCTATGTTTGCAATTTGCACCAATAAAATGGTGACAAGTGTCAACATAGGGTTGGGTTGAGAGAAGGGGTTGGAGGCATTAAATGCCTGAGAAGACCTTATGGTTATCTAGAGATAAGGGTTAAGCTTAAGTTAGGCTTACCCATTGGATTAAGAGTTAATCCAAGGATAAACCCTTGTGCAAATGATTAATAGATAATCATGGTCAAAGCATTAAATGCTTGATGAGACCCTTGGGTTGGATGAAGGTTAAGTTAGGCAAAAAGTCTCTAACCATGTAAGAGGGTTGAATTAACCATTAATGGTTTGGGAGACTTTGGGGATATTAAGTGGTTGAAGACTTGAAGCCTTTAATGGTTATCAAAGACTTTAAGGGTTTGAGAAGTGACTTCCCCTTGCTTAGGGATGTGACAAAGTTTAGAAGATGGGTTAGGCTAATTAGAAGTGATTAGAAGAGTCTAGAAGGGATTAGAAATAGGTTTTAGAATGCAAGTGGGAGATGTAGAAGAATGCAAGTGGATGGAGGGATAATAGGATTTAATTGAAATAAAGTTAATTTAATTCAATTTGGTTGTAATTAAATAAATTAGATTTATTATATTTAGGATAACTTATTTAATTAAATTTGAATTTAATTAAAAGTGGATAGGGGGGATTTAATTGAATAAAATGATTTATTCATTAAATGGGTATAGTGAATTTAATTTAAATAAATTGAGTAATTTACTTAATTAAATAGAGGAATGTGGGTAATTTAATTAAATTGGATTTAATTAAATAGAGAAATGAACATAAAATATTCATTTAGGAACATGGTCATTTTTATACATCTACATGAGTAACCAAGAAATATCCCTTCATCACATCTAGGATCAAACTTTTAAATTGAATCATCTCTTTTGATATAACATTTACTTCCAAAAATTCTAAAATATTTAGCAGTAGGTGTATGTCCAAACCATAGTTAATAAGGGGTCTTACTGGTTTCACCTTTGATGTGAACTTTATTGAATGTGTAGACTATTGTACTCATTGCTTCTCTCCTATAGATATGAGGCAATTTGACTTCCATCATCATAGATCTTGTTGCATCCAAAATGGTTCTATTCTTTCTTTCCACTACTTCATTCTGTTGAGGAGTCCTAGGTGCAAATAGATGTCTCTTGATTCCATTTTTCTCACAATAACTATTAAATTCATGAGAAGTGAACTCATCTCCTTGATCTAATCTTAGACATTTGATTTTCAATCCAGTTTTAGTTTCAACCTTTGCTTTAAAGATCTAGAATTTCTCAAAAAATTTAGATTTCTCCGTTAGAAAAGTCACCCACATCATTCTAGAATAGTCATCAATAATCAACATGAAATACATATCACCTTGAAAGCTTCAAGTCCTTGTTGGACCACATAAGTCAATGTGAATCAAATCAAGTACATCATTAGATTTATCATGTATTTTCTTAAAAGAAGTTCTAACTTGCTTTCCCAATTGACATTCCTTACATATCGGGTTATGAGGCTTCATAATCTTAGGTATATCTCTAACTGCCTTAGTTGAACTGATCTTAATAATACAATCAAAATTAACATGACACAACCTCTTATGCCATAGACAACTCTCATCAATATGAGCAATTAAGGATGTCTTATTACCAGTGTTCAAGTGAAAGATATTACCTCCAGTCTAAATACCGGTTGCAATCTCCAAACCAGTCTTGTTAATGATTTTGTATTTATTATCTTTAAACTAAAGTTGAAAACCCTTGTCCACCAATTGACCAACACTCAAAATATTATGCTTTAAACCTTCTACATAATAGACATTATCAGTGTTATGCTTGCCATCCAAAGAAATAATACCTCTAGCTTTGATCATACATGCTTTGTCATCTCCAAATCTAACTTGATTGCCATTGTATTCTTGTAGGGATAGAAATTTCTCTTTATCTCTAGTCATCTGATATGAGCATCCACTATCAATTACTCATTCATCCTTACCTTCAACTTTTGTTGCCAGGGCCTTTTCTTCATTCTTCATAACCAGTTCCAGTTCATCTTCCTTCAAAGCATAGAACACCCATTCCTTTCCATTATTGGATCCACTAGAAGAGTCTTTTGTCAGTTTATCCCTGGAGTCATTAGTTACTGCTTCCTCATCTGCTATGTAGCATTGTTTACTTTTCTTGAATCTATATCTATTATGTTGGGCTTAAAAGATTTCTTAACTCTTTCCTCTAACCTTGCATTCCTTTCACGACATCTACATGCAAAATGACCAATTTCATTACATGCAAAACATTTAAAAGGTACTTTTCCTTCATACTTACTTCCTGTAGGTCCTTTAGGTACTCTTCTAGCAAATAAGGCTTCAAGTTGCTCGAGTTCTTCATTTTCTTTCATCATGTCTTCCAATTCTTTTGCATATAGGAGTTTCCAATCACATTTTCCAGTAGATGATGATGATGGTGATGATGCATGAAAAGAAGGTTTAGACTTTACAATTCCAGAAGATTCAAATTATTCAAGCTCAAAAGCAGATAATTTCCCGATCAGAATGTCTCTGTTAACTGAAGTGTTTCCCATTGTTCTCAACTCATTAATTGTAGTTGCCTTCATCTTGTAATCCGGTGGAAGGGCTCTCAAGACTTTGGAAACTATTTCATCTTCATTTAGAAATCCTCCACAACATTGAATTCCCATAACAATCTCACTTACTCTTTCCATAAACATAGCAATTCTTTCATTATCTTCCATTTTCAAGTTTTCATATCTTACCCGATAACCATCAAGTTTAGCAATATTGATAGTAGGATCACCTTCATTCAGAGTTTGCAATTTTTCCCACATAACCTTTGCCGATGATTTATCAATCAATATCATGATTTGCTAATCAGTAAGTGCACACAAGAGGGCTTCTCTAGCTCTACAATCATTTTCAATACTCTTATCCAAGTCTGCAGCAGCAGGATTTCCAGATGCTAGATCATAAGGTGTGTATCCTTTCTTAGTGATCACCCAAATATCCTTGCCAAGACATCTAAGATGAGTCTCCATTCAAATCTTCCATATTCCATAATTTGTTCCATCAAGCTTAGGGATTTCTCTTCTGAAAATAGTTGCTGGTGGATTAGAAGTGTTAGCTGCCATCGGATCTACCTCAAGTGGATAGGCTTCTACAAAAGAGGACCAAAGCTCTGATACCAATTGTTAGGATAACTAGTGAACAATTGAGAGGGGGGGTGAATTAGTTGTCAACAGATTATAACATTTAATCCACAATACAACCTTAAACCAAAACACATAAATATTTAAATACCGGTAAAGCAAAAATAGATATCGGTAGACATAGATACCGGTAAGCAATGCAACTCAACAATTAAATAGATAATCAATGTAAAGCAACCGTACCACATAACACCAAGATTTGTATGTGAAAAAATCAGAAAGGGAAAAACCACGGTGGGAAGCCTACCCACAGTCAGATGATACTTCTGCAGAAAGTATGTGATACAATGAGGGGCATGCACATGCAGGAAGGCACACTACCTAGAGAATACTATTGGTATTTTGGTATAGTTTTGTCATTGATGTCAACACCTACTAAAAAACTAGCACTTTGGAGATCCAACAACATTCACCGGCAAGCAAGTAACTATTGCACAGTTACTAGTATATGGTTCACCGATAGGATATAATGATCACTAGCACTTGAAATGATATGGAAGACACTTGGTAATATTGAAGACATCGTGTGGACATCTTATCTTAATGAATTAATCATTGGTATATTCATATCTTCTTTTACCGACAAATAGGTCCAGGGTTACCTAGGGTTACACTGGGGCAGGTTTATCTTTTCTAGACCAGCATGGCACGCTATGAAAATGATTAATTATTGTTGTAAATGAATTAAGCCGACATGTTCAATCGATTATTGCATCGGATATTATATTATTTGTAAAATGTTTTTATTGTAATATCTTGTAGAGCCGACCTACTAAAATTGGTCTTAGGTTATGGTATAAAGGTAAGATCTTATTTGTAAGATCAAGTGTGGAATGCGAAAAAAGAATTGTGTGAAGGTATATGCAAGATTAAGAAGTGCAATGCACGCAGACATCATTTGAAGGTGAAGTTAGGTTTTTGTGAAAGCATATCAACATTACACCGATACTGAATCCAGCATATGAAGATGCTATTTTGTGCAGTACATTCTCATTGGATTTAACTATCCAACTGTAGTCAGTGTGACTCCCATTTTGTGATTGAGCAGTGAGCTCTAGGCTGCTAGCCTTTCTGCTTGTGCAGACCCCATTTATGTACACTTACTATCTACAGTAGTATCATCTAATTGTGGGTAAGGTTTCCCACAATGGTTTTTCCCCTTACAGGGTTTCCACATACAACTATTGGTGTCATGTGTTGTGGATGACTTTGTGTTTATGTTTCATGCATTAATCTTTATCGGTATAGCAATTAACTGTTAAAACTGTCTACTGACATACTTAACTGGTTTACCGGTATTAAGCATTAAGCTGTTTAAGTTGTTTTTGGTTTGAATTTATTAGATAATTGATTCACCCCCCCCCCCCCCCTCTCAGTTGTCTCTGGGACCTAACAATTGGTATCAGAGCTTAGTCCTCTTTTGCATAAGTTTAACAACTTGAGGAGATCCAATGTCTACTAATTATTTCAGGAAGGACAATCCTAAACTTGATGGAACCAACAATGGCATATGGAAGATCATAATTGAGACACATCTAAATTGCATTGGTAAACATGTCTCATAAGTTACAAAGAAAGGTTACACTGCTATTGTACCTGGTTAGCCTAGTCCAACTACCTTGGCTAAAGATAAGGAAAATGATTGCAAAGCAAGAGAAGCACTTTTGAGCGCATTATCAGATCAACAAATCATGGGATTATCAGATAGGTCTACTGCTAAATCTATTTGGGATCATTTGGAAACACTGAATGAAGGAGATTCCATAGTCAAAATTGCAAAACTTGAAAGCTTCCGGGTCAGGTATGAACATCTAAAAATGGAAGAAGATGAAAGGATTTCTGCTTTTATGGAAAGAGTAAATGAAATTGTTTTGGGTATTAAATGTTGTGGAGGAACCTTAAGTGAGGATGAAATTGTTTCAAAAATTTTAAGAGGATTTCCATCAGTATATAAAATGAAGGTTACTGCTATAAATGAGTTGAGAACAATGCCTAATACATCAGTAACTAGGGATACATTGATTGGAAAACTTTCAGCTTTTGAAATTGAAGAATTTGGTACTGTTGCTACTATAAAGACAAATTTAGTCTTTAAAGCATCAACATCATCTACTCCATCATTTGACAAATCTGATTGGAAAGCCTTTTATGCAAGAGAACATGAAGAAAGTAGGAAAGAAAATGAAGAACTTGAAGAACTTGAAGCACTATTTGCAAGGAAAATGTCTAAAGGTCCAATTGGAAGTAAGTATGAAGGTAAAGCACCCTTTAAATGTTTTAACTGCAATAAGATTGGTCATATGGCTTCGAGATGCCCTGATAGACATGCTAGACTAAGAGAAAAAGCTAGAAGGACATACAAGCCTAATCCTCAATATCAGAGATATAGATTTAAGAAGAACAAAGACAAATCTTGTTACATTGCTGATGAAGGTGTAACTGATGATTTTGATGAGGATCGGGCAGATAATGGATGGGTTTTTGTTGCTATAACAGAAGATCAACCAGAACCTACTATTCAACCAGTAGAACAAGCCCTAGCAGCTAAAGTTGAAGTAAAGGATGAATGGATCATTGACTTAGGATGCTCACATCATATGACAGGAGACAAAGGTAAATTCTTGAACTTTTAAGAATACAATGGAGGTTTAGTAAGATTTGGAGATGACAAAGCCTGTTCAATGAAAGGTAAGGGTACAATATCTCTTGATGGTAAGCATAACACTGACAATGTTTACTATGTTGAAGGATTAAAGCATAATCTTTTAAGTGTTGGTCAATTAGTTGAGAAAGGATTTCAGTTACAATTTAAGAATGGAAAATGCAAAATCATGAATAGAACTGGCTTGAAAATTGCAACCGGTAATCAAACTAGAGGTAATATCTTTCATTTGAATAATAGTGAAAAGACATGCTTGATTGCACATATAGATGAAAGTTGGTTATGGCATAAGAGACTCTGTCATGTAAACTTTGACTGCATGGTAAAGATCAGTACTACTAAGGCAGTTAGAGATCTACCTAAAATTGTCAAACCTCAGAATACAATATGTAAGGAATGTCAATTTGGAAAACAAGTTAGAGCTAATCATGCTAATCATTCATGCTAATCATTGATGACTATTCTAGAATGTGTTGGGTTACTTTTCTTAGAGAAAAATCAGATGCACTTGGAAAGTTCAAACTATTCAAAGAAATGGTTGAAAATGAAACCAGTAAGAAAATCAAATGCTTAAGATCAGATCAAGGAGGAGAATTCACATCTAAGGACTTTAATACATTCTGTGAAGTGAATGGAATCAAAAGACAACTATCAGCACCTCGGACACCATAGCAGAATGGAGTTGTTGAAAGGAAAAATAGAACTATCTTGGATGCAGCAAGAAGTATGTTATCAGAAGCAAATTTACCACGTGTATTGTAGAGAAGTAGTCAGCACAGCAGTCTATACATTCAACAAAGTTCACATCAAAGGTGAAAGCGGTAAGACCCCTCATGAACTATGGTTTGGTAATACTTCTACTCTTAAATATTTCAGAATTTTTGGAAGTAAATGTTATATTAGAAGAGATGAGTATATTGGAAAATTTGATCCTAGAAGTGATGAAGGAATATTTCTTGGTTATTCATCTAAGAGTAAGGCATATAGATGTTTTAACAAGAGATTGCAGAAAATTGTTGAGAGTACAAATGTAAAAATTGATGAACAATTCAGAGGAACTTCAAGGTATATAGACTCTGAACCGGCAACAAAAATTGTGACAAATGAACCTACACCAAACCCACTGGTACAGAATAAAGATCCAGTTACCCCGGTACCATCTGAGGATTCCACAATAATTGAACAACAACAACAAACAAAGACACCCCGATATGTAAGATTGAAACATTTTGAAGATCAGATAATTGGAAATAAATTTAAAGGAGTTCTGACAAGAGGAAGATTGGCAAATGAAGAGGTATGTATTATTTCTCAAATAGAACCATCGTCTATTAATGAGGCATGTGAAGATAAATTTTGGATTAAAGCTATGGAAGAAGAATTAGAACAAATTGAGAAAAATAACTCTTGGACATTAGTTCCCTAGCCTAAAGATAAAAATGTAATTGGAACCAAATGGGTATTCAGAAACAAACTTAATGAAGATGGTAATGTTGTTAGAAATAAAGCAAGACTAGTATGTAAGGGATGTTCTCAAAAAGGAGGAGTTGATTACAATGAAACCTTTGCACCGGTAGCTAGAATTGAGGCAGTCAGATTATTCTTGGCTTTTGCAGCACACAAAAACTACAAAGTTTATCAAATGGATATTAAATGTGCATTTCTGAATGGAGATCTTGAAGAGGAAGTATACATTCAACAACCTGATGGATTTTCTTTGACAGATGACAATGATATGGTTTGTAGGTCAAGGAAAGCTCTGTATGGATTAAAACAAGCTCCAAGAGCTTGGTATGCAAGATTGGATAAGTATCTTTTAAAGATTGGTTTTACTAAAGGAAATGCAGACAACAATTTATATTACAAAATAACTAATGATGACATCTTGATTATAGAAGTATTCGTTGATGATATAATCTTTGGAGGAGAAGATGGTTTATGTAAGGAATTTTCTACTAAAATGCAGCAAGAATTTGAAATGTCTATGATTGGAGAAATAAAATGTTTTTTAGGATTGTAGATTACATAGACTGATTAAGGTATATTCTTGAGCCAATCCAAATACTTGAAAGAGTTACTAAAGAAATTTGAGATGGAGAACTCTAAACCGGTAAGCACACTTATGACTACAAATGACAAATTATCTCAAAGGGATGAATCTACACCTGTTAATCCAACTAGATGCAAATCTATGATAGGAGGTTTACTATATTTAACACAAACCAGACCTGATATTATGAATGCAGTATGTATTGTTTCTAGATTTCAAAGTAATCCTAGAGAAAATCATGAATCAGCAGTAAAAAGGATTTTTCAGTACTTACAAGGCGCTATAAATCTTGGATTATGGTATCCTAGAGATGAAAAATTTGAATTATGTGCATACACAGATGCAAATTGGGTAGGAGATGTGGATGATAGAAAAAGTACCACCAGCAGAGCATTCTTTCTTGGAAACAGACTAGTTTCTTGGTTGAGTAAGAAATAGAGTTGTACATATTTATCAATAGTAGAATCAAAATATGTTACAGCAGCAACTAACTGTACACAGGTACTATGGCTTAAGCAAATGTTGAAAGACATAAAAGTAAAATGCAAGGAACCTATTACCATATATTGTGATAACACTGCAGCAATTGATATATCTAAGAATCCAGTACTACATTCTAAAACAAAACATGTTTCTATCAAATTGAATTTTCTAAGGGAAAAAGTTGAAGAAAAGGAGATAAAACTAGTTTATGTGAGAAGATATTTTCACAAAACCTTTGCCTAAGGAGACTTTTGAATATCTCAGAGATCAGCTTGGAGTCATACCACCACCGGTAGAGACTTAGACAGTTGATGATTGTCATCCACTGGTAGAATTAAAAGACAAATCTTTTACTCTGGTCTTTGATGAGGAAGCTACTTCTCAAGGGGAGTAGTTGGTATACTGAATTGATTGGTATTTTGTATATGAAATTTGGCATTTGATGTCAAAGGGGGAGAGATATATGGAAAAACACATTATCTTTTGGAGAGATTGGTATGGAAACTTTGGATAACACATGTTGCTCCCAAGGGGAGAGATTGTTGTTTGGGAGAGACTATTACTCTCTGTATTCTGGTTATGATCTTTTTAGAGATTGTTGGTTTTTGGCATTTATGTTTTGGCACTTTGATGGTTTTTTCATCTTGTGTTGCCATCAATGCCAAAAGGGGAGATTGTTGGTATTTTGGTATAGTTTTGTCATTGATGTCAACACCTACTAAAACACTAGCACTTTGGAGATCCAACAACATTCTCCAACAAGCAAGTAACTATTGCACAGTTACTGGTATATGGTTCACAAACAGGATATAATGATCACCGACACTTGAAATGATATGGAAGACACTTGGAAATATCAAAGACATCATGTGGACATCTTATCTTAATGAATTAATCATTGGTATATTCATATTTGCATATTTGCTTTTACTGACAAATAGGTCCAAGGTTACCTAGGGTTACACCGATAGGTTTATCTTTTCCAGATCAGCATGGCACGCTATGGAAATGATTAATTATTGTTGTAAATGCATTAAGCCAACATGTTCAATCAGTTATTGCATCGGATATTATATTATTTGTAAAATGTTTTTATTGTAATATCTTGTAGAGCTGACCTACTAAAATTGGTCTTAGGTTATGGTATAAAGGTAAGATATTATTTGTAAGATCAAGTGTGGAATGCGAAAAAAGAATTGTGTGAAGGTATGTGCAAGATTAAGCAATGCAATACATGCAGACATCATTTGAAGGTGAAGTTAGGTTTTTGTGAAAGCATATCAGCATTACACCGGTGCTGAATCCAGCATATGAAGATGTTATTTTGTGCAGTACATTCTCATTGGATTTAACCATCCAACTATAGTCAATGTGACTCCCATTTTGTGATTGAGCAGTGAGCTCTAAGCTGCTGGCATTTCTGCATGTGCAAACCCCATTTATGTACACTTACTATCTGCAGTAGTATCATCTGATTGTGGGTAAGGTTTCCCACCGTAGTTTTTCCCCTTACAGGGTTTCCACGTACAAATATTGGTGTCATGTGTTGTGGATGACTTTGTGTTTATGTTTCATGCATTCATCTTTACCAGTATAGCAATTAACTATTAAAACTATCTACCGACATACTTAACTAGTTTACCGGTATTAAGCATTAAGTTGGTTAAGTTGTTTTTGGTTTGAATTTATTAGACAACTGATTCAACCCCCCCTCTCAGTTGTCTCCAGGAACTAACACATACTGCTCATTGCAAAAGAGTCTCACTGACTACAAAGGTTAAAACGACCTTAAGATATTTGGACAACAATTCATAATAATGAACTGCCAAAGATAGCATCTACCATGCCTGATTATAGTCTTGGTTAAGATAAATACTAGAGGCCTTTGACCTAATCCTCCGTTTAAATGATATTACAATATTCGCACATTACATTCCTTTCCACAATCTACAATGAGATCTTACATCATTTTATACCAACTCTAAGACCTAATCCAACTAGGTCGGCCACCTAAATGATATTATAATAAGATCATTACATAAATCCATTTTACAATGATATGCCATGTTGTCTTAAGACCAAAACAAGAATTACAAATCCATAAATCATCTCGAAACATCTGGTAATGTGTAGAGTACATGCTAACATGATACCGGTCCATAACCTAGATAGGCACCGTACCTATTCTAGGTCCACCACACCAAAGCAATGTCTTCAAGTAGTTGAAGCACAATCAAAGAACATCTTCAACATCCTGAAATCCATTTAGAAGTCGCACCAACACCACTTATGCATCTTGTCAAGATTCCTTAGTGAAAAGATCTACCGGTAAAACCTTAAAACCAATGTCGGTAAGGGTTTACAAGAGTGTAGTATCTGATTACCAAGTCAATACCAACTGACCAAAACATGCTGCATGAACATATAACACATAAAATCAAACATACTCCATTGATCCAAACATGCCAGAAGTATCCAACAAATAATCTCTTCTGTCGGTAACACTAGATCTTCTACCGTAGAACAAAATCTGTCTGTCGATAACCTTCCATAACAGCTAGTGTTGACATCAATGACAAAACAACAATGCGACATGTATACACATAAAAATGGCTATGAGCCATTAAATAAATATTTTGTATTTATTTAATGTTTATTCTTCTATTAAATAGTTAATTTGAAAAGATTAATTTATTTAATTCATTTCATATCTTTCTATTAATTAATTTAATTGAAATATTTTATTAATTAATTCATCTATCATATTCCTCTAATTAATTAAATATCTAATATTTAATTATTCTTCTAATCAATTAATTGAATATCTAAATATTTAATTATTGTCTGCAATCATTTGAATATCTAATGTTTAATGATTATTCTTCTATCCTATAGTCTCAAAATATTAAATAATTTCTTAAATTATTTAATCCCCCTTTTCCAACTCACCTTCCATCTCCACTTCATCTTCCTTTTGCCAACTCATCAAACATGTGGCTACGGAAATTAATATTTCTTAAATATTAATTCATCATTTATCTTCAACTTCCAAATTTAATGAAATATTGTGTACGTACACATATTTCATAACCTCCTTCTATATTCTCTCCAACATCCCTACATCTTAGGAAGGACTTGAGTCCACTTGTCCTCTCATACCTAAATCTTCTCCAACCATCCTTAGATTCCCTCAGTCACCAACCCAGTCAAGGTGAGATGAGTGACACATTTCTTCTCCTTCCCCTTTCTCTCAACCTTCACCTTTGCTCACAACCATCCAAATCTGTAGATCTGATCATGACCGTTGATCTGGGCCACATCATCTTGTCCTCTCAACGTCTATAAAATCAAGAGTTTTAGTTGAGAGAGAGTGAGACTTCAAGTGAGTTTTCAAAGCTAATCATTTGTGAAAACTTATGCATCTGTGAGTTTTAATCTTGAAGAAAATAGAATAGTTATTTAGCATAATCATTTAGCATAGTCATTTAGCATTGCATATCATAGTATCAGTTAACTATCAGTTATCAGTCCATTCTTCATATGCCATCTTGGAAGCTATCAGTTCTTATCTGAGAGCACACCATCTGCAACTAGGAACAGTGGAGTTAGGAGACAATGAGACAAAAACCATGAAGGTAATATTATTATTTTTATTTCATATGTATTTCATGTAGTTTCATTGGTTGAAATTTTGATTTCCTGTAGTCTTTCCATTGGTATTTTGTGAAACTAACTTTTTACAAGTAGCACTCTGAGGATGAAATTCAAGTCGACACATTTTGGTGCCCACTGTGGGGCTCATGGACCTTGCATATACCTTTAAAAATATTGCAAAAGTAAAATTAACGTATTTGTAATGCAGATTCACGCATGTGTGAATTCTGACAGGGCTTTTATTCAATAAGTTAGCACATTTGCATCACAGGTTAACGCATATGTCATGTAGGTTAGCACTTTTGTCTGAAAATTTGCACATTTGCATCACAGGTTAGCGCTTTTGTCCTCTAGGTTAGTGCATTTGTTAAAGAAGTCGTGCTTTTGAGTCCACAAAGAAGCGCTTTTGTAGTGCAGGTTAGCACTTTTGCCCTAAAGATTAGCGCTTTTGAGGTGAAAGATAGCGCATTTGTTAGAATAGCACTTTTGTTTTCAACTGACATAATTTTCTTGCAGGTCAAAATGTCCAAGAACTTAAATTTTTCAAGCTACTGACATGCATGTGCAGGATTGTGTTTAAAGCAAATTTTATGCATTTCCTTACCTAGTTAATTAAAAGCTCTATTTTGGAAAGTAATATATCATGTCTTGCTCATTTATTTTAACTAAGGGGATAAATTGACAACATGTAACTTGCATTTTGAGTAACTTCTCTAAAATAGTTGTACGTAGACTTTTAAAATGGCTAAAATAAACACCATAATTGTTGGATCAACATCTCCAAATAGAGGATAGATCACATTGCTATGGAAAGTTTAAAAAAACATTTATATTTTGTGTCTCAAAAGAGGTAGGTATATGCTCTCCCCTTAATTGGGTGATCAAAAAAGCCAAACCCACTCTTTTATACTTTCTTTACTTTCAAGCAATTAAATCCTTTAGAGGGCCTTCCTTTTCGAGCTTCCTTGAGGGGGTCAGTGAGAGGGGAACAACCTAAAGTGGAAATGGGCTAATACTGAGTCCTTCCAATCCACTCTAAATAAATCATGTTTGTGATGAAAGTCCAAAATAACATGTGTTGATAAGTTCATATTGACACTATGTTTCCCTATAAACCCTATGGAGCGTAACCTCTATAAGTTAGGAACCATATGTATTTACACAGCTGAAAGTGCCGCATGTATGGCCACATGACTGGAAGCCTTTACTAAAAACCACTTGTACTAGTTGCCAAAATCCTTCTAGTTGTTGGCACAGGAGGTCGGACCTATGAAGCGGCTCACACACATACGCCTCTTAGTAGAGATATAAAGTTTTCCATGGGGAGTTTTCATAGAAACTAGTGCTTGGCTACCCCAGAGAAGTGAGTGCCGAGGATGGAGCCAGTGGGGTCAAGCATCTAAATATCTTCTTTGAATATAGTAGCCTCGAGGGAAACCCCATGTGAGATTCAACAATTATTGCCTCAACCTGACATAAGATTTGTACTTGCTTGTGCATTTTGTTTATTAAAAATTGTGTCTTCTATGTCTGTTACATGCTCCAAATGGTCAAAAATTGAAGAAAATCATTATCTACGAGTGAGCAAAAATCCAACCAATTGCCGGAAAAATTGATCAAAAGGGTAATACAAAGGCTTTCCAACATTTGAACACTAGATCAAACTAAAGTGTCAAAACATTAATATCAAAATACTTCTTGAGCAGATTTGTCTCTAAACCATCATGTATTTTCAAACTAGCTCAACAACTGGGTCACTAATCCAACAGGCTATTCTTGAAAGGTTTTTATAAGCATAAACATTCAACAAACTATTGATTCAAACATCTTAAGTGCAAAAGAACAAAATCATTGTCAAGTCTCTCATCAGGATAATCAAATCCTCTATCATGAAGCTTGATCAATTTATCCTATGTTCATAATCTTGGATATATCTTACCTATTTTGAACCTAGGTTATATCAAAATCAGAATTGCACCAACATTGGAATCAAACAAACTTGTAAATTGTCAGATGCTTATATGACTTTTAAGTATCACCTTAAGAAAAGAAAACTCAATTATAAAGCTACTCAGAAAAGAATAAGACTCTTGTATATCAATCGCAAGATCTTATAAAAACATAGGACATTCTTACACCATTTTCGTCACTACTTACGTGGCTGCGGTACAGAGTTTGACGGAGAAATTTTGCAAGGACGTGCTTTTCAACAAAGAGATGTCTTATCATAGCGAAAAAATAATAGCAGTAAAATCAACAAAGAATATCTTCCTAAACCAATAATCACCTATTGACTTTGTCCTTTGGAAATTTCAAAAAAATTGAAATAATCACATGCTAGTTTGGACTAGAGCTCAATACGAATAACTTAGAAAACAACAAAAACAAATGGAGGAAGAACATAATCCTATATTCCAAACTTTTGGGTATACCATTTTTGACAAAGAAGCAGTCAATAATACCATTAGAGACCTTGAGAAAGATTTCAAATTTGATAGGCTAATGGAAAAATTGTTGGCAAAACAAAAAGAGAAATATCTCTTGATGTTGGCAAAATCTGGAGCTAAATTACCACAAGACTTTAACATAGAAAGCTTGAAACAAGATGTGGAGGCAAGTAACACCCAAAACATAGATGATCCAAATAACGAAGATGTAAACAAAGAAATTCATGAAGAGACAAGAAAAGAAAGGGATGACACAAGAAAAGAGCATAGTGATAAAAGAACTTACAAAGAAACAAGGAGAAACTATATGGATAATCCGTTGCTAAATGTTACTCAACAAATGCAAACTCTACAACAACAGCTGCAATATATGCAAAATGAAATGAGCTCCAAGAAGTATTCATTAGAAGATATATGCCCATATCCTTTCAATAAAAAACTGAATATGGTACCATTTCCACAACATTGCGAGATCCCTAAATATGACAAATACGATGGAAAATCCGATCCTCGAGATCACATTAGGGAGTTTTGTACTATGAGAATGGAATTTGCCCACGATGAAACCTACCTTATGTGTCTTTTTCCTAGGAGTTTAAATGGACAATCAATGGAGTGGTTTTCAAGATTACCATCCAGAATCAAATATTTTGAAGAACTTGTGAATAGATTTATTTTACAATACTCCTACAATATAAGGAATGAGATAACAATGTTGGATTTGTGCAATGTTAAACAAAAGAATGGTGAATCTTTTATGACCTTCTTACAATGATGGAAATGCATGTTTAATAGGTATCCAAGAGATGTGCCTGATCAAGAAAAAATGGACATATTCATTGACAATCTTATCAGTGAAATGAGTTATCGACTAAGAATGCAATGTCCTCCCTCCTTTGCCAAGATGATTGAGAATGGTTTGAAAATAGAGAACGCAATGGTAAAGAAAGGAGAGCTAAAACTTTACAATAATTCCTACAACAACACCAACAAAAACAACAATGACAAATCCAAGTCCTAATCAAAGAATAGGAATGTCAGACGCAATGGAGGAAATGACAATAATAGTGCTACAAAACAACAACCAATTTTTAATCTATCAAGTCAAATCCCAAGAAATAACAATCAAGAAAACAATAAGACCAAGTCCTTGTTCTCTAATCCTCAGAGGAAATTCACAAACATTGGAGAACCATTAGAATCATCTTTAAAAACTCTTCTTGCAACAAATTGATTGTTTTACCAGAAGAAAGAAGTTATGAACCACTAGTCAAGCCAAATTGGTGGAATGACAATCATTTTTGCAATTACCATCGAAATAAAGGACACCAAACAAGTGATTGTCAAAGATTGAAATGCCTTATCCAGGATCTAATCGATAATGAAACTATCATAGTGGATAGCCACAAGACAAATGAATCACACCTAGCTTTCAAAACTCCACTTCCGAATTATGACAAAGGTGAACCATCCCAATTAAAAGATGACAAAGGAAAAGCCAAAGTGAATTAAACTTATACATATGATGATGTGGTAAATGTTATCATTGTTAAAGATAATCCATCTTTAGAGCCAATCAATGTTATTACGAGAAGCAAAGAAAAGGTTACCTTTCCAGGTATAACAAAAAACCCAACATCCACTTCACAACAATACAATTTAGTAGAGCAATTACAAAGAATACCCGTTCAAATATCAATTATGGAACTTCTTAAAGTTTCACCTATGCATAAGGAAATTTTGGAGAAAGCTTTAGTGGAAACAACAGTTTCAAAAGACCTGGATATAGATCAGTTCCAAAACATGGTAGGACACCTTATAGCTCCTCACTGCTTATCATTTTTTAAAAATCATGACGCATCCTTACAACATCCTCACAATGCTCCCTTACATGTTGAAGTCACCATTAATAAAAGTCGTGTCAAATGCGTACTCATAGATGGTGGAGCTGGCTTAAACATTTGTGCATTAAGTTTGATAAAAGCTTTGGGATATTGAGAAAATGCAGTGGATTCGAAGAAGAAAATAACCATTAAGGCCTATGATGAAGCATAATGTTCTTCTAAAGGAATTGTTGTGTTACCAATCAAAATAGGACCTGTGGAATGGAATACAGTGTGTCAGGTTTTAGATTTGAACCTCTCTTACAACATTCTTCTAGGAAGACCATGGATTCACAATATGCAAGCAGTTCCTTCTACATATCATCAATGTGTAAAATTTCCTCATGAAGGACAAGAGATCACTATAATTATAGATTCTAGTCAATATTGCAATAATTTGAAGCCAACACAAGATACAAGAGTTCCACATAACAGAGAATCAATATATCCTACCAAAGAAATTCAAGAAAAGTTATGGGAAACCTTTGAGGAAAAGCTCAAATTAAATGATGAAGGAATGGGAAAATATTCTTTGCATAATTTTCCACTTTCCCCTAAGTCATATGGAAAGCCTACAGATATTAAATCAAAGACATCAGAAAGATCAAAAGATATGTTTAAAGGAACATTTGTTATAGCTGGAACTCTTGAAGAATAAAATGAAGACAAGGACATTCTTGGTTGGTTGTACAAGGATGAAGATAAAACTATAGCAATAGTAGCATAAGTTAATATTCCCACAGGACAATATGGCAAAGGTTATGAAATCATGCAAAAAATGGGATATGAAGGAAAAAGACCAATTGGTAAATGACATCAAGGTATTTCAGAACCAATTTGTCCCCACTTACAATCTAAAGAAGATAAGTCAGGACTTGGATATCTAAAGTCAAATCAAAAGCACCATAATAATCAACAATTAAAGTGGAGAAAGAAATTAGTCTCTAAAGAAGAAAATTGGCAAGAAAAACTACATAAAGCAGCAGAAATAGTATCCAATGAACAAAAGAAACAAGAAGAACATGAGAAGCAAGAAGAAGAGATTGCCATCAAAGGAAAAGAAGAATTGTGTGGGTATGTGTAGGATCATGGTGTGCCAAAACAAGCCCTTAAGTGGCAATGAAATTTCAGAAAATCAGAGTTATGCAACTTGACATGAAAATATGAATAAGTTGTGAACATTATTTTTAAAATATGTAAGAAGAGAATATATAGAAAATTGAATGTAGTTTCTAAGCTACTAGTTGTTTTTTGGAAAAAAAAATCCTATTTGATGAAAATTTTAAATTTCAATGCAGTGGTACTTAAATTTCAGGAAAAAAATAAGAAGTAGACATATGTATGACCACCCTAATCACAATCAAATCATAATATTTTTTTATAATATTTATAATATAAGTATTAGACTCATGTCCGGATGTGACACATATTTTTTTTAAATTTTTTATAAAGTAAATAATTATTTATGAATTTTTTACTACATCTTTTCAAAAATTCAAAAACTCCTATGTCTGACCACCTTAACTTGGTCAAAACCTTATGAAATTTAATTTTTTTAAATTTTTCCCTATATTAGACGAAGCATAGGATGTAACACATGTTTTGGATTCAAAAAAAAGTTATACCGTTTGAAATTTATGAGTGTTTTTCAATCAGTATATCAATCAGGACTATTGTCAGAATTCAATTAGAAAATAAATAATTATTATTTATTAAAGTCAAAATAAGACAAGCCTTATATTGTTGGAAAGCTGGGAATGTCCTTAAAAAACCCTTTTCGTTTTATCAATTTTGGCTACAAAAAAAGTCGTCAACCACTAGTGTAAAGTCTGGAAAATCAAGGAATACTGAAAAACACATTTTTTCAGTTGACTTTTCAGGCTTGTCACTTCCAAGCCAAATACCAAAGCATTCTTGAGCCGAAATTTGAAATTTGAAAATTTGACTACAAAAATCGGATATCTGATTTTATTATATAAATTTATGGTCCCCAAAAATTTTCCCGTTGCCGCCTTTTATTTACTGAACTGCCATATTAATGACGATGATAGAAATCCGATATCGGATTTTATTAGCCATATTTTACAGAGAGAGAGAGAGAGAGAGAGAGAGAGAGAGAGAGAGAGAGAGAGAGAAAGAGAGAGAGAGAGGATGAGAGAGAGAGAGAGAGATTAGGGGAGAGGGAGAGAGAGAAAGGGACAGAGAGAGAGAGATTAGGGGAGAGGGAGAGAGAGAAAGGGACAGAGAGAGAGAGATTAGGGGAGAGGGAGAGATTAGAGGAGAGGGAGGGAGAGAGAGAGAGAGAAAGAGAGAGAGAGATTAGGGGAGAGGGAGAGAGAGGGAGAGAAAGAGAGAGGGAGAGGGAGAGAGAGAGAGAGGAGAGGGAGGAGAGGGAGAGAGAGAGAGAGAGAGAGAGAGAGGAGAGGGAGGGAGGGAGAGAGAGAGAGACCATATGACCCCTGGCAACATGATTTGGTGTCTTAAGGGGTCCTATGGTGTCGTTAGGGGTCATATGGTGTCCATAGGGGTCATATCGTGTCTTGGGACATCATAGGACCCCTTAAGACACCAAATTATGTCGTTAGGGGTCATATGGTGTCCCATGAACCCTTATGACCTCTTAGGACACCATATGACCCCTAATGACACCATATTGGGTCGCTTTGGGTCATATTGTGTCCTAAGGGGTCATATTGTGGCCTGCGACCCCTTAGGACACCATATGACCCCTAACGACATGATTTGGTGTCTTAAGGGGTCCTATGGTGTTGTTAGGGGTCATATGGTGTCCATAACGGGTCGTATGGTGTCCCAAGACACCATATGACCCCTATGGACAACATAGGACCCCTTAAGACACCAAATCATGTTGTTAGGGGTCATATGGTGTCCTGAGGGGTCATATGGTGTCCCACAAACCCTTATGACCTCTTAGGACACCATATGACCCCTAATGACACCATATTGGGTCACTTTGGGTCATATTGTGTCCTAAGGGGTCCTATGGTGTTCGAAGACACCATATGACCCCTATGGACACCATATGACCCCTAACAACACCATAGGACCCCCTAAGACCCCAAATCATGTTGTTAGGGGTCATATTATGTCCTACGACCCCTTAGCACACCATATGACCCCTAACAACATGATTTGGTGTCTTAAGGGGTCCTATGGTGTCGTTAGAGGTCATATGGTGTCTTGGGACACCATAGGACCCCTTAAGACACCAAATTGTGTCGTTAGGGGTCATATTGTGTCCTAAGGGGTCATAAGACATAATATGACCCTTAACGACATGATTTGGTGTCTTAAGGGGTCCTATGGTGTTGTTAGGGGTCATATGGTATCCATACGGGTCGTATGGTGTCTTGGGACACCATAGGACCCCTTAGGACACAATATGACCCCTTAGGACACAATATGACCCAAAGAGACCCAATATGGTATCATTAGGGGTCATATGGTGTCCTAAGAGGTCATAAGGGTTCATGATGTCTTAATCTCTCTCTCTCTCCCCTAATCTCATAAGGGTTCATGATGTCTTAATGTCATAAGGGTTCATGATGTCTTATGATGTCTTAATCTCTCTCTCTCTCTCCCCCTCTCCCCTAATCTCTCTCTCTCTCTCCCCTAATCTCTCTCTCTCTCTCTCTCCCTCTCCGCTAATCTCTCTATCTCTCTCTACCTTCCCTCCCCTCCATCCCTCCCTCTCTCTCCATCTCTCTCTCCCTTCCTCTCTCTCTCTCTCTCTCTCTCTCTCTCTCCCCTAATTTCTCTCTATCCCTCTCCCCTATTCTCTCTCTCTCTCTCTCTACCTCCCCCCTCCCCATCTCTCCCTTCCCCCTCCCCATCTCTCTCTCTCCCCCCTCCCTCCCTCTCTCTATCCCTCCCCCCTCCCTCCCTCTCTCTCTCTCCCCCCACTCCTCCCTCTCCCTAATATCATATACTAATTTATTTATAAATTAATATATTAATATATCAATAAACAAATATAGTTAGAGAATTTACTGATTAAAATCGGATATTGTGTCCTAAGGGGTCATATTGTGTCTTATGACCTCTTAGGACAACATATGACCCATAACGACACAATTTGTGTGTGTGTGTGTCTCTCTCTCTCTCTCTCTCTCTCCCTCTCCTCTCTCTTTCTCTTTCTCCCTCTCTCCCTCTCCTCCTCTCTCTCCCTCTCTCTCTCTCTCCCTCTCCTCCTCTCTCTCTCTCTCTCTCTCTCTCTCTCTCTCTCTCTCTCTCTCTCTCTCTCTCTCTCTCTCTCTCTCCCTCTCTCCCTCTCCTCTCTCTCTCTCTCTAAAATATGACTAATAAAAATCGGATTTTGGATTTCTGCCATGTGGCAGTTTACTAAATAAATGGCGGAAATGGGAATATTTTTGGGGACCACAAATTTTTGTACTAAAATCGAATATCCAATTTTATCGGATATCTGATTTTAGTACAAAAAACCAAGAAAAAAAGGGTTTGTGGGCCATTTTGTAGATTCCAACGGCCCATAGTTGGCATATTCTATTTTTTGTTGAGGATCGTGGGTTTTCAGATAGCTAGAGACAAATTTGTGCTTTTGGGAGATTCTTAAAGTGAAAAATTACATTGTCAATCATGAAGGAGCATATGTGTGGAGGGAAATGGGGAGTAGGAGTCGTCAGAAGTCTAAACACAAAAGAAAACTTTCAAATGACCAAATTGAAGTGTATAGAGAAAGAGATAGAGAATGTCATAGGAGGAGAAGACAAGGTATGTTAAATATTGCTAATGTTACTTCAACTATAGAGGAAATTGAATTTGAAAATGTGCCACAAGTTATTGAAAATGAAAATGTAGATTTTGAAAGTGAAAATATTGAAAATTTTGAAAATGTTGAAAATGATAATGAAAATGCTCAACATGTGGAAAATTTTGACATAGGAGGTGAAAATGTGGAAAAATTTAACATTGAAGGTGGAATTGCTCAACCAAGTGAACCATATGTAACACCTAATTACTTTAGAAATGAAGACCCTCTCATGGATGAAAGACAAATTCCAAATCCAAGACCTTCAAGAACCCCAAAATGGTTATTTGAAATCGATGAGAACATTATTGCGAATCTTGAAGGCAAGAGGTAAACAAGAACCATTCGGTTGTGGGCTACACAACTTTTCAACCAAAATTTTAGCAATAAGACATTGATCGAGCAATGCCAACTCTTTGTTCAATTGCTAAAGATGAGACCATTTCTAAACAAATTGAAGATTCATATGAACAAGAAGATGGAGAGAAATTCTATTATTGCAAAAAATCTATTTGATGCTCTCAATTCTACTGGAAAGAATACCAAAGAAAGAGATAAGAGAGTTGCTCGAAGAGTGATTACAACCTCCTTAGTAAGCCATCAATTGAGGAAGGCTCGTCAAATGAGACAAACTTGTGTTGATTTTAACATAAACCATAAAACTTTGGATAGCGCACTTGCACAAAGACAAAGAATTGACGATCCACTTCAACAAGATACATGGGCATTTGGTGGGAGGCTTCCACATGTTTATAGAAAGTTGACTGACTATGTGAAGGAAGAGATTCAACAATTTTGGGACTCTAATTCTAGAGTGTCACCCAATGTAAAGGACGTTTTGAAATTAAGAATCGGCATCCAAGACCGCACACCGCATCCGAAACATTTCTTGGAATCAAGCCAAACAATGTTGTACAAAAATTTTGTGAATTACATCCAAATTTGCAAATATCACAAAGGGCCTTTGAATCTTTGAAACCATTTTATTATGTTCCTCTTAAGATTCACAATACCTGTTGTTGCAAGTACCATGTGGAGTTTTCAATGTACCATGAACTTTTATGTCATATTCGTTCTATAATGCATACTAATGAGATGTTGTAGGAGTGTGGTGCAATGCTATTTCCGAGATCATCAAGAGACTTGCAAAATCTATTTTTATGCCCTAGAGATGATGGTTTCTATTTCTATAGAAATGATTGTTTGAATGAGAAGTGCTCAGAATGCAGTGGGTTGTCAAAGTTTGTTTCATGTTTTCATGACGGCAGCAAACACGAGTTTGGAAATAATTTTGTTGAGAAAAAAAGATACGAGACAGTGAAATATAGTTTGAAGAGTGGAGGTGAAGGTTCTAGATGCGAATTAGTCACAAGAGAAGTGAGTATTGCTGATTTTATTTTGGATTTTAAGGAAAATATTTTCTACAAGTATGCAAGTCACACCCATAGGTCTCAGTGGTTGGATCAACAGTTCAGGATGTGTAAGAACTCTTTCCCGATTGGCACTACTATTTCAGTGGTTGATTTTGCAGAGAACTATACATTGCAACCACAGAATGAGGTATAGTCTTAGTACTACAATTCAGTCCAGATTGCTATTTTTGTTCACATTACATATAGACATGCTCCTGATAGTACATAAGAGGATAGGAAGATAATCAGGGAGTATCATTTTTATATGAGTGATGATAGATCACACTCCTCCGAGTATGTGAAACATTCTTTCAAGAATTTTTTTGAGTTCTTGCATGAGAAAGATATTGCAATTGACTGACATATAATATGGTCAGATAACTATATGGGTCAATTCAAGAATGCCCGTATGTTTTATTGGTTGAGTAGAATGCATGTGGAGAGGCGTATACCTCATATTTGGTGTTTTTTTTAGGTAGAGCATGGGAAGGGAGAGCATGATGGAGCAGGTGCATGTTTGAAGAGAGCTCTAGTTAAGGAGCAATTGAGGATTTCAGGTGCAAATTTCTCTGATGCGCGTTCTATTGTTGATTGGTGTAGTTCAACATTGTCACATGGAGGTACTCTTGATTCAGCAGTGAGCAGATTCTTTTGGTTAGTTGAGGAGGGAACAGTGGGAAAGAGATTGGATTGTCAAACAATTAAAGATTCTTCAAAGATGCATTCATTTCTTAGCTCAGATGCAAGTACATGGACCATTTGGACACGAGCGTTGGCTTGTTTTTGTCAGAGTTGTGTTTGGTGTGATTGCAATCAGTGTGATTCAAGTGAGTGGGTTGATACGTGGATTCCCCACTATCTAACTCCTTTATCTCAAACAATATCCTTGTCAAATGATGACATGGAAAGTTCACTTGAGTATGATTGTCTATCAGATCTTGTACAACTAGGACATGTTTTTGCAGTTGTTGCACCGCAAGGGAATGAAGAGAGATTAGAATATTGGTTGGCATGATGTGTACAAGGAAAACAAAAGCTAACACAACCAGTGACAGATGATGACGGGTTCACATATCCTACAGGTTCAGTTGTTGTTGTGATACCATATAGGAGTTGAGAAATACAACCCCACAGTAGCCTGAAGATCTTCTGCAAGCCGAATAACCTATTACAAGGAGAAGCAATGAAGCAAAATTTGAAGAACAAGAAAAACACAGGAAAAATATTCTCCAAAAAAGAGAGCTCCAATTCACCAGAAAAATGTATATTGAAAAGATGATACAATGAAAAGAAAAATAACCTCTAATAGGTCAAGAAACCCTAAAAAGGGAAAACCCTAGGTTTGCACATAATAATTAATTAAAATAATTAATTATATGCACCTAATGTTAGCTTAAGTGTAAAAAGATAATTGGAAACTTAAAGAATTAAACAGATAATGTTTAATTAATCAAGTAAAGACCCAATTACTCTAACACCCCCCCTTAAGCTAGACTTAGGGAGAAGCTAAAACCTAGAACAACTACTAAAAGCATGAAAGATGGGTCCCGGCAACAAGGCCTGATCAGGTACCCAAATACAATGAAATCTCTATGAAACAGAGACAAAGGAGAAAACCTAGTGGGAAAAAACTCCTCTCCAAAAAGAGATAAAAGAACATGCTGAAAGAAGAAGAAGGAAGGAAGGCCTCATAAAGACCCCCCAAGGACAACTTCCTTCACCCCAAGCATAGAGCACAACTGAAGATAGCGCGATGATGCAAAAGGTTTCGTGAAGATGTCTGCAACCTGCTGAGAAGTGGGAATGTACTCCAGAATGAGAACACCATCCTGAATCAACTGACAGATGAAATGCATGTGAAGCTCAATGTGCTTCATCCGCTGATGCTCTACCGAGTTGCAGGAAATATGAATAACACTCTGATTGTCACACCAAAGAACAGTGGGACTATCAGGAGGAAAACCAAACTCAGTCATCAACTGTCGAAGCCATAAGATCTCCTGACTAGCAAGCATAGCAGAGCGGTACTCAGCCTCTGTAGAGGATAATGCATGAGCAGTCTGCTTCTTGCAAGACCATGTGATAGGACCAGAGCCAAGACAAAAAACAAAGCCAGAAGTAGACTTCCGATTAGTGACATCACCAGCCCAATCTGAGTTAGTGTAGCCAACAATGTGTGGTTCCCCTGATGTATAATGAATTCCATGAGAACTAGTGCCCTGAATGTACCTCAAAATATGTTTGGTAGCTTGCCAATGACTCTCATGAGGATCATGGGAGAATCAAGAGACAAGACCAACCGCAAAGGAAATATCAGGACGGGTGTGAGTCAGGTACAACAAATTGCCTACCAACTACCTATAAAGTGTAGAATCGACTGAAGGAGTGGGACAAGCTGTGGTCAAAACAACCCCTGACTGAAATGGTGTGGGAGCAGGCTTGCAATCAAGCATGCCAAAGCGCTGAAGCATGTCAAGAGCATACTTATGCTGGTAGAGAGAGATCCCATCAGAAGACTGATTCACCTGAAGACCAAGGAAATAGTGCAATAGACCGAGATCTGTCATCTCAAACTGATCCATCAAGGCATGCTGAATATGCTGAATCATAGAGGATGAGCTACCCATGATGAGAAGATCATCAACATATAGCACAAGAATCAAAATGTCACCCTTAAGAAGCTGAATGTAGACGATGTGATCAGAATGACTACGGGAGAACCCAATGGAGAGCAAGAAAGAGTCCATCTTCTCATACCAAGCCCGAAGGGCCTGTTTGAGACCATACAATGAACACCGAAATCTGCAAACCAAAGAACTATCCTGCATAAATCCCTGAGGTTGTTCCATGTAGATTTCCTCTTGTAGATCCTCGTGCAAGAAGACACTCTTCACATCCATCTGAAAAACAGGCCAACGTTGAGAAGCTGCAAGAGAAAGTACAAAGCGAATGGAATTCATCTTGGCGAAAGGGGCAAATGTCTCGGAGTAATCAATACCCTCAACTTGTGAAAAACCCTTCGCAACAAGACGTGCCTTATACTTATCAATGGAACCATCAGCAACATATTTAGTGCGATACAACCAGTGACACCTAACCATCTTTCTGCCCTTAGGAAGAGGACAAAGATCCCATGTATGATTCCTCATCAAAGAAGAATACTCCTCCTCCATAGCACAATCCCACTCAGGGTGACCTGTCACCTCTGAAAACTTCTGAGGATCATCTGAAATAGCATGACTCAAAAGACTAGAACCCACTATGTGAGAATGAGTGTGACGAGTATGTGAAGGGTCACCAGCTAGAGGACCTGCTGCTGCAATAGTAAGGCGAGCCCACTTGGGCATCTGAGGTGGGGATGGTGGATCATCAGTACCATCATCAGAATCATCCTCAAAAAGATCCTGAAGTGGTGCAGTGGCCGGAGTAAGCAGAGGAATAGACACTGGAGTCGGGGTATCCACTGTGGGAAGACGCTCATCAAACTGAACATCCCGTCGAAATAGGACCTCTCTGGAATCAGGATCAAACAACTTGTATGCCTTAACATCCTCACAGTAGCCAACAAAAATGAGTGGTCGGCTCTTCAGCTCCATGGATTTCCTCTGAGCATCAGGAATAAAGGCCCATGCCTCACTACCAAATACCCGAAAAAAGGAAACATCAGGCTTGTCATGAGACCAAGCCTCCTCAGGAGTCATATGTCGAATAGCCTTGTGAGGCATCCGATTCTGAATATAGTTGGCACAATTGATTGCCTCAGCCCAAAAAAACGAATCCATGGACCTGGACTGAATCATACAATTTTCCATCTCCCATAAAGTTTTGTTCTTACATTCAGCCACACCATTTTGCTGAGGGGTGTAGGAAACAGTAAACTGATGCTGCAAACCATGCTCAGTGCAAAAATCTCTGAAATCCTGATTCACATACTCCCCCCCATTATCTGTACGTATCCACCGAATAGAACAGCTAGACTGCTTCTCGACAAATGTCTTGAAGATTCGAAATGAATCAAAGACATCAGACTTGTACTTAAGAAAGTACACCCATGTGCATCTTGAGAAGTCATCAATAAACGTGAGTATATACTTGGCCCCTGAAAAAGGAGTGGGAAATGACATGAGATCACTATGAATCAACTCCAAGGGTGCCAAAGCACGAGAGGCTCTCCCTTTCGGAAAGGGATCTCTGTGATGCTTGCCAAGAACACAACCATGACAAACACCATCAGTGTAGGAAATCTGTGGGAGCCCAAGAACAAGTGCCTGTGTACTCATCTGCTGAAGATATCTGTAATTGACATGGCCCAATCGCTCATGCCAAAGCTTACTCACTGAATCTGCATGTGCTATGAGAGATGAACATGTACCCGAAGAGGGCTCAAACTCGTCAAATCTATAGAGACGAGATGCAGAATCCACACTACCAGAAGCCACAACCAAATCAGGGTCATGGAGGTCCCGAATAACCACATCATGTGGTGAGAACTCAACTATCTTACCACAACCAGAGTGGCAAATCTGATAAATGGACAGGAGGCTCATCGAGATGTCAGGGACAACCAGAACATCCTGTAGAGTACCCCCATCCAAAGAGATAGAACCTGAACCCAAGACGGAAAGTTGAACTGAGTCACCCACTGCAATCTGTGAAATACCACAAGATGCAAGAGAAGTAACCAACTGCTGAGTGTGTGTCATATGGTGAGAAGCACCAAAATCTAGAATCCAAGTGGACCCAGAGGTTGAAGCTCTAGCAGTGAGAGCATGACCTTTCCCTGTGGAAGGAGAAGACGCCTAAGGTGAGGAAATGTGATGCTGCTGCATGGCTTCCTCTAAAGCCTCTAATCATTTCCAACACTTGGAAACTGGATGTCCGTCCTTTCCACAAAAACTGCAAGTGTCTGATGATTTCTTCTTAGTCTTGGAGGAAGACTCACCAGACTGTGAGTGGCAAATCTGATAAATGGACAGGAGGCTCATCGAGATGTCAGGGACAACCAGAACATCCTGTAGAGTACCCCCATCCAAAGAGATAGAACCTGAACCCAAGACGGAAAGTTGAACTGAGTCACCCACTGCAATCTGTGAAATACCACAAGATGCAAGAGAAGTAACCAACTACTGAGTGTGTGTCATATGGTGAGAAGCACCAAAATCTAGAATCCAAGTGGACCCAGAGGTCGAAGCTCTAGCAGTGAGAGCATGACCTTTCCCTGTGGAAGGAGAAGACGCCTAAGGTGAGGAAGTGTGATGCTGCTGCATGGCTTCCTCTAAAGCCCCTAATCATTTCCAACACTTGGAAACTGGATGTCCGTCCTTTCCACAAAAACTGCAAGTGTCTGATGATTTCTTCTTAGTCTTGGAGGAAGACTCACCAGACTGTGAAGATTTGCCTTGTTTGAGAGGAACTGGTTTTGAATCAGACTTAGGAGCAGGCTTGGAGGAATTCTCACTACTTGCAGAAGGCTTTTTTCTGCTTTGGTTTCTGGTTCTATTTGTCCTTCTCCTTAGAGGACTGAGCAACCAATGCTTTGTTCTTGGAGCCTGAGAGTGTATCCAACTGAGAAAGATGAGACTGCTCACGAGAAAAGCGCTCACAAAAGACATCAAAGCTAGGCATGGTGAAATTAGTACCCAAACCATCCATGGTGGAGTAGAAAGCAGAGGCAAAAAACTGAAAGGGACCCCAAAGCTTTGAAAGAATCAAATGAATGCACTCTGTATCAGTCTTGTTCTTTCCACATCCCTGAAGAACAGATCTGGTAGTCTTGAATTTGTTCAAAAAATCCTCAATAGTGGGAAAGGTATCCGGTAACAATGAAGTCAACTCTGCCTCAATCTGTAATGCCCAAATCTCATTGACCCTCCCGAAGAGAGAATCAAACTTCAACCACATATCTCGAGGAGTAAGCAACTCATCAAGGTGAAACAGAAGACTGTCGGAGACATGCAAAGTGATCAAACCCATGGCCTCATCCAGCTTGTTCTGGTACATAAGAACCTCATAAGGATGGTGAAGGTCTGGCTGAACCTCATCCAATGTAGCCCACAACCCTTGTGACCTGAGAAGCCTTGTGATGCGGGGCTTCCAGGTGTGATAGTTGTGTGAAGTCAACAACTCAACTGAAGGATCTGCCATGAGCACAAAGAAAAAAACTCTGCACCTGCACCTGCTTGCTGGTTGTTTTTATTATGTGATCTTTCAGAATAGACAGAAGATGCAGAAGGGTTTGTTTGTTTTGAGAGTTTAGGTGTTCCTGATTTCTGAGATAAATGACAGAAAGCGAGAAAAAAAAAACACCCCCCCACAATGGAGAAACCCAAACCCTAGTACATAGTACTGAGAAGGAAGTAGTGCATAAGCAAAAAAACTTCAAACTAATATCTCATGTACTTGGTTAAAATTTTGAGAAAAAATATCACAAATATAAATAGAGAATGCTGAGAGCTTTCCAACGCCTATTCGTTTTCAAAAAATGGAGTCCGTTTGCCCATTCTATGGCCCCGGAAGTGCAAAAAAGAAGCCCAATGTTGACTGGTAAAAAACATAGTCAAACAATAGATCTAGGAAAAAATTCCACCACCATGAGGTCCAGCTCGGAATCACCTTTCCAACGCCTATTCGTTCGCCAAAATCTGACTCTGGATGCACGATCTAGGCCCAAAAAACCAACCCCCTCTCAAAAGGACTAGAGAGGAGGGGTTGGTGGTGCTCCGGGCGGAGGTGGGGCTCTGGCCGGGCGGAGGTGGCGCGCAGGCCAGGCGGAGGTGTTGCTGGGGCGGAGCGGCGCAATGGTCGAGTGGAGGTGGCACAGCCCGGTAGAGCGGAGTGCAGTCGGGTGGAGGTGGCTTACCGGAGCGGTGGCAGGGTCTTGCCGGAGCGTCGCCGGAGCGGATCTGTGGTCGCCGGCGACGAGAGGTTACGGTCGGCGGGGAACGGAGCATGGCCAGCGGCGTGGAGTTCGCGGGCAGCAGGAGACTCGTCAGCGGGAGATGGAGCTTGGTCGCCGGCAGGAGCCGTAGCCGGAGCCGGAGGCCTGCGGTGCCAGATGGGGCCGGCCTGACAGGTCCGTATGGCACCGGACTGTCAGGTCCGGTACCCTAAATTGCTTTGTTAAATTTTTATTTTTTTTGAATGCCTTTTTGATTTGTTTGATTTGTTTTTTGAATTTTTTTTTTTCTTTTTTTTCTTTTTTTTTTTGAAAAAATCAAAACAATTCGGCCTGCATGCCGTAAAAAGGCAATTTTTTTTTCTTCAATTTTTTTTCTCGGTGTGCGTGCCAGAGTCGTACGGCCTGGCTTGGAGAGAAAAAAAAAATCACCCAGATGCTCAGGGGTCAAAAATGGACAAATTTTATATGACTATAGGGGTTTTTGGGTCTTCTAAGCACGATGGTGAGGTCCGTTTAGGCCCAAAGTGCTCAAAAAGAAACTTTAACCCTAAGCATACAAAAAATGCCTGAAACTCCAGATCTGCTTCAAATGCAAAATTCTCAAAAAACAGGAATAGGTAGCTATAGATCTGAGCTTTGATACCATATAGGAGTTGAGAAATACAACCCCACAGTAGCTTGAAGATCTTCTGCAAGCCGAATAACCTGTTACAAGGAGAAGCAATGAAGCAAATCTGAAGAACAAGAAAAACACAGGAAAAATATTCTCCAAAAAAGAGAGTTCCAATTCACCAGAAAAATGTATATCGAAAAGATGATACAATGAAAAGAAAAATAACCTCTAATAGGTCAAGAAACCCTAAAAAGGGAAAACCCTAGGTTTGCACATAATAATTAATTAAAATAATTAATTATATGCACCTAATGTTAGCTTAAGTGTAAAAAGATAATTGGAAACTTAAAGAATTAATCAAATAATGTTTAATTAATCAAGTAAAGACCCAATTACTCTAACACATTAAACCTTAATGATCAAGTTTGTTACGTGTATATTAAGGATGTCTTGAAAGTGCAGGTCTATTGATGAACATTTTTTTTGGAAACATGGTTTTTGCATGCACATAGCAGGTACTCGATATAATCGGAAGGGACGTATTTTTGCAACACGACTTATTATCATGCATTTGATGAGATTTATATTTTTTGATGATATAATTATCGCAAAACCTTTATGCTCATGCAAGTCTTTATTGATGATATACAATAGTACATCACATTATGATTTTTGATGATATACAGGTTCATGCTAGATCATTCGCCATTGACAAGACCCTCTCTTGGTGATGGTACATATTCTTTTGTCCATTATTGAGATAAAATTTTGTGCATAAACATTAAGTTAAGTGAATGTATTTCTATTTAGAAATGACCATATCTACCATCATCTTCAACCATGCAGAGAAATGCAATGAGAAGGGCTTTAATCAACATGTGTCTTTCTTCAAAACTATGCTTGTATACTTTGCAAAGAAACTGGTAAGTTTCGTAATCATACAATCTTATGCGTCTTAAAAATGTTTGAAATGATCTATTTATAATTTGCCAAACTAATTTGTATTAAGTGTTATAATTTGTTTCTTGTAGCACATTCATTCTGCATAAAAAGGTTACTTATTTTGGTCTTCATTTATATGCAGGCATTACTGTACGTAAGATTTTCTCTTAGGACATGAGGATGTCTGATGCAGATGAAGTGGGATGCTATATTTGTATATGGATGTGAATTGATGTAACATTGTTATGATGAGATACAATGTCCATGAGCAAATTGGTTTAGTTATATTGATGATAATGTCCATGTATCTGTACATGATTACATTGGTGTAGTTGTATTGATAATGAAAAAAAAATCATGTTTGCATATCCCTTCATGGATGTCACAAGCAAGTGTAATGGTAATTATGTGTATACAATACATGGAAATATTCATGATCATTATGTGTCTACAGTGTAATTCTTGTTTATATATAATTTTGGCACTCAAGGGACGACGTCGGTAGGGTATGACCCCGAGTGTTGGATCGAGTGGGGGGAGAAAATAGGAGCATGTGTAGGGTAATAATGCCTAACTGGACATGTCAGAGCCGACGGTTCGTCATCACGATGAGCAGAACGAGAAATTGACCACGCGACAACATTCGATTGAGTGAGACTGATGATTTTTTGCCAACCGAAAAATTGTTGCCCTAATAAAACCCCGAGCGTTCGACCGAGGTGGGGGGCAAAATAGGACCATGCCTAGGGTAATAATGAATTGTATCAAGTATTATTCATTAAATGAATTGTATTATATTGTTCATTAAATGAATTGTATTGTTCATTGAATGAATTGTATTGTATTGTTGATTAAATGAATTGTATTGTATTGTTCATTAAATGAATTATATTGTTCATTATAAAAACAACACTTACAATGAAATGAAATGAATTGTATTGTTCATTAAATATCCATTATTAACCATTTTTAATTATTGGAATGAAGATTAAATATTTCCATAATAAAACCACACACAGATGAGCAACAATTTATATGATCGAATATCAACTTCTGTATATATAAAAATGTGAAATGATTACAAATGTATGTCCATACACAAATATGGCATAAACGCCAACTGAAACAAAATGTATGTCTAAATACGTGAATGTATGTCCATATACAAAATATACATGCCAAATAGACATGTAAGCATCCCAAAACTATCTAAAGCATCCTAAGTTGCTGATGGATCATCAAAATCAATCCTCTTCGCCGCACTGCTCGGCTCTGAAGGATCATTCACAAGAAAAACAAACCACGATTAATATTAGTTATATTATATAATTCACATTTGAAAAGTTAACATAAAAATGAACTATAATTGAACTATTCATGTTTACCTCATCTCCACGTTTTCTCTTCAGCTTTGCAGGACTCTCGATGTATGTCTTCAATAGAGGAGGTATGTTTTGAATATTTTCATACACAACCTACATATGTTCAGAAACATGACATTGATACAAGTTAGCATATAATTGTCACTAATAATAACAAATTATATCTACTAATCAAAAAATAAAATAAACACACATCTACTCAAGGCATCTCTTCTTCTTCTTCAGGGATACTGGGTGTAGTCATCAAGGATGTGAAGCCAAGAATTCTCTGTATTTATACACAAGTATATGAAACTATCAATCTATGTCTAGACATGTATAATCACTATAAGTTATTTAAACTATTCATTCAATCATATTTGCATTCAATTACCTTTCCCTTGTCTCCAACTACACTACCAGATCCTAAATCACACGACCCCACACTTGTGCTACTTGTGCCCTATAAGAGTAAAATAAGATATGCATGCAAGTTACTACATAATCTAATTACTACCAATATAAATGATGAGCATGTATGTACAATAAAATACAAATGACTAGGTGCAATAATATATGTACCGTCAAGCTATCAAGGCCAAATGAAATGGCCGACAAGGTGCCCTCCTGAATCTGTCTCAACTCATCCTCGGTCATCAATTGTTAAATAAACCATGTAAATAAAAATTAGTACTTAATATTATCTAATTTATAAATATTTAATTAAAATATAACATGAACTGTGAAAATACAAATCTTACCACTACATCATCAATGTATGATGACGGTGCCTCCTCGCCTCTAGCATGTGAGGACTCCCCAGGGTATCCTCTAGTCTGTGTACTAACATCTGGTGCATCATGCATCTCATGCACCTCATAATCTGCACTATCCACAGGAGGATCAACGGGCTGTCCAACTGGACCCAAGCATATGTGCCCACACATGACACAAGTATGGGGCATGCATATGTGTGGAGCCGAGGATGATGTGTCAATGGCACTAGATGCACCACTACCATCAAGAGTAGGTTGAGCTACTCACACAGCCTAAGAAACCAAAAGGCTACTCAAAGAGTGAATAGCCAATATGGTCTGTGAAGCTACTTTACAAATGATATCAGGATGCTGCACTGTAGGTGGGGGATCAATAGGAGGAGGGGGGACATATGGGCCCTAGACTACTCTGACTGCCCCAGGTCTATTTTGGGGCATACCTAAACCTACATCCTGGAAAGGTTGGATGTCAAAGTAGTTCACATGTTTGTTTAAAACAAACTTAGCATACAATTTTTTTATGAAATAGAAGGGGATATCAAGATTGTTGTTGGGTGGTTTGTCGAAAACCATCCACCAACGATCCCAAAAGTTTTTCACAATCCCATCAATTGTGCACCATTTAATAGAAAGTTTTATTTTTTGGGATCTACGGGCTGACCAGTACAGGGATTGACAAACAATGAGGTGATTTCGGCTTTGGATATCTCGAGATCCTTGATATCCTTATATGACAAGCCATCTGCATATTTTTCCCTCATAGAATCTCACCACAAAAGGGAGACATTGTGCTCCTCAGTCATGGTTTCCATACTTTTTATGATCGACGTGAGAGGATCAAACATTGGGTTTAGATGAGGGATCCTATGATATACTTTTGCAATCCCCCTCAATTCATTCAAATTTTGTGCAATCAAATCCTGAATTGAGGGGGGGTTTGGCAAATGAGGGTTTGGTTGTTGCAGTTGTGGTTGGTCAGGGTTTTCATTGCTATCCCCCATTTTTAACCTAATTGAATGAAAACAATTAAATTTAGTTAACAAATTTAAACAATTAGGTATTTGATTTAAAAAACCTTTTCATGAAAAACCCATATTTTCAATGAAAAATCAAATAAACATTAACAAAAAATACAAAAAATGAATGAAAATGATTGAAAACGATAAAATTCTTACCTCTCAATCTATTTTTTAGCAATTTTTTGCCAAAACACCGGATATCGGGTGCACCGAATATCGGATTTTGATGAAATCACATGGCCCGTGAGTTAAAAATGACTCACGGGCTGTCACTGTCGAAATATAAAAGTCTCAGAAAACCGGATATCCAATTTTTATACTTAATTATTTTTAAATAACATATATAATATGATAATATATTATATAATATTGTATTATATAATATGTATTATATTATAATATAATATAATATAATAATATATTATATAATACATATAATGTAATAATATATTATATAATATGTAACATATAATATATTTTTTAAATTAAAATTACAAATAAAAATCAGATATCCGATTTTATCGAATATCTGATTTGCAAAGGTAATTACCAGGCCAAGGTGTACTGACACCCAGGCCAAGCAAAAAGTCAACACGATTTTCACGTTTTTAGGCGAGTGAGGAAGGCTATTTTTTTCACATCGCCACTTTTTGGCCCCCCTTGATCCTACACTAGAGTTAGAAAGAAGACTTATTTAATACAATAGAGTTAGAAAGAAGACGAGAAGAACTCAGAATTCAGAGAAAAGAGGCGTATGCAAAACAACAAAAGAAAGAGAATGATAAAGACAAAGAAGTAATGCCACAAGAAGTACAAACAGGGGTAGATCAAGCATCTGGAAATATAAGATTTTTATCAAATGAGGAACAAGATGTATCAAGATGTGGTAGAACCATAGAAGAATTAAGAAATAGTCAATTAGGATTGACTATTAGTCTAGAAGAAGTTGAGTTTGAAAGGAGACAAAATCTAGCAAAAGAATCATCTTTATCATGTACACAAGTATGTCAACTCCAAAATGCAAATGAAGTCTTTGAAAATAATCAAGAAGGAATTTGTTGTACTAAAGACGTGTGTGTTGATATAATCCATTCATTTAAGGGACAAACTCCAGTTGAAGAACCATTTGAGTGTGAACCACAAGATACTAATACTGCTTTTGTTAGAAATAATTAGGAGACGCTCGGGAGAGACAATTCTCAAAATCATTCAATCTATGACATTACCTACTCTATGCCAAATTATGATCATTATGTCATGAACTTTGAAGCACCTAATGATGACAGTGATTATGACTTACCCCTTCTTCATCCTGAACTATTTGATTGGGATAATTTAGAAAACCCTGAATTAGATGTCTTTTCCAATGATAATGACTTAGCCATGTATCTTAATGTTATCAAACCCATAACAACTAAGATATCTTCCATTACATAATCAAGTAACATTTCTCGTAGTCAGGAGAATGCTAAACTTTCCAGTCACAAAATTGAAATAAAACAAGGAAACAGGCCTACTGTTGAAAACCATTTCATGGCAACACTAGATCAATCAAAAAGGGAAAATAAAGGACGTATCTAATGGTGAAAACCTCTTTGAGGCACCAAAAGATGGAAAGTTTGACATTCTTCCTGCATATTTTCAGGAGAGATCTGCTATCCCAATAGAACCAACAGAAGCAATAAACATTGGTACATCAAAGGACCCTAAAATACTTCATTATGCTGCCTCATTATCAAATGAAGAGAGGAAAGAATACATGGAATTCTTTAAGTAAAGACAAATAAATTTTGCTTGGTCCTATGCAGACATGCCAGGATATAATCCAAATCTTATCATGCATCATCTTAATGTGGATTTAAAAGCAAAACCAATTAAAGAAAAAGCTAAGAAAGATGCATCCACACATTGCTCTTCTTGTAAAAACTGAGCTGAAGAAATTATTAGATGTGGGTTTTATAAGACCTGTTGCTTATCCAAGATGGGTTTCAAGTATTGTACCAGTGTCAAAGCCAGATAAAAGCATAAGATTCTATACAGATTTCAGAGATCTGAATAAAGCATGTCCAAAAGATGATTTCCCGTTACTAAACATTGATATAATTGTGGACTTATCAACAGGACATGAGATGTTTTCATTAATGGATGGCTTCTCGGGATATAATCAAATAAGAATTACACCTGAAGATCAAGAAAAGACAACATTCACCTGTGCATGGGTTACTTATTGCTGGAATGTTATGCCATTTGGGCTTAAGAATGCGAGAGCGACTTATCAAAGGGCTATGGCGACAATTTTCCATGACATGATGCATACATTCATGGAAGATTATGTAGATGATATACTTGCAAAATCTCATACAAGAGAAGAACATTTAAATATCTTAAGCAAGATTTTTGACAGGCTGGAAAGATATCAGTTGAGACTAAATCCAAAGAAACGTGCATTTGGAGTAACCTCTGGAAAACTTCTTGGGTACATTTTATCAGCTCGTGGAATTGAAGTAGATCCTGAAAAAGTCAAAGCCATCATGGAGATGGAGTCACCTAGGAACATAAGTCAATTGTGATCTTTATAAGGAAGATTGCAATCAATCGAGAGATTTGTCTCTCAGTTAGTAGATAGATGTCATCCATTCACCCATCTTCTACATAGGAATATTCCATTCAAATGGGATCAAAGATGTGAAGAATCTTTTATGCAAATCAAAGAATATCTCATGAATCCTCCAGTACTAGTATCACTAACCAAAGGGAAACCATTGTTACTCTATATCTCAGTGACAAATGTATCATTAGGAGCTCTCCTAGCTCAACATGATGAAGAAGGAAAAGAAAGAGCAGTGTATTATATCAGTAGAACACTTATGGGATATGAACTAAATTATTCCTCAATAGAGAAGACATGTCTAGCAGTTGTGTTTGCAACCCAGAAGCTGCGACATTTTATGTTGATTCATTCAATAAAACTAATAGCAAAGATAGACCCACTCAAATATTTGTTGAGCAAGCCAACCTTGACAGGAAGACTAGCCAAATGGGTTATGATATTGAGTGAATTTGATATAGAGTATGTTGACCAAAAAGCTATTAAAGGACATGTCATTGTTGATTAGTTGGCTGAAGCACCTTTACAACACGACATGCCTTTGCACATTGAATTTCCTAATGCAGACATTTTGATAGAAGTAAAAAGTTTTGGGAATTGTACTTTGATGGTTCTTATACACAATATGGATCAGGTGCAGTAATCTTTTTCATCAAACCTCAGAGACACACAATTCTAAAATCATATAGACTGTGGTTTCCATGCACAAACAATACTGTAGAATATGAAGCATTGGATATTAGGCTCAAAATGCCCATTGAATGGAATGTCAAAGAATTACATGTCTATGGTGATTCACAACTTATCATCAACCAAATAAATGATGATTATCAAACTAAGGATGATAAACTCATGCCATACAAATAGCTGGTAGAGGAGTTTAAAGAACACTAAAAAGAAATATCATTCACCTAGATTCTAATAAATGAGAATAAAGCAATAGATGCAATGGCTACAATAGAATCTCTCTTGCAGAATAAAGATAATAAACATCATTACAAATTTCTTGTGGAAGATATCTTAACCCCTACCATTCAATCCCAACATATCTACCAAATTTGCCATATATCAAGAACCAGTCAATCCTTATACAGTCAAACTTATCAATACTTAAAAGAGAATATCCTTCTTCTTGACCTATCCTGCAATCAAAATAGGAATTTTATCCATCAGTCCTCTCGCTATACTATTATTGCAGATATCCTATATAGGCGTGGTCTAGATGGTACTTTGTTGAGATGTCTTGAACAAGAAGAATCTGAGAAAGTTCTTAACAAAGTTCATGCAGGTATTTGTGGCACACACTCAAGTGGCTTAACACTGGCTAAGAAACTTCTTTGTATGGGTTACTATTGGCCTACTATGGAGAGAGATTCATTCACATATGCTAGGAAATGCAAACAATGTCAGATCCATGGGAATCTCATTCATGCACAAGCACAAGAATTATATCCTATGATAGGATCATGGCCATTTTCTCAATGGGGCCTTGATTTGGTAGGAAAGATAAATTCCTTATCTTCTAATGGACATAAGTTTATTTTGATTGCTACTGAATATTTCACTAAATGGATTGAAGAAGTACCTCTAACAACAGTGATAGGAAAAAAAATATCATCATTCATTTTGAATTATATAATCTGTCACTATGGAGTTCCTATGACCATTATCACTGATAATGGAAGACCATTCAAAAATCAAGATGTGAAGGAGCTATGTGAAAAATTTCATATCCAACATAGGTTTTCTACTCCATATTATCCATAAGGAAATGGTCAAGCTGAGGCATCAAACAAAACTATCTTGAAAATTTTAAAGAAAACAGTCAATGAAGCTGGAAAAGATTGGCACATTCAGCTAAATCCTGCTCTGTGGGCATACCAAACCAACATCCACACTCCAACGGGGGCAACTCCACATTGTTTGGTATATGCATCAAGAGCCATATTACCTATAGAAGTAGAGATACCTTCTCTATGAGTATCCTTGAAAGGTCTTATACCAGAAGAAGAAAAAGAATGAGCCTTTCAACTCCAAGAACTTGAATTGATTCAGGAACGTCAACCAAATGCAACAGATCATTTGAAATTATATCAACAAAGAATGGAAAGAAGTTATAACCATAGAGTCAAGCCACACATTTTTCTGATTGGAGATATAGTTCTAAGGGAGAATCCAAGAAATCAGCAAGACCGAGAAAAGAAGGGAAAATTTGAACTAAATTGGCTAGGACCTTTTGTCATAGTAGCAGCATATGGATCAGGAGCATACAAGTTATCTACCCCTGAAGGTGATTGGTTTTATGAACCTATCAATTCTATTCATCTCAAGAAATTCTATGCTTGAGATATAAAGTCCTGGAAAAAATCAATAAAAAACATATAAAGTCCTGAAGAAATCAGTAAAAATCAGAAAAGCAGAAAATCCCTAAAAAGCATAAAACAAAAAAAAAGAGAAAAGAGAGAGAAAAATGCAATAAATTTAGATGGTGAAAACTTGGTAAACAGGCGCTATCTAAAAAGTGAGCTCCTCCATATATGAGATCGCTTTGCGCACCTATCCACTCCATCATATCGCATCTATCGCTTCCATCTATCTTAGCTTATCCATTCCATCTTTCACATCTATTTCTTTGAACCATTTCGCAAGAAATATGCATCTTACCAACAATTATCAATCTTTGACACTCTTTTCATAGTCACTATCTTAGATCTTATCAGAATCAATCAATCTGCATTTGTATCATGCCATGGTTTGGATCTTGATCAATTCATATATCCATAATAAATTTTTGTTTCCGCTGGGGGTAAAATCCTAATTCCTTTTGCTAAGGTGATCTTTTGAGTCTTTGAAAATCCAAAACATTCAGAAAACTTAGAAAAAACAAAAACACCTAGGGTTTTGAAATAGATAACGAGCAACAAAGCAATGAAGATCAAGGCATTTCATCAACAACTGAATCATGTAACTTAGAAAATGAATAATCAATTAGCAAGTAATAAGGATTATCAAAGATCATTCATCAAGATGATTATATCAGTTAATGACCATGAGAACATGTTAATGACATACAAGATTCTATGTTTATATCTTGATTTTATTGCTAATCATGTACTCTATGCGACTCAAGGATGTCCATGACTAGAGAAGCTATGATGAGGCATGATTATTATTTTTGATTACTGTCTATGGTTTATCTCTTATTAAGGTTTGTACTTATCTAAAGATATGATTGGTAAAAGATCAAGGAGGATGTTCCAAGTCATACATGAAAGGAGATAATCCTTGTCTGTTTTGCAAGCAATACTTAGGTTAACTTGATTCACTATATCAAGTTGCTTGTATTAACTTGCTATATCAAAATCCATGTAAGAAATACTCAAGTCATCTTGAATCTTTATGTCAAGTTTCTTGTATTTTCTTACACATTTTAAAGCTCAATGATGAAATCAAGCACTATTACAAGACAAGCATATGAAGAATGGCAGTATAATTTTTAGTTAGATCATTTTAGATTAGTTCATTATTCATCTGCATTATAAGCATATCATTTCATTAAGAGATTAACGGTCACAAATAAATATTGAGTATACTTGGACAAACAAAAACAATTTGCATTTGATCATTGTAGGTGCATTCATTTTTTTAATCATCATCCATTCCATTTAATTGCATTCAATCATTGCATTAGTTTGCATTCAATTAAGTGCATTTCGTTAATCATGTAGTGTATCATCTTTATTATTTACATTATCATTGAAGTTCATTAAGATCATTTAGTCACATCTTTGCACTTAGATTCAAAAGCATTACACATAAACATCAAAAACATTTGAATTACATATTACATAATCATTCATTTGCATTACCATATAGATCATTTCATTCATATCATTTAATCTAATAATCATTTTTCATTTCCATTTTCAAAACCAAATGCATGTCATTTCCACCATCATTTCTTTATCATTGCATCATCATATAGATCATTATCATAAGAAAAAGAAAGACAAAAATCATCATCCATGTAATCCATGCGTAATAAAAATCATCATCAAATAGATCATCCATGTAATCATTGCATAATCAAAAACATCATCATATAGAATAGTCCATGTCTGCAAAAAAAAAAATAGTCCAAGTATACAATGATATCATAAAAATAATCAATAATTTACAAAGTCCCATCAATACAAATCAAGTCAAGAATCATGACTACCTCTCGAGCCTGTGGGTCTAACACCTGGATCACCTGTGGCACCTGCACCAACATCATCATCCAATGGAATCATTCTTCAATATAATATCTTCATGATTCATTCAACTATCATCTATCAGGTCTTATACAAGATGTATCTTTCCTGAAACCAGACATTTTGATCAATTATCATGTCTTATACAGGATGCATATTTCCTGAAACTAGACGTTTTGATCATCTTTTGTCTTATACGAGATGTGTCCTTCCTGAAACTAGACTGGATCTCAATCCAATCGAACTTATCAATCCAATTCATCTGATCAATCTGCAATCTATCCACTCATCTATCTTTCATATAACACTCTTCTTCTATCGAGAGATCATCCATGCCTTTAATGCACAAACGATCTCTCGAGGGGGCATCATCATCAAATCAATATCCAAAAATCAATATCTGGGGCACACAATCAGGATTTTCATCTTTATCAGGCACACTATCAAGACTTGATTTAATCTTTGAAACAATGTTGTCTTGACATCATTTCAAAGAGGGGCAAAATATATAAACATAAAAATGGCTATGAGCGATTAAATAAATATTTTATATTTATTTAATGTTTATTCATCTATTAAACAGTTAATTTGAAAAGATTAATTTATTTAATTCATTTCATGTCTTTCTATTAATTAATTTAATTAAGATATTTTATTAATTAATTCATCTATCATATTCCTCTAATTAATTAAATATCTAATATTTAATTATTCTTCTAATCAATTAATTGAATATCTAAATATTTAATTATTGTCTTCAATCATTTGAATATCTAATGTTTAATGATTATTCTTCTATCCTATAGTCTCAAAATATTAAATTTAATTTCTTAAACTATTTAATCCCCATTTTCCAACTCACCTTCCATCTCCACTTCATCTTCCCTTTGCCAACTCATGAAACATGTGGCTAAGAAAATTAACATTTCTTAAATATTAATTCATCATTTATCTTCAACTTCCAAATTAAATGAAATATTGTGTACGTATACATATTTCATAATCTCCTTCTATATTCTCTCCAACATCCCTACATCTTAGGAAGGACTTGAGTCTACTTGTCCTCTCATGCCTAAATCTTCTCAAGCCATCCCAGGTGAGATGAGTGACACTTGTCTTCTCTTTCCCCCTTTCTCTCAACCTTTACCTTTGCTCACAACCATCCAAATCTATAGATCTAATCATGACCGTTGATCTTGGCCACATCATCTTGTCCTCTCAAGGTCTATAAAATCAAGAGTTTTAGTTGAGAGAGAGTGAGACTTCAAGTAAATTTCAAAGCTAATCATTTTTTAAAACTTATGCATTTGTGATTTTTAATCTTGAAGCAAATAGCATAATCATTTAGCATAGTCATTTAGCATTGCATATCATAATATCAGTTAACTATCAGTTATTAGTCCATTCTTCATATGCCATCTTGGAAGCTATCAATGCTTGTCTGAGAGTACACCATCTTCAACCAAGAACAGTGGAGTTAGGACACAATGGGACATAAACCATGAAGTTAATATTAGTATTTTTATTTCATATGTATTTCATGTAGTTTCATTGATTGAGTTTGGATTTCCTGTAGTCTTTCCATTGGTATTTTGTGAAACTAACTTATTACAACTAGCATTCTGAGGATGAAATTCAAGTCAACACACAACACATAATCAATTCATCCTTAATGCCAACAAAAACATCTTCCAAAGATCAATTCACTAATCCGCAATCACCATAACATAACAAACAACATATCAATACACTACGTATTAATAAAAGCAATTAACAATCAAAACATATCCTCCAATGCAAATAACTCAAATCTGGATCTCCACACACTACGGTGAGATCCATAATGCATCAAACAATCCTCCACAAATCATATCCAAACCCAAGGATAGATCAAGCATAAAATATCACAACTAGCTATGAATAATGCCACAACATCTGGAGAACATATTAATATTTCTAGATTGTAAAACTATCATATCCATGATACAAAAACTATATCCAAAGAAGATAACAATAAAAAAACAAAATAAACAACACTTATTGGATCCAAACACTTCCGAAACAACCAATATAACAACTACAACAACACAACAAGATATCTCTTCACCACAAACTTTTTGAACCAACAACTATCTAGAACAACAAGTTTGACATCAATAACAACTAGAGCAACACATACTTCCAACAATCTCCCCCTTTGTCATTGATGGCAACACTTGATAACATTAAACTCAATTTCAAACCAAAACTTGATCAATCTGCAAAACAATACTACTCAATACTCCACAATTGAATCTCTTCACTACTCAATCTCTCCCCGTATCAAAAGTATCTCAAAACCGCTCAATCTCTTCATTAGAATTTCTCAATATGTCCTCATTTTCCATCAAGGACAAAGGCCACAACAACACTACACACACCACTTTTCCCCCTAAGAGCAACCACAACATCAATCCAGGAATAGAAATAGGCATGAAAGCTCCCCCTGGAAAGATGCATCTCCATAAAGCACCTAGCTAGAAGAAGGATGTGAAATAACCCCAAGCTTCTCTCAAAGAAACTGTTGATTGGCCTTTTATATTCACCTAACATGCAAGCTCCACGAAGAAAAACTTCTCCTGAAAAGAGAAAAGATTATGAAATCCCAACTCTCCAAGGTCATGTTCGTTGGGTCACAATTGTGTAGGGATAGTTCAAGGCCTATGCAACTTGTTCAATCAAGGTGGTATACTAGTTACCAAAGATGCTTACGTAGATCCAATTAGAAATAAAATGCAAAAGTGATAAAGAGTTGAAGGAAAAAAAAACATAACCAAGGAAGGTTGCTAAACTGAAAAGAATAATCCAATCACATGGATATAATCAACAAAAAAACTAGATAGCAACTGGTAAGAATTTACATCCACATGCAAGGTCTATGATCTTACATACAAAAAGAGTTTACTATCAATTTCATATACCATACTCATGCAATCCACATAGAACAATTATGTTATCCAGAATGAATGAAATAATATATCAAAACTAAGGAATACCAATTTCAATCAATAGATATCATGAAACATGCGATCCATGAACAAATTGCATTAATTAATTGTAAAAAATAATGGGTACTAGTGAGCACTGATACTAAGAAGGTTCAACAATGTTTGAAACTTAAAACTGGGAATGTAAATACTGCAAATAAATTCCTAAACTATAGCTTCCAATTCTTAATTTTTGGACCCTCAAAATGGCTTGATTCATTACATTTATGGTATCTTCCTTCCTATATTCTAGGAATAAACTATGCCTATGACCCAATTACAAAATTGTGGAGGTCACAGTTGACATGCAAGTCACTACTTTTGAACCTCATTCAACTGACACTACTCAACGAGTGATCACTGAATGTAGTAGTAGTTCCATCCAATAGGAATGCAGCTTGGGCTTGGTGGCATCACATGTTGAACATGTGCTTATATGAGCTGCTATCAAAACTTTGTGTTCCACCTTCATAAATCACAATTACACCTTCCTTCTTGGTAGAACTGGGGCACACTCGGAGTGGTTTATTTGTTCACTGCATGTTTTCCTTGTAACTTCAGTAGTTTCCTATGTAGCAGTCTATTGAAGTAGAAGGTGGGTTAGACACATACTCAATCTGAAACTTTGAGACTCTCAGGGCTTACTTTACCTCCTCCATCTTATCAACCAGTTCATCTACTATCTGGGTGGCTTGGTAACACTAGAGGACTAGGTGCATATAGCTCTCCATGACTGTGACATCAAACTCGGTGTTTGGGGAGAAGTATTCAATTACATACATCTCCCATTGCTTAAGAACTACTTCCTAGTGAAGTGCACCTGACTGCATTAGATTTGTTCCTTACTTGTCCAACAGTTTTGTTACATACTATTCATATTGCTCTAGCAGACCAAAGAAGGGAGGATCTTCTTTAAGTACCCTTGTTCTATATTGATCTATCATATCTCCCTTAAACTCCAAGATATCAATGCAAGGCTGAAAAGCATTGAGGTCCTCTCCACCTAATAAGTCTTCTTTCCTTATTACATCTTCTCCCAATCCTTTGATTTTCTTGAGCACTTTGACCTATTTTGAGAAATTATTAGACTGAGCTTCCCACTATGTAGAATGGAGAATGAGACCTTTCTCGAGGACATGAGTGTCTTCATATATTTCCATGGTGTCTTGTAGAAATATTCTCACCTTACTCAATTATTCTCTTGTCCAAGTTTTGATTGTGGTTGCCACTTTCCTCATTTTGTACAATGCTTTGACCTCTTCCTATGCAAGTGTTGAGGTGGAAGGTAGAGTGTCACCAGACTTTGAATCCATTGGTCTTGACATTTCAATAAGAAATTGTCTATATTATCATAGTTGAGCCTTGACTTCCTTGGATTTGTGTTCCTTTTTTATTCTCATCTTTATGGAATTGGTAGTTGCATCTAAGGAGGCTATTTCTTGCCATTTGGTCTATTTATTGAGATTGATTTGAGAGATTTAATATTTTGGGGAAGCCTAATCTCCTCCTATACCTGGTGCGGGAGTGACAATGCTGGATACAATATCCTCAGAGTCACTCCTAGAGAGGTGGTGAAGAGTTTTAGCCTTTTGGTTCTCCTTGGCTACTTGGCGATTGCTTCTTGTAGCCTGGTGATACTCAAAATGACAATCTTCTTCTTCTTTTGAAAGTTAAAATTTAACCATTACAACATACTATAATTCAATTGCTCACCTTGTGTGGTATCTTGGGTTGTTACCATGTGGGCTTCTAGTTGTTGTTCTTGTTCTCCCTCACCTTCTTGGTGATCTTTATCCATCTCTTGTTGTTCATTATTTGTCTCTTGAGGTTGTTCATGTTTTTGTCATACGGGTTGTTCATGGAGTGGTCAGGGTTGTAAAATTTGTTGAGCTAAGTTTAATTGAAGCACTAGTTCATAAATTTTTTGTTGCCACTTGGCAAACTCTTCTAATTTTGTCCTACCTCTTGCTCGAAGGACTCTTTATTTGCTTCATCTTGCTACTTTTCTTGGCCTCCCTCCAATTGTTTGAGAAGTTGTTCCTAGTCTTGAGGGGTAAGTACCATTCGTTCATCTTATTAACCCTACTCATCCACCTCCATGGTTTCCACCTACACATCATACACCTGTGTTTGGGTGATTTCCATTCCTTGGTCCTTGGGCTCATCAATTGGTGTTTGAGCAATTTTCTCACTTTGGGAGCTAGCAATAGGCACTTTTTCCAACTATACTTCATCTTAAACTTGTTCGAAGGTAGCCTACCTTTGCATTGTATCTTACTTTTTCTTACAGACTACCGTAGAGATAGGCTCATCATCCTCCTCCGAGTCTAATTCAATATTGTGAACAATCACTCTCTCACAAACTAGTACAGGGGTTGCTGAAGGAACTTGGGTGGAAGGAGAAGGTTCTTCGACATCTCATGCCTATGATGTGCCCTCCCCCAGAACAATACCAATTATAGGCACAATGGGTGTGATTGACGCTTGTGGCATCATGAGTAACCCAATTGTTATGCCATGTTCAACTGCTATTTTAAAGAGTTGAGACTCCTTGATCTTTGCATCTAGCTATTTCATTAGTTCCTCTTTGCCAATAGTAGGATTAGCAACTTACTAGTCCACGAGAGTGTTCTTCCTAGATTCTGACCTTGTTCTTCTTACTTACCCCTTAGTCATTTTATATTGAGAGTTTCCTGTGGCTTTTCCCTTTTTCTTCTCCTTAAAAGTGCTTGTTAGGTTCAACCATTCCCTTGTTCTTTCAACAACCTGTTCTAAAGTATCTTCAATCTTTTTATTCTTTTTCTCCGACCACCTTATTTGTGAGAGGGGCCTTTGATCTATTCACATATCCTTGTATGTTGGATCCAGTAGCTCTCCGTCATCCCTAAAATCCTTGGGAATATTATCCTCGAGATAAAAATTTCTCATTTGGGTTGTTGTTAACCTGTAAAATCTCCTTTGCCTAGCTTCAAAGCTACCCTAGATGCCTAACCAAAAATCCTCCAAAGTTGGTATGTACCCTTCATATGCTACTAACACCATGCTTTTGAGTTTGCCAAATGGGTCATATCTTGGCCGAGAATAATCAAACTCTTTAAGACAGAGATCTTGCAATTCATTGATGGTTGTCTTTTTAGTTTGCAAATTGTGGCATTTGTAGTGCTCAAGGACAATTGGGAATGTCACCCTTGTCTTATGCTTCAAGGTCATGAGGGATTGGAGTCCTACAACCTTTCTTGCATGTTCAAGAATGATGATCTAGTTGTTGCAGTACTGAGGAAGAAGGAGGGGGTTACCTATAAATCCACTTAATCTGATGTATGTGGACCATTGGCTCTGGATGAACCAAGTTCCCCATTCTTGTATCAATTTCATGACCTCGAGAGAGAGATGGTACCCCACATCACCTATTAATTTGCAAATGACTGCTTATATAAAGGCATCATTGATCCTTTTGAAATGACATTTGGCTTGGTGGATGGGAAACTAAGTATAATACTCCCAAACTCTCTTATCTTTTGGCCCTTCCCCTAATCTATCATTAGTGCTTAGCCCTGAGTGAATCCCACTCTTGGCTACTACCCAAATCACATAAGAAGTCATGAAGATACATTGCATAATTGCTCATGAATATTATCAGATATAACCTTTTCCCAGTCAAAATATTCTTTTTTGTTTAGGACAATATAGATATAATGGTACATCCATGAATGATAATATCCACAATCTTCCTTACCAAAGGGTCTGGTAAGCATGATAATTAGACCCATTGGCACATCCTTGAAGTCTGCTCTTAATATATTTGTAGCCTTAAGTCTTGATTTCCTCAGGTCATTGAGCTAGATCTCATTTATTTGATGCCCATTTTCCATCACATTGTTGTTGAAATTTTGAACTGCTTCTTCTTCAGTTGTTTGCAGTACTTTCTTATATTCTAGGATGCAGAATGTCATAGCAATCATCTTGGGAGAGAGGCCCACCACCACATTTCCCTTAGGGTCTGTTCATTTTCTGGTGTCCTTGTTATAGTGTTGTACAATTGTCAATATTAACTTTGGGGATTGGATTGCCTATGGGAAAACACTAGCCTCTATGAGTTCAAATCTCCTTATTCTTCTATATACAACAACTTAGGTTCTTTCCCAATACTTCTTTCCTAATTGTTTCAAATTTAATATGCCCTATCTCTGTGTTAGTGATCTACTATACCTCATTTTCAAACTTAGAGATCAATGTTTGCCCTTGTTACTGGTATTTCATTGTAACAGGGTTCTTCTCAAGATTGATCTTTCTCTGGGTCTTCTTTCTTAGGGTTGTTGCAGCTTCCATAAGAGCTCTTTATGCTGCTAAGAGAAACTGTATTTAATTAGTACTTAAGAAATCCTTTTCATAGCAATGAAACCTGGAATCCTGGAGTTTTGTATTTCTGAGTTCAAAAGAAACTCATTCACGAGGAGCAAGACTTTGGGATCCTAGAGTTCTGGGGTCTTGAAGATCCCAAAGTTGGGAAAAACTTACAAGGAACTCACCTCAGAATCCTAGGGGTCTGGGGTGAGGGTCGGTGACAAATCTCACTACTTCAAGATCCCGAGATCCCAAAGCAGAGGATAAAATGCTCAGGGTGAGACTTTGTAATCCTAGGGTTTCGAGGTCCCGGAGGCTTGGAAGAAGCGGCTCATAGGGCACTTTAGGATCCCAAGAACTCGGGATTCTGAAGCGGATAAAAAAAAGGCATCCTAGAACAACTTCGGGATCTCAAGAACCTGGGGTCTTGAAGTTAGGAAAAAATGGGCAAGACACCCCTCTGGGATCTTGGAAACCCGAGGTTCCGGAGTGGAACAAAGGAAAACCAAAAAAAATGGGACTTTGGGATCCCAGAAACATGGGGTTCTAGAGTAACAGATAGGCCAACGGATCGGGATCTTGGGATCCCAAAATACCAAAAATCAAAGGAAGCCCTAATTATCAAAACATCAACTTATTGAAAAAAAAGAAAAACCCTAAGCTAGAACTGAAAAAATGAAGGAAAAACAAGACAAAACAGGAAAGAGAGGCACACACGAAAGCACAAAGGTAAGAAGGAAAACCACCTACCAAAATAGGAGGCAAGAAAGACATGAAGTGCACTCAGAGTTTGTGTGATCTTTGAGAGGAGAGGAGTTCTGGGAGGCTTGAGCATGCAAATGAGCATGAAATACCCTTGATGATTGTGCAAATTGAGACACACTCTAGGTTTTCAGGATCTTGAGGTTCTGTAGTCACGAAGAAAATGACTCTGGGACTATGGAGTTCCAAAACTCTGAAAACAACAAAGAGGAACAAGATAGGGAGAGCCTGAGATTCCAAAATTTTGAAGTCCCGAGGCTCGAACAAGTGAATGAAAAGGGGCTTCGGTCTTGGAAACCTGAGACTCCAAAGCCACCAAGCAACAAAATAATAAGACTCTAGGATTCTATGGATCCAGAGTTCTGATGTCAAGAAGGCGAGAAAGCAAAAGGGAGACTTCAGGATTTCAAGATTTTAGGATCCTGAAGTCTCAAAAAGAAGAAAATAAAAAACACTTTGGGGTTCTGAAAACCTAAAACTCCGAAGGAAAAAAAAATAGAACAAAAGAAACAAGATAAACACTAACACACTTTGGGATCCCAGGATCCTGAGGTTCTGAAGTGCACATAAAAAAAAAATAGAAGCACGCTCTGGGGTTTCGAAAACCCAAAAATCCAAAGAGACAAAGAAAAGCACACAAAAGGGGAAGGGAAACAAAAAGAAAATAGGACAACAAAGGGGGACCCACATTTCTAGGCATGAAATCGAGAGGGCGAGTATGCAAGGCATAAAAAAAACTCAAATGTATCTTTTGTCAATGCCTTAGTGAAAATATCTACAACCTTCTCTTTTGTAGAAATGTACTCCAATCAAAATTCTATCTCAGCAACTTTTTCCCTTAAGTAGTGATATTTGATTGAAATATGCTTTGTTCTTGAATGCATAACTAGATTCTTTGAAATGTTTATTGTACTTGTATTGTCACACATAATAGGAATCGATTCATCATATTTGACCTTGATATCTTTAAGAGTTTGTATCATCCACATCACCTAAGTACAACAAGATGCCATTGCAATATACTCTACTTCAGCAGTAGATAGGGAAACTGAATCTTTTTTCTTACTAAACCAAGACACCAATTTGTCCCCTAAAAAGAAAGCACCACCACTAGTACTCTTTTGGTCATCAACACTTTTAGACCTATCTGCATCTAATAAACTTTCAACATGAAATCTCCAACTTTTTGTACCAAAGTCCAAATTCTACAGTACCTTTCAAATATCTAAAAATTATTTTCATAGATTTTTCATGTGTCATCTTCGGATTTTCTTGAGATCTAGCCACCAAACACACAACTTGCATGATATCTAGTCTAGATGTAGTCAAATACAATATTCTACCAACCATCAACTTGTACTTCTTATGTTCAACCTCTAGAGACTTGCCATCTTTCCTCAACTTATACCCAATGGTTAAAGGAGTTGTAACTAGTTTGCAATCATCAAAACCAAATTTCTTCCACATCTCTTTCACATACTTGCTTTGAGAGAAAAAAATTCCATGTTTAGATTGAATAAATTGCAACCCAAGAAAGAAATACGACTCACCAATCATTGGCATCTCAAATTCTTTCTACATTTGTTTAGGAAACTCTTTACATAAACTATCATTTCCTCCAAATATGATATCCTCAACACAAACTATAACAATCAACAACTTATCTCCATCAATCTTGAAATAAAGATTACTGTTTGTTTTACCTTTCCTAAAATTCTATTAAAGCAAATACTTGTGTAATCTTTCATACCGGGCTCTAGGTGCCTGTTTGAGTCCATACAATATTTTCTTCAATCTGCACACCATATCTAGTTCTTCTATTAATCAAAATCCATCTGATCTCTCAATGTGAACTTCTTCTTATAGATCTCCATTCAAAAATGTTGATTTGACATCCATCTGATAAACTTTAAAGTTCTTGTAAGCAGAAAATGCAAGAAACATATAGATAGTGTCCATCCTTTCTATCGAAGAAAAAGTTTCTTCAAAGTACATGCCTTCCACCTAAGAATATCCTTTACATATTAGTCTTTATTTGTTCCTTGTAACTTTTCCTTTCTCATTCAGCTTATTCTTGAATTCCCATTAAGTTCCTATCACATTTTTGTCCACCGATCTAGGTACCAATTCCCATGTCTTGTTCTTCTAGATCTAATTTAGTTTATTTTCCATTGCTTTTACCCAACTTTCATCTTTAATTTCTTCCTCATAAGTCTTCAACTTAGTCATTGATAGAAAATAGTAATTGGCTTATTCTTAAGCTTCTGAAATCTTCCTCCTTGTCTGAACACCTTTTGTCTTATCTCCAATTATCTGATTTTATAAATGATGCTTCTGAACATACATAGCAGGAACTTTTTATGAGTCTTGGACTCTTCTTCTTATTATTATTAATTTGTTTCCTTCTCTTTTTTCTCTTTTGGAACACTTGTCTTCTCTGTAATTGTTGGAACAATCTCAACCTTTTGTGCTAGCAAATATTTACTCTCATTTCTATCCTTGATGTAGTACACATTTCCACCTATTCAAACTCCTTTTGCAACTCTTTCACCAGTCTTCTCTTTTCTGATCACACCTGGTGCTACTGAACAAAACTTCATAGCTTTTTCGACACATCTGACTAACACTTAACAAACTATGTCTCAATCCTTCAACATAATAAAGATCATCAGTTTTATGCTTACCATCAATAGAAACACTTTCAATAACTCTAATAGCTACACCATCTTCTCTGGCAAGTTTTACTGAACCTCCATCATATTTCTTGAGATTAATAAACCTGCATCTTTATCACCAGTCATATGGTTTGAAAATTTGGTCTATAATCCATGTATTTGGTTCTATCTTAGCATGCAATAAAATCTTGATTGTTATATCTTCTTCCAGTTTCTCCAAGACATTCTCCTTTTCTTCAATTGCCAGAAACAAAGATTAGTCATTTGAAACATCATCAACTTCATCTTTAGAGGTGTGTCCTCAATAGAACATAAGCCCTTCTTCTCTCTTTTGTTAAATTTGTGTCTTCTAAATTTATTTTTCTTCGCATCATCATCCAGTCTCTTATAGTCTTCTATATAAGTTCAATTAGAAGAATAATGCTCAATGTTGGTATTTTGGTATGGTTTTGTCATTGATGTCAACACCTACTAAAACACTAGCACTTTGGAGATCTAGCAACATTCACCGACAAGCAAGTAACTACTGCACAGTTACTGGTATATGGTTCACCGACAGGATATAATGATCACCGGCACTTGGAATGATATGGAAGACACATGGTAATGTCGAAGACATCATGTGAACACTTTGTTTTGAAGAATTAATCATTGGTATATTCATATTTGCATATTTGCTTTTACCGGCAAATAGGTCCAGGGTTACCTAGGGTTACACCGGCAAGCTTATCTTTTCTAGATTAGCATGGCACGCTATGGAGATGATTAATTATTGTTGTAAATGCTTTAAGTCGACATGTTTAATCTATTATTGCATCAGATATCATATTATTTGTAAAATGTTTTTATTGTAATATCTTGTAGAGTTGACCTACTAAAATTGGTCTTAGGTTATGGTATAAATGTAAGATCTTATTTGTAAGATCGAATGTGGAATGTGAAAAAGAATTGTGAGAAGGTATATGCGAGATTAAGTAGAGCTATACACGAAGACATCATTTGAAGGTGAAGCTAGGTTTTTGTGAAAGCATATCATCATTACACCGGTACTGAATCCAACATATGAAGATGCTATTTTGTGCAATATATTCTTATTGGATTTAACCATCCAACTGTAGTTAGTGTGACTCCCTTTTTGTGATTGAGCAATGAGCTCTAGGTTGTTGGCCTTTCTACATGTGCAGACCCCATTTATGTACACCTACTATCTATAGTAGTATCATCTGATTGTGGGTAAGGTTTCCCACCATGGTTTTTCCCCTTACAGGGTTTCCACGTACAAATATTGGTGTTATGTGTTGTGGATGACTTTATGTTTATGTTTCATGCATTAATCTTTACCGGTATAGCAATTAACTATTAACACTGTCTACCAACATACTTAACTGGTTTACCGGTATTAAGCATTAAGTTGGTTAAGTTGTTTTTGGTTTGAATTTATTAGACACCTGATTCACCCCCCCCCCTCCTCTCAGTTGTCTCCGGGACCTAACAATTGGTATCAGAGCTTAGTCCTCTTTTGCATAAGTTTAACAAGTTGAGGAGATCCAATGACTACTAATTATTTCAGGAAGGACAGTCCTAAACTTGATGGAACCAACTATGGGATATGGAAGATCATAATGGACACACATCTAAATTGCATTGGTAAAGACATCTAGGAAGTTACAAAGAAAGGTTATACTGCTACTGTAGCTGGTTAGACCAGTTCAACTACCTTAGCTAAAGATGAGGAGAATGATTGCAAAGCAAGAGAAGCACTTTTGAGCACATTATTAGATCAACAAATCATAGGATTATCAGACAGGTCTACTGCTAAAGCTATTTGGGATCATTTGGAAACACTGAATGAAGGAGATTACATAGTCAAAATTGCAAAACTTGAAAGCTTTCGAGTCAGGTATGAACATCTGAAAATGGAAGAAGATGAAAGGATTTCTGCTTTTATGGAAAGAGTAAATGAAATTGTTTTAGGTATTAAATGTTGTGGAGGAACCTTAAATGAGGATGAAATTGTTTCAAAAATTTTAAGAGGATTACCACCGACATATAAAATGAAGGTTACTGCTATAAATGAGTTAAGAACAATACCTAATAAATCAGTAACTAGGGATTCATTGATTGGAAAACTTTCAGCTTTTGAAATTGAGGAATTTGGTCCTATTGCTACTATAAAGACAAATTTGGCCTTTAAAGAATCAACATCATTTGCTCCATCATTTGGCAAATCAGATTGAAAAGCCTTTTATGCAAGAGAACTTGAAGAAACTAGGAAGGAGAATGAAGAGCTTGAAGAACTTGAAGCACTATTTGCAAGGAAAATGCCTAAAGGTCCAGTTGGAAGTAAGTATGAAGGTAAAGCACCCTTTAAATGTTTTAACTGCAATAAGATTCAACATATGGCTTCGAGATGCCCTGATAGACATGCTAGACTAAGAGAAGAAGCTAGAAGAACATACAAGCCTAATCCTGAATATCAAAGATATAGATTTAAGAAGAACAAACACAAATCTTGTTACATTGTTGATGAAGGTGTGACTGATGATTCTGATGAGGATCCGACAGACAATGGATGGGTTTTTGTTGCTATAACAGATGATCAACCGACACCTACTGCTCAACCGGTAGAACAAGCCCTAGCAGCTAAAGTTGAAGTAAAGGATGAATGGATCATTGACTCAGGATGCTCATATCATATGACAAGAGACAAAGGTAAATTCTTGAACTTTCAAGAATACAATGGAGGTTTAGTAAGATTTGGAGATGACAAAGCTTGTTCAATCAAAGGTAAGGGTACAATATCTCTTGATGGTAAGCATAACACTGACAATGTCTACTATGTTGAAGGATTAAAGCATAATCTTTTGAGTGTTGGTCAACTAGTTGAGAAAGGATTTCAATTACAATTTAAGAATGGAAAATGCAAAATCATGAATAGAACTGGTTTAGAAATTGCAACTGGTAATCAGACTAGAGGTAATATTTTTCATTTGAATAATAATGAAAAGGCATGCGTGATTGCACATATAGATGAAAGTTGGTTATGGCACAAGAGACTCTATCATGTAAACTTTGATTGCATGGTAAAGATCAGTACTTCTAAGGTAGTTAGAGATCTACCTAAAATTGTCAAACCTCAGAATACATTTTGTAAGGAATGTCAATTTGGAAAACAAGTTAGAGCTAGTTTCAAAAGTATTCCAGAAAAATCTAATAATGCTCTTGATTTGATTCACATTGATTTATGTGGTCCAGCTAGAACTAAAAGCTTACAAGGTAATAGATATTTCATGCTAATTATTGATGATTATTCTAGAATGTGTTGGGTTACTTTTCTCAGAGAAAAATCAGAGGCACTTGGAAAGTTCAAACTATTCAAAGCAATGGTTGAAAATGAAAATGGTAAGAAAATCAAATGTTTAAGATCAGATCAAGGAGGAGAATTTACATCTAAAGACTTTAATACATTCTGTGAAGTAAATGGAATCAGAAGACAGCTATCAGCACCTTGGACACCACAACAGAATGGAGTTGTTGAAAGGAAAAATAGAACTATCTTGGATGCAGTAAGAAGTATGTTATCTGAAGAAAATTTACCACATGTATATTGGAGAGAAGTAGTCAGCACAGCGGTCTATACATTCAACAAAGTTCACATCAAAGGTGAAACCGGTAAGACCCCTCATGAACTATGGTTTGGTAATACTCCTATTCTTAAGTATTTTAGAATTTTTGGAAGTAAATGTTATATTAGAAGAGATGAGTATATTGGCAAATTTGATCCTAGAAGTGATGAAGGAATATTTCTTGGTTATTCATCTAACAAGAGATTGCAGAAAATTGTTGAGAGTGCAAATGTAAAAATTGACGAACAATTCAGAGGAACTTCAAGGTATATAAACTGTGAACCGGCAACAGAAATTGTGACAAATGAACCTACACTAAATCCACCGGTACAGAATGAAGATCTAGTTACCCCGGTACCATCAGAAGATTCCACAGTAATTGAAGAATAGCAACAAACTAAGACACCCTGGTATGTAAGATTGAATCATTCTAAAGATCAGATAATTGGAAACAAATTTAAAGGAGTTATGACAAGAGGAAGATTGGCAAATGAAGAGGTATGTCTTATTTCTCAAATTGAACCATCATCTGTTAATGAGGCGTGTGAAGATAAATTTTGGATTAAAGCTATGGAAGAAGAATTAGAACAAATTGATAAAAATAATACTTGGACATTAGTTCCCCGACCTATAGATAAAAATGTAATTGGAAAAAAATGGTTATTGAGAAACAAACTTAATGAAGATGGTAAGGATGTGAGAAATAAATCAGGACTAGTGTGTAAGGGATATTCTCAGAAAGAAGGAGTTGATTACAATGAAACCTTTGCACCAGTAGCTAAAATTGAGGCAGACAGATTATTCTTGGCTTTTGCAGCTCACAAGAACTACAAAGTTTATCAAATGGATATTAAATGTGCATTTTTAAATGGAGATCTTGAAGAGGAAGTATACATTGAACAATCTGATGGATTTTGTTTGACAGATGACAATGATATGGTTCGCAAGTTAAGAAAAGCTCTGTATGGATTGAAACAAGCCCCAAGAGCTTGGTATGCAAGATTGGATAAGTATCTTTTAAAGATTGGTTTTACTAAAGGAAATGCAAACAACAATTTATATTACAAAATAACTAATGATGATATCTTGATTATAGAAGTATTCATTGATGATATAATCTTTGGGGGAGAAGATGGATTATGTAAATAATTTTCTATTAAAATGCAGCAAGAATTTGAAATGTCTATGATTGGAGAAATAAAATTCTTTTTAGGATTGCAGATTTCACATACTGACAAAGGTATATTTTTGAGTCAATCCAAGTACTTGAAAGAGTTACTAAAGAAATTTGGGATGGAGAACTCTAAACCGGTAAGCACACCTATGACTACAAATGACAAATTATCTCAAAGGGATGAATCTACACCTGTTAATCCAACTAGATACAAATCTATGATAGGAGGTTTACTATATTTTACACAAACCAGACCTAATATTATATATGAATGCAGTATGTATTGTTTCTAGATTTCAAAGTAATCCTAGAGAAAATCATGAATCAGCAGTAAAAAGGATTTTTTGGTACTTACAAGGCACTACAAATCTTGGATTATGGTATCCTAGAGATGAAAATTTTGATCTATGTGCATACATAGATGCAAATTGGGCAAGAGATGTGGATGATAGAAAAAGCACCACCGATGAAGCATTCTTTCTTGGAAAGAGATTACTTTCTTGGTTGAGTAAGAAACAGAGTTGTACATCTTTATCAACAGCAGAATCAGAATATGTTGCGGCAGCAACTAACTGTACATAGGTACTATGGCTTAAGAAAATGTTGAAAGACATAAAGGTAAAATGCAAGGAACCTATTACTATATATTGTGATAACACTGCAACAATTGATATATCTAAGAATCTGGTATTACATTCTAAAACAAAACATGTTTCTATCAAACTAAATTTTCTAAGGGAAAAAGTTGAAGAAAAAGAGATAAAATTGGTTTATGTGAATACTAAAGAGCAACTTGCAGATATTTTCACAAAACCTTTGCCTAAGGAGACTTTTGAATATCTTAGAGATCAGCTTGGAGTGATACCACCACCGGTAGAGACTTAAACAGTTGATGATCGTCATCAACCGGCAGAATTTACAGAGAAATCTTTTACTTCGGTCTTTGATGAGGAAGCTATTTCTCAGGGGGAGTAGTTGGCATATTGAATTGATTGGTATTTTGTATATGAACTTAATTTTGTTATTGTAACTTTGGCATTTGATGTCAAAGGGGGAGAGATATCTATGGAAAAACACATTATCTTTTAAGAGAACTTTGGATAACACATGTTGCTCCCAGGGGGATAGATTGTTGTTTGGGAGAGAATATTACTCTCTATATTCTGGTTATGATCTTTTTGGAGATTGTTGGTTTTTGGCACTTTGATGGTTTTTCCATCTTGTGTTGCCATCAATGCCAAAGGGGGAGATTGTTGGTATTTTGGTATGGTTTTGTCATTGATGTCAACACCTACTAAAACACTAGCACTTTGGAGATCCAACAGCATTCACCGACAAGCAAGTAACTACTACATAGTTACTGGTATATGGTTCACCGACAAGATATAATGGTCACTGGCACTTGGAATGATATGGAAGACACTTGGTAATGTCGAAGACATCGTGTGAACACTTTGTTTTGAAGAATTAATCATTGGTATATTCATATTTGCATATTTGCTTTTACCGGCAAATAGGTCTAGGGTTACCTAGGGTTACACCAGCAAGCTTATCTTTTCCAGATTAGCATGGCACACTATGGAGATGATTAATTATTGTTGTAAATGCTTAAGATGACATGTTTAATCGGTTATTGCATCAGATATTATATTGTTTGTAAAATGTTTTTATTGTAATATCTTGTAGAGCCGACCTACTAAAATCGGTCTTGGTTATGGTATAAATGTAAGATCTTATTTGTAAGATCGAATGTGGAATGTGAAAAAGAATTGTGAGAAGGTATATGCGAGATGAAGGAAAGCTATACATGAAGACATCATTTGAAGGTGAAGTTAGGTTTTTGTGAAAGCATATCAGCATTACACCGGTATTGAATCTAGCATATGAAGATGCTATTTTGTGTAGTACATTCTTATTGGATTTAACCATCCAACTGTAGTTAGTGTGACTCCCTTTTTGTGATTGAGCAGTGAGCTCTAGGCTGTTGGCCTTTCTGCATGCGCAGACCCCATTTATGTACACTTACTATTGGTGTTATGTGTTGTGGATGACTTTATGTTTATGTTTCATGCATTAATCTTTACCGGTATAGCAATTAACTGTTAACACTATCTACCGACATACTTAACTGGTTTACCAGTATTAAGCATTAAGTTGGTTAAGTTGTTTTTGGTTTGAATTTATTAGACAACTGATTCAACCCCCCCCCCCCCCTCTTAGTTGTCTTCGGGACCTAACACTCAATTCTACCACATGAGAAACATTTCAGAGGTAAATTACCTTTATACTTTCCAATGCACACCTTGTTCATTTGTAGCATTTAGGCAAAGTCAGCAAGATCTTATGAACAACATCACATTCATCCAAATGTCCATCGACAACTCTAATGCCATTAGCTAGATCAGTCACTCTATGAATATAGTTCTCAACACCTTCATCTTCAAGCATTCTCAAATACTCATACTTCTATTTTGGATTCAACATCCTAACCTGATTTGTCTTTAGATCTCCTTCATATGCCAAACACAGCTTGGTCCATATAGCTTTAGCTTCTTTCAATCCTTTTACTCTTCCAAACACTGAATGACTTATAAACTGAATATTATAGCTTTAGCATTCACATTAGTCTGCTTTAGCTTTATCTTTTCCAGAGTCTAAAGACCACCCAAAGCGGGTGTATATCTAGTCTGAATGATTTCCCATGTTCCATTCTGCATTGTCTCTAAATGTGACTCCATTCCCTCCTAGTATGAAAATTTTATACCATCAAAGATCATAACTTTTTAATGCACAACTTGTGCCATATGAGATCTACCTCATGTGGTTAAGCTTACTCAAGAGGAACCTTGAACTCATACCAATTTTTACAAGTATGGTTGTCGTTGCACCAAAAGATTGACCTGTTAATGCCTGATACAACCACTAGACTTATAGAATCCACAGGAGGTGGTTAATCCATGTGAAAAGCCCAAGCTCTATGCTGCACAACACAAGGAGACCAAGGGCACACAACTTGCAACAAATATATCCATGTATATATTGTAATGGTGAAAATTAGGGTTTCCATAATTAGATATATGAAAACCATTAAATTTTTACTTAGGGACCATTACATTAAAAGAGGGATAAACCCGATAGATCTATCCACAAATCAACAAGGATAGGGCTAAGAATCCTTATAAGGTTTACTGGATTTGAATCGATTGCCCTCTTTTAGGTTGAATTGTAAAATATTGAAATTAGGGTACATGTGTTGGAATTGAAGTAATTATGCATGAACAATGAGCTACAGTCACCAGATCAAGCCACAAACCTAGATTTGAGCAATGTAAGAATATTCTAATCTGTTCCCAGAAGGAGCTCCTAAAATGTTGGAACCAATATGCTTGTCACACTGATCCTCTGCACTTTTCTCCATCCAAAGGGGAATCTGTTCATCTCTACAAATAAAGCTAATCCCAAAGATCACATCTTTGTACCTTCTTCCTACAAACAGAAAGAAGGGGAAATAGGGGTTTGCCTAAGTCAAACCCTAGTTTAGGAATTAACCTTGAATGAAATATTGCATTATATTGAAATAAATCATGGAAAGATATACCTGCAATTGTTGATAATGATGTTTTTCTTCTTGAATGTAATCACATGTGTTGTATGAAATGGAATGAACATGACAAAACCACAATCACACATACATGCTTGCATATGAATGATGTAATTTTGCTCCATATTGGTTGAATGAAGAGCATGCAGCCTTGAAGATCTCTGAAAATGCTTGATGATGAATGCTTGATTGCTTGGATATGGAGACTTAGGTTGAAATGAATTGATTAATGTCTTTATATATGATATCCTAGGTTAATTTACTAATTAGGCCGACCTCCAACGGTCATATAGAGCCACCAATTTCATTTCCTTTTGAGAGATAGATCCCTCCCATCTCTTGAAAATTGAGCCCCATCGAGGGGGACTAGGGAGTTGGGCGTTCTAGGCCTAGCACCTTGGTCCTCCTTAATTAGGGACCAAAATTTACGCCCAAAGAGGAGGATACCCCTCCAGAGAGTCATTTGGTAGGTGTATATGGCATCAAAACTAGAGTTAAGGCATTGAATGGACTTGGATAGGAGATGAGGGGAACGCACTAAAGTAGGGGCACAAACATGAGGTGTAAATTGGCCCAGTGATAATTTACGTCACTATATATATATATATATATATGTATGTATGTATGTATGTATGTATGTATGTATGTATACATATTTATGCATGTATATATCTACCGACATATGTTGATGGGATTCCAAACTTACCCAACATAAATCCACTATGAAAAATGAGAAACAAGTTGTACAAGAATTTCAAATATGTTACAAGCTAACACCTCACCGCCAATTATTAGAGTAAAATAATTCCTCAACAACGACACCAATATGTTAGCATAAGTTGACAAGATACAATACTTACCAAACATAATATACAACAAGAAAGTTGTAAACAAGTTGAAAAGGAATTTCAAATATGCATTGGGCTCATACTCGACCAACAATTGCTAGAGTAAAATTCTTCCTCAAAAAATGACTTCAATTTGTTGTCATAAGTTGATGAGATACCAAACTTACCCAGCACAATACACAAAAAGCAGGTAAATAAATTGCATAGGCATTTCAAATGTGTACTAGGTTCATTTCATTGGTAATGACTAGAGTAAAAATAGTTCTTTGTATTAACACCAATCTATTAGTTCTAAAAACTACAACTCCATTTCCTGGAACCAAATCTTATCTACGAGGCTAGGTTTTTTGTCATGCACATGAAATAATCTCATCAATAATTTGTGGAGGTTTAATGGATAATAGTATGAGATTGGATTAGATATCATGTAATTCAAGCTCAACTTATACTTAGAAGGGTTTTCCTAGGGTTATATTTCAACATATATTAAACTTGCCTAAAATATATAATTAAAAAATAATTATAGCCGAACCAAAATTGATATTTGGTCCCATAGAATCTCGTTGGACCAAGAACAATTTGTTTTACACGACCCTTACATAGCTCATATGAAATATAGGCACCATTGTTAGAGATATCAAATGTGAAAGAATGTTTTGATAACCTTGGTAGCTAGAGGAGATAAATAGTTTACATTTTGTTTTGCATTAAAGTTGATGTCTCATTAAAATATGCCAATAGAATGACATTAAAAATATGACAAGGGTTATTGGGTTCAAGAGTGATAGAAGACTTAGTAGTGACAATGACCCAAAATTAAAATTTGTTCCCTAGAGGTCTATGTGCTTCAAGTATTTCCTCGTTGTTTTGAGGTAGTGACTCAACTATCAAAGAACAAAGTTTTGTTGTTTCCTTTCATGCTTCATGAATAATTTCAAGTTATGTGTGTGTGTATGTGTACATATGTATACATATATACGTACATACATATACATATATGTATATATATACATATATACATATACACACACAGAGACACATATATATACATGTATGTATGTATGTATGTATGTATGTATGTATGTATATGATGCCTAGGTTTGATGGATATGATAGAGGACACAAAAGTCATTTTTAGATTTTGAAGAAAAATGTCAATTTGAAAATGAGGAAATGTAGATGAGATTCTTTATTAGGTCACTAAGTGGAGAGGAAAATAATTGGTATGATGTTTTCTCAAAGCATTCCTTTTCGTCTTGGAATTATTTTGTGGTTGCATTTGAAGAGGAATTCACTTTAGACCATGCTCCTCTTGTTGAAGAATTGAAAGACATAAAATGGCAAGAGAGAGAATCTAGCATGGAGTTTAGTCATAGTTTTGTTGTTGCTTTTTACAATATTCCAATTGATTTTTTTATCTACACAGCTACCTATATTGATATGTTCCTTGCAACTTATGAAGCTGATTTAAGTTTGATATAGGAAAAATTTAATTTGGTTAACATGCAACATACATATAGGTGCATTGATTTCATTGATGATATAAGAAATTGTATGGTTGAAAAATTATTATCCTCAAGTACACAAGTTGCTAGTGGTAAAATTTATGTTGAAAACAATGATGGATTAGTGATGACATCATATAGGAATACTATCAAGTGGTGATTGTGTTTGCAGGTGAGTATAAGAAGGTATTGGTGTAATATGTGATATAAATATGAAGGATAATGATATTGTGTACAATGTACTTCATTTGGAACAGCCATATATGGATGACTATGAAGAAGAGATCAATTTTGGCATCTTACTTGAGGATGGGATCGATGGCACTATCATTTTTTGCACTAGTATGGATAACAAAGAAGATGTGCATATAATGAATCATTAGATAAATATTCCTATGTGGATGATTATGTAGTGCATTCATGTGTTGGTGATGTGATTAGTGAACAAGAAGTTATCTTCATGTTTCATATTTTGTCTTCTCTTGTCCCTCTTTCCGATTTTGAATTGACTATTAATATTTTTTATGAGGACAACATAGATATGACTAGACATGAAGAGAAAATTATAAAAGTAAATGTTTGTAAAACTGATAATATTGGTTGTGATGAGTGTGCATTGGAATAATATGATGTTGGTGATCATGTGGATACATATGAGAGCCTCTTTCTTTAATGTGCAACATGTAGTCTTCGTTATCCACAATGCACTTCAATAGGGTCACATAGCAACATTTTTGTAGAATTGAGTGTGGAAGAAGAGGTGTGTCATGGGTCTAATTTGTGTTGCATAAGTGTCACACCATATTGCCAAGAAGAGACTGAAATAGAGAGATAATTTGAAGAATTGCAACTCTTCACATGAAGTGTCTCATGATCGAATCAATTGTGCTGATAAATTTTGTATCAATTATAAGTGATTCTATGATATGTTGGCTACGGCTAGTTGTCCATGTTGAGGTGAGTTAAATTGACTATAAAGCTTTTCTTTGTTGTGAAGATGTAGCTTCTATGGCATGCATGATAGCGTGCCTAAGTTTGAGTGCTTCACTTGGGCCCAACATGTGTATTGTGATGATATTGACAAAACAAAAAGTTCTCTAAGTTGATGGTCATCCTGTAGCCTAAGTTACTTATATATGTATGCCCAAGCTCCAAAATTTATACTGTGATTTGGTAGAGGATGAGTTTCTCTCTATAGTAAACATAAAGGAGTAGCATATTTTTCTTTCCCATGTGAATTGGAGGTATTTGTTTACCTCAATTCACTCCATGTGAATTGGAGGTATTTGTTTACCTCAATTCACTTTTAGAGGTCAACAAGTACAAGGGTATTGTAACCTATGTAATTGGTTTTGAACTGATTTTTTATTATTTTCTCACAACTATTATAAAAATGAAGAAAAAAAATACAAAGCTTTTTTGTGACCTATGTTTTACAATTGCCATGCAATAGAAATTTCAATGATAAAACAAGTGCTCACTTATTCGATAGAATTCAAATAATTGCTATTAAAAAAAAAAGGCTACAATTGATATAGATATGTGAAGGTGACAATTGTTTAGATGAGGGAAATCAATTCATTTAACAACATAGAGTTTCACCATCTTTGTAGGTATATTTTGTATCACAATCATGCCTTTATAATTATTGTATCATGCTAAATGGCTATGACATCACCATGTATATACAATTGTTGTTTCTCGTGAGTCAGTCCCAGTTTTTTTTGGTTCCCTCTTGTGTCATATCCCTGTCAGCGATAGCAATGCTGAGCAATGCAGGTGTGGAAAATTTAAGAACAAATATTGAAAAAGAAAGAAAAAACATGAGACATGGTGCCGATATGGGCACCATGTGATGTGATACTGACGATAGAGGACAACGTGGGAAAGTATTCTCCTCCCCTACATTGAAAATGAGAACAGTTTTTTTTATAGGAATTAAAAAACACAGAAAAGAGAATAGTCTCTTAAAGAATGGGGGATCAATGAAGGGAGAGAGAAGGCCATTTTGGTATTTGAGCATGATTAAGGGGTCATTTTATCAGCTTATTTCGCACCTGTCATGAACTCCTAAATGAATTTGTTAAAAGGATATAAAAACTTTTAAGCAAATGTGAGTGGCAGGTGTAAGAGCCAACCTACACAACTACTGATCGCATCACGTTCTTGTTTGGTCTACCTTGTGAGCTCACAAACTGGTTATGGCATCTATCCTAGCTAAAAGGGAAGAGGAAATTCATCAGAGGATAACACGCATGAAATGGGGAGATTTTGGAAATATTTGAAGGAGCTCAAGTATGCGGAGTAGGCTGGTTCTTTGGGCTTGTATGTAATCCCTATGGATGAGTCCTTTTTTTTTTTCGTTCTATAGGAGGTATCTTTACGACCCAGCCTAACATCTACTCTGTCTTATCTTGGTCTTATATATTGTCAAGTTGGGGTCAAGTCGGGGCAAGCTGAGGCGAGACTAATCCTCCGAGGCCATGCAGAGACCCGTAGGGGACTCACCCTGGGTGTGGCTGGTTTAACTGGGTTGGATACCGGACAAGGTTTGAACCTGTCGATCGTCCGTGTCTTTCATAGCTCGACCAACCGGTCTACACCCTAGGTCATTTTTATTCACATTGTTCTTGCCTTGAGTAACAAATTGTGCTTGAGCTTGAATTACACTAGTGTTGATTGTTTGAATTACACCAGTGTTGATTGTTAAATAATAGTAGTGAGGATAGAGGAAGTAACAAAGCTATTGTTTATATTTCACATAAACTTAGGTTTTCTTGAATGACAAAGAGTTATAGGTGTTCACACACATGATCGTATGTATGTGCCTTAGTGTACCCACTTGAACACTACTCTTCTCTCAAAGAAATCATATTTAGTGTTCACACTATTGTCATGAAAGTAAACACATTATCTACTATGCAAATTATTTTGATTGGGATTTCATATCTTATGATTATAGTTTGAAATATGGGCGTAGGTTTATTAATAAGGCATGGAAACCTATAGAATGATAACCTTGGTAATTTAGAAAATATATTCCTATCATGATGGGTAGACTTATGATATTTGGTCATATGCAATAGTTCATTCTAAATACTTCACAATAACATGGTTATGAGATAATTATGTGAGGTTGATTAAATTCATTTGTATTAGAGGGAAAATTCAAGAATTTTCTAATGTACTCAATATGGAAGGGGTAAATAAACACTATTGAACCTATTACTTGGCAAGAGAAGTGTACTTTGTGATTGTCCCTCACTTAAGTAATTATGAAATACAATCGCTTGCATATGAACTAATGAGCATAAACTAAAATTACTTGATTCCATTTAGGATGAAAGGAAACTAAGAAATAAGAATTTAATCTCTTGTATGTTCTCCTTAAAGATTAAATACTTATAGATTGCAAATAAAATAATTCAATTTAGGATGTTGCCCTTGATGAGTATGCATCCACAACTGTACTCATGCAGTACATTCCTTTAATAAATTCTTTGTTGATAACCATCTTTTGTAATATGGGGTACTAAGTATATTGGGTCATAATCAACTCAAAATATTATAGCCAACAGTGGCTAAAGATTTTTGTGTAAAATAATTATTTCATGACTAAGAAGTGCCTTGGACCTTAACTTGTATCATGAAATTAGATTGCCATATGGTGAAGAGACCCTAGTGGACTTCAAGGCTTTAACTGAAATGTTATTTAGGATTATGATACCCCTATCTCATAAATAATATCAATCCCAAAAGCTATCATTCATCTTTCCTAAGGTCAATATCAATGTGTCCTTTAATTTATTAAAGCTATGATACATGGAAAATTGAACACGGCGTTGATCATTAATAACTCCATAAATATTGTTCATTAAACCTTATCTATTAGAACCTAATCATGAGACGTGGTGATTATTGATTTGCATAATTAGTAATTAAAATCATAAGTATAAAGTATTATTACTATCATGGGTATATATTTATATGAAGAATTAACAAATATAGCGTCTTCACCTATTTTGAGCATGATGTTGGTAATAATCACACTTAAAGAAAGTTTATCATTATTGATGTATGCTTCTATATAATTGGATAACACACTACAATATACATGACACACTTATTTTGAAGACAACAATTTCAAAGCTATGACAATGGTATATGATATGAAGTTTTGTTTAATAAATCAAAGTATAAGATTAGTAGTTGAGTTTTAAACCTGGTTTCTCAATATTTGGTAATTATATCAAAAAAATATATTATGATATATGATGGGTATCCTATCATGTGTTGGTATGTATAATTACAAGCATTTAAAATTAAATGTCAAGTGCAAAATTATCTAGTCCAATAACCAAGCTATTAAAGGAACAATGGATTACACAATTATGAAAATGAAACTAGAACATCAAGAATATTATTACCACTAATATTAGGGTATGAATATCTTATATTAAATCCATGAAGCATAGTGCTCCAATCACCACAAGTATGACACAAACACTAATCACACTTGATCAAGTTTGTAAGCATTGAACATGTATTTGGGGATCAAGAAGAAATTTATGTTGATTTAATAGGATGATGTCCTATATTGTTGTGATGCTTGATATCATTGAACCATATTAAACTATAATGCCACTCAAAGACATATCAAGGATTTTGTAATATTCTTGTATCATATTGATATTATGATTACATGATGATTATTAATCTCTTAAGTATAATAAACCTGATGGAGGAACTATCATGGGAAGCATGGGTAATATGGTTGTGTTGGATGATTGTATGTGTTTAGGAATCATGGTTCAACAAAATATGAACCTATAAAGTGGAAAATTGGATCCTAGTGATTCCCCAACTAGGAGAGAGAAAGGAAGCCACTAGGATGATTTTTACTTGGAGGAACTCTACATTCAAAAGAGGGGCTTGAATCCACTAGATCCAAATCCAAGGGAAACAGGATGTGAATTCCAAGTGGATTGCAAGGGTTGAAGTGTGATTTATCCTCTTTTGTAAATGAGAAAGTTGACTTGTTGACTATGCGGAAGAGAGAGAGGAAATAAGTGAAATGAGGAGCTACCAGTTTGAGATCACATTGTAACTTCGGATCTAAGCTAATTAGACTAATATGGATCTGCCCTGTAAATTTGGAGAAAAGTTGTCGGGACCGTGGCGGGAATGTACATGGTCAACCACAAAATCCGTACATAAAACGAAAAGGGTTCTTATGTCTTTGCAAATGAATCCCAAACCTGCAATTACAGCTATGCACCTACAACCTACACACATAAAAGAGAGGGATAATGGTTGTGGATAGGGGTTTGCCTCAGTCAAACCCTGGTTGAGGAATCAACCTTGAAAGAAAGTAATTGCAAATGCTTGAATGTAAACAATGGAAATGTATACCTTGTAGATTTGCAACTTGTTGATGATGGTTGCTTTGTTTCTTGAATGTAACCACAAATTTTGTATGAAATGGCATGTAACATGACAAAACCCTAACACACACACATGCTTGCAAATGAATGTTGTAATGTTGCTCCAATGGATGAATGAAGAAGACTTGAATGCTTGAATGCTTGATGATGACCATGAAATCCTGCATCTTATCCTTATGCCTCTCCCCCCAAAATGAGGGAATTGAATCCCCTTTTATACATGCCTCGAGGATTAAATTTTAACCACCAAAGGCCGACAAAGAGGAATTACAAACCCCAAAGGCAAATTATGCATAGGAGACCAGGAAGACCTAACTTAGTGCCACCCTAAGAGGTGGGTGTCACGCCCTTGTCCTACCCTATTTTGGGGCCCGAACAGGATCTAGAGTCTAGACAAGGAGGGTTCAAGGATGAAAATGCAAAAAAGGGGTCTCGGTTAGGAAGGAATAATATCGTCATCAAGTGAGGACCTAAAATGTGGTTAAAATTATAGGGGTTGTAATTTTATGACACTACATTTAGCCCCCACTTTAGTGGGAGTATGGCCTATGCCACTACCTGTCGATAAAGTAGAAGAGAGAGAGAGAGAGAGAGAGAGAGAGAGAGAGAGAGAGAGAGAGAGAGAGAGAGAGAGGGGAAGTGGAGCAATACCACAAGGAGTATAAGACACCACTAATGTTGAGGAGCAAAAAGCCCCCAGTCTTAGGGTCTCAACTCACACCAACATACACAAGAGAATAGAAAACAAAAAGGCACAAGATACACAGAAACAAAGACAAAGCACAAAAAGACACACATTTCAAGAAAAAGACACAAGATGACAAACTAATCAGGACACAAATACCAATGCCATCACATAAACATGAATGATCACATAAAAGAGAAAAGCTGACATCGTCCATGAACCTTCAATAGTAAAACTATGAGTTCATGAGAGGAAGAAGAGAGAGAACATGAATACACACTTTGTTGATCCATGAGAAGAAAGGCAAAGAAGAAAGAAACCATGGGTGTCTTACCTCTAAAACTAGGTGATCCATGGAGAGAAGGACATGGAAAATCTCACCCCTAAAGCCTATCTAGGTTATCCATGTAAAGAAAGAGAGTGTGAAAATCATTAGTTCCACTCAACCTCATGTGTGTGTGCGCAAGTGAGGTTCAAAGTGCCTCATAGGAGTCTATGCTCAAGTACGCTACAACTTGTATAAAATGTATAGTACAAGTGTCAAGAAAGGTGCGACATCCCGCTCTAATAGTATGTGCTCTGGTTCTGAGAATAATCGCCCTACAAAAAGTGGTGTCATCTCTCTCTAAGAGTCTGTGCTCAGGTTCTGAGAATGACCCACTGTACAAGAGAAAAGTGATGACATCTTTCTCTAAGAGGCTTCCCTCTAGTTCCAATAATGTCTCACTGTACAAGAAAAGTGATGACATCTTTCTCTAAGAGGCCGCCCTCTGGTTCCAAGAATGTCCCACTGTACAATGCATAAGAGAAGTATAGTACAAAGGAGCAATGTGAGTGCCCCCCCTTAAGATGTCAACATGGGTTGATGTTGATATCTTAAGGAAAGTAGAACAAGGATGCCTACCTTCATCTCAAAGAAGATATTCATTATGCAACAATGTCATAAATCCAAGAAAGAGAGGGAATACTCTTGAAGAAAAGTAAGATATAGTTGAAAAGAGTATCTTTCTATAAGTGTAAAGGTGATCCTTGGAGGAGAAGATATCTTCATTCAAAAGACATCTACCCCCAAGAGGAGTTGTCTTAGACAATTATAACATCTTTTAGAACAAGAAAAGGAAAGAACAAGAATGTAATCCTTCCTCCTATTTCTAGGTGAAAGGGATTCTTGATGAGGGATGACTCACTCTTAGCCCCCAAAGGGATGGGTGTACATTACCTAGTCTAAAAGAGGTCATAGTCAAGGACAAACACTTCTTGCATAAGAGAGAATCTTTGAACCAATAACCAACAACTGTGCACTAGGAATGACATCAAGTAACATAACTCACACCATCCACTTAATAGAGAAAAGTGGATCCCTAGAGAAAGAGAGAGAGAGAGAGAGAGAGAGAAGGATCATTGCCCCCCAGGCTAAGGGACAATGAGAAGAGCTTACACAATCTACTAGAGAGAGATTAAACATAAGCAAATGTGCAATTAACTTACATGAACACGTGCAAGAAAAGACATTAGTAAATGTAAAATGCACATCTCAAGAAGTGGTAATCTTTGAAAGGAAGAGAGAAAAAGCATCATATATTCCCCAAGGGGGATTAATCATAAAAGCATACCATTGTAATAAATGATAATAAAATATGAAAAATGCATCCCCTAAAAGAAATAAGGATAAATGAGAAAGAAAGAAAGGGAAAGGAGTGAAAATCCTTGCCCCCAAGTGAGGAGAACGGGGAGAAACATTACACATTTTCTAATGGTGATTAGTTTCAAGTGATATGTCATCCTAGTGGATCAAATCCTTTCAAGGAAGGGATACATACTTCTCAAGAGATCATTCCCTGCTAAGGGGCATATCATACTTGCGAATAATCGAAACCATAGAAGAGGTACTTGATTTCCAAGAGAATGAAGGAAAGAGAAGAAGTGCAGTACTCATTAAAGATGCCCCTCTCCAAGAAAAGAGGTAAACCAAAGAACAATTATGTGCTCACATAAGAATAACCCTATGCAAGAAAAGAGATTTAATAATCAATAATGCACAAAGATAGAGATAAATGTATACAAAGAAGAAGAAAAATGGACTTCATGTTGCTACCCCTAAGTATGTGAAAGTGAAACAATACCAGCACTAATGGTAAAGAGCCCCCATGAAATGGGCTAATTATGCCATAGGGTGAAGAGCAACATGAAGGGAAAAGAAGTGCTAAGGCACTATGTTTTTGCCAAGAAATACAGCTAGATCTTTTGTGAGACAAATGTGTGCAAGATCATATTGCAGTTGAACAAATTTCTTAAATGCATAACATTTTCCAAGAGAATGTGAGTATGAATCATGAAAAATGCAATATTCAATACCTTTCACTTGCTTAAGATTTTTGTTTTTATTTTGAGGAGAAAGGAAATGTTCTTGTCATATTTCAACCTCCAATAGATTCTTGCAGCCAATCTGTCAGGATGGTAAATATCGTCTTGCCATGAAGGAGAGGGTTTGTTAGGAGAAGAAGTTTCATTATCCACAATTCTTATTTTGCCACTATCTATGCCATCTTGAATAGTTTTTTGAAAATCGGGGCAATCATCAGAATTATGGTTATCGGTTTGATGAAATGAAAAAAAGGACTCTTTGAAGAAGAAGCATTCTTGCGGGCTCTCTTGATTTGCTATTTTTGAAGGTAATCTTGAAAGTTTTGAAGCCTAAGGAATTTGTCCATAGAAAGAGGGGTACCACTTCCTAGGCCTCTTGTAGTAGTTTGTGTAGAAGGATTTCTAGGGACACGAATTCCATACTCAAATTTCCCAATTCCTTGTCCTTTAAAACCTTGTTTTATAATTATATGAAAGCCATGACTATAAGAATGTTGCAATCGACTAGATGGAGGAACATGATCATGAATTTCTTTGAAATCTGATGTGTAAGGAGGTAGAAAAGGATTTGTACATGAAGAAGGAGTATCATGTGAATTGACAATCTCCTTTCCTTTATCAAGCTTATCCTTTTTGGAAGATTGGAAAGAAACATCTTCATTGTCTAAAAGATCATTATTAGTGATTTCTATGCGAGGGGAAAGGTCATGAATAAAATGCATGACATCATCCTCCCTACATAGACTTTGATGTTGAAGATAGGTCTTAGGATAATATGGAGGATCTAAAGATGTAAGAATGTTGATGTTTTCATATTGCCCCCTTGCTTAAGGGTATGTTTATGAATAGAAGATGGGTCCATATTACTTTCCAATTCTTTCTCTCTTGTAGAAAGATCATTGGGTAAAGCATGAGATCTCATTTCATCCACACAAGATACCCTAGGAGAAGTACAAAGGTTAGGATCTATAGGTTTAGGATCTACAAAAGCTTTAAGGTGATTAACATAGTAAATGCATTTTGTTAACAACATCACCATAATGCAACATAAATGATACAAGAAAGCTTTGAGATCTAATTGAAAAGGAAATAATTTGGAAATCCTAACAACACAATATGACCAAGTGCTATGAATAAAGAGAAGTAACAGGAAATGAAAGAAACTCTTATCCAAAATATGATTGTAGTAAATATATGTGAAAAGCCACGTAATCACATGCGAAAGAGAAAGTACATCCAATTGATTAATTGTCATTAAAAGTCTCTTAGGTAAAATCTGAATTTGTTGGAAAAGCATATCTAAAACTAGGACCTTTCCATGAAAATTAATTTTAAGATTTGAATTTGATGAATTTTGAATTTTTGTTTGACCTTAGAGAGTGTTAAATTTTGAATTTTTTTTTGACCTTAGAGAGTGTTAAAATTGATAAAGTACGCCGAGTTTCTATATTTGAGCAGAAAAATATAGTCAATTCCGTCTCCTGAAATTTCGAGAAAAAAGTCGAGGACCGTGGCAGGAATGCACATGGTTTGGCCAACTTTTTAAAAAAATTTCAAGGATGATATAAATTATGATTTTAAATTCGGAATCCAAAAAAATAGCCGATTTGGAGATGTCTAGATCGGTCAAACTTGCAGTCAAAGGTCGAAAATAGAAGAATCTTAAAAATTAGGGTTTTATGATTTAACCACTGAATTTTCAGAGTAAAGAGACATATTTGAATTGCAATTTTGAAATAGAAATTAGATCTGAAACAAGCAATTAAAAGTGTACATTTCACAAGCTTGATTTTCTCAAAATGAAAAATTAGGGTTTTTATGCAATTAACCTCTAAAATTTGCAAATAGATCAAACTTGAAAATGAAAATTTTAAATTCAAATTGCAATTAATAAAATCTAATAATGAGAAATTAGAATTAATGTGTAAGACATCGGGTTCACCAAAATGTAAAGTGGAAAATTGGATCCTAATGATTCCCCACCTAGGAGAGAGAAAGGAAGCCACTAGGATGATTTTCACTTTGAGGAACTCTACATTCAAAAGAGGGACTTGAATCCACTAGATCCAAATCCAAGGGAAACAAGGATGTGAATTCCAAGTGGATTGCAAGGGTTGAAGTGTGATTACCCTCTTTTGTAAATGAGAAAGTTGACTTGTTGACTGTGCAGAAGAGAGAGAGGAAATTAGTGAAATGAGGAGCTACAAGTTCGGGATCGCGTTGTAACTTTAGATCTGAGCTAATTAGACTGATACAAATATTCCCTACAAATTTGGAGAAAAGTCGTCAGGACCGTGGTGGGAATGTGCATGGTCCTCCACAAAATCCGCGAAACAAAAAGGGTTCTTTCGTCTCTGCAAATGAAGCCCAAACCTGAAATTATAGTTGTGCACCTGCAACCTACACACATAAAAGAGAGGGGAAATGGTTGTGGTTAGGGGTTTGCCTCAGTCAAACCGTGGTTGAGGAATCAACCTTGAAAGAAAGTAGTTGCAAATGCTTGAATATAAACAATGGAAATGTATACCTTGTAGATCTGCAACTTGTTGATGATGATTGCTTTGCTTCTTGAATGTAACCACAAATGTTGTATGAAATGGAATGTAACATGAAAAAACCCTAACACACACACATGCTTGCAAATGAATATTGTAATGTTTCTCCAATGGATGAATGAAGAAGACTTGAATGCTTGATGATGACCTTAAAATCCTGTATCTTATCCTTATGTCTCTCCCACCGAAATGAGGGAATCGAATCCCCTTTTATAAATGCCTCAAGGATTAATTTTCAACCACGGAAGGCCAACAAAGAGGAATTACAATCCCCGAAGGCAAATTATGCATAGGAGACCAAGAAGACCTAACTTAGGGCCACCCTAAGGGGTGGGGACAGGGGCGCCATGTCCCTGTCCAACCCTTTTTTGGGGCCTGGATAGGGTCTAGAATTTAGACAAGGAGGGTTCAAGGATGAAAATGCAAAAAAGTGGTCTCGGTCAGGAAGGAAGAATCTCGTTGCCGAGTGAGGACCTAAACTATGGTTAAAATTGTAGGGGTCACAATTTTATGGCACTACAGAACCTATGTTGTAATTTCTATGGGATTTCAAATACTTGTGATATTGGAAATATTAGATATAATGTTAAATTAAGAATATAAGATATATATATTGACTCCTAGGGTAGAAGAACTTCCATACTAACCCTATAAGATAAATTTTGATTCATAATATTTTCTTCTAGGTTTGTGTGAACTAAGGTAATTTTAGATTGAGTAATAAGTCAACCCCTAGGTTAATAGTAAAACCATGGGACATTCAAGTTGGTATAAATAATAATGAAGGACTCTTGATCAAAACCTTGATATATTGTCCATCTAGTGATGTGTTATTAACTAGCACTTGCACCAGAGGGATTGCAAGGATTACACCGATAGATTTTATGTATGTTAAAAGTTAATAAATGTTTATTAATAATTAAAAATAATTAAATATTTATTTATATATCATAATTTATTTTATATGATCTATGATATTCAATTGATCTAAACACCTAAACAAATATTTTATAATTTAAAAACTATTTGATAAAAAGTTTGGGAATGATTATTATTTTTTAATTGCCCTTCTCTTACATAAGTGACCTAAAGAATTAAATTAACTCTTTCTATTTACATTCCTTCAATTTAAATTAGATTTTGTAAACAAACTAATAGATTTCCAAAATTCAAAATCCATAGAAAGGTTTTGTTTATTTGGAATAAAACAATGCATATACATATTATACACCAAAGATAGTAATAAGTTAAGACATTAGTAGGTTATGCTTAGAATGCCCTTGTCTTTGTCAAGATAGAGAATTAATTATTATTTACACATTAATGAATGGAATAGTTGGACCTTGTCGAAATCTTGCAATCATTTCTTTCAATTATACGATCTATTTCATTTCTAAAAAAACAAAAATGGTTGTAAATATCTCCAAGGCATTTATTTCTACATTAACAAATGTAATAGTTGGATCTTATTGAAATCTTGCAATCATTTCTTTCAAATATAGGTTCTATTTCATTTCTTTGAAAAAAGTAGTTGAAAAAAGAAGTGTTTGTAAATAGATCTAAGGCATTTGTTCTTGGGTAAATATTTATGCTATAATCTGAAATTTGTTACAAACTACGAACGTGTAACTCATTCTTGGAAAAAAAGCAATTCTTTTTTACATAGAAATTAGTTAACCACATAAAACAATCATTAAATGTTCCACAAAAATGTGAAAATAATAATCTAAATACCTCGTTAAATATTATGCAACATTAAACAACATTCCAAACCCATCTCTGATAATTACATAATTGCAAACCTCAACCAAACGAATTTTTGACTACGACAACAGTTTTTCACCTAAAGAATTGTTTATAGGAATTGCACTTATGTGGCTTCCACACACATGGTGATAAAATATTATGCTTTTATTCTCTTGCACCCCATTAATTGGGGGAAGAAAGTTTTCTTTACTAATAGAGACAGAGCAGCATATTGCATCCTTGTGCATGCAAGTTATCTTCATTGCAATGCAAATTTCTTTTTATGAATATAAAAAGAAACAATGAGCAATAAAATTGTTGGAAATTGACACTCTATTGGCTAGGATCCATTATGTTGTCATTGATGGCAACATGACTTTGGGTTCCGGCTTCATATAGTGTACCGGTAGGCACTTCACAGACTCTACACTGGCACCGGCACCGACAGGATAGAATATTTCTTTAGTCACCGACAATGAAGGCCGACATGTTATGGTAAAGGATATCGGTATTAGAGGCCGACACATCTTGGATCCAGCATCAACAACTTGGTTTAATGCTTATTCATTTATGTTATATGGCTGACATGTAATATGATATTTTATATATCCTTTCAAGCCGACATAAGGCATAAATTATATAGGGTATATAGGGGAGATTGATTAGAATATTTTGTAATAGAAGAAATATAAGAGAATAGGGATAGACATGTGGAATGGATGGATAAGGTTATGGATGTAATGTAATGTGAAATATATCAGAGAGATTATGTATGTGAGGAATTCATTATAAGGGTTATTCCAGTACTGAGGTTTAGGGTTTTAACCAGAATAGACGGCTTAAACCAGAACTGTATTCTGGCATAGGAGATGCTATACTAAGCAGTTCACTATTCTCTAGATTGTTGTCTGGATTGTTATGTAGTCAGTGAGGATCCTTTTGTGATGAGTAGTGTGCTCTAGGTTGTAAACCTTCCTGCAAGTGCAGACCCATCATATATTGTAATATCTCTTCATATGGCCAGTGAATTGATATTGTGGGTCACAAATCCCATCGTGGTTTTTTCTCATGGAGGTTTTCCACGTATAAATTTGTGTGTTATGGTTCTCATTTATGTGTTTGTCTTATTGGTCGCATTACTTCTTTCAATTATGTTTATACCGGTATGCCGGTTGGTGTATGTATGTTTTGTTAAGGCTAAAATCTTCTATTCTGGTATAACATTGATTCACCCCCCCCCCCCCCCCCCCCCCTTAGTGTTATTGGTTTCCAACAATTGGTATCAGAGCCTTGTGCCTCGGAGGAAGTTTAATAGCTTGAGGAAGATCTTGAAACCAAAATCATTGAATATGGCTTTGGAGAAGAAGCTTGAGATGGAACTTGAAGATTATGATGCTGAAAGATTGAAGAACTTAAAGCTAGAAGATGAGTTGAATTCTGCTAAAGAATTTATTCTTGTCCTACAAGAAAGACTATCATCGGTTCAAGCTAGGAGGAAGGAACTTTTGCAAAATCAGGATGATGAAGATTCACTTAAGGAAGAATGTCGGAAATTGAGTTAGGAGAACATGGTTATGAAGAATGGAATTCAAACTATGAATATGAGGTTGTCTAAGGATATTGAAGACAGAAAGAAAAAGGAAGAAAATCTTGTTGTATCCCTGAAGAACAAATTTGAAGCATATGGTAGGTTGACTCATGAAATTGAGATATTAAGGTCTAATTTGGTACAATCCCAAAGCAATGAGCAAGATCTTGAGAGACAAATGACAGTACTAAGAGATTATTTAACTGTTGCAAGTGAGTAAAAAGAAAAATTCAAGATCAATTAAACACAACTTGATGAATTACTGAAGAGACAGAGGTAGATTGGAGATTCTAGTGGACTTGGATTTGAGCAAGGACAAAGTTTTGGTACTGCTAATGAAGATCAAAACCATAAGGCACCGCTAAGGCAATTCAATGCTTATAAATTCAATGGTAGATGTTTTGTTTGCAATAGATTTGGTCACATGGCTAGGCAGTGTAGAAACATAGCAAATCAGAACCTTGATTCTGCTCCTGGTAAATGTTCTAAATGCAATAAAATTGGTCATAAGATAGAAGATTGCAGAATAAATGTAAAATGCTATGATTGTGGAAAATTTGGACATATGGCTAATCAGTGCAGGTCAAGCAATTTCACCGGTTTTAGCAAGGCGATTCAAAAGAACAATGTTACATACATTATGCATGCAATGAAGTTGGACATATTGATAAGTTATGCAGAAGCAGAAATCCACCGATTGGCAATGGAGGATGAAATGATAAAGGAAAAGAGAAGGTTAGTGAAATACGACAAGATCATACTCAGAGATGGGTTAGAAAGACTGAAGAGCAATCATCAAATGGGAATGTCCCAGTTACCTATATGGCAGAAGAGGTTTCTCTTGCATCGGCAGTGAGCTCATCCAATAACTAAGGCAGATGCCTTAAGGGTAGGCAAAATTAATGAAAGACAATGCATATTCCCCTAGAAGAGATTATGGAAGATGTTCCAAATATTGGAGAGGATTATCCAACATTGATATATTCAGAGTGAGATCTGATATCATTCACCGGTAGTCATTTATGTCAATAGAAAATTAGGGTTCTCTTGATGGATGAAAGGTCGATTACACTTCATTATTATTCACCCAACATTCAAAGAAATTTCAGAGCGACTTAGTGCAATCAGAAGCTATTTAGAGGCAATCAGATTTCATCTTGAATGATCACACTAGCATCTGAAAGGATTTGTTAGAGGTTTTCACTGGCAGCATTCTAAAGGTATTTTTCTTGAATCATGGAATCAGGATCATCGTCTACTCCTATTTTCGTTACAAATCCAACTGTAGTAGAAGTTAAGAACCACCCCAGACCAATTTTCAAATGGTATCCACATGTGGCTACCAAGGAAGATTCGGTTGGAGCATTTTCTCACGTCCCAGAGGGAGTGGTATATGTAGAAGATGTTAGGGCCTATATTCATTGTCATATAGAGGACTTAGGCACTTTGAAGATCAAAGGGATATATATGAATGAACTTATGGGAGAATTTGGTAAAATCAAACCAGCATATAAACACATCAAAGATCTAGGGTTCACTGATATTCTGAATATTCTAGAATTTGAGGATGAGGTTGTCAGATATGTACTAAGCAGAGTACATGAAGAATTCATATGGCTGGACCGACCCTACAAAATCACTAAAGAAGCCATCAGGGCAATTACTGGTTTGTCATCAATAGGGAAACATCCGAATAAGAAAGTATCAAATGAATTTGTAAGGAAGATCATCGACACCACATCAAACAAGAGATCGATGAAGGTGAGCATCATCACCAACATCGATATCAAATTTGGAAGCATGATCATAGGCTACAAGGTAACTCAGTCTAACCGACTGAATTCAGTTTCCAGTTCATGTATTTTGGCTACTTATAGAATGATGAGAGAAAATATCAAGTTAGATCTTTGTGGCTGGATACTTGAGGAGTTATTGATCAATTTAGGAAATTTTTCAACAACAAACATAGAATAACTAGCCTGATGTTAGGAAGAATGAATGAGATAATAAAGGAAACACAGAAGGGTTGGATAAAATTTTTGGGAGAGCATAGAGGATTCTTCACTTCACTGGAGACAAAGACTAATATTGTAGATACATCGGTTGAAGGGAAAGGTAAAGGAATTATGGGTACTCCACGCTCAGTTTTGAAGAATATCAAATAGTGGAAATTGAACCATCAGTTAACACAAATGCACAGATAAATACATAGACATTGCTTAATGTAGAGAATATTGTATGGGATACTAACATTGAGGACACTTGTCCTTTGGATACTAATGTATAGGTTGAGGATATTGTTCCTATAATGGAACCGGCAATTGCATAGACTGCACTAAGTGGTGAAGCCACCAGTGCAAGTGAGAAGGTAATAAAGGATAAATTACTAGAGAAAACAGGGGAATCCAGTAGGGAACTAGTTGTTGTCACATCATTATTGACAATTGACACTTCTCTAGTGGAAAAGAAAAACATCACAGAGATGAGTTCCACATAACTGATGATGATGGTTGCTCAAATACTGATGAAGAAGAGAACCACAAACAAAGGGATTATAGATCAATCCATAACTGTTTTGCACAGATTGGTCCCGGAATGTAAGATTGAGTATGAATCGAGCCCTTTTGGAAAGCTTACGATAATAATAGAGCACATCTCTAAATGTTTTCAATCATTACAACAGATCTCTAACCGGCTAGCACTTGAAAAGTTCAATTTGGCTAAGAGAGTCGCTTTTGATCAGATCATTGATAGAGAGAAGAAAACGATTGAGGAGAATTTAATTTTGATAGAAAATTCTTTGAAACAAGGTACTAATATATACAGGGTATGTTGCAATATAGAGATTCTTACATCAAAAGTAGATGAAATGATAAAAGAGGTACATGACAAAATTCTTAGTATTGCTAAATCTTTTTATGGACTAATTTCACTGACCACATCTTGATGGACAAATTTTAACTTTGGAGAATCAAATTTCTGCTCTTGAAAAGGAAAGAGATAAGATCATTCGGAGAGCCAGAAGTCTTAGAGGTTTGGTGAGTCCAAGATTGGATTCACTTGGTGTTCATAAGAGGGAATGCATGGATATGCTTGGTAAGCCCACACCGACAGAAGTTAATGAGAAAGAATCACTTGCATATTCGTTGAATGGACTTTTATCTATCTCCGGCACATTCAAAACTGATTGGGATACTTATGTGGAGTTATTAGAGAAAGCTTACCCAGAAATCTTGAAATTGGTCAAGCTTCGGTAAAAAAAAAATTTGAGGTATTCAGTGTACAGTTATCATTCTTTGACATTCTTTTTACAATTTTTGGGCATTGATGTCAAAGGGGGAGTAGTATACATGTTGAAAGAATGAAGGGTTGCATACATTAGGGGGAGTTACAGATTTTTTGGAGTATCGAAGCATTTTGCATATTCATCTTAGGGGGAGTAGGGCAGGATCAAACCGACAGTTGAAAATGTGACCATTTTTTACATGAGTGTTGTCATCAATTCCAAAGGGGGAGATTGTTGGCAATTGACACTCTATTGGTTAGGTTTCATTATTTTGTCATTGATGGCAACATGACTTTAGGTTCCGGCTTCATATGGTGTTCTGGCAGGCACTTCATAGACTCTACACCGGCACCAGCACTGGCAGGATAGAAGATTTCTTTAGTCACCGGCAATGCAGGTCGACATGGTATGGTAAAGGATATTGGTATTGGAGGCTAACACATCTTGGATCCGGCATCAACAACTTGGTTTAATGCTTATTCATTAATGTCATATGGTCAACATGTAATATGATATTTTATATATCCTTGTAAGCCGACATAAGGCATAAATTTGTATAGGGTATATAGGGGAGATTTATTAGAACATTTTGTAATATAAGAAATATAAGAGAATATAAGAGAATAGGGATAGACATGTGGAATGGATGGATAAGGTTATGGATGTCATGTAATGAGAAATATATCAAAGAGACTATGTATGTGAGGAATTTATTGTAAGGGTTATTATGGTACTGAGGTTAAGAGTTTTAACCGGAATAAACAGAGCTTAAGCCAAAATTGTATTCTAGCATAGGAGGTGCTATACTAAGCAGTTCACTATTCTCCATATTGTTGTCTGGATTGTTATGTAGTCAGTGAGGCTCCTTTTGTGATGAGCAGTGTGCTCTAGGTTGTAAGCCTTCATGCAAGTGCAGGCCCATCATATATTGTAATATCTCTTCATATGGCCAATGAATTGATATTGTGGGTCACAAATCCCACCATATTTTTTCCTCATTGAGGTTTTCCACGTATAAATCTGTGTGTTATGGTTCTCATTTATGTGTTTGGCTAATTGGTCGCATTACTTCTTTCAAGTCTATTTATACTGGTATGTTAGTTGGTGTATGTATGTTTTGTTAAGGCTAAAATCTTCTATTCTAGTATAACACTGATTCACCCCTTCCCTCAGTGTTATTGGTTTCCAACAAAAATTTCCTTTAGAAATCATGTCAATTTTTTTATTTTCTACCTCAATATTTGTGTTGTTGTTTAGTCTGACATCCATATCATAGGTATGTCTCATCTCTATAGAGGATGTGATCATTGTAGACAAGAATTATTATCTTATCGGGCATCGACAAAAAAATTGTGCATCCAATTTTATAATCTATTTTTGTTGTCTAGGACATAATTGGTCATCTTACGGTGAGTACCATAAAGTTTCTTTCATATAACATACTACTTTCAACTTAAAAAATATGGAAAGGAAGGAGCCTTGTGATGTCAGAATATAACTAAGCAACACTTAAGGATACAGTGCCTATACTATACCACTGAATAACATAGAAGCAAATATAATGAATAAACTTACCAAAAAAGTTAATATCTCATCATATCAAACCTTTGTATAATCCACAAAATTTCAATGAAGGGTGATAATAGAATCTAATCAAAAGTCACATAGAATAAATATGTAATATTGTTTGCTATGCATCTGATTGGTTTGGCGCTAAAGACAAAATTTACCTGAACTGAACGAATTTACTAATTTGTTGGCACGAAGTCATAAGAGTTGCAAATACAAATGAAGATTCTATGTACACTTGATTATGTAAAGAAGCAATTTCAATATCTAAGGGCATGGAAATAAGAGAGAAAAATAAGCCGGAAGATTCGCCATCATTCATCTGGACCCTAAAATTAGGAGTAATTAATTTGTATACAATGACAACAAATTTATGTGTCATGGAGTCCTCTTCCTTCACACTGTAATGCTTGGACTTGGAGGGTTCGACCTCATATTCATCCTTTGTTTGGATATGCTTTATCAGGGTTTGCAAAGACTGTAGTGCAATTAGCCTAAAAACTGAAGATTGAAAGACATACAGAAGTAAAGCAAATCATGTTGCAACAAAAGTAACAAGAAAATATGGTGGGAATGATAGGTGTGCAAATGTGTGGCGACCTATGTTTCAATTAGTGTGACCTTGATATATAATGTTCAAGCAAGTCGAAGATGATTCAGAGATGTAAATATGGTGGTCCACATTGAGAACCCAATTGGGAGCAGTGAGTACAACTTCGCCAAAACTGGAAAAGATGAACCCATTCATGTCATGGTGGTGATCCGAAAAGAAACTCATAAGGTGGTCCATCACATTCTTAGTGCCCTCATGCCTCTCTTTGACAAGCAGCTTAGCCGTGAATCCAAATTTCACATAGCTATGCGAAGGTGCTCCACCGTAGTGCTTCCATCTTCAAATAAAACCAAATTAATCTCTGTATATTTATTGCTTCAATCTATCAACTAATAAGGTAAAGAAAATCTATAAGAATTTTGAATAAAAATATTGATTGCTAAAGATTTGATTTGACAGCAAGATTTGATTTGATTGCATATCTACAAGGAATTTGATTTGATTCGAAATCTGCATACTATTTTCCAGTTTGTTTTTCGATGGAGTTTAGTGAGAAGAAGAGAGGTTTTCTCACTTTGTTTTCTGATGACATTAGAGAAGAAAACTATAAACCAACAGAAAAATACCATTTATTGGCGTGAGACAGGTTTTAGTAAAAACCCCACGCAATATGCCTATCGGCTGATTAATGAAATCTTGATTATGAGGAAACTAGAGTGTAGGTCCTTGAGAGAAACCATGTCAAGAGAACCATGTGTAACTTTGACTTGTTTGGAAGTGGGAATGTAGGTAGTCTTTGGGTGAAGGATTCTCCTATGACCTCAAGTAGGGGATGGTCTAGGGGAGATAACTCCCTAGTTATGGGGTTGTTCTTAATTGTTTTGATCTCTCTCTTCACTAGGCTTCAAATGAGGTCCAAGTGGGTATTAGATGGTTATGAAATCCTGGATATGAAAAATTGATAATTGGTATTTAATACATAATGTGCTTTGAATAGCGAGTTGAATGAAGTGATGAGGTTGAACTACCTTATAGTCAGCTTGTTTATCTATTCAGTAGAGGCCATCTTATGTTGGATCCAAGTGATCTTATGCGCTTGTGTAATTTAATTCTAAACATATAAGAATTTGTGTATATACTCCTAGATCAATTCATTGTGATCTACTTGTTTTGAATTAGGAAGCTCTCTCCTAGTTATAGTGCTAAGCTAAGTATATGCATTGACTTTTATGGTAATGGATGGAGTTAGGACCCTGCAAGGGCATAGGTAGAGGATTGTATTACTCTAACACATAGACTAGTCCTCTCTATCCAAGGTGATCATCGAAGAATAAATCTTATGACCCACATAAGATTAGCTTATTTGCTCGAGATTAATAGGAGCCAAGAAGTGTACTATGTTGGTAGACCATCAACTATACCACCTAGTTAGTGGATGGTTACGACAAGTTGTATGTAGGTGAGGGGTAGCCTACATTGATCTAGGGTATTGGATGGATTTCTCTAGGAGCATGTGGGCTAGTTGCACATCAACGATGGATGTCCTTGTTGCTTATTCATCTGATCAACTGCACGGAAGATAATTTCTAGTGAATAATATGTGATAATAATTGGACCAACCTTATAGTATAGTTTTGGGCATATCTTGATGAAAAATTGGTATACTTGACCTTGTTAAGATGAGGAAAAAAAATGGTGTAGCATGGGATACATCAAATCATGTTCCCATTTTCTTGTTGGTGTAAAAGATCATGGAAAGGAATATGATTCATGATGTAGTGCACAATACATCGATATTTCTTATAACTAGGATGCACTATGGGTAAGTGGTAGTTACTCATTGTGGATGTGTAAGTCTTTCACTATGTATATGTTATTCACTATGCATTTGATGCACAACAGACCTAGTCACTAAGATTCTGAGTATGTGTGACATATGCTAGAGTTAGTCACTATGTATATGTGACATATGCTAGAGCTAGTCACTATGTATATGGGATATGTATGGGCCAATCATCTTGTGACATGCACTTGAATCTGTTGGAATCCAAGAACACTGAGAGGGGGGGATGAATCAGTGTTCTGTCGGTTAGAGTATTTTTAACCTTATTAACATAACAACTCAACAACCGATAAACATAAAAGAATATAACAATAAGCAATAATGAAACCACAAAGATGAACACCATAACACCACAGATTTATATGTGAAAAACATCAAAGAGGAAAAACCACGGTGGGATTGAAGACCCACAATATCTATCCATTGATTAGATGAATAATTATTACAATAAGGGGCATGCACATGCAGGAAGGCCAACAGCCTAGAGCACACTACTCATCACAAAAGGAGCCTCACTAACTACAGAAAACATTGGACTACAATCCAAAATGAATATTGAACTGCAAGTGTAGCATCTCCCATGCCTGAGTATAGTTTTGGTTAAGCTCAATACCGAAGGTCTTAAACCTCTTACAAAAACCCATTTTAATCACCTATGATCGACCAAAACCTCTGCATATTATTACAACTTTATTCGCATGCAGATAATCCCATAACCTTAATCCTATGATCTACAAAGAGCTCTTACATCATATTTATACCAACCTGGGACCTAAACAATTAGGTCGGCCACCTAAAAGATGATACAATAAATCCGTTACATAATCCTGCAAACCAATGATAAACCAAGTTGGCCTAAGATCGAAACAACATAATACAAACAATAAATCCAATCAGTAACGCATCGAGAGCATCAACCCACATGTTACATAAACTGGTCCATAACCTAGTCGAATAACACCGGACCCGTAATAGGTCGCCATAAGACAAATGAAACACCATGAACAACTGTAACACGAACATAATAACCATCAGCATCCTGATAACCTTCTAGAAACTGCACCAACACCACTTATCGGATTCAGCAAAAGATCTTCAACAAAGCTCTATCGGTAAAACCTTTACCGGTAACCAAAAGGCTTACTAGAACAAATGATAGCTTCCAAATCATCAAATCCCAAACCAACTGAATGTGATACGCATCAAGAACACATGAATAACCAATCCAAACCAATTCCACAAACCAAAGAATACCGGAGCATATCGGATCAATATCATAATCTAACCACTCTACCAAAACCAACTGGAAACCGGTAAACAACCAAAACAACCGGTGTTGTCATCAATGCAACACATAATCAATTCCTCCAAATTGTCAACAAAGTCACTCTATGAAATCAGAAAATTATGAAAGCATACAACCCTTGAGTAATTGTGTGTGTATATACACTACTTGAAGGCAATTAATAATTCTATTATCATTGGGCTTATTTAATAAATAGCCCTAATTTAAAGAGAGATCATCAATCTCATATGAGAGGAGAGAATGAAATCTCTCTAGCCTTCAATGGAGAACTATGAAACCTCTAACTTCCCTTGAAGGGATATGTTATAGGAAGGGTCATCTAGAATGAACCCTCAAGGCGCAGGTCTAGGTCTAATGGGGATTTGGATCTTAAGAGCTTACCACCTTTGAGTACAAGCATAAGTGGTGGTCTAGAGTTGTCAACACTATGGTGATTGAAGAAATTAGGAATTTGGTGCTTCTAAGATAGAAAAATAAGTTTGGTTGATTAAGTTGGTACTTACATCAACATGAAATAATTAAAAAATAGTAGTGGTTCTGAGGGTAGTTGTTACAGATCTTGGTTTGCCTAAAGATCTAAACACATTCCCAATTAGACTAGTTGTTGGGACTCAAATCTCTATTGATAATTTTCTTGAGTCCCTTCCCTTCATATACCCATTTCAATGTCTCTCACAAATAATTGATCTTAGATAATTCCTTAGGGTTATCATGTGTTTTTTTGCCTCTAGATTTGTGTTTCCTTCCCTTGTCCTTAGTCATTTTCTCAATATTGAAAAAAATGAAATATACCTAAGTGTGTGATTTGTTTGTTCCCTGTACCTTGTGAAATTCCTAAATGGGTATCCATGTTTAAGATTTAGAGAAATTTGGACTTTATTCATGCAAGTTATGGTCAATCAAAATTTTCCCAATTCTAAGAACCTCTATCAATCCCAACACCAATTTCAGCAACTATTGGAACCACAAACAAGTTCTCAAATTCTTCCTAGGCATTGATCATTAACTCCTCTCTTGTGCCTTAGTATTCTTTCAATATTTGTTCTTGGAGGCACTAACAAAAGGATGAAGTGAAATATTGCCTAAGTGTTAGTTTTGGGGGTTTCTTTTGGTTTTAAAATTGGTGTCAACTTACAATGTGATTCACAAAACCTCATTCTCTATTGACTTGTTCCTAGTGGGGCCAAAATCAGTAACTTCAAAAAATGGGCAAGGAATGCAAGATTTGTTAAGTTTTATTTTGAAGACCAGCTTGTTAAGGGCTTTCAATTTTGATTTTGAAAAACTTTGAGCATTCTTATGCAAATTTTGAGGCATCAAAGCTTCTCATGGTTTTAGAAACCACTAGAACCTTCAACATGATTTCTAGTTTTGCCCTAGGGTCTGATCATTGATAATGGGGCTTGTTTTGGCATGTTTTGAGGTAGACTAATGGTCTAAACTCCAATAACTTCTCTTGTCAAGGGTCGATGATATTTAATGACAATTCTTATTTTTAACTTATTTTGGCATGATTCATGCCATTTAGTATTTTTGAAGTGTTTTTAGCAACCAAATGGTGTCTTTTGTTGTCGACCTACCTCCACTAATTTGTATTAATGACAATGGAATTTCCAACTACATGAATTTAATGTGGATGGTCTAATCTAATTGTGATTGGATTTTCTTCAATTTGGGACATCCATTTTGGATGTGATTTGTCGTGAGCTAAAAATTTTGAAATGCTATAGTGTTATAGTTTAGGGTTATAAGACTTAGTACTATATGTTGTAAAAAAGTTATCATTTCAAAGGGTTGGTTTGTTGTGTGTTCCATTTACACTAGTAGGTCATTTTGTGGGTATGAATTGTTGGAATAGAAGATGACAACTATTGTAATAGGCTTTGTTTTATAATCTCTCCATGGGATTTTGTGTATCTTTAGAAGGTTTCTTAGAGGAAGATAGGAGTTTTCCCTTGCCATATTTACTATCATGAACATGATTGTGAGTTAGATAAATACAATATATTTTAAAAATATTAAAAACTTATAATGGCATTTCTGATGTTATTTATGAATATATGCAGTTGTGTTTGGATTAATAGTACACTCTGTTGGCAAGACATCATAATTATTGTTATATGCAAATACATGGTTCCATATTCTTCTTTTTTAGTTTGGCCCTTCTAAATGTGCTATAATTTTGTTGCCCAAAAGGTAAGCATCGGTCTAAAGCCACTCACCAATCTCACATTCATAAAAGTAAAATATAAACCAATAGTATAGGAGTAGAATTTTTGTGTGTTAATAACCTCATATCACAACTAGGGATTTGTCCTCAAAGAACTTTTAATGAATTTATTTCATGTGGGTTATGTAAATATAATTATATTGACTATATATGGTTCATGTATAACTAGTTGTCCTTGGTCTAGTGATAGTCTTTGGGACCTAGACATCAGGTTGGATTTGGTTGTAATCATTTATTGATTGTATAGTTGATGTGGGTTTAATACATGTTGAGATTCAGCCCTAGGAACACCGTCCTAAGTCTAAGATGAACTTAAAACATAGGAAGTCTAATCCACTCTCATAGAATTGGCCAATAATCCTCCATAGCTTGTTGATGAGCCTATTTCACTTACATGATAATAAGTTTGACCTTGTGAGTTGTTCTAAGAAATGGAGCAATGTTTTTGAGACCCAACAAATATTACAATTCAATTTGAGTTAGGGTTGGGAATAGGGTTCAATTAGAGTTAGATTTTAGATAAGCTTAAGCATAGGCTTCAATTATATTTACATTTAAATTAGGATTAGGGTTCAATTAGAAATCTATTAGGACTAAAATTTAGGGTTAAAATTCACCTAAGATGAAGGAGGGATTTAATTAGAACGAAGTTCCTCAAAATGAATATCTCTTAACATATTTTATATAGATTATTTTTAATATATATATGTTAATATAATATTTTCATTAAAGAGGAAAAATCCCAAGAAAAGTTGGGAAGTAATGAACATCTAATTAAGTAACAATCATGGCAATGATAGTATTGCCTAGATTGTGGTTTCTCATAGGTGGAAGGTGAAGTCTTCTTCCCTCCCCCAAACCTCTCCTTGTCAAGGTTTGGGTGTCTCTCCCCTTCCTTGAGTGGGGTTCTAGGTTGTTGCTATTTCGACAGGGTTTTTTTCTTTTGGCCTGTTTGACCATGTTTGTTGGGGATTGCTCCCCTATTTTGTTGTCTCTCTTACTACCTTCTGGCTATTGTATTAAGGGTCAACACCCTTGTTCTTGTTGCTTTCTTAATAAAAAACAATCATGACAACATTTATAGCTTATGTACCCATTGTATACAAATTAATAGGCATATTCGTTGTTGGGCACAAGATATTGATCCTTTTTGTGGTCTCGAATATGAATTTTGATTGTAGTCTTGGGTTTGGTGGCAATTTGATTTTTTTATGAACAACCTACTACATTGCATTGTTTATTTATTTTTTCTTTAATAATGTTTCATTTGTTTTTTATGAAATTTGGCAGTATTTAACAATAATAGAATATTGCATTAGAATTTTGGCAGCATTGCATTAGAAAATAATAATAATATAAACAACGAATATATTCTTTTTATTTTATATATTTCGAGCATTGACCCTTAATATCGCGACAAAAATCCTAATTTTTTGTATTATAGCTGTCACGTTCTTTTAGCTTGCCACATCATTTGTTACCCACTCATTCCACCTGCCACATCATCTATCACGTTGTCAAAATGGCCATACTCGTGAGTCTCGACCATTGAGCCAGATCAGACACAGCGATTCGATTGTCGATTCGCGGAGAACAAAAATATATTGTTAAATTGAGCGATTGATCACTAAATTTAGAAGAAGTCCAGTTTGTTTAATGTAGACAATTTTATCACAGTCCAAAGTGCGCTAGCTTTTCGCCAATCATTTTGGCTGCCATGTGAGGTTTCTAAATATTTACAGGCTATAAATAAGCAGTCTGAAGAAAATTAAGGCCATTTGTTTGCTTCAAGGGCGAGATGAAGGAAGGCAAGGATATAAGCAGCTTGGAAGAAAAACTATTGGGGGAAGATACTGGCAAAACGAGATTTACGATCGACCGTTTGTTGGAAAAATGGGTTGGGGAATTCGGGCGTTGGCAATTGAAGCATTTTTTATTGGTGAGCTTTGCATGGACGCTGGAGGCGATGCAAACAATGGTTATGATTTTCGCCGACCATGAGCCTGACTGGCGCTGCAAATCGAATAATCCTTTGCACGGCAGTAAGATTTTTACGGAAAGTGGTGAATGGCTAGGGTTCGATCCCTGCAGCCCTGCATCATCGATTTGCTCCATGGACAGATCGTTGTGGGAGTGGACGAGAGGAAGCAGCGTTTCCACCGTCTCTGAATGGGGACTCTTCTGCGCACAAAAATATAAAGTAGGGCTTGCGCAGTCTGCTTTTTTTATCGGATGCTTGATTGGTGAGTAGCATGGAAAGCTTTTGGCTTCAGAAACTTATAATATCTAGTACAGAATGGTAATTGTAATAAATGGAAAGTATTTGCAGAACATCTTGGATTGTTTTATTTATTGTTCTCTTCAAGAGATAAATTTCAAAGGATTTTAGATTGTTTAGATTTATTTAGTTGCAGGATTCAAAAAATTCAAGATTGTTTTATAAATATTAATTAGGGTTTGCGCAGTCTATTTTTTATCGGATGCTTGATTGGTGAGTAGCAGGGAAAGCTTTTAGCTTCCGAAAGCTAAAAATGGCTGGAGTATTTATAATAAGTCATACAGAATAGTAATCATGATCAATTGAAAATATTAGCAGAATAAGATGAATGTTTTATTTTTTATTCTCTATAACATATAAATTTAGAAGAATTTGAGATCGTTTAGCTTTATTTAGTTGAAAGATTTAAAAAATTCAAGAATATTTTATAAATGTAAAGTAGGGTTTGCGCAGTTTGTATTTTTGATCGGATGCTTGATTGGTAAGTGGCAGGGAAAGATTTTAGTCTCCGAAGACTTAAAATGCCTGGAGTAATTATAATAACTGATACAGAATAGCAGAATAGTAATTGTGATAAATTGAAAATATTTGTAGAACATCTTAGAATGTTTTTTTCTTTTGCTCTCTTTAACCGATAAATTTCGAAGGATTTTAGATTTTTTTTTTAGCTTTAATCAGTTTAAAATTCAAGAATTTTTCAAAAATATAAAGTAGGGTTTACGCAGTGCATTTTTTATCGGATGCTTGATTGGTGAGTGACAGGGAAAGCTTTTTAGCTTCAGACAACTTGAAATGGCTGGCGTATTTATCATAACTAGTACAGAATAGTAATGGCTATAAATGGAAAAAATTTGTAGAAAACCTTAGAATGTGTTCTCTTTTGTTCTCTTTTCTTGATAAATTTCGAAGGATTTTAGATTTTTTTTGGCTCTAATTAGTTGCAGGGTTTCAAAAATTCAAGAATTTTTCAAAAATATAAAGTAGGGTTTACGCAGTACATTTTTTATCGGATGCTTGATTGGCGAGTTACATGGAAAGCTTTTAGCTTCAGAAAACTTTAAATGGCCGGGTACTTGTCACAACTATTACGGAATAGTAATGGCGATAAATGGAAAATATTTACAGAACATCTTAGAATGTTTTATATGTCGTTCTCTCTAACACATAAATTTAGAACGATTTTAGATTTAGCTTTAATTTATTGCAGAATTTAAAAAAATGGAAAGCTTTTAGCTTCAGAAAACTTAAAATGGCCGGGTACTTATGATAACCATTACAGAATAGTAATGGCGATAAATGAAAAGTATTTGCAGAACATCTTAGAATGTTTTATATGTCGTTCTCTTTAACACATAAATTTAGAGCGATTTTAGATTTAGCTTTAATTTGTTGCGGGGTTTAAAAATATCAACTTCTTTTTAAGAATCGTGCTCAATTTCAAGATCTGGTTTGATTGCAGGAGCAGGGGTTTTCGGACACCTGTCGGACTCGTCCTTGGGCCGGAAGGGGGTTTTAAGGTTGGTCTGCATTTTAAACGCCATTTTCGGATTCATGACGGCAATGTCGCCGAATTTCTGGATTTATTCACTACTCCGCCTATTAACAGGAGTTAGCACAGGCGGTGTAGGCCTGTCATCATTCGTGCTGGCAACAGAACCAGTGGGACCTTCGAAGCGAGGTCCCGTCGGCATGTCCGCCTTCTATTTCTTCTCCCTCGGCATAACAATCCTTCCCCTCTTATCCTATTTCTTCACCACCTGGAGACTCCTGTACGTCGTGAGTTCGATTCCTTCCCTACTCTACGTCCTCCTTGTTCTGCCCTTCATTTCAGAATCCCCGAGATGGTACCTGGTAAAGGGCAGGACAGAAGAAGCCATGGCCGTCATGAGGTCGATGGCCTTCCACAATGGCAACATTTTGCCGGTAAACGTCTCCCTCGCCTTGGAAGAAGAAAACGAACAATCTGACGTGGACCCCTTCCAGGAGGTGAGCGGGAGCCCCGTGGACATCTTCAGGTCGCCCGTTACGCGCACCAGAATGGTATTCATGTTATTCATCTGGTTATCATGCGCTCTGGTGTACTACGGCCTGAGTCTCAACGTTGTAAACCTCAAAACCAGCCTCCACGTTAGCGTCTTCCTCAATGGAATATGCGAAATGCCGGCCTTCGCCATTACTGCAACTCTTCTGCAAAAGCTGGGGAGGCGCGTAATGCTGGTATCCACAATGCTCTTGAGTGGTTTCTGTGCTGTCGCGGGCAGTTTAATAAGCAGCGGGCAGGGAATTGCTACGCACAAGTTTCTGGGCATTCTGCAACTCGGGTGCAGTATGCTCGGAATATTCGGCATGGCAGGAACATACAATTTGCTGTATATATACACGGCTGAGCTTTTTCCGACCGTTGTGCGCAACGCTGCACTGGGAATGGCAAGCGTGACGGGGAATATGGGTGCTATTTTTGCTCCGCTGGTGATCGTATTGGCGACCGTAAATCCAGGGCTGCCGTTCGGAGTTATTGGTGCGTGTGGAGTGGCGGGTGGAATTGTGGCCATTAAATTGCCGGAGACGCTGAACCAGCCTTTGTATGAAACGATGACGGGCTTGGAGTGGGGAGAGACACGTGGAAAATGTGATAGCTAGCTAGGCTATCACATCGTTACTGCTGTTGTCAAGTTTCCTCTGGTTTCCGAGTTTAGTCAAGCAATGAGCGTATGCGAGCTGTGCAGTGGGAATTGAGTTCGAGATTTTCGTAAGTTTCTAATTTGTGGAGAGTGGAAATTGAAAATTTTGTTTAATAAATTTTATTTTTAGGGAAGGAAAGGTGTTTGTTTTTTTAATTTATTTAGTATTTTATTAAAGAAGTGAATTATTATTAGATTTTTTTTTCAGTTTTGTTTAGGTGAAAGATAAGAATGAATAGAATTATCACTAGTATATAGAGGAATAGAGGTGCCAAAAGATATCAGATTTTTTATATTCTATTTTAAAATTTATTATATTATCATATGATAATTAATATTAAATTAGTATTAAAATATGATTATATGATTATGTTTTAATAATAATTTTTATTTTATATTTATATTTCTATTACATTCTTTTTAAAAGGAAAAAAAATTAGTATCAAATTATGATATTGCTATTAGAACCATACCATGATTCATTAGTAGTGGATCAACTTATTAGACACTTTCAATCCCTATAATTAATAATAGTAGATTGAGATAATTATGAAGTTAACTAATTGAGTGAAAATAATAAATTAAATTAAATTAAAAATATAATAATAATTTATTTTTTATTTTCGTGTGTTCAAATTAAATGCTTAGTAATGCATGTGAGTGTGAGAATAAGTATAATAATAAATATAGAATAAAAATATAATGATACAATAATATATTACTATAATATTAATTTAGGTCTAATAATTTATTTATTTTGCTTTTCTAAAGAATTTAATAGAATATACAAAAACTTAATCTTATAATATAAAAATTTTACACCAATAATTTTTTGCCTTCATAAAGATTTTGATAGAAATATTAAAAAAAATAAAAAATAAGGGATGTATTAAAATATAGTAATATAATGGTATAATAATAATGATTTAATATTAAGTACAATATAATAACAAAATCATTTTTGAAGTGGAATAATGGATAGATAAAATAATTGATTCAATAATGATATCTTTCATTATCTTTTACTTAAATATTTCTAAATATGGGTATGCTAGTTTTTATTATTTAATTTATTTCTTTTAAATTGGCATCTATTACAAGTATTGAAAATTTTATGATGAAAATGACAAGAAGATAATTCGCCATTTATAACATCTTTAAAATCATATAAAGAGAGAGAGGTGTTCAATTCTAGTTCTTCTTCCCGATAGTCCACTCAATTAGCTCCAAATGAGAGAGTGGACAATTCTGAAGAAGAACTCAAAGAGGTATTCACTCGTGGGGGTCTTGAGCCAACACAAAAGGTTGACTGCTTCCCAAAACCTCCAAAACTAAATTGGGGAAGGAGGATTCCAGCAATTGTCAACTGGGTGGACACTTCAATTGTTCCTAGTTCTTCCTCCTTTGCCTCAGGCCCATCTTCTCCCTGTTGAGGATCATAATGACTGGGTTTGGCTAAAAATAGCTTGTTTTTGTTTTTAGTTTTATGTTAGATTTTCCACTTGTTAGCTATCAAACTTCATGTTTTTAAGTAGGTTTTTTGGTTTATGTCCTTGTTAATATATAGGCATTTCATGCATATTTTCTTCTGGGTATATTTTATTAGACTATCGTTATGACTTTAATTATGTATTTTCTACTTATTTTAATATAATATATCCAACCTCAGCCCTTTGTTGATCAAAAAAATTCTAGTGAGAAAAGAAGATCTTTAAAACACAATTTGTATTAACAATTCATATTGGGGTTTAGCAATGTCATTGATTGATCTAGATATCATAAGGATAAACAATAAAAAACACACTAATCATAAGGATAACAGTAAAAAACACACTAATCAGGAGATATCTTCACTATAAAATCACCTTATTAGACAACGCATTGGACCTAAAGGAAGTAGTGTACAAAACTTCCCTAAAACTTGTGGAGCCTACACAAGACATCAAATGGTAGATAGGGAGATTATTGGACCTAAAGGAAGTAGTGTACAAAACTTCCCTAAAACTTGTGGAGCCTACGCAACACATCACATGGTAAATAGGGAGATTATGAAAAGGAGAGAGAGAGAGAGAGAGAGAGAGAGAGAGAGAGAGAGAGAGAGAGAGAGAGAGAGAGAGAGAGAGAGAGTAGGGTCAAGAGAGGGGGAGAGGGAGAGATAATAGGGTCAAGAGAGGGGGAGGGGAAGAGAAAGAGAGAGAAGGGGGAGGGTGAGAATAGGATAGGATAATGAGTGAGAGAGAGAGAGAGAGAGAGAGAGAGAGAGAGAGAGAGAGAGAGAGAGAGAAGAAGGAGGAGAGGGTGAGAGACATGAGGTAGAGAGAGAACGAGAACGAGAAAAAGATGAGACTCAACAAAGAGAGAAGTGTGTGGGGGAGAGAAATGGGATAGAACTCAAGGAGGATAATTAGGTCTCAGAATCGGCAGAGACTGTGATGGGGGAAGGAAGACGAGAGAGAGAGGAAAAGAAGAGAGACATGCATGTATACAAACATATATACATATATCTATATAAATATATGTATATTTAACTATAGATATGCATATATACATACATAAACATGTTTTATTTATGTATGTCTATACATATGTGTAGTAAATGCTAAGTTTACAAGCATACATTATTATGTCTTCATAACTTGTACAAGTTTTCTGAAACACAAAATAATGGTTTTAGTTCTACATAACCCGTATGGGTTATGTAGAACCGCGAATAGTACTTTTTGTTTTTCAAAACCCGTGCGAGTTTTGGTTTGGTAAGAGGGTTCGAAAATGAACCCCCATTTTTGTTCCTTTACACATTTTTTCATCTTCCAACATGATTTCTTGACTTCGTCGTCATCAGGTTTACAAATGATCAAGTGGGTATCTCTAAAATTACTACCACAATCTCACACGTCTTCTCAATCTCCTGACCATATAAATTTTTCTATTTTTGGGACAACATTAGCATAGTAAACTTTAATTTTCTTTACCAATGCCTTGACAGTCCTCACAGACATATGTCTACCATTTTTTAATAACTTTTGATATACTTGACCAAGTTCAAAATAAATTACATAATATTGTTCTACACTAGATTCTATACACTTTCAAAAAAAGAAGTTTGCATTTTCAATTATTTTGATGCAAGTTATGCCCAGTGCACAAACAATTACCAAATTATCAAGATGCGGTCACTTCAAAAAATCATAAAAAAAAATACTCAACGAAAAATTATAAAAAAATACACAACTTCTAGATCTTACTCTTACCTGTCATCCTACCAAAGGGTTTTGCAAAATACTAAATCTAACTATATATTTTGTACAAAGCATGAAAACAACTATGTTATGTTTTTATGAAAAAATCAGGAACATTTTTTCATGCGCGAGATATTTGACCCTCTTAATCTTATTCAATTTTTAATAACTTTAGTAGTTTAGAATATTACAATTATTATTATTTTTTCAACTCCTAGTTTTGAGTGTATGACCTTCAAATATCTCTTTGAAGTTCAGGTTTACCTGTTTTCAAAAAAAAAAAGTGGCCACTTATACCTCCCTTTTTGTTTACCATCTTGGTGCACTTACCCTCTAATGCTATGATAACTATGCTATGATTGCTGAAAATGTTGATAGAATATTGATAATGATGCTAAGGGTCCTCTCATAGCCAAAAGAGGGGGTATTTATAGGATTTTCATAATCATAGGTGAGGTGACAAGAATCAACAGTTCAAATTCGATCCAGATAAATCGACTGTCTAGATTGAAGAATTTGGAAGGAGGTTGAGGAGAGGGACAGTTGTCATTCCTAAGGAGAGACAAGTGGCAAATAATCTCCAACCATATGCCAACAAAGGGGCAAGTGGCATGGAGATGAGAGACATGTGGCATAAGTGCCATGTGTCTCCAAGAGAGGATGAAGACTCCAAAAATGGTTAGGATAAGAGGTTGGAGGGGATAGGATTAGTTAACCTATGGTTGGGCTAGAGGTTGGTTAGAAAAAAGTTAGGTTAGAGAGTGGTTAGGAGTTAGGACACATGTTCTTAAATTTGAATTTAAAATTCAAATTTAATGAGGAGAGAATAATTAAATAAACAAATTAACTAAATTCATTTATTTAATTAATAAATAGAAGAAATTGATTTTGGTGTGATGAATTAAGAAAATGAACTATATAAACAAATTATTTAATTAATTTATATAGTAGAATAATAAAGGTCATTAATTAAATATTTCCATATTTAATTAATTCAATTTTCTAGACCGATTTTTAGTGTATGCATTTTGCCCCTCTTTGAAGCGATATGTGATAACATGTCGGTTCAAAGAAAAATTCACTCGTTGCTGTTGATTTGATTTGATTGGATGCCCTAGACATTGACTAATAGATGATGGATGTGAGGATGCCCCCTCAGGAGATAAATCGGAAAATGTTGAATTTTTTGTACGATTTTTTTTTTGCGATTTTTGAAATTTTTAATGATTTTTAAATTTTTAGATATTTTTAAATTTTTCGATTGATCTCCTCATAAAAGATTTAAATTTTTGCCGCTTGCCATTTTTTTGTTTTGATGAGATAAATTGGCATTTTGATGCCAGAGTGATAAAAATTTGATTTTGATTCTCCTATTTGATTGGTTGTTGATCAGTTTTGATTATCGTGATGATAATAGGTCGATAGGATAGATAAAAACAATCTCATGATAAATGAGAGTCAATGATGAAAGATCAACAAGATTGATTGAATCTCACATGAGATAATTAGGCTGATTGATTGATTGATAGATAGATTGATAATCAAAATTGATACATTGATTTGATGTGATAACAGGATAACAGGTTTGTGTTTGTTTGTCTCGAGAGAGATTCGTGAAGGCCTAGTAGTTGATCCCACGCTTGACACAAGCATAGCTCAATTTGATTGATAGATGTGGACTGTCCTCATTGATTGATATGCCCTGGTATATGATTAACTGGGGTTTGTTGACAGCTTTAGCAGAGAGGTGATATAACGAGAGTTCAGTGCATCGCCCCTCTTGATATACTAAGATATCACACACTTTGATTGTATTGTATACACTTTGTGATGAGACATTGATGATTCCTGTGATTCATTTTTGTGATGTATCTTCGATATTTTTGTGATAACATTGTACATTAGATATCAATTATTTTTTATGATATATGAGATGCAGCTTATCTGATTAGCCTACTTGTTGTATGATGCAGTTTTACATTATGGATGCATTTTACTTACTTTATAATGATATCTTGTATGTATTATATGTATGCAACTCTTTACATGTATGTCTTAGGTTCTACATGATTATGGATTTTAGATGATGGATGTATGCTTCCTATATGATGATGCAGTATTTACATGAGACATGCCTATGTGATTATGTGATTTATTGATGATTAAATACAATACATGATGGATCCTATTTGAGATGTTTATGCTCTTTAAAATGAATGGTGTCATGATTCTATGATGCAAAGGTTCTATATGCGATGAATATGAAATGATGATATGATTCTATGGTTTAATAATGCAATGATGTTATGGTTCTATGCATATGTGATGGTATGAGATGCTAACTATATGATATGCTTTCTTTTTGTTGTTTTTATGATTTTTGATGAAATGCAACTGACTTTATGACAAATGTGCAATATGAGATGTATGAATTAACTAAATGTATGCTGATGAAATGCAATGCAAAGATATGTATGACCTAAAAATGCATGATACATGAATTATTTATTTTTGTTGATGTCCAATGTACTCAATCACTTAATAAGAGAGATAACACCACTTGACCTCAACCTCTGGAAAATGAGATTTTATCCCTTATGCACCTTGAATGCAGCATACAATCTAATATAAATATGCAAATATGCAAGTAATGGCATGCTATCATCAGACTGGTCACTTTGATCATGCCTTTTATCATCATCGAGCCTTTAAAATATGGTAAGTGAGTGCAAACATCAATGGTATAATTGAACCATGATGACCTAAGCACTGTTTACCTAGATTTTGATATTGCAAGTTAACATAAGCATCAAGGTATAATGGACCAAGATGACCTGAGTGTTGCTTGCGTGCAAACAGACAAAAGTTAATCATCCTCCTATGCAAACCCGAAATGTCATCAATGATATTTGATTGATCATGTCCCTTGACAAATTTGCACAGTAATAATGATTAACTAATAGGCATCAGACAAAGAAAAGATCATGCTCTGTCCATGTTTCTCTAGTACAAGACATCCTTGAGTCACTCAAGAGGCATGATAACAAAAATCAAAACACAACAGTTGAACATTCAGACTAAAGTGTTTCAGATATGATTCAAAGTATATCATCCATTGATTTGGTGTTTTTTTAAATGGTAAGTTGGATTTTGATACTCATGTTCAAATGTTAGATATCTTGATCTTTGCATATGACTAACGTTACCCAACTACTTCTTTCCTAATGCGTTTACATTCAATGTAGATTATTACAGACCGAGTTCAGGATTTTTCCCTCGGTCTAGAAACACTCTGGTATATACAATGATCCAAACCATGATGGGATTTATAGATGAGACTTGATTAGATACAAAAGGATTTATTATGGATAACTACAATGGTGATGGATGGATGCAAGACAAGTGACTGAATAGATGGAGAAGTTGGTTGACAAATAGCGCCTGTTTCCAGTTTTTCACCATTTGTTTTTATTCCACTTTTTCTCATATTTGATTTTTTTAATTTTTTTTGGATTTTCTACTTTTTTGAGTTTTTTGGATTTTTTCTACTTTTTTGATTTTTTTGGATATTTTATGCTAATCTAATCCAAACTGATAGGTTCCTTGAGTTGATCTTCTTCTGGTGTTGATAACTGATAAGCGCCAGATCCATATGTAGTTGTGACAACAAAAGGACCCAACCAATTTGGCTTGAACTTTCCTTCCTTTTCACGATCTTGTTGATTGTGTGGATTTTCCTTAAGCACAAGATCACCAACTTGAAACATCCTAGGCTTGACCTTATGATTGTAGCTACGAAACATCCTTTGTTTCTAGACTCTCAAATGATCAACAACATTTTATCTATACTCTTGTAGCAATTCAAGTTCTTGTAACCTAGACACTCGTTGCTCCTCATCTAGAATGAGACCCTTTAGTGACACACGAAGAGATGATATTTCAACCTCTACTGGTTATATTGATTCAAACCCATAGAAGGGAGAATATGGTGTGGCACCTATTGGGGTGCAGATACTGGTGTGATATGCCCATAGAGTAGGATTTAGCTGAACGTGCCAGTCTTTTCCAGCATCATTAACTATCTTCTTCAATATTTTCAAGATTATTTTGTTTGATGCTTCTGCCTAACCATTTTCCTGCGGGTAATACGATGTTGAAAACCTATGCTGGGTGAACTCACAATAATGGTTCCCACTTTTTTGCCACTTTTGACACTGAGATGTACATTTTTAAAATAATCTTCAACTTCTGAGAACTATAACTTTTAAACTATTAAAAATTTGAAGATGATGTAAATTAGTGATTTCCAGCATTTTATTTGTAGATTCTATATACATTTTTTTCAAATTTTTTTGAAGGATTTTTAAAAAAAATTTCCATCTCCCTCGAAAAGTAGTTTTTTACAACAAACTACATTTTTTAAGAGTGAAGTGCCTCCCGAAATGCATAACTTTTTTTCTATAAATGATAAAAACTCAATTCTTTTGAATTTTGGTTTGTAACATCAATATCCAGGGCTTGCATTTGGTTTTATAGTGATATGTTCAATATTTTTCATTTTATAAAGTTTTGAAGTCCAACTAGTCATAATTCAAACATAGGTTTACGTTTGAACACATAACTTGTTCTATATAAATCGAAATTCAAATTTTTTTTTTGTTAGAAAGAAGACATCAATACCAGGGGCTTAGATATTTTTCAGAATTTTTTTGAATTATTTTCTTATTTTTCCCAAGGCGTTGAACAGAGAAGTTCATATTCGATGAAAAACCAATTTTCCATAAAATTAAAAAAACAAGAACATAATAAATTCAAAATATAACAAAATTATACTCGTTAGAAAGCTTGCTTCGAGTACTACTATCTAATATTTTTGGGTTATCAAGATTATTTCATTCGTGTATTGATCCAGAGCTCCGAAGTCATTAATTCTTCATAACTCTGAAATTTTTTAGGAGAAACCCCTAGTTTGCGGTTTCAAACGAACACAAGTTCGAGCGAATTGGGTTCGCTCGAACCCAAAATGGTTCGAGCGAACCCCCATTCGCTCGAACCAATGAGATCGATTTTGGCACGCACATTTTTGTAACTGCCATGTTCGAGCAAACCCAACAATTTTTAACTGTCGGCTTTCGTTCGAACTCTGGCCGACGCATTTTTTTTTTTTTTTTTCATTTGTGGAATCATATAAATATCCATAATTTTTTTTCATTTTTTATCACCCAAATGATTAAAATAATTCGCATTTTTGGATGAAAGAAGACATTTGAAAATTATTTTGAAGGCAATAATTTGAAGGTTTTTTGTAAAAGCATGGGAAACAAGAAGAGAAGGCAAAATAAGACTTCAAGGAATTATTCTCTCGAAACGGAAGAAAGATATCGAGAACAAAGAAGACAAAGATATCATGATGCAAGTATGTATTTTTAATTTAATATGTATTACGTATCAATTAATTAGAATTCAATATTTTTTATCTAATATTTTTAATAGGATTAAAAATAATTTTGTTTTAATTGGAAAGCATAATTAATTTGAGATAATACATGTGTATTTGCAAATTTCAAATTCCATCAACTTGCTTGTTGTGTAATTGTATTTTTCTCCTATTTAATTAAGTTCATTTATAATAGATAAGACCTATTAAGTCATAAAATTCATAAGAAAGGTATTATGTCATAATTTCTAGGTTCTAAATTATATATATTGAATATTTAATCTACATGTACAAGTAATTTCATGTGATAGGTCCTTTAATATCACATAATATATATCTGTCTTAAGGGTAGTTAAGTATATTAATTGTGAAATGTTTTTTCAAATGTGGTCATATTGATTTTAATAATAAGGCCTATTAGGACTATTACATTGATTATAGGTCTTAAATGTGACATAACTTTATAACCTATTAAACATGTTGAATAATTTAGGTGAACTATTTATATTCAACTTCACGTACATGCAAAAACATTTCAGATTAGGAGGTCTATTATGCAATAATAGGTCTTAAATATAAACACATGTGACAAATTATAGTGCACTTACATTATGGTCCATAACAAATTAATATGAGGTCACCTAAGTTATCGTATGCATGCATCAAAATATTTGTACTTTTAATTTTCAAAATTGGAATTTCTAATTTATCAAAATTTTATTTTATGTGTTAAATTAGTGCTCAAAATTAGAGATTGAACTTTAATCCTAACCTGAGAACAAATTGAACTTTAAACCTAAACATGTAATTTAATTAGAGTTATAAGTTCAATAAGGTCCTGAAAGTAATTAAATTTAATAAACCAAATTGAATCCAGGCTAATTTTAACATGTAAAGCTTTAAGCCAAATTCATCCCTATTCTTAATCCTAATTGAATAATCTCTGATTAATTCAAGAACCTTACACAAACTCTTAAATTATGTGCAGAACAGGCAAACGAACCTGTTGAAGAACACAATATAGTTGATGAACATAGGGAGGAGATTGTCCAAGTTGAACCAATGGAGACCTTTGAAGGAGAGGGGTCAGGCTCCTTACCTCCTACCACTGATATGGATGAGCATATTGTGGATCTAGCTAAACAGGTGAAGAGAAATATTTCTTATAAAAATTTAGATCATTTACTTGAAATGGATGTGGATGAGTTGAAACATCTCAGTGAAGAACCTAGACATACTAAAAGGAGGTCAATGAATAAAAGTGGAAAAGAAATAATGTCACATTTCAACAATCTTGATACTACACTAGAAAAAGCTCAATTGTTATCAATTGTACTTACTCATAAAGGCTTAATAGATCCAATGAAATTGTTGGGTATAGATACAACAAGTCAAAAGAGGAAATCTTCTCAGGTACAAAAATCTATTGTTGATAATGTTAAGAAAGGTTTGGTGAACATTGGTAAAAAATCTCGAAAACTAGATAAGACCATTTCAAGAAGAGTGATGTTGACATCTTTAGTAAATGAAAGATTGCCTCAAAAAAGACAAATCTCTTCACTGTCATCTGAGTTTGGTTTTAGTAGAAGGACAATATCTAAATATGTTAAAAGGAGAAAGATTTTGGATGATACTACCTCAGAAGGGAATTGGGCAATTATGTGTAGAGCTCCTCGTTCTAATAGAATTGAAGATGTTGTTAGGAACTTTGTGACAAGTTTTTGGAATGATAATACTCGCCCTTCATCAAATAGTAGAGATGTTATCAAGCAAATGATTGGTCCTAATTGTTATGATCTCCATGTAAAACATTGGATAGACACAACAAAACATGAATTGTATGTATTGTTTACTAAAACAAACCCTCATATAAAGATTGGACAAACCATGTTTGAACGGTTAAGGCCATATTATGTGAAGTTAAACAAAGTTTTTGAAACTTGTTGTTGTCGTTATCACATCGAATTTGACTTGTACTATCATGTGTTTCGAAAGATTAGAGAAGATAATGATGGTTATGAAAATGCTCCTCCTAAACGAACAAGTCAATTCATAGCATCCATCTTATGTGATAAATCAGATGATAATGCAACCGGTCAAATAAATTGCATAAGAGGAATTTGTGGAACATGCGGGGACTTGGCTAAATTGCCTTTGAGAGATGAAGATACTGACATGAGGAAGATGGTAAATTGCAAGAGTTACAAGTACCAAAAATTTGAAACAAAATTTGGAAAGGAATCTACAAGACTAGATTATGTAGAAGAGGAAATACCTATTGGAACATTTATGGAAAATTTTCGTAAGTTGATAAAACCATACATATGCCATGGTTTTTTTGCCAAGTGGCAAGAAGAACAATTTAAAAGATTAAGAGACACTTTCCCACTTGGAACTATTCTATCTGTAGTTGACTTCGCAGAGAATTACTCTTTTGCACATCAAAAAGAGATTCAATCAGAGTATTACTTTTCAAAGCAAATCACTATTTTCGTGCATGTGTGTTATCGACATGCACAGATGAATTTGGATGGTGTTGATAGTACATTTGAAAATCGTGTCATTAAGAAAGAGTGCCACTTCTATATTAGTGATGATAAGGAGCATGACACACTTTTTGTACAACATTGCTTTAAGAAGTTTTTTGAATATTTGAAAGATAGAGGCATAACAATAGTTAAACATTTTGTTTGGTCTGATGGATGTGCGGCACAATTTAAATCTTCAAGGCCATTTTATGCACTATGTAGATATCATCGAAATGACAAAATACCACATGTTTGGAGTTTTTTTGAGAGTGGTCATGGAAAGGGTGAACATGATGGTGCAGGAGCTTGTATCAAACGTGCTCTAAGAAAGCATCAAATAAAGTACACAGGAGAACGTATAGAAAATGCACATGATGTTGTTGAATGGTGTAAGAAACACTTTGAGCAACCGAATTATCCTGGGGAATCATCATCGAGAACATATAAGCCCATTCCATATAGAGTGTTTTGGGAGATAACTGGTACGTGTTCTCTTTTAGTATTTTATTTAATTTTTTTTAATTTAACAACTTGATCTACATGTACATTCTTGTACACATGTACATTTTGCAGATGTAGATAGAAAATCAATGCATGGATGCAAGAGTGTGGAGAGGACAAGATCTTTGCATTGTGTCATGAGTACAGATAATTGCCCATGGACATTATACACTAGGGATTATTCATGTTTTTGTACAAAATGCATTTTCGAAAACTATGTTGATTGCAAGAACCAAGAGCTTGGATATGTTAGTGAATGGAAAATGGTGCCACTAGATGTTTCTGACACATACGAGGATTCAAATGAGGATGAAAACTTTGAAGACATTCCTTTGATTTCTGTTGATTACGATCATATTTCAGGATTGATTAAAAAAGGTACATACATGACGTACACATGTAAACATTTCCTTAAAAATGACATATAACTTAGAATTTATTTAACTTGTGTCAAATTGCAGGAGATATTTTTGCAGTCATAGCAGAAGATGGAAATATAGAAGGTGTTAGTTATTATTTATTGCGTTGCACAGAAGAGAGAAAGAAGTTATCAAAATCTAAGATGAGTGATGGAATGTCATTTCCCACAGGTTTGAGTTCGGATTTGAATATGTACATGTACATGTACAAATCGCTTATGTGAAATTTTTTAATTTCTTGAATGTTTCTTATATACATGTACATGCAGGATCAGTTGTAGTGCAAGGGACATATTTCAAACAAGTTAAAATTTTTCAACATGGGATTCATTTCATTGAATACCAAATTGACAACAAGGTATATCAGTATAGTCACTTGGTCATTGTTGTTGGCCTAATTCTTCAAACAGTTCCACGTCGAGGGCGGTCTCAAAAGTGGAGACTAGATAGTGAAGATCATGACAAAATATTAAGTGTTATTGAAGAGCGTTGTGAACCACTTGATGTGGTATGAACTATATATACATTTAGTAATCCACATGAATTGAATTTTAATGTAAGTTCAAGATAAATTCTAGATCTCAAGTAACTTGTTTTGAAACTAAAGGATAAATATTTTTTAAGTTTATTTATACATTATATCAAATTAGGATGTATTTAAATGTGCATGTTTAATTGTATGTAATTGTATTTGTATTTAATTAAAAAATGCATATTATTTAAATTAGAATGTAATATGTACATTTGTAAAATTGATATTTAATATGGAATTAGGACATGCACATGTTGTGAACTATTTAACTACAATATACATACCTAGAAGCTCACATACCTACAATACACATACCTAGATGTAATATACATGTATTGGATGTGAACTATTCAATACATGACCTATTAAGTTTAGTTTGTTCATTTCATACATACTCTTTTGTTTGAAAATCTTGAAACATGTATAATCATACATACTCTTTTACATTTGAAAATCATTTCATGTATAAATTAAATCTAATAGATAATCAAACATGTATAAATCTAATTAATACATCAAGATAAATTCTAGATCTCAAGTAACTTGAACATTTGAAACTAAAGGATAAATATTTTTTAAGTTTATTTATACATTATATCAAATTAGGATGTATTTAAATGTACACATGTTTAATTGTATGTAATTGTATTTGTATTTAATTAAAAAATGCATATTTAAATTAAAATGTAATATGTACATTTGTAAAATTGATATTTAATATGGAATTAGCACATGCACATGTTGTGAACTATTTAACTACAATATGCATACCTAGAAGCTCACATACCTACAATATACATACCTAGATGTAATATACATGTACTGGATGTGAACTATTCAATACATGACCTATTAAGTTTAGTTTGTTCATTTCATACATACTCTTTTGTTTGAAAATCTTGAAACGTGTATAATCATACATACTCTTTTACATTTGAAAATCATTTCATGTATAAATTAAATCTAATAGATAATCAAACATGTATAAATCTAATTAATACAATCAAGATAAATTCTAGATCTCAAGTAACTTGAACATTTGTAAAATTGATATTTAATATGGAATTAGGACATGTACATGATCTGTGAACAATTTAACTACAATATACATACCTAGAAGCTCACATACCTACAATGTATTGGATGTGAACTATTCAATACATGACCTATTAAGTTTTGTTTGTTCATTTCATGTATAATCTAATATAATCTAATATAATCAAACATGTATAATCTGATCAAACACAAACCAGGTATAAAGTATAATCTAGAGTCTAAACAAGTCATTGTACATGCATGAAATATACAATCTAATCAAACATGTATTTAAATCTAATTTAATCAAACATCATGTACATAAATCTAGAATATAATCAAACATGTATAAATCTAATATAATCAAACATGTATAAAACTTATAAAGTATAATCTAAAGTCTAAACTCCATGTATAAAGTATAAAGTATAATCTAGAGTCAAACACAAACCAGGTATAAAGTATAATCCAGAGTCTAAACTCCATGTATAAAGTATAAAGTATAATCTAGAGTCAAACACAAACCAAGTATAAAGTATAATCTAGAGTCTAAACTCCATGTACGTGCATGAATATATATAATATGAAAGTATATAAAAAGATAAATGTAAATGAGCTATAAAGTCTGAAGCAAATCAACAGGGATCATGTCGGCTACGAACTGAGCGACCATCTGAGGGGGAGTCCTGCAAAAGTAGAATTTATTTAAATATTAAATATAATATATCTATCTCTCTAGACGTGCACATGTACATCAAATATATATACCAAAAACCATAACTAACCTGTACACTAACAGCATCTAAAGAATCTCTCCTACGCATATGCTCAGAGCTCAAGGAAGGAGTGACATGAGCTAACTGTCAATTTAAGGATTAGTCCACAATCAATTTAAATGATCTACAAATTAAAACCTAGAACTCTAGATTATTTATTAAACATGAGATCTATATATATAGATTTATCAGGTACAAATTTGCAATGTATGTATACATATCTTCTAAAATTTTAAACGCACATGTACATGTACATACCTGTGTATCACCTAGAGTAGGCTGTATAGTCTGATCCTGTCCCATGATCATATCAACAACATCACTCGTGCCTGCATATCCCTCTCTAGCTGTACGTATCACTGAGGAGTGCAAGGGGCTAACTAGATGAGTGGGCATCGTGGATGAAGTGTCTGACTGTAGTAGCATGTCCATAAATCCAGTATGGCTCAAATCTCTCAGCTGATCCTCAAATGAGTCCAAACCCTCATCTGTGATATGTACCTGATCAGCTCGTATCTCCTCCTCAAATGAATCCAACCGGCCCTCATCTGTGATATGGAGCTGATCAGCTCGTAGCTCCTCCTCTGCAGCAACAGAGTGATCTGTAGGTGGGTCAGTGCCTGGAGCATGCGTAGAGTGATGAGAATGTTGTGACTACCTTGGGGTATGCGTCGATGCCACTGTAGCCTGACCATCTCTGAGAATCTCCTCTCTAACATCACCCAATGGTATCCCAAGTCGAGATGAAATAAAACTATAAGCATGTAGTAGGTCCTCAGCTAAATACTGTGACATTTGTACATGTCTACTACCTTCGACTATAGTTGCTACCTCATCTGGGGAGGGGATGCCAGCAGAAATATATCGATCATCTGAATCTGAAGCCCCCCCATGACTAGAAGATGCATGATCTATGGATGATCGCGAACGTGGTCGACTCATCATATATCTGCCCACCCTGTTAGAAGATATGGTGGCTGCTGCTGATGCAATCTATCTAATCCTATCAATTGCTTCTCTCTAAGAAGCAATCACAACGTGATCCGCTATGGGTGCCATGGCTGGGACTACTGTAGGAAATCTCTAGCCAACAAGGTCCCTGTGTCTAGGCGGAGCTCTATCATGCCTACGATATGCATCTCTATCAGCAATCCTGCCCCTCCCCTGTCCATAATATCCCGGAATATCAAGGTAGTTTGGTTTCATCTGACAATGAACCTCAGCAAATACCTGCTGTGCAAAGTATAATGGAATCTGGTCGTTATTAGGATAACGACCATGGGCTGCTAAGAATCGTGGGTAAATCAGTGATGCAACCTATGGGTCAATACATCTGGTAACCTGATATCCCCTCACATTACTCTTCTCCTGATATTGTGGGAAGCATCTCTCCTTGATGGTCTCCTTTGAGACCACCCCCACCACATCAGCGAAAGAATGAGGACCCCTCACCTCACTCCTCAACTATCTATATATATCCTCTATAACCTCAGGTGAGAATGAGGTATGAGATGCTAAGCGGTCCCTCAATGTCCGCAAACTGTCAAAAATGGACGTGCACGTACTCTTGTACACGCCATCAGTACGAGGGTCATCTAGTATGGCCCTCAACCTATGCAACTCCCGATCACTGTAATGAAAAATAGTAGCAATGTCAGGCAAGGGGGGATCCTCCTGTGGAGGATCCTGCTGTGGTAGCTCCTGATGTGGAGCCTGCGCAGGTGGATCCTGATGTGGAGCCTGCGCAGGTGGATCCTGATCAGGAGCCTACGAAGGTATATCCTGGGATGCCATCTATCTAGGTACATGTCATAAAGTTAAAATAAATACGTAAGCAGAGAGAGAGAGAGATCATTTTCATGAGAGAGAGAGAGAGAGATCATTTTCATTTTCAAAAAATACATGTAAAAATTTCAAATATTTCAGTGAGAGAGAGAGAGAACATATATTTCAGATCTAGAGATAACATATATTTCAGAGAGATAGAGAGATCTAACATGTGTATATATTTAAATCTTTGACATACATAAAAAATTCAAGAATAGAGAGATCTAACACGTCATATGTTAGGACACTATATGATCCTAAGGACAACATACGACCCCTTAAGACACTATGTGATGGACTAAGGGGTATGTCGTTCACACTAGGATTTTATAAGGGGTCATATGTGGTTCTTACCAAATATGACCCCTTAGGACACTATATGATCCTAAGGGGAATGTCATATGTATAGTAGGATGTTATAAGGGGTCATATGTGACCTACTAAGGGGTCACACATGTGTTAATGCATGTGTCACCCCTTAGGACACTATATGATCCTAAGGGGAATGTCATATGTACAGTAGGATGTTATAAGGGGTCATATGTGACCTACTAAGGGGTCACACATGTGTCAATGCATGCGTGACCCCTTAGGACCACATACGACCCCTTAAGACACTATGTGATGAACTAAGGGGTATGTCGTTCACACTAGGATTTTATAAGGGGTCATATGTGGTTCTAACCACATATGACCCCTTAGGACACTATATGATCCTAAGGGGAATGTCATATGTACAACAGGATGTTATAAGGGGTCATATGTGACCTACTAAGGGGTCACGCATGTGTTAATGCATGCGTGACCCCTTAGGACCACATACGACCCCTTAAGACACTATGTGATGGACTAAGGGGTATGTCGTTCACACTAGGAATCTATAAGGGGTCATACGTGGTTCTAACCACATATGACCCCTTAGGACACTATATGATCCTAAGGGGAATGTCATATGTACAACAGGATGTTATAAGGGGTCATATGTGACCTACTAAGGGGTCACGCATGTGTTAATGCATGCATGACCCCTTAGGACCACATACGACCCCTTAAGACACTATGTGATGGACTAAGGGGTATGTCATTCACAGTAGGATTCTATAAGGGGTCATATGCGGTTCTAAGGGGTCATGCATATGTTATAACACATGCATGACCCCTGAGGACCACATATGACCCCTTATGACACTATGTGATCCTAAGGGGAATGTCATATGTACAGTAGGATGTTATAAGGGGTCATATGTGACCTACTAAGGGGCCATGCATGTGTTAATGCATGCGTGAGCCCTTAGGACCACATATTCAACCCCTTAGGACACAAAGGAAATGTCATATGTACAGTAGGATGTTATAAGGGGTCATATGTGACCTACTAAGGGGTCACACATGTGTCAATGCATGTGTGACCCCTTAGGACCACATACGACCCCTTAAGACACTATGTGATGAACTAAGGGGTATGTCATTCACACTAGGATTTTATAAGGGGTCATATGTGGTTCTAACCACATATGACCCCTTAGGACACTATATGATCCTAAGGGGAATGTCATATGTACAATAGGATGTTATAAGGGGTCATATGTGACCGACTAAGGGGTCACACATGTGTTAATGCATGCGTGACCCCTTAGGACAACATACGACCCCTTAAGACACTATGTGATGAATTAAGGGGTATGTCGTTCACACTAGGATTTTATAAGGTGTCATATGTGGTTCTAAGGGTTCATGCATGTGTTATAACACATGCATGACCCCTCAGGACCACATATGACCCCTTATGACACTATGTGATCCTAAGGGGAATGTCATATGTATAGTAGGATGTTATAAGGGGTCCTATGTGACCTACTAAGGGGTCACGCATGTGTTAATGCATGTGTGACCCCTTAGGACCACATACGACCCCTTAAGATGCTATGTGATGGACTAAGGGGTATGTCGTTCATACTAGGATTTTATAAAGGGTCATATGTGGTTGTAATGGGTCACACATGTGTTAAGACACTATTTGATGGACTAAGGGGTATGTCGTTCACACTACAATTTTATAAGAGGTCATATGTGGTTCTAAGGGGTCACGCATGTGTTATAACACATGTGTGACCCCTTAGAACCACGTATGATCCCTTAGGACACTAGATGTGATCCTAAAGGGAATGTCATACATGTACACTACTATGTTATATGTGATCTTCTATGACCTCCTAAGGGAACGTATAGTGTCATATGTGGTCTTAAGGGGTCATGTTGTGCGTGTAATAGGATGTGAAAATGGGTCACATTGTAGAGGAAATTTAATTTGTTTAAATTTGTTATCTAAATTTTCTAATGTTTATTTAAATTAATTTTTCTAACGTTTTTCTTTTTTTGCTAATGTTTTTCTAAGTTCTAATTTACTACAGGTTAGTTTTCTATGTTTTTCATAACAATTTTTTAAAATGTCGAAAAAAATATACATCTATACAATTATGTAATTTTAAAAACAAATTGACACATTTCAATCAAAACATTAAATTATCAAACATTTTTCTAAAATAATGAAAAACAATAAATTATCAAACATTTTTCTAAAATGTTGAAAAACAATAACTATATACAATTATTTAATTAAAAAAATAAATTAACAAACAAATTATTTACAAATTTAATAAAAAAAACATTATTAAACCAAACAAAGGGTTATTTTGTGCACCTGATATAACAAAGGTCGAAAACTGAAATAGGAAAGATGCTAACTGCTGCAAACAAAGTTTGGTGACGTGATGCTGATGACTGGTTCGATCCAACCCCCACCAGACAGAAAAAGTCAAATTTGATAATGACCTTTTAACTATCATTTTTGATATTTATAAATTTAAAAAAAAACCCTAACCGAAAAGGGTTCGAGCGAATGGGGGGTTTGCTCGAACCCAAAAGTTGCGCAATGTTCGAGCGAACCCAAGTCAGAAGGATGGTTTGCTCGGACTGCCAGGGGTAGTTCGAGCGAACATTCCTATTTCGCTCGAACATGGGCAAATCTGAAATTCCCACTTTCGCCAAATTCCTTCATTGGCAAAAGTGGGAACCAACTTTGTGAATTCACCCTGCTAGATCTAGAAATTTTCACAGAGCTCTCTTACATCTTAATTTTTGAATTGTCGTCCATTATCAGTGATAATAGTCATAGGAATGCCATAGCGACATATAATATAGTTCAAGATGAATGCAACAATTTTCTTTCTTGTGATAGTAGTGAGGGGCACTGCTTCAATCCACTTTGTGAAATATTCAGTAGCTGTGAGTATAAAATTGTGACCATTTGAGGAAGGTGGATGGATTTTCCCTACTAGATCTAGGCCCCATTCACAAAATGGCCATGATGTGGCCAGGGTATGAAGCTCTTGTGCTGGTGCGTGTATGAGATCATCGTGGATCTGACATGGTTTGCACTTTTTGGCGAATTGAAAAGAATCCCTTTCCATAGTAGGCCAATAGTAACCCAATCGTATGAGTTTCTTCGAAAGAGTAAGACCACTCAAATGAGTACCACAAATACCATTATGAACTTCAGTTAAAGCCTTCATAGATTCTTCCTACTGAAGACATCTGAGGAGAGTACCATCTAGGCCTCGTCTATATAAACTATCTGCGACAAGGGTGTAATGAGCGGATTGTCGAATGAAGTTTCATTTTTCATTCTTTGATAGGTCAAGAGGAAGGACATTGTCTTTCAAGTAGGTATAAATTTTCCCAACATGAGAGGAATCGGGTCCTACTAGGTGACATATGATTTGGGAATCGGGACAATCATAAGCAGGGTGAAACAATTATTTCACTAGGAATTCGTAACAATCTTGATTTTTTTTTGTTTGAAGCAAAGAGGTAATTGTAGCCATGGTATCAGTTGTTTTTTTGTCATTCCTCGGGATCTTCTCAAAAGAAATATCTAAAAAGTACTTTCTAAAGTCATCTACCATCTTCTTGTAAGGCATCAACTTTTCATCTTTGGTTTGATAATCATCATTAACTTGATTGATGACCAGCTGAGAATATCCAAAAACTTGCAAATGTGTAATATTCCATTCTAAAGCCATCTTAATTCCTATTACTAATGCCTCACATCTACCATATTATTGGTGCAAGGGAAAGTTAGTTTGTATGCTTTTGGGATGGTGTGACCTTGAGGTGTGATAAATAGCAAGCCTGCCCCCAATCCATGTTGTGTATAAGAACCACCAAAATATAACTGCCATGTTTGCTTCGTGATTGTAAGAGCATCAGCATTTGGAAATTCAACCTGTGTTGGATGATTATCATGGAGTGGTGTTTTTTCTAATTGGTCAGCAATCACTTGTCCTTTCATATCTTTTCTATCAATATATTTAATGTCAAAGTCACTCAAGATCATTACCCATTTTGCCAATCTACCTGTTAAGGCTGCCTTGCTAAGAAGATATTTCAATGGATCAATTTTGGCTATCAGCTTTACTAAATCGGTTAGCATATAGTGCCTTAATTTTTGGGATGTGAATACTGTAATACCCTAAAATTGGTCATCTAAACCATGGGACCCTAATCTCGACAACATCACCAAGGTCCTAACCAAAGGCAACTAAATCAATCTTGAGCACATTATTAATTCTTTAATCATCAAATATCACATGGCAAATCAACTAATCAATATTAATTAAATATTTATTTAACCAATCAAATCATTTCTAAGAATATCATTTTGATCAATTATCCCATTTTAATTTATTAAATATCCTTGCATATTTAATTAATTAATAAATTTGCCATTCAATCATGCAAAAAGGATTAATTTATTACAAAAAGATGAATTAATTTATTACAAAGAGTTGGGTTGAAAATAAAACAAAAAAAGAATTGAATTGAGAGAGAAATCAAACTTGAGATATTATTTCTTTTTCTTGAATAAATCAAATATATGCATGGAATTATCTATTTTTATCCTATATGCATGGAATTAATTTATTATTATTTTCCAATGCAACTTGGACTTCTAATTTGAATGCATTTCAATTAAACTATAATTGGAATCTATCTCAAGGTTAACTGAATCTGATTTCTCAATTATTTCAATTAATCCTAAATTGAGCTTTTTCTCTTGTTATTCTCTATAAATTCAGTCTTCAACTCTCATTCCAATTCACCCCAGAGATTTTTGAGAACACGCTTGGAGATTATTATCATGCTAATTTCGCTCTGGAGTCATTAAAGATTATTGTTCTTTAAGATTATTTGCGTCCATTATTACTTGCATCCATTGTTGCTTGAATTGATTATTATTGCTTGAATTATTCATCCATCTTGCATCCATATAGCTTAATATCATATAGATTAAATCCTTCATCTTGGTGTAGTCTAGTCACTGGTATTGCTTATAAAAATCTGAGAGCAATCTTATACTTGCATCTTTTAGAAGGCAATTAGTCGCTTTGCTATGGTTTATTACTTATCGATTATTGATTACTAACCATGCATATAATGACTTAATTGAAGTGTTGTGCTTGCAGCTACAGGTTCACTTTTTCACACACACATCTCTGGCGCCCACCGTGGGGCCCGAAGACTACATTTTTTCAACCTCAAAGACTGACTGCTTTATTTTTTATTATTTTCCAGGTTTCAGATTTTTCGGTTTTTCGTTCGTACATCTTGTACGATAATTTTTACAGGCTGAAACGACAAACTGCAAGTGTCACACGAATTCCAAATATCTTATCGTACGAGCAGATCCTCTGTCGTACAAGTAGAAATCCTCTGTCATACGAGCAGACAACATCAGCAATCTTCTTTCGTACGATATTGCATCCTATCTCGTACGAGTCAAGTGTCTGTTGTACGATTCTGTATTTTTTGGTAAAAGAGGCAAATTTCATATTTTTTTTCATTTCTGATTGATTATTCTCACGACTGACCCTGACTATTTATCTGTCTATCTCAGAGTTTGTCACAGCCTAACTAGTTTTTTGCAGAACGCTTGTCGAAGAATATGCTTGTCGCACAAAGACAATATGACTACTGATTCGTTGTCTTTGTAGGTTGCTTGAGGAAAATCGGCTAAACATCGTGTATTCTTTAAATCCATTTTTTAGGAACCTAACTTGCTATTTGGTTAAAGAACAAATCTGTCTTTTGTGCTTTTAGAAGATTCTGAGAGGTAGGAGAGTACGCTCTTGTCTTTTTCTAGACAATCAGAAATCCAGACCCTTGAAGCTTTTTCTTTGTTTGAGATTTGTACATCTTTAGTAGGCCTACCCTCCCAAGGGGTTGAAAAACTCTTAAAGCCGTTACGGCCGGTGTGAGGGGAACAACCTAAGTGGGAATGGCTAGACGCCAAGTACTCCAACCCACTATAAAATAAACGTGATTTGATGAAAATCGAGTCAACGGAAGTACTCAGGAATAGCTCTCCTCCGTACCTTCGGGTATATTAAACCTTGGTTTTCAAGGCTAGGAGACCTCTTAATTGAGTTTATACCTTGATGCGCCGAACGGATCCCTGACTAAATCCAATTTAAAATTAGAAGCTACCCAGTTCATCTCCGAAAGGGGGATAATCTTGGTGCAAGAGAGATAGTAACTCTCCCAAGATACTTGTCATTTCGTGCCCCCATTAGCGTTTGGAGTCAGATAATACAACATTGAGAATCCATTGTGTGAGACTTAGCGGCCGTATTCTGATTAGCTATTGGGTGTGTAGCCGAGTCTACAAGAAAAGGTTTTCTTTCCTCACCAAATTCCTTAGGGTTTGCATGCTGTGATTGGAGTCACTATACATACTACTTGTTTTCTGTGTTTTCATCCCTGAAACAAAAATTGAAATACCAAAAATTGGTGAAGACCAGAAACAATTCAGTGAGTCGAAACTCTATCCGTGTCAGAAACTAGTCCATCCTAAGTTGAAACTATGTCCGTGTCAGAAACTAGTCCATCCTAAGTTGAAACTCTGTCTGTGTCAGAAGCTAGTCCATCCTGAGTCGAAACTCTGTCTGTGTCAGAAACTAGTCCCTCCTGAGTCGAAACTCTATCTGTGTCAGAAGCTAGTCCATCCTAAGTTGAAACTTTGTCTATGTCAGAAGCTAGTCCATCTTGAGTCGAAACTCCGTCCATGTCAGAAACTAGTCCATCCTGAGTCAAAACTCCATCCATGTTAGAAACTAATCTATCCTGGTCAAAAATTAGTCTATCTCAGAATTGGTCATACTCAGTTATCATACTCAACAATTAGAAAAACTCAAAATTTCTAGGCTCTATCCTATGAACAATCGTATGAGTCTGATAATTCATCGTCCTATATCACATCCTGTGTCATGTGAGTCTTCTAGTTTGTCATCCTAGACCCAATCATGTGTCGTACAAGTCATTTTATTTTGTTGTCTGACTCTGTATCCTATGTTGTACGAAATAGAATTGCTCTGAGTCTTTTGTCGTCCTACACACACCCATTTGTCATACGGTATGAGGCAGCAACTCGTACGAAATAGAACTATTGTCGTCCTGTAGCTGCTAAATTTTCATCTGGTCTAGAAAATCCTGTCGTACGAGTCTCTGGTTTTGTTAGAACAAAACAGTCAAATTTTCCTAAAAACAGCTTACAACAAACATAATACTAGTTATCATTTTCCTAAGCATAAACAAATCAAGATAGTGTACCTCTGCCATTTGCGTTGCACGATTTGGTTGATCGCCTTTCAGCTAGTTCAATCAACTACCTATCAAATTTTAGTCACTTAGATAAAGTCTTATACAGGATAGATCATTCCTGAAACTAGACTGAATCTTACACTACGCTTAGAATCAACTTAGATAACATCTTAGACAGGATAGATCGTTCCTAAAATCAGACTAAATCTCAGTTGTTTCTCCTAAACAATACTCTAAACAGAACAACTAGCTCTGAAATTGATCTTGACCTCTACATCACAAACACATTTAGGTCACACAAATCCATAAAGATGCCTATTCAAACTAGGAGTTCTCGTAAGAAACAAGCCAAAGGAAAAGAACAAACCTTCACCTATCAAGACAATCCATTCTACGTGAAAGATCCACTCACTGACATGTCGTCGTCATCAGGCGGACCAATTTTTGATGAACCGAAATCTCCCACTATACATGAGACAGAATACAATGATGGAAACAAAAACGACCGTAATATTCCCAAAAATCATAATGACTCCTCATCATCAAGTGAGATTGACAAAGATGCTAAACCTCCAGAAAAAGAAATCCTTGACTGTCAGAAAGACAGAGACTTTAGAAAAATGATGAAAACTATCATGACCCGAGAGAAGGAAGACTATTTCTTAGAACTAGCAAAACAAGGTGCCAAACTTCCTATTAGATATGATGTTCAGACACTTGTTACTAAAAGGGAAGAGTCACCTATACTCATGGTACACAAACAGTTACTATCTTTGCGGATGGAGCTCACAGAGCCAAAGAATAAGGACAAATCCCCAAAATAATATTCTCTAGAAATAATATGTCCCTTTCCATTTGACAAGAATCTACACATGCCTCCATTTCCTTCACGAGTGGAAATCCCAAAATTTGACAAATATGATGGTACCTCAGATCCTCAAGATCATGTTAGGGAATTTAGTGCTGCTTGTATGGAATTCATGCACGATAAAACATACCTCGTGCATCTCTTCCCAAGGAGTTTAGGGGGTCAAGCAATGGAATGGTTCTCAAGTCTACCCAAAGGAATAAAAACATTCGAAGAACTAATCCAACTATTTTTACAACAATACTCATACAACATTCGACATCCTGTGACTATGATCGATCTTTGTAATACTCAACAGAAAACAGGGGAACCTCTTCTTAATTTTCTCCAATGCTGGAGAAGGATGTTCTCTAGGTACCCACGACCTATTCCAGACTCTAAGAAAATGGATATATTTGTCAATAACTTGGTCCCCGAACTGAAATATAGCGTACAAATGCAAGTACACCCATCATTTAATAAAATGGTAGATAATGCCATTTGAATAGAAGATGTGCTCATAAAGAAGGGGGATATTACACCTTGGAAAGAAACACAAACAAGATCTAGCTCTAAAGAGAAGAACAAGTATTGGAAATTTGCCAAAGACAACAACAAGAATGTTGTTAATGATGGAGTAGTAGACACTTTCAAAACCAACTCAAAATCTACAATATTCAACTTGGCTAGTGGTACACAAGCACTTAAAGCTACTGAGATTGCAGCAGAGAATTCACCAAAGAAAACAAAGGAATGGTTCAAAGAAAAGCCTTGGCTTTCCAAACCTAAGCGTTATTTTACTCCTCTTGAAGAATCATATGAATCTGCTTTCAAAACTCTATTGGCAAACAACTTGATAACACTACCAAATAACTCCAGACCATATGATCCAGATTTCAAACCAAGATGGTGGAGAGAAAATGAATACTGTGACTTCCATCGGAATAAGGGTCATAACATAGACAATTGCATGAAGTTAAAACATGAGATTCAAGATCTCATAGATGCTGGTAAAGTTGTTGTTGGGAATCATCCAACCAATGCTGATCTAAAGCATTTAAAGACCCTTTGCCTACTTACAAACAAGGTGATTCCTCAAAGACCAACGGAGGTGCCAAGGTAAATTATACTTATGCCAACCAGGACAACATTATTAACATGATTGAACCTTCACACTCAGAATATTGCAATGTGATTATAGTTCAAGATAAACCAAATGAATCACGATATGCAAGAGCTCTGACCCAATCTCAAAAGAAAGTTACCCTCTAAGGAGCTAGTTCTTCCAACTCGGCTCAAGAAACATCAAAACCAATAGCCTTACCCAACAAACAAAAGGAATCAACCTTGGACAAATTTAAAAGATTAACCTCATCATCATCCTCTGGATATAGCGTGGTTGAACAGTTAAAAAGGATAAATGCTCAAATTTCAATTTTTGAATTGCTACAACTCTCATATGCTCACAAGGAAATCCTAGACAAAGAATTGCTCACTACACACATTCCAAAAGATTTAGACATTGATCGGTTTTAGTCTATGGTGGGTCATCTAACTTCACCTCACTATTTGACCTTCTTTGAAGAAGATGACAATTCATTAAATCATCCACATAACTAGCCATTGCATATTGAAGCCATGATCCACAAACATAGAGTCAAACGTGTTTTGATAGATGAAGGCATAGGGTTGAATATCTGTACTTATCATCTGCTTACACAACTAGGATTCTCTGAAAATGTCATTGATCCAAGAAAGAAAATAACAATTAAAGCCTATGATGAAGAAGAGAGGACCTCCAAAGGTCTAGTATCATTACCAATCAGAGTGGGACCGGTAGAGAGAGATGTCTTTTTCCAAGTTCTCGATATTCCATTGTCATACAATATTTTACTGGGCAGGTCGTGGATTCATGAAATGAAGGCAGTACCGTCAACATATTACCAATGCTTAAAATTTCCTTATAACGGAGCTGAAGTCAGTATTCCTGCTGATACAAATGTCATTTGTAATGCATTGACAAAAGGTGCAGATACTTTTGTGCCTCATAATAGGGCAGCCTCTCCAAATGAAGATCCAGAAGCATTGATGAAAGACTTAGAAAAAAGATTGAAGATTACACATACCAGCATGGATGGCTACAAGATAGAGTCGGTACTATCATTAGTTAATCTCCCTCCATCACCAAAATAGTTGGGCAAGCCATCAGAGGCTATGCGAACACAAACTTCAACTTTGAATACTATATATGATGGTCTCTTTATACAATCTTCTACCTCCTTGGTGGATGAAAAAGAAGAGGATGTTGTGCTTAACTGGCTCTTTAAGGAAGATAGTCAAAATGAGGAGGTATGACATTGTGAGATTTCCTCAAACCAATATGGTCATGGTTACAAAATGATTCAATGCATGGGGTACTCAGGCACTAGTCCTTTGGGCAAACAAAAAGAAGGTATTACTGAACCAGTTCAGCTACAAACCAAATCCACACATGATAAGGCTGGACTGGGATACAATCCTAAAAAGACATCAGACCAAAAACATGTTTCTAAGTCTAAGTGCTCGAAAAAGATATTGCCTTTAACATTACATGAAGCAGACACTAAACAAACAAAAGTAAAGTGTAGACAAGAGAAAGAGGAATCAACGGTCAAGAAAGAAGAAATAGTCAGTGCTCAAGCTTCGACGGTATCAGCTACGATAATACAAGAAGTTGAGGTTCCTGAGGATATAAGAGATGAAGTTGTAAGAATCAAAGAATTGTTTGCACCATTAAAAGTTCCAGTCACATATACTGGCAGGCAACAAGTAGATGATTTAGAGACTGATTCAAACGAGTATGAATGGGGTCCTAACTATCTTTCAGACACATCCACTACAGAAACTCCAGAAGAATCTAGTGGTGTCATAGATGATACTCAAGAACTAATGCGCATAAAACTAGAGACAGAAATACAAGACATTAGACAAAAGAGGCAAGCAAATTATGAACAAGGATTGAAAGAAGGAACAATACCAGAAAGCTTCTCATCTATGTGTCCTTATCCTAAAATAGAACAAATCAGTTATAGCACTACACAGGAAGAGTTAGAAGCTACAGAACAAGAACCAGTTATCAGTCCAGAAGAAGTTGAATGGAGTAGATGACAAAAAATCATAGAAACAATGAGATCATGTCAACAGGTGTGTTAGATACAAATGACAAATGAACCACAACATGAAGGAACTTTTAGCATTAAAGATGTTAGTATTCATACCATACATATGCTTACTAAATCACCTAAAAGAGACTTGGAAACTTCATTCAATGACTCTGATGACTCTGATGATAGTCCTGTCCATGATGATATCCACTCAGCCTCAAATTCTGAATCATCTGATACAAACAATGAAAAGTTGCCTACTAGTCTTATTGTTGTTAAACCATGATATGACATCTAGTCTGGCATAGTAAACGACGTTACAAGTATGTCTATTGGATTAGATCAATTAAATATTAACGTGAACTTTAATAATCATGATCTGACTCTTCCTGGTCTCAAGACACTTATGCAAGGTATCATTCTGGAACTTGACTTTTCGATCCGCAGTTGTGATAATAATACCGTGAACGCTCTTGAACCTATCCAAAATTTGTCCTTAGTACATCCTGAATTGATTGACTGTACTTTACAAAATCAACCCATGGATATACCTACTTTTGCCAATGACTATACATTATCCTATTATCTCAATGCAGTTGAACCTATGAACTCTTCCACCAGTGAACAGAGTGAAAATATGACTGAAGAGGATATCAAGTATCTTAGTCGTAAAAACAAGAAAAATAAAAATAAAAGATCTGATGGTGAAAACCACATTGTGGTGGTGTCAGAATCTAAAAAAGAGAAAATAAAGGACGTACCTAAAGCTGAAAACCTCTTTGAGAAACCTGAAGGTGAGATACTTGGTATACTGCCCAGTTATTTTCAGGAGTGGTATACTGCCCAGTTATTTTCAGGAGCAGTCTTCCATATTGATCAAGCCAACTCAACCAGTGAATATTAGGAATCAAGAGACACCACAAATTATTCACATAGCTCAATCACTATCAGTAAAGGAATTGAAGGATTTCACTCAACTATTCTTAGAAAAGGAAATAAACTTTGCATGGACAAACTCTGATATGCCTGGCTTGGATCCTGATCTCATTATGTACCATCTCTCAATCATGCCAGGAGTAAAACTAGTTAAACAAAAACTCCGTAAGATGCACCCACATGTAGCACTATTGGTTAAAGCTGAACTAGAGAAACTGCTCAAAGATGGATTTATCAGAGCAATAGATTATGCTGAATGGATTTCCAACATAGTGCCTGTGTCAAAGGCAGATAAATCTATCAGAGTTTGTACAGATTTTAGAGATCTCAACAAAGCATGTCCAAAAGACGACTTTCCATTTTCAAATATTGATATGATAGTCGACATGACAGCTGGGTATGAGATGTACTCACTAATGGATGGATTTTCCGGCTACAATCAAATTAAAATCGCTCCTGGAGATCAAGAAAAGATAGCTTTCACCTATGCATAGGGAACCTTTTGCTGGAACGTCATGTCATTTGGGTTAAAGAACGCAGGGGTGACCTATCAAAGAGCAATTACAACTATCTTTCATGACATGATGCATAAGAATATGGAAGATTATGTTGAAGATACCTTAGTGAAGACTATGAAAAGATCAACGCATATTCAAGAGTTAGGTCCTATACTTGACAGAATGGAAAATTTCAAGCTCCAATTAAATCCAAAGAAGTGTGCATTCGGAGTGACATCTGGTAAACTACTTGGCTACATCATTTCAAAGAAGGGCATCGAGGTTGATCCTGAGAAGGTCCAAGCTATAATGGAAATGCTGCCTCCAAAGAACATCAGTCAAATGAGAAGTCTACAGGGATGTCTCCAATCCATTAGAAGATTCATTTCTCAGCTAGCAGACAAGGCTCAACCTTTTACAAAAGTATTGAGAAAATGAATAATATAAAACTGGGATCAGCAGTGTGAACAACATCTTCAACAGATAAAAGAGTACCTATCTAATCCACCGATATTGATGCCACCTATTCAAGGCAAGCCACTAATCTTATATATATCAGCAACTGATTCATCACTGGGGGCACTTCTAGTGCAACAAGATGACAACAAAAAGGAAAGAGTTGTTTATTACATCAGCAAGACAATGGTGTCTTATGAAATGAGCTATAGTATAATAGAAAAAGCATGCTTGGCATTAGTCTTTGCATCATAGAAACTGAGGCACTATATGCTAGCACATTCAGTCAAGTTGGTGGCCAAAATTGATCCACTCAAGTATCTTCTTAATAAAGCAACACTCACTGGAAGATTGGCAAAGTGGGTAATGATCCTTACAGAGTTTGACATTGAATATGTGGAACACAAAGCCATAAAAGGACAGGTAATTGTTGATCAACTTGTTGAAGCTCCACTTGAGAATACTCAACCACTACACATCGAGTTCCCAGATGAATCAATAATGCATCTTACTCAACAACCTTGGAAGATGTTCTTCGATGGGTCCTTTACTCAAAATGGTTCAGGTGCTAGCATACTATTCATTACTCCTCAGAAGTATTCAATTCCAAAGTCTTATAAGATTCTATTCCCTTGCACAAACAACATTGCAGAATATGAAGCTTTGGTGAATGGAATAAAACTAGCCATTCAAAGGAAGGTTGTTGAAGTACATATCTATGGAGATTCTTAGCTGGTTATCAATCAGATCAATGATACATATTAGACTCGAGATGAGAAATTGATGCCTTACAAGAGGATGGTAGACGATTTCAAGAAGTACTTTGCTTTTGTATCATTCCAACAGATTCCTAGTTTAGCAAATAGAGCAGTAGATGCTATGGCTACCTTGGCATCTATACCTGAGCTACAGGAGTCCAATTTTCACTTTGATTTCCTAGTGGAAGAGTTATATTACCCTGCTTATGATTCTCCTAAGACCCAAATAGTCTGTTCTATTATTGGACATGACTCATCCCGATACAGCCACATCTATTCCTATCTATGCGATCAAATTATCCTTGAAAACCTTACTTGTAATGAGAAAAGAAACCTAACTCGAAATGCTTCACGGTATGTTATTTTAGCTAACGATTTATTTAGATGAGGTTTGGATGGTACATTGCTTAGATGTCAAGAAATTGAAGAATCTAAACGTGCATTATCGGAAGTCCATGAAGGTATTTATGGATCTCATTCGAATGGCTTTACTTTAGCTTGGAAACTATTACGGACTGGCTACTACTGGCCAGATATGGAAAAAAACACCATTAAATTTGCTAAGACTTGTGAGAAATGTCAGCTTCATGGAAATCTCATACATGCCCCGACAAGGGACCTCATACCATCTATAACACACTGGCCTTTTCAGCAATGGGCCTTTGATCTCATTGGCTAGATATATCCAGCTTCATCCAACGGACATAAATTCATCATAACTACCACTGATTTTTTCACCAAGTGGGTAGAGGCAGTTCCGCTCACCAAAGCAACTGGTAAACAAGTCGCCTTATTCATACCTAAACTATATAATTTGCAGGTATGGGATACCTTCGTCCATCATGACTGATAATGGAGGACAATTCAAGAATAAAGATCTGGACGAGCTTTGTGAGAAATTCAAAATAAAGCAACACTAGTCATCAGCTTATTACCCTCAAGGTAATGGACAAGATGAGGTGTCTAACAAAAACCTACTGACTATCTTGCACAGAACAGTGAACAAGTCTGGGAAGGATTGGCATCTGCAGCTCAATCCTGCACTATGGGCTTACAAAACCAGTATCAGAACACCTACTGGGGCTACACCTTTCTCTTTGGTGTATGGGTCCGAAGCAATATTACCTATTGAAGTAGAAATACCATCTCTAAGAGTTTCATTGCAAGGTCTTGTTACTGATGAAGATCATAGAATATCTAGATTGCAAGAACTTGAATTGCTGGATGAGCGTCGGCAAGTGGCATTTGATCATCTCAAAGTGTATCAGAAGAGAATGTCCAGAGGGTATAACAAGAAGGTTCGACAAAGAGAATTTCCAATTGGTGACCTAGTTCTGAGAGAAAATCCAAAAATCAACAATTTCGCGACAATAAAGGGAAGTTTGAACCCAACTGGTTGGGTCCCTACATTGTTACTGCAGTACACGGCTCTAGTGCCTATCAACTCTCAAACTCGGAAGGAGAACAGCTCCGTGAACCTATTAACACCATCCACTTGAAGAAATTCTTCACTTAGCACTCTCTGCTCCAGCAAACTTGTATAGTTGGAAAAAGTCTTGAAAAAAATCCTAAAAATTAGAAAAAGTCCTGAAGAAATCAAAAAAAAAAAAAGAGAGAAAAGAAAAGAAAAAAATATAAAAAGAGAAAAATTGCCTTGGTGAAAACCTGGTAAACAGGCACCTTGGTAAAAAAAAATGAATCTCTGCCAAGTAGGTGAAAACCTGGCAAACAGGCGCCTCTTGTACTCAAGTGCCCCATCTATCAACGCAACATTGGCATTTCCCGCTTTCAAGCATCTTTTGCTTTCGCTTGTACATATTTTCAGTCACTTTTGTGACATCCTGGTTTGTTGGAACCCTCATGACTTGAAACTGATCAACGTCCTAGTCTTAGGTTACTCGACAGAGCACATTACATATCCTAAGCAATGTCAACCAAGTCATTATTCCATCAGTGAAACCTGGTCGTCCACTCTGAGTCAGTCACCTGTCTCCTGACTACTACAGAGTTTTTATCACTGAGTTCACAAGCAAAACAACATAATGGAAAACAATTACTAAACAGTTTGAGCTATGAATGAAAATTTTCTTTGTATGTTGTCTTTTATATTGATTTTCAATTATTGTCCCTCTGAGTAACTCAAGGAAGTCTATTGTGACTAAGAGAAACAAGGATTGGGGGCATAATATTTTCTTTGTTTTCTGCTTGTAGGAATGATCCCGATGATCTGGAAACATATAAATTAGCTGGGTGTCTGTGATAAGAGCCTTCACATTAAGGTGAAATCACCTCACATACCTCGACTCCACTTATTTGTATGCTACAGGGAGGTCAATATCATTTCTTTGTCTGTTTTGAGGGAATTTCTTTATGATGCAATCTGGATCCCTGCGAAACCTGTCCAAGGATATGAACGAAAAAAGGGTCATTGCGGACAAGATAATTAAAATTGCACATTGAAAAAGAAAGGAACTCTAACCTGCCTGTTGTGTTTGTTATGCTCAGTGATGAATCTTAAATATTTTAAATCCAGTGACTAGGTTTAGGTTGCATTTCACATATCATTTTGCATTTCATTTTGCATTTTTGTGAATCTAGAGTGATTTCGGTATGGTAATAATCTCTTTATCTTCTAAATGAGAGCTGAAAGCATCATCATTTCTTACGCTAAGTGGTTTATTTATCATTATTTCTCTGATCGAGTACTTGTGTTTTGAGATGTTTAGCTGCATACATAACATTTCATATAAGATTCATTCATTTCATTATTATTCATTTACATTGATCTTATTGCATAGAAAAACGAAAAAAAAATTGCATTACTCATTACTCATTTTCATTCATTTATTTGCATATAAAAAGAAACCAAAACATAGACATCCATATTCATTTGCATTACATACATTCATGCTGAAATAAATGCATACATATAGAATAAAGCATATAGAAACATATCATAGTCGATTGACACAAGTACAATGATGTCAAAGCGGATCTCGTATATATATAATGTCAAGTATAAGGGTACAAAATGATGTCCAATGACATATACAAACTCCCATAGGAGCAAGAATCATATCGGCTACAAAAAAATGGGTGTGTCTACAAAAAAATATCCCAGCTACAAAAAGAATCATCTAGCTGGCACCCTCTCCCTCATCGCCTGGTGGATGAGGAGGAGCCTGATGCCCGGGATCTTGGTGCAGTGCTCGTGCTCCCTCTGATCTAGCCATATACTGTGAATAGGGTTGCACCTATTGTGCAATAGGAACTGCGACACTATATGCTGCCACATAATATGTTGCCCTACTACTCTGGAGAAACACCTCCTATCGTAGAGACTCTATCTCTGCTCTCAACTCAGCTCTCAATGCTGTGATCTGGCGATCACACTCAGCCCTAACCTTGACTAGCTGTCAGTCTCGCTCCGCCAGCTGAGTCTGAGCCACTATCAACTGTGACTATAGCTCTACAAGACATACTCTCATCGACCATTCGGTGTCAGCCCCCTACTCTCTCGCAGGCTCCCCACCACCATGTCCACCGCCATCTCCACCTGTGGCTCTACCCTGCTCATCCCACCGCTACCGGACCCGCCTCAAAGCTGCTCACTCCTCCTCTGCACCACCCAACCTCACGCCAACTCTCCCAAGGAATCAAGCCTCACCCCTCTGTTGTCCAACATCAACTCGCACCCCGCTACTGCTAGCACCAGGATCACCACCAGTCCGTCGTGGAGCATCTAGTCTCTGGCCCTATCCCTGCCTATGGCCCTATCTTTGTGCATGTCCCTATGCTGATGCGAGGGAATCATCCTCCACATCCTCAATATGAGGAGCATGCTCTCCTAGATCTATAAACCGAGGGAATGGATGCTACTAAAAGTAATCCTTGTACTGGGGCAATACCCCCGCATCTGCTATATCATCCAGGTAACCCCACCTCAGGCGGTGTAAACCTGTCAGCTCCTGCATCGCTAAAGCATAGGATAGCCTAGGTGACCATCCTTGTCTCTCCTCATCGGTGTATCGAGCATACGTTGTATACTCCTGAGAGATCCCCTGAGGCCGGCCGTACTGCCTCATCACTCGTGAAACAACAAATCGCTCCACAACAGTCTATGATCTCCCAATCAGTGGGCATATAACAAAAAGGTCTCTTCGAACCGCCTGCCAGTCATCCCATGACTCCAACCCCCTGTACGGTCTCCATATGACAGCTATCAGATCATCGAGTTGTCGTTGCCAGAATTCTGTCTTGCCTAGATGGGCCTGCGTAATATATCCGGCATACCTGTAAATAATTAGTTGCCTTGGCTCTCTGCTATCATCCATAATCGACCGACAAATGGGAAGGTTCTCCCAAGCCCACACCTGTAAAATGTACACCCTTGCAGCCATGCTCTGCCCATCTCTGTAAACAATCTCATGCATCTCCCAATACATGTGGGCCAACAAACAAGAGCCCCAGCCAAGTCTCTGAGGGGTCTCTATCAACCTCTCCAGCATACAACCCCATCTGCTCTGGAAAACCTATTGCCCTCTGTCTGGCATCAAGAAGCAACCAATGAAACCTGCTAAGACACATGCCAGCGGATACTCCTCACTGTATCTGCTCATCAATATATCCCAACTCATGGAATGAGTCAAGATATCGGGATCCCTGAATATGTTCCTAAGAGCCTGTAGTCCAGGTAACAATGCAGTATCATAATCCACCTTATCCCCAGCAAAAAGGATATGAAGGATCCTGTACACATCCTTGGGAGTGATAGTCAACTCCCCAACTGGCAAATGAAAGGTATTATGCTCTGAGTGAAACCGCTCTACCAACGCTGTGAGCATCCCGTGGTTCACACGGATATCAAGTAACCTCATCAGGTGAGTCAAGCCACACATATCAACATGAGCCTGCCCAACCTCAAACAAATCACGAACTAAAGCCATAGTGGGAGGATATACACATCTGAAGAGCACAGGAGGTAAGCACACCTACAAAAACCCAAAAACGAGCATCAGAAAACATTCCACATGAGTCTACAAGAGAAGTTAAACATCACGCAAATCCAAATAAGTCAAATGCAAAAGCAAATTTTCATGTTTACACTTTAAAAAATTATCACTATTTTTCGAACGATAAAACACAGTCAAACAACATCTCGTACGAGTCAAGAATGGCTTTCGTACGAGAAAACAACCTCAAACGACAAACTTTTACACCTCGTATGACAAAATGGTCTTCTAACTGACCTGCCGTACGACACAAGGGTGAATCCCGTACGACAAATATAATGGCTTCAAATAACAAAATAAAATTTGCCAATTTTTCATACGAGACAGGATCCTGTCTCGCATAATAAACCGCGACACCCGACCCAAAACCCGTGAAAAACATGAAAAATGAACAAAAAAATTCAAAATTGGAAACATAAAGAGGCTAAAGATTGATCACTTACCGCTGGCTCATAGTTTCAGGGTTGATTGTGATGTCTCTGGCACTCAAATCGATGCTGACAAGTAGGGACCACCATTTTTCTTCGCAGAAGGCTTTTTGAATTTTCAAACTTGGAGGGTTAAAATGATTTGAAAATGACACTCTGGTCCTATATAGCCTAAAACCTAATTTTTCAACTTGCTCCGATGGTTATGAAAATTGTACCCTTAGCTAATTTGCCTACTCTGATTCCATTTTTGAGATCGATATTGAAATTTGAGATCATTTTGCTAGTCAATTTCACAATTTTGACCACTTAGCGCTCTTTTCATCAAATGCTCATTCTTTCTTCAAATTGCACTCAAATTTCAGTGCTGAATCTTAATTCAATTTCATTCTACACATCAACATTTCAATCAACTCTATGCTCAATTTCTCATCAATCAACGCCGAAATTTTCAAAAAAAAAATCCTCAGAATCAATTTGTGCTCAAATAACTTATTTTCGCCAAACAATTGCCTATAATCAAGTACCCTCATTATCTTTCGATTTCTCTCCCGAGGGGGCATACTCATGACCTTATGACTTCACATCTCTCAAGTCGAGAAAATTTTTCAAATCTTCATCAAAAGTCGAGCAAAATTTTTCAATTAAAGAAAAAAAACCTTATTGCTAAGGGGCATCTCAACTTCATCGCTTCACATCAAGTTGAGATCTCTCGATCATCTAAATCAAATCAATCGCTAGGGGCATATCAGTTTCATCGCTTCAAATCAAGCTGATATTTGTCTTTCATCTGAATTAATCTCTTAACATTAATCAGTTTCATCGCTTCAAATCAAACTGATTCTTTGTTTAAACTCAATCAAAAGTTTAAAGAGTTTCTTTGATCACACTAAATCTAAGCAGGTGTTCAGTATTCATTTCTTGATCAAGCTGAATGGTTCATTCTTCGCTCATCGTGTCTTGATCAATCAAGTTCAAGATCAATTTTTTTATCATCACTCACTGCATCTAAGATCAATCAAGTTCTAGATCAGTAAGATCTGCTTCTTGATCAATCAAGTTCAAGTCTGGTATCTTTGTTTTCTATCATTCCTTAGTTCAATCAAGTTCGGGATCAGTATCACTTTAATCAGACTTCATTCAGCTTTGTCACTTCGAGTTAAGCTAAACACCTTGCTTTTCATCTAGTTCGTGATCAATCAAGTTCAGAACTAGCATCTCCTAGACATCACACATTCTTTGAACCAACGCACTGCTCACACATTAATTCAAAGAGGGGCAAATGTAATACCCTAAAATTGGTCATCTAAACCATGGGCCCCTAATCTCGACAACATCACCAAGGTCCTAACCAAAGGCAACTAAATCAATCTTGAGCACATTATTAATTCTTTAATCATCAAATATCACATGGCAAATCAACTACTCAATATTAATTAAATATTTATTTAATTAATCAAATCATTTCTAAGAATATCATTTTGATCAATTATCCCATTTTAATTTATTAAATATCCTTGCATATTTAATTAATTAATAAATTTGCCATTCAATCATGCAAAAAGGATTAATTTATTACAAAAAGATGAATTAATTTATTACAAAAAGTTGAATTGAAAATTAAACAAAAAAAGAATTGAATTGAGAGAGAAATCAAACTTGAGATATTATTTCTTTTTTTAAATTTAGAACTTGAAATCAAAAAAGCAATTTAATTGAATTATTGAATTATTCTCTAAAATTGGAACTCAAAGCTTTTCAGAAAAAGAAGTTCAGTTGCATTGAAAAGACCTTTTTCTTGAATAAATCAAATATATGCATGGAATTATCTATTTTTATCCTATATGCATGGAATTAATTTATTATTATTTTCCAATGCAACTTGGACTTCTAATTTGAATGCATTTCAATTAAACTATAATTGGAATCTATCTCAAGGTTAACTGAATCTGATTTCTCAATTATTTCAATTAATCCTAAATTGAGTTTTTTCTCTTGTGATTCTCTATAAATTCAGTCTTCAACTCTTATTCCAATTCACCCCAGAGATTTTTGAGAACACGCTTGGAGATTATTATCACTCTAATTTCGCTTTGGAGTCATTAAAGATTATTGTGCTTTTAGATTATTTGCATCCATTGTTGCTTGAATTGATTATTATTGCTTGAATTATTCATCCATCTTGCATCCATATAGCTTAATATTATATAAATTAAATCCTTCGTCTTGGTGTAGTCTAGTCACTGGTATTGCTTATAAAAATCTGAGAGCAATCTTATACTCGCATCTTTTAGAAGGCAATTAGTCGCTTTGCTATGGTTTATTAATTATCGATTATTGATTACTAACCATGCATATAATGACTTAATTGAAGTGTTGTGCTTGTAGCTACAGGTTCACTTTTTCACACACACAAATATCACTGCTAATAATTCCTTCTCAATGGATGAGTAGTTGAGCTCATATCCGACTAAGGTCCTATTGATGTAATAAATAGCTTGCTCTTTCCCTTCATGATCCAATTGTGCTAACAAAGCTCCTAATGATACATCAGTGGCTAATATATACAATAATAATGTCTTGTCTTCAATCGGTGATATTAGGACCAGTGTGTTCATTAGATATACCTTTATTGCATGAAAAGCTTCTTCACAGGTGTCATTCCATTTGAATGGAACATTTTTGTGCAAGAGATGCATGATACTATGACATCTATCAGCTAGTTAAGATATGAACCTTCTAATGGACTGAAGTCTCCCTTGAAGTGATCTTAATTGACTAATAGTTTTGGGTGATTCCATTTCCATGATTGCTTTAACTTTGTCTGGATCTACTTCAATTCCTCATGCTGAAATAAGAAGTCTATCAGATGTGACACCAAATGCACATTTCTTTGGATTCAGCCTTAGTTTGTATTTCTCTAAGCGGTCAAAGATATTTGCTAGGATTTCCAGATGTGCTTCTCTAGTATTTGACTTAGCCAATTTATCATCAACATAATCTTCCATAAAGGTATGCATCATATCGTGAAAAATTATTGTCATTGCTCTTTATTAGGTAGCTCATGTGTTCTTGAGTCCGAAAGGTGTTACATTCCAACAAAAAGTACCCCGTGAGCATCTGAAGACCGTCTTCACTTGATCTTGTGGTGCTTTTTGAATTTGATTGTAGCCTGAGAAACCATCCATAAGAGAGAACATTTTGTGTCCAACTATCAAATCCACAATGATATCTATATTTGGTAAAGAAAAATCATCTTTAGGACACGCCTTATTAAGATCTTTGAAATTTGTGCATACCCTGATACTTTTGTCTAGCTTAGAAACATGAACTATATTGGATACCCATTCTAGATATGTTGCTGGTCTAATAAATCCTACGTCTAGAAATTTCTTCAATTATGCTTTGACCAATATAGCTATATGAGGATGCATCTTTCTTAGCTTTTGCTTTATTGGTTTTACTCTGGGAGAAACATTCAAATGATGCATGATGAGATCTAGATCTAATCCTGGCATATCTACATATGACCATACAAAATTGATTTATCTTTCTTTGAAGAATGCCATATAGTCATGCTTCTCTTGTTCTGATAATGATGCTACTGGATAAAAAATCTTTGGCTGATCTGGTGTTCCAAAGTTGACTGATTCGGTTGGTTCAATCAGTATTGAAGATCTTTCTTGGAAATACTCAGGTAAGGCATCAAATCTCCCATCCTCTGGCATGCTAAGGAGGTTTTCACCATCAGATACATCATTTTTTTAAATTTTTTCTTGATCTAATGTTGTCATTAACTGGTTTTCAACATTAGACTTGATATTCATTTTTTTCTTTTCACTTTTGTGACTGAGAGATTCGACACCCCCTTGAGTAGAAGATGCATTACCAAATTCACTAGTGGAATTTTTTGTAGGTTCAACTGCATTGAGGTATAAGTAAATGGCATGATCATCAGGGAAGGTTTCTATCTCAATGGGTCCTTTATTGTCCCAAGCAATAAGTTCAAGATATACTAATGGCAAGGGATCATTGGATTGTTGCATGTCAAGAGATTTAAGAGTCATGCTTGCGATATCTAAATCTTCAATGACTATTTCTAAGTCTAAGATGTAATTTTCCTCAAAATGACCTTCAGCAAGTAGTTCTTGGTCATTCTCACTAGAGTCAACATTGATATATTGCAGTTCCCATTCGAGTGTTCTATACCCTAACATTTGTGCTACATACGAGTGGACTATATCAATGTCTACATCTTTTATATAGCATGACTCTTCAACAAAATCTTTAGATTGGTAAGAATCCCATTCCTAGTCATTGGAATCTATTTCACTCGAAGCTTGTAATCTGAAAATTTGCTCATAAACGTTATTAGTAGATTCTTCTCTCTTTTTAGCAGGTTCCTTAGCTTCTTCCTGCTACCTGCGAGTCGCTTCCTCTTATTGTTTATGGATGGATTCCTCTTATTGTTTATGCCCAACTTCTTCTCTTTGAATGTGGTGTAGGAGCACCCTTCCAAGCTCTTCCTCCTTCTTTATTTTTTTGGTATTATGCTTCTTTTGAAGCCATTGTACATGTAATAAGGGCCAAGAGCTCATTTCTTCACTAGGTCCTAGTTTTAGGTCCTTAGTGTTTTTGTTGTGATTTCTTGTGCAGGAGAGGTTGAGTGTGCCTTGGATGTGTGTTAGGCCTTATTGGCATGTTGATGTCCTTAGGATAGCCCAAAATAGGCCTAGGAGTCATGAAAAGCAACAATGGCAAAGTTGCTCAAAAGATGCAAAAGTTGCATGACAACTTTTAAAAGTTGTCAAGCAACTTTTCCACCCAAAAGGTAAAGGACCCTTGTTGAGCATGGAGAGCCCTAATTTTGGCACACTGACCGAGGAAAAGGAGGTATAAGTAATTTCAAACTCTAATTGGATGGGTTGGATGTCAGACATTGTACGGCCCAAGCCAATTGGATTGACTGTGACTGTTTTGTTGGTTACCAATTAGTTTGAATGAAGCTACCAAGCAAGTTAATGGATCGAATTGCATGCAAAACTATGTGGAATGTCTTATATGGAGTAAATACTTACATTGTGAGCAATTAGATTAGGTTTTTTATTTGCACGTTGAGTGTGTTTGTGAATACTTTGTAAACTATCTATTCTCTATCCAGTTTTGGACTGGTTTGTGCAAATGAAGTCATAACTCCATTCCCCATTGTGGAATCACCATGAAACCATGGGGAATGGAAGTGAAGACCCTGTACTATAGTTCCATGCAAGAAGGGCACTTGAAAATGCAGGGAGGTCATACAAAGACCCACTCCTACGCAAGACTGGATAGTGCCCGGCTAGGAGAGGTCAAGTTGCAGAGGTCTTGGAGAGAAAGGTTGGTCTGAGGAGAGTGCACCCTTTGGAGGAGGTGTAAAGGTGTGTGAAGTACCACTGGTTTGAAGGAGGAGCCTCCACCAATCCAAGCAAGGTGGCTAGAACACAAAACTTCCACTGTGACCCAGGCAGACCATTAAACCCTCACAAAACCCTTAAAAACCCCAAAATTCGCCCCAGGCACTGTACAGCCACTTGGAGGCCCAAAACCAAAGAAATCCTTGAGCCCTTGCCAAATGAATGGCAATCCATTTTGGGAGTTTGGGTATTTTGTGCATCGTTTGTGAGAGGAATCCCTGAAGGACCAGTTAGGAGGCCTAATTGGTCCTAATCCTTGTAGCCCTATTTTGTAGGCAAAACACAAAATAGTGAAACCGGTAAGGGGTTGAAGGCTTGAAACCTCTTGGGGGCACATGAATGGGTGGAAAGACCATGAATTAGACCTGATATAACCTTGCTAAGACCTTGGAAGGTGTGGAACAAGCCTAGCCCTTATTAGCCATAGTAAGGGGTTTTGAGTCTCATGAGCAAGTGAGACCTTAGGAGAAGCATTGCAACTCATTGGTGGGTGGAATTGGGCAAGGTCAGGGGATTCCTCAAGTAAAGGAAGTCCTAGAGACCCTAGGGTGTGTAGAGAACACTAGATGATCCAAGGAAAGGATCCAAGAGCATAGACTAGGCTAGTCTATCCCAAACCCCATCCCATCAGATTGGTATCAGAGCAAGTTAAAGATTTGTTGGACTGTGTATGTCTTTATATATTAGTGAATCAGTAGGGGAGAGCAGAATTGTCACTAATGCAGAGCTAGCTAGAGAGGTAGAAGAGAAGAAGGAGAAGAATAGACTCCCTGAAGAAGCTATGAGCAAGATAAGGGATAAGTTGCAAGAAGTGGGGGATCAGAGGACATAAGGACCTTGGGGTGAAGACACCAAGGATAAAGGCAAGAAAACCATTGACATAGATGACATTATACCTGAACCAGATCCCTTGTTTAATGAAGAACCATTTGTGAAGGCTATTAAGGCTTTGAACACCAAAGCTTTTGAAGGATTGCCACATTTCAGTGGAAGGATGGACATTGACACTATCATGGAATGGATTGAGGACATGGAAAACCACTTTGAGTGTGAGGGAGTGACAGAGGCTCAAAAGGTTAAGGTTGCCAAATCAAGATTAAGGGGAGCATCTTTAACATGGTGGAAGTACCTGCAAGAAGAGAGAGTTAGTATGGGGAAGCTACCTATTGCAAATTGGAAGGCCATGGTGAGTAAGATCAAGGAGAACTACTTACCAGAGGATTATGAAGTCCAACTTCCTAAGAAGAGACAGGGTTTGAAGAAAAAAGACCTTGATGTGACCTCCTACACTGAAGAATTTCAAAAACTTTGTCTTAGATCCAAAGTCCAAGAAGATGAATCTATTAAGGTGGCTAGGTATCTAAGCGGCCTAAAGTGGAACATTCAAGAGGAGATAATTTATGGACTCCTACTACTGTCCAAAATTGTCATCAACTTGCTGCCAAGGTAGAAGAGAGGAACAAAAGGAAAGGAGACTCCAATAACAGGGGTAGAGGCAGAGGTAGAGACCAAATGAACCACCGAGGTGGTTACCAAAGCAAGTCAAATGAGCAGAGGAACCAAGGAGAAGCCAAGTTGACTGAACATGGTAGTGAAACCAATCTTAGAGGAGGCCATTCTAGAGGAAGAGGTGCACAAGGTGGTCCAATTAGGGGTAGAGTTACCGGCAAAGGTAACTCCTACTTTGCAACTATGAAGTGTTACAATTGTGGTCAATTGGGACACTCAGCATATAGATGCCCTAACAAGCCTACCTCATCAAACAGTGGGAAGAGGGTTACTTATGCTCATGAAGACTCTTCAAGCAGCAAGACACCAGATGTGGACCAGATTGAATCAGAAATTGGTGAGAATCTAATGTTTAATAGGATTTTGATCAGACAGTCGGTTAAGGAGGAACCCAAACATAGGAGAGCATTGTTTAGGGTGAGATGCAAAGTTCTTGGTAAGGTGTGCAAGGTGATAGTTGATTCAGGCTCAACTGACAATATCATCTTAGAAGAGGCAGTTAGGAAGTTGAAACTCACAAGAATACCCCACACTAGCCCTTACAAGGTGACTTGGTTGAACAAAGGACAGAGTGTGCTAGTCAATGAACAGACTTGGGTAGAGTTTTCTATTGGAGGATATAAGGATAAGATCCTTTGTGATGTGTTACCTATGGATGCTTGTCACTTATTTCTAGGAAGACCCTGGCAATTTGATAGGAAGGTGATCTATGATGGAGAGGAGAACTCCATATCATTCAAGAAGGATAGCAAGACCTTCAAGATTCAGTCTTTGACAGAGGATGAAGAGGGAACTTCAAAAACACCTAGTGTCTTATTAGCTACTGGTAAAGAGTTCTTAAGCTTGCTACATGAGGAGGAGATAGTCAAGTGTGCCATCTTTGTGAAACCAAAGGAGGAAGAAGACAAGTTGCAGGCAGAAGTACCCAAGGAGGTGAAGCAAATGTTGCAAGAGTATAAAGACATAGTGAGTAATGGAACACCTGCAACACTCCCACCTAGAAGGTCTATAAGCCATCAAATAGACTTTGTTCCTGGTGCATCCCTACCTAACAAAGTTGCATATAATCTCACACCTGATTAGAACAAGGAGGTAGCAAGGCAAGTGCAGGAGTTATTGGAACAAGGACTGATCAAGAAGAGCATCAGCCCATGTGCAGTCCCGGTAGTGCTAGCATCAAAGAAGGGAGGTAAGTGGAGACTTTGCACTGACTCAAGAGCAATCAATAGGATCACCATAAGGTATATGTTTCCTATTCCTATAATAGAGGATTTGATGGACTATTTAGGAGGTGCTATGTATTTCACCAAATTGGACCTTAAAAGTGGTTATCACTAGATTAGAATCAAGGAGGGTGATGAGTGGAAGACTGCTTTCAAGACCACACAAGGATTGTATGAATGGCTTGTGATGCCATTTGGACTCACCAATGCCCCAAGCACCTTCATGAGGTTGATGAATGAGGTGTTAAAAGACTTCACAGGCAGATTTGTGGTGGTGTACCTAGATGACATTCTCATCTATAGTAGAACCAAAGAGGAGCACCTTGAGCATTTGAGGCTAGTCTTAGAGAGGTTGCATGAGCAGAAGTTATCCATCAACCTAGAGAAGTGTGACTTCTTGAAGCAAGAGTTGGTTTACTTAGGATTTGTGGTGTCTAAGGGAACCTTGAAAATGGATCCAAGAAAAGTGAAGGCAATCTTGAATTGGCCTGCACCTAAAACAGGGACTGAAGTTAGGAGTTTCCATGGATTAGCCCAATTCTATAGGAAGTTTGTGAGGAACTTTAGTGGTATATGTGCACCATTCCTTGACACCATTAAGGGAGGCCTTAAAACTAAGTTTAAATGGACTAAGCAAGCTGGCAAAGCATTTCAATTGTTGAAGCAAGAAGTAGCCACAAAACCTATCCTTCTCCTACCTACATTTGATAAGCTATTCACTTTGGAGTGTGATGCAAGTGGAATTGCAGTAGGTGGTGTATTGAGTCAAGAGGGAAGACCTGTCACATTTTTCAATGAGAAGTTTAATGAATCAAAGAAGAAGTACTCGGCCTATGACCTAGAGTTGTATGCATTAGTGCAGTCTCTTAAAAAATGGAGGCACTACCTACTTCCAAAGGAATTTGTGGTGTTCATAGACAACCAGGCATTGAGTTACATTAACACTCAAGAGAAGTTGAGCAATAGACATCTGAAATGGATGGAATACCTCCAATCTTTCACCTTCACCATCAAGCATAAGAAGGGGCAACTTAACAAGGTGGCAGATGCATTAAGCAAGAAGTTTTTGACAGTTCAAGAACTACAGCTACAGACCATAGGAATAGAAGGTTTCAAGGACCTCTATGAAGGACATGAAGACTTCTCATCAACTTACAAGGTTTGCAAGGAGCTCGAGAACCATTTCCATGGTGAGTATGCATATTACACTCTCCAAAATGGTCTTTTGTTCAAAGGTAATCAGTTGTGTGTACCAAGAGGATCCATTAGGGAGAACCTCGTCCAAAAAAAACATAATGGTAGTTTAAGTGGACACTTTGGAGTCAACAAAACCTTGGATTTAGTATAGAGGTACTACTATTGGCCAAAGTTGCCAAGGGATGTGAAAAGGTATGTAGAGCAGTGTGGTGTATGCCAAAGAGCAAAAGGGGGATCAAGCAATGCTGGTCTCTATCAACCATTGTCGGTCCCTAATAGGCCTTGGGAATGTATAAGCATGTTCTTTGTAGTAGGACTTCCCAAGACAAAGACAGGTATGGACAACATCTATGTGGTAGTAGATAGATTTTCCAAGATGAGCCATTTCATTCCACGTAAGACTACACATGATGCTAGCTATGTTGCACATCTCTTCTTCAAAGAGATTGTTAGGATTCATGGACTCCCTTTAAGCATTGTTTCAGATAGGGACAACAAGTTCATGGGCCATTTTTGGCAAACATTATGGAGGAGACTTGGAACTAATCTCTCATTTAGCTCAGCTTACCATCCACAAACAGATGGTCAAACTGAAGTCATCAATAGGGTGTTGGGCAATTTGTTGAGGTGTTTAACTAAGGAGTATGGGAAGACATGGGATCTAGTCATACCACAAGCAGAGTATGCATATAATGACAGTGTGAATAGGACCACTGGTAGAAGTCCTTTTGAGGTTGTCTATGGTAGACATCCAAGAGGAGTATGTGAGTTGAGAGACCTTGGTACCTTGGAAATGAAGAGTGGGCAAGCAAAGGACTTCACTCAAACCATCAAGGAAGTCCAAGAGTAGGTTAAGAAGGCCATCCTTGAATCCACTCAAAAACTAAAAGCCAAAGTGGATAAGAAAAGGAGAGAAGTTCAGTTCAAGGTGGGTGACTATGTGATGGTCCATTTGAGCAAAGCTAGGATGCAAAGTGGTAAGCCTACCAAACTGCAAATGAAGAGGGTAGGACCTTGTGAAATTTTGGCAAAATATGGTGACAATGACTATAAGGTTGATCTTCCTTCAGACTTAGCCATCTCACTAGTCTTTAATGTTGTTGATCTGATCATGTACAAGGGTGAGGTAGCAGGGCATATTGAGAACCAAGCCAAGGTACTACAAGACTTGGATGTGAATACCTTACCTCAAGTGAAGAAACCTATGGCAGAGGAGATCTTGGAGTCAAGAGTGAAGAAGTCTACCAGACACCAGGTCTACATGGAGCACTTACTGAAATGGGTAGGTCAACCAGTATCTAAAGCTACTTGGGTGGAGGAGAGTAAGTTCAAGAAGCTTGGCATAGACCCGGCTCTCATCTCTTCTCGTATTTCTTAGTTGTGTGCAGAGGGGGAGTATGGTGTAGGAGAACCCTTCCAAGCTCTTCCTCCTTCTTTATTTTTTTGGTGTTATGCTTCTTTTGAAGCCATTGTACATGTACTAAGGGCCAAGAGCTCATTTGTTCTTCACTAGGTCCTAGTTTTAGGTCCTTAGTGTTTTTGTTGTGATTTCTTATGTAGGAGAGGTTGAGTGTGTCTTGGATGTGTGTTAGGCCTTATTGGCATGTTGATGTCCTTAGGATAGCCCAAAATAGGCCTAGGAGTCATGAAAAGCAACAATGGCAAAGTTGCTCAAAAGATGCAAAAGTTGCATGACAACTTTTAAAAGTTGTCAAGCAACTTTTCCACCCAAAAGGTAAAGGACCCTTGTTGAGCATGGAGAGCCCTAATTTTGGCACACTGACCGAGGCAAAGGAGGTATAAGTAATTTCAAACTCTAATTGGATGGGTTGGATGTCAGACATTGTACGGCCCAAGCCAATTGGATTGACTGTGACTGTTTTGTTGGTTACCAGTTAGTTTGAATGAAGCTACCAAGCAAGTTAATGGATTGAATTACATGCAAAACTGTGTGGAATGTCTTCTATGGAGTAAATAATTACATTGTGAGCAATTATATTAGGTTTTTTATTTGCAGGTTGAGTGTGTTTGTGAATACTTTGTAAACTGTCTATTCTCTGTCCAGTTTTGGACTGGTTTGTGCAAATGAAGTCATAACTCCATTCCCCATTGTGGAATCACCATGAAACCATGGGGAATGGAAGTGAAGACCCTGTACTATATTTCCATGCAAGCAGGGCCCTTGAAAATTTAGGGATTCCATACAAAGACCCACTCCTAGGTGAGAGTGGATAGTGCCTGGCTAGGAGAGGTCAAGTTGCAGAGGTCTTGGAGAGCAAGGTTGGTCTGAGGAGAGTGCACCCTTTGGAGGAGGTGTAAAGGAGTGTGTGAAGTACCATTGGTGTGAAGGAGGAGCCTCCATCAATCCAGACAAGGTGGCTAGAACACAAAACTTCCACTGTGACCCAGGCAAACCATTAAACCCTCACAAAAACCCTTAAAAACCCCAAAATTTGCCCTAGGCACTGTACGGCCACTTGGAGGCCCAAAAATAAACAATTCCTTGAGCCCTTTCCAAATGAAGGGTAGTCCATTTTGGGAGTTTGGGTAGTTTGTGCATCGTTTGTGAGAGGAAGCCCTAAAGGACCGGTTAGGAGGCCTAATTGGTCCTAATCCTTGTAGCCCTATTTTGTAGGCAAAACACAAAATAGTGAAACTGGTAAGGGGTTGAAGGCTTGAAACCTCTTGGGGGCACATGAATGGGTGGAAAGACCATGAATTAGACCTGATATAACCTTGCTAAGACCTTGGAAGGTGTGGAACAAGCCTAGCCCTTATTAGCCATAGTAAGGGGTTTTGAGTCTCATGAGAAAGTGAGACCTTAGGAGAAGCATTTCAACTCATTGGTGGGTGGAATTGGGCAAGGTCAGGGGATTCCTCAAGAAAAGGAAGTCCTAGAGACCCTAGGGTGTGTAGAGAACACCAGGTGATCCAAGGAAAGGATCCAAGAGCATAGACTAGGCTAGTCTATCCCAAACCCCATCCCATCAGAATGGCATGTTCGTGTTGTTATTGTTCATATTCTTTCTCTTGTTGACTATGAGATGGTGCTTCTTGTTGTGAATCTAAGGTGTTCTGCCCATAACCTAATCCTGATTTATCCTTAGAAAGTTGTGAAGGAGGTTGTATTGGCTCTAAAATACCTTCTTTTCTTTTGCCTACAAGACCACTGCCACCGTATGACATATTTCTCATGATATCATATCCTTTTCCATATTTCTCTACTGGGATACTGATATTATTGTACTGATATTATTGAATTCTAGTTGGGATTTTGAATCATCTTTGTATAACCAATGCAAAACATCCTTGTCATCAGTCTCTTCAGCTAAGGTACCAGCTTTGACAAATGATCCATCTAGGATTTTACTTGGTTCTGAGACAAGTTGTGGTTTTGAATTTTATGGCTTTCCATATGATCTTGGAGACAATGGTAGGTCTAGTAGTGAATATTCCCCTAGCCCTTTTTCTTTCATTTGCATCTTTTTTCTCAAAGCTCGATAAGATTGAAGCAAACGCCTTTTCCTTAGGTGGTGTATTAGATGAGGATGCTTCTCTATTATGCAGAACAATGATCTCTTGAACTAGTTTCAGGTTACTACAATATTGAAATGGATTTGGATATGTTGGAATGGTGATCTCTTGTCCATCATATGGAAATTTGAGGCACTCATGGTAAGTTGAAGGGATAGCTTGCATATCATGGATCCAGGGTCTACCTAGAAGTATGTTATAAGACAAATTAATTTTCAACACTTGACATACTATATCCTTTTGTGTAGGTCCAACTCTGATTGGCAATACTACAACCCCTTTGGAAGGATGCTCTTCTTCGTCATATGCTTTTATTGTTATCTTTTTGCAAGGATCAACTGCATCTTCAGAATATCCTAATGCACGAACAAGACTTAATGAACAAATATTTAGACCAACTCCTCCATCTATTAGGACACGTTTTACGTGGGTTTTGTGAGTTAATACTTTGATATACAAAGGAGCATTATGCGGATGTTGGGACATGTCATCATCTTCTGTAAAGGATAAGCAATGAGGTGCTATAAGATGTCCCACCATGGTTTGAAATTGATCAATACCCTATTCTTTGGGGACCATGGTATCTACTAGAGCCTTTTCTAGGATCTCTTTATGCGTGCATGATATTTTTAGAAGTTCCAATATTGATATTTGTGCAGGGGTCTTCTGTAATTGATCCATTGTGTTGTATTGCCTAGAAGTGGAGGGTGTGTTGGTTGTAGGTCCCAGTAAAGTGACCTTAGCTTTACTCTGTGTAATAGTGTGTGCATGTTCTGGTTGGGATCTTTCTTTGACTACAATGACATTGACCATATTATCATAAGTGTGAGAATAACTCACTTTCTCCTTTCCCTTGCTATCTCTAGTTGTTGATGTCTCGCCCTTCTCCTAGTTCAGTAGTGGAGTTTCAAATGTTATGTGTGATTCATTTGTTGTGTGCCCATCTACCGTTATTACCTCGTTATCTATCAAATCTTGAATGACATGCTTTGATTGTTGATAATCTTTAGTCTGATATCCTTTACTCCAATGATATTTGCAAAAATGATTGTCATTCCACCAAGAAGTTTTCACCTTTGGTTCAAAATCCCTCACTTCTGGTAATGTAATTAATTTGTTTGCAAGAAGTGTTTTTAATGCTGATTCAAGTGGTTCACCAATAGGTGTAAATTTCCTACGAAAGTTGGTGAAGAGTAACCTTGGTTTATTATTATTTTGATTGGTTGTCGAGGTGTGACTTGACAAGTTGAATATGGGTTGTTTGGGTTTCACGATGTTAGCATCCATTATCTCATTGTTCACAATGTTTCTATTTCTATTCCAAAATTTGATTTTATCAGCATTATTGTGAGTATTGTTGGAAGAATTATTCCCTTCTCTATGAAGCTTTAATAATCCTTTATTGATCAATGCTTCTTCAATTTTGATACCATTCTCAACCATTTTATTAAAACTTGGAGGACATTGCATCTTAAGTGCACAATTCTTTTCGTCGTTCAAGCTATCAATAAAAAACAATCATCTTTTCACTATCAGGAATAGGATGAGAATATCGTGCAAACAAACTTCTCCACCTTTGTAAGAATGTCATAAAAGGTTCCCCATTCTTTTTCTTTGTGTTACATAGGTCAAGCATAGTAATCTCATGTTGAATGTTATATGAATATTGGCAAACAAATTTATCGGCCAATTCTAAAAATGTTCTTATACCAGGTGGTAACTTGGAAAACCACTCCATTGCTTGGCCACTTAAACTCTTGGTGAATAATCTCATAAAATAGGTGTCCACATGTGTGAACTCCGTACTCATTGTGTAAAATTCCATAATGTGATCTCGAGGGTCAGTCTTACCATTGTATTTATCATACTTAGGGGTTTCGTAATTAGGAGGAAATGGTATCATATTTAGATTTTTGTCAAATGGATAAGGACATATCTCTTGCAACGAATATCTTCTTGTGGTTCCCCCTTGCAAGTCTTGCACTTGTATTTGAAGTGCTTGAATATGTTGAGTAAGAGCTAAAACGAGATTGTCAACATTATTCCTTCCTTCACCATCTTGGTTATTTTGAATTCTTTCGTTGTGATAGTTATTCTGAATTCATTCATTATGAGTCTCATTTTGAGTTTGTTCATTGCGAGTATCACTTTGAATTCATTCATCGTGAGTATCACTTTGAGTTCGTTCATTGCGAGTATCACTTTGAGTTTGTTTATTATGAGTATCACTTTGAATTTGTTCATTGTGAGTATCACTTTGAGTCCGTTCATTGTGAGTGTCACTTGTCTCCACACTTCATTTTATATTAGTGATATCAAAATTGCTTGGTAGATTGGCCCCTTGACATGCTAACATGAGAAAATATCTTTCCTTATCTTCTTCAATGATTCTTTCTAAGAATCTACCAAATTTTGGATCTTGTTGTGCTCTGATTATTTCTTCTGTTATTTCATAATCATCACCATTGTTGTGAGTATTGGTGGATCCAAATTGATGATAGAAAGGATTCTCTTCATCCATTGTAAATTTTTGCACTTGTTTAGATGTTTTTTAAGTCTCCTCTGATTTCTGGTCAAAAATGGCATACAAGTGATCTTATTGTTTCCAAAAGTTTTACTCTTCCAAAATGCTCCTCAATAAGTGATCAATTCTTGAGGTAAATCAGACAAGTTAATGTGACCACCTTGATTTATACTTTGTTATAAAGCATATCTTTGTTGCATAGCACGTGTTCTCAATGGTTCTTTGTCAAATTCGTTTCTTCTACCACACAAATAAGTTTGATAATGATGTAGAAATATGTGATGTTTCAACAAGATTTTGTGATTTATGTAGAGAAGTTTTCTCCTTTTTAAGATTGTGTTTTGACTAAGTTTCTTCTTTTTCAATCGATATGCAATGGTCATCAAGTATCTAAAAATTTACAAGTTTTTTATCTTAGTTTTGAGTGCAAAGTTTTGTTATGATATGACCAAGTCAAATAGGAAGGATGTATCCTATTTAGAGAACTAGGTCAATCTAATCTAGTGTGTTGGGATAACAGATGAACAACTGAGAGGGGGGGGGGTTGAATCAGTTGTTAACAGATTATAAATTTTAATCCATAATACAACCTTAAATAAATCAAGTACCGGTAAAGCACATACAGATGCCGATAGGAACATATATCGGTAAACAATACAACTTAATAATCAACTAGATAATCAATGCAAAGCAGCCATACCACATAACACCATGATTTGTATGTGGAAAACCCAGAAAGGGAAAAACCACAATGGGAAGCCTACCCACAGTCAGATGATACTTCTACAGAAAGTATGTGTTACAATGAGGGGCCTACACTTGTAGGAAGGCACACAACCTAGAGTGTACTACTCATCACAAAAGAGTCTCGCTGACTATAGAGAGGCTACAACCATCTCAAAATAAATGGACAACAATCCAATAGAGTGAACTGCCAGAAATAGCATCTACCATGCCCGATTACAATCTCGGTTAAGCTCAATGTCAGAGGACTAAATCCTTTTCTAAATCCAATTTGATCACCAATGATTGACCAACTCCTATGCCTCAATGATATTACAATATTCGCACATTACATTCCTTGATGATGACCTTTCCAATACCACGATACATTACAAAGAGTTTCTACCTCTTATTTATACAAACCCTAAGGCCTAAACTGATTAGGTCAACCACCTAAAACATATTGTAATAAGATCATTACATAATTCCTTATTACAATGATATGCCATGTCGGCTTAAGACCAAAACAATAATAACAAATTCATAAATCATCTTGAAACATCCCAGTAATGTGTAGAGTACACGTTAGAATGATACCGGTCCATAACCTAGATAGGTATTGGACCTATTTTGGGTCCATTGCTCCAAAGCAATGTATTCAAGCAGTTGAAGCACAATCAAAGAACATCTTTAGCATCTTGAAACCCATCTAGAAGCTGCACCAACACCAATTATGCATCCTATCACGATTCATCAATGAAAGCTCTATCGGTAAAGTCTTAAACCAGTGTCGGTAAGGGTTTACTGGAGTGTATGATAGCATTTGATTTCCAAACCAATACCAAATGACCAAAACATGCTCATGGAGCATATAACACATGAAGTCAAACATACTTCATTGATCCAAACATGCTGGAAGTGTCCAACAGATAGTCTCTTCTGTCAGTAACACTAGATCTTCTATCGGTAACCAAAACTTGTCTATTGGTAACCAACCATAATAGCTAGTGTTGACATCAATGACAAAACATCAATGTAACCCATAATCAATTCATCAATAATGCCAACAATCTCCACGTTTGGCATTGATGGCAACACTAGATGTGAAAAACATCCAAGTACCAAGAAGTGCCAAACAGGTCTCCCCCTGTGGAAGACAACCAACAATCTCCTGAGTATTAATAGCTATCCCCCTGTGAATGATATATTTGTAAGGTTCTGAATGATTTTTTTTCACATTACTATCACTCCCCCTTTGACATCAATGCCAGAAATATGACAAAAATATCAAAGCAATAATGTAAACCTTTGAATCTCAAAGCTGACTACTCCCCCTGAGTAGTAGCACCACTTATCAGTGCCAGAATGAATAATGTCTCTAATAATGCATGTTGGACTGATGACAAACTTCATCCATCTGGTCTCTACCGGAGGGGAAAAAACCCCTAACCTATCTCTCAAATACTCAAATGATTCCTTAAATAGTGGTTTAGTGAATATATCTACAATTTGTTCTTTAGTGTTCACTTAGAAATCCTCCACAACATTGAATTCCCATAACAATCTCATTTAATCTTTCCATAAACACGGCAATTCTTTCATTATCTTCCATTTTCAAGTTTTCATATCTTACCCGGTAACCATCAAGTTTAGCAATTTTGATAGTAGGATCACCTTCATTCAAAGCTTGCAATTTGTCCCTCATAACCTTAGCCGATGATTTATCAGTTAATCCCATGATCTGTTGATCAGTAAGTGCACACAAGAGGGCTTCTCTAGCTTTACAATCATTTTCAATATTATTATCCAAGTTTGCAGGAGCAAGATTGCCAGATGTTGCATCATAAGGTGTGTGTCCTTTCTCAGTGATCTCCCAAATATCCTTGCCAAGACATCTAAGATGAGTCTCCATTCGAATTTTCCATATCCCATAATTTTTTCCATCAAGCTTAGGGATTTCTCATCTGAAAATAGTTGCCAGTGAATTAGAAGTGTTAGTTGCCATAGGATCTACCTCAAGCGGTTAAGCTTCTGCAAAATAGGACCAAGGCTCTAATACCAATTGTTAGGATAACCGGTGAACAAATGAGAGGGTGGGGGGTTAATCAGTTGTCAACAAAATATAACTTTTAATCCACAATACAACTTTAAACAAATCAAGTAGCGATAAAGCACATACAGATGTCGGTAGGAACAGATACCGGTAAACAATACAACTTAACAATCAACCAGATAATCAATGCAAAGCAACCATACCACATAACACCATGATTGGTATGTGGAAAACCCGGAAAGGGAAAAGCCATGGTGGGAAGCCTACCCACAGTCAGATGATACTTCTGTAGAAAGTATGTGTTACAATGAGGGGCCCGCACTTGCAGGAAGGCACACTACCTAGAGCATACTACTCATTACAAAAGAGTCTCACTGACTACATAGAGGCTACAACCATCTCAAAATAAATAGACAACAATCCAATAGGTTGAACTGCCAGAAATAGCATCTACCATGCCTGATTACATTCTCGGTTAAGCTCAGTTCCAGAGGACTAAATCCTCTTCTGAATCCAATTCGATCACCAATGATCAACCAACTCCTATGCCTAAATGATATTACAATATTCGCACATTACATTCCTTGACCATGACCTTTCCAATACCATGATACATTACAAAGAGTTTCTACCTCTTATTTATACAAACCCTAAGGCCTAAACCGATTAGGTCGGCCATCTAAAAGATATTACAATAAGATCATTACATAATTCCTTATTACAATGATATGCCATGTCATCTTAAGACCAAAACAATAATAACAAATCCATAAATCATCTTGAAACATCCCGATAACGTGTAGAATACACGTTACCATGATACCGGTCCATAACCTAGATAGGTATCGGACCTATTCTAGGTCCATCATGCCAAAGAAATGTCTTCAAGAAGTTGAAGCACAATCAAAGAACATCTTTAGCATCCTGAAATCCATCTAGAAGCTGCACCAACACCAATTATGCATCCTGTCACGATTCCTCAATGAAAGCTTTGTCGGTAAAGCCTTAAACCAGTGTCGGTAAGGGTTTACTAGAGTTTATGATAGCATCTGGTTACCAAACCAATACCAACTGACCAAAACATGCTCATAGAGCATATAACACATGAAATCAAACATACTTCACTAATCCAAACATGTTCGAAGTTTCCAACAGATAATCTCTTCTGTCGATAACACTAGATCCTCTACCAGTAACCAAAACCTATCTGTCGATAACCAACCATAACAACTAGTGTTGACATCAATGACAAAACATCAATGTAATGTATAATCAATTCATCAATAATGCCAAAATAGTGTTGTAGTTTCGTGATGAAGGTGTTGCCATTATAACAGACAAGAAGAAGGTTGGCATTCCAATTACAATGAGAGATTGTTGGCATTTCAATAAGGATATTGAGAAAGTTGTTGATGACTATGGATATAACCGATTAAGGATGATTACTATCTTAATATTATTCTTTTGTCATTGATGTCAAGAAATTGATTTTCTAATTCAGTATGATGTTGCCATATCTTAAGAAGTATGATTTGATGAGTATAAAGATGTCATTAAAAGACAAAGAAAGAATATGATGAATAAAGGGATAAGTTATTCAATGGGCAACTATTACCGAGTTAGACAATGATGAGATCATGGTGTTTAGATTGTTTTGATATCCTACATATGCTATTGTTTGAAAGGTTAATACTATACTATGTTACCGAATAAAGAACCTAATCGGTAAACCCTAAGGTTATCGCTATCATTTAATGAAGGTAGAATGTCTACCGAGTGAAGTTTAGTATTTACTGAGTTACAACCGAGCTATAACAAAATGCATTAAATGTTTACATTTGATATTTAATGAAGGAAGCTGATGAGCTAGAGTGGATTAAATGATTGGTAAGCCGTGTATGAAGATTGTTAAAGAATCTATGGTAAAGAAAGATCGGCAGGAAGATCTATAGCTTAGATTGAACCGCAATACCCTAACACAAGTTCCAAGGTGAAAATGCAAGTTCCAAGGCAGGGTAAAACATTTTCAAATCGAAGGATACATTGTACCTAGACAAGATTGAAGATCTGATGAATATGATTGATCATGGGAAATGTGATCAAGCAGATTAAGCGGTTGGAAGATTGTTTATAAATAGGAAACTATTGATAAATAATGTATGCGGGCAAGTGTATGCACAGGGATGCTACATAGTGATTACCGAGTTAACAGAAGCTTGAAGACCTATTTTGATAATAGAGTATAGAGCCCAGAAGAGGGACAAGATAAGTCCTATGAATTGATTGTATTGAGCAAATAAGAATCTGCTTCAACATTTTTAGATGTGAAGTTGCAGACATATTTTTATTACTGTTATTTTGAGAAGTAGCAGAAAATCTCTTGACTAAGTGGACTTAACAGTCTTATTTGTAAAATCCTCTAGCAAGGTGACATTCTTATTGAGTGTTTCAAATCCTTTAACAAGGTCACTTCTAACAAGGTGAAGATCCTAACAGATCTGAGGGAAATCCCTAAACCGGGTCACATCTAGTAATATGTTTGTAATCTTTAATAGGATTTTCTTTTAACCGAGCATACTCTAGAAGAGTATATTTCTTAGTGGGTCTGAAATCCCACAGTGGTTTTTCCCTATTTGGGTTTCCACGTTAAATCTGGTGTTATATGTTTGTGATCTTATCTATTTATGGGTCTGCATGCATTATTGTTTTTCTGATAAGGTTACCGAGGTTGAATCTGTTGTTTTTATTGAAGATTAAGTTTGAATGATTCACCCCCCCCTCTCATATTGTTAGCTTGGTATCTATACTAATCATATTTAGTATCAAAACTATCAATTGGTATCAGAGCTTTGGACTCCGGAAGAAAATTTTAAAGGCACTTGAGTTAAAGATCCAAAAGATGTATAAGAGGGATGCACCGAAGCTGAATAAGTCAAGTTTCTCTACATGGCAGAAAAGGATGAAGCTGCATCTATCTAGAATTGGAGAATATGTTGTGTCTATTATCTGGAGAATGATTTCATCACACCGAGCACCTATCCATTGACAATGGAAGAGATAAAGGCAAAGCAAGAACATATTCAAGCAATGATTGAAATAACATCTACATTGATTGACTCGGAGTTTAATGATCTAGAAGGATGTACTGATGCAAAGGCAATGTGGACTAAGCTCATATCTGTGTATGGTGGAGATGAACATGTTCAAAGAGCAAAAGTGGATAGTCTAAGAGGACAACTTGAATCTATGACGATGAATGAAGGTGAGAACATAACCTAGTATAGTACAAGACTAAAGGAGATTGTAAATCAAATCAAAGGAGTGGGAGGAACTATTGAAGAAAAGGATGTAACAAGTAAGATGCTGAGAACCCTTCTACCTGCCTATGCAATCCGAGTCTCTACAATCAATGAATTGAGGTCTGTACCCAATATGCCAATTTCTTTAGATGCTACTATTGGTAAGCTACATGCATTTGAGTTAAGTAACTTTGATAACAGTGGGTCATCAGTAAATAAAGTTGAATCTGCATTCAGTTCTTTTCATATTGATGAAACTGATGATTACAATGATAGAAAGTATAAGTACTCTGAAGGGAATCACAGTGGAGCAAGTGAAAGCTTTCGCAAAAACATGGAGGAGGTACACAAACTGTATGAGGAAATCAGAAAGCAAGAAGAGTTTGAAGCACTATTAGCCAGAAGGCTACCGAGAGGAAAAGGTAAGTATAAAGGAAAGCTACCTTTAAAATGTTTCAATTGTGATAAGATAGGACATATGGCTTCTAACTGTCCTGACAAAGAATCTAGTGAAAAGAGAAATTACCGAGATGACAGACAGAAAGATAATCATTACAGAGGACATCGAGACTTCAGGAGAAGAGATAAAAAGACATGCCTAATAGCTGATGAGGAATCTAATGATGATAAATCAAATGAAATTGATACAGAGGAAGTTGTTTATGTGGCTATCAAAGATGGAACAGATGAAGAAAGGTATGAAGAAAAAGCCCTAATATCTCATATAAATACTAATGATTCTTGGATCATAGATAGTGGTTGCTCACATCACATGACAGGTGATAAACACAAGTTTATTAAATTAGATGATTATGATGGAGGCTATGTAAGATTTGGTAATGATGCACCATGTCCGGTAAGAGGTAAAGGATCCATAACACTTCTTGACAATGCTAAATGTAACGATGTTTATTGGGTTGAAGGTTTGAAATACAATTTTTTGAGTGTAGCACAACTAAACAACCCAGGTTACCGAATAGAGTTTGAAAAAAGGAATTGTCAAAGTTCATGACAAGCATGGAAAGTTAGTTGCTACCGGGACACAAAAAAGAGGTAATACATTTCATCTTGACTCAACTCGGAATAAATGTCTATATGCAAGGATAGATGATACCTAGTTATGGCATAAAAGGTTTTGTAATGTTAATTTTGATAATCTGATCAAAATAAGTAAGAAGCACCGAGTAAGAGGTCTACCGAGTCTTGAAAAACCTAAGAATGCTATGTGTCGAAGATGCCAAATGGGTAAGATGACAAGATCAAGCTTTACAAGTAAGTCCTACACTTCTAAGGGAATTTTAGATCTTGTGCATACTGATCTTTGTGGTCCTATGAAAGTTCAAAGTTATTATGGTGATAAATATTTCATATTATTTGTGGATGATTACTCAAGGATGATGTCAGTAATGTTTTTAAAAGAAAAATCAGAAGCTTTTCAAATGTTTAAATGGTACAAGACTAGAGTTGAAAATGAAACAGGAAGACAACTGAAATGTCTCAGACCAGATAGAGGAGGAGAGTTTACTTCTGATGAGTTCAACTTATTTTGCAATGATCATGGTATAAAAAGACAAGTCTCTGCACCGAGAACTCCACAGCAGAATGGGATAGCTAAGAGAAGGAATAGATCTATTGTGGATTGTGCCAGAACCTTGATGATTGAAAAGAAAGTTCCACAAACATTTTGGAGAGAAGCAATAAGCACAGTAGTTTACACCTTGAACCGAGTACAACTGAAGAAAGGAACTTTGAAGACACCCTATGAAATCTGGTATGACAAGAAACCTAATGTAAGTTATTTTAAAATCTTTGGGAGTAGATGCTATGTTCACAAAGATGATAGAAATGGTAAGTTTGATTAGAAAAGTGAAGAAGGAACATTTCTAGGTTATTCTTCTAGAAGCAAAGCATTTAAATGTCTGATCAAATCATCTAACAAAATAGTAGAAAGTGCAAATGTGAAAATTGATGAATTTATAGAAAGAAATGATGAAGGAAACTCCAAAGAACCAAAAGATTATGAAGGATTTGTCTATGTTCAACCGAGAAGTCCTACCGAGAAGACTGCTGAAGAAAATGAAGAAAATATCCAGTTACCGAGTGATGAAGAAGATCATACAGAGCCTACCGAGCCTATATTAGCCAAGTATGTCAGAAGGAATCATGCACCAAGTTAGATTATAGGAGATAAGAATGATCCAGTGATGACAAGGAACAAACTGAGATAGAACACATGTTTAATATCTGAATTTGAACCGAGAATAGTGAAAGAGGCATTTAACAGTGAAGATTGGATAAATTCTATGACAGAAGAGATTGATCAAATCAAGAAGAATGACACATGGACACTGGTCCCAAGACCGAAGGACAAAAATGTAATTGGTACAAAGTGGATCTTCAGAAACAAGCTAAATGAAAAAGGTGAGGTCATTCGGAATAAAGCAAGACTAGTTTGCAAAGGTTATGCCCAAGAAGAAGGAATTGATTATGGTGAGACTTTTGCACTTGTGCCAAGACTTGAAGGAGTAAGAACATTGTTGGCATATGCTGCTTGCAAGAATTTCAAGGTATATCAAATGGATGTCAAATCTGCATTTCTAAATGGTATATTAGAAGAAGAAGTTTTCATTGAACAACCTGAAGGATTTGTTGAAGGAGAAAATAATGATCAGGTATGTAAATTGAACAAAGCTTTATATGGTCTGAAACAATCACCTAGAGCATGGTATGAGAGATTGCACTCATATTTGATCAAAATTGGTTTTATAAGAACATGTGAAAATAGCAATATGTACATGAAGAATGATGAAAATGGAATACTGATCTCAGCCATATTTGTTGATGATATTATCTTTAGTGGAAATGACTCTCGATGCAAGAACTTTGGAAATGAAATGAGTAAAGAATTTGAGATGTCATTAATCGATGAGATAAAATATTTTATAGGTCTGCAGATACTGCAAATGAAAGATGAGATTTTCATTACCCAATCCAAGTACATAAAGGAAATCTTGAAGAAATTTGGAATGGAGGATTCAAAACCAGTAAGTACTCCTATGACTACCAATTGTAAACTATCAAAGAGTGATGAATCTACATCTGTTGATGAGACACTTTACCAATCTATGATTGGAAAGTTGCAATATGTTGTTCACAGCAGGCCAGATATAGCACATGCAGTAGGTATTGTTGCAAGATTTTCTGCAGATCCTAAGGAAACACACATGACGGCAATCAAAAGAATTTTCAGATACTTAAAAGGCACTGAAGATTATGACTTAGTATATCGGAAAGGAAATGTTTTTGATTTAAAAGTTTATGCTGATGCTGATTGGGTAGGCATCATTGATGACAGGAAAAGCACAAGTGGAGGAGCTTTCTTTTTAAGAGAAAGACGAGTGAGTTGGCTTAGCAAGAAACAAGGATGTGTTTCTCAGTCAACAGCAGAAGCTAAATATGTTACTGCAGCACTGAATTACACCAATATAGCATGGATCAAACAACTGTTGGAAGGTATAAATGAGCAAGTTACCGAGCCAGTAACTATATTATGTGATAACACTAGTGCCATTAACATTTCAAAGAATCCTGTTATGCACTCTAAGACAAAGAACATCTCTATCAAATATCATTATCTTAGAGAAGAAGTTCAAGAGAAGAAAGTGGTTTTGGAGTATGTTAGCACAAAGGAACAAATTGTAGACATCTTCACCAAGCCACTACCAAAGGACACTTTTGAGTATCTCAGAAGTCAGTTAGGGGTCCTACCCCTATCTTCCATTCACTGACCGAGTTCGGTGAAAGCATCAATTCGATGACTCTACAGAATATCTTTTAGGAGTTGATGTTGATTTACACACTTTAGGAGGTTTTCTAAAGGTGTGCAGGAAACAATAAACAGGGAACAAGAATCGAAGACAAAATGCTCTGACCGAGACTGAATTGATACATAATAGCATGGAATTCACTTCTCAGAGGAAGAAATTATGTTTTTAGTTCTTTTCATTTTTTGGCATTGTTGTCAAAGGGGGAGAAGACTAATGTATGGGGGAGAAGTCTACTGATCAAAGGAGAAGACTACATTTCAGAACCAGGGAGAAGACTAATGACAAAGGGAGACCATTTCAGAATTTCACAGCAATCTAAATCTGAATCAATAAAGTCAAATCAATTGGTTTTGCCATCAATGCCAAAGGGGGAGATTGTTGGCATTATAACAAACAAGAAGAAGGTTGGCATTTCAGTTACAATGAGAGATTGTTGGCATTTCAATAAGGATATTGAGAAGGTTGTTGATGACTATGGATATAACTGATTAAGGATGATTACTGTCTTAATATTATTATTTTGTCATTGATGTCAAGAAATTGATTTTCTAATTCAGTATGATGTTGCCATATCTTAAGAAGTATGATTTGATGAGTATAAAGATGTTGGTAAAAGACACAGAAAGAATATGATGAATAAGGGGATAAGTTATTCAATGGGCAACTATTACTGAGTTAGACAATGATGAGATCATGGTGTTTAGATTGTTTTGATATCCTACATATGCTATTGTTTGAAAGGTTAATACTATACTATGTTACCGAATAAAGAACCTAGTCGGTAAACCCTAAGGAACCTAGTCGGTAAACCCTAAGGTTATCGCTATCGGTTAATGAAGGCAGAATGTCTACCGAGTGAAGTTTAGTATTTACTGAGTTACAACCGAGCTATAACAGAATGCATTCAATGTTTACATGTGATATTTAATGAAGGAAGCTGATGAGATGGAGCGGATTAAATGATTGGTAAGCCGTGTATGAAGATTGTTAAAGAATCTATGGTAAAGAAAGATCGACAGGAAGATCTATAGCTTAGATTGAACCGCAATACCATAACACAAGTTCCAAGGTGAAAATGCAAGTTCCAAGGCAGGGTAAAACATTTTCAAATTGAAGGATACATTGAACCTGGATAAGTTTGAAGATCTGATGGCTATGATTGATCATGGGAAATGTGATCAAGGAGATTAAGCGGTTGGAAGATTGTTTATAAATAGGAAACTGTTGATAAATAATGTATGCGGGCAAGTGTATGCACAGGGATGCTACATAGTGATTACCGAGCACAGAAGCTTGAAGACCTATTTTGATAATAGAGTATAGAGCCCAGCAGAGGGACAAGATAAGTCCTATGAATTGATTGTATTGAGAAAATAAGAATCTGCTTCAACATTTTTAGATGTGAAGTTGCAGACATATTTTTATTACTATTATTTTGAGAAGTAGCAGAAAATCTCTTAACCGAGTGGACTTAACAGTCTTATTTGTAAAATCCTCTAGCAAGGTGACATTCTTATTGAGTGTTTCAAATCCTTTAACAAGGTCACTTCTAACAAGGTGAAGATCCTAACAGATCTGAGGGAAATCCCTTAACCGGGTCACATCTAGTAATGTGTTTGTAATCTTTAACAGGATTTTCTTTTAACTGAGCATACTCTAGAAGAGTATATTTCTTAGTGGGTCTGAAATCCCACAGTAGTTTTTCCCTATTTGGGTTTCCACGTTAAATCTGGTGTTATATGTTTGTGATCTTATCTATTTATGGGTCTGCATGCATTACTGTTTTTTTGATAAGGTTACCGAGGTTGAATCTGTTGTTTTTATTGAAGATTAAGTTTGAATGATTCACCCTCCCCCTCTCATATTGTTAGCTTGGCATCTGTACTAATCATATTTAGTATCAGAACTATCAGAAGGATGATAGATCCTAATAAGAAACTATGCCTGAAAGATCAGATTATCAAAGATGTTCGGTTATGCACTTGAGAGATTTGGATCTTAAACTTGTTTGAGATGAATACTTGAGAGACCTAGTACGTTTAGTCTTAAATTTGACTTAACCAAAGGAAATTCTTGGAGTTTTTGACCAATAGATGTTCTAAAATATGATGCTATGTTATCAACCGAAAGAGTTGCTTCTTAGACCTAAAGAGCTATTTCTCAAACTGAAAGAGCTATTAGGTTGACCAAAAGAGCTATTTTACTGACCAAGAGAGTTGTTTCTCAGACTAAAAGAGCTATTATGTTGACCGAGAGAGTTGTTTTGCAAATGAAAAGAGCTACTATTTTAACCAAGAATGCTACTTCTCAAACCAGGAAAGCTATTTCTCACACCGCAAGAGCTAATGTTTTTACCAGAAATGATACTTCTCATACCAATAGAGCTATTTCTCGTACCAAAAGAGATAATGTTTATACCAGAAATGCTACTTCTCAGTATACGAGAGTTATTTCTCAGACTAAAAGAGATAATGTTTATACCAAAAATGCTATTGCTTACCCTGAGAGAGCTAGCTCCTGAATTGTTTTTAAGACTAACCAAATTAACTCCTAAACTGAGAGAGCCATTGTTCTTACCAGAAACATTATTTCTCAAACAAGAAGAGCTATTTCACAAACTAGGAGAGCTATTTCTCATACTAGGAGAGTTGTTTCCAAGACAAATAGTACTACTTCCTAAACGGAAAATATTGTTTCTCAAACAGATAGTGATGTTTTCTAACTTGAGAACGCTAATATTTTGACCAATAAAGTTGTTCCTTGGACAAAAAGAGATATTTTGCTGACCTAGAGAGTTGTTTCTTAGACTAAAAGAGATATTCTGCAAATTAGGAACTCTAAAGTTTGTAACAGTGATGCTCAGACTCATAAATTGGTTGTTTTGACTTAGAGATTTAATGTGTAGACTCAAACAACCAATGCTTAGAGCTAACAGGTAAAAACATGAAGAGTTAATGTTGGCACGTGATAAAGATGATATTCACACCAAGAGAGATAAAGTTCAAACTGAAAGAGTCGATGTTTGGACCAAAAGAGCTAAAGTTTGAACCAGAAACTCCAGTGTTTGGACTGAAAAACTCTGATGTTTGGACCAGGAACTCTACTGTTTAAACCAATAACTCTAATGTTTGAACCAAAAACGCTATTGTTTGGACCAAGAACTCTAATGTTTGAACCAATATGCTATTTTTTAGATCGAGAACTCTACTCCGTGAACCGAGAACTCTACTCTGTGAACCGAGAGCGCTATTGTTTGAACTAAGAGAGCTAATGTTTGAACCGAAAGAGCTAATCTGCTATGAACTATGTTATTTTGACATTTTGATGTTTGAGTTTGAATTTTTGTGTTATCAATGGATGATATGTGTCTAATTTATCGTCTGAAAATATAGATGACAAAGTTTCAAACAGTTGTCTTGTTTGTCCCTAGGATCTAAACATCAAGTGTATGTTCCAAAGGCTCACAAAAGCCCAAATTTCCATGGGTTTTGCACAAAGAAGACACTTCAAGTAGATTTATCCTAAGGAATCGATGACAATGCAATAACTCAGCCCACAGCTAGGAATCTCCGTGACGCAAGTGTAAACACCCTAAATGGGGATGTCTACTTTTTCCATTGTCGAGAGGTGTTTGATAGGGGTCTGTGGGACTATAAGGATGACCCAACCACCCTCTCCCCAAAAGGATACGAGTAGCCTATGCAAAGTCAAGGATTTCTGCCTCTCCTCCAAGGAGCCAAATGGTGAGTGTCTTGGGGGGGAAACCTTCTATCCCCTTGCACTAAAATTATCATACCAAGACTAAAAGGGGTGGCTTATAACTAACAAGGAACTAGTAAGGGCATTCATTCAGCATGTCGGGGTATAAACTCAATTAAGAGGTCTCCTAGCCTTGAGAACGAAGGTTTTATATACCCAAAGGTATGGAAGAGATCTATTTCCAACACTGTTGTTGATTCAAATTTAATGAGGAGAGTTTAATTAAATAAACAAATTAATTAAATTCATTTATTTAATTAGGAAATAGAAGAAATTGATTTTGGTGGGATGAATTAAGAAAATAAACTATATAAATAAATTATTTAATTAATTTATATAGTATAAGAATAAAGGTCATTAATTAAATGTTTTCGTATTTAAATAATTCGATTTTCCAGACCGATTTTTAGTGTATACGTGTCTAAGACATTTATAGTGTATTTTCCTATGTTTGTAAATTGGTATTTTGGTTTTTCCTCTGCTACATTACATGATATGGTTATGTAGTTTTAGAGTTAAATTTTGTAAGGTGTGTAGCGTCCTAAAATTGTGACACTTGCAATTTCGACTGCATTTCGGTCTTCACGATGGCGACGCAACACGCAACCTGAATGGAGACCCCAAAACTTGCTCGCGACACTGAAAACTGCATTTTTCAAGCACCCTGGCCTGAACCTCCTTGCACCCTGCTGTCCCGGGAGGTGGGACCAGAGCGCCCAGCACCCTGGTCCCTGGGTCCTATTTTGGGCCCGGTCTCCTTTGGACTTCGAGTCTTTTTGTTTGCAAATTGGAAATTAAACTTTCCTGGTCGGCTTAAGGTCGGGAAAATCAGTCTATCAGCCCTAATTGACAAGTATATAAACTACATTTTCCTCTTTCATTCGATATGATGGAAAAGGCGTGGAAATTATACTCAAGCATTCAAGCATTCAAGCATTCCTTCAAGCAATTGATCATTTCAAGTCTCCATTCAAGGCTAAGTGTTGCATTCAAGACAAGGATTCAACCATTGAAGAGGAGATCACTTACTACATGCTACATGCAACATACTACATACAACAACATACAACATCTATACCTTCGCACATAAGGATACAAACATCCTTAGAACAAGGTATTAGTACTTGTTTTACAGTCATTTACATTTACAGCTCTTGCTCATTTCTTGGTTAATTCCAAAACCGGGGTTTGACCTAAAGGCAAACCCCTAATCCCTAACCCCCCAATCGTCTTCACTTTTCTGTGTGTAGGTTGCAGGTACGCGGCTGAAATTGAAGATCTGGAATCCTCGTGCAGAGACGAACAGATCCCCCTTCGTTTCGCGGATTTTTCGGAGGACCGTGGCGCCGGGCGCCATCGTCCCGACAACTTTTGCTCAAATTTGCAGGACAGCGCCGTATCGACATTTTACTGCTAATTCCAGGTCCGCAGCTTCATACTATATTCCTATCTCAGTTTATAAGCGAATCTTTGTCACTTTCTATGTATTCTTAGCTTAATTCTTCTATGCACATTCTTTACAAAAGAGGGTAGCCTTGCTTTCTTAACCCTTGAAACACATTTAGCATCCAATCTTGCATTGCGTGGGATTGGATCTTGTGGGTTTCAACCCCTCTTTTGAATGTAAAGTCTCTCCCCTAAGTGAAAACCATCGAATCCTAGCGAACCTCCCTTCTCTCTCCTCGGAGTTGGAAGAGGGGAGAACAACTAGGGTTCGATCGCGATTTTCCGCTTTACATTTTGGTGAACCCGACGTGAACATCCTTTCTGATTTTTCATGCTTAGATCTGAAAAAATTGATTACATTTCCATGTTTGATCTTTTGCAAAATTTTAGAGGTGATTGCATAAAAACCCTAAAATTTCTTTTTAGTAATTAAACTTGTGAAATACTTAGTTGTTAATGTTTGTTTCAGATCTGCCCTTCTATTACAAATTATCAATTCATATCTGTGCTTTAATTTTGAAAATTAAGTGGTTAAGTGTCAAAACCCTAATTTTTGAAACCCTCTTAATTCAACCTTTGTCCGACAATTTGACCAATCAAAACATCTCCAAATCAGCTGTAACTTTGGATTCTGCAATAAAATCACAATATCCTTCATCCCTGAAAATTTGGAAAAAAGTTGCGAGGACCGTGTTGCACTCCGAGCGCCATCGTCCCCGACATTTTTTCCAAAATTTCGGGAGCGAGATCTTGCTGTATTTTCCTGCTAAAATCCAGAATTTTGGCTGATTTTGTCAATTATAACACTTTCAAAATTACAGTCAAAGTTGGTCTTGCGATTGCTTGGTCTAAGGCTTCTAATCATTCAAAAATTGTTGAAATTGAAATTTTGTGTCAAAATTGTGTTCTTACTGTCCTAAATCTGAAAATTGTGTTTGCATTCATTCGAAATTTCAGTGCTTTATTCAAATTCTTGCATTTTGTGACTTTTGAAATTAAGTGCTTAATTACAACAACTTTGATTTCCGCTTTCAAAATTGAATTTTGCGTGAAATTGAGTCAATTTTCAAATTTCAAAATTTGCATTGCTCTTGACATTCCCTCTAAAATCATAAAATTCAAAATTTCAGTTTCCCTCTCTTTTTCAAAATTCAAAATTTTGCATTTTTCGACAATCTTGATAGGGTTCAATTTTGAGATTGCAACTTTAATTTGGCCTATCTACAGATTGTAAAATCACTCAATTTTTTCAGATTAGCTTTAAAATCATCATACCTTTCATCCCTGCAAATTTCGAAAAAAGTTGCAGGGACCGTGTTGCACTCCGGGCGCCACGGTCCCGGACATTTTTTCCGAAATTTCGGGAGACTGTTGTGATTGCATTTAACAGCTTAAATCCAGAAGATTGGCTGATTTTTACTGAAAATTGCTACCTCTAAATTCAAAATCTTCTCTCTCTTTCTAGTGCATGATTTTTACAACAATAAGCCCTACTTACACTATTCCCGTTAGACGAAGCCGTAGAATTAAGTCTTTCCAAGGTTTAATTACTGAGGAAATGGAACCTAATTTGAATAGCCTTTTTAACGAGGACATGGGTAATTCCTCTAATCCTCCTAATGATGAAGAAGCTCTCCATGAGGTTTCTGTAGAACAACTTTCGAAATTGGATAACCAATTTGATGATTTTCGACAATGGATGTCTCAAGAATACCCTGATAGTCAAGCTCTTCCTTTAATTGAGGGTCTAAAACGTATGCTTCAAAGTGATAAGAATGGAATTGATATTTTGCGTGGTATTGCACACATTGTGGATTCGAATGTGATGCCTATGAAAAGTTGTGCCGAAACCTTAGGTTATACACAACCTCCTACTCAAGACAATCATTCTATTCCTTTGATGACTTCTATTGCTAGTATACCTACCTTTACATCAAACATAATGACTACTTCAACACAAGACATTCCTCCTGTGATTACCAGTCATGGGGGCAATCCTCCTTCTTCAATTAACCCTCTTCCTTCATTCAATCCAACTTCTTCATTCATTCCTCCAATGAGTGTTCCTATTACATCTCCACAAATGAACATGACGCAAGGGGGCAATTCGTTTAACCATTCCATCCCTCCTTGTAGTGTTCCTCCTGTCCAATCATCTCCTATGACTAATTATCATAGAGTCCCACCACCTTACTCTTTACCTTCTTTCAATAACATAACACCTCCATCTCAATCTAACACATCCAATATGAATTCTTCGACTGAAGCGACCATTAACAATCTTGCACAAACTGTCTCTTCTTTACAGCAACAAATTGCCTCTATGAATCAATCTAAGTTTAGTGTGCCCACATTTGATGTTGTGAGCCCACTTTCTCTTGACATTGTTCGAGCTATCCCTCCTAAACATGTTGAAATCCCGCATTTGGAGCTTTATAATGGTAAAGGAGATCCTCTAACACATGTTAAGACTTTTCAAACAATTTGTACTGATTTTGCTTATGACCAAAGGTTGCTTGCAAAACTGTTTACTAGAACATTAAGAGACAAAGCCCTACAATGGTATTGCTCGTTGCCTTCCTATTCTATTACTTCTTTTGAACAACTTGCAAATGCTTTCATTCAAAAATTTCAAAACAATATAAGTCCTAAAGTTACTTTGATTGATTTAATGTATTGTAAACAAGGTGTTAAAGAAAAAGTGACTGATTTCATTGGTAGATATAAGCATTTGTATGCTCAAATTTCTTTTCCAGTGCCTGACAATGATATTCAAAGAATCTTTATTTCTAATTTACAAAAAGATATTCGAGACAAACTTCTGTTTTCTGAGTTTACTTCTTTCCAACAGTTGTGTGCCACCCTTCACAATTATCAACTGACTGTGAGTCAAATGGAACAATCACATCCTATGGCTCCGAGTGATAAGGGTGATAGCAGTCAACAACCATTTGGGAAGTTTAAACCGAACAGAGATTCCATCAAATTCAATGAAAACATCATCAACAACAATGTGAATGCAGCATCAGGTGTGCCTCCTATTTCTAAATTTTTCAAGAAAGAAAGAAAGTATACTCCTTTGAATGAATCATTGCATAGTATTATGAATAAGTTATTGGAACAAAATGTGCTTACTCTTCCTCCTATAAGACAAATTGATCCTGCAAAGATTACTTCACCTTATTTTGATAACAAAGCTTTTTGTCAATTTCATCGTCAGCCTGGGCATGATACTAAAAAATGTTTTTCTTTAAAGGGTAAAATTCAAGATTTGATTGATAATAATACTATTTCTGTTTCTGGATTGAATGATAAAGGCAACACATCTGTAGCTCCTCCTAATCAAAATCTTCAGATTTTCACTGATCCATTACCTTCTCATACCTCTAATGCAATTGAGGCTAATGATTCCTCTCTTTCATCTGATGGTCTTGTGTCTATGACCCCGAATGTGATTAACTTTGTAGAGCAGCAAGAAATCCCTGAAGAACCTTCCATCACATTTGATTCCAATGAAACCATTAGGGCACCTGATGGTCCTTTATACATAGTTGCAAAAGTCAAGAATATGCCTTGCCGTGGAGTGCTTATTGATCCTTCGTGCATGGTTAATGTTATTACTGAAGAATTTCTTTTTACTTTGCAATTGAATCAAGTGATCTATGACAAAACAGATGTGATTGTGAAACTATTTGATGCATTTTCTTCTCCCGCAATTGGTTCTATTACATTGCCTATTGAGGTCCATAACAAATCCCTTGATGTGAACTTTGCTATTATTCCTTCATCTGAACAATTTCGTGTGAAGCTTGGCTATCCTTGGCTATCTTCCATGAAAGCTATTGCTTCTCCTATTCATAAGTGTTTGAAATTTCCCCATAATGGTGAAATTGTTACTGTCAATCATAGTCTCTTTAAACCAGCTGAAAGAACTTCTAGTGTTCCTATTGATTACTTTTGGCCTAAAAAATTCCAATCTCTTCCTCCGCGAAGTGATCATCTTTTCAAATCTTATCAAAAGTGGAAAACAGATATGATCTTATCTCTAAGTGAACCTAGAACACCTAAACTTGATATTCCTATCATTCTTGAGAAGGAAGTTCTTCCTTTGAAAGATAAAACTAATGTCTTTCCTCAAGAAGATTCCCAACCCATCCCTATGGATGTGACTATGTCTATATCTAATAAAATTCCTAAAAGTAGACCTATACCTCCTCGTCATGATGGACTTGGTCTTCTTCCTAAACCAAATATTCCTCCTTTATATGGAGCAGTCCCTCCTCCTTCTTTTTATAGAGAGAAGAGACCTTCTTCTTCTCCTATTATCCAGCCTAAGAGACCACAACCTAAACACCCAAGTGATAAGGATGAGAACATTCCTCCTCCTCAATCTTCTCCACTTCCTACTAAGACTAGATGAAATCGTTCTGCACGTGAACGCCGACGAAAGCGTCGTCTTAGGGCTCAAGCAGCTGCTTCTCAAACTTTACAATCCCCAAAAACACCTTCAACAAGCATTATTCCATTTTCTCCTCAGCCGGACATTGAGCCTAAATCTCCTAAACATAAGATGCATGATGGTCTTGATCCTGTGCGAGTTAAAGATCCTATTTTTATAAATCTTGATGATGATATAGATGAAAATGTTATTCATGATGAAAATGCTACTTCTCTTGTTCATTTTGATAGTGAATATGAACTTGTTGATGTTGATAACCATTTATCTAATGAATTTTCTAAAGCACTTATCCTAGCTCCTAGACAAGAACAATGTGGCTCGGAACATGAACATAGCCCTTGTTTGGATCTTGTGATAGCTCCATCTGCTGTGTTGGATGTTCCTCCTCTAGCGTGTTCCCTGCCTTCCCGAAACATTGATCAGCAAGATCGGGGGGTAGATGACGTGCTAGACTAGTTACATTAGCATAGCAGATTCTCTCCTCCTCTCTTGTGTTACTTCTTCTATATGTTATTCTCATTCTTCTATTTGTTGTCCTTAGTGTTGTCTACTTGAGGACGATGCAAAGCATTGAGATCTCTCGATCTCTCTCATGTTGACTCAAAAAGACACATGTGTTCCCTTCTTCTCGGTGACCTTCCTTGATTGGGGAATGAAGAACAATTATGCATACATACATATGATATATATACATGAATTATCATACAGCATACTGACCCCGAGGAAAGCGAAGTCACCTCGTGCTTTATGTTTTGTGTCTATTATCCTTGGGTTTATCTCACACTTGGGGGCTAAATCCTTGCAATAACGTGCTCCTTTCTCATTTCTTATGTGTATCACTACGTTAAAAAAATCACCCCCGGTGAGGCGTGTGCGATCGCTTTAACGTAGGGGGGCATACATCCCGTTCATATCTTTTCAAGATACTTGAAAATTTCTTGGTAAATTTAGCCTTGCCCTGAAAATTTTTGATATCTTTCTTGCATGACTCATAGTGAGGGAACCTTACTACTGACAGTCATGGTTCTCCCTCGTGATCTTCCCTTTTACTTTGTCAATCAAAGTCGTAAGATCCTTAGTCCACTGGGGGCTTGGTGTATCTTGCCTCCTTGACGTGGTGAAAGTCTTTCAATATTGTTTCCTTGTACTTTACCGGAAGTATGAGCATACATACTCCCGCTAAAGTGGGGGCTAAATGTAGCGTCCTAAAATTGCGACACTTGCAATTTCGACTGCATTTCGGTCTTCACGATGGTGACGCAACACGCAACCTGAATGGAGACCCCAAAACTTGCTCACGACACTGAAAACTGCATTTTTCAAGCACCCTGGCCTGAACCTCCTTGCACCCTGTTGTCCCGGGAGGTGGGACCAGAGCGCCCAGCGCCCTGGTCCTTCAGGACCAGGGCGCCCCCGGGACCATGGCGCCCAGCGCCCTGGTCCCTGGGTCCTATTTTGGGCCCGGTCTCCTTTGGACTTCGAGTCTTTTTGTTTGCAAATTGGAAATTAAACTTTCCTAGTCGGCTTAAGGTCGGGAAAATCAGTCTATCAGCCCTAATTGACAAGTATATAAACTACATTTTCCTCTTTCATTCGATATGATGGAAAAGGCGTGGAAATTATACTCAAGCATTCAAGCATTCAAGCATTCCTTCAAGCAATTGATCATTTCAAGTCTCCATTCAAGGCTAAGTGTTGCATTCAAGACAAGGATTCAACCATTGAAGAGGAGATCACTTACTACATGCTACATGCAACATACTACATACAACAACATACAACATCTATACCTTCGCACATAAGGATACAAACATCCTTAGAACAAGGTATTAGTACTTGTTTTACAGTCATTTACATTTACAGCTCTTGCTCATTTCTTGGTTAATTCCAAAACCGGGGTTTGACCTAAAGGCAAACCCCTAATCCCTAACCCCCCAATCGTCTTCGCTTTTCTGTGTGTAGGTTGCAGGTACGCGGCTGAAATTGAAGATCTGGAATCCTTGTGCAGAGACGAACAGATCCCCCTTCGTTTCGCGGATTTTTCGGAGGACCGTGGCGCTGGGCGCCATCGTCCCGACAACTTTTGCTCAAATTTGTAGGACAGCGTCGTATCGACATTTTACTGCTAATTCCAGGTCCGCAGCTTCATACTATATTCCTATCTCAGTTTATAAGCGAATCTTTGTCACTTTCTATGTATTCTTAGCTTAATTCTTCTATGCACATTCTTTACAAAAGAGGGTAGCCTTGCTTTCTTAACCCTTGAAACACATTTAGCATCCAATCTTGCATTGCATGGGATTGGATCTTGTGGGTTTCAACCCCTCTTTTGAATGCAAAGTCTCTCCCCTAAGTGAAAACCATCGAATCCTAGCGAACCTCCCTTCTCTCTCCTCGGAGTTGGAAGAGGGGAGAACAACTAGGGTTCGATCGCGATTTTCCGCTTTACAAGGTGAAAGGAGTCTAATTCCTATATTTTAGGTCATATCCATATTTGCAGTAAAATTTATAAGTGCTTGTTCTCTAGATTACAGTTTAATAGTGTAATGTGTCTTAGAGGTCTTACTAGAATGCTTTGCATTTATCCACAATTATTGCTATGCTTGTGTGGATTTGGGAATATGTTCAAGAAGGAATAAGAGTTTACTAATATGAGTTTCAGGTGAATTGGTGCTCCATGGTACAATATTGATTGTGTTAAAGTGGTGCTCAGTCTATCTTGTTTGCATTGTTTCTACCAGTTTAGTGTGATTGTTATTTCACATTGGCACATGATGATTTATTTATTTAGAAGATGATTATAGAGAGATTGTAGATGGTATCTACTACTTTCATCTTGTTTTGCGTGTGAGTTCCTTCAATTACATGAGTTGATCTTGATGTATGAGATGATTTGATTATGTTTTAGTTGAGTATGAAGTGCGCCTAATTAGTATGATAGATTAATTGGGCTACAAAGAGGACTCTAACATCAGCATATGTCAGATGCTTCTTCTATAGTAGTTCATGTTCATGTTGCTTATTGTGATCTACATTTATCCTACTACTAGATAGTGAGTCTCTTCAAAAAGTCCCTATTTCATTGTATATTTCTCTGCAAGTCCTTTCCAATCTTCAAGAAATGAGATTCCTTGGGCAGTGAGCCCTAAAAAAAATATTGTAATACCTATTTCATATAGCAACTATCACTATGGTTTTTGCCTCCTTGATTTTTCCACATAAAAATATTGGTATTCTTGCATGGTGCATACCTTATTTTTATTCTTTCTTTTATCAAATCTAATTTAATGGTTAATTGCTTGATGGATTCTTAAGTTTTAAATAATTTTGATTCACCCCCCTCTCAACATTTGGTTATGTTCAACAATTGGTATCAGAGAAAGGTCCCTATAATAATAGTCTAACAACTAAGGTAGATCCTACAGTTGAATACAAAGGTAGTGGAGAAAAGTTGAATGGTGAAATTCTTCAAGAAGTAAATTTAGAAGAAATGAAACCTAATGGTAGTTGGGATATTGATCCTAATGATTGTGAAGTAAAATTTGAAGGATAAATCTGGTTTGTTCTTGATGACCTAGATGCTACAAGGGGAAAATGTCAAGGATATAAGAACAAATTAAATAAGGCAGAAATGATTATCGTTAGTCTAAAAGCTCAGATTGAAGAAGGCAAGGAATGTAAAGAAAAACTCAGAGTGGTAGAAGATGAAATTTTTAAATTGAAAACTAGGAATGAAAGAAGCAAAGTACGTGATGATAAACTCAAGAAGGAAGAGGATAACATAGTTAAGCTAAATAGTCAAGTTGAAGAAGGGAAAAAAGATTGATGATTGTTTGGAGACCAAGCTTCATGAAACATATGTTAAATCTACCAAGATTGAGGAAGATATTGTTGCTTTGATAAATTAATTATAAGATGCCAAAGATTAGATAGAGAAAGTTTTGAAACTCAAATGTGGAAGCAACCTCCTTGATGAGGTACTTAGTTATCAAAAGCCACAAAAGTACAAGGGTGGTCTTGGTTTCAAGAAAGGAGAAATTTATAAGGATGATGTTAGGAATGAGAAAAGAAAAGAAAATTCACAAGATAAATCCAAGTAGATAGAAGTATATAAGAATAACTTCACTCAAATCTGGAACAAGAAGAAGAACTTCAGAAGGTCAAGCCCTAATAAAACTACTTAAATTAGGTACTCTCAATATTTCAATGGTAATTTCTTTTCTTGCAATAATATTGGACATAAGACTACTAAATGTAGGATTAGAATGAGAATGAACCCATTTAGGCCTCCAAGGCCTCAACCATTTAATGGTAAGTACTATACTTGCAATAAATTTGGTCATAAAGCTAGAGAATGCAAAAGTAAAGTGATGAGGAATGGTTTCATAAATGAGAACAATGCTATGACTAAATCCTTCTATGGTTACTATTACACATGCACAAAGTTCGGTCACAAGGCTACTGATTGTAGATCTAATATGAAAAGAGATGGAAATGGTCCACAACATGGTACTACATGTTATAACTACAATAAACTAGGACATATATGAAGGTTTTGCAAAGGAAATAATGTTAGAGCTTTTGTTCCATAAAAGAATGTTGATCTGGTTCAAATGAAGAAGGAAATGGACAAACTTTGGAAGAAAAAGGGAGAAAGTGAAGTGAAGGATAGATCTATGCCTCAAGATGGTGCAAATAGATCTTTCAAAAACTAAATGATAGTGTTAGTTCAGGGGAGTTAAAATTGTAGACTTTTCAGACCCCCTATGAAGTGAAGATGCTATAATCTTCAATGTATTGGTTAATGGTGACATGGACATGTTTGAATAGTGATATTGTGTCATTTGGTCAAATTTTTGGAGAAAATACCTTCTTTATGGAGATTTGTTGAATATTTTATGATGCCATGATATCACAAAATGGTTAAATGCTACTAAAAAGCTAAGTTCATTCAATGTGGGTTTTCTAGGGTAGATACAAAGGAAAATCTCTTCTAACATCAACATTTATGAAAACAAATTATTTCAATTATTCTATATTTTATTTTTTAAAACCTTAAATAAAAGTTAAATAAATTATTTATTACAAATAGATGATTAAATACATGAAATGGAGCTAGTTTATTTTATTTGGCAATAAACAAATTTAAAAAAAAATTATTTCTTATTTATCTATTTTTTTATTTGATAGATCAAATTATTATATTTATATTAATTATTAAATATTAACATTTTCATAAATAAATAATTGTCAAATTTAAAATAAAAATTAAGAAAATTTGTTAACACACTATACCCTTATTGCTATTGTAAAATAGCTCCCATAAAAAACACATACAGTATATTTCTTCAAAATAAAAATTATGAACAACTTACCTTTTCAGAAAAAAATTATTAATCAAAATTTCAATTTAATTGAACAAATTATATGCATTCATAAGGAAAACTCAAAAATATGATCTTCGACATGCAATCAATTTGTATATTTCATCGAATAGTGTTCTACAATGCATGTTTCAATTAATTTTTATATTATTGTTGCATGTAATTGGATCAGTAGTTTCTGCATCAAATATATGTTTATGTCGGTGTATACTATGGTTTCTTACTAATAGTAAGTAATTTCATTATGCTCAAAATAACATGCATGAAATTTACACAATATAAAATTAAATGTAGAAGATATAATTAACATTTTATCAATAACTTTAAAAAGTTGAAATTTAATTTCATGCTAGAATCGTTAGAAAATAATAAACATTTATTTAATAAAAAATTTATGAATCAAAATAAAGACAAACTAAAAATTAAAACTTATGAAGTTGTTATTGGCATAATGTTTTTTCCTCTTTCATGTGTATAGGTGTTTTTTGCCCTCTTTCATGTGTATAGGTGCAAATCTATGGGATTATGACTTTGATAGTTGCAAGATGAAAAAAATAGACAACAACAATTATTCTTAAACTTCGGACAACAAAAAAGCCTTGGAAACTAGTTACTTGGTGCTAGTTTCCTACCACTTTTTCCCCAAAATTTGAGGGCAACTTCCCAAATTCCTACTAACTCCATTTTTAACATTAACACCTAGTTGTATAGATCTTGAATACTAGTGCACCAACTTCTTTCTTGCTCAATCAGCACCAACTTTTAGCATCAAATTTTTCTCTATATATCTCATTTCTAGATCTGCTAGTTTCATTTTTACTTCTATTATATATTTCATGCATTCTTAAACTTGTCTAATTTATCTTGCTTTAATCTAGTTTATTACACACACTCAACCAATGCCCCACAATAACTCGCAAAAAACAAAAGTATAAGTCTAGGTAGCTTGTCTCTTCCTTGTGGGTAGTAGCCAAGCCCTCCTCCACCTTCTAATGATGTGTAAGTGAAAAAGATATTGATCATAAGTTAATACATCCATTATTCTAGGATCATTTTTTTACATATCATTTTGGTGAACCCAATGTACCCTACACTTGCAAGCATTCTTACTTTCTTTCATATCGTGTTGCATTTAATTATCTAGGTAGTTATTTCAATCTTTCACATGGGTAGCTTCTTTAGCATTTGTAAAAATATTGTGTTTAGTTTTGTTTTAACATCTCATCGACATATGTTATAGGTCTGTATTAATGCATTTCTTAAATTCATTGCATATAGTTGAGTAATTGGTGAATTAGGTTAGATGAGAGTTTCAAAGATGTTATCTACATGTTTTTGTTTTCTTGAATTATTGGTAGATGTTTCTTGTTATTTTTTTATGCTTCTCATGTAATCATGATTAAATTGACGCATGTCCCTCTTCTAAAAGTGGTCCTACTCATGAGGAAATTTTGGTGCAAGAGGATCATGTCCTTGACATATTCATGATATTTCACCTTCATACCCCGTACAGGTTATGCAGAACTAAGGCCAAAACTTCTAGTTTTGCATAACCTACGGGTTTCTAAAAAAAGTAATGTTCCTCAAAACCCGTACGGGTTTTGAGGAACTTTTTATTTTTTAAATTTGTTTTTGCTAGGCTTGGTGTTACCAAGCCTAGCATGTTTTTGAATTTCCAAAACACGTACGGGTTATGACAAATTTCATTTTTTTTTGCATGTGGCCACTTTTTGTTCACCATCTTGATGCACTTACCCTAGAATAGCATAGTATAATTGTAATAATGGCTTTCATTAGTAGTTTAATCATCATAATGTAGATTTGCATAGAAATAGATTAGCTTTTGCATCTTAGCTTGCATGTCAATTCTCGTTTCTTGGGTTATCACTTTGTCAAAGATTATGCATCTGAGAGCCACCAAATGAACCGGCAAAGTCCTCAAGAATAGGGAGCAATGAGACGACATTGGGGAGTGTTCTATTTGTTTTATTTTGTTTCCCCAATTTAATGTTTCATTGAGTATGTGTGATTTAAATGCTTTTAATGGATTAATCACAATATTTTTACACACAAGACAATTTTTTTAGTAAAAATGAGTAAGACCAAAAGCATAGCAAACCTTCATCAAAATACGTAAATCGTAAAGAAATAAATCAAGATAATTGGATTCCTTACCCAAAGTATAAATAATATGTAACAATATGTTATTATATGTGTGTCATACATTTGGATTGATGTTCTGCCAAAGATACAATTGGTGAACTTCTAGACAATCTTCAAACATGCTAATTCATGTATCAAACCATATCTAGATATCCTATCTCTATCAACCATGCTAATCGCATGTCAGCATCTGAATCAAACCATCTCTCTCAAATGTCACGCCATCTCTATTAAATGTCTCACCACACCTCATTTGTTAGCCCCTTCAACTTCACCAATGACCTGAAGTTGACATCAATGACAACACATATTGCCAACATTATGTAGTCCTTGGGGGGTGTGATTGAGTCCTCCATGAATCATCTTGTTTGTTTCTCTCTTTAGGAGAGGAGCTTTTTCCCATATGGTTTTCTCCTTTCTCTAGTTTGTGAGAGATCTCATTTCATTTCATTGCATTTGCATTGTGCATGGGTACTTAAAATGGTTTTATAGTTGTGACCCATATTTCATTTTGCTCATATCATATAATAATATTCTCCCTAAGTTGCACTTAAAGGGGGATGTTGAAGTGAATATTATTTAATCTATGCTTAAGTTTACTTAGGCTATTAATATTTTAGGAAAGCACTAATATTTGTGTTAGGTGGTTGAGCTATACCTACTCTCTACCTACCCTCACATCTCATTGGTGTTGTCATATCTACTCTTTCCTATATAAGGAGAGTGTATGTACATAATTATTCATCTCAATATCATCATTGTCTCTAGTGAATTTTTTATGTCTATTGTGAAGGTTCTATTATTGTTGTGGTCCTAGAGTGGAGTATTCTATCCAACATTCAAATTAGACCGATACTTAAGGCTTATTACCATAGTATAACATGATTTGTTTTTTTAATTACTTTCAATGTATGATATAAATGTTTTCTTCTATTCAGTTTTTTAAGATTCACATTTGTGGTAGCTACACCTCAAGATCCGAATGGACCTGACGCTACTATTCCGGTTCAGTTGGAGCAAGATGGTGCTAATAATGTTCTAAAATCGAAGTCTCAAGCCCAACAGGAGGGGGATATAGTAATGGAAAAAGGTAATAGTGATGATGGTTCTGATAAATTGGAGAAATGCATTGTTGAAGATGGTCTAAAGCCCAATCCCTCTGACCTGCAGCTTGAGGATGGAGAGATAGATGTAGGAAACAATATTGGTGGGGTTGCTTTAACCAGTCCTAAGTGGATGGAAAGGGAGGGTCTGAATGTGTTTGTGAATTGTTTGAGCTCTCAATCTGTGGAGTGTGTGAAATCCACCTATCCTGAGGTGGAGAGGTCTCTTCTTTCCCAAACCTCGTCAGAGATTAATCAAAGAGAGTATGGTGGTGGGATTGGGCCCCTGAAATTAGGGAAAGAAAATAATAGTCCTACTCAGGTGGTTTTGGGGGGTGAAGTATCGTTTACTCTAGTGGAGAAAAAGAATTATAAGAAATATGGATAGAATGTTGGGGTTGCACAAGTTGGTGTCTCTACTAGGCAGAAGTGTAAACCTGATACCGGGACCTCGAATACCACTCATGGTATAAAATATACTAAATGGATGAGAGATCAAGAATGTCGACGTAATATAGCAGATGGTAGTTAGAGGACCATCTTTTAGGTATGTTCTCCTGGTAAAAAATGAAATTCATTTCCTGGAACATAAGGGGACTCAATACGCCCCATAAACAAGATATTATTTGGAATATGGTTAGGGATCATAAGCCAGATATTGTCCTTATACAATAAACTAAAATAGTTAAGGAAAAGGTGGAAAATTTGAAGTTTTTCAAGCATTGTGGGGTGGTTGGTAGTAATTCTAAAGGTGCTTTAGGTGGAACTGCTATTTTTTGGAATCTTAATTATATTAAGGGTGAAATCTTGGATGTGGATTCCAATTTTGTCTCTATAAAATTTCATCATATTAGAGATGATTTTTCCTGGGTTATTTCTAATATCTATGCTCCCAAGTCTAAAGCAGCTAGGAATAAGTTTTGGAAGAAATTGGAGGCTTGTCGCTCTAAGAACTTTAATGACAATTGGATAATTATGGGAGATTTTAATACTCCCCTTCATAATTCTGAAAATTTTGGAGGTTCTCAAATCCAAATGGATAGTCGGATGGACTTGATGGATTTTATTGATGCTCATTCTTTACATGATATTGATCTTCAAGGCGCCTCATTTACCTAGACCAATAGGAGAGTGGGTCTTGTTAACGTGAGCGCCTGGTGAAATCTAACAAGACCCACTTTGAGCCAAAGCAGATTAAGGTCATTTGGAGGGGGCTTTTGAAGGCGATTATGGAGTTTTTTAACTTTGGATGGCAAGTTCACCAAAATTTACAGGTATCATTTTGTGTTCCTTAATCATTTTCATCACAATGAGAAAATGTCTTTTCCTCTTTATCTGTTGTCTTCGTTGAGTGCTAGCATAGCTGATTTTAAGGAGAATCCCCATGTTAATCCAATTTCGTACCAAGGTTTAATCTCCCTTATCTTTGAGAATTTGAAATCTAGGGCTTCTAAAAACCCTAGCAAGCCCTCTCCTATTAAATTGCTAAAGATATTGATGATAGTGAGGACTTGGAATCATAAGGTTGGGAGACTAAAAGTAATGATGGGGATTGTGTCCCTCGCACCAACAAAAAGGCTAAAATTGGGCTTAAGGTGGTTGCTTCAAGTGTTAGTAAGGGGTCCCCTGATGTTGGTGGTGAGGGTTCAAGTAAATGACCTAAGGGTAAACCTCGAAAGGCCACTTTGAAGGTTTCAAATAGCTCTGATGAACATGGTTCTCTGGACCAAACTCACAATGTTGAGGCGTCCTCTTACTCCCATGGCTCTGAACATAATTCCTAGGAATCGATGGATTTTACTCCATAGGATTTTCATCCCAAATAGGAGATCCCGTATGATGTTCTCAACATTGCCAAGAATAGCTCTCTGGAGGTTTTATGTCTTTTCATGTGGGTGTTTTATGAGATTAAGACCATTAATCTCAAGAAGCGGTCCTTATCTTTCAAGATGGAATTTATGCAGGCTAATGTGAGTGTTGGAGATAAGGCGCACGTTGTTGTTAGTGCTCATCCTACTAGTACTCGCAAAAAGGTGGATGAGGGGGCTTCGATAGGTGCTCTTTGGACAAAAAGCGAAAAACAAGTCATGACTGATTGTCTGGCTAAAAACATGGAAACCACCTAAAGAGTGAAGGAGATTTCTGATAAAAAATTTGTGGACATGGAGGCTAGACTTACCAAATGCAAGGCTACCCTCCGGGGTATAATGAAAAGTAGTCATAACATTGTCAAGAATTTTGCTGAAACTATGTCTACCATAGTTAGCAAGCTGGAAAAATCTCATATAGAAAGGACTGCAGTGGACGTGGACAAAGATATGGTTGGTGGTACGGAAGATTCAGGTCCTCTAGGAAAGCGTATTCAGGCTAGCCTGAAGAAGAAATTCACTGAAGTTCCCCAAGACATCCTAGAATTAAAGAATGCTACCAAGAAGATGCATTAGCTTAATGCTGATGTTGTAGAGAATCTTAAAAATTTGGGTTGACTATTTTGTTTCTATTGTTGGGTTTGTGCTAGTAGTTTGTTGGTTTTTTGCTGTCTTTGTGGGTTGGGTGGTCTTTTTTGTTTATTTTTGTTGTATCTCAGTCCTGTGGGGTTTTGTCTGTTGGTTTTGTCCTAAAAGGGCTTTAATTGATCTATCTTATGTAATTTGATGTAAAGGGTTTCGGGGTCCCCTCAAAACCTTATTTTTCCGTAATCAAAAACTACACCTCAAGAGAGCATTTTTTTTTGCTCTTTTAGTTTTCCTCTAAACTTGGATATAGTAACCAGACTATTTAGAAATTAGAATTTGGAAATGGAAAGATATTTGGTTGAATTCCAATGTTTATTATCATACAAAACTCTAAAATAGGTGATCTAGCAAAATATTCTTTAGATGGCATTAAGGTCTAGGAAATAATACTAGGTTCAATTAAGTTCTAAATAAGGATATTATGAATATTCAAGACTCAAGTGAAACCATAAGAAAAGAAAAACACTTAAGTAAACTTAGATGTAGACGTTTGTTTAGTCTAAAATTCTTAAGTAGGATATTTCACAACCCACATCTAAGGTAACATAGTTACACCTAATTATGTTGTTAGCTTCCTTAAACCAAATCGAGCAAGTAGTACAATTTACATTAGTGCTCAAGGGTTGTTTTCCACTGTAGAACATGACTTTTAATGAATTATAGATGCATGGCTACACAAATATTCATATAGAGCCTAAAATTAATATTTGAGACCTAGACAATATTCAACTATCTATGACAGGTATTAATTATCTAGACCTGGGATAAATTCAAAGAAAAATTCAATTTAACACTTGAATACTAGAGATAAAATTATAACAACATAAAAATGTTCATCACTAAAAACATTTCCAACAAAAAATTACACACATTAGGCCTAAATTTAATTTCCTTTTATTCGATAATAAAATTAAACTAGAATAATATGCAATCCAAACAAGGGCTGCAAGGTAGTGAAGTTCCTACCAAAAACTAGAAGAACAATTTTTGTATACACCTAAAAATGGTCTGAAGATAATTAATTAAATAAGAAATTATTTAATTAATCCCCCTTCCCAATTTAATCCGATTCATTAGCAATTTGATTAAATTCCCCCTTTCACTTGGTTATTAATAAATCTAAGGATTTATTTAATAAGTTCATTTCAATAGTCCCCTTAGATTAATTAATCTGAAATAATTAATCCTCCCCCCATTTAATTCATTTCTTATAATCCCCTAATTAATTAAAACAAATCAATTTATGAGTTGTTGAAAGTTAATTAGCCTTTTCCTATTATTTGAATTTTTAAATTCAAATTACCCACATGCCTCCTAACTTCTAACCACCTAGCCTAACCATCCCCTAACCTAACCCATTTCACCTAATCCTAGGTTTAACTAACCTATCCTATCTTGCACATCCCAACCTCCTTATCCTAACCTCCTATGGGTTGGATATTCTCCCCTTGAGACACATGGCACTTTTTCCACATGTCTCTTCCCTTGGACACTTGCCCTCTTGTGGGCAAGATTCATTGAAACTTGTCACCATAGAGATGAAAAGTGTCCCTCCCTCCAACCTCTTCTCCAACCTCCTCCAATTTGACCCTTGATATCTTCAGACTCAATCTTGACCATTGATTCCTACCACCTCACCCCTAGCCTTGGAAATCCTATAAATATCTCCCATTTTGGAGCACAAAGGATCCCATCTCATATCATTTTAGGCATTGTTATTATAGGCACATCCCATCTCATATAATTTTAAGCATTGTTATTATAGGCAATTGCATCTTAGATCTAGCTTAATTTGATCATCTTCTAGCATAAATGTTGAATCATGTAGCATAATCAATCTCTCATCTAGCTTAATTGCATCATCATCTAGCTCAATAATGCATATCATTAGCATAATTATCTTCTTTGATCAATCTAGTTTAATCATGCATTCATCTATTTTGCACATCATATCATTTTAAATCCTCTGTCTATGTGTAGTCAAGTCAATGGGATTGCTTATCTAGATCTGAGAGCAAATCCACACTCGCATCTCTTAGGAGGCGATAGGTCGCTTTGTCATGGTTTATCTTTCAATTTGCTAACCATGCTTGTAATGATCTATTGAGTGTTTGTGTTGCAGTTGCAGGTACCCTACTTCACACATACGATAGTTTTCATTTTCTTTGAATTGTAGTAAAAGGAGAAATAATTCTTTTTGAATTGTATAGAAGATTTTTTTTGTACATCCTTTGTAAAAAATTGAAATGTACTTGTCCAAATCACTTTGCATATGAGAACTAAAAATTGACTTAGTACAACATAGGTGTATAAGGATGCAAAATAGGTGAGCTTGTCTAATATGACCATTCAACTTAAAATTCTAACAAAAAAAAAAGTTGAAGTAATCATCTTCTAGGTTCAAAAATAGCAATTATTCCTTTTAATCTTCACATTTAATATTGCCGCATCCATTGGTTACAAATATCTATTAATTTTGGCACTCATTGAACGTATTTGCTTCACAAGATGCCAACATTATTCTGCAATAGCCAAATATATACAGTATTCTTTCCTCCACCAATAGCATACTTTCTACAATTATCTTAGATAAATACCTTATATTTCTTAATGAATTGTTATGTCACAAATAAATTATTATTTCTCCTTGTGTCATCCATAACATTACACCTACTTTGCTTTTCTCTAATCCTCCCTAGTCAAGTGTGTTTTTATGGGTCTCAGCTTCAATCCCAAACTCTCCAAGGAGACAAAATCAGCTGATATGGGTGGGCTTGGAAAACTTCATGGACTTTTCTTCCACAATAAGAGATCCATAAGCTATGCTTGAACTTGTTTACACAACAATTAATATAGTTAAGAGCCAATATCACAATGATATGACTTATCATGTTGTTTGTTCCAATTTGGTGAATATGAACTATCAAAATACATGTTTTTAGATAAATATTTTTTCTACAATTGTTAATATTTATGAGAAATTTTCTCAACATGATTTGGTTTTCTTGATTTAAGGTTTTATGTACTAATTTATGATTGCAAATGAGTGCATAGGGGATGCTAATATAAAAACATTGCAACCAAAGAAAGGAAAATTTTGATGAATTGTGTATTGTCTCATGTATGAACAACTAAGACAAAAAAATAGAGCTGGAAGATTTACATTGTAAAAATAGCATGAAACACAATTCAATGGATTTGAAATACAAAATTCTAGATAAATTACAATTGAATAGCTTTGAACTCACTTGCACATCAACCTTAGACTAAAAGAAAACAAACCATATCATAAATGATATTGTATTCACAATTGATATAAACCTAGAAAATCGTAAAAAAAATTACCGAAACAAAATTGTACCCCACCAATAACCAATACAACTAGAATAACTGGATTCCTAGGATTGGGACTAGATATGTTACAAGAGATGGGAATGGTAAACTAATCAAAGCAACCTCAAAAAACTCCCCCAGGTACCAATAACAAGGCAGAAGCATCTCTTCTCTTCACAGTGTTCAAGTAGTCAAAACTTGTGTTCTCAATGCAAATGAGATAGAGGGGATCTCTATGGTTATCATCCTTGGAATTCTAATAGCTACTAGCATATTATAATCTAAAACATATAATGCTCTTTCTTGAAATTAAAAAGACCAATTATTCTAATAGCTACTTGCATATTATATTCTAATCCATATTGACATTTCTTCAACTTGTATCATGAACATCTATGATCCCAACCCTAAATTTAGCAAATAACCAAAGATCGACTATCTTATCTCTAAATCAATCAAAATCAACATACAATTGGTGAGAACACGATAAAATGCATATCTTGTTTTAAATTATAAGATATCAATTTGATTGGTCTTTTGTTCTTTCTAGATATCATGAAAGAATTAAATTGTATTACTATATGAAACCAAATTCAATTTATAGCAATTACCCCAATAACAACTTCATAAGTTTTAACTTTTAGTTTGTCTTTATTTTGATTTGTAATTTTTTTATTAAATAATTTTATTTATTTATTGCTAAGTATTAAATAAATATTCATTATTTTTAAAGATAAAAATATATTTAATTCTAACATAGAATTAAATTTTAATTTTTATTAAGTTATTGAATTTTAAAAATATCCAATTTGTCAATGGGCTCTTGGTCTACTAGGGATCAAGTCTTAGACTCCCACATCATAAAAAATGAGACCCAAATCGTGCTCTTACTAGACTATCGTTATAATTTAGCAATATCATTTCAATATTCATTAGCAATATAATTTATAAAATATTTGTAACAACCACACAGTTTTGAAATTTAAAGATTTGAAACCACATATTTTTAACTTAATATACAACTCAAAATATTTAAAGATCTAAAGCCACACGAATTTTCCGTTAATACTTGCCAATGACATTAATCTTTTCTACTCGCTATCTATCTGTAAAAATATTTGTATGGATCTACAACTGTTGAACCTGATCCAATATTTAGAAATCCAAATCCACAAGAATTTTCCCTTGAAGTAAATTAAGGCGACGTATCTACTGCATGGATATGTTCAACAGAATGCTTGCTTTACCTGCAACTTTCATTTCTCTAACAATTCACGGAGTGAAACAAAGTAAAAAATATTTCCTTGAACCAGCTGCTTGTACGATGTGGATTTACACTTTTCTCAGATTAAACATTAATTATAGTATTATAGTTCTTTTAGATGAATTCTTTATTTTTAAATGTCAATTTATATCATAATTTAATATTATGTATTTCGTTCACATCAAATCAGCATAAAACAGCTGAATGAAACAGAAAAAGATTAGATTGCAAATTACAATTAGATAGTTATATTCATATCAAAATTTACACCATGATTTAATTTGATGTATGTTATTCACGTCAAAGATTTAATGCAATAATTCTAAAATAAAATAAAATTTTGTTTAACACAAGATATAAAATATAATTAAAATTATTTTTCATAAACTATTACAATATTTTGTAGTAACTACAAAAAAATCTAAACCTTTATTCTTGAATCTTTTACAACAACAAAAAAAAAATCATCATCCAAAAGAACCCTTATTCTTGAATGGTACAAAGACCTTTATTGTTGAGAAAATCCTTTGGCCAAAAACCCTTCAAAAGATTTAAGAGACACTGCAAAATTGAAACAAACCATAAAAAAAAATTAAGATAATTAAAATTTCATATAAAAACGAATAAACGCTATAAATTTATTTGAATTTATTGAAAATGTCAACCAATAAGCTTTAATAAATGAAAGAAAAATAAGTAAAAATGATTTTTAATTACCGTGAGCAATCTGTATTAGGTGAAACGGGAACTGGAAGATTAACTTTGCATAACCCAGGAAGTTGTTTTGCATTGTTCCAGTTGATATGATATCGTTTGCCCTGCTGCAAAATACATTTGCATGCACCTTGTCTTGCTTCTTTGCCTCTGATTGCTGCATTCAACTGCTTTATTTCATTGCAACAAAATGAGCTTGGATCTCCTCCTCCACTTCTCAAATAAGGTAAACATGGCAACAAATCCAAAGTTAAACTTCCACAAGATATTGCAGAACATGAGCAACTATAAAATGCTATCAACACCATCAAAACAAGCAACACTGATTTTGCCATTTTAAAAAGAAATACAATAAAAATGCAAGAGCAATGCAAAGAGTAATGAATGAATGTGTGAATTTCAATATTGTGATAAAGCTTATATAGATTTTTTCTTTGAGTTGAAGTGAAATAAGAATGAATTTAATCTAGTAGTTCATATTATTATGCACTACTAATTATTATGCAGAAACTATAGTAAACACTACTATAAATACAATAACTAAGACAAAAACTACTTATCAAGATTTAAGATCATCTACAATTGATCTTATTCTATAAATTCCATGCATGTTATTCTGCGTTTAATGAAATTAGTTAGTATTAGTAAGAAACCACCGCCACAAACATATATTTGATGCAGAAACTATCTTATCCAATTACATGCAATAATAATATAAAAATCAATTGAAACATGCGATGAATTATACAAATAGATTGCATGCGGGAGATATTTTTGAGTTTTACTTATATGCATTCATATAATCTGCTCAATTAATCTGTAATTTTTTCAAAGGTAATTGTTCATAATTTTTTATTTTGAAGAAATAGATTGTATGTGTTTTTTTTATCAAAGTTATTTTTAGGCAAATATTTAGATCATTAAAATAATATTTAGTATGTTTAGTAAAAATTAAACATCATTTTACCAGTTACAAAATTATTGTTAACATTTTATCTCTTTTACCACATTCAAAATTATCTGTAATGATTTAACCAATTAATATTATGAAAACTATTGTCAAAAACTATAAAAATAATAATAATAATAATAATAAAATTACCACATTCAAAATTATTATATTATTTTGTTATAAAACATATTCAAATATTGTTGTTTATATTTGAAATAAAAATATCTTGAATGTTAATTATAAACTTAATTGAATCCTAATTATAATACTAATTGAAAGGTAATTATAATACTAATTGAATGTTAATTATTAGTAAAATATTTTTTTATCCCATAACAATAAAAATAATAATAATTTAAACAAAAGTAATATAAATATCACTAAATATAACAATATACTAATATACTAGTTGCACTTATAATTACTATGAATCAAAATTGAAGCCTAATATTAAAACAGCAAGTCACTTTTTTAAGGGTGTAGTGTGTTAATAAAAATTCTTAATTTATTTTAAATTTGACAATTATTTATGAATGAAAAAATATAAAGATAAAGTTAATAATTTGATTTATCAAATAAGAAATTAGATAAAAAGTAATAAAATTCGTTGATATTTGTTTATTGACAAATAAAATAAATTAGCTTCATTTAATGTATTTAATCATCTATTTGTATTGTTGGAATAGTTTAAATACCCTACCCCCTATGGGATTTGGACTTGTGACCTCTCTTTCAAAAGCACAAGTTCTCCACCACTAGGCCAACTAAAGTTGTACAACATCTATTTGTATTGTTGGAATAGTTTAAATTAATAAATATTTTTTGTAATAAATAATTTGTTTTTTATTTAAGTTAAAAATATAGAATAATTGAAATAATTTGTTTTCATAAATGTTGCTACTAGGAGAGATTTGTCTTTGGATTTATCTCATATGTTTGAGAAATTAATTAGTGGTGGAGGACAGGAATATCTAATTGGTTGTTCTTTGTTGGCATTTGACCTTTCTTGCTTTGTAACTCTCTTTTGTGTTTAATAATTTTTAATCCCTTTTGGAAACAAAAAAAACTTTGGTACTATTTTAATAGTTATATATTTAATATGGATAAATAATTTATTAAAAATTTAGATTTGAAAATACCTTAAATGCATCTATCTAAAAATCGCTAAGCAACATAATATACCTCTTTAGATATATTTGTTCAAGATATTTATACTAATTATTTATTTGTGTAACATTAGAATATATAAAGATTTATGTCTTATGTAATTAGATAAAAAGTTTGAGTTTCATCTACCAATAATTTACATTCATTTTCATCTTTAAAATGATAAATTAAGTACATTGTGTAAACATTATATTATTTTGTTAGAATAATTTTTTTTAAAGAATTAAAAAAATATATCTAGAACTCAAATTTTAACTAATATATTTAGATCACTCTTCACTCACTCCTTAAACTAGATCTAAGGATTTCAATCCTCCCTTGAATCAATATGCTTTAATTTCAATTTTGTTGTATTGATTTCAATAGAATTTTGGGTTTTCTAACATGGTGATGATCTTAAAATATACTTAATATTGATCAAAAGTCTAATTTTTTCTTGCACATTATACTATATTTCTACAAATACCCTCCATAAAGTGGGTTTAGGAAGGTCCATATGGGCACATTTTTTAATAATCCCATAACAACCTTTTATTCCCTCTCAAATGTTAGTGTCCAATTGGTGGGATGCAAAGTCATGGAGTTTGGTGATGAAGTACTAGTTATAGAAAAGTCAAGTATCTTTTTTTCTTGAAAAAATGCCTAGGGTCTGAAATATATTATTAAAATAGTATGAAGGAGGTTTACATACATATTACAAAATTAAAAAAAGAGATATACTCAACCCTCAATGAGCTCTTGATTACAAAATAAAAAAGAGGGGATGTATACTCAATCTTCAATGAACCCAACCTAAAAACATTACCATTCATTCCAATTACACTATACGAACATCGATCTATCAAAATCCAATGAAATGATAGCTATCCACCAACCCAACAAAAACAAAATAATAACTGGAACAACCCACACCAACTAGAGACAAGGTAGAAAGGAAGAAAAACAAAATGCCATTATGAACTAAGTACCAAAATTCAAAAAAATTCTTATCTTAACCATATTAGCCAAGTTTATAAAATTTTAAGAAATGAATAACAAAAAAAATTATAGGCATTGCTAGAAGATAAACCTTTTATTTGTCCATGTGCAAAAGAGTTTTCTTTTCATTTATAATTGTCTCAAGGGCATGAATTTATTACTTCAATAAAAGTGTGGATTGGAACAAAAATATTTTAAGAATTAAAACATGGTAGCCAAATTTTAATCCTCTCAAAAAAATAGTTCTTAACATTCCCAATATGCTTTCATCTATCAAATCTCATTTTACAATTTTGGGGCCCCTCTTGCCTCGTTTCCATTATAGACTCAATTGGTAAATTCATCTAACACCCACAAAAATCTTTAAGTTACTTATCCTTTACAAATATGTCTAAATCTTGGAATTAGATCTACTTCCAAGTATTTATAAGTATAAATTGATCCAAAGATTGATAATAGAATGTAGAATCAACTTTTAAATTATAAAAGGACCAGTTTCAAATGTTGATCTTATTATGCCACTAATCATATAGTGGATACTTTTTATCTAGATGACAATAATAATTATTAAATATTTTCCCAAAATTGGATACATTTGGATTGGTGAGATGGATCCAAACCACCAACACATTTTCCCAAACTCATCTTTTGTGAGCAAATTTTTGGACTACATGAAACTCATATTTTATCCTAAGTGACCTCTAGTTATCCAGTGTTCTTTTGCCCTACCAAAGAAGGTAGGAAGTTCTCCTATAAACTTGGATAAGAGCACTACTTATTTTCACCCTCCAAATCAATGATCAAAGATTGGAAGGGAAAGAGTGATGAAAATTAGATAATAGCACGTAGAATAAAAAATATTCCTCTTTGAACTTACACAATTCTTAATAAAAGATGAATCTGCATTCTCATTGCAAGAATGGTGTTTATTTATCATCATTACTAAAGACCTTTTGATGCACAAATGTAATTGATTTCATTGAATAGATATTAAAGGTAGCTATATAATGATGGTCAGATTTGGTTTAAATTTAAAGTGTTATATCCTTATATCTAATCTATATGTAAAAATTATATATGTAATCTTATTTCATATAGAGCATTGCATGCTACATCTCTAGCTCTTGTAGTTTTTCTAGAAGTAATCGATTGACTTGGTATGGAATGTGACTTTGCCAGGTGTTATGTTCATGATTCATTATTAATGAAGAATTTTTTATTTTTTTATATATATTAAAAAAAATAATGATTATGGAAATGATCATGTGAGCATAGATATAAACCAAACATGTTTGTTTGATCTTTACAAAAAATTTAAAAAAAATCTTCCAACTCGCCTTGCAACTCTTATTCTAACCTTCACATAAAAACCTGATTTATGTCCTTAAGATTTTACACATGAATACTCATTTATGTCAACCATTGTAAGAATATTGTTTTTATAAATTTTTAACAAGTTTGTGCAAACATCAAGTAGTCAAATAATACACCCTAAAATGGATATTTTATGCTAATATTTGTAGATGAATATCTAAATGGCTCCATTATTTGTGTTAAAAAGTGTTTAAATTATATGTTTTAGTATTTTTTAAATGCATAAGGATCATTTTTCTAAAATATAACTCCCTAGCATGTAACTTACTATTTTGTGCTTGAATTTTACTCATTATGATAATTTGGACAAATATTAATTGAATCTAATTTTATTTCTTTGAATTAAGGGGATCATTTTCACAAGAATAGAAACTAACCATGAGTATGGATCTAATTTGAGATGGGAAATGTTCATAAAGTGTTTAGTATTTTAAGGCACTAAGAGTGTGTAGAAATGGGAACAATTTCAATCTATCAAGTGATTTTTCAACTTCTAATAAAATCCATCACTTTTATATATTGGTTATTTTATTAAAAACAAATAGCTCAAACTGAGTCTAGATAAAAGGGGAGAATTGCATGGTATGGAATTTTCACCATTACATTTTCACCCCATTTTGAATATCATATCAGATTCCATGAGAATGCACCTAAAACTAAAACAAACTTAGCTAAAATGAAAGTGAAGTATTGATACACCAACATCAATATAATATAAAAGTAGACTTCAATTCGAACATTTGCCTTTTGATGAGTGTACCACGGTTTAAACAACTTGCAACAACACAATAAAAATACTTAAATAGGTAGCATTTATAATGCATTAAATAGGTCGCTTTATAATGGTTTATTATTCATTGATTATTGATTTACTAACCATGCATCTAATGACTTAATTGAAGTGTTGTGTATTCCAGATACAGATACAAGGCCACTTTTCACACACACATTTTTGGCGCCCACCGTGGGGCTGACACTACTTTTTTCAGCCTCAAAATTACTTTTTCAATCCTACAGGTTTCGTTTGTACAATCTCTGTGAAATATCGTATGAGTGGTATTACTGCATCGTAGTACGACATTTTGTCGAAGCCTCTGATTTATCGTACGAATCAGAAAAGGGGCTCGTACGAAATTTTGTTCTGAATATTTGATTTTGTCTTTTGTCGTTTCATCCTCAGTTCTAACGCGTACGATAAAAGCCTTTTGTCATTTTACTCTGTGATAATTTTTGTATGATGTTGTTTTCGGTTGGACTAAAACAAGTTTCACTTTTCAGGTCTTCTGTCCAATTTTGATTACGCTAACGCTAACCTTGAATTGTTTTATGTCTGGCTGATATTTTCATAGCCTAACTAGTTTCTTGCAGGACGCTTATCAAAGAACTTATCAATCAAACATACGCCTGTCAAAGAATAAAAACAACATGACTATTGATACATTATTTTTGCAGGTTGCCTAAAGAGAATCAACTAAACATCGTGTATTCTTTAAATTCATTTTTAGGAACCTAACTTTCTATATGGTTAAAGAACAAATCTAAATTTCTTGTTTTAAGAAAATTTTGAGAGGTAGGAGAGTATTCTCTTGTCTGTATAGACAATCAAAAATCCAGACCCTTGAGGCATTTTCTTTAAGTTTGAAATTTGTACATCTTTAGCGGGTCTGCCCTCCCGAGGAGCTAATAACTCTATAGCCATTACGGTCGGTGAGAGGAGAATGACCCAAGTGGGAATGGCTAAATGCCAAGTACTCCAACCCACTATAAAATAAATATGATTTGATGAAAATCAAGTCAACCGCAATGCTCGGGAATAGCTCTCCTTTGTACCTTCGGGTATATTAAACCTTGGTTTTCAAGGCTGGGAGACCTCTTAATTGAGTTTATACCTCGACGCACTAGTTCCAATTCAAATTAGAAGCTACATGGTTCACCTTCAGAAGGTTGATAATCTTTGTGCAAGAGAGATAGTAACTCTCCCAAGACACTTGCCATATCGTGCCCCCATTAGCATTTGGATTTGGCTAATACGGTGTTGAGAATCCATTGCATGAGACTCAGTGGCCATATTCTGATTAGCTATTGGGTGTGTACCTAAGTCAGCAAACAAAGGTTTTCTTCTCTAAGCCAACTTCCATAGGCTTTGCATGTTGTGATTGAAGTTATTATTCATATTGTGTGTTTTCTATGTTTTCATCCCTAAAACTAAAAATGGAATACCAAATATGGAGAAAACAATACCAAATAACTCAGTGATAAACTCTGTCAGTGTCAAAAAACTAGTCTTTGTCAGTCAGTGAAAAATCAGTCTGCCTCAAGACCAGTCATACTCAGTCATAAAAAAACTCGACATTTAATCTCTGTCCAAACACAGTCGTACGAGCCTTCTGTTTTATCATTTTTCTTCATATTCTGTGTCATACGATATTCCATCAGTCTTAACAGTCTGTCGTTTGAGCCTGGTTTATGTGTCGTACAAGCCCTGATTGTCTATCGTCTGGGTCTGAGAACTGTCATTTTATCCTAAATCTCGTGTCGTAGGATAAAACATTGCATTTATCAGTTTGTTGTTTCAGACATACCCATCTATCATACGGTACTAAGAAGCAACGTGTACAAAATAGTACTATCATTTTCTTGAAGTTGTTAAACTATCGTCCGGTCTTGGAAATTATGTCATACGAATCTCTGATTTTGTTAGTCCAGAAGAGTCAAACTTGCCTAAAAATAGTCTACAGTGAGCCTAAAACTAGTTATCATCCTCCTGAGCATAAACAACCTTGATAGTGTACCCCTGCCATTATGTTGCACGATTTGGTCGATCATCTCTCAGCTAGTTCAATCAACTACTCATCAAACCTAAGTTAACTTAGATAACATCTTACGTAGGATAGATCATTCCTGAAACCAGACCAGATCTTAGTTACTTCACTCAATCATTACGTTAAACAAATAACTAGCTACAATTTGATCTTGACTTCTACAACACATCTAGCTCTTGGTCCCGTCAGTTGTAAATGCCTATTCAAACCAGAATTTCTCACAGCAAAACAGACATAGGAAAAGGAACACCCTTTTCATCAAATGATAATCCATTCTTTGTAGAAAACCTCATCCCAAATAAATTGTCATCATCACAAATACCATTTTATGATATACCAATCTTTGGTCAGCCCCTATCTCCCACCATGTCTGGAGAAAGGCAAGAAAGACAAGCTAGTAAACGAGACACTTATGACAACCTCAGCAATCATGCCACTAACAATGAGTCCTCATCAATTGAATCTGAAGCCTCTGAACCTCCAGAGGTCAAAATACATAAATGTCAAAATGATAAAGATTTCCAAAAAATGATGAAGGTCATCATGGCTAGAGAAAAAGAAGACTATTTCCTAGAACTAGCAAAGTAAGGCACCAAGTTTCCTACCGGTTATGATGTGGAGGCCCTCATCACTAAAGAGGAAGAGACACCATTGGGAATGCTAAACAAACAAATACAAGCATTACGAACTGAGGTCACAGAACTGAAAAACAAGGATAAATCACCAAAACAATATTCTCTGGACACAATATGCCCATTCCCATTTGACAAAAACCTTTACATGCCTCCATTTCCCTCAAAACTAGAAATGCCTGAGTTTGACAAATATGATAGGAATATAGATACTCAAGATCATATTAGATAATTTTGTGCTTTATGTATGGAGTTCATGCATGACCAAACGTATCTCATGTGCCTTTTCTCGAGAAGTTTAGGGGGACAAGCTATGGAATGGTTCTCAAGTCTAACTATGGGAATAAAAAATTTTGAATAATTAATCCAACTATTCCTACAGCAATACTCCTATAACATTCATCACCCAGTCACTACGATAGAGCTTTGCAATACCAAACAAAAGACAGGAGAACCCTTTCTCACTTTTCTCCAACGATGGAGAAAGATGTTCTCTAGATATTCACAGACTATTCCAGATCTTGAGAAGATGGATATCTTTGTCAACAAATTAATCCCTGAATTGAAATACAGTGTCCAAATGCAAGTACATCCTTCATTCAACAAAATGGTAGATAATGTCCTCAAAATGGAAGATGTGCTTATAAAAAAGGGAGATATATCACTTTGGAAAGAAACGTCGCAAGGTTCTAGTTCAAAAGAAAAGAGAAAATACTGGAAATGCAGCAAAGATAACAATAGAAACATTGTTAATGATGGAGTAGTAGACAATGTTAAAGCAACAACAAAATCCACAATATTTAACTTGGCTAGTGGCACGCAAGCACTCAAGGCAGCTGAAACTGCAGCAGAAAATCCTCTGAAGAAAGCAAGAGAATGGTTTAAAGAGAAACCTTGGCTTTCAAAACCTAAGCGTGATTTTACTCCTCTAGAAGAATTGTATGAATAATCTTTTAAAACTTTATTGGCAAATGATTTGATAACATTGCCAAACAATTCTAGACCATGCGACCCAGAAATTAAACCCAAATGGTGGAGAGAAAACAAATACTGTGACTACCATCAGAATAAGGGACATAACATAAACAACTGCATGAAACTCTGACATGAAATTCAAGATCTCATCGATGCTAGCAAAATCATTGTTGTAAATCACACGACTAATGCTGATCATGAGGCCTTTAAAGATCCCTTACTGACTTATGAACAAGGAGATTCCTCAAAATCCAAGGGAGGAGCTAGAGTCAATTATACCTACACTAACAACGATAATGTGATCAACATGATTGAATCTTCCCAACCTGAATATTGCAATGTGATCATAATCAAAGATAAACAAAATCAAGCACAAACTACTAATGTTGTGACCCATACTCAAAAAAAGGTTACTCTCCAAGGAGCTAGTTCCTCAACTTTCGATCAAACAACATCAAACCTACCAACTCCTCCAAATAGACAAATAGACACAATCACAACCAAATTAAAATGGTTGGCTTCATCATCCTCTCCTAGTTATAGCATTGTCGAACAATTGAAAAGAACTAATGCTCAAATCTCCATTTTGGAACTGCTTAAGATCTCTTCTACTCATAGAGAGATCCTGGACAAGGCTTTGCTCACCACTAGTGTCCCTAAAGATTTAGACGTAGATCGGTTTCAATCTATGGTGGGTCACCTGACTTCACCTCATTACCTCACTTTCTCTGAAGAAGATGATAACTCGCTGAGTCACCTGCATAACCAACCATTACACATTGAAGCTATGATCCATAAACATCGAGTTAAACATGTTTTGATAGATGGAGGCGCTGGGTTGAATATATGTACTTACAATCTACTGACATAGCTGGGATTTTTCTAAAAACGTCATTGGTCCAACAAAAAAATAACAATCAAATCTTATGATGAAGAAGAAAGAACCTCTAAGGGTCTGGTACTATTACCAATCAGGGTAGGACCTGTAGAAAGAGATGTCATCTTTCAGGTCCTTGACATTCCTCTTTCATATAACATCTTACTGGGCAGGCCATGGATTCACGAAATGAAAGCAGTACCATCTATGTATCATCAGTGCTTGAAATTCCCTTATAATGGAGTTGAAGTCAGTATTCCTACTGATACAAGTTATACCTGCAATGCATTAATGTAGAGTGCTAATGCTTTTGTTCCTCATAATAGAGCAGCCTCTACTACTGAAAGTTTGGAATCTTTGCTAAAACATTTAGAGAAGAAATTGAAAATCATAAACACCGGCATGGATGGCTACAAGATAGAGCTTGTACTCTAACTAATGTCTCTACCTCCATCACCAAGACAATTGGGAAAACCATCAGAGGATGTGAAGCCACAAATTTCAACTCCAAAAGTTATTTATGATGGTCTCTTTATAAAGTCCTCCACTTCCCTTGCAGATGAAATAGAAGAGGATGCTACTCTCAAATGGCTTTTCAAAGAAGATAGCACAAATGAAGAAATACGAAATTGTGAGATTTTCGTGACACAATATGGTCCAGGCTATAAGATGCTTCAATGCATGGGATATTTAGGTACTGGTCCTCTAGGTGAGCATCAAGAAGGTATTGTTGAACCTATTCAGTTACAAACTAAGTCTACAAATGACAAAGCTGGACTAGGATATGATTCAATAAATTCATCAGATCATAAACACATGTCTCACCATCAACTCAAGTGGAGGAAAAAGGTACTACCTTTAACATCACGGGAAATTAATACTCAACAAACTCAGGAAGAGTGCAACGATGAACAAGAAGAATTGCCAACCCAAAGAGAGGAAACAGATGGTAATCAAGTTCCGATTGTATCAGCTATAATACCACAGGAAGTAGAAGTCCCAGAAGATATGAGAGAAGTATACAGAATCAGAGAATTGTTTGCACCACTAAACATTCTGGTCACATATACTAGCAAACAACAAGTAGATGATTCTGAAACTGATTCAAATGAGTATGAATGGGGTCTAGACCATCTCTCAGACACATCTACTACAGAAACCCTTGAAGAATCTAGTGATATCGCAGATGATGCACAAGAGATTATACACTTAAAGATGCAAAAGAAAATAGAAGAAATCAAACTAAAAAGACAAGAAGACTATGAATGACATCTGGAGGAAGAAAGGACACAAGCAATTTCTTCACCTACTAACTCTCCCTCTAATGAGATAGGACAAATTAGATATGGAACTACTGATAGTTCTGATACTTAATGTTAAGTACAGATGCCAAGCTAATAAGATGAGAGGGGGGGGTGAATCATACAAACTTAATCTTCCATAAAAACAACAGATTCAACCTCGGTAACATATACTTCAGCAATATAACCAAAACTGCTAAACATGCAAACTCAAAAGCATATAGACATCATAACACTCATATCACCGGATTTCACCTAGAAACCCAAATAGGGAAAAACCACTGTGGGATTTTGGACCCACTGAGAAATATACTCTTCTAGAGTATGCTCGGTTAAAAGCAAATCTTGTTAAAGATTACAAACACATTGCTAGATGTGACCCGGTTAAGGGATTTCCCTCAGATCATTTAGGATCTTCACCTTGTTAGAAGTGACCTTGTTAAAGGATTTCAAACAATCAATCAGAATGTCACCTTGCTAGAGGGTTTTACAAATAAGACTGTTAAGTCCACTCGGTTAAGAGATTTTCTATCACTTTACAAAATAATAGTAATAAAAATCTATATGCAACTTCACATCTAAAAATGCTCAAGCAGATTCTTATTTTCTCAATACAATAGGACTAATCTTGTCCATCTGCTAGGCTCTATACTCTGTTATTCAAACAGGTCTTCAAGCTTCAATGCTCGGTAATCACTACGTAGCATCCCTGTGCATACACTTGCCCGCATACATTGTTTATCAACAGTTCCTTATTTATAAACAATTTGCCAACTGCTTAATCTCCTTGATCACATTTCCCATGATCAATCATAGCCATCAGATCTTCAAACTTGACCAGGTTCAATGTATCCTTTGATCTGAAAATGTTTTACCCCGCCTTGGAACTTGCATACATTTCTTGGAACTTGTGCTAGGGTATTGCAGTTCAATCTGAGTTGTAGATCTTCCTGCTGATTTTCCTTTGCCATAGATTCTTTAACAAACTTCATGCACGGCATACCAATCATTTAATCATAGCCAGCTCATCAGCTTCCTTCATTAAATAATGCTTTTATTCATTCAATGCATTCTGTTACTACTCGGTTGCAACTCGGTAAATACTAAACTTCACTCGATAGACATTCTGCCTTCATTAGCCGATAACCTTAGGGTTTACCGAATAGGTTCTTTAGGGTTTACCGACTAGGTTCTTTGCTCGGTAATATAGTATAGTATTAACCTTACAATCAATAACATATGTATGATATCAAAACAATCTAAACATCATGATCTCATCATTGTCTAACTCGGTAATAGTTGCCCATTGAATAACTTATTCCTCCCCTTATTCATCACATTCTTTCTGTTTCTTTTAACAACATCTTTATACTCATCAAATCATACTTCTTAAGATATAGCAACATCATACTGAATTAGAAAATCAATTTCTTGACATAAATGACAAAATAATAATATTAAGACAGTAAACATCCTTAATCAGTTATATCCATAATCATCAACAACCTTCTCAATATCCTTATTGAAATGCCAACAATCCCTCCTTGTCTATTATAATGCCAACAATCTCCCCCTTTGGCATTGATGGCAAAACCAATTGATTTGACCTAATTGATTCAGATTGCTGTGAGATTTTGAAATGCTGAAATGCTCTCCCCCTGTAATCAGTCTTCTCCCCCATACATTAGTATTCACTCCTTTTCTTCAATCTTCTCCCCCTTTGACAACAATGCCAAAAAGTAAACAACTAAAACATAATGTCTTCCTGTGTGAAGTGATTTTCTGCTCTTATGTGTCAACTTAATCTTGGTCAGAGCATTTTGTCTTCAATTCATGTTCCCTGTATTTGTTTCCTACACACTTTTAGAAAACATCCTAAAGTGTGTAAATCAGCATCAACTCCTAAAAAATATTCTGTAGAGTCATCGAATTGATGCTTTCACCAAACTCGGTCAGTGAGTAGAAGATAGGGGTAGGACCCCTAACTTACTTCTGAGATACTCAAAAGTGTCCCTTGGCAGTGGCTTGGTGAAGATATCTGCTATTTGTTCCTTTGTGCTAACATACTCCAACACCACTTTCTTCTCTTGAGCTTCTTCTCTAAGATAATGATATTTGATAGAGATGTGCTTTGTCTTAGAGTGTATAACAGGATTCTTTGAAATGTTAATGGCACTGGTATTGTCACAGAATATAGTTACTGGCTCGGTAACTTTCTCATTTATACCTCCCAACAATTGTTTGATCCATGCTATGTTGGTACAATTCAATGTTGCAATAACGTATTCAGCTTTTGTTGTTGACTGTGAAACACATCCTTGTTTCTTGCTAAGCCAACTCACTAGTCTTTCTCCTAAAAAGAAAGCTCCTCCACTTGTGCTTTTCCTGTCATCAATGTTGCCTGCCCAATCAGCATCAGTATAAACTTTTAAATCAAAATCATTTATTTTCTGATATACTAAGCCATAATCCTTAGTGCCTTTCAAGTATCTAAAAATTCTCTTGATTGTTGTCATGTGTGTTTCCTTAGGATCTGCAGAGAATCTTGCAACTATACCTACTACATGTGCTATGTCTGGCTTGCTATGAACAACATATTATAGCTTTCGAATCATGGATCGGTAAAGTGTCTCATCAACAAATGTAGATTCATCATTCTTTGATAGTTTACAGTTGGTAGTCATAGGAATACTTACTGGTTTTGAATCCTCCATTCCAAATTTCTTCAAGATTTTCTTTATGTACTTGGATTGAGTAATGAAAATCTCATCTTTCATTTGCAGTATATGTAAACCTATAAAATACTTTATCTCACCGATTAATGACATCTCAAATTCTTTGCTCATTTCATTTCCAAATTTCTTACATAGAGAGTCATTTCCACAAAACATAATATCATCAACAAATATGGCTGAGATCAGTATTCCATTTTCATCATTCTTCATGTACATGTTACTATTTTCACTTGTTCTTATAAAACCAATCTTGATTAAATAAGAGTGCAGTCTTTCATACCATGCTCTAGGTGCTTGTTTCAAACTATATAAAGCTTTGTTCAATTTACATACCTGATCTTTATTCTTGTCTTCAACAAATCCTTCAGGTTGTTCAATAAAAACTTCTTCTTCTAATATACCATTCAGAAATGCAGATTTGACATCCATTTGATATACCTTGAAATTCTTGTAAGCAGCATATGCCAACAATGTTCTTACTCCTTCAAGTCTTGCCACAAGTGCAAAAGTCTCACCATAATCAATTCCTTCTTCTTGGGCATAACCTTTGCAAACTAGTCTAGCTTTATTTCGAATGACCTCACCTTTTTCATTCAGCTTGTTTCTGAAAATCCACTTTGTACCAATTACATTTTTTTCCTTCAGTCTTGGGACCAGTGTCCATGTGTCATTCTTCTTGATTTGATCAATCTCTTCTGTCATAGCATTTATCCAATCTTCACTGTTAAATGCCTCTTTCACTATTCTCGGTTCAAATTCAGATATCAAACATGTGTTCTGTCTCAGTTTGTTCTTTGTCATCACTGGATCATCCTTATCTCCTATAATCTGACTTGATGCATGATGTCTTCTGATATACTTGGCTAATACAGGCTTGATAGGCTCTGTATGATCTTCTTCATCACTCGATAACTGGACATTCTCTTCATTTCCTTCTGCAGTTTTCTCGGTAGGACTTGTCGGTTGAACATAGACAAATTCATCATAATCTTCTGGTTCTTTGGAGTTTCCTTCATCATTTCTTTCTGCAAATTCATCAATTTTCACATTTTCACTTTCTACTATTTTGTTAGATGATTTGATCATACATTTAAATGCTTTACTTCTAGAAGAATAACCAAGAAATGTTCCTTCTTCACTTTTCTGATCAAACTTGCCATTTCTATCATCCTTGTGTATATAGCATCTACTTCCAAAGATTTTAAAATAACTTACATTAGGTTTCTTGTCATACCAGATTTCATACGGTGTCTTCAAAGTTCCTTTCTTTAGTTGTGCTCGGTTCAGGGTGTATACTGTTGTGCTTATTGCTTCTCTCTAAAATGTTTATAGCACTTTCTTTTCAATCATCAGGGTTCTGGCACAATCCATAATAGATCTGCTTCTTCTCTCAGCAATTCCATTTTGTTGTGGAGTTCTTGGTGCAGAGACTTGTCTTTTTATACCAAAGTTGAACTCATCAGATGTGAACTCTCCTCCTCTATCTGACCTAAGACATTTCAGTTGTCTTCCTGTTTCATTTTCAACTCTTGCCTTGTACCATTTAAACATTTGAAAAGCTTTTGATTTTTCTTTTAAAAACATAACTGATATCATCCTTGAATAATCATCCACAAATAATATGAAATATTTATCACCATAATAACTTTGAACTTTCATAGGACCACAAAGATCAGTGTGCACGAGATCTAAAATTCCCTTAGAAGTGTAAGACTTACTTGTAAAGCTTGATCTTGTCATTTTACCCATCTGGCATCCTCGGCACATAGCATTCTCAAGTTTTTCAAGACTCGGTAGACCTCTTACACGGTGCTTCTTGCTTATTTTGATCAGATTATCAAAATTTACATGACAAAACCTTTTATGCCATAACCAGGTATCATCTATTTTTGCATACAGACATTTATTCTGAGTTGAGTCAAGGTGAAATGTGTTACCTTTTGTTTGTGTCCCAGTAGCAGCTAACTTTCCATGCTTGTCATGAACTTTGACAATTCTTTTCTGAAATTCTATTCGGTATCCTGTATTGTTTAGCTGTGCTACACTCAACAAATTGTATTTCAAACCTTCAACCCAATAAACATCATTGCATCTTGCATTGTCAAGAAGTGTTATAGACCCTTTACCTTTTACCAAACATGGTGCATCATTACCAAATCTTACATAGCCTCCATCATAATCTTCTAACATAACAAACTTGTGTTTATCACCTATCATGTGATGTGAGCATCCACTATCTATGATCCAAGAATCATTAGTATTTATGTGAGATATTAGGGCTTTTTCTTCATACCTTTCTTCATCTGATCCATCTTTGATAGCCACATAAACTACTTCCTCTATATCAGTTTCATCTGATTTATCATCATTGGATTCCTCGTCGACTATTAAGCATGACTTTCTATCTCTTCTTCTGAAGTCTCGGTGTCCTCTGAAATGATTATCTTTCTGTCTATCATCTTGGTAATCTCTCTTCTCAGTAGATTCTTTGTCAGGATAGTTCAAAGCCATATGTCCTATCTTATCACAATTGAAGCATTTCAAAGGTAGTTTTCCTTTATACTTACCTTTGCCTCTCAGTAACCTTCTGGCTAATAGTGCTTCAAACTCTTCTTGCTTTCTGATTTCCTCATACAGTTTGTGTACTTCCTCCATGTTCTTGCGAAATCTTTCACTTGCACCACTGTGATCCCCTTTAGTGTACTTACTCATTCTATCATTGTAATCATCAGATTCACCAATATGAAAAGAACTAAATGCAAATTCAACTTTATTTATCGATGACCCACTGTTATCAAAGTTACTTAACTCAAATGCATGTAGCTTACCAATAGTAGCATCTAATGAAACTAGCATATTGGGTACAGACCTCAATTCATTGATTACAGAGACTCGGATTGCATAAGCCGGTAGAAGGGTTCTTAACAACTTACTTGTTATATCCTTTTCTTCAATAGTTCCACCTACTCCTTTGATTTGATTGACAATCTCCTTTAGTCTTGTACTATACTGGGTTATGTTCTCACCTTCATTCATCCTCATAGATTCAATTTGTCCTCTTAGACTATCCACTTTTTCTCTTTGAACATGTTCATCTCCACCATACACAGATATGAGCTTGTCCCACATTGCCTTTGCATCATTGCAGCCTTCTAGATCATTAAACTCTGAATTGGTTAATGCAAATGTTATTTCAATCATTGCTTGAATATGTTCTTGCTTTGCCTTTATCTCTTCCATTGTCAATGGATAGGTGCTCGGTGTAATGAAATCATTCTCCAGATAATATACAACATATTCTCCAACTCCTGATAGGTGCAGCTTCATCCTTTTCTGCCATGTAGAGAAACATGGCTTGTTCAGCTTCGGTGCATCCCTCTTATACATCTTTGGATCTTTGCCTCAAGTGCCTTTAAACTTTTTCTTCCGAAGTCCAAAGCTCTGATACCAATTGATAGTTCTGATACTTAATGTTAAGTACAGATGCCAAGCTAATAAGATGAGAGGGGGGGGTGAATCATACAAACTTAATCTTCCATAAAAACAACAGATTCAACCTCAGTAACATATACTTCAACAATATAACCAAAACTGCTAAACATGCAAACTCAAAAGCATATAAACATCATAACACTCATAACACCGGATTTAACGTGGAAACCCAAATAGGGAAAAACCACTGTGGGATTTTGGACCCACTAAGAAATATACTCTTCTAGAGTATGCTCGGTTAAAAGCAAATCTTGTTAAAGATTACAAACACATTGCTAGATGTGACCCGGTTAAGGGATTTCCCTCAGATCTATTAGGATCTTCACCTTGTTAGAAGTGACCTTGTTAAAGGATTTCAAACACTCAATCAGAATGTCATCTTGCTAGAGGGTTTTACAAATAAGACTGTTAAGTCCACTCGGTTAAGAGATTTTCTGTCACTTTACAAAATAACAGTAATAAAAATCTATCTGCAACTTCACATCTAAAAATGCTAAAGTAGATTCTTATTTGCTCAATACAATAGGACTAATCGTTTCCATCTATTGGGCTCTATACTCTGTTATTCAAACAGGTCTTCAAGCTTCAATGCTCGGTAATCACTATGCAGCATCCCTGTGCATACACTTGCCCGCAGACATTGTTTATCAACAATTCCTTATTTATAAACAATTCGCCAACTGCTTAATCTCCTTGATAACATTTCCCATGATCAATCATAGCCATCAGATCTTCAAACTTGACCAGGTTCAATGTATCCTTCGATCTGAAAATGTTTTACACTGCCTTGGAACTTGCATACATTTCTTGGAACTTGTGCTAGGGTATTGCGGTTCAATCTGAGCTGTAGATCTTCCTATTGATTTTCCTTTGCCATAGATTCTTTAACAAACTTCATGCATGACATACCAATCATTTAATCATAGCCAGCTCAGCAGTTTCCTTCATTAAATAATGCTTTTATTCATTCAATGCATTATGTTACTACTCAGTAAATACTAAACTTCACTCGGTAGACATTCTACCTTCATTAGCCGATAACCTTAGGGTTTACCAACTAGGTTCTTTAGGGTTTACCGACTAGGTTCTTTGCTTGGTAATATAGTATAGTATTAACCTTACAATCAATAACATATGTAGGATATCAAAACAATCTAAGCATCATGATCTCATCATTATCTAACTCGGTAATAGTTGCCCATTGAATAACTTATTCCTCCCCTTATTCATCACATTCTTTCTGTGTCTTTTACCAACTTCTTTATACTCATCAAATCATACTTCTTAAGATATAGCAACATCATACTGAATTAGAAAATCAATTTCTTGACATCAATGACAAAATAATAATATTAAGATAGTAAACATCCTTAATCAGTTATATCCATAATCATCAACAACCTTCTTAATATCCTTATTGAAATGCCAACAATCTCTCCTTGTCTGTTATAATGCCAACAACTACAAAAAAAGAATCAGAAGCTATAGAAGCAGGACCAATCATCAATCCAGAGGAAGCTGAATGGAACAAATGACAGGGATTAATAGAACCATCAAGGTTATGTCCACAAGTGTGTCAAATACAAGTGATCAATGAACCAAATCACGAAGGAACTTGCAGCATCAAAGATGTAGGTATTGATACTATACATACTTTTACTAAATCACTTGAAGAAGAGTCAGAAACTTCATCTTATGACTTTGATAACTCAGACAGAAGCTCTATTTATAACAACAACTATTCAACAACAAATTATGACTACTCTATCATGAATGTTGAGATGTTGTTTGTTGACCCTGTTACTGTCACACCACAGTATGCAGTCCAGTCTGAAGTAGGTGACGACGCTAGAAGTAGGCCGGTTGGGTTAGGTCCAATAAATATTAACATGAATTTTGATAATCGTGTTGTAACTCTTCCAGGTCTCGAGACACATACACAAGGTAGCCTTCTGGAACTCGACTGGTCAGTCCGAATTCATGATGATAGTACTGTGAACTCCCTTGAACCTGTTCAAACCTTATCTTTAATACATCCTGAACTAATTGACTGTACTCTTTATAACCAACCTTTGACTATACCCACCTTCGCCAATGACTACACACTATCCATCTATTTTAATGCAGTGGAACCAATGAACTCTTTCACCACTGAGAAAAGTGAGAAAATGGCTGAAACAGACATCAAGTATCTCAGTCATAAAAATCAAAAAAAGAAAAATAAGAGATCTGATGGCGAAAACCACATTGTGGTGGTGTCAGAATCAAAAATGGTAAAAATAAAGGATGTACCTAAGGGTGAAAACCTCTCTGAGGCGCTTGAAGGGGAGATACTTGATATACTGCCAAGTCATTTCTAGGAGAGGTCTTCTATATTGATCGAGCCAACTCAACTAGTGAACATTGGGAGTCAAGAGACACCACATATCATTCATTTAGCTCAATCATTATCAGTAGAAGAATTGAAATATTTCACTTACCTCTATTCAAAAAAGAAGATCAACTTTGCATGGACATAATTCGATATGCCAGGACTAGATCCTAATCTCATCATGCATCATCTCTCTATTACACTAGGAGTTAAACTAATCAAGCAAAAAATCCGTAAGATGCATCCCCATGTGGCACTACTAGTCAAGGTTGAGCTAGAAAAATTACTAAAAGTTGGATTTATCAGAGCTATAGACTATGAAAAATGGATATCAAACATAGTACCTGTATCAAAGGTAGACAAATCTATTAGAGTTTGCACAGACTTCAGGGATCTCAACAAAGCATGTCCGAAAGATGATTTTCCATTACCCAACATTGATATGATAGTAGATATGACGGCTGGATATGAGATGTATTCATTAATGGATGGATTCTCTAGTTATAATCAGATCAAGATAGATCCTGAGGATCAAGAAAAGACAGCCTTCACATGTGCATGGGGAACCTTTTACTGAAATGTTATGCCATTTGGACTGAAGAATGCAGGAGCAACTTACCAAAGAGCAGTAACCACTATCTTCCATGATATGATGCATAAAAACATGGAAGATTATGTTGATGACACCCTTGTAAAAACCATGAAGAGATCTACGCATATTCAAGAGCTAGTCCTCATACTGGATAGAATGGAAAGATTCAAGCTCCGGCTAAATCCTAAAAAGTGTGCATTTGGAGTAACATCAGGAAAACTGCTTGGTTACAAAATTTCAAAGAAAGGAATTGAGGTTGACCCTAAAAAGGTCCAAGCTATAATGGAAATGCCTCTGCCCAAGAATATTAGTCAAATGAGAAGTTTACAGGGCCGTCTTCAGTCAATAAGGTGCTTTATATCTCAGCTATCAGACAAAGCTCAACCCTTCACAAAGGTATTAAGGAAAGGAGTTCAATACAACTGGGACAAAGATTGTGAACAATATCTATAAAAAATCAAAGATTATCTTTCTAATCCACCCATAATAATGCCACCAATTCAGGGTAAACCATTGATCTTATACATATTAGCCACTGATTCATCACTGGGGGCACTTCTGGCACAACGGGATGAGAATAAAAAGGAATGAGCCATATATTATATCGGTAGAACATTGGTGTCTTATGAAATGAACTACACTATAATAGAGAAATCATGCTTGGAATTGGTCTTTGCATCACAAAAATTAAGACACTATATGTTATCACACTCTATTAAGCTGGTATCTAAGATTGATCCACTCAAATATCTTCTCAGTAAAGTAATGCTCATAGGAAGACTGGTTAAATAGGTCATGATTCTTATAGAATTTGATATTGAATATGTGGAATGTAAAGCCATCAAAGGACAAGTTATTGCAGACCAACTTGTTGATGCTCCACTTGAAGATAGTCAACCTCTGCATATAGAATTTCTGGATGAATCAATCATGCACCTTACTCAACAATCATGGAAAATGTTCTTTGATGGGTCTTTCACTCAACATGGTTCTAGTGCTGGAATAATTTTTTTTACTCCTCAAAAATATTCAATCCCAAAATCTTATAAGATTATCATCCCTTGCACAAACAACATTGCAGAATATGAAGCGTTGGTAAATGGGATCAAGCTGGCCATCAAGTGGAAGATTGTTGAATTACACATCTATGGATATTCTCAACTCATTATCAACCAAATCAATGATCTATATCAAATAAGAGATGAGAAACTGATGCCTTATAAGAGAATGGTGGATGATCTTAAAAAATACTTTACCGTTGTATCATTTCAGCAGATTCCCAAGTCAGCAAATAGAGCAGTGGATGCAATGGCCACCTTGGCGTCTATACCACAGCTACAAGAATCCAATTTTTGTTTTGAGTTCTTGGTGGAAGAGTTACATTACCCTACCTATGATTCTCCTGAGTCCCAGATGGTTTATTCTATTATTGGACATGACTCATCTCGCTATAGCCACATTTACTCTTACCTGTGTGACCAAGTTGTCCTTGCTAATCTTTCCCGAAATGAAAAAAGGAACCTGATCTGAAATGTGTCACATTACATCATCATTACTAACAACATATTTAGGCGAGGTTTAGATATTACTTTGCGTAGATGTCTAGAAATTGAGGAGTCTCAATGTGCATTATCCGAAGTCCATGAAGGTGTTTGTGGATCCCATTCGAACGATCTAGCTTTAGCACGAAAACTACTAAGGACTAGCTACTACTAGCTAGACATGGAGAAAGAAGCTATTAAATTTGTTAAAACTTGTGAAAAGTGTCAATTGCATGGGCACCTTATACATGCTCCAGCAAGGGATCTCATACCCTTTGTTACACACTGGCCCTTTCAACAGTGGGTGTTTGATCTAATTGGCCAAATATATCCTGCATCATCTAACGGACACAAGTTTATTATAACTATCACTAAGTACTTTACTAAGTGGGTAGAAGCAGTTCTGCTCATCAAAGCAACCGGCAAACAAGTAGCTTTGTTCATCCTTAATTATATCATCTGCAGGTATGGTATACCTTCATCCATTATAACTAACAATGGAGGACAGTTCAAGAACAAAGATCTAAATGAACTATGTGAAAAATTCAAAATAAAAATTCTATTATGACTACATTATTATTATTATATCATCATATCATTATGTAATTAAAAAAAATTAATTGAGTTTCATGAGAAAAAAGAAATAAAATATAATAATAAAATGTTTTTTCGTGTTCATGCATTCAAATTAAATGGTTGTAATGTTTTTAGTTTTTATAGATGGGCGTTTTTGCATTGCCTCTATATGTGATTGTAATATGCATGTCAACATAATAGCCTTCGAATAAGTATAATATAAATATAGAATAAAAATATAATTATATAATAACAATTTAGTTCTAATAAATGTTTTTTCTAAAGAAATTAATAGAATATAAAAAATTAATATTATAATAATTTTGTGCTTCTATAAAGATTTTGATAGAAATATAAAAATATAAAAACTAAGGAAAATTAAAATATAGTAATATAATGATATAATAATAATAATTTAATATTAAGTACAATATAATAACAAAATCATTTTTGAAGTGGAATAATGGATAGATAAAATAATTGATTCAATAATGATATCTTCCATTGTCTTTTACATAAACATTTCTAAATATGGATTGCTAGTTTTTATTATTTCTTTCTTTCTTTTAAATTGGCATCTATTACGAGTATTGAAAAATTTATGATGAAAGTGGCAAGAATATAATTTTTCATTTATAACATCTTTAAAATCATATAAAGAGAGAGAGGTGTTCAATTCTAGTGAGAAAAGAAGATATTAAAAGCATAATTTGTATTAAAAATTCATATTTAGGTTTAGCAATGTCAACGATTAATCTAGATATCATAAGGATAAACAATAAAAAACACACTAATCAAAAGGATAATAGATGCACTAATCAGGAGATATCTTCACTAGAAAATCATCTTATTAGACAACACAATGGACCTAAAGGAAGCAGTGTACAAAACCTCCCTAAACCTTGCAGAGCCTACACAACATGTCACATGGTAGACTTAAGCCAACCTTCAAACCTTCAAATGGGTTTGTACCCATCCACATCAATTTTTTAGCCCTCTTCAAGGGCTGACATACACATTACCATAGATTTGGGACTTGGAATCCAAGAGAAACTAATGTGGATCATTTCTAGCACTTGGGGTTGGTATGTAAAGACCTTCAAAGGTCTTTGGAAAGTATAATTCATATTTAGGGAGTAGAAGTTAGGTAAAATGGATTCAAAAACTTATTTTAGTATATTCTCTATAATAAGCACATGACGGCCTATGCACCAACATGTGGGGCCAATGCATCAAATGTATTTGGCATATGAGGGCATGCAGGATTGTAAGAATTATGTTATGATCAATAAAATTCATGGTTCTATTTTGTATTTAGTTTCTATTGAGCTCTTGTGTATTTTGGTTGCAAGGTTGGACAATCCATTTTGGGCCCTTCATTCTTGACTGCATCAATAAACAACAACAATGATCACAAACTAGCAAGATGCATTATGCTAAGTGATCAACAAGACTAATATGAATACAATTGGTTAGCAAGCTATGTTATACTGGGTAATTCGTATACCACCACTATTTCAAGCGATGGGATTGATAACAATGTTTGAGAAGACATTATGAAACAAAATCACCACCACCAAGAGGGCACATCAATGAGATCATAACAAAGGAGGTCATTTGTCCCCCTTAAGATGCTAGCATATTGTTATGTTGATAGCCAAAGGAAAAGAATAAGAGAAGAGGATCCTCAAGAAGGATACATACCTCCAAGAAAGTTGTCACTACCCCCTAGTACATCAATAAGGACAACCATAGTAGAGACTATTATGTTACTACCCATATTAAAGAATGATTTCACATGATAGTGTACCACTGTAAATGACAATGAGACCCCATAGAGAGCTACAAATTCCATATAGTTATAAGAAACATGATAGCTAAGGGTTTGATTAATTATGAGGGACAATAAAAAGAAGAAAATTTCACTTGTTATGTCAATGATTCCATCATAAAGAAGAATTGAGATCTCTCTCATATAGGCCTTACATTCTCTAGTGGCATGGACAAGCATGTGATGATTTTTTAATTCTTTCTACAATATTTACTCTCTTTTAGAGGAAGGAGATTAATCAAGAGGGCTTTAAGAAGCTTCAATGAGGTTTTCTCTTTTGTCAATAAAGGGTAGGGATCATGAAGTAATCCTAAAGGTTTTTCTGCTTGCTAAGAGGAGGTAATGGAGAAGAGAGCGGAGGTGTATAATAAAGCCATGAACCTACACCCCCTCTATAATAGTGTACAACATATATAAGTCCCCATGGGGACCTTAATTCCTTGCTCCATACAACTAATATCTTGTCCATTATATTCACATTTAGAAAGAATTTTAAAACCAACATTATAATGTGTTTATAATTCCAATGGAGGGGGAGAGGTCACATTAATAACTCAGTCACATTAATAACCCCACTAAACTGGGATGTGTGATAACATTTTGAAGCACAAGAGGGGTGAATAGAAGAAGAAGAATCAGTACTTTTCAAGAATGTAGATTCTTGTTTGCCTCATTCATTTCCCAAAAATTATTTAAATTTATGTTGGGAGGAGTAATAATAAGAAGCATGATGTTATCCTCTTGAACCAAAATATCTCTATAGGTGAGACAATTTTTGGGAGATTTAACATGTTCTTTATACACTAATGCTTCATTTCCATAAGGGGGAGAATCGATATGGAATGAAGGTGAAATATCATAAATATTATAAGGGCATGACCCTCTTGCACCAAAATTTCATCGTGAGTGGGACCACTTTAAGAAGAGGGGCATGCATCAATTTTATCATCATTACATGAGAAGCATCAAAAGAACAACAAGAAACATTAATTAATAATTTAAGAAAAGGAAAACACGTAGAGAACATCTTTGAAACTATCATCTAACCTAATTCACCAATTGCTCAGCTATATGCAGTAAATTTAAGAGATGCAATAATACACGCCTATAACATATGTCAATGAGATATTAAAAGCAAGCTAAACACAATATTTTTACAAATTCTATAGAAGCTACCAATGAAAGAATGCAATTAACTACCTATATAATTAAATGCAACAAGATATGAAAGAAAAAAAGGAATGGTTGCAAGCGTAGGGTACATTGGGTTCACCAAAATGATATGTAAAAAAAATGTTCCTAGAATAATGGATGCATTAACTTATGATCAATCTCTTTTTCATTTACACATCATTTAGAAGGCGGAGGAGGCATTGGCTACTATCCACAAGGAAGAGACAAGCTACCTAAACTTATACTTTTGTTTGTTGCAAGTGGTTGTGGCATCGGTTTTTTATTACTTAAGCAAGGAAAAGGGCCCTAATCCCTCATAGAGTTAAGACAACAAACAACACAATAGACCAGCACCAGAAACAACAACTAACATCACATAGCCAAAATCCCAAAAAAACCTTGTAGCTAACCCACCAAAGAGTAATCGAATACACTTACACTTAAAACTAAAACCAGCTGTTGCCCCCACCCTGATTGAGACTATGTGTCGATATCAAAAACATATAATCAAAGAAAGTCATAGAATGAATGTGGCATTGGTTAAGTGTGTATAATAAACTTGATTAAAGAAAGATAAATTAGACGAGTTTAATAGAAGGTTTTTTATTGTTCGACGTTTAAGAATAATTGTTGTACAGTCTATTTTTTTCATCTTGCAACTGTCACAATCATAATCCTTTAGATTTGCACCTATACACATGAAAGAGAGAAAAACATTATGTCAATAATAACAATTTCATTAGTTTTAATTTTTAATTAATCTTTATTTTGATTCATAATTTTTTAATAAATAAATATTTATTATTTTTTAACTATTCTAACATAAAATTATATTTGAACTATTAAGTTATTGATTTTTAAACATGTTCTAACTTTTTCTAATTTTATAGAAAAGAATTATGTCATGTAAACTTAAGAGAAACTAATAAGCCTAACTTCATCCAAAATTACATTTATAAACAAATCTATCACAGCATATTCTCAAATGGAAAATAGGACACATGCAAAAATGAAATGAGAGCTAAAGCCTCTCTAGAAGCTTCTGTACAGCCAAGCACGGAGTGAAACAAATAAAAATTATTTCCTTGAACCAGCTGGTTGTACGATGTGGATTTTCACTCTCTGCAAATAAGCTACTCTTTCGAGTATCTGAAGCATTTCTAGAGGTATTCATTTGTTGCTTGACAGTTACAATGAATAACAAGATTTCTAATTATATATATTTTGGATGATTACAATTTTTTTAGATGGATTCTTTATTTTTAAATGTCAATTTATACCATGATTTAATATAATGCATTTCATTGGAACCAAATTAGCATAAAACAGCTGAATGAAACAGAACAAGAGTAGATCGCACACTTTTCCTTCCGAAGCGATATTTTTACTTCTGCGATATTATCAAGCTATTTGTTATTTTTAACTTGTTAAATATCATATATTCAACTAATCAGATATCAAGATTTTTTTTCATATTATATTTTTTTACTTTAACAAAATTTAAGATGCAATTGTTTTTAAAAATAATTATTGAAAAAATATTTTACTTCTATCTAATTGACTTATAACTTTTGAGGTCATATGAACAAAAAATAGGGAAAAATTATATATTAATATTATAATATTATTATTACTGCATATATTATTTTATGTAGTATATAGTATATCATTTATTTTTTTAAATGAAATCCTTATTTCCATATTGGAATTTATACATGATTTAATTTAATGCATGTCACTCACATCAAAGATTTAACGCAATATCTTAAACATTTGAATTTAGTAAAAGAACAAAATCAACATTTTGAAAGCTAACAAAATAAAATTTTACACAAGACACCAAATATAATTGAAATTATTTTTCATAAACTATTACAATATTTTGTAGTAACAAAAAACTTTTAAATCTTTATTTTCATCTTTTATAGAAATTCTTATTGTCCAAAAAAAACCCTTATTCTTGAATGGTACAAAGACCTTTATTGTTGAGAAAATCTTTTGGCCAAAAACCCTTCAAAAGATTTAAGAGACACTGCAAAATTGAAACAAACCAAGAAAAACATAAAAGATAATTAGAATTTCAAATAAAAACAAATAAAAAATTATAAGATATTTAGATTTATTGGAATGTCAACCAATAACGTACCTTTAAAAAATGAAAGAAAAATAAGTAAAAAAGATTTGTAATTACCGTGAGCAATCTGTATTAGGCGAAACAGGAACTGGAAGATTAACTTTGCAAAACCCTGGAAGTTGTTTTGCATTGTTCCAATTGATATTATAACGTTTGCCCTGCTGCAAAATACATTTGCATGCACCTTGTCTTGCTTCTTTGCCTCTGATTGCTGCATTCAACTGCTTTATTTCATTGCAACAAAATGAGCTTGGATCTCCTCCTCCACTTCTCAAATAAGGTAAACATGGCAACAAATCCAAAGTTAAACTTCCACAAGATATTGCAGAACATGAGCAACTATAAAATGCTATCAACACCATCAAAACAAGCAACACTGATTTTGCCATTTTCAAAAGAAATACAATAAAAAAACAAGAGTAATGCAAATGTATAAAAAATGCAAAGCGTAATGAATGAATGTGTGAAATTCAATATTGCGATAAACCTTATATAGATTTTTTCTTTGAGTTGAAGTGAAATAAGAATTAATTTAATCTAGTAGTTCATATTATTATGCACTACTAATTATTATGCAGAAACTATAGTAAACACTACTATAAATACAACAACTAAGACAAAAACTACTTAGCAACAATACATGAACTCTATTAAGATTTAATATTGATAAAATATTAATTATATCATCTACAACTGATCTTATTCTATAAATTCCATGCATGTTATTCTGAGTTTAATGAAATTACTTAGTATTAGTAACAAACCACCGCCAGAAACATATATTTGATGCAGAAACTATTTTATCCAATTACATGCAATAATAATATAAAAATCAATTGAAACATGCGATGAACTGAGTATTCGATGAATTATACAAATAGATTGCATGCTCCAGATATTTTTGAGTTTTACTTATATGCATTCATATAATCTGCTCAATTAATCTATAATTTTTTCAAAAGTAATTGTTCATAATTTTTATTTTTATTTTATTTTGAAGAAATAGATTGTATGTGTTTTTTATCAAAGTTATTTCTCTGAGTTGCTTTCTCCATCATTGGTTTTAGGTAAATTTTTAGATCATTAAAATAATATTTAGTATGCTTGGTAAAAACTAAACATCATTTGAGTCAACCCTGTAAAAACTAAACATCATTTGAACCACACACCCTGTAAAAACTAAACATCATTTTACCTGTTACAAAATTATTGTTAACATTTTATCTAATTTACCACATTCAAAATTATCTGTCATGATTTAGCTTTTTTCTATCTGACATGAAATTATCATATATGTTATATAATGAATACTATGAAAACTATTGTCAAAAACTATAAAAATAATAATAATAATAATAATAATAATAATAATAATAATAATAATAATAAAATTACCACATTCAAAATTACCTCTAAAATTTCTTTCATGATATGAGGAGATATTATATAATGAATTCTGTGAAAACTATTGTCCAACCATATCTAGATTCTCAAGATTGTTAGATTGACAAAAATATTATTTTGTTATAAAACATATTCAAATATTGTTATTTATATTTGAAATAAAAAAATATTTAAAATTTAATAAACTTTTTAAAATGTTAATCTAAAATCTTTATTACATATTTTTACAACTAGAAAGAATAAAAAAATATGATTTATTTTCTTAAAAATATCACAAAATTATATTGAAAATATTAAATTTAAAATCACATTCAATAATATATTGTTAAAATTATAATTATTCATATATTATTTTTTCTTAGTAATATAAATTTGAAATAATAAAAAATCTAAACTATGTAAAATTAATTGAATAAATATATCTAATTGAATATTAATTATAAATTTAATTGAATCCTAAGTTCAATTAACCCTAATTATAAAACTAATTGATTGGTAATTATAATACTATGAATGTTAATTATTAGTAAAATATTTTTCACTATACACAGCCTTGAAGTCACTCACCCTAGACCACCCTGCCTCCAAAAACCTCTGGAAAAGATTCCCAAGGTTGGGAAATTGGTTCAGGATGGGAGGGTAACCATCCCAAGAGTCGTTCCAGAATAGGACCTCTCCCCCCCTCCTGCAAATCCAAAAGAGGCCTTCCTTAATTAGAGAAGCCCCCTTCTTAAGAGTACTCTAAATCGTTGAGCCTTTTCCCTCAAGCGGATATCTTGGAATTTCCTCCATCGGGATCCTACGCATATATTTGTAGGCCAAAATCCTAGCCCAGCCATGATCCTGCTCAACACACCGCCTTCAATACAATTTAGTCGCCAGGGCCTCCCCAAATAAAATAGACTACCTTAAACCAAGCCCCCCTAACTTCTTTGGGCTACACACCAAATCCCAATTAATGAGACTCTATTTAGAAGAGGAAAGATTGCCTACCCATAAGAATTGTCTTTCCAGATAGTCCAATCCCTTCAAGAACCACTTAGGAGCCACTTGAAGCATACATTGATAAATCGGAAGAGCCTAAAACACTAACTGAATTAGCTAAATCCTTCGAGCAAATGATAACAATCTATTTGTCCAGTGATCAGCCTTCATGCGAAATTTATCCAAGATACCCTGCCAAAATTCCCTAGGAGGGTTACCAGGAGAAATAGGAATACCCAAATAAGTCAAGGGCAAAGAGCCAACTTGGAATCACAAGATAAGAGAAATCCTCCTTTGAATAGTACCAGGAGTGTTGAAGAAGAGGATAGAAGATTTATCCTCATTGATCAACTAGCCCGAAGCTGCAAGATAAACATCCAAAACCTTTCTCAGATTAGTGGCCTCTCTAATCCGAGCAAGTCCCATCAAGGTCATGTCATCAACAAACTGCAAATGAGACTGCAGCTGCAAGTCATTACCCCAACTCCATCCCTGAATAAAACCCAGACCCACATTATGCTTAATCAACCTCCCCAAACCCTCAGCCAGAAGAATGAATAGGTAAGGGGATAGGGGGGCCCCCTAGCGAAGACCCCTAGAAGCACCAAACAACTCAGTATGATCTCCATTGATTAGCACCAAGAAAGAGGTAGACGTAACATAACTCATAACCCATTGGATCCATTCATCAACAAAGCCAAACGCCCTGAGAATCTTCTGGAGGAAGGACCAACGAACTCTATCGTAAGCCTTAGCCATATCCAGCTTAATAAACATATCTTTTTCCTTGGAAGTTGCCATAGAGTGAATGGTCTCCATAGCAATGACCACCCCATCCAGGATTTGGAGCCCTTCCACAAACCCACTCTTCTCCTCAGAGATAACATCCCCCAGAGACTTTTTCAACCTATCCGCTATCAGCTTAGAGATGATCTTGTAAATCACATTGCAGAGAGAGATAGGTCGGAATTGACCTAACCGGTCAGCCCCATCACACTTGGGGATAAGTGCAATGAAAGTCGCATTCAAAGCCCAAAGCATCTGCTTATTCCTCTGAGACTCCTAAAGTACTTCCCATAAATCCAATTTGATAATATCCCAGAAATCTTGAAAGATTTCAACCAGGAACCCATTCGGTCCAGAAGCCTTTCCCTTTAGCATGTGAAAAACAATTTGTTAGGGTTTCAAGCAAATCCGAAGCAAATATGAACTAACAATTATATGCAGATTTAAATACAAAAGATAAAGAAATAAAACAGGAGACAGATAACACAAAGATTTAACGTGGTTCACCCAGAATGGGTTACGTCCACCATACACAGTCGTCCAATCTTTCTTATTATCTAGCAAAAATAGTACATCAACCTTACAATGCCTTAAGCATCCCAGCCGCTTATAACATGCATTTTTAGGGCAACAAACAAAGTCGGCCTTTTTAGGGTTTTATTACAATGTCGGTTTTCATCAACGAAAAAATGGCAAAAAAAAATTTCTCGGGGGTTGCCGCCCTCGAACCCCTGCCCGACGCCCGGCCCAACCCCGGACCCCGGCGAGGATACGTGCTGAGTGTACAGTACTTTGTTGATCAGTCGCCACATTTCAACAATCTCCCACTTGGAGACTGATCAGGCTCCACACCGAACAATCTCCCACTTGGAGACTGATACTACACGACACCACTGTACATGCAACATCCGTTGGATAAAACACTAGGACTTGACTGGTATTGTATGCTAGGAAATCGAAAATAATCAAAGCAAGTAGTATTAGTAATCTAGCTCAATCACGAAAGCTCAAATGCAATGATCAATCCTAAACACACTCAATAAAGACATGAAAACAAGACATTCAAGATTGAAAACTAAGCAAACCAAATGCAGACTTGAATGTCTCCTTCATGTGGCTCCATTGTCCTTCTTTCTCCTTCAAATAGCTTTGTTTGTGGATCTCACCTCCTAGTGCATAAGCATGATGTGAAAGCAAGTAGACAAGATAGTAGCGCAAGAATACTCGAAGCGTGATTGATTCAGGGATCGATTCGACAAAGTGATTAGTCTTGATTGAAGGAATTCATCCAATTTATAGATAAATTGGAGAAAAGACAAGATTAGCATGAAATTGATATTAGAGGCAATTGATTTCAAAATTGGCAAAATTGAGTGGAAAGAAGGTTATGACACCTTCTATGTCATGAATTATGACATATTGCCAATGCAAAGGTTAGAGGACTAGAAGCTTATGACATCTTGCTATTCCAAAAGTATGACGCATGAGAAATTCATGCTTCCACCGAAGCACAAAAATAGGGAGAGACTAGAGAAAAATTAATTAGGTGGAAATTGAATTTAGAAAATTAGAAAATGAGGTGGAAATGATGAATTGGAAATTAGGAAATTAGAAATTGATGAAATTAGAAAAATAGGTGAATTAATTAATAATTTTTCATTTATTAATTAATTCACAAAAAGAGGAGGAATTAATTAGCCAATTAAATAAATATTTAATTGTGACAAGAAGACTTAGGATAAATAAATAAACTATTTAACCTAAAGGTAAAATGGAGAGAAAATGACAAACAAGGTTAAATGAATAAATCATGAAACCCTAGAAGATAAATTAGAAATGCAAGGACGACAATTGGGTCTTGATGTAAGATTGATTTGATGTCGATTCGATCATGATTTTGAATTGATAAATGATTTGATTGACAAATTGACCAATATTGATAAAGAGACCAAATTGATAGGCACCAATTGACATGATTGAAGAAGACAAGGATTGATGACGAATCAACCGCAAAATGACAAAAATTGCCAAGGACAAGGATCGACCAAAATCATGACTAAAGATTGCTATCGACAAGACCTAATTTGAAAGCGAGAAAAATGAAGAATACAGAAGAAGGACTCGATGCTCGCAAATGATAAAGACCAAGTACGCAACATAGAAGAAATGTTAATGCGACGCAAAAACCCTAAAATAAGGCAATGCGCAAATGTTAAAGTACGATTCCGCAAGCGTTGACCATTTTTAGGTGTCTACATTTTGCCCCTCTTTGAGACAATGCGATTTTAAGCATTGTTTCAAAGAACAATAATGAAAATGCCCCAGACAATAACAATGACATATGCATGCCCCCTCAAGGAATTGGCCGGAAAAATCTAGAAAAGAGGCCAAGTGATCGATAAGAATGACAGAAGATGATAGGTTCAAACAGACTGCCAAGATTGACGGAAGAAATGTTAGTAAGAAGAAATTAGACAAAGGACAGTTAGAGATGAAGGAAAACTTGCTTTCACATATGCACATAAGTAGGTGAGAACCTTTATTTATTGTAGCAAAGCGGATGCAGAGCATCATGGCATTGAAGGCCAGAGCTGGAACGCAACCCTTTTTTGCAAAAGACAGACACATCACAGACAAACAACAATCACAACAAAAAGGAAAAGGACCATGAACCATCCCGGTCACTCTAAATCACTCAGTGACATCATCGAGCAACATAGGAACATGATCGAAGCCAAAAAATAAATCAGTAAAAAGATAAGATGCACAAATTCCAACAAATCAAACAAACATCTTGATCGTCATTGTCAAAAGTTGAAAGTGTTGATAGGACGATCATGTTGTCTGGTTTCAGGACATGTGGTACCCCGTCTAAGACAGGACACAGTCTGGTTTCGAGTATACCACACCCTATATAAGACCCATTATAGTAGAGACAAGGACAAATGATATTGATGGTAACGTTCGATTGATATGACAATTGTGATCAGTTTGAATGTCTGGTTTGATTGAAAAAGTTCATCTGTTTATGCATGATTTCATTAAAGCGCAGTGTATGATTGCGAGTCATTGGATGTATGCTTAGCGATTTGTCTACGCACAAAGGGGATCATTTATTGACAAAATGCTTGTTTTTGGATTTTAATGTTTTTGAAAAAAAAAATTGTTCATTTTTTCAGGACTTTGTTTGACTTTTTAGGGGTTTTTTCAGGGCATTATTTGAATTTTTTTTATTTTTTTTTAGGACATTATTTGATTTTTTTGAATTATTTTAGGACATTATGTGATTTTTTTAGATTTTTTCAGGACATTATTTGATTTTTTTGAATTATTTCAGGACATTTTTCAATTTTTTCGAATTATTTCAGGACATTTTTCAATTTTTATGATTTTGCCCCCAATGTCTAGCAAGGCAAGGAATATGACAGGTGAATAAATAGGCTTTCTGAAATGTTGGTGGATAGAGGGAAGACAAAGGCCTTTTATTATGGAGACAATGCGAATGCAATTTTCAAAGGCTATGGCGTGATTGGACAAGAGACTGGATATGACAATGTAAAGTAGTGACATGGCATGAGGGACATGTCAAGAGGTTTTTGAAACCATGTTTAAATTTTGCGTCCTTATGTTAGATCAAGATCAAGGAATGAAAAAAAGTGTATGGATAGGATAAGCAAGACCAAGAATGGATAAGGGACATGGACTGAAGGTCGGAGTAGGCTAAGGGATAGTGGCACAAAGTTGCAATAAGCCAGGCAATATGGATGAAAGGTTGTAATAAGCAAATGGATAAATGACCAAAAGCTATGATAGACTAAAAGCTGCAAACAAGATGCATGATGCTCATGAAGATCGTCAGTCTTGTCAAGATCAAAGGTGGAAAGGGAAACTAGACATGAGGGACAATAGGATATGAAGGGTAATGACAGGGGTTCGATAGGATAGTGGAACAATGAAGGACAAAAGGATATGATAGGATAAAACCTTTCCCCAAGTACGGTATGCAAGAAGTTCATAGATTACGCATGATGCCTGTTTGCCAGGTTTTCATCACGGTACTTGCCCAAGGCGCCTGTTTGCCAGGTTTTCACCAGTGGAAGAATTATTTTTCTTTATTATTATTTTTTTTTTCTTTTGTTTCTTTTTTTTTTCACTTTTTTTTTTGTATTTTGACTTTTTCAATAGAAGATGGACACATGATAGGGGATGGAAGAAGGACTCAAACATCTTTTTGTTTGGATAGTAGCCTTGAAAAAAAATGGACCATGACCTTTAAAAGTATGCTCAAAGACGTTGGTAGGATAAGGACATGGAAAAAGAGATGAAATTAGGGCAAGGATTTATGCAAAGGATTGGACCAGAGGGATCGAAGGATGGAAAATATGCATTGGATAATGGATAGGGTATTAGAAGAACCGTGCTTGAGTGGATAGAAATGTTGGCAAGATTGACATTGGCACACACCTTGAGGGGTGATGAACTGATGGAGGAAGAGTGGGTTTTGGGTGCGGAGATTTTGACGGAGGAAAGGCTATGGATTTTGGGACATAAGGGCCCAAAATGGATGAAGAAGGTGATGGAGGAACAAAATTGAGAGTGTTGGATGGAGGAATAGCAATTTTGGATGCCAAGTTGGATGTTTCTCTAGGCTTTTGTGCTTCAAGGAGCCGCTTAGGAACCCACATTGTTTTGGATTTTTCATGCTTTTGTGGTTCCTTGGAGTGCATTGCTTGCACAAGGGATTTAGGAACCCATATATATTTTAACTTTGCTTTATTTTGCTCAATGGGCCTTTGTGACCTTTTGGATATTTCTTTTTCTTATAGATCATATTGTTCTTTGTTTTGACATGTCGATTATATTGGACATGTTGATCCTTGAATACATGTGGATTTCTAGACTTATGATGTTTACACTTGGCATCCAAATTGCTTGGAGGGGGAAATGAATGCATGGATGGATAGGAATGAAGTGGACTTCTTTTGGATTGATGAAATTTACTCAAGGATGTGTGCCTTTGCTGACCTTGCATAGAGAATGAAGGAATATAAGGACCTAAGATGGATGGAAAGTATGATGGGGAAGGTGTATGCTTGGATTTTGAAGGGATGTTGGATTTAGCAGGGGTACTCATGTCTTGAGGAATTTCACTGAGGCCATGACCCTTAATATTTTATTTAACATGAAGGGGTTCTTGCTTATGAAGATCTACTCCTTTGCCTTTATGAATATCTTGACTTGTAGGATACTCTTTTCTTTGGGAAGAAGATGCGATTCCATTATGAGGTGGATATGATATGAGAGAAATAATGAGATCTTGAAGTGGATCGGATTTCACCAAAGTGGAAGAACCAATTATGCATGTCGATGGTTCATGAACATCTTGCACTAACATGTTAGAATCATGAAGGGGATTAGGATCATGAGGGGGACTAGGATTGTGTAGTGGACATGGTTCAGTGACTGGTTCTTCAAGAGATGGAATGGGAGAAATAATGGGATCATCACAAGAAATGAGATCTTGGAGTGTATATGGAGCATTAGGACAAGGAGATGGAGGAACAAGTGGATCTTGTGGAGGATTTAAAGGAATAATTTGATCTTGACAAGGAGGAAGATCATTGGAATCCTCTTTAAAGGTGCTTTTCTCTTGACTTTTAATGGGATCATCGGAAAGGATGGAAGGGATATCTTGATCTTTCTTAGGAAGTGGAATGTCAATGGGATTTGAAAGGACATTTTTTTCATGAAATGGAAGGGGATCATTTGGGATTGGATTGACTGGGATATCTTGATCTTTCTCAGGGAATGGAGTGTCAATAGGACTTTGGATAGGATGGACAAGAATAGGGGAATCATCATGAGTGTCTGGGAACATGGGGTCCTGGTCAACAATTGGATAGGATGATAAGGTTTCAAGATCTTGATCTTCATCTATTTCAAGACACGTTTCTTCATGCTCTAAATTATCCTCTTGACATGGGGTTGGACTTTGGATATGCATGGAGGATTCTGACAAGGAATCAATGATTTGGCATGAAGGGGATGCACTTTGAACATTTGTGATGGATTCTGGCAAGGAATCAATGCTTGAACATGAGGAAGAGGGACTTTGAATGGGGTCCTCTAAAACAGGTAATGGCAATAAAGTGCATGGTGGCATTGGGTCTTGTATTTTTGAAACATGACAAGGATATGCATCATGAATTGGATTATTTTCGCAATCAATTATGGATAGCTCTTGGATAATTGCATCCTTGGGTGTATTGTTTGATGAGGACAATATAGAAGGTTCTTGTGAAACTTCTAAAGGTGTAGAGATAGATGCCACTGGAGAGTCAATTTGTTTGTGGGGGGATGAGGTATTGCTAGACATAATTGTATTATCTTGATCTTCTTCAAAGAACTCACTTGGTAGGTTCCTTAAGAGCCTTGCAATAAGCCACCTTTATTTTGAGGTTTTGACATGGTTGTATCTGGAATTTGAACTTGTTTGGCAAGGATTTGGTCTTGGTTTGATGTCATGTTTTGATTTCGAACTAGATGTTGCTCAAATTGGTTTGACATGTTCAAAATTTGGCTTGGTACATGTTGCAAACTTTGTTTTTGAATGTTTGGTTGTGGTTGTTGACATTGATATGTTAATTGGACTTGTTGATATTCCACCATTGGTTGAACTATTTGTGGACATTGTATAGTTGGTTGGACATATTGTTGAAATTGGACCATTGGTTGTGTCTGTTGGAAATGTTCGAGCTGTTGAACAATTGGTTGAAGCATTGGTTGTATTGGTTGAAAATTTGATTGATAGTAAACACCTTCTTGTTCTTGTTGTGGAGGCACATAATGTTGAAATTGATGTTGTCTCTTTTCTTGAAATTGTTTCATCATCTCTATTTGTGAGAGGAGAGCCGGTATGTCTGATCGTTCAAGAAGAGATCTTACATCAATTGGCTCAATCTTTGGATTTCGACCTGGAAATTTTTGAAACATTTTGGACATTTGTGATCTATTCTCAATGTTTTTCACTCTTTGTTCCAATATCTCCTCTTCTTGAGCTAGTTTCTCCTCTAGTTTTTGTATTTGGACATTTGTTTCATCATAAAAAGTTTGGTCCAAGTTCTGAGACATGTAGAGATTGGATTGACATGATTGATTGCTCAATTGTGATGACATGGCTTTGTAAGAAGGTTGAGACCTCATTTCAACAAACATGACACTATGCAATGCAACTAATGGGATTGACAAATGCAACCTAAAGGATGACAATACAACTTAATGTTTTTGTTGTTTTTTGAGATTTTGACAAACTCATGAATGCAATTCTAAAAATGAGACCCTTAGGAAATTGAAATGATGTCTAGACCTCAAAGGAAAAAAGGACCAAGTGACGAAAGGACAAAATGACAATGTCTCCCCTATATGCTTGGATACTAAGCTAGGTTTGACCAAATGACATTGATGACAAAAAGACAAAAGTTTGATAAGGTCTAGACTTCCTAACAATGACTTAGGGTTTATCAAATATTTGGATTACTCAAGTATGACAAAACCTAGTTTTGACACTATATGCAAAGGGATAATTACTATGCAAATGACCCTAATATGATATGATAATGACCTAAACTTAATGAAGAGACCTAGGGTATGCAAATGTGACCTAATGTTATGAGGACAAGGATGCAAATGCAAATGTATGACAATGTCAACCCAAGACAAAACCTAAGGTTGAATTATGAAATGGTATTACTCTAATGCAAGAGGACACATGCAAATGGATGACCCTTACTGATATGCAAAGGAGTATGACCTAGGTGAAACCTAACCTTGGTAGTTAACAATGACTTTGCAAAATGCAAACCTAAGATGAACCTAAATCTAAGTGACATGAATGTTGAGACAAGATTTTGAAAAATGTTTGACAACCATGTTTGAAGGTGTTTTGAACTTTGTTGGATGAAATGTTCTTGTGTTTAACCTTGTTTTGAATCAATTTGTCTTGTTTTTGAAATGATATGCAATTCAACTTTTGACACACAAAGAAGACAAGATATTTCAACTTAGACTCAAGACAATCATGCTCATTCACACATTTCTTATGGTAGGCAAGGACATTAGGTACTTGAGAGGTAGACTTGTTATGGGATTCAAGGAGAATACATAGATGCTTGACCCCACGGGCTCCCCTCCATGGCACTCACTTCTCAGGGCAGCCAAGCATCGGTCCCCATGGAAATCTCCCCATGGCGAACTTAGTATCTCTTCCAAGTATCTGAACTTGTCCTTCTAAAGCAACTAGAAGGATGTTTGGCCTCTAAATACAAGGTGTTTAGTAAGGATTTATGTTAAGTGTTACTCCTTGATGTCACACAAGCATGATTGAGACATTAAGCCCACCAAGATACCAAACAAATGTAGTCGCACAAGCACGATTTAGACCATGAGGCCCTACTTAGATGTTGATATGAGAAAGAGTCCAAGGGTCATCACTTCCCAAGTAACTACAATTCCCACGTAACTCTTCCTTCAAAGCTTTCGCCCATTAGGTATTTGTTTATAGTGAGTTAGAATGCCAAGGTATTCTAGCCATACTCACTTTGGGTCTTTCCCTTCTCACGATTATCACTTGCTTGCAAAAGCAAATAGTCGGGAAGGCAGGCCCTCTAAAGGTGACACACAATCAAAAACATGAGCATGGTATCGAAGATCTGGATTTCTGATCACCCTAAGAAGGATGAGAGCATACTCTCCTACTCCAATGTCAAACTCAACAATCAAGGCAAACATACATTCATTCCATCCTATTTAGAAATCATTAGGTGCCTAAATATTAATTGAAAACACAAAGTTTAGTTGTAGTCCAAGGCAACCTGCAAAACCCAAGTCAGAAGTTTGATATGTTTAGTCTTTGACTATCGAACCTACAAAAAAATGTGTCAGTAGTTTCATTTGTTTTCTTTGTCATGCATATGCCAAGGTTCTGCACAGAGAATCAGTACCAAAAAACCAAAAAAAGCAGAAATAGAATGCAAAAGAAAACAATTTGCAAGTGAAAAACAATGTCTTTTACCTCTGTTTCTGTCCCTACACAAGCGCAGAATGTCTAACATAGGCGTAGAAGGCTTGACACAGGTGCAGAATGTCCTTGACACAGGCGCAGAATGCTTGACACAGGCGCAGAAGTTCCCAGAAAACACTGCACTACCCTGTTTCTTGGGTTTTTGACTTGCAAATCAACTCAAAAGCACTCAAAGCATGATTAGGGGGTTAGTTAACGTCGGGTTCACCAATTAATGTAGCTAGGAAATCGAAAATCATCAAAGCAAGTAGTATTAGTAATCTAGCTCAATCACGAAAGCTCAAATGCAATCAATCCTAAACACACTCAATAAAGACATGAAAACAAGACATTCAAGATTGAAAACTAAGCAAACCAAATGCAGACTTGAATGTCTCCTTCATGTGGCTCCATTGTCCTTCTTTCTCCTTCAAATAGCTTTGTTTGTGGATCTCACCTACTAGTGCATAAGCATGATGTGAAAGCAAGTAGACGAGATAGTAGCGCAAGAATACTCGAAGCGTGATTGATTCGGGGATCGATTCGACAAAGTGATTAGTCTTGATTGAAGGAATTCATCCAATTTATAGATAAATTGGAGAAAAGACAAGATTAGCATGAAATTGATATTAGAGGCAATTGATTTCAAAATTGGCAAAATTGAGTGGAAAGAAGAAGGTTATGACACCTTCTATGTCATGAATTATGACATATTGCCAATGGAAAGGTTAGAGGACTAGAAGCTTATGACATCTTGCTATTCCAAAAGTATGATGCATGAGAAATTCATGCTTCCACCGAAGCACAAAAATAGGGAGAGACTAGAGAAAAATTAATTAGGTGGAAATTGAATTTAGCAAATTAGAAAATGAGGTGGAAATGATGAATTGGAAATTAGGAAATTAGAAATTGATGAAATTAGAAAAATAGGTGAATTAATTAATAATTTTTCATTCATTAATTAATTTACAAAAAGAGGGGGAATTAATTAGCCAATTAAATAAATATTTAATTGTGACAAGAAGACTTAGGATAAATAAATAAATTATTTAACCTAAAGGGAAAATGGAGAGAAAATGACAAACAAGGTTAAATGAATAAATCATGAAACCCTAGAAGATAAATTAGAAATGCAAGGACGACAATTGGGTCTTGATGTAAGATTGATTTGATGTCGATTTGATCATGATTTTGAAATGATAAATGATTTGATTGACAAATTGACCAATATTGATAAAGAGACCAAATTGATAGGCACCAATTGACGTGATTGAAAAAGACAAGGATTGATGACGAATCGATCGCAAAATGACAAAAATTGCCAAGGACAAGGATCGACCAAAATCATGACTAAAGATTGCTATCGACAAGACCTAATTCGAAAGCGAGAAAAATGAAGAATATAGAAGAAGGACTTGATGCTCACAAATGATAAAGACCAAGTACGTAACATAGAAGAAATGTTAATGCGACGCAAAAACCCTAAAATAAGGCAATGCGCAAATGTTAAAGTACGATTCCGCAAGCATTGACCATTTTTAGGTGTCTACAGGTATAAATTCCACAATTATCAATCAAGAAGACCAACAGAAACTGATGAAGAAATTAGCTTCTCCTGTGGAACTACCTTTGTGAACATATCAATAGGATTCTCACTTGTGTGAATCTTCTCAAGTCGTAACTGACCCTCCTCCAAAACAGTCCGGACGAAGTGGTACCTGAGCTGAATGTGCTTTGTCCTTGAATGAAAAGCAGAGTTCTTTGCAAGATGAATGGCACTCTGGCTATCAGTATACAATGAGCTATCCTCTTGTGTCTGCCCCAATTCCTTTAGAAAACATTGCAACCAAATCATCTCCTTGCTGGCTTTTGTAGCAGCAACATACTCAGCTTCAGTGATTGAAAGTGCAACAACCTTTTGTAGCCTAGAAATCCAACTGACTACAGTTCCTCCTATAGTAAAAACATACCCTGTAGTACTCCTCCATGAATCAATATCACCCGCCAGATCAGAGTCAACAAATCCACTCAGATCAGCATTAGATCCTTTGAAACATAATGCTTTCGTAGTAGTTCCTTTCAAATACCGAAGAATCCATTTCACAGCATTCCAATGTTCCATACCCAGATTACTCATAAACCTGCTCACAACTCCCACTGCATGTGCAATATCTGGCCTTGTGCATACCATTGCATACATCAGACTACCAACAGCTGATGAATATGGGATGTTAGACATTTTATTAACCTCTTCCAGTGCCTTTGGGAACATCTCCTTAGTCAATTTGAAATGACTAGCCAAAGGCGTACTAACTGCTTTTGCATCCTGCATGTTAAATCTTTTCAGCACCTTCTTTATATACTCACTTTAGGACAAATTCAAGGTTCTATTTTTCCTGTCCCGTGTAATCCTCATATCGAGAATTTGCTTAGCTGCACCCAAATCCTTCATAGCAAATGACCTGGCTAATTTCTGTTTAAGATCATTTATATGTTGCATGTTAGACCCAGCAACAAGCATGTCGTCAACATAAAGAAATAGGATAATATAACTGCCATTATCAAATCTCTTAAAATATACACAATGATTAGAATGACATCTATGATAACCGTGTTCAGCCATGAAACTATCAAATTTTAAATACCATTGTCGGGGTGCTTGCTTTAGGCCATACAGACTTTTCTTCAACCTGCACACCAAGTTCTCCTTACCTTTGACCTCATATCCCTATGGTTGCAACATGTAAATTTCCTCCTCCAAATCTCCATGGAGAAAAGCTATTTTGACATCTAATTGTTCAAGATGTAAATCATCTGCAGCCACAAGACTAAGTACAGTTCTAATTGAAGTCATTTTTACAACTGGAGAAAATATTTCATCATAATCTATACCCTTTTTCTGTGCAAAACCTTTTACCACAAGTCTGGCCTTATATCTTTTCTGACCTCCTTCCTCCTCCTTCGGCCAATAAACCCATTTGTTAGGCAAGGCTCTTTTTCTGCAGGTAAAGGGACTAAGTCCCAAGTCTTATTTTTCATCAAGGAGTCCATCTCCTCTTTCATGCCTAGTTCCCACTGTTGTTTGGCATCTACCTGCATTGCTTCTTCATATTCTTCTGGTTCACCAGAATCCGTTAATAAAATAGAATACAAAGAAGGAGAAAATATTTCAGGGGGTCTACTTGTCCTCGTAGAACGTCTAACACTTGCAGGAGTTTGTGGGACAATCTGTTGTTGTTGAGCATCAGGTACCTATGGCATTTCATTTTCAGGAATCTCATCCAACACCACATATTTTTGTTTGTCCTATTCATGCTTATTTTCCTGCATCTGTTCTTTATACATAACCTTCTCATTGAATATAACATCTCTACTTCTAGTTATTTTCTTATTTTCAAAATCCCATTACTGATAGCCATATTCATCTATCCCATATCCAATGAAGGTACATTTTTGAGATTTAGCATCAAGCTTGGTTCTGTTTTCTTTATCAACATGGACAAAAGCTTCGCAACCAAAAGTTTTTAGAAAAGAATAATTTACCTTTTTACCAGTCCATGCCTCTTCTAGAATACCACCATTCAAAGGGGTTGAAGGTCCTCTATTTATCAAATAGACAGCAGTATGTACAGCATCTGCCCAAAAATGTAAGGGCAATCCAGCATGCAATCTCATGCTCCTCACACGTTCCATAATAGTCCTATTCATTCTCTCTGACACACCATTTTCCTGTGGAGTTCCTAGAACTATCTTCTACTTTTGAATCCCATTTAAGGAACAGTAATCTTCAAATGCTTTGTTGCAATACTCACCTCCATTATCCAATCTGAGACACTTCAACTTTTTCCTGTCTCATTCTCAACCAAAGCTTTCCATTTCTAAAAAGTTTCAAAAACATCTGATTTTTGTTTTAGGAAATATACCCATGTTTTTTTGGTTAAGTCATCAATAAAAATAACATAATAACAAGAGCCACCAAGAGATAATACCTGAGCCGGTCTCCATACATCTAAATGTACAAGCTCTAACTTCTCACTCTTCTTCTCTTTCCCAACCTTGAGAAATCTGACTCTTTTCTGTTTACCATAAACACAGTTTTCACAGAACTCTAAATCAATCTTCTTTAGTCCTGGCAATATATTTTTGGAGTGAAGGATTTTCATCCCTTTCTCACTCATGTGCCCAAGCCTATGGTGCCACATTATCGAATCTGTTCTTGCAACATTTATTGTTGTTGTCCCTTTAGTAACTTTATCTATAGCAGCTAAGGTAGAGTAAGTGTTACCAGTACACAGATATAATGTGCCTACCTTCGCACCTTTAGCTACTACTAATGATCCTTTAGTGACCTTCCACATACTGTCTGAGAAGGTAACTATGCAAACTTCACTACCTAGTTGCCCTGCAGAAATTAAATTTCTTCTTAAATTAGGAACATGTCTTACCTCCTGCAGAAACCAGTCATTACCATTCTGCAACTTGATCTTTATCTTTCCTTTTCCAACAATTTGACAGGGCTCATCATCACCCAAATATACCTATCCAAAATCACCTTGAACATAATCTAGAAAATATTTTCTATGGGGTGTAGCATGAAATGAAGCCTCAGAATCTATTACCCAAGAATCATTAACATTATCCAAACATAAGATTAAAGCATCTTGTAAAGTATTACTGGCAATATTAGCTTCCTTACTATCATTTTCATTTTTGTCTCCTTCTTTGTTTTTCCAAGACCAATAGTCTTTCTTTAGATGACCAGGCTTTCCGCAGTACCAGCAATCTTTCTTTCCTCTAGATTGAGAGCGTCCTTTCTTTGACTTCCCTCGTGACTTCTCATTCCCAGGGCCTTTTCCTCTTTCCTTTGATCTTCCTCTGTTCTCCACATTCAAAACACTACCTAATGATGTTGAATTCTCACCTGTGCTTTTCCTTCGCATTTCCTTGCTTAGGATAACACCAACAATATCATCAAATACCATAGTATTTTTACCAAAGACAGAGTTACTTACAGCCATAACCAAGCTATTCTAGCTTTCTGGCAAAGAACATAAAATCAAGAGAGCCCTAACCTCTTCTGCAAAGGTAATTTTTACCGAAGACAATTGACTGGTAATTGTATTAAATTCATTTAAGTGCTCCGCTATAGATCCTCCCTCACTCATTTTCAAATTAAACAAACGCTTCATAAGAAATACCTTATTCGAAGCCGAGGGTTTCTCATACAACTTAGCCAATGTTGCCATCAAATCTACAGTCGTTTTTGCTTCTGTTATATTGAATGCTACAGATGACACAAGGCATAATCGAATGGATCCCAGTGCCTTTCTATCTAAAATGTCCCACTCTTCATCTGATATTGTGGTCGGTTTCTTTGCCTTTCCTTTCAATGGCTACCACAAATCCTTTTGATACAGGTAATCCTCCATCTACATTTTTCATAACTGATAATTCTGGCCGTTAAACTTTTCGACCTTGAATTTGGAATCCTCCATTGCTCTCACTCAAATCTGAAAGTCCTGCCAATTTACAGAAAACCTCGCTCTGATACCACTTGTTAGGGCTTCAAGCAAATCTGAAGCAAATATGAACTAACAATTATATGCAGATTTAAATACAAAAGATAAAGAAATAAAACAAGACACAAATAACACAAAGATTTAACGTGGTTCACCCAGAATGGGTTACGTCCACCATACACAGCCATCCAATCTTTCTTATTATCTAGCAAAAATAGTACATCAACCTTACAATGCCTTAAGCATCCCAGCCGCTTATAACATGTGTTTTTAGGGCAACAAACAAAGTCGGCCTTTTTAGGGTTTTATTACAATGTCGGTTTTCATCAACGAAAAACGGCAAAAAAAAATTTCTCGGGGGCTGCCGCCCCCGAACCCCTGCCCGAGGCCCAGCCCGGCCCCGAACCCCGGCAAGGATACGTGCTAAGTGTATAGTACTTTGCTGATCAGTCGCCACATTTCAACACAATCCTCTCTAGTTCTTCCAATGAAATGGGACCCATAAGCTGCTCATTCATCTCCCTAGTAACTAGAGAAGGGATACACTCGAGAACTTGATTCTCCTCCACCGATTCCCTCTGAGAATCCTCCCTGAAGAGGGATCGAAAATAATGTAAAGACTCCCTAGAGATCTCCTACAAGGATAACAACTGCTCACCTCTATCATTGACCAGAACAAGAATGGCATTTCCATGTCTTCTTGCTTTCACGGAGTTGAAGAAGAAGGCAGTTTTCCTATCCCCCTCTTGAATCCAATCAATACGAGCTCTTTGTTTCCAGTATATTTCCTCCCTAAGCTCCCATTCCTATAAAGCCTTGACAGCCATGTCTTCCTCCCTAAGCAAGGCTTCAGACAAACCATGCTCTCTGATGTCGTTGGTGATGCCATTCAACACTATCTGAGCAGCTTTCTTATCATGACAAATATTCCCAAAACCCTGACGGTTCCATTTTTTAAGCTGTAACATAACAAATTGCAATTGCTTGGAAAAAGTGCACATAGCAGTGCCAAAGGCAGACCTCCCTTTCCTCCACCACTCCACTACAAGAGTCTACAAAGCATGATCCCGAAGCCACATAAGTTGGAATTTGAATGAAGGGGAGTGAGCAACCTAAGTAGAAGAAGAAACCATCTTGATGGGCCAGTGGTCGAATCCTCTCTAGTCAAGAATCTCAGAGCTTGCAGACCACTCCCCACCAATCCAAAAACTAGAAACCAGAAAACAATCCAACCTTTCCGCAATCCAATACTCCCCTACCCTCCTATTGTTCTAGGTGAATAGACTATTACTAGGCTTAATGTCAACACGATGCAACGATGCTATATTATCCTGAAAAAGGAAAGACGAAGGTTCCAACCACATAACACCCCCCTTCTTCTCACTCAACTCAAGGATGGCATTGAAATCGCCCGCCATAATCCAAGGATGAAAGGGGACCAACCTTCGCATACAAGAAATATGGGACCATAAGTTCTGCTTACCCTGAAGATCAGTGGGGGCATAGATATTAGTAAACAAGATATATTCCCCAATCTCAAGACTAGAGACAACCCCAGATAACAAAGATCTAGAGGCCACCCACCAGACAGGGTGAATCCTTAAAGGGTTCCAAAGACAGGCCACCCCTCCCAAGGAGCCCACAGCCCCAATACACTAACACCGGCATCTCCCCCATAGCTTTGGCACCAGATCCATCATAGTTTCCATAGAAAGTTTTGTCTCCTACAAAAATAGGATATCAGGAGAATGACTCCTTATCAACTCCCGAACAACTTTTTGTCTAGGGCCACTATTCAAGCCCCTCACATTCCATGATAAAACAATCATTTAGGGGGATTGGAAAAGTGAGAATCCAGAGTCTTTACTGACACTGACTCAACCAAATTCTCTCCCATCAATTTGATCTTCTCCAAATCCTTTTTTCTGCAAACCTTTGAACTCTTCTCCATTGATCCTTTCGTAATGTCCTTCTGATGGAGACCCAAATGTAAGCCTATCTTGTTACTTTTGGCCCCAACAGATCCCAATTTTTGAGCTGAAGGAGAAACATCCCCCCCAGCCAAGTCCACTACAGCACTATGAATGGTCCCCAACTGAGCCACAACTGGCAGATCCATCTCCATTTGTTGGCTCCTAGCAATTTGCAGAGCCTGGGTCGAGTCCCAATTCACACTATCATTGACCAACCCCGATGCACCCTGATCCAAAGGAGTGAGCCTAGGGTTCACCTCCTGCTAGGTGAGGTTGTCCAAGGCTTCAAACCTGTTAAAGGTATCCTCCTCCTGTCTCTCCTGTAGGGGCCTCTTTTTTCCCTGATTCATGTTCTTTGTCTTAACTAGGACAAAACCATCAGTACCCACAACTTCCCTAGTCATGGCAGCTTTTCCTTTGTCAGCCTCATCTGTGTTATGGGTCAACTGTTGAGGTTGGCACACTATCAGTTTATACCTAGGACACTTGCGCTACAAATGATCATACTCATGATACAGACAACACCGAAATGGTAAAGTCTCATAATCCAGCTGCTTAACCTAGGAATAAGAACCTGCACACATATCTATAGCATCTGGCAGAGGCTTATTAAAATCAATTTCAACATAGATACGGGCGAAGGTCATAACCCTTCTCCCCAAGGTTTGCATTGAGGCTCCAATTGGTCTCCCAAGCACTAAAGCGAGCATCTGTAGCACATCCTCCCAACAATATTCCACTGGAAAACATGGTAAATGGATCCACACTAGGACCCTATTTGGGAGTTTCTCCGAAGGGTTTAATCCTACATGCCAAGGTTTGATGAACAACTCCACCTGGTTGTAAAAATATGGCCCTCCTTCAAAAACCCTACTCTGATCCCCCATGCAATTGAAGGTAACCATGAAGTAGTTGTTTCCCAGTAACACAATCTCCATTTCCCCTTTCGGTGCCCAAGATCTCTGAGCCCAATTCTCCAAAAACTGTAGAGAAACCCTCATCCCTAAAAACTTGCAGTATAGGAATGTTTTGAAAAGTAATCAACATCTTCCGCTATCATCTCTATAGGAATACTCAACCTTGGTCTCTCGCTGCACCTCTCCAGGTAGCCATTAATCTTCGAGATCCAAGAGCCCCCAGCACTTCCAACCCCGGACTGTGAGGCAAAAAGGTTATTATCAAAGGTCTTTATATTTTGGGGTGGAGATTTCAAACCCACCACACCATGGAAATCCATATCGTGAGATGCCTTCAAGGCCTCTCCTCCAAATCTAGACATCGCACCACTTGGAGAGCCCACCTCCTGAAAGGAAATGGGCAAGGACACCACACCCCTAGCAAGAACACACACTCTCCCCGTCGTGCAGATCAAAACCCCCACTCCCCTTCCCCGCGAACAAGGTGTGAATCTGTGGGAACCCCAAGCCCCTGCCTCTCGCAGCACCTCCCACCACTCGCAGCCACCGCACCACTTACCACCCCTACAACCTCGTAGCTAGCCCCTCCTGCAGCAACACTCACACTCGCAAACACCTCCCTCCCGCCACCACACCAGCATGTAGGCTCCACTCACGAGCTAGGGTTGCGATGCCCTAGCTCGCGTACGGCTCCCACCACGCACAACTCCATCCTCCGCTAAAATGAATCCCTCATAGGGCATTGAAGGATGCCAATGGCAGTGCGATCTTGCTCCTAGGTAGTTGAGTCAAATCATCTATTTTTATTGTTCAAATAGTTTAAATTAATAAATCTCCTTTGTAATAAATAATTTGTTTTTTATTTAAGTTAAAAAAATAGAATAATTGAAATAATTTGTTTTCATAAATGTTGTTACTAGGAGAGATTTGCCTTTGGATTTATCTCATATGTTTGACCAATTAATTAGTGGCGGAGGACAGGAATATCTAATTGGTTGTTCTTTGTTGGCATTTAACCTTTCTTGCTTTGTAACTCTCTTTTGTGTTTAATAATTTTTAATCCCTTTTGAAAAAAAAACCTTTGGCACTATTTTTATAGTGTTATATATTTAAAATGGATAAATAATTTATTAAAAATTTAGATTTAAAAATACCTTAAATACATCTATCTAAAAATCGCTAAGCAACATAATATATCTCTTTAGATATATTTGTTCAAGATATTTATACTAGTTATTTATGTGTGTAACATTAGAATATATAAAGATTTATGTCTTATGTAATTAGATGAAAAGTTTGAGTTTCATCTACCAATAATTAACATTCATTTTCATCTTTAAAATAATAAATTAAGTATTGTGTAAACATTATATTATTTTGTTAGAATAATTTTTTTAAAGAATTAAAAAAAAAATCTAGAACTCAAATTTAACTAATATATTTAGATCACTCTTCACTCGCTCCTTAAACTAGATCTAAGGATGTCAATCCTCCCTTCAATCAACATGCTTTAATTTCAATTTTGTGGTATTGATTTCAATAGAATTTTGGGTTTTTCTAGCATGGTGATGATCTTCAAATCTACTTCATATTTATCAAAAGTCTAAATTTTTCTTGCACATTAAACTATATTTCTACAAATACCCTCCATAAAGTGGGTTTAGGAAGGTCCATATGGTCACATTTTTTAATAAGCCCACAACAACCTTTTATTCCCTCTCAAATGTTAGTGTCCAATTGGTGGGATGCAAATTCATGGAGTTTGGTGGTGAAGTACAAGTTATAGAAAAGTCTTTTTTTTTTCTTGAAAAAAAGCCTAGGGTCTGAAATATATTATTAAAATAGTATGAAGGAGCTTTACATACATATTACAAAATTAAAAAAATAGGGGATATACTCAACCCTCAATGAGCTCCAGATTACAAAATAAAAAAGAGGGGATGCATACTCAACCTTCGATGAATCCAACCTAAAAACATTACCATTCATTCCAATTACACTACACGAACATCAATCTATCAAAATCCAATGAAATGATAGCTATCCATGAACCCAGCAAAAACATAATTGTGTGGGGGAAAAAGTGACACTAAGCAAACATGCCCTAATCCTACCTTTTGACACACATTGTGGAATACGAAAGAGCCTAGAGGTATCACACAATTGGCTACTTCTTTTTGTAGAAGAGAGAGCCATGGGCTACCTATTAGGATTTCTATTCCTTTGTTGTAATTGAAAGATAGAATGATGCAAGTTCAATTCCTAACTCCAAAGTGCAAGTATAAACTAATAACGAGATTGCAGAATTGAGATTACACAATGGAAAGTTGTAAACACAAGGACAAGATAAGAATGCAGATGTGTACCCAGAGTTAAAATCTGAGTGAAAATGTTCGGGATGGGGGCATGGGCGCCACTGTCCTGATTCTGCTCCTGAAACTGTTGTTTTGCAACCTGAAAAGCTGTCAGAAAAATGCTGAAACTTGCTATCTGACAGAAGGACCAGGGCGCCCAGCGCCCCTGTCCCAAGGACCAGGGCACCCCACGCCCTGTAAGGAAGTTAAGTAGCGGAAACAACTTCCTACACTAACCTTGAGAGGAGGGTAATGCAAAACTTTTTCAGATCGTTACAACAGTTACAGAAAATAGAAATAGATATAATAGCAATCATACCACAACACAGTGATTTACGTGGGGAAAACCCTTTCGGGAGAAAAACCCCACCCTCCAAAAGCAGCTCAATATTTTATTCAGCAATCAAAAACAGATTACAACATACTTGCAGAGCAAGCTCTTCGCAGGAGTACCACTAATCAGAGATTCAGAGGCAACTCAATAGCCATGAGACTCTTACACACAACCTCTATCTCACACACCTCATAAATAGGAGATACAATACAAGAAACCGTCAAACGGTATTACAAAACCATGGGCTAAAACCACCCAATAAGGTGTAGCCAACCTTATCTCCCTTCTAGATGCCCTATGACATGTTAAAGCACACATCAACACATGTCGCTCCCTTTTACAGCTCATTTATGTATCTGATACAAATTATTTTTCCTATTTCAGGAGTACAAACTTCCGGAGGCCATAACTTGAGAACCGGGTGTCCGATTGACGAACCGTTTGAAGCGCCGGAAAGCTCGCGAAGTGCTCTATCACCTCGTTACCCGCTTCGCTAGTTACGGCCACTTTTCAGGGCGTTTCGGAGCCTCTAAAGTCCCCAAAATTAAGTTTAAACATTTTATTGCACCCCTCCAAGACGAAAACTTTAATATCTTCAAAACTAGCTGTGACCTTGCGACGCAACTTTACCGGAATGCTTATCTAACCAACCAGAAGCTTTAGGGAGAGTTTCGCACCATTTCGTGCTCAAATGAAAACTTACTATAAATAGTAACCTCACATAAATGCAAGGTTGAGACACCATTTTTCCCAACACGCCCCTGTCTTGGTCTTTTGCCCTGAAATTTGGTGTGAAGTTCTATCTCGGTCTGCTTCCGTCAAATCTGCAATTTGCGGCGTCGTCTGAATCCTGAAATCTACACTTATATCTGAAAGGGTATGGTGGGCAGCTATATAGGGTTTTGCCTTAGTCAAACCCCCGCTTCGGTGATTTCCACCTCCACGAATAGCCAAGTTGTATTGTAATAGTAATGTGTGTGCAGACCTTGTGTGTGTGCAAGATCCTAAAATGCAAATAAGCAAACTAGAGCAACCTAGAAAGTAAACCCTAATTGCTTGTAAATGATAATGTAAATGCTCCAAAATCAAGATGCAAAGTGATCTAAAGCATGAATATAAATGATATAATGAGGCTTATGCAAAGACATGAAAACAACATGAAATCATACCCAACCCCAAGGGAGGGGTACAAGCCAATCTTCAGTCGGTGATCCCCTATTGCTCTTCAATGTCTTCAAAGCCCTAAATGGATGAATGAAATTGATGAATGCTTGATGGATGGATGTTGAATGTTGTTGAAGTCTTCAAAGTTCTGCTCTTTCGCTGCATAGAAGGCCCTTAAAACCAAAATTCGGATCCTTTCAAATGAAGAAAGAGAGCTCTTATATATGAAACCCTAGGTCTTAATTTCAACTTTTGGCCGACCTAGAGATTGAATCTCCCACCAATTTCTTGGGGTTAAGCTTTATTTTATGATTGGATCGCGCTCCTAAAATTTCGGGAAAAATGTCCGAGACCATGTGCACTCCGGGCGCCATGGTCCCGACAACTTTTCACCAAATTTTCAGGGTCGTCGGATATGATGATTTTAGAGAGAATCTCGAAGTTACAGGTGATTTCGAGATGTTTTGACCCCCGAAATCAAGCCCCCAAGTTCAAAATAGGACCTAATTAGGGTTTTAGATTAAATGATGTATTGGAAGAATAAAATGAAAGGGGCACACTTTAATGAAAGGGCCCAACTTTATGATGTGGAAGATGATGAAATAGAACCTTAGACCTAATTAATTTAATTAATTAAGTGCTAAAGGGGAAATGCAATGCAAAATGCAAAATGCGCCAAGGCGGGTGCTAAACTAGGTGTGAAATTGTACCACCCTAGCAAGTGCGTACAATTTACGATGCTACAATAATAATAACCAAAACAACCCACACCAACCAGAGACAAGGTAGAGAGGAAGAAAAACATAATGTCATTATGAACTTAGTACCAAAATTCAAGAAAAGACTTATCTTAACCATATTAGCCAAGTTTATAAAATTTTAAGGAATGAATAACAACAAAAACTATAAGCATTGCTAGAAGATGAATCTTTTATTTGTCCATGTGAAAAAGAGTGTTCTTTTCATTTATAATTGTCTCAAGGGCATGAATTCAATAAAAATGTGGATTGGAACAAAAATATTTTAAAAATTAAACCATGGTAGCCAAATTTTAATCCTCTCAAAAAAATAGTTCTTAACATTCTCAATACAGTTTCATCTATCAAATCTCATTTTACAATTTTGGGCCCCTCTTACCTAGTTTCCATTATAGACTCAATTGGTAAATTCATCTAACTCCCACAAAAATCTTTAAGTTACTTATATGTCTACATCTTAGAATTAGATCTACTTCCTAAGTATTTATAAGTATAAATTGATCCAAATGTTGATAATAGAATGTAGAATCAACTTTTAAATTATAAAAGGACCAATTTCAAATGTTGGTCTTATTATTCCACTAATCATATAGTGGATACTTTTTCTCTACATGGAAATAATTGTTATTAAATATTTCCCCAAAGCAAGATACATTTGGATTGGTGGGATGGATCCAAACCACGAACACATTTTCCAAAACTCATCTTTTGTGAGCAAATTTTTGGACTACATGAAACTCATATTTTATCCTAAGTGACCTCTATTTATCCATTGTTCTTTTTCCCTACCAAAGAAGGTAGGAAGCTCTCCTATAACCTTGGATAAGAGCACTCCTTATTTTCCTCCCTCCAAATCAAAGGTTGTACCCTTGTTGAATAAATCTCTAATAGTTAGAATCTATGATCAAAGATTGGAAGGGAAAGAGTGATGAAAATTAGATAATAGCACGTAGAATAAAAAATATTCCTCTTTGAACTTGCACAATTCTTAATAAAAGATGAATTTAAATTCTCATTGCAAGAATGGTGATTATTTATCATCATTACTAAAGATCTTTTGATGCACAAATGTAATTGATTTCATTGAATATCTTTATTATCTTTCTAATTTATATGTTTTTGTGTTAGCTATATTTGTATCTTAGTTCTTTATGAGGTGTGTGGAGTATCTTTCCCCTATGGATTTTATTGCTAAGGAGGAAGGGGGAGAAGGGAGGGGATATGGGAGAGAACGATAGAGACTATGAGAGGGAGAGATGGGGAGAGAAGTGGAGAGAGAGACATGGAGACACAAAGAGAAAGAAGGGGTAGGGGGAAGAGGGAAGTATCAACAAAGGGAGAGGGAAAGAGAGCTTAGAGAAAGAGGGGGTTATTTGGTGGGAGAGAGAGAGAGAGAGAGAGAGAGAGATGGTGTCCTAAAGGGTCATATGGTGTTCTAACTCATGTGTGGCCCCTTGGGACACCATATGACCCCTTTTAACATCCTACGACATGACATTAGGGGGTAGGAGGAGTAGGGAGAGGGGAAAATATCAACAAAGGGAGAGGCAAAGAGAGGTTAGAGAAAGAGAGGGTTATTGGGTGGGAGAGAGAGAGAGAGAGAGAGAGATTTGAATAGAGGGACGGGGAAGGGGGAGAGAAGGAGAGAGGGACATATATATATATATATATATGGTGTCCTAAGGGGTCATATGGTGTTCTAACACATGTGTGGCCCCTTAGGACCCCATTGTTACAAGCTAGGGTTGTCATTGCACCAAAAGATCGACTTGTCAATGCCCGATACAACCATTAGACTTATATAATCCACAAGAGGCTATTAAACATGTCATGAATCCCCGTGAGGGATACTGGCCCACTGCCAACAATCCCCCTCCTAGCATCACTCATCATGGCCTGCATGATTCAAACATGTGACCAAGCTTTGATACCACTTGTTACAAGCTAGGGTTGTTGTTGCACCAAAATATTGACATGAGAATGTCCGATGCAACCACTAGACTTATAGAATATATAGGAGGTTGTTAAACCATATCGCAAATCCTCATGAGAGATGTTGGCCCACTACCAACACTCATATGACCCCTAACAACACTATATGACCCCTTAGGACACCATATGACCCCTTTTAACATCCTAAAACATGACATGATCCCTTATGGCCCATTATGACCCCTTAGGAAAATATGATGTCCTAATGGGTCATATGGTGTCCTAAAGGGTCAAATAGTACCCTAAGGGGTCATTTAGTGTCCAAAGGGGTCATATGGTCTTCTAGCACGTGTGGCCCCTTAGGACCCCATATGACTCCTAACGACACCATATGACCCCTTAGGACATCATATAATGAGTGAGATATATATATATATATATGGTGTCTAAAGGATTCATATGATGTTCTAACACGTGTGGCCCCTTAGGACCCCATATGACCTCTAATGACACCATATGACCCCTTAGGACACCATATGACCTCTTAGGACACCATATGACCCATTTTAACATCCTAGTACATGACATGACCCCTTAGGACACCATATGACCCCTTAGGACAATATGATGTCTTAATGGATCATATGGTATCCTAAGGGGTCATATGGTCTTCTAATACATGTGTGGCCCCTTACGACCCCATATGACCCCTAACGACACCATATGACCCCTTAAGACACCTTATGACCCCTCAGGCCACTATATGACCCCTTAGGAACATATGATCTCTATATGGTGTTCTAACACATGTGTGGTCCCTTAGGACCCCATACGACCCCTGGCAACACCATATAATCCCTTAGAACACCATATGACCCCTTAGGACAATATGATGTCCTAATGGGTCATATGGTGTCCTAAGGGGTCATAAGGTGTACTAACACATGTGTGGGCACTTAGGACACCATATGACCCCTTAGGACACCATATGAACCCTTAAGACACCATTTGACCCCTCATGACACCATATGACCCCTTAGGACCATATGGTATCCTAAGGTGTCATATAGTGTTCTACCACATGTGTGGCCCCTTAATACCCCATATGACCCCTAATGACACAATGTCACCCCTTAGGACACCATATGACCCCTTAAGACAATATGATGTCCTAATGGGTGATATGATGTCATAAGGGGTCATATGGTTCTCTAACACATGTGTGGCCCCTTGGGACAGCATATGAACCCTCAAGACACCATATGACCCCTTTTAACATCCTAGTACATGACATGACCCCTTATGGAACCATATGACCCCTTAGGACAATATGATGTCCTAATGGGTCATATGGTGTCCTAAGGGGTCATATGGTATTCTAACACATGTGTGGCCCCTTATGTCCCCAAATGACCCCTAATGACACCATATTACCTGTTAGAAAACCATATGAACTCTCACGACACCATATGACCCCTCAAGAACATATGATGTCCATATGATGTCGCAAGGGGTCATATGGTGTTCTAACACATGTGTGGCCCCTTAGGATCCCATATGATCCCTAACGACACCATATGACCCCTTAGGACATCATATGACCCCTTAGGGCAATATGATGTTCTAATGGGTTAGATGGTGTTCTAACACACGTGTGGCCCCTTAGGACCCCATATGACCCCTAACAACACCATATGACCCTTTAGAACACCATATGACCCCTTAGGACACCATATGCCCCCTCAAGACACCATCTGATCCCTTTTAACATCCTAGTACATGACATGACCCCTTATGACAACATATGACTCCTTAGGACATTATGATGTCCTAAGGGGTCATATGGTATCCTACGGCAGCATATGGTGTCCTAAAGGGTCATATGGTCCTCTAAGACATGTGTAGCCACTTAGGACCCCTATGACCCCTAACAACACCATATGACCCCTTAGGACATCATATGACCCTATAGGACACCATATGACCCCTTAGGACACCATATGACCCATTTTAACATCTTAGTACATGACATGACCCCTTCTCACACCATATGACCCCTTAGGACAATATGATGTCCTAATGGGTCATATGGTGTCCCAAGGGGTCATATGGTGTCCTAAGGGGTCATATGGTCTTCTAACACATGTGTGGCCCCTTATGACCCCATATGACCCCCACGACACCATATGATCCCATAGGACCATATGATGTCCACATGGTGTCCTAAGGGGTCATATGGTGTTCTAACACATGTGTGGCCGCTTAGGACCCCATATGACCCCTAATGACATCATATGACCCCTTAGTACACCATATGACCCCTTAGGACAATATGATGTCCTAATGGGTCATATGGTGTCCTAAGGGGTCATATGGTGTTCTAACACATGTGTGGCCCCTTAGGACACCATATGGCCCCTTTTAACATCCTAGTAGATGACATGACCCCTTATGACACCTTTTAACATCCTAGTACATGACATGACCCCTTTTAACATACTAATGGGTCATATGGTCTTCTAACATGTGTGTGGTTCCTTAGGACCCCATATGAACCCTAACGACACCATATGAGAAAGAGAGGGTAATTATCAACAAAGGGAGAGGAAAAGAGAGGTTAGATAAAGAAAGGGTTATTGGGTGAAAGAGAGAGAGAGAGAGAGAGAGAGAGAGAGAGAGTTGGGGATAATTAGGAGTTGGAGGAGAGGGGAGAGAGGTAAGTATCAACAAAGAGAGAGAAGGAGAGATGGGGAGAGAGGTCAAGAGAGAGACAAAGAGTAATTATGGAGAGGGGGAGAGGGGAAAGAGGTATAACAAAGAGAGAGGGTAATTAGGGGGAAAGAGAATGAGAGAGAGGGAGGGGGATAGAGTGATTAATTAGGGTGAGTGATAGAGAGGGGTGAGGAAAGTGTAAATAAAGGGAGAGAGGGAGAGATTTTAAAGAGAGAAAGGGTAATTGGGAGGAGGAGAGAATGAGATAGAGAGAGTTGGGGAAATAAGGGGGTAGGAGGAGAGCGGCAAGTATCAATAGAGGAAGAGAAGGAGAGACGAGGAGAGAAGTGAAGAGCCAGATAGAAAGAGGGTAATTATGTGGAGGGGGAGAGGGGGTGAGAGAAGTAGAGAGAGAGAGAGAGGGGGGGGATAATTAAGGGGGAGGGGGAGTGGGGGAGAATGGGAGAGTGAAGTATAAAAAAAGGGCTCAGGGGGGAGAGAGGGTAATTGGGGTGAAGAGAGAATGAGAGAGATTTGGGGTAAATTTAGAGGGGGAGATATGTGTGAGAGAGAGATGGTAATTAGGGAAGAGAGAATTGTAGAGAGATTTGGGGGTAATTAATGGGTAAGAGGAGGGGGTATGGGAAAGTATCATTAAAGGGAGAGAGGGAGAGATGAGGAGAGAAGTTAAAAGAGAGAGGTCCAAACATAAGGTAATTAGGGGGAGGGAGAGGGGGGAGAGGGAAGTATCAAAAAAGGGGGAGAGAGAGAGAGGAGGGGGAAGTATCAACAAAGGAAGAGGGGGAAGAAATAGAGAGAGATCCCCTTAATTATCCTCTCTCTATCTCTTTGCTAATACTTCCCTCTCCCCCCTCGCCCTCCCCCTCCCCCTAATTTTCCTCTCTCTATCGCTCTCTTCACCTCTCTCCTTTTGTTGATACTTACCCCTCTCCATCTCTTCTTATCCACTAATTAAACCCAAATCTCTCTCACATTATTTCTTCACATCAATTATGCTCTCTCTCTCTCTCACCTCTCTCCTCCTATGCCTTTAAAGATACTTCCCTCTCCCCATCTCCCACCCCTAATTACTCTCTATATCTCTCTCTTCACCTCTCTCCCTATCTCTCTCCTCTCTTTATTGATATTTCCCCTCTCCCCCTCTCCTCTTACCCCCTAATAATCTCAAACTCTCCCTCTCATTCTCTCTTCACCCCAATCACCCACCCCCCCTCTCTCTCTCTCTCTCTCTCTCTCTCTCTCTCTCTCTCTCTCTCTCTCTTCCCCCAAATTACCCTATCCTTCTCACCTCTCTCCCCCTCTCCTTTTTTTGATACTTCCCTCTATGCCTCTCCTTTTCCCATTTGAATTTTATTCCTAGAGATGGGAAGGAAATGTAGAGAGACTAGTCTAGATCTTAGGGAAGAGAGAGTGAGATAGATAAGGAAGTGATGAAGAGGTAGAAATATAAGTGTCAAGATTGAGACAAGGAATGAGGGATTCAATGAGAGTTAGAGAGATAGGTCTAGAGAGAGATATATACATATGGACAAAACAGAGGGAGGAAGAAACAAACAGGTGGAGTGATAGGTTTACATCTTAGGAGAGAGAGGTAGAAAAGGGAACAAAGAGAGATAACATGGTTTATAAAAATTTATTAAACTCAATAAATTTCCTAAAATTTCTATTATTATTACTTATTTATTGTTTCAAGTATTTTGAGATGATTGTTACAAAAAATTCATGAAAAAGGGAATTCATATGAAAAAGTCGTGAGCTTTTGATATTTTAAAAATGAAGGATGAATTTAAATTAATTATAATTGTCGTGCTCTGTGAAGTGTACCTGTACCTGCAACCACAATGCACTCAATAAATCATTACAAGCAATGGTTAGCAAATTGAAACAATGAAAGACAAAACCATAGCTAATCGACTTATTGCCTCCTAGTAAATGCGAGTATGAAAAATGCTCTCAGATCTGATTATGCATACTCCAGTGACTTGACTACACTTAGATGGAGGATTTGATGGATGAAAATGCATGATATAGCAAGAATAGCATGATTAAGCTATATGATTTCATGATTGATCTAAAAAATAAGCTAGAATGAAGATGCAATTAAGCTAAGATTAAGCATGATAACATTGCTAAGAAATGATAAGCTATAAACTAGATGCCTATAATAACAATGCATAAGATGAGAATGAGATGGGATCCATATTGCTCAAAATGAGGTCTATTTATAGGATTTTCCAAGGCTAGGGGTGAAATGGCAGGAATCAATGGTCAAGATTGATCAGAAGATATCAATGGTTAAATTGAAGGAGGATGACAAAGGGTGTTGGATTAAAGGGAACATCTGTCATCTCTATGGTGACAAGTGTCAAGAGGCTTCTAGAAGGAGTTAGATGAAAGGGAACACTTAGTGACAAGTGTCACAAAGGTTCTAGAAGATGTTGGATGAAACGGGACATGGTGGTAGGTAGAATGGGTTAGGTTTAGGAATGGTTAGGTTAGGAGTGGTAGAAGTTAGGAGAATTTGAATTTAAAAATTCAAATAATGGGAAAAGGCTAATTAATCTCAACAACTCATAAATTTGATTTGTTTTAATTAATTAGGGGATTAGAAGAAATGATTTTGGATGGAGAAAATTAATTAATTTGAATTAATTAATCAAAAGGGGTGAAATGAAATGAACCTATTTAATAAATCCTTAGATTTATTAATAAGTAGATGAAAGGGGAAATTTAATCTAATTAATTAGGGGATTAGAAGAAATGATTTTGGATGGAGAGAATTAATTAATTTGAATTAATTAATCAAAAGGGGTGAAATGAAATGAACCTATTTAATAAATCCTTAGATTTATTAATAAGTAGATGAAAGGGGAAATTTAATCAAATTACTTAGTGAATTCAATTAATTTGGGGAGGGAGATTAATTAAATAATTGTTTATTTAATTAATTATCTTCAGACCATTTTTAGGTGTATACAATAATTATTTTTTAAAACAAAATATTGAAACACTACCTATTCCATATTGTTTAGCTTTGAATCACCATTCCAACGCCTGTAAAAAATCAAAATTTCGATATGAAACGCAAAAGTTGTGCCCAATTTACTAAAATATGTTTGTTTGTTTTTTTCAAAATGGATATCCGATTTGAACAAATATCTGATTTGAATGGATATCCAATTTTAAAACATAATTTTTTCCCTCCATTTTTTCGCTCAAGATTGCTTTGGGATTTGGCTAGGACATGCAAGCCTGGAAAGTCAACACAAAAAACGTGGTTTTGAGTTTTCCTTGTTTTTCCAGACTTCGCCTTAGTGGCTGACGACTTTTTTTTTAGCCAAAATTGATAAAAACAAAAATAATTTTTTAAGGGCATTCTCAGCTTTCCAAAAATAGAAATTTTCCCTTATTTTGACTTCAATAGATAATTATTATTCATTTTCTAGTTGAATTCTAACTAGAGTCCTAATTGATATGCTGATTGAAAAACATCTATAACTTTCAAATGACATCACATTTTTTGAATCCAAAATTTCATAAAGTTTTGACCAAGTTAAGGTGGTCAGAAATGAGTTTTTATATTTCTAAAAAGTTGTAGTAAAAAAATCATAATTAATTATTTACTTAAAAAAATTACAAAAAAATATGTCACATCCGGACATGAGTCTACTACTTATATTTAAAATATTATAAAAAATAATTATGATTTGATTGTGATTAGGGTGGTCAGACATACACCTACTTCTTATCTTTTTCCTAAAATTTTAGTACTACTGCATTGAAATTTCAAATTTTCATCAAAAAAAAAATCTTTTTTGCAGAAAACAACTAGTAGCTTAGAAACTAAATTCAATTTTCTACAAATTATGTTCTTACATATTTTTGAAATAATGTTCATAACATATTCAAATTTTCACGTCAAGTTGCATAACTCTGTTTTTCTGAAATTTCATTGCCACTTAAAGGCCTGTTTTGGCCCACCATGATCCTGCACATACCCACATAGGAAAATTAGTTCTCATTGTGATCAAAGTTACATAAGGATGAAGGCCACATTATTTAGAGTCTAAATATCACTTATTCATATAGTAGTTTGAGAACTCATCTATTGTAGCATCATATCTACCTGAAGAGACTAAAATGCTACCATACGAGAGACCCACCTTGGTCCTACAGAGCCTAAAGTGTAGAGAGTGTGACTAGTTCCTTATCCCTAGTTCATACTTTGTCAATTGGTCCACTAATCCGGGGTCTTGGAGATTGATATTGGCCTCTCATAGAGATTTATTGGAGCAATCAGTTGGAAGCACCAACATAGAGGAGAGGTGCAGCATGAAACTACGAAAGTGCAACTAATTTGTGACCAAGTCAAAAGTAGAGACCTATTTGATTTAGAACATGTGAAATCCTATATGTGTACTAAATAATATACAAAATGACACTAAGGTGTTGATAGACATCACAAAATGCCATTGGAAAACCATAAAAATGACTAAGTATCATTTTCTTCATGTTGATTCTCGTTTCTGAAAATCTTCAAATTTTTGCAAGACATTCTTCATTTGAGCTTCATTGGGTCCCTGGGTATGGCTGGTGATAATCTTGACCCATGTTTTGATTAAGTAAAAGTAGGTATTTGAAAGGTACTCGGACCTTTTACAAGCCAGGAAAATAGAAAAGCTAAAAAAAAGTGCCTGATCACTTTCAAAAAGACAAAATGAACCCACCGGAAGGGAACAGCTTAATTCATCATTTCATTAAAAAATCGGAAGCAAAAGGACAGCAAAGAGACAGAACCAAGGATAGCAACTGGAACTAAATACTATTCAGAATTTACCCAACGTGAACAACCATTTGTTTCATGTTGTTCGCTAAGGTCTTCATATCCTCCAGCTCACAACCATCGATGTCGACCTTAATCTTTATGTTGGCTTTGGTCCTCCTTTCATGACCCTTCTTGTTCACCTGCTCTTTATCACCATCCTTCTCTGCATTATTCTTGAACCTATTGATAAAGATGTTCATGTTGTCCACCGAAGATTTGAGGATTTGGAAATTTTGATCAGCAATCTACTTGACGTTGTGCTCCAGCCTATCGATTCTGCTACCAAAATCTTTCAGTTTGTTTTCCTTTTCCTTTCTATCTCCCATCTCATTGACCTTTTTTTCAATTGCTAAGATTTTACCAACCATACATTCAATAGCTTCCACATTATGTAGAACGGCCACTAACTCTTTAACATGCTCCGCCAAGGGCTTGTCACCAACTGTAATTCTTGCCATGGCCTGTATATCAATTTTCAAACTATTAATATCCTTCACCATAGTAGCAATGGTCTCACAGAAAGCCTTAATAGTATCTTTGTCACCACTATCACTTTGACCCCCTTTTTCCTCATTATGCAGACTAGCGATGTTCACGATCTCCAAATTATCCTTAACCGGGTTACCCTCCCCTTCTTTGTCCTGACTATGAATCCTCTTATTTTCTTCATCCTCCTCCTCAGATTCAACCAGAACATAATTGAGATCAGAATTGCTACCCTTTTTAGTGTTCTTTTTCTGAGCCTTCTTTCCAGAGGCTTTCCCTTTCCTCTTTTTAACAGGTTTTTCCTCAAGGGATTCAGTTTCAGAATCTGACATTTCAGATTCGACAATAATCCTCCTCTTCTTGGGCCTAATCCTCCCTTTTTTGCTAGTTTCTTCCGCTTCTCCTTCGATCTCTGAATCAAAGTTGAAACCACTATCCTTACTTTCTGTAGTCTCATCTCTGGCATTTTTGCCTTTAATAGGCTTTTTAACGCACTTCCCCTTTAGCATTTTATAAACCAAGACCATAAGCCCCTGGTGGAGGGCATGATCACCTTTAGGGTCCTTCTGGATCTCCTTTATAGTATGATCCATTGAACAGGCAAGGTAATAGGGAAGGCTAACCATTTCACCATGACGGAAATGGTTGAGAAGGATGAAGTGATGCCCATATGCCCTGGTAAACCTACCATCTAAGGTAATATATTCAATAGAAGCAAATAAGACAAACCTCCATGGCCTGCAAATTCTCTTTGGGGAGTGGTAGGAGTTGTCAATTTTGATCATCTTTCTTCTCTCACCATCCGTAATAGGAAACTTGTCTGCAGCTTTATCTGATATCCCTTTGTCCCTGTAAAATTTCATACCCTCGGTAGTCATCCCCATGGCCTCAGTGATAATCTCTTCATCTACATTCATCATATGTGATCCAATCAGAATTTTTCCATTTTTCCAGTTCTTGATGAAATAGCTGGTGATTGTGGGGTCCTTCCCATTTAGTTGTTCCATGAAAACATTGAGACCCCCCTGCTGAAGGATACCCCAGACTTCTTCATTCTTTCTCCATACAGAGCAGGACGCAGGTTCAAATCTTTTCTTGTTACCTCCCATTTTTCCAGCACCTTCCTTGCAATGCCTTCTCTCATTTTGATAACTTTTCCTCAAGTTTCTGTGGTTATTCTGTAAGAGTACCCATAATCCGTGCCAAATAATAATGATATGACACCTATTTAATAGCTCATTATCTTCAAGCAAGCCTTACATTGAAAAAGGCAGAAGGGTCATTAGAAATAATGATTAAAAGTACCACGTTGCCTTGTATAGCTTCGATCCTAATTGAGCAAGGATTTCATTTCACTTGCAATCTCCATTTCACCATAACTAGTAATGATGTCTCCTGATTGGCAAGCCAGGTTGGCTGCCCAATCAACGCAAGAATTGGCCTCCCTGTAAACATGTGTAAAAACACACATTTCAAACTCTTCACTGATTTTTCTAGTAGCTTTAATAGAATTACTAATCGACCATGATGGCGGAAATTTCATATTTAAACAATTGATAATGTTTAAGGAGTCTCCTTCACACCAAACTTTAGTGCAATTGGCTTCTTTGGCCAGGATAATCCCATGATAAGCCACCATGGCTTCGGCAACATGATTGGTCTAATTTCCTATAGGAATACATTTTATGATTTTACATATTCCCCATTCATCCCTTAGGACCACTCCACATCCTGCAACCCCCGAGTTTCCCTTAGAGGCCCCATCAAAATTGATTTTCATCCATCCCCTAGGCGGACTGATCCATATCACTCCCTCTCTAGGATTACTCTGGATGCTCTCTTGAGTTTTTAATCTCCATTTTTTATAGACAAATTGATCCTCCTTAGTGTTAGGATTATCAATACCACCTATAATATTCATGTTTTCCACTATACATCTTCTTATTTTTTCAAACACAATGTTAGCCTTAGTATTCTTCTTTCTGAAAATTCTATCATTTCTCTCTTTCCATATACCCCAGCATATGTGAGGTAAAGCAATTCTCCATAATAAGGTAGTGGTTCTGTTTTTTGAAGGATGATGCCATGACTTGAAAATCTGAATCGAGTTGGGGAAGCTCCAACTGATATTGAATTGATCCAGACAACTTCCCCAAACATTAGCTGAGAAGGGGCAATGAAAGAGCATATGACTTATTGTCTCCTCATTCTGCTTACAGAGAGTACAGAAACTTGGCATGCTGATACCTCTTTTTCTGATATTCTTTGTAGTAAGAATTTTGTCTTGAAGGGCTATCCAAAAGAAAATGTTGATCTTGGGGGTAAGACCTTTCACCCAAGCTTTAGCCCAACAAGGACTTTCCATGTTATTGTACTATTGATGATAAAGAGATGCCACAGTAAAAGTACCACTAGCTGTGAGTTTCCAAATTAATTGATCTTTTTCTTCAATCCTCACCATTGAGTTCATGACTTTGTTCAAACTACCCAAAGACTGATCCACTTGAGATAAGTCTTTCCACTGTCCATCTTTCCAATAATCCTCCGCCTTGGTTCCAAATCTTTCCTTGCATTGGTTCTGATATCTATTACACTCAGGGTTTTCATTTAAAGGGAGCTCCAAAATCCAAGGGTCCTCCCAGAACTGAATAAGATTCCCTTTCCCCAACTTCCATTTTGTGCCTTTGATAATTAAGTCTCTAGTCCTAGAGACATTTTTCCAAATATTGGATCCAATTGGGATAATCTCTACTTTGAGGAAACTTTGAAGATTCGGACATTGGCTTTTATATTTGTTGTCCCATATTTATTTCCATTCTCCTTGATTTCTATATCCTCTCCAAATCTGCTTGGCCATAAGGTATTCATTTATGTCTCTTATTCTTCTAAGGCCCAGACCGCATTTATTCATAGGCTTGTAGACCTTCTCCCAAGCAATTAAGTTCATTCTCTTCTTCTCCTCAACCCCTGTCCATAAAAAGGATCTTTGAATTTTTTCAATGGCCTCAGCATACTTAGTAGGAATCCTAAATAGACTGATGGCATAGAGAGGGATACTTTGAAGAGTGGTTTTTAGCAATTGCACCTTACCAGCTTGACTAAGTAGAGCTCCCTTCCATCCAGACAGCTTTTTATGAAGTTTATCCACCAAGGCTCCCCAAAAGGTATACGTAGGATCTTGACCTAAGGGGAGCCCCAAATAGGAAGTAGGCAAGCTACCAATTTGGCCACCCAGAATGTTACTAATTTTAATCCTCCTTCTCTCCGGGGTATTGATAAAATAAACAAAGCTTTTAGACCAGTTTATAAGCTGACCAGTAGCCTCTCCATAGTTATCCAAAGCCCTTTTTAGTCTTCTCGTATCCTTCACAGTGGTTTTTCCCATTATTATAGAATCATCAACAAACAGCTGATGAGAGCATATTTGATCTGCCGAAGAAGGATTCAAACCACGAAATTCCCTTTTCTCAACCAACTTTCCAATACATCTCCCCAGACATTCTGCCATGATGATAAAGATCATTGGAGATAGAGGGTCCCCCTGCCTGAGACCTCTTGAAGCTTTAAAGAAAGGAAAGGGGGAGCCATTCATTAACACAGAGAAAGTAGCCAAAGAAACAAGTTGCCCGATAAGGCCAACACTCCTAGGATTAAAACCAAAAGCAGAAAGAACATCCATCATAAAATCCTAATCCACTCTATCATAGGCTTTAGAGAGGTCAAGCTTTAGAAAAAAACCTTTTTTTTTAGAAAAGGCTAGAGAATGGATATTTTCATGAATAGAGATAATAGAATCCAAAATTTGCCTTCCCGGGATAAAACCACTTTACTGAGGTGAAATAATGGATGGAAGCAATTTTAGAATTCTAGAGGTAAGGACCTTAGAGATAATCTTATAGAGAGAGTTGCATAAGCTTATAGGTCTAAAAATATCCATTGAATCTGCCCCCATATTTTTGGGTATAAGAGCTATAAAAGTACCATTAACTTCTTTCAAAAAATTTCTAGCACCAAAAAAATCTTTCATGGCTCTGGTAACATCATCTCCAATAATATGCCAGTACATTTGGAAGAAGAACATGGGAAAGCCATCTGGACTTGGGGCCTTGTTTCCCTCAAAGGAATTAACAGCTGTCAGAATTTCATCATGGGAAGGAATGGCAGTTAAATGATCATTCTGATCATCCCCCAAAATGGTAGGTATATTGTCCAGAAGTTCCCTTTGGGCCTGTATATTCAAATTCTGATCCTTAGCAAGTAAATTAGAGAAAAAATCCATAGCAGCCTTGCTCATGGAATCATCATCTTCAACACATCTACCATTCACTTTAATCTGTACTATTTTATTTATGGCCTTATGTCTTAGGGTGGACATGTGGAAGTATTTAGTGTTCCTATCCCCCTCCTTTAACCAAACATTTATCGATCTTTGTTTCCAGTAGGTTTCCTCTTTATCTATTATTTCATGATATCTCATAAGAATAGCATCTTCAGTGTTTCTAGACATATAGGTGTAACCATTATTCTGTATCTCATCCTGGATTTCCTTGAGTTCTAAGAGGGTTGTCGCTTTTGACGTAAAGATGTTCCCAAAGCAATCCTTATTCCACTTCTTGACATTATCTTTAACATTCTTCAGCTTTTTGACCACTTTATACATGGCATTGCCTTCAATACTGACCTGCCACCAGTCCTTAATCTTACTTTCCAGATCCGGGTTTCTAGTCCATATTTTTTCAAATCTATAAGGGAAATGTCTCCTTCTATTCTTTACTTTAGCTGTGAAGGTTATAAGGTAATGATCTGATCTTGCCCTTATGTGAGAAGATAAAGAACATTCATGAAGATTAAACCAATCTAAGGAAAGAAGAGCTCTATCAAGTCTAACCTGAATCAAATTCTCACCACTTCTTCTATTAGTCCAAGTGTATTTGACTCCTTGCAACTCCAGATCATGGATGGCATTATTGTTTATAAAGTCCATAAGGTCCAATCTGCTATCCAGATTAGCATGACTCCCTCCCTTTTTCTCATTTTCCTTCAAGGGAGTGTTGAAATCTCCCATAATTATCCAGTTGTCCTCAACAAACCTTCTTCTCAGCCTAGTAAGGTATCTCCACATCTCACTTTGACTAGTCTTAGGGTTAGGAGCATAAACATTAGTTAGGACCAAAGTAGTGCAACTCTTAATGTGCTTAAATCTAATACAGGCCAGATTGTTGTCCTGAATTAACAACTCTCCTTCTATATTGTTTTTGTTCCAGAATGTAACAATTCCTCCCGAAGCATTATGAACTACCTCCGCTGACTCCTCCATTTTTGAAAATATTCAAACTTTCAACTTAATCTTTAACCATCTTAGTTTCTTGAATCAAAAAAATGTCAAGGTTTTTGTCTCTAATCACGTTTTTAACTAAATTATGTTTGTGAGGACTATTAAGTCCCCTAATATTCCAGGAGATGATTTTCATGGATTTTTAGAAATACCTGCCTCAAAGATGGTTCTTTGGATACCATCTACTAAATTCCTGCTTGTTTCCAATGATCTTTTTTTGGCATTTGAGTGTCTTCCTGGAGAAGTGTGTTGCGCTCCTACATCACCAAGCCTGCTTCTGGTGTTTCTAGTTAGCGTACTATTTACTGGGTCATTGTTATTCTTTTTTTCATGCTTGTTCCTTCTTTTATCCTCTGCTACTTCTTCATCCTCTTGCTTTGTTTCATTCTTCCTGAGTGCCTTTTTTATGTCCTCTTCATCTCCCCATTTTGGATCTTGTTCCTCCGAATAGGCCAACTTTCCCTTTGCTGGGGTGGTCAATGAGATTTCCGATAGCCCTTGGCCCAAAATGGTATCAGGTTGGGCCTCCTGGAACCAGTCTATTTCTTTATCTTGATCTTGAGATTTTGAAACAAGGTTGAAGTTATCTCCTTCCTCTTTATTATCTATGGGCTATTTATCTGCTTTCTCTACCTCTGTCTTGTCCTCTTTCTGATCCTCTTGCTGAGTTTTGTCTTTTTCTTTGTGTACTAATTCCTTAACACCATATTCCAACATCTGAATCTTTAGTTCACTACCCACTTCACTGGTGATTTCTTCCTCCACTCGTCCTCTCTGAGTCTGCTTCTCCTGATTAGGATCATTGGTTTCCCGAGCTTTTAGTAACTTGTCCACTTTTTTCCAAACCTTAGTTTGGATATGGGGTTTATCCTCTATAGATGGACATTTTTTCGCCCAGTGTCTGACTTTTTTACAATGAAAATAGGTGAAGGGGATTGTTTTATAAACAATATTCTGCTTCCACTTCCCCAGTTTTGATTCTATCTCTATTTCCTCTGGCATGTTTGTATCAGGTCCAACTCCAACACAGATCCTAACATAGATCAGCCTTCTTCTAGAAGCCGTGATCTGGTCAATAGCAATAAGCTCCCCAAAGGTATTGGCAATTCCTACAAAAACATCTTCCTCCCAGAATTCCATTGGGAGCCCAGAGAGCTTGACCCACACTGAAACTTGGGCCAAAAAATTCTTTCCTTTCGCTATATTAGGGTACCACTTCTGGATGTACATGATGTATTTTCCTATTGCCCAAGACCCACTACATAGGATGTTTCTTCTATCCTCATCATAAGAAAAGGAGAAGGATAGACAGCCTTTGTTCATTGCTACCACATCAACCTGACCTTTCAGGTTCCACTTTCTTTTGACAAATCCACGAACTATTTCTATGTTAGGTCTAGATCCAAAGAAATAACCAATCAAAGTATTTTCCATTCTAGCAATGTTTTGATCAATGATTTGGTCAAGAACAACGATAGCAAACTTGCCCTGAGACACATTCGAGGAGTTTTTAACAGGAGGCGATGAGGACTTACCTTTAGGCTCAACCCCAAACAACGAGGACCACTTACGTGTCTGTCCATTGGGTCCCCCATTAGGGTCTGTTGATGAAAGAACCTTTTTCGGATGATCTTTACCTTCCACCATGTTCTCTAAAACACAAGTTTTTTGCTATCCTTGGGCTCCTTCCGAGTTGTCATCTTCTATTTTTGAAGTTTGAACCTGCCCTTTCCCGCTCTCTACTACTAATTGCTCTTCACGTGGAGTTGGTCCTCCCCCTGGGTCCCCCAAATTCATGGGATCATCGGGGTCCTTACCATCTAAACCTCCTCCTTCAACAAGAATCTTTGAATCATCTGTCGCATGTTGTCCCGATGTTGATCCAGAATTCCTACTCAAATTTGAATTCTGGAGCCGCCCGCCTTCCATCTCCGATCCAGAATCTCAAATTTGAAGTCTTCTAAATCAACACAACATTTCTTGTGTTTCTTCATAAGAGAATCCAAAAAGTCTAGAATGAATTGTAAATCAACCAATTTATCAATAGAGGATGAGGAGAAGTCCTCTCTATCAATTTCAGTAGTCACCAACAAGATGAATTCCTTAATGACTACATCTACATCAATAACCTTAGATTTTCATCAAGGAAAGAATATGGGATTTCAGAGATTTTATCAACAATCTCTTTCTTCTTGTTTGCACACTCTTTTTGAGCTTTCCTCGTGTCCTTGATAAGGCTCTCTAGATTATTCATTTGGTTCTTTGGCACCTCTCTTTGCTCAACATACATATGCCAAGAAGGAATAACACCATTTTGCACAACATCATTTGAATCAAAGTCTTAAAGCTTCAACCATGCCTCAAAACCCTTCTCTTGTGCTTCCAATTCTTGAGAGAGGATTTCTATGGTGTTGTCTACTTTTTTCCTTATAGCATCAAGGGTACTGACAATGGTGGAGGTCGAGATCAGGATTCATGTGCCTTGACTTAGCATCCAATCCATTCATTCTCCCACTACTCTACTTTGTGATGTTGCTTGCTCAGCCCTTTTCACAACTTGTTCATCCAGTGATGAAGTCACTGGCTCAATGGTTTTTGAAGACTTGGTGACTTTAAGTAAAACAGTGGTGAGTGTGTCAACCTATGCCTTGAGTTTATCCTTTTTACCTTGTCTTCATCATACCTGGTACAAGAGTATCCAAAGTTGATTGAGCATCTCCTACAACAGAGTCATGAGTTTTCTTGCCCAACTCAATCATGTTGATTACATAATCTGATTTTTGAATTTGATCCATATCTTTATCAGAAGATAGAATGGCAACCTCTGCATACTTGTTTATTGCTTTGTCCACCTTTACCCTTGACAAGGTTTTGGCTTCCTTAGTGACCTTGGGTTTGGTGGGAACAAGCTGACTAAAATCAAAGTCATCAAGAGAAATTGCTTGCTTCTTTCTCTTAGGAGCATTAGAGAATAACCACGGAGGCAAAGCTAAATCATCATCATCACCTGTCGCCACAACTTGAGAGGGATTCAAGGTCTCTTGAGGGGTAGTAGTCATAATAGGTGACGTTGTGGTGATAATTAGGGGAAGATATTCCAAGGATGACTCATTGGGTCTAGGATTTGTTTTTGTCATAAACTTGTCAAAATTATCTAACATGGTGGCAGATACTTCTGACAAATTGGGAAGAGCAGAGAAAACATTCTCGATGTTATCATGGGGAGTATTTAGGGTAGATTCACTAGCACTGGTGGAAGAGACATAAACAGTTGTGCTTGGGGAAGCACATGTGATAACAAAAGGTTTTAATTTAGAAGTGGAAACTAGAGCTTGCATCATGGATGAAGAAAGAGATACCTAGGGTAGAGTTGTATGAGACTTATCTGCTTGTGGTAGTCCTTCCTCATCATATCCATTATTCTCTTGATCACTCTCCTAATCATCCTCAAGCTAATCAACATCAATAAGTTCTATATCAAGATGCTCATCTTCCAATTGCTCATCTTGTACTTCAGGTTCTTATGTCTCATGAACATTAGAGTCCAATGGCTCTCCTTGAGATTTTCCTTTATTGGTTCCAACTGTGAACTTCATCTTGGGATCCTTTGAAGGAGTGGAGGAGTCATGTTTTTTCTTTGTTATGATTTCTAATCTCTTTCCAACAAGTCCATATGTATCATCATCAAAACCAAAGGAGAAAGGTTTCAAGGGGTTTCCCTTGCTTGAAAGCCATATATTAGTATTCACGAGAATAGTTTGAAATTTGTCTATGATTGAGGTCAAATCCTTCTGTGAACATTGAATGAGGGGTAAGGGAGTTGATGAAATTTTCCTTTCAGCATAAGTAAGGTCTAAGACATTGCCATCTTCTTTTAGGTCATCTGGGATATCAACAAGATCAAACTCCCTAATCTAATCCACTGTCAGCCGACAATAATCAAGCTTCTTGATATCATGTTTAGTCTTGTAATCAACTCATACATCTTCAATACAATGGACATGAACATAGACCTTTTTCAACTTGTTCCCCATTCCTCTATAGTTGAAATCTCTTTGTACCTTGAAGAACCTCATGGTCACTCTTCTCATCTCTTCCTGCATTGCTCTAGCTTTGAAGATAGAAGCGATGGAATACTTGCCAATGGTCAATGTAAACTTTAAACCTATCTTGTGGGAACCTGATTGGGCCTCATGGACCACCACCATCTGACGAGCCAATTCCATCAACACAAATTTATTTGATGGGTACCTCGAGAGAAGAAAGGGTTCATCATTCAAACAACCTACTCTAAGAAATGTGAAAGTGGAGAATTGCAATAACATGCATACATATTAATTTACAACCTCTCAAGCATGATCTAACACTCTTCTATTATACAAATTCTTATCCAACATGCACATGTGGTATCCAAAGAAATCATCATTCACTCTTTAGGAATTATTGAAACTATTCTTCAACACCAACTGGGAGTAGTACTAATGTACAACAATTTTCCTTAGGTCACCTATTGTATACAATCCTATAAAATGCCTCATTGAAGCTGCAACATACACCAAATATGAGGTCATGTATAGCTTGAGAGTGGTTTTCACTTTGGTAAGTTGTTCACATGTTGCATCATTGATATGGTTACCGTAAAAGATCCTCTCCTTGTTTTTTCTGATGACATGGATATATTGATACATCCATTCATAATAGGTATTAGAGGTAGGAATCCCTTTCACCCTACTCAAAATAGTTACCAAGTCATTTACCTCTTCAATAAGATCACTTCCAGGAAAATCCTTTGGTCATTTGGCAATTGTAGGGCTTGGGGTCTTCAACCAATTATCATTCATGTTCCTCCTACATTTGTCAGAATTTTTGTTATGGTAAGCTTGAGTTGATTGCATGGTAATGTCTGAGTACTTTTCAATATTAAGACACTTGTACATAGTGTCAAATAAGTCTTCATCCAGTCTGATCAACTTCTTGCCAGTGGCATCTTTTACACTTTTGCTAGCAGGATCAAAGTGACTTTCTACTGCTATGACAAATTCAGGATCTTGAGTAGACATAGGAAAATCCACAACTAAATGGATACCATTGTTGATGATGGACTCAATTCTATAGTACGAAGGAGGTTACTCAACTCTTTTGAGAAAATCAACTAGGTCAACATGACCTATCTCAATGTCTCTTATCTAGTCTATGTTTGATGTAATCGACGAAGGCAAGAAGATCGAATGTGGATCTTGCTTCTTGAACTTCATGGCCTTCTTGCTTGGCTATGCCTATATCATTTGTATAATAACAACACTTGAAATCTCTCTACTTAGCTTTTTTGTCAAAAAGAGCTTTGACCTGACTCTAGTGTTCTGAAATATGATCCACCACCTGAACTCACTTTTCTTCAAGTTATGAAAGGAACATAAAGCATTTATCCACAGAACTCTCATAAGTTTGATCTTCAACTGCCTTTTCTAACTTCAAAGTTGGTAGTTCCAAAGTGACTAGAATTTCTACTTTGATACCATATAGAAGCTACAAAGGAGACAAACTAATCGCTCTCTTGGGAGTTATACAATCTACCCACAAAGCATCAATCAATGTATTATGCCATAGATATTGATTATCATCAACCAATTTCTTGATAATGGTCACCAAATTCTTATTGTTGGATTTTACTTGACCATTTTCCTATGGGTAATAGTCTGAAGAATGGGCAAGAGTGATATGGTACTCAAAACAAAACTGATTAATCTCATATGAGGAGAAATAAGTGGAATTATCTACTATTATCTTATTTGGAACACCAAATCTAATCACAATATTTTCTTTTATAAAATCACATACCACCTAAGATGTAGCATGCTTAACAAGAATTGCTTCAACCCATTTAGTGAAATAATTTGTTGCAGTTAGAACATAGTGATGACTTACACTGGAGGGAGGATTAATTTGACCAATGAAGTCAATACCCCATTGTTGAAACGGTTCCTCAATCACCACTAGTTTGAGAGGAAATGTTGCAAGCTTAGACTTACCAACAAATTGTTGACACAATTCACATTTTCTAAGTCAGTCAGAGGCATCTTGGAATAGGGTGGGACAATTATACCTAACTCACAAGATCTTGTGAGTTGTTACCAAAGCTAAGAAATGTCCACCACATGCCACATTATGAAAATATTCTAATAACTTAGCTTTCTGAGCTTTATCCATGCACCTAAGAAAGGTACCATCCAGACATACAAACTATTTTCCCAAAGAACATAGTTTGTTGATTTCAACTTTAGATTCCTTGGACACTATGTGTCCAAGAAGTTTACCTTCTTAGACTCCAAAAACTGACTTTTTAGGATTTAAAGAAATACCATGCTTAGGACATCTCTTCAAAACATCCTCTAAATGAAAAAGGTGATTCTCGTGATGTTTAGGAAAGATCATTAAATCATCTAAGTACACAACAATGTACCTACCAATAATAACTCAGAAAGCCATCTCCATAGCCCTCTATAATGTTGTGTCTGTAGTAATCAAACCAAATGCCATCCTTTGATAGGTGAAGATACACCAAGGTGTCATGAAAGAAGTCTTGTGTTCATCTTCCTCACTGACTTCAATTTGATTGCAGCTTGAAAAGTCATCAAGCATAGAGAACAACTGAGATCCAATAACTATTTGAAGGACTTGATCCATTACTGGTAACAGATAATTATATTTCAAATAAAACTGGTTTAAATTATGAAAATCCACATAAATGTGAATTTCCCCATTTTTCTTTCTTACAAGTACTGTGTTAGCAATCCATGTTGAATGATGAATTGGCAATAGTATTTTGCAGTCAACATCTTCTGAATTTTTTAAATAATAGTACCTGAAATCTTGGGATTATATTGCCTTTGCTTCTGTTTGAAAGGCGTTATCCCATATTTGAGTGGAATATCATGTTTTATTTCCTTGGGTTGAAAAGACTTTCGATCATCATATGAATATGCCAACACATCAATATATTGACATAGAAATTGTATGAACTACTCCCTTTCCTTTGGAGTACAATTGTTACCATTGTTCACATATTTTGGATCATCTTTTGATCCAATATTGTATTTCTCATACCCCATTGCAGCATCCGATGTCTCCTTTTGTTGCCTTTTGATGTACCAATCATGCTTATCAAACAAAATTTCTAGAGACACTAGACCCTTTGGGACTTTGTTTCCTTTCAATTGCAGGAAACCCTCATCATGTGAAGAATCATCACTAGCTAATGATTCTGAGCAATTACTTCCTTCAAAATACAAGTTATTGAAACTATCACTAGTTTCCAAGAAATTAACTATATGCTTAGCGTCATTGAACATTTGATAGTGATCCCAATTATATGGTACACTTGGCCTGCAGATCAATTCAATGGAGTAAATTCTGAGAAAAATCATTATGCAAAATCGGAAGGGTAGTAGATTGAGAAAGATAATTTTCTCTAGAATTAAACTCTCTTGAAACCACATAAATGTTAAAGGAGTCAAAACATTCAATGTTGTCCCAAACTAAATTTTGGTAATGTTTTAATCGATCATTTCTAGTTTGGTAGAGATTCCTGGCTTGGCATACTACCAACTCAACATCACCTTGTGCATGTAAATTTTGTATGTACCTTTCTTACAAGCCACATCAATACCCAATAATAAAGATTCATATTCAGCAGTATTATTGGTATTGGAAAATTGAAGCTTGAAAGAATAAGGAAAGATTTCACCATGAAATTAAAACAACTCTGACACTGAAGATATCAGAGGTACAACTACCATCAAACTCCATCAGCCATTCTTGATTATCATCACTTGTAACAATAGGTTGTGAACTAGAATTTTCACCAAAAAAAGAAATAGACATAAAGTCATTGGTTGACAAACTATCATCATTGGATTCACTTGAAGAACTTGATTCTTCTTCTATTTGTAGAAAATAAGTACCCATACCAGATCACTCAAAAATAATTTGAGCTTTATGATCATTTGATTTTACCATTGAGTACTTTACTTCCTTTTCAAGAAGTAGCTTCTGCATCTCACCTTTGAAAAGTATTCTTTCTTTAGACCAATCCATGTTGATCTCACCTCAGACATTTTTATAGAAATTTCTTCTCAAAAGCATACCATAGGAAGCCATAACATTAGCCACCAAAACAATCATCTTGATTCTCTTGTCTGGATAGGCAGCAAAAGCAAATTGAGCATCCTTGATTTTCCCAATCAAGGGAACTTATTTGTTCCATTGAAAAACATTTACCAAAGGTTTTGCTAAAGGTAAGACCTAAGGCATTAGCAACCTTAGCAGGTATCATGTTATCTGAGGCCCTAGAATCAATAACACAGTTGCTAAGTTTATACCCATTTATAAGGAGAGAAATGTAAAAAGGTCCTATCCTACCTAATACAGTGGATGGGACAACAACTAGGTTATTCTGGGACACAATAGCAACTTGGGGGATTTATTTTTCTTTGACAAATTTGATCAATCTATCAAACTGGTCAGGAATTTCCATTAGATATTCAACCTCTGACATTTAAACCTTGGTTTTCTTAGCATGGTCAATAATATCAAAAGGTTGATATAGAAAATTCAAAGGAGGAACAGAAATATCACTTATGGGTTTAGAACTAACAGGAACACTCTTTGACACATTCGATGAAGAAGGATTAGGAGTGCTTACTTGTTTACCTGCAATAGGATCTTTGGGCAAGGTAGGCAAAGGAGTACACCTTTTTGTAAGAGTCACCAAAAATTTAGAAGAATTGTTCGCCTTATATTTATCACTAGACTGTTGATCTGAATGGTTAGGAGCTTGTGATTGAGTGAAAACTATAAACGCTTCACTTTTACTTTCTTCTTTGGCTTCCTTGTATTGCATTAACCTGATACTAGAGTTGCTAGTCAATTCACTTTCCTTTTTTTGAAAGGAATTAAGAATCTCTTCAATGGGACCTTTCTCTGGTTCATATTAATGCATTGAAGCATTGACAAGAGCTTCTTCAAGGGCCAATTTTTCAGGAGGAGGATGTAACTTATTTTGATTCCTAGCTACATAGCTAGAAGCATTGTTGGGATAGGTCCTTCGTGGAACATCTTTGTATGGAGAAAGAAAAGATGTTTGAGAAATTTTCTTTTTCAAAGAAAGAACTTCATTCACAAGTCTCTGCAGCATAGGATCAATGGAACTTCAAGAAGGAAAACTGGGAGTCTCTAGAGTAGAAAAACTTACTTTAGCCTTGAATGGATCCTTCTTAATTTTTCTAACAAAGAATCAAGTTATCTTCAATTTCCATAGCCTGAGCCTGTGTCACTCCTAAGTTTGTGGGATGTTTCCTCCTTAGTAAGAAAATAACCTCAGGTAATTGAGCATTCACAAAGAAACACTTGAGATTTTCCTCAGTTGGTTGAGAAGTGGTAGGAATTCTATTCTTCAACTTATTAAACTTAGCCATAAAATTTTAGGATTAATGACAGTCCCAAAGATACTAAGGAGGGGGGGGTGAATCAGTATCTAACCGGTTAGCAGAATATTTAATTTTATTAAGAACTTTGCATCCCAAAATAGTGTATCGATGAATAAGAATTAATGCAATAAATAGGAACAATAAACACAGCATAGAAAACACACCATAACACAAGATGTTTAATGAGGAAACCCGGTGTGGGAAAAGCCTCGGTGGGATTTGTGACCCACAATATTCACTCACTAGCCAATGAATAAATATTACTTACAATGAGGGGCCTGCACATGCAGGAAGGCCAACTGCTTAGAGCTCACTGCTCAATAAGAGTCACACTGACTACAAAAGTGGATTATGAAATCCAATACCATGTACTGCCTCAAATCAGCATCAACTATGCCAAATTCAGTGCCAGTTTAAGCTCATTATATAACCAAAACCTTCGTTGTCAACTATATCTTCTTATACAAAATACCATCCATATATTCTCTCCATGCATATTACTTTAATACACACAATGATATATAAGTTTTCATATATATATATATATATATATATGAGTCTTTTACACTATGCCATGTTAGCTTTACAAAAGATAATTACATTTAAATACTATAAACAAAAGTTTATTCCCTATTGGCTGGGGTGTCGGTATGCATTGTTGTCATTGTCGGTGAAGTGCCTGCCGGTGTATGTAGATGTCTATGCTGGTGTCGGTAACTGTTGGTGGCTTTATCGGATGAGTACCAGAAGGTTTTCAGATGGTTACCATCAATGACAACACCATTATTCTCATAAGAGTGTAGAATGCCAACAATCTCCCCCTTTGGCATTGATGGCAACACTCATGAGAAAAATTTTAAAAATTGTTCCAAAAACCGAAGTCCAAAAAGTTACAAAAAAGATATACTCCCCCTGAGCAAATGATCTCCTCTGATTAATCATTTTTCTCTATCCACTACTCCCCCTTTGACATCAATGACAAAGGTTGTCAAAAATTTGTCAAACGAGTGCAAAAATTTCACCTTAAAGTTTGTAACTGGTTGGTTACAATTTGGAATATATCTGCCAAAACCAAATTAAGACTCTGCATGAATCTATTGTTGTCATTCAAGGTTTCCTCGATCTATTGGATCGTGTTGGTGAGATGATGCCTTAGAGATTTCATTTCCCAGAGAGATAAGGTTTTCCAACTTAGGACCAAGTTTATACTTAAGTTCTCTAGCATTAAACTTAATCCTTGCCTTCTCTTTCTCAAATTTCTCCAATTTTTCCTCAAAACCTGCTATTTCCTGCTCAATAACTGATATAGGTTCAGATGAACCAATTATGTTATCAGCTATGTCATTTGTTTCTTTCTGTACTCTGCTTATTTCATTTTCTATGTCCTGTGTCAAAAGATGTGGTTTGCATGTTTCTCTGTACAACTCTTTGTATTCCAAAATTGTAGTGCTCAGTGTCAGTAGTAGTGTATTCATGTGTTTTGTGCACTTATTTATTGTGTCCTCAAAGAATTTATCCTTTTACTTTTCAACTTTCTCTTTGAAGGTGTCCTCATTCACCTTATCAACCATTATTACATTGTCAGTAATAAATTTGGACAATGTGTCCAATTTACCTCAAGAATCCTTTACATGATCTATGTTACATTTTGGTGCAATCAATTTAAGAATTGGCATGGTGTCATCAATTTCCTTGTAAGCCAGTGCATTACAGTCATTTATCTTCTTGATAGAGTCCAGGAGTACCTTTGTTACATTAGTAGGTTTGAATTCAATTGATGAAGTACTGAATGTTTGACCAACTACCTTAATTACCTATGTGCTTCCAACATTTGTAACCATTTTTTTTGTGTTAACCTCCAGTGGATCAGTCTGAGTTCGCATTTCAACTAGTAAAGGTTTGTCTGATTGCTTAGGTATCTTAGTGATTACCAGTTTCTTTGCTTCAACATGTACCTGTGCCTCTGTAGGTTTCTCTGTATGCTCAACTGTCGGTATCTCAGTCTCAGTATGTTTCTCTGTGCTAGCATCTATACCTTCACTATTCTTCCCAGTGCCTAATGGTTGCTCTATTTGTAATGATTGCTCTGTTGGGATCTCAACCTCAATAGACTCTACCGGTTTATTAGCAATGTTGCCACTGTCAACATTATCATCCTTAGCCTATGTACCGTCGTTGTCCACAACAATATTCACTTCCTGAGTATCCAAATTCATGGTGAATAGTATTTCAATTTCAGGATTAGCATTATCATGTGTGATACCTTCACTTTCAATAACCGATGGAACATTAGTATGTACCGGTGCAGTATCCAAAGGTGGTAGCAAGTTATCAGTTATCTTGATGTTCGATATTCCACCAACTTTACCTTTCCCTTTGTCTTTATCCTTCTGATACACTTTGAATGTTTTCTTTGGTCGGTTCAATTCCTCTTGTTTTTCTTTTTCCACAAAAAGGATATCCCATTTATCAGTAATCTCCTCTACAATCTCATTTACCCTACCTGCCATCAAACTTACTTTTCAGTGACCACTAGCAAGTTAGCCTCACAAATCAGGTCATCAATCTCTTTTGAGTTAACCAGATGTACAGCTACAAGTTTTTCAACTTTTAGTTTCTTGTCCAATTTCATCACTGCAATCCTCTTGGCATCCAATCTTCTATATAGTTCATTGGGCAAATCATCCACTACTTCAATTAAAACTTTCTTGTGTATATCTAGATGTAAAATTATACTGTTTTCAATGCTTTCCTTTTCTGAATCTTTGAATGTGTTATACAATTTGCTCACATTAGCCAAATTACCATCATCAATTATTTCATTTAACAAATTATCTAATGAGGGTATGATTGGTTTCTGTTTCTTCTTGGGAGTTAGTTTCTTAGCCGGTTGCCTTACTACTTGTTGTTTCTTCCTTAAAGTCCTTGTTCTCTTGGGTGGAGGAGAGGGTACAGGTGAAGGTTTTCTCTTCCTTTCAATTCTTCTGAATTCAGCTGGTATCTCACTGTCAGAAGATGTTCCAACCAGTGAAATGTGTGCCTCTGGTTGCAGTCCTTCTAGCTCACTAGTCGTTATACCAGTAATGTTCATAACATTTTCTTTGATTTTCTTTACCTGCTTTGATGCATCTCTTATATATTTCTCTTTTTCCTTCCTTTGCTTCATTGTTTTCACATTAATTTCAATTGTTTCAGCACTACCAAAAACTTCTTTTGTTGGTTCTCTTGGTGCATCTAACAAAGCTTTTGCATAAGTCTCAATTATGTTGAGATCTTCCTCATAGCCCATTTTAGTTACCCATAAAGTCTTAGGAAGTACAACTTCCATCCATGTTTCATCCTTCTTGATTACAAAACAGATTTCTTTATCATATTTGTCCACTACACTCTGCGGTAGTCTTTCTCTAGTTTTCATTTTGGCTTGAAAAGCTTTAAAGTATTCAATTATATTGTTGTCCTTTGCAGTTCCCATGCCAGTAAAAGCTTCCTGTAATTGTTTTCCTACTGGTATGTCATATCCAAAGTCTTTGTGTCCTAAACCGAGGATTTCCTTTATGAAATACAACATTAAATATACTAAGAGATTACCAAAGTGAAATGTCCCTTTCTTATCACCTTAAATATTTTTAAAATTATCTATGAGTTCATCTTTCAGCCATTCACACACATCTATTTTTGTATTGTTGTTCACCATTTCATAAGCACTATTAATGCAAAGACTAGAAACTAAATTAAGTTTGTTTGCATGAGTAGTCTTGTAACCTAAAACAATACTTATGAATCTCACATTGATGTCCTTGATGTCATTCACCCTTAGTGATCTACTGTCTGGTGTTGCTCCAGTTAGGGTCATTACTTTGTTGTTAGGAACTTTCTTTGTTTTGGTTGGTCTGCTGCCGGTTGAGGGTAAACCTGTTACTGCCCTAATTTCTTGTCGGGTAAATTTGCAGATAGATTCTAACCATAGAAATTCTCCATGTGTCCTACTTAAGACAATTCTCACTACATCTTCTAGAAATTCAGGGATATTCAATATCTCAACAAGACCTAAAGTCTCCACAATTTTGTGCTCAGGTTTCAGTGCCATTTTCATCACAAATTATGGTTTTAAACATTTTTAGCAATTCCTCATAACCTAATTCTTCAATGTTGCAATGAATATATATCCTAGGGTCTTTAGCATAAGCTACACCTTTAGGAATCTTCGAAAATGCTCCTATGGAATCATCTTGCTTAGCTACTTCAGGAATAATTTTAAACACGGGCCTAGGGTGTTTTACGTTTTCCACAATAGTAGGGTTCGCAATAAATTCGAGAGCAGAAGAAGAAGCCATTTGAAAAATACCTTTAACTGCCTGATAATGTCTGAATGCTTGAAAGAAATCGCTCCACACCTTTTCCTTGAATGCCTTTGCTTAGATTTTGCGCTCTCTGCTAATTTGAATGCTCGGTGAATCAAAAATGAGGGAAAACCGATGATTTATAATGAAATTTCTCTCAACAACCGCATTAAATGCTCATCGGTTAAGTGAAAACTTAACACATCTACCGGTAAAGAAGAGATCTATCTTCTCACCATCAACCGAGGGTAATCTGCATGATATTCAATTTTTTGCAATACCCCCAAAGGGTTACTTCTCATTTGGATGAAGAATCTCCTACCGGTGGAGTAATACTTTGTTCTTGTTGGCATGTGTGCAAGAGTATGATGACATGATGATATTGTATGTTGTCATTAATGTCAATATGTTGAGAAGTGAACCGGTATATTGAAGTTAAGCAACTGGCAAAGAGAACTGGTATGGTGGTGTAAACCGGTATATGTGTAATAAGTGAAGCGGTATGCTTGTCCAAGTGAACCAGTATGATGCTGTGAACCGGAACCGGTATGTCAGAACAAGAACTAGTACATGGAATGTGGTAGGACTACCAGTTGGTAGTCTTAGCTTCAAGGTTTCTAGTTGAAGTGTTCCAAGCCCAATGACATTGTGTGATGAGTTAGCATTGTAATGGAGATCAGATCATGTTGCCTTGTCAATCTCGTGCACGTGAAGGATCTTGCATGAAGGAGATTGATCCTATCTACCTCAGGAATGTTTGAAGTCTTTGCAAATAGTAGAGAACGCGTGATGGGTTATCGCCTCCATGAAGCGGTGAAGAACGAACAATGGAGAATGTCTTGAGATCTGTTCAAGACCGTTGTATTCAAATACAAAGTGCTCAATGGTCAGGATTGAACCGATCAATTTCTTAACCTAAGTGTTTAGGGTTTAGGGTTTATGTTGTCGACCTATCTATGTTCTATAAGGTCGATGTTGTGTTTCATGTTAAAGTTGTTGGCAAATGTTGTGTGTGTATCTAAGTGTAGAGATACATGATTCTTGCCAGACCAGATAAGAGGATTGATACCTGCCTAGTGTGTGTGCAGAAGGAAGAAACTAAAGCAGATCTGCATTGGCATTGAGTGCTATTACCAGATCATTGTAATACCTGTTGAGCTTTAACTACTTCAACAGTTGGAAAATCCCTTAACTGGGTAGCTTTAAATAGCTTGCTGTAAATCCTTTAACAGGGTGACTCAAAGCCATTGAGTTCATAAAATCCTCTAACAAGGTAACCTCTAACGGGGTTTAACTCTTAACCGGGTATTCTAGCCATCCCTTAACCGGGTGATCCCTAACAGGATCGGTTCCTAACAGAACCTGTTGTAATAGTCTTTAACCAGACTAGGCTCCTAACAGAGCGGACTTCTAAAGAGTTCAAAAATAGCTTGTGGGTATTCATCCCCACCATGGTTTTTCCCAGTTGGGTTTACATGTGAAAAATGTGTGTGTCATGTGTGATGCCTCTTTCATGTGATGCTTTTTTATTTTTTGTCAAGTGGTGAATCATGTTATGCTAGTAAATTATTGTATCTTTGATGATAGATTATATGTTTATGCATAAGGATAAAGTGGAAATGAGGGAGTAGGTTGTATGGAAATCTAAGTGTTGTCGGTTTATGTCTTTCCTAGTAGCATTGTGTTTAACCGGTAGTAATTTGGTTCTGACCAGTGTTAGTGATTGCCAATCAAGTTCACTATTTGCACTCAAACTAGTTAGGGAAAAGTTATTGTGCCTATACTGATTCACTCCCCCCCCTCTCAGTACCGGTTTGGTACTCATCGTTCATCATTGAGTTATCATTTCTACCGATGAAAAAATAGTCTCATCAACATTCTGATTTGTCTTTCTAATCCATTGTTTTGAAAAATCTTGCTTTACCTCATCTACCTTTTCGTTGCCTTTCAAACTGGGTCCTTTATTATTTGCTGGTGAAGTCTTGCTTCTACAAAATTTTGCAATATGTCCAATTTTGTTACAAGCATAACAAGTCACATTATTCCTCTGAATAGCTTTTCCATATCATATGTTGGTTTGTTTTCTGCATTGATTAGATAAGTTCCCAAATCTTCCACAAACATAACATCTCACATTCATTCTGCAGTTTTCTAAATTATGACCAACTTTGTTGCATTTGGAACATTGACCGGTGGGTACATTAATGTTCTGATTGTTTCTGAATCTACATTGATTTTCTCTATGACCATACTTGTTATAGTTAAAGCATTTCCCATTAAATTTATAAGCACTAGGTTGTCTTACCAGTTTACTATGATCATCATTGTTTGTAGTACCGAAACTTTCTCCAACTTCAAATCCAAGTCCATTAGTATCTCCATTAGGTTTTTGACTTTTCAGCATATCATCAAGTTCCTCTGAACTTTTCTTGAATTTCTCTTTGTGTTGATTTGCAGTAGCCAACTCATTTTCCAGAATTCCCTTTTGTCTCATGAGTTCAATTTTATCATGTTGCATGTGAATCAAATCTATCTTCAACATATCAATTTCATGACTGAGTCTTAGATTTTTGTTTCCAGCATCATTGAGTCTCCTAGTCAAGTCATCTTCATTCTTCTTCCTATCTTCAATGTCTTTACAAAACCTCATAGTCATATCTTGCATTTCATTTTTATAGTATTGTTTTCTTGTCTCAACTTGTTCACAAGTTCATTAAGAGTTTCCTTTTCATCATTATCACTCTACATCTTCTCATGAAGTTCTTTTCTTTTATTTTGAGCTATAGTAATATTCTCCTGAAGTCCTTGAATTAATTCCTATGCAGTCCTTAGATCATCTTCAAGTTTGATATTCTTCAACTTCTTTGCATCATAGTCTACAAGAGCTCCTTCCAATTGTTTTCTTAAGTTCTCCATCTATATCGGTGTTAGAATCTTCCTCAAGTTGTTAGGATTTTGAAAGTAGAGGACCAAGCTCTAATACCAATTCTTAGGATTAATGACAGTCCCAAAGATACCGAGAGGGGGGGGTGAATCAGTATCTAACCGGTTAGCAGAATATTTAAATTTATTAAGAACTTTGCATCCCAAAATAGTGTATCGGTGAATAAGAATTAATGCAATAAATAGGAACAATAAACACAGCATAGAAAACACACCATAACATAGGATGTTTAATGAGGAAACCCGGTGTGGTAAAAACCTTGGTGGGATTTGAGATGCACAATATTCACTCACTGGCCAATGAATAAATATTACTTACAATGAGGGGCCTACACATGCAGGAAGGCCAACTGCCTAGATGTCACTGCTCAATAAGAGTCACACTGACTACAAAAGTGGATTATGAAATCCAATACAATGTACTGCTTCAAATTAGCATCAACTATGCCAGGTTTAGTATTGGTTTAAGCTCATTCTATAACCAAAACCTTCGCGGTCAACTATATCTCCTTATACAAAATATCATCCATATACAAAATATCATCATTGAGGCTAAAAATCCCAGCAAAACCATTTGCAACACCAATCATCCCACCAATCAAACCATCAACCCCGTCAGCAGCAACATTAACATCAATAGCACCATTAGCAGCAGCAATTGTATCAAAACCCACAGCAATATCTACAACATCAGCAATTCAGCAGAAGTAGTAGAGACAACACTACCGATACTCCCTGTATCGGATTCCTTGATCCCCATAATCCTTCCTGCAGCACCGATCATTTCATCTATGAAGGTACATCAACCGATCACACCTACAACATTTAACTCAACGGATATCCTAGTATGGTACAGTAACCAGTTACAAGAAAGTGACTTAGAAATTGACTCACGTGAGTGGGAATTTGATTCCATATAGCTTAACACTTCAGATGAGGAAGACACATCACTACCTTCACCCCGCAAAGATATCCCTATTTACGGAGAAGCATAGATAAAGACCTCTTAGGTTCCTGAGCTGGAAACTTCTTCCACAAACCCTATGTCACATCCTACGCCTGATTCTGATAGGGAGAGTACCATCAATGACCTTCACCATAACATCTTAACCCTCACTGACACATCAAATGAACTTAACCTAATCGTTGAGGTAATGCCCATTATTCATCCTGAACTCATTGAATGAAACCAACCTAATCCCCCATGTCTTGACCTTTTCCAAAATGATGAGGTGATCATTGACTTTTTGGAACTACGGGATAACATACCAAGCGGGGATCACAAAGTTGGATTCGCCATTGAACTTAATAGCGCAGCATACTTTGGGGTGGATGCCAAACCTTTTAGCTACAAAAATATAACAATAAAACATAGATCTTCCAGTGAAAACCACACTGTGGCACTGTTTTATCCCACAAAAGTTAAAAAAAAAGAGCGTATCCAACGGTGAAAACCTCTCTAAGGCACCTGAGGATGAAAGGTTTGACATTCTCCCCTCTAGTACATAGCAAGAATGATCAACAATTCTCATCAAGGAAACAAAAGAATACAACGTGGGGACTCCTGAAACTCCTCACCACATACATCTGGCATCTCTTTTAACTCCAGATGAACAGCCTAAGTTTGTATAGTTCTTCCAGAAGCGTCAGATCAACTTCGCATGGTCATATGCAGACATGCCTGGGCTTGATCCTGATTTAGTGATGCATCACCTCATCGTAGCAGAAGGAGTCAAACCTGTCAAGCAGAAGCTTCGCAAAATGCATCCTCAGATTGCAGTACTAGTCAAAGAAGAACTCAAGAAACTCCTAGATGTTGGTTTTATTAGACTAATTGATTATGCAGATTGGATATCCAATATTGTGCCTGTCGGCAAACCAAATGGTGGCATCTGTATCTGTACCAACTTCAGAGATCTAAAAAAAGCATGTCCTAAAGATGACTTCCCCCTACCAAACATCGACATAATAGTAGACCTAACAGCAGGACATGCCATGCTTTCACTCATGGATGGCTTTTCTGGATACAATCAGATAAAGATCGCACCAAATGACTAACATAAGACGGCCTTCACATGTCCATGGGGAACATACTGCTGGAATGTAATGCCTTTTGGTCTAAAGAATGCAGGAGCGACCTATCAAAGAGAAATGATTACCATCTTCCATGACATGATGCATACCATAATGGAAGATTATGTTGATGACTTACTAGCAAAATCACTCACAAGAGAAGGTCATCTAGACATATTGGATAAAATCTTTGATAGACTGGAACAATATCATGTTTGACTCAACCCAAAGAAATGTGTCTTTGGAGTAACCTCAGGGAAGCTTCTAGGATACATTGTCTCAAGCAAAGGCATTGAGGTCGACCCAGCAAAAGTCAAGGCATTCATGGACATGCCACCACCAAATAACATCAGCCAGCTAAGGACACTACAAGGGTGGCTTCAATCTATCTGAAGATTCATTGCACAACTGACAGATAAGTGTCACCCATTTACACTCCTGTTACACAAAAACATCCGCTTTCAATGGGATACTAGATGCCAGCAAGCATTCCAAATGCTTAAAGACTATCTCATGAATACACCATTGTTGATTCCACTAGACCCAAGTAGGCCTTTATTACTCTATATATCAGCAACAAGTACAGCATTGGGTGTACTATTGGCACAACATAATGCAGAAGGGAAAGAGTGTGTTGTTTACTACATCTCTCGTACATTGGTTGGATATGAACTCAATTACACACCTATTGAGCGAGCTTGCCTAGCAATAATCTTGGCAGCCACTAAACTGAGGCACTATCTGTTGACACATAAAGTACAACTCATCGCAAAGATTGATCCACTCAAGTATTTACTCAGCAAAGAAGCATTGACAGGCCGCTTGGCCAAATGGGTGATGATTCTAAGTGAATTTGACATCGAGTATGTGGACCGTAAGGCTATTAAAGGTCAAGTTATTGCAGATCAATTAGCCGATGCTCCACTCATAGGCGATCATCCTCTCATTTCCAATTTTCCAGATGAAGAGATATTCCTGATCAGAATAGCACAACCATGGAAACTATACTTTGATGGTTCATACACTAGGCATGGCTCGGGGGCAGGCATTTTGTTTATCACACCTCAAGGTGACAGCATCTTGAAGTCTTATAGGCTCACATTTCCATGCACAAACAACATAGCAGAGTATGAGGCCTTGATCACAGGACTCAGGCTAGCCATACAATGGAATTTACAAGAACTACAAGTATATGGCAACTCCCAGCTGGTCATTCGACAAGCAACTGATGAATATCAGACTAAAGATGACAAACTCATGTCATACAAACAAATGGTGGACAAATTAAAGGCATCATTCACTACTATCACCTTTGAGTAGATACCAAGAGATTAGAATCGAGTTGTTGACGCTATGGCTACTATTGCATCTCTTCTAGATCTTCCGCAGAATTCAACAGGCTATGAGTTCTTGGTCGAACAGCTTTGGATTCCCGCTTATGATATCCCCAAATCTGAGATGATGTCTCCTTGTCGGTTCTGAATCCCCATGGTACGGTGAGTTTCACACCTACCTCCACGATCACACACTTCCTCCTAACCAATCAAATAACCAACATAAGACCTTCATTCACCAAACTGCTCGATATACCATTATTGTTGAAACCCTATACCGATGCAATCTTGATGGTACTCTCCCTTGATGTCTGGAACAGGATGAGATAACAAAGGCCTTGGAAGAGGTACATGAAGGAATTTGTGGAACTTATGCAAGCAGTCCGTCACTAGCCAAGAAACTCATGCTCACTAGATACTATTGGCCATCTATGGAAAAAGACTCCTATTACTTTGTTAGAAAGTACAAGAAATGCCAAGTTCATGGAGACCTGATGCATGCACCAGCACAAGAATTGCAACTGATCACAACACCATGGCCTTTTTGTCAATGGGGACTTGACCTTGTGGGTAAAATCCATCCATCTTCATCCAACGGCCACAAATTCATTATTACAGCCAGTGAATACTTCACAAAGTGGATCGAAGCTATTCCACTTACCCAAGTCGCCGGCAAGTAGATCGCCTCATTCATCCTTAATTACATCATCTGCTGGTATGGTGTACCCATGTCCATCATCATAGATAACGGTCTTCCTTTCAAGAATCAGGATGTCTGTAAACTCTGTGAAAAGTTTCACATCCAACACCGCTTTTCCACGCCCTATTACCCACAAGGCAATGGTCAGGTCGAAGCATCAAACAATAACATATTAAGAATCCTCAAGAAGATAGTAAATGATGTCGGTCATGATTGGCATGTTCAATTGAATCTAGTACTATGGGTGTATCGAACTAGCATTCAAACCCCTACAAGCACAACTCCCTACTCATTGGTCTATGGTGCAGAAGCTATTTTACCTATTGAGGTGGAGATACCATCACTACGGGTTTCCTTGCATAATATTATAGATGATGAGGCCTACAAGGTCTCATGTCTTCAGGACTTAGAGCTACTTGATGAGAAACAACAAGCTACATAAAATCACCTCAAAGCCTATCAACAGCGTATGAGCAAAAGCTAGAATCGTCGAGTTAGACCTCATACATTCGAGGTAGGTGACCTTGTTCTTTGAGAAAATCCTCGTAACCAACCAAATAGAGAACATCAGGGGAAGTTTGAATCAAATTGGCTGGGTCCATATGTTATCACTGTTGTATTTGGGTCCAGGGCATATTAGTTGGCTACTTCAGAAGGAGAACCGCTAGCATATCTGTTCAATAGCATGCACCTCAAACAATTTTATACATAAGCTGCACAAAGCATCAGGCTCCCATACATACCAAAAAAACACCAAAAACATTCAGAAAATATCCTGAAGAAAATACAAAAAAAATCAAATAAGTAAAGAAAAATCATGCATCCAAATGGTGAACAACCACTCTGGTGGTACCTTGGGTAAGTGCGATGGTGAGAACCTGGCAAATAGGCGCCACTCGTAAAGGCTATGGCTCCATTGTCTTTCAGACTTGTTGCGATCACATTCATTACATGCACACATCCATCCATCCAAACCATGGCTTGTTATTGATTTGCAATCAAGGATAGTACTTCACGCGTCTCGCGTCCCACTTTTTCATAGTCATGTCTAAACTGGGGACAATACCCTTAACCTATTTGATGGAAGTGGATTTTGCATTACTTGTGATTCATTGATAAAAAATTCAAAACTATCTCAGAAAATCCAAAAACATTGAAAAAACTATCTCACAAAATCCAAAAACATGGCAACACCTTGTACAAACTCATCCCAGTAGATACCAGAACAAACATTGTGAAAAACTCCAAACAATGACCACTTATCTGATCAACCAAAACAATCAACAGCAAACACACAAACTGTCTAAACAAGGATGCATCCTTCCTTACCAAAACAAAGACAAGATGACATTTTCTTTGACAAGAAAATTTTCTTTAAGCTATCAAGTACTTGGTTGATTTGTGGGTTATTTATTTATTCAAGTTCCTACAACATTGTTTGTGTATCTTCTACGAATTATTCCGATGAAGTATTGGGGCATGTACTAATGGTGTCTATGTGGGAAGTTCACTAAGCTACGTGATCATAGGCAAAATACAGTCATAGATCACTACGGCTTGCTGACTACAGCGTATACCTCGACCATATGAACATGAACCATTATTGAGGATCCATATTCTTTACTCTTTATATATGTTGTTTGCCTACAGGTACCATGCTCCATCTTTGGTTCCTACTGCCTCATCCAAACTCGATGATGGCTTATCTCTGATTATGGTATGAACTTGTCTCAGGATATGATAGGAAAAAGATCAAGGAGGACGTTCCAAGTCATGCATGAAAGGAGATAATCCTTGTATGTTCCGCAAACAATACTCAGGTCAACTTGATCCATTATATCAAGTTGCTTGTACTAACTTGCTATATCAAAATTCATGTAAGGAATACTCAGGTCATCTTGAATCATTATGTCAAGTTGCTTGTATTTTCTTACAACATTTTAAAGCTCAATGATGAAAATAAAGCACTATGGATCGTCATTTCATCTCATCTGTATATATTGCATTGCGTTGCATTCCACCCATCCATACATTCATAAATAGTTGCATATCATGCATACATAGTCATAACAATGCATATTCTATTTTACTCATCTTCTTCCATAGGACTCGGTCCTAGGTCCTCCATATCTTCTATCTAACATCGATTTTCCCCCCACCCTCCCCATCTAGGTCCTAATCATAATCCCTTCATCATTTCCCACCAACTCAATCAAGCTACGTTCATCACCATCCATCTCTAAATAGGAGGGGTTGTGCTTCCCATCCTCAGTCATCCACACAATCAAGTCAGTTACTTTGTCTGCACAGGCACATCGACTCACACACACCTAGACTATCAATAGATACTCTGATCAAGTATCTTCGGGTCTCAACAGGTAATCGATTATGGCAAACCTAGACTACAACAAGCATTTATCATAATGACCTAGTCTCAACGGGGCTGCCATGATTCCCCACAACCATCCATCACACACACACAAACTATCAATTGATCAACCAATCAAACACAATCATAACGGACAATTAAATCAATTGTCTAAGTCTCAACAAGTATTTTGCTTCATATACCTTGACTTCATCGAACAATTACATCAATTGTCTAAGTCTCATCAGGTCACTTTGATTCACTTACTCAGACTTTATCCTATCCAAGCGACCAACTGACATCAATTGTCACGCTTTGACTCGACTGGGGCAATTAAACTGATTGTACCAGATTGTTCAACCAATTTTGATCAATTATATAGCATCACTCGAAAACCACACACTACATCTGCTTTGTATCTCTTGCATGACCTAAAGGTACTCACTGGCTTTCCATTTCTCCGTATTTACTCTGTTTTCTTCCATTCTTTCACCATTATTGCTAATTTCTTTTATTCTACCTCCCCTCTACTTTTCATTCTTTTTCGAGAGATCGCCCGATTTTTCGAAAATTTTCGGCCCATCTCTCGAGGGGGCATACCACCCACTAAATTAAAATTTTATGGGGCATATTTCTTCACACCTATGTTTCTTTCTTTGAAATGACACAATAAACCGCACCATCTCAAAGAGGGGAAAATGTAGTCACATAAATCTGTCCATTTTAATTAAATGAATATTTCGTATTTATTTGATTAAAAACCCACTAGCCAACTGTTAATTAAATTAATATTTAATTAATTCATCTTCAAACATTCTCCTATTAATTAAATAAATTATTCAATTTATTTTAATTAATTCATTCAAACAAATTCACAATCAATTAAATGAATAAATTCTATTTATTCAATTTAATCCTCTTTCCTCTTTTAAATAAATTAAATAAAACATTTATTTAAATCATTTATTCCCCCCCCCCACTTGCATTTTCCTACATCTCCCACTTGCAATCCTAACCCCCTTCTAGATTCTTCTAAACCCTTCCTAATTAACCTAATCCATCCCCTAATTATTGTCACATTCCTAAGCAACTTGGAGTCACTTCTCAAAGACTTCAAAGTCTTTGAAAAGCATTAAATGCTTTGTGTGTTCAACAATTTAACCTCTAAAGTCTTCTAAACCACTTATGGCACTTACATGACCATTTATGGTTAACCCCTAACTCAACCCTCATGTGACTCATGTGTCTCCTCAAGCATTTATTGCTTTGACCATGGTTATTTCTTTGACCATGGTTATCCCTTTTACCTTTGCACAAGAGTTTATCCATTGGATAAAGGCTTTATTCTTTGAATAAAGAATTTATTCAGTCAACCCAACCTTGACCTTAACTCCCAAGTTAACCTTCAGGTCATGTCAAGCATTTAATGCTTATTCCCTCTCCTCTCAACCTATCTCATGTTGACACTTGTCATCCTAGGATTGGGTTGAAAGCCCTCACATGGATTGAATATCATTCAATCCTGACCCTTGTTGAGATTACTCAATCTCAACCATCCATTGCTCCATTTTTCCTATAAATAGAGCCCATTTTTTCATAATCCAAATCCTGAAAACTTGTATGCATTTAATCTATAGTGAATTTTAGAGAGTATTTAGCATAAATCACTAATGTATTGTTATTTTGGCCTAAAATAAATCATTTTAGCATCATAGCATCTAATATTAGCTTTTGTTCACATTTGCATAGCATTTTAGAGTAAACATTTCAATCTTGAACCTCCATAAGCATCCATAATGCAAAAAGTTGCTGAGAGCTACACTAATTTGGAACTTGGAGAGGAGAGGAACAAAGGAGAAGGAGCTAAGAGCATGTTAGAAGGCATTTGGAGATGTCTTGTTATATTTACTTTCATAGTTAAATATTTCTTCATGTTTTTTAGTGTCTCTTTTGATATGCCTGCTTAGATTAGTTTTTGGTTGATTAACACTAACAGTTTCTTGTGTTTTTTGTGTGTTATACGACCACAGGCTTTAGTCTAACCATTGTCCATTTCACAGAGCAACATTACCTTAATACACACAATGACCTATAAGATCTCATACATATATATGAGTCTTTTACACTATGCCATGTCAGCTTTACAAAAGATAATTACATTTAAATACAATAAACAAAAGTTTATTCCCTATCGGCTGGGGTGTCGGTATGCATTGTTGCCACTACCGGTGAAGTGTTTGTCGGTGTATGTAGATGTCTATGCCGGTGTCAGTAACTATCGGTGGCTTTACCAGATAAGTACCAGAAAGTTGTCAGATGGTTGCCATCAATGACAACACCATTATTCTCGTAAGAGTGTAGAATGCCAACACAAAATCCCTCATGGGTTCATATGGTTCCTTTCTCATTGAATTTAGTTAAGCCAAGAGAGAATGCACACATTTTGTTGGCTTGAACCTTGCCTCAAACTGACTTTTAATAATATCCCAGGTGTTAATGCATAATAGCTTCGGTAAGATAAATGATTGAATGAGAGATAAATGAAGTATCTCATTCAATCATTTATCATATCGATAACTATGATAAAACCATCAAGCAATTAATTCATCCTTGATAGCCATTCTATATTTGCATATGGACAAACTATTGATTAATCATACTATGTATCTTCCTCATGTTCATCTATCTAATGAATCTTGTATTTAGATGAATATCGATTAAACATAATTAATGATGACACTGATTAATATATTATCGGATTGCATATTATATTAGATCGGGTTGCATATTATATCGGGGTGCATGTAATATGTATCGAAATGCATATCGGGTGGTATTATGTTCGTCACCGATAGTTATCGGTGTGTTAGTCTACACCGATAGTTATCGGTTGTCAAGGCTAACACACCGATAACTATCAATTGTTAGCATTGACAGTCACCGATATACTATTGGGTGTTAGCGCTTTGTAAACACCGATAATCTTCGGTCATACTCCACACCGATTGGCATTTACGTAACATGTTGTTTGTTAGTATAAACAAAAATGCAGGATCAAGTAATGTCTTGATCAGTCATGACCAATCAAGGCATTGCTTGACCATGCCTCATTTGTCATATACTTATAGTAAGTGGCATTCTTGAGATAGGACATAGAAAATATTAAATGTTCCTCTCATCTGCCATAAGCAAGAAGATAGTTAGATATATACAATAAGAAAGTAATAATACCAAATTAGATAATAGAATATAACTTGCATATTGAATGTAAATTGAACATCATTTACACTAGGTAGTAATATTTTGAGGTGCCAAATAGTAAAACCAATATACCGTTGCACCTTGCAATGTTTCCACAAAAAGATATATTGCTACATCTTCAAATTTGACACCAAGAATTCCACATCTAATATTAAATATTTCTATGTGTTTATCTATGTGTTTCTTTCCATCCCCAAAGAACTTGGGAATATTCTGTCGTGAACCTTGCGGAAGAGGATGAAGAGGTGGAGTCAAAGTAAGGGGACCAAAATTTTGTCCCCATGGTCCTTGAGCAACCATTTCTATTGGTTGTAAAGGTTGATATGGAGAATTAAAAACCTTTATACTTTTGGAATTATCAAAGGCCTTGGTGCACTTGAAGCTTCACTTGGAATAGGAATCTCTTACTGGTAGGAGGAAAACTCCTTGTTATCTGAAGTGAAGAACTTGCATACATAGGCAAATAATCAAAATGATTCTTTTGAAGAAGTTAAAAGATAGGATCAACAACACCTTGATTTCTTTGCCCACGTGTATATCTTTTATTTGCCAAACTAGGAACTAGTTATGTGCTTGTAATCCCCAATAAAGTCGCCCAAAACAATTGGGTGAAATTTTTGTAATCCTTCACCAGTTTACAAAATTTTCACCCAACACAACATCCACATATTCATCATTGGAATCATTAGCATAAACATCATTTTCACCCATCTCTTCATCAAGGTTAATAAAAATAGGATTTTTGATATGAATAGAACATGAACCATATTCTTTCTTAAGCATTTTATGTCTTGGATATTTAGGTTGAACTTCCTCCCTAGGGTTAGGAAAAGGCTGGACAAATGAGATCATGTCAACATTTGGAGTCTTTAGGGAGGAAATGTGTTGATAAGAAAATTCACGAACCTTGGAACAATGTCTCTATTGGTGTTCTCTCGCACAATGGTTTCTTTTATTTTTATCTGAAGGTTGTGATGGTTTAAGATCAATAGGCATAAGATTCTTCTCTTCCTTTAAAGAAGGATGCATGGGAGAAGGTTTTTAAAGTTGAAAGATAGGAGATGTCAAGTGCTTCCCTTTGTAATATGTAGGATTTGGAACTGAAACATATAGAGGAGGAATAGAAGGTGTAGGAAGAAGGCCAAGTCCATCATGAGGAGGAAAAATAGGTCTATCATGAAGAAAAGGAATGGGATTAGGATCTATAGGCTTACTCAAAGATAAGATAATCTCATTCTTCCACTTTTGATAAGATTGAAAAAGAACATCACTTAAATGCTTAAAAGGTTCAAATTATTTAGACCAAAATTAATCAAGATTAACATCTCCACGCCTCACCATGGGTTGGTATATGCTATGATTAAGTGTTATGATTTTGTTATTAAGAGGGAATTTCAAACACTTATGAACAATAGAAGGGATCGCTTTCATGGAAGACATCCAAGGATGTCCCAACTTCATACAAAGTTGATCCAATTTAGGAATGATAGCAAAACTGACATCTAAACACTTGTACCAACCTCAATGGGGAGAGTAATAGAACCAATATCATGACAAGAGAAACCATAAAAGATATTAATCACCACATCAAATTTACCATGTGTTGCTTGATGCAATTGTAAGGTATAAAGATATTCTTTATTTATCACATTCACCATGTATGCTAGATCAATGAGCACCCATTGTGAGAGTATGTCTTTGATCCTCGCAGTGATATATAGTGGTCCATCTGGTACATCAATAGTCTCACTAGGATCAAAGGTAATGCATAGGTCCTTAGGAGAAGTAGGTTTATTAATAAGATTCACCACATTATTAGACTCAAGGCCAAGATCATTAGGAGAAAAGGCAGGATGCTTAGATTCAATCACATTAGTAGAATGAGAAGAAAAGGAATTAGTAAATATTTGGAGGTTTTGATTAGGAGGAGCTACAAATTTGTTTCCTTTGTCATTCACACCAGCTACAAATATGGTATTGTTATCAGTAAGGTCTTGAATCCTACTCCTTAAGGAATAACACTTTTCAATATCATGACCAAGTTGACAATGATTTTGGAAAAAAGATTTGGAATCATGATTAGGTGGAAAAGGTTTCAATGTTTCAATTGGTTTGATGGGAGGAAGTTTCAACACATTTTTGTTCAATAATTGTGTCATAGTGCTATGCAAATATTCAGAAATAGGAGTAAATTATTTTCTAAAATACTTGGATAAAGGAGGCACACCTATTGTTACGGTTTCTACTTGGGTATTGTTGTTGTCATTGAACTTGATGAATCCCTTATTTGGTTTAAACTTCACAAAAGGTTGTTGATCACTTTCATTCTTATCAATCATAGCCATTGAAGATGATTGTTCAAATTGACTCACTTGAAGCTGAAAGTTATGAAGTATTGTGCACAACTATGTAAAGGAAGTAAACTCAAAAAAGAGAAGATTATCTCTAATGTCTTTTTTGCAAATTAGAAATGAAAATTCTTTGAACATCTTGATCAAGCATAGGATAACAAATTTGAGAATACAAATGCTTATATCTACCAATAAAATCAATCACTTTTTCTTTAACACCCTACTTACAATGCATCAAATCAATCAAAGTAATTTTATTACCAATATTATTGTGAAATTGTTGAATGGAAGCATTAGCCAGTTTTTGAAATGATGTAATAGAATAAGGAGGTAAAGAACAATACCATTGCAAAGCTTTATCCCCAAATGTTCTAGTAAACAACTTATCCAAAAGTCTTTGATCATAAGAAAAATCACTACACAAAGTTTGAAATATTTTCACATGAGTCACAAGATCACCTTTTCCATTATAAAGCTCCAATTGAGGGACTTCCACATGTTTAGGGGGAACAACACAAACAATGTCATTAGATAATGGGCTCGCTACATCAAATGTGGGCACATTAAACTTAGATTGGTTCATGGAAGCTATTTATTGTTCTAATCATGAAAAGGGTTGAGCTAGGCTATTAATGGTTTCTTCGGTGGATAGGTTGAAATTAAACATGTTGGATTGGGATGGAGTAACGTTGTTTTTTATTAAGGAACAAATGTGTTTTGAGGGGACACGAAACCCCTACAAGTTTTGAAGGGACCGAAAACCTTTGAATTTTTCATGGATATGGAACCTAAAGAAGAAAGATGCAATAGGATACAACATAGACAACCAGCAACCCACCAACAGCCCACCATCATCCAAGCATCAAATTGAAAACATTGAAGAACAAGTTGAAAAAATAAGAACGCCGAAGCCATTCTCCTAAAAACTCAGATAGCCATGACCATAGGGGTTTTTTGTTGGATTACATAATTCATATATTAATTATTCACTTAATTGCATTAATTCACTAAATAATTTATTATTTAGTTAATTAATATGAATAATTAATTAATATTTATCTCCATGCATAATGCAAACTAGGAAAAAGCAAACTATGTTTAGATTTTTAAGAGTTTCGTGCATTAATTAGTTTATTATGCTATTTGTGCAAACATGGCTTATTCATGTATTTTGTTTTAACACAGTCTATCTTGGAAACTCTGTCATTTAGGGTTTCTATCTTTAGAGTTAGATTTCTTTATAAGGATGTAATATCCTTCATTGTAACTCAAGCAATAAGCAATACAAGAAATTCAATTATTGTTATTTATCTTTAATTTTTTTGTTGTTTAATTTTCTCTTTATGTGTGACAAGTATTCTTTCAGAAGATAACTAGGCTTGTGGGATTCACATTTCACGAATTCTAACATGGTATCAAAGCTCCAAATCTGAAGATTCTTGTTCGCATTTTTTTGGAGATTATTTGTATACACAGCAAATAGTTCAACGTGGGTTAATTTTTATCACATAATTAGTTCCAAAAGGCTCGAGAAAGTCAGGATCACCTTTTGTTTCACTCAAATCGAATACACGAAGTCTATTTTGCAAGGGTTTGAAGTTCGAGGGTTTTCTTTGTTCTAGAGAGTACCTAAAAATTTGGAGATTTTGGGCCCAAAATGACCTTACGGTTGGATTCAAAGGTCAATTCCATGAATTTTGATATATAATTTGCCAACTTTTGGTGACAGGGGCATCTGGGGCATGATTTTTTATTGGCACATTTTTTGAGGCACAAAAATCCATATGGTTGTACCTACACCTACGTCAGAAATTTTTCGTCAAAACAAATTAAAAGGATTTTGATTTTCGACTACTGACATCAACATGACATCATTCTGATGTCATCGGTATGGTCAGCATGCATGGCCCCTCTTTGACCCTCTTTGTGCCCTAAAAGAGGTGTTTTTTTTTTATTTGGCCATGACTTGGTCATACAGAGTCGAAATCGTGCAAACCATATATCATTGGAAAGCTCTTTTCAAGATCTATCCAGATATGGAGGTATCTTTTTCTGATTTTCTTTGTAGGATTTTTTGCCCGTTGAAGTCAGAAGTTGTTGTTTGCACTACCACAGACATATTTTATGCCTCTAGACTCTGTTTTTCACAAACGAGATATTATCAAAAAGATGATTCAAAGCTCTATCTAGATTTCAGGACCATTTTTGAAAATAGATTACCATCCCACTATCTCGTCCTTCCAAAGTCAACGGTGTTTGTTTTGGCCCTATTCTGCCCTCCTGTGATCTGAACTCCATCTTTCTTGTCTCTCTATATTTTTTTTAGCATCACGGAGAATAACATTCAGATACAGTGTACCTTTCATACCTCTCCCTTGTTAGCATTATGGGGGGGTTACTACTATTGGTTCTAATACTTCCTATTTTTCAAGTTGGAGTTAGCTATGTATTTAGTACTTGTTCCTATGCACTAGGAGATGGAGCATGGCCATTTACCCATGCATTTAGTGAGATGGAACACTTACCATATCGACACTCTTGCATTCCTATTTCTGGAGGTTATATTTTCAGCATAATATTAGTCATTCTACGATAGCATTTGTAGCTTCTTCATGCTTCAATGTTTCTTCATGCTTGTCTTTTATTTCTCTTTTGGAGAGGAGTTTTGTTCCCATTCAGGGTTTTCTCCATTGCTATGTTTCTAAGAAACTTCCATGTTTTTTCATGGGTACCTCATCAATCTTTCTATCGAGACCCATCTTGCATTCATCTTTGCATGTTTTTTTCCTACATCTTTTTTGCCTCTCTCCCACTTGTGCATAATCTTTGAATGATAGATTAAGCATAAGGAAATGCATAATAAATTCACATGAATGCATATCCAATGCAAGAAAAGACATTAGTTTATGTAAAATGCATCTCAAAGGAAAGAGAGAGAGAGAGAGAGAGAGAGAGAGAGAGAGATCATTGTAAAGTTCCGATGCCAATAGCTAGTAAGATGAGGGGGGGGTGAATCATACAAACTTAATCTTCCATAAAATCAACAGATTCAACCTCGGTAACTTATACTTCAGCAATATAACAAAAAACTGCTAAACATGCTAACTCATAAACACATAATCATCATAACACATATAACACCAGATTTAACGTGGAAACCTAAATAGGGAAAAACCACTGTGGGATTTCGGACCCACTAAAAAATATACTCTTCTAGAGTATGCTCGGTTAAAAGCAAATCCTGTTAAAGATTACAAACACATTGCTAGATGTGACCCGGTTAAGGGATTTCCCTCAGATCTGTTAGGATCTTCACTTTGTTAGAAGTGACCTTGTCAAAGGATTTCAAACACTCATTTAGAATGTTACCTTGCTAGAGGGTTTACAAATAATATTGTTAGGTCCACTCGGTTAAGAGATTTTCTGTCACTTTACAAAATAACAGTAATAAAAATATATCTGCAACTTCACATCTAAAATGCTAAAGCAGATTCTTATTTGCTCAAAACAATGTTGTCATAGGACTTATCCTGTCCCTCTGCTGGGCTCCCTACTCTGTTATTCAAACAGGTCTTCAAGCTTCTGTTCTCAGTAATCACTATGTAGCATCCTTGTGCTTACACTTGCCCGCATACATTGTTTATCAACAATTCCTTATTTATAAACAATTTCTAACCGCTGAATCTCCTTGATCACATTTCCCATGATCAATCTTAGCCATCAGATCATCAATCTTGACTAGGTTCAATGTATCCTTCAACCTGAAAATGTTTTACCTCGCCTTGGAACTTGCATTCCTTCCTAGGAACTTGTGCTAGGTTATTGCGGTTCAATCTGTGTTGTAGATCTTCCTCTTGATTTTCCATTGTTGTAGATCCTTAACAAACTTCATGCACAGCATACCAATCATTTATTCATCTCCAGCTCATCAGTATTCTTCATTAAATAATGCTTTTATCCATCCAATGCGATTTGTTATAACTCGGTTGTTACTCGGTAAATACTAAACTTCACTCGGTATACATAGTATAGTATTAACCTTAACAAACTTGTGCTAGGTTATTGCGGTTCAATCTGTGTTGTAGATCTTCCTCTTGATTTTCCATTGCCGTAGATCCTTAACAAACTTCATGCACGGCATACCACTCATTTATTCATCTCCAGCTCATCAGTATTCTTCATTAAATAATGCTTTTATCCATCCAATGCGATTTGTTATAACTCGGTTGTTACTTGGTAAATACTAAACTTTGCTCGGTGACATAGTATAGTATTAACCTTACAATCAACAACATATGTAGGATATCAAAACAGTCAAAACAACATGATCTCATCATTGTCTAACTCGGTAATAGTTTCCCATTGAATAACTTATTATTCCCCTTCATTATCACATTCTTTCTGTGTCACTTACCAACATCTTAATACTCATCAATACATACTTCTCAAGATATGGAAACATCATACTGAATCAGAAAATCAATTTCTTGACATCAATGACAAAATAATATTATAAAGACAGTAATCATTCTTCTTCAGTTATATCAATAATCTCCAACAACCTTCTCAATATCCTTATTGAAATGCCAACAATCTCCTTTCTATTGTAATGCCAACAATCTCCCCCTTTGGCATTGATGGCAAAACCAACAATTAAATGGCAATACCAACTTGATTTATTCCAACTGATTCGGATTCAAATTGTTGTTAGGCTTCTCCTGTTATCCTTGAGCTGTTAAAATCTTCTCCTGACCGTCTACTCCCCCTGTCATTAGTCTTCTGTTATTTTTTTCATTTAGTCTTCTCCCTTTTAGTCTTCTCCCTTTTAGTCTTCTCCTTTTAGTCTTCTCCCCCTTTGACAACAATGCCAAAAGAGAAAAAAAAAATCATGAACTCTTCTGCTATGAAGTGCTTGCTTTGTTGTGTTACACATGTATCAACTGAGTCTCGGTTAGAGAAACTTGTCTCTATTCACTATTTCCTGCACACCTTTAGAAAAACCTCCTAAAGTGCGTAAATCAGCATCAATCCACAAATAATATTCGATAGAGTCATCGAATTGATGCTTTCACTGAACTCTGTCAGTGAGTAGAAGATAGGGGTAGGACCCCTAACTTGCTTCTGAGATACTCAAAAGTGTCCCTTGGCAGTGGATTTGTGAAGATGTCTGCTATTTGCTCCTTTGAACTGATATATTCCAGTACAACTTTCTTCTCTTGAACTTCTTCTCTGAGATAATGATACTTTATAGAGATATGCTTTGTCTTAGAGTGCATTACCGGATTCTTTGAAATGTTAATGGCACGCGTATTATCACAAAATATAGTTACTGGCTCGGTAACCTTCTCATTTATACCTTCCAACAATTGCTTGATCCATGCTATATTGGAACAATTCAATGCTGCAGCAACATATTCAGCTTATGTTGTTGACTGTGAAATACATCCTTGTTTCTTGCTAAGCCAACACACTAGTCTTTCTCCTAAAAAGAAAGCTCCACCACTTGTGCTTTTCCTGTCATCAATGTTGCCTGCCCAATCAGCATCAGTATAAACTTTTAAATCAAAATCATTCCTCTTTTCATATACTAAGCGATAATCTTCAGTGCCTCTCAGGTATCTAAAAATTCTCTTGATTGCTGTCATATGGGTTTCTTTGGGATCTGCAGAGAATCTTGCAACAATACCTATTGCATGTGCTATATCTGGTCTACTATGCACAACATATTGTAACTTTCCAACATAAATCAGTAAAGTACCTCATCAACATATGTAGATTCATCATTCTTTGATAGTTTACAGTTAGTAGTCATAGGAGTACTTACTGGTTTTGAATCCTCCATTCCAAACTTCTTCAAGATTTCCTTTATGTACTTGGATTGAGTAATGAAAATCTCATTTTTAATTTGTAGTATCTATAAACCTATAAAATACTTTATCTCACCAATTAATGACATCTCAAATTCTTTGCACATTTCATTTCCAAAGTTCTTACATAGAGAATCATTTCTACAAAAAATAATATCATCAACAAATATGGTTGAGATCAGTATTCCATTGTCCTCATCATTCTTCATGTACATATTGTTGTTTTCACTTGTTCTTATAAAACCAATCTTGAGTAAGTAAGAGTGCAATCTCTCATACCATGCTCTAGGTGCTTGTTTCAGACCATATAAAGCTTTGTTCAATTTACATACTTGATCTTTACTCTTCTCTTCAACAAATCCTTCAGGTTGTTCAATATAAACTTCTTCTTCTAGTATACCATTCAAAAATGCAGATTTAACATCCATTTGATATACCTTGAAATTTTTGAAAGCAGCATATGCCAACAATGTTCTTACTCCCTCAAGTCTAGCCACAGGTGCAAAAGTCTCACCATAATCTATTCCTTCTTCTTGAGCATAACCTTTCCAAACTAGTCTTTCTTTGTTCTGAATGACCTCACCTTTTTCATTTAGCTTGTTTATGAAAATCCACTTTGTACCGATTACATTTTTGTCCTTCGGTCTTGGGATCAGTATCCATGTTTCATTCTTCTTGATTTGATCAATCTCTTCTATCATAGCATTTACCCAATCTTCATTGTTAAATGCCTCTTTTACTATTCTCGGTTCTAATTCAGATATCAGACGTGTTCTATCTCAGTTTGTTCCTTGTCATCACTGGATCATCCTTATCTCCTATAATCTGACTTGATGCATGATTCCTTCTGACATATTTGGCTAATACAGGCTCGGTATGAGCTTCTTCATCACTTGGTAACTGGATATTCTCTTCATTTTCTTTAGTAACTCTCTCGGTAGGACTTCTTGGTTTAACATAACAAGTTCTTCATAATTTTCAAGTTCTTCATAATTTCCTTCATCATTTCTTTCTGCAAATTCATCAATTTTCACATTTTCACTTTCTACTATTTTGTTAGATGATTTGATCAAACATTTAAATGCTTTTCTTCTAGAAGAATAACCAAGAAATGTTCCTTCCTCGCTTTTCTAATCAAACTTTCCATTTTTGTCATCTTTGTGAACATAAAATCTACTTCCAAAGATTTTAAAATAACTTACATTAGGTTTCTTGTCATACCAGATTTCATATGGTGTCTTCATAGTTCCTTTCTTCAGTTGTACTCGGTTCAGGGTGTAAACTGCAGTGCTGATTGCTTCTCTCCAAAATGTTTGAGGTACCCTCTTTTCTATCATCAGGGTTCTGGCACAATCTACAATTAATCTATTTCTTCTCTCAGCTATCCCATTTTGCTGAGGTGTTATCGGTGCAGATACTTACCTTTTTATACTATGATCATTGCAGAATAAGTTAAATTCATCAGAAGTGAATTCTCCTCCTCTATCAAATCTAAGATATTTCAGTTGTCTTCCTGTTTCATTTTCAACTCTTGCCTTGTACCATTTAAACATTTGAAAAGCTTCTGATTTTTCTTTTAAAAACATAACTGACATCATCCTTAAGTAATCATCCACAAATAATATGAAATGTTTATCACCATAATAACTTTGAACTTTCATGGGACCACAAAGATCAGTGTGCACTAGATCTAAAATTCCTTTAGAAGTGTAGGACTTACTTGTAAAGCTTGATCTTGTCATCTTACCCATCTGGCATCCTCGGCACATAGCAGTCTTAGGTTTTTCCAGGCTCAGTAGACCTCTTACTCGGTGCTTCTTACTTATTTTGATCAAATTATCAAAATTTACATGACAAAACCTTTTATGCCATAACCAGGTATCTTCTATTTTTGCATATAGACATTTGTTTTGAGTTGAGTCAAGATGAAATGTATTACCTTTTATTTGTGTCCCGGTAGTAGCCAGCTTTCCATGTTTGTCATGAACTTTGACACATCCCTTCTGGAATTCTATTCGGTATCCTGTATTGTTTAGTTGTGCTACACTCAACAAATTGTATTTCAAACCTTCAACCCAGTATACATCATCACATTTAGCATTGTCAAGAAGTGTTATAGATCCTTTACCTTTCACCAGACATGGTGCATCATTACCAAATCTTACATATCCTCCATCATAATCTTCTAATTTAACAAACTTGTGTTTATCACCTGTCATGTGATGTGAGCATCCACTGTCTATGATCCAAGAATCATTTTTATTTATGTGAGATATTAGGGCTTTTTCTTCATACCTTTCTTCATTTGATCCATCTTTAATAGCCACATAAACAACTTCTTCTGTATCAGTTTCAGCAGATTTATCATCGTTGGATTCATCATCAGCTACTAGGCATGTCTTTCTGTCTCTCCTTCTAAAGTCTCGGTATTCTTTGTATTGGTTGTCTTTCTGCCTGTTGTCTCGGTATTCTCTCTTTTCACTAGATTCTTTGTCAAGGCAGTTAGAAGCCATATGTCCTATTTTATCACAATTAAAACATTTTAAAGGTAGCTTCCCTTTATACTTACCTTTTCCTCTCGGTAACCTTCTGGCTAATAATGCTTCAAACTCTTCTTCCTTTTTGATTTCTTCATATAGTTTGTGTACCTCTTCTATGTTTTTGCAGAATCTTTCACTTGCTCCACTATGATTCTCTTCAGAATACTTACTCATTCTATCATTGTAATCATCAGATTCACCAATATGAAAAGAACTGAATGCGGATTCTACTTTATTTACCGAAGACCCACTGTTATCAAAATTACTTAACTCAAATACATGTAGCTTACCAATAGTAGCATCCAAAGAAACTGGCATATTTGGTATAGACCTTAGCTCATTGATTGCAGAGACTCAGATTGCATAAGCAGGTAGAAGGGTTCTAAGCAACTTACTTGTTACATACTTTTCTTCAATAGTTCATCCTGCTCCTTTGATTTGATTGACAGTCTCCTTTAACCTTGTACTGTATTGGGTTATGTTCTCACCTTCATTCATTCTCATGGATTCAAGTTGACCTCTTAGACTATCTACCTTTTCTCTCTGAACATGTTCATCACCGCCATACACAGATATGAGCTTGGTCCACATTGCTTTTGCATCATTACAACCTTCTAGATCATTCTGAGTCAGTCAATGCTGATGTTATTTTAATCATAGCTTGAATATGTTCTTGCTTTGCCTTTATCTCTTCCAAGGTCATCAAGTTGGTGCTTGGTGGTATGTAATCATTCTCCAAATAATATGTTACATATTCTCCAATTCCCGATAAATGCAGCTTCATCATTTTCTACCATGTGGAGAAACTTGACTTGTTCAGCTTTGGTGCATCCCTTTTATACATCTTTAGATCTTTGCCTCAAGTACCTTTTAAACTTTTCTTTTGGAATCCAAAGCTCTGATACCAATTGTAAAATTCAGATGCCAATAGCTACTAAGATGAGAGGGGGGGTGAATCATACAAACTTAATCTTCCATAAAATCAACAGATTCAACCTCGGTAACTTATACTTTAGCAATATAACCAAAAACTGCTAAACATGCTAACTCATAAACACATAATCATCATAACACATATAACACCAGATTTAACGTGGAAACCCAAATAGGGAAAAACCACTGTGGGATTTCAGACCCACTAAGAAATATACTCTTCTAGAGTATGCTCGGTTAAAAGCAAATCCTGTTAAAGATTACAAACACATTGCTAGATGTGACTCAGTTAAGGGATTTCCCTCAGATCTATTAGGATTTTCACTTTGTTAAAAGTGGCCTTGTCAAAGGATTTCAAACACTCATTTAGAATGTTACCTTGCTAGAGGGTTTACAAATAAGACTGTTAGGTCCACTCGGTTAAGAGATTTTCTGTCACTTTACAAAATAACAGTAATAAAAATATATCTGCAACTTCACATCTAAAATGCTAAAGCAGATTCTTATTTGCTCAAAACAATGTTGTCATAGGACTTATCTTGTCCCTCTGCTGGGCTCTCTACTCTGTTATTCAAATAGGTCTTCAAGCTTCTATGCTCAGTAATCACTATGTAGCATCCATGTGCTTACACTTGCCCGCATACATTGTTTATCAACAATTCCTTATTTATAAACAATTTCTAACCGCTGAATCTCCTTGATCACATTTCCCATGATCAATCTTAGCCATCAGATCATCAATCTTGACTAGGTTCAATGTATCACATCATACTGAATCAGAAAATCAATTTCTTGACATCAATGACAAAATAATATTATAAAGACAGTAATCATCCTTCTTCAGCTATATCAATAATCTACAACAACCTTCTCAATATCCTTATTGAAATGCCAACAATCTCCTTTCTATTGTAATGCCAACAATCACATATTCCCCTAAGGAGGGATTATTCATAAGAGACATACCATTGGAAGAAAGGATATGAACACATGAAAAATGCAACCCCTAAAGGGAATAGTGATACATTAGATAGAAAGAGAGAGGGTGAAAAACCAAACCTTGCCCCCCGAGCAAGAGGATAAAGAAGAAAATTGCACATCTTCTCAAGAGAGATTATTCATAATAGATAGACCGTTTCAAACAAATAATAGGTCCTAACCAAGGAACAAACATGTACTCACATGAAGGATAAATTTATGCAAGAAAGAGCATCAAGTGATGAATAACACAACACAAAAGAAGAGATAATTTTCAAAGAGAAAGGAAGAGGAAGAAGAAGGAAGGCTCACAAAATTTCTCTAAGGAGAAATTATTCATAAAAAATGTACCATACCAATCAAGGAATAGGTTCTATCCAAGGAACAAACACATGCTCGCGTGAAGGATGATTTCATGCAAGAAAGGATATCAAGTTATGAATAATGCAATCACGAAGAAAAATAGTGAAAGCTTAGAAAAGGGAGAGAAAGAGGGGAAAAACATGTTGCTACCCCAAGATATTTGAAATTGAAGAAGCGCCACCTCTAATGAAAAAGAGCCCCCAATTAATTTCATTACTTGTGTCATAGGGTGAGGAGTAACCTGAAGGTGAAAGGAGTGCTAAGGAACTACCTTTTCACCCAAAAAGAGAGCAAGATCTGTTGAAAGACATATACGAGCACTATCGTATTGTTCTTGAACAAATTCCTTAAATGATTTACACTTTCCAAGAGAATGAGAATAACAATTATGAAAAAAACAATGTGAATCATCTTTCTTATGCTTATAATTGTAATTAGGTCTAAAGAAAGGAAAAACAATATTCTTATCATACTTCAATCTCCAAAAGATTCTAGTTGCTACTCTTTCTTGATCATTAATAGATGTAGGTTTATTCTTTTGAGATTGAGGACAAGAGTTGTTATTAGAAGAGGAAGGATTGTCATACATGATTTTAACTTTACCACTATTGATAAGTTCTTTTATTGAATTTTGAAAATCGGAACAATCATCAACATGGTGATCATGGGTTTGATGAAATGAACAAAAAGGAGTTTTTGAAGAAGAAGCTCTTTTAGCCTCTTGATGCATCCTTTGTCTTGCAAGATGGTTTTTTAAGTCTTGAATCCTAAGGGGATCATCCATAGGAGATTTATTACCATTTCCTAGGACTTCTTTGGTGATTTGTGTAGGAGGGTTTATAGGGACTCAAATTCCTTGTTCAAATTTTCCAAATCCTTGTCTTCTAAAAGCTTGTTTTGATATTATGTTAAAGCCATTCCTATAAGAATATTTTAATTAAGAAGGTGAGGGAAGATTATAATAAATTTCTTTGAAGTTTGTAGTGTAAGGATGTTTAGAAGGAATGAAAGGATTAGTGGATGAAGAAGGAATATCTTGTGGAGAAGGACTTTCCTTTCTTTCATCACGCATATCCTCTTTGGCAGATTGGGAAAGAAGATCCTTATCATCTAAGGCCTCATATTTTCTTAATATTATATGGGGAGAGAGATCATGAATGAAATGCATGGCATCATCTTCTCTACAAATGTTTTGATATTTAAGATAGGCTCTCAGAGAGTAAGGAGGATCTAGAGAGATAGAAATACAAATATTTTGACCTTGCCCCCCTTGCGCAAGGGTATGTGTATGAGAAGAAGATGAGGCCATGTTGCTCTTCAATGCTTTCTCTCCATTAGAGAATACAACATACATGATAAATGAAAGCATTGAGATCTAATTTATGAAAAGAAATCAACTTGAAAATTCAAAGAATGCAATATGTCCAAGTGCTATGAATGAAAAGAAGTAACATGAAGTGAAAGAAGCCATTATCCAACACATAATTAGAATAAATGTACGTAAAAAGAAATGTAATCATATGTGAAATAGAAAATAGATCAAATCCATTAATTTCCATGATGAGTATTGAAATTTAAGCAAACTATTTGAAAATAAATTAGGATTTTATAAAACTGCTTAATTTATTTAAATTGATGAAATTCAAATTTGATTTTTTTTGAAATTGTGAAAAACATGAAATTAAATTTGAAAATGAGGGAGGAAAAGTACACAAATGGAGCGGAGGAAGGGGAGTTGGACTTGGGCAAGAAAAAACTTTCAAACCTCATCCTAGGAAAGGACTCGGTATAGTGGCAGAGAATGGAGCGGTTCTCGACAAGGAGCAGGTGGAGGTTTTAGAGGCCATCATGGAAATCACTTTTATGGCCTCTACCAACATCTGTCACCAAAAGTTTACCAACAAGGAGCAAGTGGATCCAGAGGTCTGCACCATCTGTCATCAAATAACTTCCACCCTTACAAGTGGTTGTCTAAGGAAAAACAACCGGTTTTTGACATATGCGAGGAGGATTGGCCCCCTATTTCAAAACAACCAGATAGAAACTCGGGATTCTTAGATAAATTGCGATCTAGGGCAGAGTCGGATTTAAAATACAGAAACCCTAATGGTTTTCCTCTAAAAGGTCCTCCTCAGCCTCCCCTTTCATGACCTAACTGCATTCCTCTGCAAAACTTGATTCCCTCCTGGCCTAACTCTATTCCTCTACATAAACCTAGCTTTCCGACTTTTCCAAATAATATCCCTTTGCATGATAATGATAAACTTCAGGCATCTTCCTCTAACCCTAGACCACCCTTCAAACCAAATCATGCAAAGATTGTGCGGAAGTCATATTTTGAGGGCTTCAGGAGGGTGCCTCAAGATTCATTCAAAGTTTGGAGGAAGAAGCTACATGGTAATGAGATGCCTCACAAGAAAGATGCTTTCATGGCAGAAAATGTCAAGCAAAAGGGTGCTTGCTTGATCACGCTACCTGAACATCTACTTTTGTCGCAAGTCTCCCATATTAAAGAATGGTCTCTTATTGGTAAGTTTTGGAAGTCCTCTCATCACCCTCTGAATTAAATGATTGGGGTAAAAAATATTGGGCAGGAGTTAAAGAGATTTTTTATACTGATAATGGTTTTGATTTCTTCATTGCAATTTTTGAGTCAAAAGAAAATAGAGATAAGATTCACTGATTTAAAGGTTGGTTTTGTAAGGGATTTGGTTAATTTACTATCCCATAGATTCCTATTTTCAAAACAGATTCAAACATATGCAAGTTTTCCCCTTTTTGGGTTTCTTTTTCTGCCCTCCCTTTAAAATACAGAGATTTGGAATTAATTGAACTTTTTTCAAATCAGATGGGTATTTTTTTAAAGCATGATCTTATACCTTTTTAGATGATCCATCTCCCTACTTGAGTGTGTTTATTGTTGGATCTCTCCAAGGCTTTTCTAGTTTCAATCTCTATTGCTTCGAAATATGGTTGTTGGGAGCAAATAGTGTCTATACAAGATCCGATGGCTGTTGACTGTCAATCAAATTTTTTAGGTCATTTTAACTTTCAATGTCAAGGTCCATCTTATTCAGATATTAAGGTGTGTGAGGATCATTCTTCTGACCCTTCAATGTGTGCTCTTAAAATTTCTTGGAAATATTATGAATTTAATTAACATATGGCTGACTATCAAGGGGTTTTCAATTATAAATTAGAACACTCTTTCCTTCTCTTTCTCAAGTCATTGGTGGAATTATTTGTTTCCTTTGTAAATTCATCTCAGATGAATCAATCTATCTAGTATTTAGCTCTCCCTAAGATCTCTCATTGGAAATGTCGCAAGTTTAGTATAACTAAGGAAGTTTTCCAAATGTTAAAAGAGGGGTTTTTTCACATGCCAACTTTCTTGAGCCCTAAAAAAGAGAGAATGGCTTTCTTTGAAAACCTAGTTTATGAGGTTGTTCATAACAAGGTACCGATCCATATTTTAAACAATATTCATTTAGACTGCCACAAGCAATATTCCTACCTTCAATGGTACCAGCACCCAGCTCCCCAAAATCCTTCAGATTATCTAGAGTTAATGGCTAACGATTTGCTTCGATCTATAGGATCCCAATTTTTTGATGAAATTGCTGATGAGATTTTGCATGAAGAAGATGTACCTGAAGTCCACCATCTTAATGAAATTCTAGGAAATTATTGTGACATGCAAATTGAAATGGATTTTCATCAGAACAATGATCTGCCCCATGGTTTTGATATTGTTAATGACTTTCCACTTGTTAATAAGGGACCACAAACTGCTGATTTATCTGATCATGATGAAGATGATAATATTCATCATTCATGTTGTCAATCACCATTTGCATCTAAACCTCAAGAGGATGAGAATTCCAATAATCGGGATCTAGGTGCTCTGAAACATCTTGAATCATCCTTTGATTTCTCACAGTCCATGCCCATCTCTCAGTCTCCAACTCCTCAGGATCACATAAAGTATTCTCCAAAGCCTAGAGGGAGAAAAACAAATGCAGCTAAAATTAAAGAAGCGATTGAGCCTGGAATAATATCCACCTTAGATGGGAAATTTTTAGTTACAAAAATACCGAGGAGAGAATGTCGCTTCCCTTGACAACAATGAAGATCATCTCTTGGAATGTCATGCCTCTGACAAAAGAAACCAATTCAAGCACGAGCTTGACTCTTCATGTGTAGATATTATACTTTTACAGGAGACAAAATTATCGTCAAATACTTTTCAATCAACAGTTTCTAAATGGTCTAACGGGAAAGCTTCTCATGTTGTAGCTATAGGGGCATCTGGAGGTCTATTAGTTTTATGGAATCCAAAGAAGTTAACTATAGAGATTGTCGGTGAAAATAATAATTGGCAAATGATCAATGTTCAGCGTTTTGATATCTCTTTTAAAATCATTAATGTCTATGGTCCTACACAGACCCATGAGAAAAAGAAGCTTTGGGACTCTTTATCGAAGGTTATACAGCAATCCCCTGATCAAAATTTTATTTTGGATGGGGATTTCAATGTCATTGTCTCTTTTCAAGAGAAATTAGGAGGTATTATCCCTCCACAAAAAACCATTGATGACTTTGTAAGTTTCATTTCTGGCAATGCTTTACAAGATAGAGTCCCTCAGAAAGGCTTGTTTACTTGGACAAATAAGAGAAGAGATTTTGCACAAATTGCTGAGAGATTAGATAGATTTCTTATTTCTCAAAATCTATTGCTTAAAAATTTTAAAATTAAGATGGACATTTTACCTCTTATTTGCTCGGATCACTTTGTTATTCCATCCTCCATTTCTTCAACCTCTCAAATTCCCTCTCATCGACCAACTTTCAAGTTTGAGAGAATGTGGTTCAGGCATCCACATTTCCTCCCTCTATTGAGACAATGGTGGGTGAGTGCTCCACATTTCATTGGATCTAGGATGTACCAATTTTTCAAGAAAATACAGTTTGTTAAAGCACAAATTAAACTTTGGAATGTGCTCTCATTCAAAAATATTTTCTTGGAAAAAGAATTAGTTACAAAAGAACTAAATGATATTCATCAGCATATCATTTTGAATGGTATGGATGCTTTCACTTATGATAAGCAAAGAGATTTACAATCCAAATGGTAAGAACTTAGCAAAAGAGAAGAAGTCTATTGGAGACAAAAATTTAGGGAATTATGGTTGAAAGAAGGGGATAGGAACACATTAAATTTCCATGCATCTGTGAAAGCAAAAAGAGTAGAAGCTACTATTTTTTCAATTAATGATGCTAAGACAGGTAAATTCCTCACTAATGCGAAGGAGATTCAGGATGAAGGAGTTACTTCTTCCAAGTCCTTATTAGTTCCTCTTCCCTCAACAAATGCTAATAATGCCAATGTTAATGACCAAGAAGTCTTAGCTCCCATTCCTTATTTATTATCATAGCAAGATAATGATATTCTTATGAAACCCTTCACTTTAGAAAAAGTGCATAAGGTAGTTTTTTCACTATCTCCAGACAAAGCACCGAGGCTTGATGGATTCACGACCCCTTTTTTTCCAAAAATGTTGGGATGTAATTTGTGTTGATCTGGTGATTGTTCTGGAAGAATCAAGAAGAACCTCTTCAATTTAAAAAAATGTTCAATACCACAAATATTGCAATCATCCCCAAAGTTAAGGACCCAAAGGCTTTTGCAGAATTCAAGCCTATTTGACTATGCAACACTATCTATAAAATCATCACTAAGGCCATCTATCTCAAATTTCTCTATCTAATTCCAAAAATTATATCTCTTGAACAAGGAGGTTTTGTTCCTGGAAGGGAAACTTCTGAAGGTGCTCTAGTTGCTCATGAAGTCCTGCACTCAATTCATTCGTCTCAATTGCCTTCCTTTATTGTTAAACTTGACATGATGAAAGCATATGATAAGGTGTATTGGAATTTCCTCTTAAAATTTCTTCACAAATTAAGTTTCTCAGAGAAATGGTGTAAATGGATCAAGGCATGTGTTTCAGGAGAAACTTTTTCAGTCATCGTCAATGGTTCCCCAATGGGGTTTTTCTCCAAGACTTAAGGCCTTATTCAAGGGGATCCTTTATCCCCTTTTATATTCATAATCATCGTTGGAGCCCTTAGTAGATTGATCAGATCTAAGAATGATAGTGGAAATTGGTAGGGGATTCTAATTCCAAGAACTAATATTGTTGTCACCCACACTTTATTTGGAGATGACACCCTTCTCTATGGTAAATCATCTATCTCTGAAGCTAAGCATATGAAACATTCCTTGGAAGCTTATTTGTCAATTTCAAATCAGAGGATTAATGCACACAAATCCAAAATATTCATATTCAACACAAGGTCTGTTGTTAGAAAACAGATTATTAAAATCTTTGGTTTTAAGACTGAGGAACTTCCCTACACCTATTTAGGCATCCCTTTCTTTATGGGAGCTAATAGGTCTTCTTACTGGAAAAATGGCATAGATAGAATTAAAGACACAATTACAACCTGTAAAATTAGATGGGTCTCACTATCAGGCAGAATACTCCTCATTAAAACTATCCTAACTGCAATTCCTAATTATTAAATCTCCGTGCTCAAGGCTCCTAAATCTGTTATAACTCAAATAGAGAAAATTATTAGAGAATTTCTCTGGAAAGGAAACTTATCTCAACGAAACAAGATTCATCTTGCTTCTGTATCCAGCATGTTGAATGATAAGGTCTCAGGAGGGGTAGGTCTACATGATTTTTCTAAATGAAATTTGGCTTCTGGAGGCAAGTTGGTCTCGAAAATGTATGCTAAACCTAACACAAAATGGTGTCAAAAAATGCAAGTGAAATACCTTGACTCTTCTCATCCCAATAGAATCTTTACAATTTCTAATCCCCCCAAAGGTTCTTCTATGTGGGACTTCATGATGCTATCCAGAGAAGTGATCACATCTTATATCTCGTGGCAAGTGAATAATGGTGAATCAATCCTTTTCTGGAATGATTCCTAGAATGGGTATACTCCATTATCCCAACTGCAAATTTTACAAGGTGTAATTTCATCTGCTATCCAAAAGTGGGGAGATAAATTTATTGATTATATAGATGTAGTTGAGTTATACTTTAGGAAGGTAATTTGGAAATATTTCTCTGAAATAATTGATGATAATAATGCTTTTGGATTAGTCCTTGAATCTTTAGCTCATCGAGTAATTTTTTTATCTAATGAGGAAGCTAAAATGATTCGGGCTCCCTCTAAATATGGTTCTTATTCAGTTAAGCTCGGTTATAAAGCTCTATAACAAAAGGTGACTCAACAAATTAAACAAAGGCCTTTCTTCTTTTGCTGGAACAATATAATTTTACCAAAAGCAGGATGCTTCTCATGGTTGGCCCTTCAAAAAAAATTCTTACTAGTGACAAATTGCATAAACTACAGATTGCTCAGCCTTTTTTATGTGTTTTATGTGGCCAATCCAATGAGTATGTTGATCGTTTTGCTTCTCCAATGTTCTTTTCTTGTCAATGTTGGTGTGTCATCTTGAAAAAACGGAGTCTCTCTATGCCTCTCCCAAACTCCCTCTGGGACTTATTTCAATCATGGCCAATTTTGTTTAGATTCTCATTTTTTTCTTGCATCTGGTGGGTAATTCTAGCAACAGTTCTATGGTCAGTATGGTGGGAAAGGAACAAAAAAATCTTCAGGAATCAATCATCTTCTATTGAATCCTTTTTTGAAAATTTAGAATCAGCAATTTCAGAATTGGTTAATTCTTATGTGCAAAAGCATGCTTGTTTGTTATTCACTTCATGGGATGCAAACATTCTTAAGGAATGGAAATAGGTTGTTTTTCCTACTTCTACTTTGCCATCATCAGACAATAAAATCAAAATTGATAGAGCCTCTATCATCTGGCAACTTCCTCAGACTAACTTTGTTAAAATTAATTTTAATGGCTCTTCACAAGGGAATCCGGGTATTTCAAGTGTTGGATCTTGCATTAGGGATGATAAAGGGAGATTAAGAGCCTAGCCTCCATGTACTTACAATTTGGTTGAATCTCAGGCTTTACTTCAAGGGTTGATTCTAGCCAAACAAATGGGATACAGTAAAGCTCATGTTGAGGGGGATTCCTCTATTATTATTAATGCTTGTAAGCGCAAGAATTCTTTTAATTGGCACATTCATTATGTTCTCACTCAAGTGTGGAATCTATTAGACTCTTTTGAGGAAGTTCATCTATCACACACATATAGGGAAGGAAATAGGCTCATGGATAGGCTAGCCAACCTGGGCTTCGATGGTGTAGTTGCTGACTCAACAGAAGATGGGTTTAATTTAAACTTTATCCTTTCTTACCTAGATGATACATTAAAGTCAGATTTTGTCCTTGCAGGAAAATATTAGCCGCTTAAAAAATACTCTAATCATTATTTCAAGTTTGTTTGGTTTTCATTGATATGATTTTTTGCAGGAAATATATTACGCGTACCAGGATATTATTCATAATCCATACGATCGCATGTGCAAATAGTTATTAATTGGCCTGTTGGCAGCAACTCCCATGGAAAAAAATCTTGATTTGTTATCTTTGAGCATGCGAAAACATTGCTCCATGTGCCAGTATTTACTACCCTCAAAATCCAAGGCTTGAGTAGACAAATTGCTATTATTATCTTCTTCACCAATTTGCTGGCAATTTTATCCCAGTTTCAATTGGCGAGATTTTTTGCTTGGCAAGCTAACGTTTTCTTAATGCAACTAGATAGGGACATTAAAGGGATGAGTGGCATGCATATTTATCCAGTATGTCATACATATCAAAGACAGCGCCTTGAATACATGCCTCGCAATTATAGGGTTAACATTTATGTGCAAGAATGGGAGCAACCTTTTTCCGAACACATAACAGATGAACATCTTGGCTCGGTTTTTCTTTCCCATAGTTATCAAGTGCGGAAGAGTATCAAAAGGATAATTGGGGAGCATATTTTGTTTCCCCAATCAAGGAGAGTCATTTTCTTCCCCTCTCAATTGGTGTCAATTTTCCTTTCTAATGCTCTCGACCTTCTTCAATCCATGCCTCTTTTAGAGATTATAGCTGCTAAAGTGGTCAGAGATGTTTTCCTTCCTGGCAATAAGATTTTGCTTGCAGTGCAGAGGTATGACTTATGGGATGGAGCAGCTCACATAGGTGGTATCCTCCCATGGCAATTCCTCCTTAACAGACATGTTTTCCTTTCGATTTACTGCAACATCAAATACTCTCTGGAAATGCAGAATTATACTCTTATTCAAAGGGTTTTAGATAGGCATTATAGGGACATTGGGCATGAACCGATAAATGCCCATCTTATTCTCCTTCACACTCCTTCTATTGTTACAAGAGACCCGAATGCTCAATCGGTTGCTCTGCATAATCTCGTACCAGACCTCGATGCTCCTCCTCAGCATGGTCTTATTTTGGATGGTGGCGAAATTGGTTCTACTTCACTACAACAGGTCATTGGGGGTATGATCTTACCTATTGATCTACATGATGGCTTGGTAAGGTATCCAGTGGTTATGGAAGAATAGATATCTGAAGGGCTCTGTTTTTAAAAAAAATGCTATGGTAGAAATTTGATGGTTCCTTCAGCTGATTTTGGCATTTTTTGATTGCTTGGCTTTTGAAATTTTTTGCAACTAATATCTGTTGGCATCACTTGGGCTTACTTGGCATTCTATGATAACGATTGATTATCATCTTTGTAAAAGGGTCATTGGCCTTGTTTTGGGAATGACCCTTCATTTTATCTAGCCTCAGGTTTTAGATATTAGGATTTAGGTCTTAGTCTTTATTTTTTTTAGATCTCTATTTTGTCGAGTCGAGCTATAACCGAAGGTTTTCTCCCTTAGCTCTTTCCTGCCAGTATGCTCGTTGAGCCAGGTTTTTTGTAACATCTTTATTATTATATTAATATATATAAGTGGTCTTCCACTTTTGCCAAAAAAAAAAAAAAATTGAAAATGAGAATTTAAGATTTGGAAATTGGAATTTGAATAATTCAAAATTTTAGAAAAATGATTATTTAATGCAACATCCTAGGAATTTTAAATTTATAATTAGGGCTTTGAAAATAACCTCTTAATTTAAATTTAAAATTACCCACTAGAAGATTTGAATTTGTCCAATTTAATTGCAAAATTAGGGCTTTGTTAAATAACCTCTTAATTTTTTAAAAGAGAAATAAATTTAAAATTAGGGTCTTGTAGAAAGAACCACTTAATTTAAAATTTAAATTTGAAAATAGATCTAAGATTGGAATTTGAAATTTGAAAAATTGAAAAATGCACATAATTTAAATTTAGAAATTAGGGTTTGTTTAATTAACCACTTAATTTTAAAATTGAAATTTGATCCAAGGTTGAAATTTTGAATTTTAATTTTAATTTAGCAACCAAATTTGAAGAGGGAGATTCAAAATTTAAACAACCCACAAGCTCAATTTAAAAATTTAAAAATTAGGGTTTTTGAAATTAACCGCTTAATTTTAAAAATTAATTGTGAAATTTGACTTGTAGATGAAATTTTGAATTTGCGAATTGAATGAATGCTCAGATCTGAAATAATTAATCCAAATTAAGCAATTCACAAGCTCAGTTTTGATAGTAAAAATTAGGATTTTAATGAAATTAACCTCTAAATTTTTAAAATTTGCAAGGAAATCAAACTTGTAAATGAAAATTGGAATTTTGAATTACATACACTTAGATATGAAAAAAAAAATCAGAATTAATGGCGTAAGGAGTCGGGTTCACTAAAATGTAAAGTGGAAAATTTGAGGCTTAGCAAATTCACCACTTGGAGAGGAGAATTCACTAAGCCAATTGTCACTTGGGGGACTTTACATTCAAAAGAGGGCATGAATCCACTAGATCCAATCCTCAATGATACAAGGACTAAATACTAAGTAGATTGATTGAGTTTGAAATGTGTTTGACTCTCTTTTGTAAGTTGAATAAGTAAAGTGCTGGAATTGAAGACAAAATAAGAAGAAACAATGAGGTACAAATTTGCAATTCAGTCATGCACCTAGATCTGAGAAGTTTGAGATGATTTGAAGCTGCTCTACGGAATTGGGAAAAAGTTGCAGGGGTTGTGTGTCCAGACAGGGGCGTCATCCTATCAGTCCTCCGAACTTTTTGCACGTCAAAAAGGGATTTTTCGTCTCTACAAATAAAGCTTAATTCCAGAAGTACAACTATGCGCCTGCTTCTTGCACACAAAAAGAAGAAGAAAGGGGTTGGGAATAGGGGTTTGCCTAAGTGAAACCTTGGTTTGGAATCAACCTTGAATGGAATACTACAAATGCTTGAAATAAATGATGAAAAGGTATACCTTCAAATCTGCAATAGATGATGATGATGATGATTTGCTTCTTAGATGTAATCACATATATTGTATGAAATGGCATGAACATGACAAAACCCTAACACACACACATGCCTGCAAATGAATGATGTAATGTTGCTCCAATGGATAGATGAATAATATATAGCCTTAAGGAATGCTTGAATGCTTGAGATCCAATTCCACCTTCATGAATGTATGATGATATGCTTGTATGTTATGCCAAATGAGAGGGGAAGACCTCCTTATATACCTGTGTATTGTCAAATATTAATTTTTTTGACAAAGGTCGACATAGGGGATTCATTTCTCACTCAAAATTGAGATAGAGCCTAGGGGCCAAGATAACTCCCAATTAGGGAGGACCAGGGCATGGCACCCTAGTCTTGCCCTAATTTAGGTCAAGATCAAGAGCTATGCAAGGTGAAAGATGAAAAAAATGAGGTTTCGTTGCATAGAAGAGGCATAAACAAGTCTCGATCAAGCATGGGGATGAGACCGATAAGGTGAGGGCCTAAAATATGGTCGAAATTACCAGGAGTGCAATTTTAGGATGTTACAAGAACAATATGCAAGAAAGGGTGTAGAACAAAGAGAGGCAAGAATGGATAAAACCCTCCAGAAAAAGAACAAAGAAACCAACGAAGAAGCACCACATCATGCTCCCCCACCCTAGAGCATTTGCAACCTCCATCTCCACCTCTAGGAGACAACTTCATCTTTAAAGAAAGAGAATGAGAGAACCAACGAAGCCATGAGGCATACAAAACCCATACCAACCAAGCAAACTCCACCTCAATAGGAGAGACAAAGGTTGGACAAAAGGGAGAGACAAAAAAACCCTCAAGAGATTGATCCATAGAAAGATAGGAAGGAAATCCAAGGAGACCCACAATCTTGAGCAATAGGTCACGACATAAACTAGATTCAAAAGAAAATCCACCTCAATAGAAGATCCAAGAAAGAGATGGAGAAGCATAGAACCCATCACCCAAGAACCAACAATAAAAACTAGCCCAGAGAATGGAAAAGCCATAAGCACCCCAACGCTCAATTGAGAGCTCTTAGTAAAAAAGACATTAGAAACATAGCTTCTAGCAATAGGGGCCAACTCCACACATCTGAAACCAAAGACGAGGCCAAAACTCCTCAACAACTCAGCTGTAGCTAGCCCATACTCAAAAGCCACCTCAACGACAATACAAGGAGGAAAAGAAAACAAACAGGAAAGGTTGCCACTCCTGCCAACCCTCAACCATTAAAGCCGCGTCCATTTAGAGGCACAAAGAGCATAAATAATAGAGGACAAAAGCCTCACAACACACATAACCCCAAGGAAAAGCACAACCGAGCTCCAATCGAAGACCCAATAGAGAATAGCCTTGGAAAAAGCAGGCTCTGAATTGACACCATCAGATGATGGAGTAACATTGTTAAATGAAGGAGGAGATTGATAATAAGGAGGTGAAACACTATGATAGGTAGGTATGGGAGATGATTGGGTGACAAATGGAAGACTCACGGAAAGAGGGATGAAAGAGTTTTGATTAGCAATTGTAGACACATAAGTCTATCCACTTAATTAAATGAATATTTAGTATTTATTTGATTATTTAACCATCAGTCATCAGTTAATTAAATTAATATTTAATTAATTTCATCCTCAACCTCTTCTCCTATTAATTAAATAAATTATTTAATTTATTTAAACTAATTCATTAAGCCACACTCTAAATCAATTAAATGAATAAAGCACATTTATTTAATTTAACCCCCTTTCCTCATTTAAATAAATAATAAATATTTATTTAAATCCCTAAACTACCCCCCCCCCCCACTTGCATTCTCCTACAAATGCAAGTTGCACTATTTGTTTGAAATAAAGTAATTTTATTTTAATTAAAATCCTATTTTCTCTCACCCACCAAACCCACTTGCATCCTAAACCCATTCTAGATTCTTCTAAACCATTCCTAATTAGCCTAATCACCCTCCCTAATTATTGTCACATTCCTAAGCAACTTGAAGTCACTTCTCAAAGCCTCAAAGTCTTTGAAAAGCATTAAAGGCTTTATGTCTTCAACAAGTTAACCCCTAAAGTCCTCCAAACCATAAATGGTTAAATTCAACTCACCCACATGGTTAGAGACTTTCCCTCTAACTCAACCCTCATTTTACTCATGGGTCTCTTCAAGCATTTATTGCTTTTGACCATGGTTATCCCCACTAACTCTTGCACAAGAGTTTGTCCATTGGATAAAGGCATTATTCATTGGATAAAAGCTTTATTCACTAACTCAAGCCTAAACCTTACCTCCCAAGGTAACCTTCAAGTCATTTCAAGCATTTAATGCTTCTTCCCTCTCCTCTCAAGCCATCTCATGTTGACATTTTTCATCCTAGGATTGGGTTGAAAGCCCTCACATGGATCATAAACCCATCAATCCTGACCTTTGTTGAGATTACTCAATCTCAACCATCCATTGCCCTATTTTTCCTATAAATAGATCCCATTCCTTCTTCATCCAAATCTAGAAATTTTGTATGCATCAAACTTATAGTAAATTTGAGAGAACATTTAGAAGCATTTTTCTTTGTTATTTTGGCTAAAATTAACATCGATTAATTAGGTATTTTCTCATATTTAGCTTTTTTGCATTTGCATAATCTTTTATCTTCATTTTCATAAATCTTGAATCTCCATAAGACATCCATAATAGTGAAAAAAGTTGAGGGCTACACTCATGTGGAACTTGGAGAGGAGAGGAATAAGGGATGAGCAACTGTGAGCATGTTGGAGGGCATCTTGGAGGTTTTTGTTTCTTTCCTTCATTTTTGTATGATCTTCATAATTTGTTTTATATCTCTCTTGGTATGCATGTTTAGGATTATAGATTCATTTGTATTCCATTTGTGTCACTAACATATTAATGACATTGTCTTATGTCCTTGTGTCCTTTTTGGCATGCATCAACAATGTTTCATCCTTGACTACTCAACACAAAAGAGTCTCACTGACTACAAGCTTCTGCTGAAATAAAACAGTACTGGTGAACTCACAAAATGCATCTGCAATGCCAAAAAGAGTTTCGGTTAAAGCTTTGTTTTGTACCGATTCATAAACCCTGAACCTTCTATCGGTATCTCCTCTTCCTCCAAGAATGCTTTATAAACTATCTACTGATCATAGCATGATAATACATTTGCATACAAAACGACCTTCATACATATCCTTCGCATCACACAGTTCTTCTACCATGTCATATATATTGTCCTGTATCAAAATGACCTAACAGACTGACTTATATACCCTTACAAACAATATGCCTTATGTCGAATTACAATATAAAAGATATTCAATGTCGACCCAATACAATAATTACAAAATGATTTTACATCAAAACCTTTCAGAAAATGATGTTGGCTTCACTGAAATGCTGGATGTTGGTGCCGGTGATGACCCTAAATACTCAATGTCGGTATCCGCCGGTGTATGCCTCCAAATGCCAGTATATTCCTTCAATAGAATCTTGTTTCCATCAATGACATCATATGATTCCAATGAGTGCCAATTACCAACAATCTCCCCCTTTGGCATTGATGGCAACACTCATGTGAAAAATAGATTCCCTGTCGGTTCAACTGAAAAATGAATCATGCTCCCCCTGAGTTGATTGACCCTGTCAGCAATATACTCTGCCTATCCTCCCCTTAGGATTACATACATATTTTTCACATACATATACTCCCCCTTTGGCATCAATGCCAAAGATTGGTGAAAGAATTGAAAGAATAATTACAAATTACTTTACCGGAGCTTGACCAATCTCCAAATTTTTGGGTAATATTTCTCTAGCAACTACACATAGGTATCCCAACCGGTTTTGAATGTTTCAGATGTGGATACAAGTCCACTCAGTAAATATGTTAGTGTTTATTTCTTAGTGACTTCTATCAGTGAGGGTCTCGCAAGAATATCCATGCATTCCCTCTTATGTACACCAAGTGAATCCAATCTTGGACTCACCAAACCTCTAAGAGTCCTTTCTCTCTAAATGATCTTGTCTCTTTCCTTTTCAAAAGAAAAATATTGGTTCTCCAAAGTCAAAATTTGTCCATCAATGGAATTTGTAAGTGAAGTTAGTCCATCAAAAGAATTAGCAATATTAGCTATCTTTTCATGTAATTCCTTTAACCTCTGATCTATATTAGTTGTAAGAATTTGTATATTACAACAGACCCTATAGATGTTAGTACATTGTTTCAAAGAATTTTCAATGAGTACAAGTTTCTCTTCAACCTTCCTCTTCTCTGTCTCAATAATCTGGTCAAAAGCAACTTTCTTGGCCAAAGTAAATCTTTCAACTATTTTCTTGTCTAAAATCTGCTACAATGATTGAATTTTTTTAGATATATGCTATGTTAATACCTTAAGCTTGTCAAAAGGGCTTGCTTCATTTTCAATCATACAATTAGGAATCAATCTATTCAAAACTGTTATTGATTGATCTATTATTCCTTTGTTTGCATATCCCTCCTTCATTAGCTTTTGAGTAGCCACCGTCATTAGCTCTATGGGACTCATCTATGTAATTGATTTCTTCTCAACTTGAGAAGTGTCAATTGCCAAAGGTTTTACAAGGGAATCAACTGTCGGTTCAGTATCCTTTTCTTTATCTTCCTTATCCTCTATCAGTGAATCTCTTTTCTCCTCCTCTAATGCATCGGTGGCTTCGCCACTTGGTGCAGTATCAGTTACTAACAGTGGAGTATTATCCACAATATTATTCGTAACCTGTACATTATCTATATTACCTTGCCCAAACTATACAAATGTAGTCTTTTCTGATTTAGTCTGTACACTCTCATCAGTTTTGGGTTTAACTGTCGGTTCACTCAAAATTTGAACTGAACTTTCCAAAATTCATTTCCCTTTAGATTTGTCTGGAATGTTGGGAGTTGTTGCCTTAGCAAATTCTTCTTGAGAGGTGAGAAAATTAGAATTCTTTTGGAAGAATTTAGTCCAACCATCTCTGGTCTCATTTACTATCTCATTGACTCTACCCATCATTAGGCCTATTTGTCGGGTTTTGCTGCTAAAGATTGTTATATTAGCAACATCTATACATCTTTTCATTTCCTCATTATTTATAGAGCCACACATATTCAAAAGTTCAACTTCTTTGATTTCTTTGTCCCTCCTAATTGCATCTAATCTCCTTGCATCAACTTATTGTACAATGATAAGGGAATTTCCTTCAAAATCTCTACCAAAGCCTTCTTATATATGTCTAAATATAACAAGATTGCTTCTTCTATTTCATTTTGCTCATTATCTTCTAAATCTTCATAGAAATTTGACACATTCTTCAACATTCCATATTTAGTTATCTCATCAATCAATTCTGCACAAGTCATTGGGGTGATGATGGTAACATTACCAGATTCAATTGCTTCATCTATCGCACTCTTTTTCTTCTTTCTGGGGGTTGCAGGAGCGGATGGAGTAGGTTGCCTCTTCTTTGTCAGAGATGTGGGTGTAGTTGTTACCTTTCTAACTAGCTTCCTCCTTGGTTCCACCTTCTTCTCCTCTACCAGAGGCTTGTCAGCTTTCTTCTTATGTACCCTTCTGAATGCAAGAGGTTGATTATCCTTTGGATCAGAGTTAGAAGTGATAGAAGAAATGAAAGTCTCAGGCCTCTTCACCTCAGGAGCACTTGCTGCTGCTGGTTGATCTACCAGTTTAGATTCAGAACCTAGTTCTGTATCTATCCTGTGCATTACATCCTGAACAAATGCAGACATTTTGTCTATCTTCTTTTCTCTTCTTTTCTTTTCTTTTCTCTTCTTTTCCTGTTGAAACTAGTTTTAACTTCAAAATCCTTTTCCTCTATAGTGCCAAAGTGTTCAGCCTTATCATCCAAAGGAGCATCAATCAACATTTTAGCATATAACTCCAAAATGTTTTCATCTACCTCATAACCTAGTTTAGTGACCCATATAGTTCTAGGTTCCACTGCTTCCATCAGTGTCTCATCTATTTTTAACATAAAGAAAATATCAATGGAGTAATTCTCCATAATGTGTTTGGAAGAAATTCTCTCCCTCAGTCTCATGTTTTTCTGAAAAGTTTTGAAGTAGCCCCAAAGCTTATCATCCCTATTACTACCAAGGCCGATGATTGCTTCTTTGATCTGCATACCTACCGGTATGTCATGATCCCAACGCTTCTTTCCCAAACTCGGTAGCTCATTCATGAAGTATAACATCAAACAGATAATAAGATTTCCAAACCTAAAATTTCCTTTCTTAACCCCTTTGATCTTGCCAAGATTTATCATTAACTCACTTCTCAGCCATTCACACAAGTCATACTTATCATTATTCTTTATCATCTGATATGTAACATGGATATAGGAACTGGCAACAGAGTGCAATCGACTTGATTGATTTACCTTGTAGTCAATGATCATGCTGGCAAATTTCACATCAGTGTCTTTGATGGTGCTGACCCTCATAGATCTTCCATCATGGGTTGTGCTAGTGAGCTTCTCAACTACAATGGTGGAGATCTTATTTCCCGGTTCTTGTCCAACTTTAGGTAAGTCAGTGACCACTTGAATAGCTTCTTTCGTAATCATGTGAGGTCAATCCAGCCATATGAGTTCATTATGGACCCTGCTCAGAACATATCTGATCACTTCATCCTTGAATTCTGGTATGTATAGGATTATGGTTAACCCTAGATTGATTTGATATTCCAGTTTGATTGTACCAGAGTTGCCTAGTATCATAGATTAATACATCCCCTTGATTTCCTCGGTGCCTAAATCCTCCAAGGTGCAGTGAATATAGGCCCTGACATCTTCTACATAAACCACTCCATCGGGAACCCTAAAAAATGCACTAGTAGAATCTTCCTTCATATCAATTTGGGGAGCTTACTTGAAAATAGGCCTAAGCCTATCCTTGAATTCAACAATAATGGGATTTGCAATGAAAGTAGGAGCAGATGATGATCTGGATGTCATTTCAAAGAAATACCTGGATAACAGTCGTCGGTTGAAGGGTTTTTATTATTTCTCAGATGACTACTGGAAATTCTTTGGAATGTCTTTTCTCGCTCTTGATCACCTATGATTTGCCTTTGCTTCGCTCTGGTTTTCTCAAGTGTTGGGTGAGTGAAAATGAGTCCATTTTTCCTTTTTATCAGCGAGTAAACTCTAATTCATTACTCTCATAAATGCTTAGCGATGTGCCCTACCGGATGTCGATTTCATAGTTTTATACCGAATAAACCTCCATCAATGATCAATACCCTATTTGCAATGATCATTTATGAATGGAAAACATGGATAAAACATGCATATATAAATTATAGAATCTTAACATATAACATTTATGTTCAGTATTCATAATTCATTGTCAAAACATTATAATTATAAGATACATCCAATATGCAAGATTTGTAATGAGTTTGCCAACCCCTAAGGCATATGCCTTAGTTACTAGTTGAATTTCCTGTCGGTGTAGGAATGCTCTGGTCTACCGGTGGAGTTATAGGTGCAGTTACCGATGTAGTTGCATCTCCACTTGGTTCTTCAAATTTTTTAACCCATCTCTTGGTGTGATCTTGTTGTATTTCATCTACCTTCTGCTTTCCTTTCTCATTTGCTTTATCATTGCTAATCAGTGTAGACTTGCTTTTGTAGTACTTAGCATTATGACCTATTTTTTTGCATGCATAACATGTAATATTGTTCTTTTGAATTGATTTGGCATATCCGGTGTCATTCCTTGACCTACATTGATTAGCTAAATGACCAAAATTTCCACATGCATGGCATTTGACATTCATTTTGCAATCTTCTAACTTATGACCATATTTCTTGCAATTTGTGCATTGATTGGGAACTGAATCATAGTTTTGATTTTCTCTATTTCTACATTGTCTAGCCATATGCCCAAATTTATTACAAACAAAACATCTACCATTGAATTTGTAAGCATTAGATTGCCTTACTGGTTTCCTCTGGTATGATGAGTTCTGCATACCGGTTGACTGATCTTCATTTGCACTACTAGAGCTTTCACCTTGTACAAATCCAAGTCCTCTAGAATCTTCACTCTACCTTTGTCTTTTCAATAAATCATCCAACTGTGCAGTACTAATCCTAAATTTTCCTTTCTACTCACTTGCAGTAGTCAGATCATCTCTCAGAGTTGTTATTTGTCTTTCAAGCTCTTGTTCATTATTTTGGGAGTGTACCAAATCAGTTCTCAACAGTTTAGTTTCATGAGTCAATCAGCCACATTCATCAAATTTATTCTTTAGAGATATAACAATATTTTCTTCCTTCTTCTTTCTGTCCTCAATATCTTTTGATAACCTCATAGTCAGGTCTTGCATTTCATTCTTCATGAGCATGTTTTCTTGGCTCAGCTTCTGACATTGTTCCTTAAGTGCATTTTTCTCTTCATCATCCTAGTTTTGCAAAAGTTCCTTTCTCTTGGATTAAGAAGATGATAACCTTTCTTGCAGAATAAGAATGAATTCATTAGCAGAATTCAATTCATCTTGCAGTTTCAAGTTCTTCATCCTTTCAGCATCATAATCCTCAAGTGCCATCTGAAGTTGCTTCTCCATAGCCATGTTCAATGATTATGGCTTCAAGATCTTCCTCAAGCTATTAAACTTCCTCTGAGGTACCAAGCTCTGATACCAATTGTTGGAATATAATGAACCCAAGAACACTGAGAGGGGGGGGGGTGTGAATCATTGCTCTGTCGATAACACAAGATTTTTTTAACCTTTTATAACATACACATATAAACCAGTAAATGAAGAAACATATAACATGAAGCAAATAAACCAGCCACATGAATAAACACCATAACACACTGAATTTATACATGGGAAACCTCAAAGAGGAAAAACCATAGTGGGATTTGTGACCCATAATATCAATTCACTAGCCATATGAAAGATATTACATAGCATGGGGGCTTGCACGTGCAGGAAGGCACACTTCCTAGAGCACACTGCTCAACACAAAAGAGTCTCACTGACTACAAGCTTTTGTTGAAATAAAATAGTATTGATGAACTCACAAAATGCATCTGCAATGCCAAAAAGAGTTTTGGTTAAAGCTCTATTCTGTACCGATTCATAAACCCTAAACCTTCTACCGACATCTCCTCTTCCTCCAAGAATGTTTTACAAACTATTTACTGATCATAGCACGATATTACATTTACATCCAAAATGACCTTCATACATATCCTTCGCATCATACAGTTATGACACCATGTCATATATATTGTCCTGTATCAAAATGACCTAACAGACTAACTTATATACCCTTCAAACAATATGCCTTATGTCGGCTTACAATACTAAAGATATTCAATGTCGGCCCAATACAATAATTACAAAATGATTTTATAATAAAACCTTTCGGATCCAAAATGATGTTGGCTTCAATGAAATGTTGGATGTCAATGTCGGTGCCGATGATGACCTTGCATACTCAATGTCGGTGTATGCCTCCAAATGCCGGTATATGCCTTCAATAAAATCTTGTTTCCATCAATGACAATATATGATTCCAATGAGTGTCAATTGCCAACAAATAAAATTTTAGGTATTAAGCATCTCATGTAAGAGTTTGTTTTCTCTAGTTTCGAGCATGCGACAACCTGTATAAGACATGTGTAGCATCCTAACAAGACAGTTGCATGCACAATAGGATGAGTGGAACTAGCAAAACACAACTAGACTATACCTACTCTCCTCTCCAACATAGATCGCCTAGAAAAACAAAACTAGAATGTGTATCCATGTCTCTTTCTTCTTCTCCACATGAGCTCATAGCTTTGCTATTTATAGTTCATGGATGGTGCATGCTCTTGCTCTTTTTACGTGATCACTTGTGTCCTTGTGATGACATTTTCAAGAATGATATTAGTGGTTGAGACATTTTGATATTGAGGTCTCTTTGGCTAGTTGACTTGAGATTTTGTTTAGGTTTTCAGCTTTTGTGTTATGTGTGTCTTTTTGCCTTTTATCTGTGTTTGTCTTTTTATCTTGGTCTTGTTTTATGTGCCCTTGCATACAATTGTGTGAGTTAAGATCCTAAGATCAGGGGATTGGTTCCTCAAAATTATTGATGTCTTATACTACTTGTGATTTTGCATCTAATTGATCCTCTCTTTTATCTTTCATCTACTTTACCATGAGTATTTATATTGGCTCATACTCTCATTAATGTGGGGGCATATCGTAAATTATCCACAAATTATCACCAAGCTAATTTACACCTCATATTTTTGCCCCTACTTTAGCGTGTCCTAGCCTCTTCACCTTTCTGAGTTCATTTGAGCCTATTCTCTAGATTTGAGGCCATGAACAACTTTGTGTGGGTCCTTTCATGGGATATCCACCTTATTTTACCTTTGTTTAGGCCCTAATTATGGAGGGACTAGGGCATGGAGTGCCCTAGTTTGGACCATGGCACCCCAAAATGCCCTAGTTTGGACCATGGCGCCACAAAATGTCATGGTCCCTCTTAATCTGTCCTTAATTTTAAATGGGGTATGGGTTATATCTCATCAACAAGTTTTGATCTTTGTGGCTCTGTAGGACTGTTGGAGGTTGACCTAATCGATAAATTTTCTAAAACCCCCTATATAAATACATTTGATCAACCTAATTTCATCTCAACATCATATAAGTTGACATATCCTTACACTGTTGCATTTGTGAAGCATTCATAATCAGGCATTTTTTGAGATCTTCAAGGTTGCATATTCATCCTTCAACCATTGTGGAGAAAAGTCATGTCAATTTTCATGCAAGTATGTGTGTGTGTGATTAGGGTTTTTTCATGTTTATGGCATTTCATATGTGATTAAATTCAAAGAGAAAAGCATCATCATTAACAAGTTCAGATCTAAGGTATATCTATCTAGCATTTATTTTTGTATTTGCATTATTTCATTCAAGGTTAATTCCTAAATCGGGGTTTGACTTAGGCAAACCTATATTCCCAACAATTTCCCCTTTTTTTATGTATGCAATAAATAGGTACAAAGCTACATTTAGGAAGATTGACAGGATTCGCAGAGATGAATAGGTTTACCTTTTGACGACAAGAAATTCAAAGGACCATGGCAAATTGATGAGCCCTAGTCCTAAAAAATTAGGCTGACCTTCTGGGAATAGATGCAAAACATCAATTTTTTCTAGATCCAAGTTGGTGTCTCTGTATGACGACTCTAGCTCATTGTTTATGCTCGATCTCTTCAATAATCACTAATTTTACCCTAATTTCAGCATTTTCACAATTCAACTTAGAAAGAGGTAATCAAACCCTAACCAAGTGAACCTAATCAAAATTTTAGACTTTTTCCCTGGAGGGATTAGGCCTAGATCTATTAGGTCCATCCCTCTTTCAGTGTAGTGGTTAACTAAGCAAAATTAGTGGTTTTGTTACCTTAATTGGTGAAACCCTAATTTTCACCATTACAAAGCCCACAACCTTGCCCTCATTATTTCTCATTATAGTGCCTTCGCACCTAAAACACTTGGGTTTCCTCTTGAAGCCCCATCAAAATTTATCTTGATGAAATTTGGTGGAGGCGGCTTCCATGTGCCTAACAATCTCTTATTTTGATCATTAATTTTTGGAAAAGCATTATTTGTCGGAGGGGGAGTTAACATGCTCCAATTGATTTGTATGAACTTATCCCAAGAAGAAAACTTTTTATTTGAGGGAATGGAGCAAAATAAGTAAGATACAATTGTCTCTAAGGTAAAAGATGGTGTTAAATGAAAACTATCAAATTCTAGTAAGTTTGACTTTAAAAAGTTATTACAAGAAAAATATTCATCAAAAACTACATTTTTTGCATATTGAAGTTATTTGTTTGGGAAAATTTCCAAGGAAAAATAACATTCTTAAATGATCTTTCTTTTGTAATATTAACTAGACCTTTTTTCAAAAAAAATAAATTCAGTAATTCAATTTTTTCTCTTTAAATTTATAAAAACACATCAAATCAATTTTTTTTTTTTTTAAATTACAAGCATAAACTTCATCAAGGGTTCTACATTTCATCAATTTATATCAATTTCAAATTCAAAACATAAAGGCCACTTTTATGCAATTGAAGTTAACAATTTTATTGTGTTGGACAATTCCTTTCTAAAAGTGTGACAAGGGTTTGTACTTTTACCCATATCTAAGCACAACAACTAAACAAGCTTTGATTAAATAAGTTAGCCTAGCCAATGCCAATCACCTAGATTTCCAAGAGGAAGGCTTCCATTGAACTTGCTCTATAACATTACTACATTCCGCCTCCAAAGACCTCTTATCCAATAAAAACATCCTTAAATATTTTCTAAGAATTCTATCCATATAAAAGCCTAATTAAGATCTTGAATATTCAATTACTCAAGAGAAGTGTTTGAGAAATAAAATTCTCGACTTGGACATGTTTACTTTTTTGTTAGAAGTCAATTCTTACTACATAAGCACTCTTTTAATGTGTCTTGCTTCTTTAAATATAGATTAACCAAACAATAAAGTATCATGTACGAATTGAAGGTGTGTGACATTCTTTATGCCACTTGAAACCTAAAGACCAATTAAATTTCCCTTGCTTGCCTCTTTTTTCAACATTCTACCATGAGTTTTAGCAATAATAAGAAATAAAAATGGAGATAAGGGGTCCCCTTGTCTAAAATAATAATCCCATCCAAGATCACTCTACCTCTTAGAAAGCCACTTTTCTCTTCAAAGATCATATTATCCAAGCACTTCTTCAACTAGAATCCATCACTTTCAACATGATATTCTATACTATATTACAAAGTACAATGGGTATGAACTCATTAAATAATTTTGGAATTTTTTTATTAGAGATGAGATTGATATATACAAAAATTCTATGTTTGTTGGCAACAATGCAACAAATTGAGAGGGGGGGTGAATCGGTTTGCTCAAAAACTTACTGCAACTTAAACTACAAAATAGATTTGATAATTAACAGTTTAAAGCATGAAACAACACCACATCAATAAGACAGACAACACCAAGATTTTTGATGTGGAAAACTTGGTAAAGGGAAAAAACACAGTGGGAACCTACCCACAATGAGATAATACCTTGTTAGGAGTAAGTGAAATATTACAATGGGGAATGCACATGCATTCAGGCACACTGCCTAGAGCTCACTGCTCAAACAAGAAACCCAAAAGGGTTACAACCCTTAGGGAAGGCTTGCTACCTTACAAGAAGTCTCACTAACTTGCAAAAGCAATCAGATTACATCTAGAGAGTCATGAACTGATGAAATAGCATCTCCACATGCCCGAGTATAGTTCCAGTTAAGCTCACTATCAAATCTTCTCCGCAACACACTTCTTCACATAACTTCACAATAATTTATTTCTACTTAACGATTGATACAATATTCACACATAGCATGATACCTCTCAATGATTATTACGTTCATTTACACAAGTCATCAACCAATGAAATAGAGGTCGGCTCAACACACGCTACATATTACAAAAATATAAGTACACATGCTATAACAATGCATGCGGATCAAAACAATGTCGTCTAACACATAGATTGAACCTAAACAACCACCGCAAATATGAAACACTTCCAAGAATTACACCTCCATCATCCGCAACACACTACCACATCATGAATGTCGCATAACATGAAGAACATCACCAAACAAGGAAAACCTTCAATAATGCACACAATAATCAATATGGACCGCCAATACACATAGAACGTGATCTAGAAACATTCACAAGCAACGTGAATTGCACCACAACAATTGCAACAACACGGATTACTAGAATCACCATCGTCTCTTTATCGGAGCTCAAGAACACCAACATAACTAACTATCAACTTGAAAGATTCGCTTGTGGATTTCCAAATCATGAACCAATCGAACTAAGGACACACATCAACATTCAAAATATATCCCACACATCCACAATTAAAGATATTACAATTCCAGAGCAATACACACAGATTTACCAAAACTTATCAACACCAAATAACTGAAAAACCAAGTGGCATGTGGTAGGTATGCCGAATCACAAAACTCAATCAATTCTTCATGTAGACCTCTGAAACTTCTGTTGAATCAACTAGAGATAAGTATCTCAAAACCCATTAATCCGCATCAACTCATCTACAACACGCAGGCTAAACCAACTCCTTCAATCTGACTGCAACACTGAAACACAGAGAGAACATATTCAACATATTTCTCTATCCAAAACTTCTCCCCATATGTTGACATCAATGACAACATTTCAACCAATGTCCAATAATCTTTAACAATATCCCCCTTTGGCCTTGATGACAATATATGAATGAGAAAAACAACCAATGCAAAGAAAGAAATCAACTCACAACGATCTCCCTCAAAATCGCAAGGATCAACTCCCTCTTTGACAAACAACTCGAATCACAAATCTCAAAATGATTTAGGGTTTTTCACATGCTCTTCTCTCCCCCTTTGACATCAATGACAAAGGCTCGGGAATCAGGATTCTCTCCCCCTTTGAATTAGATTCACAAATTTGTACATATGAAACACTAAACACCAACACTGACTACTCTCCCTGAGTAGCAGCCTCACTCATCAATCTGGATCACAAAATATCTCTGTGAAGTTCATCGAACTGATGCAAATCTATGCATATTAGTTCTCATAAGGAGGCACAATCACCCCTAACTTCTCTTTGAGATACTCAAAAATATCTTTATCCAAAGTCTTCATAAAGATGTCTACAATCTGTTCTTTTGTAGATACATACTCCAATTTGACTTCTTTCTCATTCACCTTCTCTCTCAAGAAATGAAACTTGATTGATATTTGCTTTGTTTTGGAATGTAAGGTTGGATTCTTTGAAATATTGAGAGCACTTGAATTATCACAGTATATAGCAATAGTCTCATCATAAATAACTCATATATCCTTCAACATCTGCTTCATCCAAATTACCGGAGTACATTTGCTAGCAATAACAATGTATTCATTTTCTGCAGTAGATAAAGAAATAGCATTTTGCTTCTTACTTGCCGAAGAGACCAACTTCTTACCCAAAAATAATGCACCACCAGTAGTACTCTTTCGGTCATCAACATCACCTACCCAATCAACATCTGTAAAATCACTCAAAGTAAAGTCATCATTCTTAAGATACCACAAACCAAAATCAATTGTCTCTTTCAAATATTTGAATATCCTTTTTACAACAGTAACATGAGATTCATTAGGATCATCTTGAAATCTAGCAACATGACACACAACATTCATTATATCAGATCTAGTCTAAGTCAAATACAACAATCCACCAATCATAGATCTATATCTAGTCTGATTAGCTTTTGGAGAATCATCATCCTTTGTCAACTTACATCTGGTCACCATAGGTGTACCGACTGGTTTAGAGTCCTCAAAACCAAATTTCTTCAACAATTCCTTTACATACTTGGACTAAGATATGAAAATACTTTTTCCAACAGAGTAATTTGCAATCCCAGAAATAATTTCATCTCACCAATAATAGACATCTCAAACTCATTCTGCATCTCTTCAACAAATTTCTTACATAGACAATTATTTCCTCCAAAGATAATGTCATCAACAAAAACTTCAACAATCAAAGTGTTATTTTGATCAATCTTGAAATAAAAATTACTGTCAGCAGTTCCTTTATTGAATCCAAGCTTCATCAAATACTTATCCAATCTAGCATACTAGGCTCTAGGGGTTTTCTTCAATCCATACAATGCTTTCTTCAACTGGCAAACCATGTCCTTTTCATTTGTCAACTGAAATCCATCCAATTGCTCAAAGTAGACTTCTTCTTCCAACTCACCATTAAGAAAGGCTAATTTGACATCCATTTGATAAACCTTGAAATCTTTGTGAGTAGCATAGGCAAGAAATAATCTAACAACTTCACTTCTATCTACTAGAGCAAAAGCCTCCTCATAATCAATTCCTTCCACTTGTGAATAACCCTTAAAAACAAGTCTAGCTTTATTTTAAACAACTTCACCCTTTTTAGTGAACTTATTCCAGAATACCCATTTAGTTCCAATTAGATTTTTATCCTTAGGTCCAGGAACAAGAATCCATGCATCATTTTTCTGAATATGATTTAATTCTTCTTCCATAGCTTTAATCCAATGTTCATCTTTACATGCTTCTGATAGTTCTGATACTTAATATAAGTACAGATCCAATAGCCAACAAGATGAGAGGGGGGGGGGGTGAATCATACAAACTTAATCATCCATAAAAACATAAGATTCAACCTCGGTAACACATATATCAGTGATATAACCAAAAACTGTCAACACATGCAAACTCAAAAGCATATGAACAATATAAACCTCATAACACCAAATTTAACGTGGAAACCCAAATAGGGAAAAACCACTGTGGGATTTCGGACCCACTAAGAAATATACTCTTCTAGAGTATGCTTGGTTAAAAGCAAATCCTGTTAAAGATTACAAACACATTGCTAGATGTGACCCGGTTAAGGGATTTCCCTCAGATCTGTTAGGATCTTCACTTTGTTAGAAGTGACATTGTCAAAGGATTTCAAACACTCAATCAGAATGTCACCTTGCTAGAGGATTTACATATAAGATTGTTAAGTCCACTCGGTTAAGAGATTTCCTGTCACTTTCACAAAATAACAGTAATAAAAATCTATCTGCAACTTCACATCTAAAATGCTAAAGCAGATTCCTATTTGTTCAATACAATCTAGACATAGAACTAATCTTGTCTATCTATTGGGCATCAATACTCTGTTATTCTAACAGGTCTTCAAGCTTTTGTGCTCGGTAATCACTATGTAGCATCCCTGTGCATACACTTGCCCGCATGCATTGTTTATCAACAGTTTCCTATTTACAAACAATTTTCTAACCGCTTAATCTCATTGATCACATTGCCCATGATCAATCATAGCCATCAGATCTTCAATCTTGTCCAGGTTCAATGTATCTTTCGATCTGAAAACATTTTACCCCACCTTGGAACTTGCATATTCACCTTGGAACTTGTGTTAGGGTAATGCAGTTCAATTTGAGCTGTAGATCTTCTTGCCGACTTTCCATTGCCTTAGATTCGTTAACAAACTTACTTCCACGGCTTACCAATCATTGATCCGCTCCATCTCATCAGCATCATTCATTAAATATCACATGTAAACATTTAATGCATTCTGTTACAGCTTGGTTACAACTCGGTGAATACTAAACTTCACTCGGTAGACATTTTGCCTTCATTAACCGATAGCGATAACCTTAGGGTTTACCGACTAGGTTCTTTGCTTGATAACATAGTATAGTATTAACCTTTACATTTTACAACATATGTATGATGTTAAAACAATCTAAAACATCAAGATCTCATCATTGTCTAACTTGGTAGAGTTGCCCATTGAATAGCTTATCCCCTTATTCATCATATTCTTTCCTGTGTCTTTACCAACTTCTTTATAATCTTCATATCATACTTCTCAAGATATGGCAACATCATACTGAATTAGAAAATCAATTTCTTGACATCAATGACAAAATAATAATATCACGATAGTAAAACATCTTTAATCAGTTATGTCCATAATCATCAACAACCTTCTCAATATCCTTATTGAAATGTCAACAATCTTTCATTGTCTGTTATAATGCAATATTGCCAACAGCTTCATCAATATTTTAAGGTTCAATCTTAGAAATCAAACAAATTTCCTCAACAAGTCTTCTCCTAGTCATCACACCTTTATTCTTATCACCAATAATCTGATTTTCAGAATGATTCAACCTCACATACTTGGGAGTTTTACTATTTTCTTGAATTTTAGGCTCTTGAACTCTTTCTTCTGCACAAGCATTTGCACCTTTCTCTTCATTTTCTGACTTTTATGGATCAATCTGAACTTGACTTTGGGTTTGCACTTGTTTTCCTTTATCTAAACTAGCATCCTGATCATCAGGATCATATCTACAAGATTTGATATGTCTTACATTACCTTCATCAACCTTCACATTAGTACTTTCAACTATCTTTCTCAATCTTTTATTATAACATCGATAGGCCTTACTTCTAGTAGAATAACCAAGAAAAATTCCTTCATCACATCTAGCATAAAACTTTCCAAGATCTTCATCTCTTTTGATATAGCATCTACTTCAAAAAAATTTGAAATATCTAATAGTAGGGGCATGGCCAAACCATAACTCATAAGGGGTCTTACCAGTATCACCTTTGACATTTACCTAGTTAAGAATGTATACTGCAGTACTCACAACTTCTCTCCAATACACATGCAGAACATTTCCTTCAATCATCATGGTTCTAGCAACTTCTTGAACTGTTCTATTCTTTCTCTCTACAACACCATTCTGTTATGGTGTCCTAGGAGTGGATAATTGTCTCTTAACTCCTTGCTCTTCCCAATATTAATTAAACTCACCGGAAGTGAATTCTCCACCTTTGTCAGATCTTAGACACTTCAACTTCAATCTTGTCTTAGTTTCAACCATAGCTTTGAAAATATTGAACTTCTCCAACGCTTCAAACTTCTCCCTTAAGAAGGTAACCCACATCATTATTTAATAATCAATTAGCAACATGAAATACATGTCACCCTACAAGCTTCTCACTCTAGAAGGACCACACTGATCATTATGTACAAGATCCAACAATCCATTAGAATTATGTTGTTTTCTCTTATAAGTAACTCTTGTATGCCTCCCTAGTTGACATTCTTTACATACCAAATTAGAAGGCTTTATTAACCTCAGTAGATCTCTCACTACTTGAGTAGAACTTATCTTAACCATGCAATCAAAATTTATATGACATATTCTTCTATTCCATAACTAAATTTCATCAATCTGGGCAATCAAACTACTTTTACCATCAGCATTCAAGTGAAAGATATTACCTTTAATCTTTGTACCTGATGCAATCTTAGTTTCAAAGCTACTAAAGGTCTTACATTTTCCATTCTTGAATTGCAAGTTATATCCCTTATCAACCATCTGACCAACACTCGAAATATTATGCTTTAAACCTTCAACACCATGAGTATTGTGCTTACCATCAAGAGAAATAGAACCTCTACCACAGATTACACAAGCTTTGTTATCCCCAAATCTTACTATACCACCATCATACTTTTCCAAATTTACTCTTATTGCCTATCATATGATGAGAGAAACCACTATCAATTACCCATTCATCTTTCTCCTCAACTTTAGTAGTCAAAGCTTTCTCCTCATTAATGCATCTTGTAGTTTATGTAGTTACATGATCATCTTCCTTGATAGAAATGAACACAAATTCATCTCCTGAATTTCCTTTATCTGACTCATCATCTATCACACCTTCATCAACAACATAATAACACTTCTTCTGATATTTAGTCTTATATGGATTAAATGGCTTCTTAGGATTTATATCTCTTTCCAAAAATCTTGATGCAAAATGTCCTATCTTATTACATGAAAAAAATTTAAGAGGTAACTTTCCTTCATACTCATCGGCACCTTTAGGCAATCTTTTGGCAACAAGTGCTTCAAGCTCCTCAAGCTCTCTTTCTTCATCTTCCATCTCTTTCTCACATCTGGATACTCTTGTAGAAATTTCTCCCGGATCATATCTCTACTTCCCAAAAATAGTAGCTTTGAATGCAGATTCAGTCTTAGGAAGAGAGTCTCCAAACTCACTCAACTCAAAAGTAGGAAGTTTACCAATCAACATGTCTCTTGTCACATTTGTCATGGTCTAGATCTCATCAATAGTAGCAACTTTATGTTTGTAAGCAGGAGGCAAGGATCTCAACACTGTAGCAACAATCTCAAATTCTTCTAATACTCCACCGGCACATCTGATTCCACACATAAGCTCATTCACTTTCTGCATAAAAGAAATAATGTTCTCATCTTCACTCATCTTCAAGTTCTCATATTTTCCCTTCAAGCTCTGCAACTTAGCAATCTTCACATGACTATCACCTTCATGCAAGGTCTCCAATTTTATCCAGATTTCATGAGGAGTATCTAAGTCCATCACATTAGTCTTTTCAGAATTTGTCAAGGCACTCAACAATGCTTCCTTAGCTCTAATATTGAATTCTGCTTCCTTTATCTCATCTGGATTAGTAGGACCTATTGGATATTGTTGTTGCTAGGATTTGTTGTTGTCATTGATGTCAACATATTCATGTGTTTTGTGTTGTAGAGAGTTGTTTGGTGTTTTGATGATTACTGAGAATTGATTTGGATTTGTGGATCAGAATGAAGTATCTCTAGGTTCTCTACTTCATTCCTTATTGGTTTTAGTGATCCACAAGTTTACTTGATCATATCATTTGATCCGGTTTGAGGTTTGGTCTTTTTGTTCAGTGACTCACATAGTTTGGTATTTGATCTGTTGTGCTCCGATATGATCATATCTTTGGTTGTGGATTTGGGAGAGTGTTTTGGATGTTCATGTGTATCTTTATTTTAGATGGTTCCTGATTTGGTGCTCTGAAAGATATCTTTCTTATCCGAGTTGTTGTTGTTAAGTGTTAGCATGTTGATCGATGAAGATTTGAATAAGTGGTGTTGGTGCAGCTATTGCGGATGGTTCTAACGTGCTTGTTGGTGTTTCCTAATCATATCTTATTTGTCTTGGTGGTCCTCATTGATTGTTGTGTGAATTCTTGATGATCTTATTGGTCTGGTGACATTCTTCATGTTATGTGGTATTTTGGTGGTGTAACATGTTGTGGTTAGTCTTGGCGATATTTCTGGTGGTGATGATTGTTTGGAGATTTTATTTAGGTCTATGTTGTTCTATCTATGTCATTGTATTGATCTGGTGGTTGATTTATATATCAGGTGATGTAAATTTGTAATTAGGTGTTAAGGGTCTGGTCGACCTTGTAGTCAAGGTTGATGATTTGTATAAATGGGTGTAGTATTCATGTAATTTGGGTGTTGATGTTGTGTGTGCATTATTAGAGAGTGGTGTATGTGTGAACAAACGAATTCATCCTTCGATGTGGTGTATTGAGTAGAGATTGGTGAAGGGCAGACAAATGAGTTTAATCGGAACTGTCATCAGGCATTAGCAGATGTTATTTTTGTAGTTCATTCTTTTCAGATTGTAGTTTGAATCTTTTTTTAAGGTAGTGAACCTTCCCTAAGGGTTGGAGTCTTCTAGGTCATTGTAATTTGAGCAGTGAGCTTTAGGTAGTGTACCTGAATGCATGAGCATTCCCTATTGTAACATTTACACATACTACTATAGAGTATCATCTTATTGTGGGTAAGTTCCCACCATGGTTTTTCCCTTAACCAGGTTTTCCACGTCAAAAATATTGGTGTTATGTGTGTTGTTGTTATCTTCCATTTTGCTACAGTTGATCAGAACTGAGATTGTGCTTAATTGGTTTAATCCAGTGAAAACTTATTCACCCCCCTCTCATTTTTCCTTCCTTGCTATTGCCAACAAGTGGTATCAAAGCTATATCCTCCAGAAGAAGCTTAACCACTTGAGGAGATCTAGGATGGCAACCTATGTGTTTAAGAAGGAGAGTCCTAGATTTGATGGAAATAATTATATTATATGGAAGGACCAGATGGAAGTTCATTTGAAGTGTCTTGGTAAAGATTATTGGAAGATTAAAAAGAACGTCTACAATGTTCCTTGAAATGGACCGGTTATTGTTGATGAAATCAAGGAAGCTGAACATAACATAAGGGCTAAGAAAGCATTGCTGAGTGGTTTGACCGATTCAGAGATGACTAATGTGATGGGACTTCAGACTGCACATGAGATATGGAAAAAGCTAGAGGTCTTGTATGAAGGAGATGCACAAGTTAAAGTTGCAGAGTTTGAAGGGAAAATATGAAACTCTGAAGATGGGAGAAGATGAGAACATAACTTTTCTTATGGATAAAGTAAATGAGCTTGTTATGAACATCAGATGTGTCAGTGGAACCCTTGAGGAAGATGAGATTGTTTCTAAGGTGTTGAGATCCTTGCCTTTTGCTTACAAAGATAAAATTGTTTCTATTGATGAGATCTGGAGCGTGACTACTATGACAAGAGATATGTTGGTTAGTAAGTTGGCTGCATTTGAGTTGAGCAAATTTGGAGAATCACGTGGTGAATATGAGATTGCATTTAAAGCCTATGTATCTAGGAAGCAACTGTATGATCTAGGAGAGGGTTCTTCTAGGGTTTCAAGATATGAGAGAGAGATGAGAGATATGGAAGATCAAGAGAAAGAGTTGGATGATCTTAAAGAACTTATTGCTCAAAGATTTCCTAAGGGATCCGGTAAGTATGATGGAAAGTTACCTTTGAAATGTTTGTCTTGTAATAAGATAGGACATTTTGCCTCTAGGTGTCCAAAAGTAATGTCTAGGTATGATAAGCATGAAAGATATGATAGATTTGATAAGAATGATAGATATAAGAAGCATGATAAACCCCACAAGCCTTATCGGAAGTAAAAAAATCAAAAGAGATGCTATTATGTTGTTGATGAAGGTGTGAAAGATGAGGAATCGGACAATGGGAATTCAGGCGATGAATTTATATTTATTGCTATCAAAGAAGATGATCTAGTACCAATGAATCCTACAAGCTGCATTATTGAGGATAAAGCTTTGGCTGCTAAGATTGAAGAGAAAGATGAATGGGTAATTGACGACGGTTGTTCACATCATATGACAGGTGATAAAAGTAAATTTGTGAATATGGAAAGGTATGATGGTCGTATAGTAAGATTTGGTGAAGATAAAGCTTGTGTGATTCATGGTAAAGGTTCTATATATTTTGATGGTAAGAATAATACTAATGATGTCTTATATGTTGAAGGTTTAAAGCATAATCTTTTGAGTGTTGGATAGATGGTTGACAAGGGATATGATTTGCAATTCAAGAATGGTAAATGCAAGATTTTGAATGCCTCTGGTATAGAGATTGCAACAGGGACTAAAACTAAAGGTAATATCTCTCACTTGAATGCCAATGAGAGAAGTTGTTTGATTGCTCAAATAGATGAAAGTTGGTTGTGGCATAGGAGGATGTGTCATGTTAATTTTGACTATATGATAAGGATAAGCTCTACTCAGGCTATAAGATATTTGCCTAAGATAGTGAAGCCTTCTAATTTGGTATGTAAAGAATGTTTGTTGGGAAAGAAAACAAGAACATCATTTAAATGAAAGTTGTATACATCTAATAGACTGTTAGATCTTGTGCATACTAACTTATGTGGTCCTACAAGAGTGAGAAGCATGTAGGGTGATAGATATTTCATGTTGTTGATTGATGATTATTCTAGAATGGTGTGGGTGACTTTTCTAAGGGAGAAATCAAAATCATTAGAGAAATTCAAGATATGCAAAGCAAAGGTGAAAACTGAGACAGGGTTGAAGCTGAAGTGTCTGAGATCTAAAAGAGGAGGATAATTTACATTAGGAGAGTTTTGATACATTTTGTGAGAGGAATGGAATTAGAAGACAATTATCTGCTCCTACAACCCCTCAATAGAATGGAGTTGTTGAAAGGAAGATCAAAAAAATATTGGATGTTGCTAGAATGATGTTGATTGAAGGGAATGTTGCACAAACTTTTTGGAAGGAAGCTGTTAGCACTGTTGTTTACACATTCAACCAGGTGCATATAAAAGGTGATTCTGGTAAGACTCCTGAAGAGCTATGGTTTGGTCATGTTCCTACAGTTAGATATTTTAGAGTTTTTGGAAGAAAATGTTATATCAAAAGAGATGAGGATATAGGAAAGTTTGATGCAAGATGTGATGAAGGAATCTTGTTGGGATATTCTACAAAGAGAAAGGCCTATCAGTGTTACAATAAGAGGTTGAAGAAGATAGTGAAAAGTGCAAATGTGAAGGTTGATTAATGTTTTGGAAATCATATCAGAGCATGCGGATATGAGATTGATGATCAGGATATTGTTTCTAAGCCTGCACAGACTGAGATCTTGAAGTAGATTAATCTAGTAGAGATAGTTAATCCGGGTATTGTTGTTGTCGGTGAAGAAGTTCAAGAGCCTGAGAATCAGAATAATTCGAAGACTTCGCGGTATGTGAAACTGAATCATTTTGAGAATTAGATTATTTGTGATAAAAACAAGGGTGTAATGACTAGGAAAAGACTTTCTATTGAAGATATATGCCTGATTTCTAAGATTGAATCTAAAGCTATTGCTGAAGCATGTAAGGATGAGAATTGGATAAAAGCTATGGAGGAAGAGCTTAATCAAATTGAAAATAATAACACTTGGGAGGTTGTTCCAAGACCTAAAGACAAGAATGTGATTGGCATTAAACTGAATGAAGTCGGTGAAGTAGTAAAAAATACAACAAGATTGGTATGCAAGGGATGTTCTCAGATGGAAGGTATTGATTATGAAGAAACTTTTGCTCCTGTAGCTAGGATTGAAGTTGTTAGATTGTTTCTTGCATATGTTGCTTACAAAAATTTCAAGGTTTATCAGATGGATGTCAAGTCAACCTTTTTGAATGATGATCTTGAGGAGGAAGTCTATATTGAGAAAGTGAAAGGATTTTCTTTATCAGATGAAGGAGACATGGTATGCAGATTGAAGAAAGCATTGTATGGACTAAAGCAAGCCCCTAGAGCCTGGTATGCAAGATTAGATAAGTATTTGATGAAGTTGGTATTTTGTAAAGGTACTGCTAATAGTAACCTATACTTTAAGGTTGAGAATGATAATATTTTTATTGTTGAAGTATTTGTGGATGACATTATTTTTGAGGAGATGATGATTTGTGTATAAAGTTTTCTAATGATATGCAAAAGGAATTTGAGATGTCTATGATTGGTGAGATGAAATTCTTCTTACGATTGCAGATTACTTAGATTGGTAAAGGTATTTTCATTTCTCAATCTAAGTATGTGAAGGAACTATTGAAGAAATTTGGGCTAGCTGATTCTAAACCTGTTGGAACTCCTATGGTGACTGGATGCAAATTGTCTAAAAATGTTGAATCTCAGAAAGTGAATCAGACCTTGTATAGATATACGGTTGGAGGATTATTGTACCTAACTCATACTAGACCAAATATCATGCATGTTGTTTGTCTTTATGTCAGATTTCAAGTTGATCCTAAAGAGACTCATGTTACTGATGTTAAAAGGATTTTCAGATATTTGAAGGGAACTATTGATTATGGGCTGTGGTATTCGAAGAATGATGATTTCATGCTATGTGCCTATACTGATGTTGATTAGGAAGGTGATGTAGGTGATTGGAATAGCACTACCAACGAAACTTTCTTTCTAGGGAAGAAGTTGGTTTCATGGGCGGGCAAGCAAGAAACAAGATGCTATATCTCTATCTACTGTTGAAGGTGAATACATTTTTGCTACTAGCAACTGTACTCTGGTAGTTTGGATGAAACATATGTTGAATGACATTAGAGTTGTGTATGATGAGCCTACTATTATTTACTGCGACAATTCAAGTGCTATTAATATTTCCAAGAATCTGGTACTGCGTTCTAAAATAGAGCATATATTAATTAAGTATCATTTCTTGAGGGAGAAATTTAGTGATGAAGAAGTAAAACTAGAGTATGTATCTACAAAAGATCAGATTGCAGATATTTTCACTAAGCCTTTGCTTGCAGATACATTTGTTTATTTGAGAGACAAGTTAGGAGTCTTTGCCCCTCCTGATGAGAACTAGGTGCATTGAGATTCATCAATTTGGTGGACTTCACATTCTTATTTCTTCATCCAGATTAATGAGTTGGTGCTACTACTCAGCCAGAGTATTCAGTGAGTTGTTCAGAGCTGTGAATTTATTCTAGGGAGACATTATGTTAGTTCATATCTTTGGCATTGTTGTCAAAGGGGGAGAGATGCATGTGAAAAACTGCCTTATCTTTGGAGCTTTGTGTGCATGATATTAGAAGAGTTTGGTATTTGATCTGTTATGCTCCGGTATGATCATATCTTTGGTTTCGGATTTGGAAGAGTGTTTTGGATGTTCATGTGTATCTTCATTTCAGATGGTTCATGATTTGGTGCTCCAGAAGCTGTCTTTCTTATCTGAGTTGTTGTTGTTAAGTGTTCTTGAGTGTTAGAATGTTGATCGATGAAGATTTGAATAAGTGGTGTTGGTGCAACTATTGCAAATGGTTCTAATGTGCTTGTTGGTGTTTACTAATCATGTCCTATTTATCTTGGTGGTCGACATTGATAGTTGAGTGGATTCTTGATGATCTTCTTGGTTCGGTGACATTATTCATGTTATGCGGTATTTTGGTGGTGTAACATGTTGCAGTTGGTCTTGGCAAAATTTTGGTGGTGATGAGTGTTTGGAGATTTGATTTAGGTCCATGTTGTTCTATCTATATCATTGTATTGGTCTGGTAGTTGATTTATATATCAAGTGATATAAATTTATAATTAGGTGTTAAGGGTCTGGCCGACCTTGTAGTCAAGGTTGATGATTTGTATAAATGGGTGTAGTATTCATGTAATTTGGGTGTTGATGTTGTGTCTGCATTATCATAGAGTGGTGTATGTGTGAATAAATGAATTCATCCTTTTGTGTGGTGTATTGAGAAGATATTGGTGAAGAGTGAACAAAAGGTCTTAATCAGAACTATCATTGGGCATTAGCAAATGCTATTTTTGCAGTTCATTCTTTCCAGATTGTAGTCCAAATATTTTTGCAAGGTAGTGAAACTTCCCTGATGGTTGGAGCCTTTTGGGTCATTGTAATTTGAGCAGTGAGCTCTATGTAGTGTGCCTAAATGCACGTGCATTCCCCATTTTAATATTTACACATACAACTACAGAGTATTATCTTATTGTGGGTAGGTTCCCACCATGGTTTTTCCCTTCACTGGGTTTTTCATGTCAAAAATATTGGTGTTATGTGTGTTGTTGTTATTGATGTTATCTTCCATTTTGCTGCAGTTGATCAAATTTGAGATTGTGCTTTATTGGTTTAATCCGTTGAAAACTGATTCACCCGACCCTCTTAGTTTTCCTTCCTTGTTGTTGCTAACAAGACCATTCTAAGGAACATTATATACATTCTTAGTAATCTTCCAGTATTCTTCTCCAATGCATCTCAAATGACATTGCATCCGACTTTTCAAGAGAGTGTAGTTCGTTCCATTAAATCTCAAACTATCCTTCTTGAAAGTGAAGGTTTCCATCCCAGATATCCTCAAGAGGTCAAGTTTCTTCCAGTGGATCTAGCTCTGATACCAATTGTTGGCAACAATGCAACAAACTAAGAGGGGGGTGAATCAATTTTCTCAAAAACTTACTACAACTTAAGCCACAAAATAGATCTGATAATTAATAGTTTAAAGCATGAAACAACACCACATCAATAACACGCATAACACCAAGATTTTTGATGTGGAAAACCCGGTTAAGGGAAAAACCATGGTGGGAACCTACCCACAATGAGATAATACCTTATTAAGAGAGTAAAATATTACAATGGGAAATGCACATGCATTCAGGCACACTGCCTAGAGCTCACTGCTCAAACAAGAAACCTAGAAGGGTTGCAACCCTTAGGGAAGGCTCACTACCTTACAAGAAGTCTCAATGACTTACAAAAGAATTCAAATTACATCCAAAGAGTCACAAACTGGTGAAATAACATCTCCACATGCCTAAGTACAGTTCCAGTTAAGCTCATTGTCAAATCTTCTTTGCAACACACTTCTTCACATAACTTCACACAACTTTCCTGCTATCGAATGATTGATACAATATTCACACATATCATAATACCTCTCAATGATTATTGCATTCATTTATACAAGTCATCAACCCATGAAATAGAGGTCGACTCAACACACACTACATATTACAAAAATATAATTACACATACTATAACAATGCATGCAGACCAAAACAATGTCGGCTAAGACATAATATGGACCTAAACAACCACCACAAATATGAACCACTTCCAATAATTATGCCTCGATCATCCACAACACGCTACTATATCATGAATGTCGCATAACACAAAAAACATCACCAGACAAGGAAAATCTTCAGTAACACGCATAATAATTAATGCAGACCACCAATACACATGGAACATGATCTAGAAACATTCACAAGCAACGTGAATTGCACCACAACAACTGCAACAACTTGGATTACTAGAATCATCATCATCTCTCTATCGGAGCTCAATTACACCAACATAACTGACTCTCAACCTGAAATATTCTCTTGTGGATTTCCAAATCATGTACCAATCAAATTGAGGAAACACATCAATGTCCAAAATACATCCCACACATCTGCAACTAAAGATATTATAATTCCCGAGCAATACACATGGATTTATGAAAACCTGTCAACACTGATAACTGAAAAACCAAGCAGCATGTGGTAAGTATGTAGGATCACAAAACTCAATCACTTCTTCATATAGACCTCTGAATTTTTTTTTGAATCAACTAGAGATAAGTATCTCAAAACCCATTAATCTGCATCATCTCATCTACAACACGGGTTAAACCAACTCATTCAATTTGATTGCAACACTGAAACACATAGAGAACATATTCAACATATTCCTCTATCCAACAATTCTCTCCATATGTTGACATCAATGACAACATATCTGTTAGGGTTCCCACAGATACTGAGAGGGGGGGGGTGAATCAGTTACTGGCCGGTAATGTGATTTTCTTGAAATAGAACATGCAGAACATAAAGTAATAGTGTACCGATATGCAAGAATTAATGTAATTAACAGAATAAAAAACATCCACATAAAAAGAACACCATAACACAAGATGTTTAACGAGGAAACCCGGTGGGGGAAAAACCTCGGTGGGATTTGTGACCCACAATATTCACTTACTGGCCAATAAGAGAATATTACTTACAATAGGGGCCTGCACATGCAGAAAGGCCAACTGCCTAGAGCACACTGCTCAATAAGAAGTCACACTGACTTACAATTAGGATTATGCAAATCCAATGATCTGTACTGCTTTACAATAGCATCTTCAATGCCAGATTCAGTACCGGTTCTTGCTCTGTTCTTTACATATACCCTTGACCTATAATTCGTACATTAGGTCTGCCTTGTAATTTTCTTTATGCTTTCCTATCCATATCATACAAATGACTACAATGATCTCTTTTATATACAAGAGTCATTTTACAATTTGCCAAGTCGGCTTACAATAATAAACAAAATATTACATATCAAAAATCTTGTCGGCCTCTGTGCCAGTATACATCTTTTCTTCTGTGTCGGTGCCGGTGTAGAGTGATCTTGCTGATGCCGGTGTAATGTCTTGCTTGAATAATGCTTTACCGGTAGAATGTCTTGCCGGTGCCATAGGATCGCAAGGTTGCCTGTGTAATGCTTTGCCGGTATAATGTCTTGCCGGTGCCATAGGATTGCAAGGTTGCCATCAATGACAAAACCTTCAATCACACACAATGTCTCATTGGAGTGTCCATATGCCAACAATATCAACCAATGTCCAACAATCTCCAACAATGTCTCCAATATTGCTCTTTGATTTTTACATCCTTTCATAGCCTTCCAAGCATCCTCACCCATTATTTTCCCAATATTTTTTGAAGGAATTCCACTTGAAAACTATCAATAATAGAAGTCTTCGTAGTACCCAAAGAGAAAGCAGAAAACTTTATTTCTTCACTTAATAAAGGAGTAATAAATTCATTAATTCGAACCTCATTGAGCAACCTTGGAATATTTTGTGGTTCCTTGTGCCTCTGAATTTGAGGCATGTGTCGAGTCCAATCGCGACATGAAATAATTCATACCTTCTATCTTATCATGTCCATGTATTCTACCACCAAGCCTAAAAGGAGTTTAATAATCATAATTTTATTTCTTTACCTTCTAATATTTGTCACCAAGTGAAAAATATTAAATGGTAGTACAATATCCTTCCTTTAACCACTAACTTGAGACTTTTGATGTCAAAGTATTTCCTCCATTACAAGAACTCTTATATAATATTTAAAAAGCTTATTTTGAGCTTCTTTGATAACATCAGATAATCCACTCTCTTCAATAGCCATCTCAACAACTTAGATCAACTTCCACGCTATTTTTATTTTCAAATGATTTCTCATTTTTTCCTTAATCCATACCCTTGTCTGCATCTTAACATTCAACATTTTTTTATAAATTATGAACGTCTTGCAACTCCTTTCTACAAATTTTCACCAACCTTCAAGAGATTCTCTGAAATTAGAATTTGTTCAAACAAAAAATACTCCATTATGAAAGGAATTCCCTTAGGTTTATTGGTTTTATTCAAATGTAGAGATATAGGCCAATGATCAAACCCTTCAAATTGAACAACTTTGGAATCATATTTGAATTTAATACTTAAGATACCATATTTAAAAAAATATATTAAGATATTGTAACATTATACTCATGTCATCTTGAAATAAATAAAATAGACATTTGAAAATTGTATAAGGTCATAAAATTTGGTTGCCTATGAATTAACTTATTTAAACTAGTAATTGTTAGGAATATTACTTTATTAGGTTTGTTATAGTTTGTTAAAATATCATGTGTAGAATAATATATTGGTTGCATGAATATTAATTTTATTATGAGTTGTTTTCAACAAGTCATTCTATGTAAAGGATTAGTTATAGGAGGTAGAACAACACTCCTATAATATACAACATGAAAAATCCTATAAATATATAATTAATTATGGAATGAAATACATAATAGAAACCATTATATTGTGTATAAAAAAAAATAATTCAACCTCTGCCTAAATCCCTCATACAATATTAGAGATGATTTAATGAAATTGGTCAATGAGATTATCCTCCCATTTGATTGTGTGGAATTTTCCTATGCTATTATTTAACATATGTTTTACTCTATGTTCATTTTAAGATCTTAGAGTTTTATTCATTCAAAATTGGATATTTGTTAAATTCTTTCCAAAGTAATCCTTCTCAGATGCCTTGATAGTATGTGGTTAAAGCGATAGATTTTTGAAAATCTCACTACAAAAGATCAATAAATTTGATTGGCTTCTATTTTAAAGGGTATCAATAGTTATTGGTTATAGAATACATGTCAAATAACCCCTTGTCCAAGCATCTCTTTCAATGGAGAAGCAACCAATTCTTTGGGGTGAATGAGGTCATCCTGAATGTTGAACAAAATTGGGACAATTGATGAACAATTAACTAGAAAGTACTATCACTTTGAGAGCCTTATGGGCCATTTTTCTTCATACAATACCTTGGAATGTGCCTTGAAAATGCATCTCACTATTATAATTATTGGCAAGGAGGTGTTACATATGTGTGCTTTGTTGTCATTGATGTTAAATAATGTGGTTCAGATATGTTCTAGTCTAGACATCTACTGTGTAGGATTCGACGTCTGTTGTGTGAATTCAATTAAGTATTTTACCAGAGGTTGTTAGGATTGGTTTTTATTGGTTGGATATAGACAGGTTATGTTGGCAGTTGTTCTATTTAATATTATCTTGTTTTTTATAGTGAGGACAATTGGAAGCTTTTGTATGGGCCAGGTGTTGCCTATTTTGATCCAAACTCTTTCAGTGCATGTGTTGGGATACATTCCTTGATTCAGTGATTCCGTGTGATATATTCTATTGGTTTGGTGTTGCTCGTGGGATGTTAGTTTAGGTCCGGTATATGTTCCACATTTTAAGTTTTGGTTTGGTTGTATATCTCAAGTCCAAAATAGGTGTACACGTTACAATATTTCTTTTGCTCGACTTGATGAGAATGTTTTGTTTTGATTTGGTATATATATGTGATGATTTGTTGAAAATGATACATATAGAGATATACATGTGAGATGCAAGTGAATTGGATTCGACAGTGAGTATGTGCGACTTGATGTAAGGATGTCGATGTGATTTGTGCTACTATGACAAATGGTATTATAGTGCACAAGTGTTAGTGGATGTAGAAGTAGTAATCCAGAAGATCTTGAGGTCTAGATATCTCAATAAGGTCAGAGATTGTGCTTTTAATAGTAACTATAATCAACATATGGAGATGCTTTTATTCATACAGTTATTTTCTTGAAAGTTGTAAATTTGTATCTTACCCTATTGCAGTTAGCTTCAGGTTTGCAAGTCTTCTTTTGTATCTTGCACCATGAGCAGTTAGCCTTGGTCTGCAAGATCGAAACAATGAGCTCTCTCTTTTGTAACCATTTATATATATAGTGGATTATATTGTGAGTTAACATTCATCATGGTTTTTCTTAGTTCAGGTTTTCCACATATAAAATATTGGTGTTCTTATGTAGATGGTTTATGATGAACTTGGTCAATGCTTTTGATGTGCATATCTGGAATTAATTGGTTAACATAAGTTTTGTAATCCGTTCAATTTTAATTTATGCCGATTCAGCCCCCCTCTTAGCATTTGGTGTGTGTTCAATAGGAGGTAGCCATGACATATCAAACACTTAAAAGCATTCCAAATTATATTACAAATTTTATTTATAAATGTATTGATTATGGCTACAATTATGGTGTAATAGGACTCAACCAAAGATCAATTTCTTTCCCCTCTCAAATCAGCTATTTATACAACAACAAATTCTTTGAGCACTAGAATGAAGACCTTTATTGTTAGTTTTGTGTGGATTACCATGATGGCTTTAGATCTCTACAATTCTCTTAAACAAATGTCAAAGACTTGGATTATGCATACACACCTAGTGAATGTTACTCTACATAGCTCATTAGATTTTGACCTCAAAACTAAAACTTTCTAGCTCAAGAGTAGCTATGCATAGAACACACTAGAAGTTGTTGAGACTTATCAAGGAATAGATAAAAATAGGCTAGGATTTCAAATTTTGTCATTTTCTTTGAAATGATGTTGCTATCTCCATTTAATTTGATTAGTTATGTAAAGACTCCAACCACTTGATCTAATTAGATTTTTCAATCTATTTTGAATTATAATAGGCTTATGCGAGTCCCATTGTTGATGTTAGTTTAATTGATTTGATTCCATTGATAGCCTTGTGACTAGTGAAAAAGAGGAGCATCTTTAGCTTTATCTTCACGCCTCTTGGGAAAACTATTAATAGTTTCAGTAGCCTTCTTCTATTAGTTTTAGTAGGTTTTCAATATAACTTATTGTTTAGTTATAGTCATTTTAGTTTTTCAAATACATAGAATTAGTTATCATAGATATATTTTGTGTTAAAGTTGCATCATATTTGTTCAATAGGGTTTTCTTTTTACGAGTCATTAATTGTCATGTCAAAATGTAAAAGTATCAAAAAAATCTAAAAAATAAAAAATTGTCCCAATGATTATAGGTACTAGAGGATAGAGGAACATAAGGTTGGAGGACATTTAACAACTTCTTGTTAGTTACTAGTGATCGTGTATACTTAGTTACAAGATCCTGTATACTTTTTACAAGATCGTGTATACTTTTTACAAGATCGTGTATATGGGTATTCAGTATATAGAAACATGCTTACTTCTTTAGATGGTATTTTACTTGGGCGTACAGTTTTTAAATAGATTTTTTTAATTTTTAAACATAAAATTTCTTGAGTTCATGATAATAGTTTGAAAATGTGAACGAATGCTTACTTGTTTAGATGGTATTTTACTTGGGTGTACAGTTTTTAAACAGATTTTTTAATTGTTAAAGACGTAAAATTTTTAGAGTTCATAATAATAGTTTGAAAATGTGAACTTTTTTCTTCGATCCAAATACTGAGGAAAAAAAAATAGTTTAATTTCCTAATTTTGTTTGACCTTGTTTAAAATTTTATGTACGAGGTTATCGCTGCAAATATCTTACAGCTGTTGTGTCTAATCTCGTTCACCCGCTTATGACTGTAAGTATAGGTATTACTGTGGTTAATTTTGTCATTGTGCAAGGGCTTACTTTCGGGCATTGTGATTTGAATATCTCCAATTCCTTAATTTACACATTTTCTAGATTCATTGCTTCTAAGGGGTTTTTTTTAGGTTAGTTTCAAAAATCGTTTTAATGAGGATAGGAAATTCTGTGTAGCTCAGGTTGGGATCTCAGCCCCACCTCGGATAGTCTTCAGAGAGTCTCAAGCCCTGTCCCAGCCCATGAATAATGTTGACTATGAGAGCCAGCTGCCCTCTGGCTCCTCTAATCGGGATTTACAGAGATTCATCCAAAGATTTTTTCAATGGAGAATCATGAGGATTTCTACACTGATTTTGCTCTCTGTGGTGGCTTCAGTGTCTGTTTTGTGTAGCAGTGCATTTGCCAGTACAGATTCGTCCATCAAGGCTTCGGGGTTAGGGTTGAAGATTGCAGAGTTTATGAGGAGATCTGGGTGGCCTGATGAGGTTATAGTGTTTATATTAGCTAGTCTTCCTGTACTGGAGCTGAGAGGGGCTATTCCTGTGGGGTATTGGATGCAGTTGCAGCCCTTCAAAATTTCCGTATTGGCTGTCTTGGGGTAAGCATGTTAATATCATTTTTGAACTTATGGTTAAAAATTTAAGTATTGACTTAATGTAATTTAGCATGTTAATCTAAGCTGTTATGTATTGTAGATATTTTTGTTAATCCCGAGTTCGATGCCTCTTTCTCTCATCTGGGTTCTGCACAGAATGAATTTTCAAATTTATGCCTCTTGAGTCTTGACAATAGCAGAACAAAAAATCAGATAAAATAAAGTTAGCGCGGCCTCCCCCATGCCTCTATAAAAAGAAGCAATACATAATAATATAATATATCCACACAAATTAGGAGGCTTTTATTATTTCCAAGGCTGGGTGATTCCTCCAGCAATTGCCTAAAATCATCAGGCCACCTGATCGCTCAGGTGTTCCTCCTGCCAGAATTTCTTTGCAGCTGAGGTTTGAATTCTCATATCTTACAAAACTGTGATAGCATTTTAGCCTTGAGCGAGGATCTGCTCAATTAAAATTTATGGGTCACGGAGCAAACTTGGTTAAAGATTTCATTTATTCTTTGTTTGGAAGATATTATGGAACCATAGAAGTCTTGGCAAATTTTTTTTTAATATTGAATTCTCAATTTTCCGTTAAAACTTAATATCTAAAATGTAACTTGTTTCAAGATTTTACATGTTCTATAAAAAAGTCTGATGTACTCCCAAAGGTAAAATTATTGTTATATCGAGTGAGGCAAATTTTATTTCCAATTGACAATCTCTTTTGGAAAATATTAAGAGATCAATTCTTTAACGTTAGATCTTCAATTTACCTTGTTTCTTTTATTCTCTTTCCTTTTAAAAAACTCAAATGAGAGAAGACGCCCAGCTATCAAGGTGCAGAACTGCATAAGTGGAATGGTGCAAATCCATTTCCAGATGTTTTGAGTAAATCTCTGCTGTATTATAAGGTGCTTTTTTGTACCCCAGAAGTTCATTACATAACCCCACGAACTGGCAGGCCACAAAAATATTTTTAATTAAATGGGACATAGCAATTCTCACATCCATAGACTAGTGAGGTACAAAAGTGCACAGCATGGAATAGTGTACTTTGTTCTCCATTTGAAGTAAATAGGCGCTCTTTCATATAATGCAGGTTTCTTCTCTAGTTGGAGTAAACGGGTGCTACTTCATTTGATGCATTTTTAGTTCTTGCACCTTGCTAAATAGCGGAAACACTGATTTTTTGTGAACCCTCAGTATTGAAATGGTGTGTAAATGTCTTTACAAAATAATATGCAACAATTTATTTTCAGATTTCATGCATAAATATGTCACATTCCTGTGTATCCCTTTTGAATAGGCACTAAACATATGAAATATTAATAAAAATAAAATATTCAAGGAAGTGATGGGTAAACAGGGAAAGGACGAGTCAAGTGACCTCCTTCAACTTCTATTAATTAAGCATGGGTACTTGGGTATGCATTATGGTTTATCCCTCTACATCTTTCACTTCCCTGAGTACATTCGGAAAGGGTGGCAGAATGGGAGTCCTGACAAAAGTATGGATATCCATCAAGCTTGCGAATGGAGGAGAAACCACAAAAATGTTGTCTCCTGGAATGGACAGACATACAGGAAATGAATGAAAATGTCGAAGGACGGAGAGAAAAGAAAAAGAAAACAATTTGACAGCTTTTATCATTGACATCTTTGCCTATGATGAAAGGGGAGCCAGCTCTGCATAAGCTCTTGAAGGGGATAGGTAGATGTTTGATGGGGAAAAAGACAGGAACATCCGTCAAGAGCAGTAAGAGAGAGGAATTTTGCTGAATGTTGTACTTGCAACTGCTCTGGTACACATATGCAAATTGTGCCAGCATAGACAAAGCATGTGAACTACTTGACAGAATACCTGAAAGAAATGTGATGCTATGGAATGCAGTATACACACATATTATATTTGTTCAAAATTCTTTTGAAACTATTAAGCAAATGCAATCGATAGGTGTAGAGCCAAAATCTACAACCGGTGCTAGTGTTCTCCCTGCCAGTGCAAAATGGGAGCAGAAGAAGAAAGAACCAATTCCTTATTACTGAACCGCATCCTGCCGGCCTGCACACCACAATGAGAGCTTCTAAACAGGTCATGGACAACGATCAAAACATAATAGGATAGATGGGTGTGCTATTTTTGGAGAGGTATGCAGAAGTCGCAAGGAAGAAGAAAATGGCGAAGAGATTGGTCATGGGAAATAGATGAGAAACAAGAAACTGCAGAGGAAGGGCACGTTAGGAGAGATGGCATGAGGAAGCGAACAGAGGAAAAATTAGGGAGAGAAGAAAGGAGAAACCGTGCAAGAGACAGCATAAATGAAGATGAAATTCCTTGAGAAATGGGTTTCATGGATTGCAATGGCACATGATATTCATGAGATGAGTAAATTTAAAGGGCTTGAGAAAATGCAGTTGGCATATGCAAATTGGGTCCACAATTTTGATGCCATCCTTCCAACTGTGCTGAAATAAGAACATTGGAATTGGAAGAGATAGGAGAATTAAAGGCTTACATTGGAAATATTTTCAACACCGTTTCTAAGGATAAGTACTCTCCTCCACTATATTTCGTCTATAATAACCTTTGGTTCTGGATTATTCACTTCTATGACTGAAAAGGGTTTGAGAGGTATAGAGAGGAAAGTCACGTTTCTTAGTACAACAGTAATTGGGCAAACATGTTGGGATAACTCTAATTATAATGTTTTATGGGACACGTTCTTAGATATTTTAGAATGTTATTTTCTTTGCATCAGAATGTTGGTGTGATCTATGGGATTATCTTCCAATGTTGCAAGTTGATATAGAATTGATATGGTGCATTCTTTTCATATAAGGGACATATAAAGTTTAAGTGATATATTAATCATTTTGACATTGTAGCTCTTCAGGGAAACATGATAAGAGTTTTGTTGATTAACACAATTGTTGAGAAACCATACTATTGCCCTATTAAAGTGAACGATTATTATGGCATCTAGGTTATATTCTCATATAATATTATTAGTAAAGTAAATCAAGAGTTATAATATGGTGGAGAGGAACACGTTTATTGGGCTATTATAGTAATTGTCCATGATATCTTAGTACAAGTGAGTGGTAATGGCAATTGGATGTGTATATCAAGCATAAATTTTATTACATCGAGCAACCTAAGGGTATAGGTCGTTGCTCCAAAAATGCTACAATAACTTGTGATTTTGGTATTGATAATCTAGATTATGTAAATAAATGTTCTTTATATTGGAACATATGTAGGGATTGATCATGGCATGCTACTATAACTCAAAATGTAGGAGTAGAACAACACTTTAATATGGGTAGTTGTTTTGGCTGGTGGAATATATTGATTTCCTTTCTTTATAATCTAAGTTACTGATTCGGATATGGATACAGATACGAAATCTGGTACGGATTTGTGGATTCGACAATTTTTTTTAAACTTGGGTATGAGTACGGGTACGTTCGTACACACACACACATATTTTCAAACATCAAAATTATAAATATAATTATATAATTTATAAACTATCACTACCATTATTGATTATTACAATGATACAATCCATACAAATGTGACTTTCCACACATAAATCATAAATCATAAATCCATAATTGTCAATGCCAATAAATATTCATATATCGTAAATGTAATAACTAATAACTAATATCATATTCATAATTTGCAAAAAAGATAATATTCGAGTTTCAACTGATTCAAGTTTCAAATGTGAAAATGTCATGACACAATAAAAATTCAAATTACAAGCCATATATGGGATTTAAACTCCTTATTCATCTTCATCTGAAGCATCCAACCCAAGCCCAAGGTCACCAAGTGGTTCAAATTCAGCATTAATTGAACCACTATCAATTGGAATGCCACTCTCACTAGCCATGTCTCTCTCAAGTTCCATAGCTGCCTTGTCTATAGAGACTTGGGCAAGCTGTGCAACTGTAGCATCTAAATCAGCACACTTAGGGGTTAGATCCCAATTCCTTGTTGCACACGCACTATATTTAGGGTCCTGTTGTGACCTAATCACACATCACCCCATCTCAGATGGAGACCCCCTACTTTTTAGGCCCTCTTGGTCTTTTGTTTTGGTTTTTGGGGTCTTTTGGTGGCAGTCTCGTTAGTCCCTCTGCTTTGTAGGTGTTCGGGGGTCAAATTGATTAAGTTTGCTTTTCGTTTGAGTGATTTTGGTGAAGTCTAGGGCTCGTTTTGTTAGTTTTAGGGTTTTTGCCTTTAGTCCTGTTTTCTGTTAGGGTTTTGGAAAAATTGAGCATGGAACTTGAATTAGGACCCTTCGAGGAACCTCCTAGTAAAATTTGAGCGAAAACAGAGCAACTTTCTATTTTTAGAAAGTTCCTATTTTGTAAGGATTTTACTGCATCTCAGAATGTCTTCATTTTGCCAAAAATCAAACTTACTATTTTTAGTAATTTCTATTTTTAGTAAGTTTCTATTTATGGTAAGTCATCCTGTGTCCTGTTTTGGCATCTGACACTGACATTTTGGAAAGTTTGTTTTTGACAGGGCCATTCAGGCAAGCAATGAAGATTGAACATTCACGACTATTTCTAAATCTGGAAAGTCAAAAAGCAGATAGAGTGAGTCAAAAATGGCTAAGTATTGGCATCAAGTCCTGAAGTGGAAAGCTTAAAAATCATCCAAGCCTGGAAACCAACGTGAAAAATTTGACATCCAAGTGAAGGAATTTGGCATCAGGGAAGGAAGAAATGTTAAATTTCCTTCCACAGTGGAAATTTGTGCCCTATACTTAGGAAGGGCGCCAAAATGGACATTCCATGGAGAGTGTGGAAAGTTCAAAATTCCAAGCTAAGGTCAAAAATCTGCCCCAAGCCAAGGTAGGGTGTTGAACTCAAGTGGCTATGGAATTCATTGAAAATGATGAATTCCTCCTTCATGAAGAAATTGTGGCCATGCCAAGTTAAGAGCGCCAAAGTGGGGGTGGCGTGGAAGATAGCAAAATGAATGAATTCCTTGGACAACTCGAAATGCTGCCCTAGGAAGCAAGGGGGCGCCAAACTCAATATGCCTTGGAAAATGCTGAAGTTCATGAATTCCTTGCCCTAGCCAAGTTTGTGCCCTAGCACTATGGAGGGCGCCAAATGAAGGGAGTAAGGGAATGTTTGAAAAGGTTAAAAATCCATGCCTTGTGAAGAATAGCGCCCAGGTCCTCAAGGGGGTGCCAAAAGTAAGGAAGCAAGGAAAACATGGAAATCATGGAATTCCTTGACCAAAGAGAAATAGCGCCTAGGAATGATGATGGGCGCCAAAATCGGGATGTGTTGGAGAAATCAAAATGTGATGAATTCCTTGCTTAGATACATTCATCGCCCAACATGGTAGATAGAGCACTAAAATGGACATGTCATGGAAAACTCAAGGAAGTGTAAATTCCTTCACATGTGGAGAATAGCGCCCAGGGAAATCATGGGGTGCCAAAGTGAATGATGCATGGAGAAAGTTCAAAATTACATGGAATAAAAGGAATCAACGCGTTGGCCAAGGAAAGAATGCTGAAATGGCTAAGTCAGGGAAAATCAAGGAGATGAGGAGATTCTATGACAAAGTGAATTCCAAGTCCAGGAGGAAAATTGTCTAAGGCATGGTCAAGGAAGAATGAAAAGCAAAAATCCCCTCGGGAAAAATTTGAAAATTTCCATTTTTAGACACCAAATCTTATTAGAATTTGAAATTTTTTGCAGATTTGGATTCGTGAGAGAATTCTCTCTTTCGAAATTTTTTGCAGATTTGGATTCGTGAGAGAATTCTCTCTCTTGGACCCGGGGCCTAAATTTTAGGGAAATCCCTAAAAAATAGGAGATGGTGGAAAAGTGTGGAAAATTCCCTTCGAAGTAGGAAAAGTCAAGCCGAGATGATAAATCAGGTGAATCTTGAAGAATATTCTAATTTCCCTCTAAAATTTGAAAGAATGGAAAGTTGGTGAGTTGGCAAGGAATATCCTAAGTATGACGCATGACTTAGTGCATTAAGAGAAATTTCCAAATTTGAACTCAACAACAAGAAAGATTCCATGTGCATGGCAAGATAATTGGGAAAGTATGACGCATAATGAATGCAACTGCCAAAATTAATGCCTCCTAACTTAGCAGCACGATTTGAGAAATTCTATATAAGCATGGAAACACATTTCACTTCTCACGTACGAGTTTCAAGTAAGAAGAGTTGGAGAAGAAGTAAAAAAGTCATACTTAGTGGATTTTTCATCATTTTCAAGGAGCTTTTCAGGATGGCGGAATCAAGCAAGGTGGCTACCATCACCAAGCAGGTGCAGATAAAAGCGGAGATGAAGGGCTTTCTTCCAGTTTCCCAGATAAATTCCAGGTGGAAGGAGATCAGCGATACAAATTTGGGCACATTCAACTTGGCTGCCTTCAAGATCAGAATGTTTGGAACAACAGGACATAATCCATCCCCAACAGCTGTCAAGTTTGTCAAAAGTGGAATTATTGCGGCAGCTGGTTTTCCTCCTGCTATTCAACGCCCGGATTTGATTCTGGAATGTGCAAATCCGAAGAGGAAGACAATTTCAACATTAGATGGCAGACTACTGGCAACTTTGACTCTGGTGTTAATTTTGTGGATCAGAATTAAAATTTATCTTCTCCTATGTATTATCTATCACTGAATTGTTGTATAAATCTGATTGTCTTCTTTATGTTGCAGGAGAGGAGGAGCATTTTTATTTCAATGTCCATTCTCACACATTTCATTTGGTATATGTAGTGGCCTGGGTATGGTCAAGCGATGCCTTGACCAGCCATGTCTTTTGGACATGGCTGATCAAGACATCACTTGATCGTGCCCCCTCACGATAATAAATGTTTGAATGAGAGACTTCATTTATCTCTCATTCAATCATTTATCTTACCGAGGCTATCATGCATTAACACTCCCTCTTAGCTAGGTAAGATAAATGTAAAAGGTATTGGGAGCAATATTCATAAATTGTATGATGCTTATCTTGGGACCATAGTTTCAAGATGTGAATTGCCTCTGTCGGCGATTCTATTTACAAACTCTTGAGTCGATTGCCTCTGTTGATGATTCTATCCATAAGCTCTTGTGTGGATTGCCTCAGTCGGCGATTCTATCCACAAGCTCTTGTGTGGATTGCCTCAGTCGGCGATTCTATCCATGAGCTCTTACGTGGATTGCCTCAGTCGGCGATTCTATCCATGAGCTCTTACGTGGATTGCCTCAGTCGGCGATTCTATCCATGAGCTCTTACGTGGATTGCCTCAGTCGGCGATTCTATCCATGAGCTCGTGTAGATTGCCTCTGTCGGCGATTCTATCCACAAGCTTTTACGTGGATTGCCTCAGTCAACGATTCTATCCACAATCTTGAGTTATTGTAAGATCGTCACCTTCCAATAACCTCAAAAATACAAGTGGAAATCATTTGGAAGTCGTCATTTGCTTATGATTTACACAGGGCCCATAAAATTATTATTATTATTAATAATTATAATCAATATTTACAATTTTTACCTTAGAAGTGCTCAATCTTGATTAGTAAGCTCCCTCTCAATCACAAGGTATCTTGAGTTTCTTCTAGAGAACATGTTTTTCTGAACATACATCTAAATTTCTGACTTCAGCAAGGGACGCTTGTAGTTTAAGTTTGAGAGGACAAGTTCTTGCAATGTGGTCATATTCGAGACTTTCAAGGAGATATCAATCTGATCTCAATCGGATCTTCCTTCAGGCGGTTAGGCTTTATAGAAGGAAACCTGGCTCTGATACCATGTTAATTTTGTGGATCAGAATTAAAATTTATCTTCTATGTATTATCTATCACTGAATTGTTGTATAAATCTGATTGTCTTCTTTTATGTTGCAGGAGAGGAGGAGCATTTTTATTTCAATGTCCATTCTCACTCATTTCATTTGGTATATGTAGTGGGCTGGGTATGGTCAAGCGATGCCTTGACCGGCCATGTCTTTTGGACATGGCTGATCAAGACATCACTTGGTTGTGCCCCCTCACAATGATAAATGTTTGAATGAGAGACTTCATTTATCTCTCATTCAATCATTTATCTTACCGAGGCTATCATGCATTAACATCTGGAAGCAATCACCGAGGCTTTCGGAATTCCTTCACACTATTCCATGACATACAGGACCATTAGCGGAGCTCAAGCAATGATGATGCGGGTCTTGTTAGGTGTACGGATATAATCAACAAACAGTGGTTACTAAAGCCTAGGCCACATATCTCCAAAATGCCAAAGACTCTCACTATCTTCGAATTCAAACAAGAATATGTGGACTTGATAAAGATGCTGAGAAGTATAATGGGATGTTCACATACTGTGAATTTTGAAACATGGATGTTCTTCTACATCGGTGAGATCATGAATGCAAATGGGTTAGTAGATTGGGCTAGATTGATCAGCCATTTCTTGCACGAACAATTGAGGGATTTGAAAGAAAGGAAGTCCCAATCCTTCTTCATGAGCTCCTACATAATTTATATGCTTGCAAGAAGAGGAGGATTTGATGGTCTACCAACAAAAGGAATCATGGGTTGCGGATCAGCACAATTGAAAGTGCATAAGTGTTATCCTCAACTGCATCTTCACAATGTTAGTTCTTACAAGCTCGCGAACGACACCTTCACTATGTACCTGACAAGACTTATGTAGAAGGAATTGCACACAAGGGTGTCGCCACAAGCTAGGGCCTTGGTTCAGAAGTATGGAGCCACGTTCTTACAATTTCCAAAATTCACATATATCAGGACGCAAGGGTTCGCATTCCAATCATACAAGTTGCCAAGGTATCCATTTGACAAACTGGTACTGCTAGAACTCATGAGGCAGTTGACAACTTATGATCAAATGCAGAAAAGGAAGGAGTCTATTGAATTCCCAGTTGTCCTAGCTGATTTTGTGGAAGTGTGCCCAAGTTTGGAAGCGGTTGAGAAAGCAGCAGAGGAATTAGCATTCTATCGCCTGGCATATTATACATCTAGAGCTCAGTATGATCCTTATTGCCAAATTAGAAAGGTTGCTGGAGTGAAATTCATACACAAATTTCACTTAGAGGATTATTGGGTAAGTGCCAAGGATGACCTTGAAGTCCAGAAGAAAATGTATTACAGACTGCCCCTTGAAACCATCAAGGTAAGTGAAATTATCCAAGTGCCGAATCAAGTGAAAGAAGATTCGTACTTGACGCAACCTGAATTCGAGAAAGTGAAAGATCAGCCCATTCAACTGCCAAACTGGTCGGAGCCCAAAATTGATGATTTGGATACCCTGGCTAGACCTGTGTTGAAATTCACTAAACATTGGGCTGATCGGCAGATAAGGAAGTTGAAGGAAAGAAACGTTCACTTGACCTATCAATTGATGGGAAGTCTAGATTCCCATAGTGAAGCAACTGAAGGATCTTCACAGGCCCAAACAGAAGGAGAAGTCCGACTTGATAAAGGAAAAGTGCTCCAAACAGGCCAAGGACGGTAAGGAAGAAGAATGTTCACCAGGAAGTCCAAGAGGAAGTTCATCATGAAGCCCAAGAGGAAGTTCATCATGAAGCACAACAGGAAATCTATCAAGAAGTTCATCAGGAAGTTCAACAAGAAATGCAACAGGAAGAACCTCTGCAAAAGAGAGCAAGGGTAGAAAGGGTGTAGTCACCAACAAGTTCTTCCAGTGTACGAGAGGTAGAGATGTTCGCGCAGGAAAATCCAGCAGATCCATCTCTAGGCAATACTCCAGCATCGGATATACTCAGCATCAGTGTTTCACACAGACCCAATCAACCAAGAAGTCAAATCTTCCATTCCAGGAAGAAACTCGTCAGGATAGTTTCTTTGAAGCCATCCTTGGCGAAATGGAGGAAGAATCATAAGAGCAAGAGCAGATGGAAATCCATAGCCACTCCATTCCCGCTCCTGATTGGTTGATGGATAGACTAAGAAGGAAGCTGGAAAAGGAAATTGATCCAACTCGAGAATTAGAAAGAGCTGTTGAAAAGGATGGATCAACTGGCAGAAAAGAAGGCTCCTCGGAAATTTTCCAAGGTCGTGAGGGATGAATCTAGATCCCGGACCTTGCACATAGCTGAGCCTGCAGTATATAAGGACAAGAATGAAATAAGGCCAGAAGATTATGTTATCAGACAGGTTGATCTTGGTCATGCTTCCACGGGACAAGTAATTGGAGACTTTGAAGGATCTTCTTGAGCCATGAAAGAAAAGATGCAGAAAACAAAGGCAAAATGTAAGAGTCCGAGGGAAGAAAATAGAGCCTTATGCGAATACATTAGAAGTCTTAAGTGTCCGCTCAGGGAAGCAAGTTCCTCATTCATTACTCCTTCCCTCCCTAAGGAAGTTGTTAATGACACGGAGGTAATCAAAGCAATGGCACAAAGTTCCAGGGAATTGGTAGAGGATGTCTACACTCCAATAAGAAAATTCATTAAGGACTTGGCTCAACTTCATTCTAGGTTCATGGCCCTTCTGAACAGATTGGAGGTAACGAAAGGATTGTGGGAAGATGTTCACATATATCAGGACTTAACCATTCCGCGACTCAGGGCCCTAATGAAGATTCCGAAGCAAACACTGATTGATGGGAAAGTGATTCAGGAGAACGAGGTTTATGACTTTCCCCGGTGGTTCTGTGCAGTTTGCTCAGGAAAGAATACCTTTGACAAATTCAGTATGGAGTCTTTAACTTTGAAAGACTCAATCAGAAGGGTGCAAGAAGAAGTCATCAATGTAATTGAAGCGTTGTTTGCAAAGAAGCTCAACGAGGATGGAGTAACGGTGAACTCCCTGAAATCCTAGTTGCACGAGTTCTTCTTTGTAGGTGTTGGCGTTGGAAATAAGCCACACTCGGACCGACGATGGACTGGTCCAAGAGGGGCCAGTAGCTCAGTGGTAGAGCACTCCAGCAGCGTATGGAAGGTCCTAGGTTCGAGTCCTAGCTGGTCAATGTCTCAACATGGTATCAGAGCCAGGTCCAAGCTAGGAGCCCCAAGCACACGAGAGGTGTGGCTTAAGGGGGTGTGTTGGTGTTGGAAATAAGTCACACCCGGACCGACAATGGACCGGTCCAAGAGGGGCCAGTAGCTCAGTGGTAGAGCACTCCAACAGTGTATGGAAGGTCCTAGGTTCGAGTCCTAGCTGGTCCATGTCTCAACAGTAGGTTCATTCACTAAGGAACATTTTGCAAATGTTTCTTCATTTTCCAATACAATGAAGAAGACATAGGAATTCATGATGGAGTGGGAAAGTGTCTTTTCCAAGAGCGAGGAGGAAATTACCTTGATGGAGTTTGATATTGAAAGTGTGCCAAGTGTCTCCATCAGGGAGCTAGAAGCCGTCATCAGTAAATTCATTGCGTATGCAATTAATGAGTGGGATAATGGTCGTCCATTCCTGAACGAGAATCTTTTGACTGAGTAGTGGCGACGCATTTACTGCTGGAATATTTTTGACTGAGTAGTGGCGGCGCATTTACTGCTGGAATATTTTTGACCAAGTGGCGGCCCGGTCAATGCATGTTGAATGCATGGAGAATCTTTTTGCATGCAGCCGTCTTATTAATGGTTTTATGACAAATTCTCTACGCATGTAGCCATCGCATGAGGGAATGATGGACATTTATTTCTTGCATGGGAATATTTGTTATATTTTGGGCAAGTTTGATGTAATGGGTTGCATTTAATGCACAAACGGATGCCTTTTTTGGGCTTATTTGAATTAATTGTGTATGGGCATGATGGGTTTTAATTGCTGATTCCCACCTTGTTGCATCTTGAGTGGAGAATCTTTTAGGGTGAAACCTGTTGTGACGTTTTCACACATCGCCCCATTGCAAATGGGGACCCATGTTTTTTGCTTTTTAGGGTTTGTTTTCTAGGTCTTTTAGGGTTTTGTCAGTTAGCCTTTGCATTTTGAGTGTCGCCCAGGTGATCACATGGATAAGCAAGTCCGGCTTGAGTGATGTCCTGATCTTGAAATTTGGCTAAGTCTGAAAGTCCTGATCCTGGAATTTGGCTAAGTCTGGAATGTCCTGATCCTGAATTTGACTAAGTCTGGAACCTGAAAAACCTCCAAAAACTAGATTTTGCAATATAACTCCTGGAGGCCTGAAACCACTCTCAAACATCCTGAAAGTATATATGGAATATAACTTAAAGTATAAGTCACTTATACTTAAATGTTATATTCCATTAAAATTGACCTGATAGAGAGTTCGAAAAGTCAAATTTCGCTCCTGACCTTCACTGAGGGTCCAGAGCAAAAAGCGCTCATGTCCCTCTCCAAGGGTCCAAGGCGAATCGCTCCTGTCCCTCACCAAGGGTCCAGAGCGAAAAGGCTTAGTGGAGTCATTCCTGACCTTGTTTGGACAAATTGAGACATCTAAGGCATGATGGAGGACAAAATGAACGTGATAGAGCATCCAGACTTGATTAAGGACGATGAAATGATGGAGTATTTGTCTAGAAAGGTAAATTCGCTCCTGTCCCTCACCAAGGGACCAGAGCGATTTTATTCATATACACATTTTTAGACCTTGTTTGGACTCCAACTTTTATTCATGGTGTGTAAAGAGATGATATTTTCCTCAGCGAAGGAAATTTGAAGTGAAAAGTAAAAAGATTTGGCCCTGAGAGCAAAAATCGCTCCTGCCCCTCACTGAAGGACCGGAGCTTGAATTCCAATTTCGCATTATCCTTGCAAGATTTAAGTGGTTTCCCGATTTGAGGAGGTCAAGGGAAGTATGTTTTGCCCGTTGAATATAACTTAAGTACGCCACAATGAAGAAAATCGGCCTAAGTAACAAAATCGCTCCTGTCCCTCTCCAAGGGACCAAGGTGATTGGCTAGGGCGCTCCTGTCCCTCTCCAAGGGACCAGAGCGATTTTCCCTCAAGGCAAGTTTTTGGCAAAAGGAAAGCAAGTTTCGCGTTTGAGGTGGATGGAGGAAGACACAATCGATCCGTTGAAGATAATTTTCGAAGCTAGCAAAGGACGAATTGGCTTGTAATTGCAAAAGTGCTCCCGTCCCATCACTGAAGGACCGGAGCTTGAATTTCAAATTTGCACTGTTCTTGCAGAATCAAGACAATTTTATGATTTGAAGAGACCAAGGAAAACATGATTTATCCATTGAATATAATTTGGAAGGCTAACAAAGGGCGGATAAGCTTGGATTTGCAAAATAGCTCCTGTCCCTCACCAAGGGACCAGGGCAAAAATGGTTTTAAAGTGCACTCATTTCAAAGATCGAATAAATTGAACTCGAAATTCTAAGTAAAAATGCCATCTTGGACGTAAAAAACAAGAAGTGTGAGGTCTAGAATGAGATCGCTCCTGTCCCTCACCAAGGGACCAAGGTGATTGGCTAGGGCGCTCCTGTCCCTCACCAAGGGACCAGAGCGACCTTGTTAATAGCCATTATTTTTCATGATTGGGCGCCAAATATCCTTCAAATTACATTAAATGCCAGATTCGATAAAACCTTGAAATATTTTTGGCATTTAATAAAAGCGCATGGTATTTAATAATTAATTTTGAGCCTAAAAAAATCGAATTTTTTAAATTATAAAGGCATTTAAAATTAATTATTATTATTTTAAAAAAAATAAAATAAAATTGGAGCGCTTGGGGTATTATTTAATGTTTTTATCAAGTCGGCCTCTTCTTTTATTAATTTTTATTTATCTTTTGGCCTATTTTTCCAAGTCGGCCCATGGAAATAAAATGGTGAGCGCTCTATATATTTGAGGCATGTTTTTCAGTATTCAAATCATTCACTCATCATTTCAAGTGCGATTTGGAAGAGCTTGTGTGGAGCGAATTTCTACCAAGTGTGGAGACTAAGGAAGGCGAAATTCATCTTGAAGGCTATTGGAGAGGCTTATTTCTTGCTAGTTTGGAGGATAATTTCCAGATTTTTGAAGACTTTTGAAGGCGAATTTCCAGATTTTTTGAAGAGGAAGGTGGAGTGCTTTTCCAAGCTAAAGGAGGTGCATTTTATCCAAGGGAGAGCTTTGATCTACATTTTGCCTAGCAAGTTCATCTTGTTTTTGCATCATTTTTTTTTAGAATTAATTCCCAAGTGGAGGTATGGCGTAATCACCTTGGCACCCTTTTTGAAGATTTAAATTTTGCTTTGAAAATCCTAAATTAGGAAATGATAACTCAAGATTTATCATGAAGTTTCCTAATTAAAATCTTGAATCTTCCTTTTAAAGTTTAATTTTTAGATTTCAAGATATATTACTAATTTTGAAATGTTGTGTAGGTATCAAGATGGCGACTCCCAAGCTCGAAAGTTCTACAAGTCGGAAGACTCGCCTCAAGGAAAATCAAGCCAGATCAAGGACGATCAAGCAAGGACAAGGACGACCTTCTTCGATCCAGCCTAGCATCGACAAGGACGACCTTCTTTGGACTAACGTCATCAAGGACGACTTCTCCAATCCAGTATTCCAAGGCGAGGTACATCAATCATCCTCCACATCAAGGACACAAGAAGTTAGAACAAGGGTTCGTTGAAGAAGCAGATGGTACCAGATGAATTAATTAAAGCTAGCTTCTCAGCAACATCAAGTTGAATATCTACCAAGATACAAGTGTCAGACGAGGTGGCATCCTAGTCATCACTTCTCCAATCAGTGTGGTCCACCTTAGCATTTCCAGATTCAATGTACCTAACTCATGGAAGGTGGCACAAACTCCGATGTACCTACCCCGGCTATCCATTGGTCGATTTTTCCAGAGAGGACATGTGTCCAGGCAATACAATTATTTCATTGGTCGAGCATTAAATGTTATGTAATGGTTGTAACAAACCCTAATTAGGGTTTTCATTGTAAAATCTTGGCCATTGATCTCGAATTGATCTAAGCCATCGAATTGTATTGAGGGCACTATATAAGCCTTGGCATTTCATTTTGTAAAGGCAGTTAGAGAGTTGGAAATAGTTGGAAGCAGTTAGTAGATAGAGAGTAGTTAGAAGTTGATAGAATAGCAATTAGAGTAGAGTAGAGAGAGAAGGCAAAGATTGTTGCCAAGATGTTGTTGTAAAAGACTTGTAACTTCATTGAAGAAATGGTGAAATTTATGGGTCGATTCGACAATTTGCATGGTCTTTATACTTCTCATATTTGATTTCATGTTATTAGATGAGTGGAAGAAATGTGCTTGATTAATGGTGAAATTCATATATCCATACTACTAGCAGTTTGTTGATTGCAGACTTGCCTTGCGTAGTCGACTGGAATCATTCAGCTTAAGCTTAACTTCAATTGTCGCTTCTTCATTGATATGCATCAACCTGATGGTGTCTATGCCTGCAGTGATAATTTGAACATCACAAAGCTTTCCTTCGAAGATCGCACTAGCCTTGTGGAGATGGTCCTGCGATGTCAAAACAAGACTTAGTTAGAATTTCATCAAAGATCAATCATTGCTCCTACATTCCTTAGTATTAGGATTAGATTCTTTCCTCACCCTCCTCTTTTTTCCTTTTTTTCAAGTCAAAGTTAGTAAGAGCCTGTGTTCCAGCAATATTCAAAGCAGATCAGACGTTCAATCATCGAATGTAAGTCCCCTTGTGATTCCAGCAAATCACATCATACCACAGAGAGCTTATCCACACGTAGAGACCCTACATAAAAGAACATTGGAGTCACCCTGATTGATCCTTTTTTGCAACATCTTCAGCAATCAGAGACTTTATTCAAGAGAGGATAAGGTACCCTTGGGTATTTTATTCTGTGTATGATTGTGTACAAAATACACGTCAACAAAACCCTAATTAGGGTTTGCATGGTTTTCATGGCCCAAGGCCTATATAAAGGGGTGACCCCCCTCATTTGTAAAAGGAGAGATTGTTGCTAAGAGTTTGTGAAGCAAACACTTAATACATTGTTCTATTTTTGGTGTGTTCCCGTGTTGTTTTGAAGCTCGCATGGTCTTACTCTCTTCGTATAGATTAGATTTGCTTTCATGTCGTTAAAAGAACTGGATTTGATAGGGTTGCTTGTTGCAAAGTTCGTGCTCATACTTTTGGTGTGCAGCTGATTGTTGCATACTGTGCAAAGTTAGCCTGAGCCTCCGTTATATGTGTATGCTTAACTTTGATTATGAGTGGAGATTGTTCGATTTGATGGTTTCCATTTTTGATTTGAAAATCTTTTAACACACCCTCTAAAGATTGCACCACCTTCATGTAGTTGTGTTCTGCTGGCGAAGCGAAGCGTGGTTGGATTTCACATAAGTAATCTCGTCTCCTTGTTCGTAGGATTAGATTAGTCTTAGCCTACTTTTCTAAACCCTTCACTCATTTACTTTCAGCATATTTAAACACCCCAAAATCCAAAAAATAGAGCTTTCATTGCAAATCATTCGCATGGAAATCCTTGAACTTGCAAATTTGTAAAAATCTTCTGTGAGCATATGTAAGGCCACTCGGGTTAACAACAAACCCATTAACTAACTGAGTCACGTCCACGCGCAAAAGGAACCTTGAGATTAGCCATTTGATCTTTTTTTGCAATCTTAGCATGCGATCTAATTTTAAACGAGAGTGTGAAGTGACCGTTGGAAACTTTATTCTGTGTTCGACGTAGTCCTAAAAAACACATCAACGGGTCCTTATGTGACAACAAATGAAGGTTGGGGTGTACATAGACCAAATCCTCAACTCTCTTTGCACCCAAACGATCACGTTTGATTGAGTGGATGAAGGATTATGTAATCCAATTCCACTCAGCTGAAGAAGAACTTGCAACCTGTTAAAAGTTAAAACATAATTAGAAATTTATAAATTATAAAATAAAAATATGATAGCATCAAATGGAACTGGAAAAATATAAAAATAAAAAATAAAAAGATGCATACTTGGGAGAGAAGTTTAATTGCAAGAGGTTTCAAGTAAACGGAGCCTTGACCATGTACATACCACCACTCATCTTCATCCATCCCATATCTAGCATTGAGAGCTATAACATCATGATATTTTGTGGATAGAAATTGGCCAAACTCCCTCATGACAACATTTCTTGTCTCCTCATCTTGATATATCTTTTTAAAGGTAGCCCTATAGCCAGAAGCAACCTCTGCATCTCTATATGGTGGCACCCTCTTTGGTGTTGTAAGCATCTTTGCACTATAAAATTTTGGCGTCAAAGCAAATGCTAAGAGATGTAAGGGGGTGGTCATCTTGTTCCAACGATCAACAACAATTTTCTGCACAACTTTGAAAAATGTTTCCGTTGGGTCATTTACTTTTCTTTTTATTACTTCTCTTATTTTCTCCACCATGCAATCCATGCCATCATAAAGCTCACCCAAACATGCGCGATCAGTATTAGCATACCTAATCATGCTCATGATGGGCTCAATAAAATTCAAAACACATTCCACATTATCCCACCATTTCTCATCAAGGATCAATGCTCTTACATTTAGAGCTCTTTCTGTGTGGGACAACTTCCATACACTCCACAATCTGTTGATGATCATAGAACTCAAGGCCTCTCGCACCTTCACAAGTTGTCTTAAGACGAGCGTGTGAGATGCAAATCGTGTTTCAGCAACCTAACATGACATAAAATAATACACAACATATATCAACTATAAAAAATAAAAAAACTAAAATATAAAATTAGTAATTACCTTCAACAACTCCAACTTGGAGAAGGTCCTAAAAATGGCTTGTGACATATGATGATTAGTCACAAACATTTGAATCTCTTCGCCTTCTGCGTACAGTTTTTTCACCCAATCAATTTGTGTGCGAATCTTTTGCATGATTAAATTGAGTGAATGGACTGCACATGGTGTCCAAAAGATGTGACCATATGTAGCCTCCACCATAGTTCCTGCTGCTCTACAATTTTTAGCATTGTCCATAATGACTTGGACAACATTTTCAGGCCCCACCATGTCAATGCATTCTATGAGGATATTGGCAATGAAACTTGCATCTTTCACTTGCCCCTCACAATCCACTGCTTTCAAAAACATTGCCCCTTTAGGGCACACTACTATAACTTTGATCAATGGCCTATTTTTACAATCTTTCCATCCATCATAAACAATGGTCACACTTGTTTTCGGCCATGTATCTTTGATGACTTTCAACTGTGACTCTACGGATGCTTTTTCCTTTGCCAATAAGGTGGTTCTCACCTTTTCATACCCCGGACAAACATAATTAGGTGTATTGCAAAGGGTATTTACCAAGTCCCGAAAGTAAGGTGATCTAACAAGGTTGAAAGGAAGCCTATTGCCATAAAGGTAACACCCAATGCTCTAATATGCAATCTCTCTCACTTCATTTTTGAAGGCAATGTCCAATGGGTCTCTTTTCTATGAAGCCACAACATTTTGATTCTCTAGTGAAACAATTGGTGGTTTTGGCATGAAAGGATGTGAACCAGCTGGTCGTGTGGAGCCAATACTACTAGAAGGCCTCTTAGTCTTTGAGCTTAACTGGACAAGTGGATGACTAGTCTTTGCTTTGCCACTTGTCCTATCAGCTTCCTTTTGTTCTCTAATATATTCCAAAACTAGAGCTTTTGACAGCCCCTTGCCATCTGATCCCTTACAAAATTTTATTCCACGTCCAAGGATGAAGCAAAGGTGACCTTTCACTCGATAGTATGAGTTGGTATACTCAATGCCACAATTGTTACACTGCCAAAGAAAACTCCCACCACCAGACACTGGCTTGATCATTGTTGTATAATGCCAAAGTGGTGAATCTAGATCAATTTTAAAGGGATTATCTTCAGTTCGAACTTGGGCAACTGAACTAGATCTTGCACTTGCACTTCTAGTTCTAGCCATTATGTATGATTATATGAATATTGCACCTAAAATAAAAAGAGAAAACACAACATTATTGAAAAAAAATGAAAATAATTCGGCATTATAACCCCATACTATGCATACAAAGTGTTAAAAAATATACAAGACTTATTTAAAAAAAAATTAAAAAACTTTTTTTTTTTTTTAAATTTGAAAAAAACTTGAAATTTTTTTTGAAAACAATTCAGATTCACTCACCTTTGATGGCTAAATCTTTCTTCTCCAATGATTCCTATGCCTTTGATGCGTGTCTCACACCTCCGTAGTCTTCACCTTCAAAGAAAAATGCAAAAACTTCAAAACCTGGCTGTGGAGAAAAAAACTTTAAAAATGCAAATGAAATGAGCTGGATGAATGTTTTGATGCATTTCATGCATCATAAGGGGTGAAATTAGGCTTTAGAGGTTAAAAATATATTTAAAAAGTGTTTTTTTTATTTTTTTTGTAGTTTTATGACCCGTGGGCCCTATTTTTGGGAACCCACGGGCCTTGGTCCACTTGGGTTCCCCGTGGATTCCTCTCGGGTCCTTCCTAGGTGGTTGGGTCCTTTGTGGGTCTTGCGCAGTGTTAGCACATATTTTTACAAAATATTTTGTGCTATATGGAGGCCTTTTCTTTTATCATATGAGCATTTATTGCTGGTTTGCATGTGCAGGAACCTTATTAGCATGAGTAAAGTTCTCTAAGGATCAGCTGTTTCAGGAATGACAAGGTATCACTTGGGCACACTAAGGGCATGCACTGAGTATAGACTGCACAAGGAATCCAGTATGGAAGCATTTAATTAGCGGAGAAGTCATTATGGTATAACCTAAGATTGTTTTCTAGTGTGTATCAAACCTTGTGGGATAGTTGGGATCACTAATATTCAAGGTGGATGGCTCATTTGTTCAAAATTGCAAAATTTCAATTATCGGCATAAGTAGTCCCGATGAAACAGCATTGGCAAGCAAAAGAAGGATTATTGGCATGACATATATCGATAAATCAAAGGGCAGATTCATTGGAGCACTTAAATAATATTCAACACGGTGCGCGCTCTTGGAAAAACATACCATCGGGATAGCTTGTTCCGATGAGGCAGAAGTTGGGTATTTTCTATCGGCATGTATGGGGAGATCGGAAATAATGAAAAAATTCTATCCCGATACCTGATGACTGAAGGGAACTGAAGGCGGGTCCATTGGAGAAAAAGACCATATCGGAATAGTGCAAAAATAGTGAGGCCGATCCACGATGACATGGAGAATTGGAAGGCAGAACTATCGGTATTACCTATACCGATAAAACAGACTCGGAGGTGTAAAGCATAAAAGTGCATCGGAGACTCATCGGGACTTCAGGAGGAATAGAAAAAGGCTATTCCGACCCCCGATGAAGATAAAAGAGCTTGCGGGGATATCGGTGTGAATTATACCGATAAAGTAACATTAAGTGAACACTCATCGGGACATTGGGAGAAGAAATTTTATGCTATGCCGAATCCCAATAGGACTGTTAGGGCGAATGGTGAGTTGCAAGGAGTTCTTCGGGGTAAGTTGTGTCGATAACGCAGGGAGCTTAGTTAGAATGTGGATTGATATGTTGAGGTCATCAGGACATCGGAGGGACATAAAATGAACTATGCCGATACCCGATGGGTTAAGTAAAGGAAAACCGAAGGCAGATGCATCGGGGAGAGTTATGCCGATGGATCGTGAAAACAAAAAGCAAAGCCGAAACTGAAGGAGTATCCATCGGGAGAGGAGAAAAATTGCTATCCCGAGACCCGATAAGTCGATCGGGATAGATTGTGCTGATCAGAAGGTAAGAAGCAGTAAAGTCATAACAAACGATGCCAAACAATTGAATCATTGGGAAAATTCTCGCTGATTAGCCGTTGAAGGTCTTGATGTGAAAAATTGACAAAATGGCTTCCATTAAATGCATCCATTGAGTAGGTCCGATGCCACACGAAGCAGATCTATCAAGATTGTAGTAATTAATTACAAGATTGGACTCCTTGGGGATATATAGCTAGTGTTGCATAACAACATTTTGCACAAAGTTATTACAGAAAGTTATCAGGTGTTCATTAAGAAATATTTTGAGTTGCTAAGCATAGAGCAAAAGGATTTGCAAAGATGGAAGGGTCAAGCTCAAAAGGGAAGCGAAAGGTCATTGAAATATCCAGTAGCACGTCAAAAAAATCGAAGGGTGAACTTGGTGAGGCTCGAAGGAAATTAAATCAAGACATGATAGATCAGATGGGCTCTCCAGGAGCTAGGTCACGCAGAGCTAAGGTGAATTTGCATGTTCGCGACCAGTTGGAAGACAGATACAGAGAAATTGGAGATGTATTCACGATGGTGCGAGGGGACGAGCTGTTTTTCATTACCTCCGCAGGGATGAGCCCATGCCAATTTCAAACCCGTGGAATACCAGTATAGGTAAACTCGTGGTACCTAATGTCTTTGTAAATATTGATTTATTGAAGCTCCTGGTAAGACATTATGATACAAACAAGCGATGCATTTTGTTGCCCGACGGGACTGCTTTAGTTCACTTTGCAGTAGCCACAAATTCAGGAGGTTTTTGCAGTAGACCTAGAGGCGAAGGTGCCCTTATCTTTTGTGGATTTGGAAGAGGAATACAGAAAAATGGACACTACATACCAAGGTTGGAACCTTGCTATCCACAAAGCAGAGAAGGGGAGGCTAACAGAGGAAGATGGTCCTCCTTATGATATGACTATTTTCAAGAAATATTTACAGTATACATATATGGCATGTGGTCAGGTTGGAGGAGTTGAAGCTCCTGATGTAGCAAACCTAGGACCGCTGGTTTTAGCAGCAGATATTCAGAGACATGAGCCTAGAGCTTTTGATTTTGCTTCATACCTGGTGGATAGACTTCATGAAGGCTTCCTGAACTTGAAAGAAAATCCAGACAAGCATTTCAAGCATTATTCGTTGTTAATGCATATTATTTTATTTTATGGGAGATTTAGAGGGTTATGGCCAGACGGTTTGAATGTAAATACAGTTGGGAAGAATGGACAGGATCAACCAGTGCAGTTATGGGTTTCCCTTTGGTATTTGTTGATGTGTTTTTTATACACGACCAAACACAGAATAAAATACCTAAAAGGTACCTTATCCTCTCTTGAACAAAGTTCCTGACTGCTGAAGATCTTGCCGAAGGATCAGTCGAGGCAACTCCAAGGTTCTGCTTTGTAGGATCTCTACTCGTGGATAAGCTCTTCGCGGTATGATGTGATTTTGTTGGAATCACAAGGGGATTTACACTCAATGACCTAAACGTCTGATTTGCTGGAATCACAAGTCCTATTAACTAACTGGAAGACAAACAAATGACAAAAGATGCAGGGTTCAGGACGTCTACTCTACTACCTAGAATGCGAGAAAATGGATGAATGACTAGGTGGAGTCCTACTGGGCTAGGTCTCACCATCAGGTTGAACAATTCAACACCAACTCAGTGCGATCTTCTAAGGGATGCTTCCAATATGTTCAAATCGTACACCATCTGACAATGATCACCATTCAAGATAATGCATGAACAATAGACGTGTAACGACTTAAAATTAAGCTCATTTTATGCTAGTTGACCACGCAGGGCGCACTTACCATCAGTAAGAGGCTAGTGGTATGGACTAGACAGATTCCACACAGGTGCATTCAACAATTTTCTTCACTCAATTTAATCATCTATCATCAAAAATGAAGATTCAACAACAGACCATGCACATTGCAAAGAAACAACATATTCCACCATATCTTCAATGAAAAGAAGTCTTTACAATTAAGGCAACAATGTCTTGCTTTCTCTTCTTAATCTACCCTAATTGCTATTCTACTATTCTGGCCTCTATTACTAACTATTAACTATTAGCTATTATTGACTAACTATTAACCTTTACAAATGAAGAGCCAGGGCTTATATAGTGCCCACAATACAATTCAATGGCTTAGATCAATTTGAGATCAATGGCCGAGATTTTACAATGAAACCCTAATTAGGGTTTGTTACAACAAACTCAATTCTGGCCAATGAAATAATTGCATTATTTGGACACATGTCTTCTTTGGAATATTCGACCAATGGATAGCCGGGGTAGGTACATTGAAGTTTGTGTCATCTTTGATGAGTCAGGTACATTGAACCTGGACACGCTGAGGTGGATCAACCCAACATGGAGGAGTGATGACTGGGATGCCACCTTGCCTGACACTCGGAACTTGGCTGATGTTCAATTTGATGATGTTGCGAAGCTAGCTTTAATTAACTCTTCTGAAACTATCTGCTTCTTCAACGAACCCTTGCTTTATCTTCCTTTGTCTTTGATGTGCAGGATGGATGATGTACCTTGGACTGGAAGATGTCGTCCTTGATGATGCTAGACCGAAAAGGTCGTCCCTGTTGATGTTGGACTGGAGAAGGTCGTCCTTGTTATGGTCTTCTTTCCTCTGCAAAACAAACCCAAAAGATGATTAAGGACACATAATAAATTCATTTCGACATAGCATTTTATACCTTAAATCATCAACAAGAAGACATCAAAATGAAGTTTGCTCAAGATTCTTTCTAGGGACAGGCTTCATAAGAATTTCGCCCTGGACCCTTTGGAAGGGTCAGGAGCGAAATTTGCATTCTTGGCTCATTTAGACCTCTTTTCAACATTACCTCACAACCAACTCTTCACCTTGATCTTTATCATGAGCAAATTGAGTGAAATTGGGAATTTCGCTCTGGACCCTTTGGAAGGGTCAGGAGCGAAATTCACCTTTTAAGTCACAACTCTTCATTTTCTTCACTTCAATTCATCTTGTAGGGCAAAGTAACATCAATTTAACCTCAACTTTGCCTTAGGCCTCCAAGTCTTGACTTGACACAAGGAGGAAATAGGTAGATGAAGAATTTCGCTTTGGACCCTTTGGAAGGGTCAGGAGCAAATTTCATGATTTGCTTGTTTATCCTCATTCAATTCCATTCTTTTCACTTTGTTTACTTGGACTCTTATCCTTGGATCCCTCTCCCATGCTTGCAACATTTCTCTTGACCTCAAAGTGACTAGAAAAGAGAATTTCACTAGAAATCATGGCCAAGGACAGGACCTATAATGAATTTCACCCTGGACCCTTTGGAAGGGTCAGGAGCGAAATTCCAACTTTAGCTCAAAATTCACATTTTTGAGGGTCAAACATCTTTCCAAGGCATTCCAAATAGCTTTTCTCACCCTAGTCCAGGCCTGACTTAGCACAAAATTTGGAGAAAAGGATGGTTTTAGTGTTTTTCGCTCTGGACCCTTTGGAAGGGTCAGGAGCGAATTTCTTGTTTTGAGCATGTTCCTTCATCCTTTCAACTTCAATTCTCCTCCAAGACTAAGGACACATTGCCTCACTCCTCTCCAGGTCATAAAAAACCAAAATCTTGACTTGATTTGCAAGGAAAAAGGGTGATCTTAGGATTTTCGCTCTGGACCCTTTGGAAGGGTCAGGAGCGAAATCCTTGGTTTGGGTTAATTTCCATCATTTTTCAACATCAATTAACTTCAAAAGGCAAGAATATGTCTCCTCGCACCCATCCAAGCCATGAAAACCTAATGTTTGACTAGACTTGCAAGGAAAATAGGTGATTTTAAGATTTTCGCTTTGGACCCTTTGGAAGGGTTAGGAGCGATTTTCTTGATTAGGCCTCAATTACCCCATTTTTTCACTCCAATTCATCTTGCAAGGCTTAAATAAACCTCTCTCCAGCCTTTTCATGCCTTAGGAATCAAAATCTTGTCTTGACACGAAGAGGAAATAGTGACTTTGATGAATTTCGCTCTGGACCCTTTGGACGGGTCAGGAGCGAAATTCACCTTTTGCTTGCCTATTCGCACTAAATTTCACTTTCTTCACTTCACTTCATCTGGACTCCCCATACTGAATCCACTTCCCAACTTGGCAACATTGGTTTGATCTTCACAAGGCCTAAAAAGTCAAATTCGCTCAAAAACCTAGCCAGGGACAGGACCTATCCAGAATTTCGCTCTGGACCCTTTGGAAAGGTCAGGAATGAATTTCCCCTTCTTGGCTAGAATCCTTCATTTTTTCAAGGCTTTCAAACATTTCCAAAGTCCAAACATATCCACACTTCCCTTCAAGATGCCTTGCAACTCAAAATTTGGTCAAACTAGGGAGGAAATGAGCCTTAGGAGGATTTTCGCTCTGGACCCTTTGGAAGGGTCAGGAGCGAAAATCTCATTCTAGGCTAGATTACTCACTTTTCAAACTTCAAACCACTTCAAGAAGCAAACTTAGATCATTTTCCACCTGAGGAAGAAGGTTGTCAAACAAGGTAGCAAATGAAGTTTATGATGAATTTCGCTCTGGACCCTTTGGAAGGGTCAGGAGCGAAATTCTCCTTTAGGCCAAAATCTTGTTCTTCAAAATCAATCAAACTCCCTCTCAAGGCAAAAACATACCCATTCATCTCCCATCAAGCCAACGCCTAGCCAAAATAAGGAAGAAAACAGGAGTTATAAGGATTTTCGCTCTGGACCCTTTGGAAGGGTCAAAAGCGAAAATCATGTTTTGACCTTGATTCTTGATTTTTCAAACTCTAATCTTCCTTGGGGAGCAAACATAGATCTTTCTTCATGCATCTCCACCTTGGTCCTGACTCTTGCTAAAGGAAAAAATGAGTGTTTCAAGAATTTCGCTCTGGACCCTTTGAAAGGGTCAGGAGTGAAATTCACATTCTTGGCTAAAATCTTCACCTCATCCACCTTTACTCACCTCCTAAGTTAGAACATGTCAAGACACCCCCAAACATGCCTAAGGAACTAGAAATTTGGCCTTGATAAGTGAGAATTTGAGGTCTTCAAGGATTTTCGCTCTGGACCCTTTGGAATGGTCAGGAGCAAAATCCCTATTCTTGGCCAAGATCTTGACTTCATTTTCACATTTCTTCATTCAAACAAGCGCTTTTACCTTCATTCAAGCCTGGGAATGCGTTAGTTCTAGGTTTTGGTCAAAGTAGAATGTCTTATGGAGAATTTCGCTCTGGACCCTTTGGAAGGGTCAGGAGCGAAATTTGACATTTTGGACTCTCCGCCAGGATCATTTTATGGAATATAACATTTAAGTATGTTCTTATACTTTAAGTTATATTCCATATATACTTCCAGGATGTTTGAGAGTGGTTTCGGACCTCCAGGAGTTATATTGCAAAATCTAGTTTTTGGAGGATTCTTCAGTTTTCTAGACTTAGTCAAATTTCAGGATCAGGACATTCCAGACTTAGCCAAATTTCAGGATCAGGGCATTCCAGACTTAGCCAAATTTCAGGGCATTTGAAGATCAGGATGACATTCCAGACTTCATCACTCATCAACTCGACCTAACTCAGACCTTCAAGGATGATACTCACTCACCAAGCAAGACACAATTAGCAACGAGAGCAAAACCAGGCCCTAAGGAAGACTCTCAAAGAAACCCTAATTCTGGGGCACCTGCTGACTCCCTTGGCTCAAGCAAAGCCTACCATCCTATTGATCCCCTGGTGACACTCAAAATGCAAAGGCTAACAAACGAACCCTAAACACCTAGAAGGCGAACCCCAGAAAGCAAAAAAAAGTAGGGGTCCCCATTTGCAATGGGGCGATGTGTGAATACGTCACAACAATATTACAGATATGTAAATTCTCATTACCTCAAATTTGAAGAATTCTTTGTTAAGCCAATTTTCTTGCTCTTTGGTGAGCCTCTGCAGGGATCATTTTCTGAGGATGTAAAGAAGTTTCTTAGGCCTCATGAGCACAAAAATCCGAAGGTTAATCACAATTGGGGTGATTGGTATTCATGCCAAAACTACACTTTTGTTCGGTGCTATGGATTTGAAGGTTACCCCTATGTGCTATTGAAGCCTGCACCGGACATGATTGCTTTTTTGGAAATTGTAAGGCAATTAAGTGTCTCTATTGCCAAACATTTCGAAGGTGCACACAAGCAAGCCTTCCTCCCTGGCACACTTCATTTCCTGAATTTTAAAATTGTATCTACTAGAGCATATGATGCTATTGACAGGAAGTTGGTGGATGAGTACAACCTGTTCCAGCACACATCTAGAACGCATTATGATCTTGAGGGCTACATCCACACGAGCAAGAAGAGACAAGAGTTGGGAGATTACTTTCATCAGGAGGATGAGTTTGAAGACATGTGTAAGAATAAGGAAGTGGAGGAGCTTGCAGAGGTTATGGAGACCTTGGAGAAGAAACTGGAGGAGAAAAGACAGAGACTAGAAAATAGTGAGGGAGACCCAGCTCAAAGTGATTCAGGGGAGAACGAAGTAGTTTCCAAGCTCCGTGCACTTGAGAAAGAGAAGGAACTAGAAGCACAGGATAAGCTCCTCGTTGTGCTAAATGCAGAAACGGATGAAAGGATGATAGAGCACACTTCATTTGTTTCAGATGATCAATTCATCAAGTCTAAAGAGCTTAAATCCTTCTTATACCACTTCAAAGGGAAGAAGCTGAGGGAAGCAATGCCAAATATCACACCAGAGAATGAGGAGGAAATGTTGCAGAAGCTTAAAGCTGATATTGATGCAGAAATGGAAACAATGACCCCTCAGAGAGGAAGGCAGTTCCTAGTGGAAGCAGGTATTATTCTTTTCCCAGGATGGGATTTGAGTGCATCATTCTTTTTTGATAGTTTATTACATGTAGACAACAAGGACTTCAAGTTGAATGTCCAAGGGGTTAATGATATATTCATTGGATCGAGGTATGATCCGGATGAACAAGCAATGTTGTTATGGGCCTTGTACCCCCTGAATAAAAGGCCAAAAATCATAGATGTGGATAAAGCTTTTGGTCACATGATGACCCTGAAAGTTGGAGAGGTAGATCCTACGGTCACTACTGACATAGGTATTAATATCTCAAAATTCAATAAAGCTCAGATGAAACACGAGACAGCAGAGAAAAATAAATATAAGGCCTTATATGAGGAAACCCTTAAGAGGAGTGGGCATCCGATCCCTCAAATTACTGATTCAGGAGGCCACTGGAAGAAGAAATTTGAAAAATTAGCTTATGAGCACACTAAGTTGAAGAGGGAGATGAAGAGCATCAGGGCTGATACTGCTTGCTTGTGTATTGACGAGTAAAAAATATGATAACATGGAGAAGGCATTGGATGAATTCTGGGATATATATCAGAGAAACATGGACAATACGGTTTCTAACACCAGAATTCGAGATAGACTCAACCTGTTGTTACAAGATGCATCGACTAGGGAAAAGGTAAAGAAAAAGGTTCAGGGTTTGCTTGTCACACATGATGAATTTACGAAGGAATTGAAATCTGAATTTGACGAGTGCCAGCAAATTGTTCAGCATGGTGTTCCCAGTTTGGTAGATGATGCAGGTGTAATTAAGGATAAGACCGTATGGCTTTCTGAGTGTAAGTCTTTGCTTAGTGCAGCCCAAGCCATTGCCAAGACGGATATTCTTGATATGAATGACACAGCTGATTAGTTCGAGAACTTTTACGTGATCGAGAACACAGCCAGGGATGCTGTATTCAACGCTACAACCTACAAAGATGCGGGCTATTTGTGGCACATTCAGAAGTGTGGACAACAGCTGGATCAAAAATCTTAGTTCATTGTTTAGTTTTATGTTTATAGTGCAATTGATGTTTTAGTTAGGTTGTTTAGGATAATGAAAGGGTGTGTCCTTTCATTCGTATCTCTTAGCATGTGTTTGTAATAAGTCATTTTGTATGTAAAATCCATTCGGAGGGTTCATGGAAAAATATACTGCCTGGAAGGACTGCAAGTTATATGTATTAGGGAAGTCTATAGGAAGAAGAAGTATCTTTTTGTGCAAACAGACTGTAATGGAGTATTTTCAAGTGTAGCTTATGCATGCAATCATTTCCTAAGGATTAATATACAAGGTTCATTGTTTCTTTTTCTAAATATTGTGCATACTTTTGTGTTGATAAGTTGTCTTTGTCCTCTTGATAAATCTGTCATTTGATTTGCTATGATGTGCCATCACATGATGTTACATTAAATATGAGAGTGGGTTTTCATTGTTTGTGCAACACATACTGAAACCTTCATAGTTGATGATTAATATTGTCTCAGGAGTTGATAAGATCTTTTGTCCACAAAGTGTCATAAATATCCCTGGATAGAGGCACTGGTCTATTATTCATCTTTTAAGGTCTTGGTTGGCCATGCATCTAAGGTCCTTGATAGAGAAACATTCTTCCCAAACTCTATATGAACTGATTTTTGCATATTTCTTTTAAGTCCTGAAAGCATTCATATTTTTATTATACTATCATAATCATTTTCTTTTCTTTCAAAGGCATTCACTTAAAGCACATAATAAAGCATAATTGCAGAACAATCATTTGCCAGTTTTGCATTTGCTAACCATAAAGCTTAAATCCACTTTAAATAACTCTTTTTGTGCTTGAGAGGGAGAGGTATACCCACCTAGGTTCAGTGGAGCCTTAAGCGCAGAGGGATTTGGTCTTCGACCATCCCTATTCGTTGGCCAAAGCTAGTTGGATTAGTTGAGGATTTGGCAAACCCATAAGTTTTCCAATCTGTGGTTTTGGGAACCAACACGCAGGTCACACAAAGGACCCAGCCACTTGGGAAGGACCCAAGAGGAATCCACCGAGAATCAGGCTCGAACCAGGACCCGAGCGGAATCTGGATCAGGATCCAAGGCTTTTTGGGAAGAATCAGTAACTTAGTTTATAATAGGACACCTCATGGAGCCATATCAAGGTTTGCATCTTGGGTGTGTTGTGGTGACACTTTGGGCTGTAGTGATCTTATACTATGATATCCTCTTAGTTATAAATTATAATATCTTGATATGTAGGACACTATTATTATTAGTTTGGGTCAGGTATTTTGATCTTAGTTAGATGAACAATATTGTAAGAGTTCCTTTAGAATCATGAATAGAAACATGTTGTATGGTATTGTATGTTATCATTGCCCATTACATACTCATAAATAGATCATCACTATGGAGGGATTAGTAATTAAATCCGCTATCTCTATACTTGGTAGTGTGAGCATTCAATTTGGTATGATATACCAAATTGTACCATTTGATCATATTTATACATTAATGAGAAGTTTTGAATTTGTGAATATAAGATGTATGTGCAAGAACATATTATTACATGATGTAGGGTGAGACTTTGGAAATTACACCTTATATGGCTTTGTATTAGGATATAACTTTTGGATGTGGAATTATGTTTGTATTCACTATTACATAGGGTCTTGGTCCAATGATCAAGTATTGTTTGTGCAAACAAAGAGAATTTCTTGTTAGGTGACCAACGTAACTGTTGTCATTTAATGACACCCTTGGTCCATCAGTAAGAACCGATCAGAGATACGATCCATGGACCAGTACTGTCCCAGTTGATCAAGGAGAAAAGCAGAAGAATTATGAAGTGTGAGGTGTTGCCTTGCCCTGAGGAAGTTCCTCCCTTAGTCTTTTCTTCCTTCCCCGGAAATTCCGGAACCCCGAGATTCCAAAGTTCCTTCTCTTTGCCTTCCCTTCTCTTTGCCTTCCCTTGTTTTTCTTCTCTGGAACTCTGGAACCCCGGAACCCCAAGGTTCCGAAGTTCCCTCTTCGTTTTCCTCCCTTCCCCAGAACTCCGGAACCCCGAGGTTCCGAAGTTCCTTTGCTAAGTCCCACCTTTTCCTTGCCTCCTTCTCAGTTCCCCGGAACTCCGGAACTTTGAGGTTCTGAAGTTCCTTTCCCTTGCCTTCTCCGGAACTCCAGAACCCCATTCAGGGTTCCCTCCTAGCCTTTCTTCCTTTCTTTCTCTGGAACTCCGAGGTTCCGACGTTCTCTTCCTTTGCTTCCCTTCTTCTTTCTTGGAACTCCAGAACCTTGAGGTTCCGAGGTTCCTTCCTTAGGCCTTTTTTAGTTCCCCGGAACTCCGAAACCCTGAGGTTTCGAAGTTCCCTGCTGCTCTCCTTTCTCCTTCCTGGAACCCTAGAACTCGGAGGTTTCGAAGTTCTTTCCTTGTCTTCCCCACTTCAGGAACCCGAGTTTCCGAAGTCCTCAGATTTCTTTCCGGCTGGCAACACTTCTGGATGGCGTGATCAACACTCAAAGCTTTAAATGCTCCGACGACTTTTGTGACTTGTGCACCTTCTTTTGTGGAGCCACAAGGGTGCATTTAATGTTTTTGGCAAGATTTTCATCAAGAGAGGTATAGGGCCATGCTTGTTGTGGTGACTAATGTCATGTTTGCATGCTCCGACTTTGGAAGGTCAGTCAATCCACCCTTCTCAGGATTGCATTTTCAGGGTATAGCTAGGTTGCTTGCATGTACAGAAGTCAAGTGCATGCACTTCCTTGCACTCTTAGACTAACATTTCTCTACACACAGGGGTCATGATCACTCTTGTAACCAATTTTCTATATAAAGGCTGTTAAGCCTCATTGCAAAGGGTTCTCTCCTTGCTGGCTTGAGCTATTCTATGCTCTCTCACTTCTCTTGTATTATTCTGCATTTTGCAACTGTAAGTTTGGCCATTGGCCTTCGAATGAATTGAAATTGCTATTCTTGCCTTTCTTCAACTTATGTATGCTGTGTATGTTTCCTTACCTTATCATAGGTGTATGTTTTGTGGCTCTTCTCTCATATATGCTGTGTTAATTTATTTCTGAGTGTGACTTGTGGTAAACCTTCTCCCCTCTTGACATTCAACGAATTGTAACCTCCATACATGCATTGGGGTCACTCATACAACTGAAGTTTTTGCATCTCCTAGGTATTTCAATTGATTCTTTGCGTATTTCGGGTAGGGAGAGGAACAATCTCTTCTTGGTGCATCACCTCCTTTTATTTTAAGCAATTCTCTCTTCCCTTTACCTTTGTAAGTTGTTAGGATAGGCTTAGGAGTAAGTTTTGAAGTGTTGAGTTGGTTCAACACCTACACCTGGATTGAGAAGGAAGCCGGCCTTCTTCAGAGATTCACCCCCCTTGCGCAAGGTCCCACACTTCGGGGTTGTTTCCATGTTTCACAAGGTTGCCGAGTTGATAGCTTAGCAAGGGTGCAAGCTTTTATGATAACAGTAACCTTTGCATCATGGAGATGATTTGGGGAAAATTTATTATCTGAGCTTACTATAATGAAGGGTTAATTATTTGAATAACTTTATGTTTGAACTTTAAGATAAATAAGATGGCAAATAGTTTTGGATCAAATCTTTAGCTATAAGATAACCTTATAACATGAACCAAGAATAAGATATATTTAATATGAGCCTTGACTTCTGATTGCATTACATTGTAATTAAGGTTGACTTTTTTTAGTGGTGCTACCACCACACTTTACTAAATATATCTTTAATTCTGATAATCCGTTGATACCGTGGTAAATACTTTATATGACTACATGATGTCTACAAACGTTTTTAAATATGAGAACCTTGTTACTAGAGCTATCATGGGAATGAAGGAAGGGGTACTGATGGTTGTGTTGGGTAATGGAATATTGGGTAGGATTAATGACCAAGGCAAGGTTACACCTATATTGTTAGACCCATGAGATTTTGGATGCTTGTAATACTAGAAATGTTAGAGGTAGGGTTATATTGAGAAGATACCAAGATGCATGTGATTATGGGCCATTTGGAAAATTCTATTATAGTGGCAATAGGTGAATTAAGTAATTTTAATGTCAATTTATCCTCATTTAGTGTAATGATAATATATGCTATATAAATTTAGAATGGTATTTGGATATTGGGGTAAAGACTTTTATATGACTAAGATAAATATTGACCGCAAGGGTAGAAGATCCTCCATATTAATTCTATTATGTGAATTTCAAATGGAAGCGTTTTGCTATGGGTTTGTGCGTACTAGAGTAATTTCAGGTTGAATAATAAATTTAGACCCTAGGTTGATAAAACTGACCTTGGGATGTTCAAGTTGGTTTATGAATAATAATGAATGGACATTGAGTCAAAACTTTGACATCCTAAAAGGGAAGTGTTATAGTACAAAAGTTGGTTAAGTATGAACTTAGTTATGATTTTCCAACTATTATTATTAGTTAATTATTTAATGAAACCTTAATTATGGAGAACTTGTGTGTGAGTCCTTTGAACTTTGAGAAACCTTGTGAGGAGAACTACGTGTGACTTTGACTTGTTTGGAAGTGGGAACATAGGTGGTCCTTGGGTGAAGGATGCCCTGCTGACCTTAAGTCCATAGGGAGAGGGTCTAGGGGGTGGATAACTCCCAAGTTATGGGGTTGTTTCTAATTAGTTTGACCTTCTCTCTTCACTAGGATTCAAATGAGTCCATTATGGGGGTATTAGATGGTTATGAAATTTATACAAAAACTGATAACTTGTATTTAATACATAACATGTTTTCGAATGACGAATCGAATGAAGTGAAAGCATTGACTACCTTATAGTTGGTTTGTTTATCTATTGAGTAGAGGCCATTTTATGTTGGATCCATGTTATTGTTGGCAAGAGACACTATTCTGGTGAAAGTTGATGCATGAGAAATGCTTAGGTGTTGTCTTTGATGGCAACTCAGTTCAAAAATCATATCCGGTGCATGGAGATTTGATTTACTAAAAGTCATATTATCATTAGGCATAAGTTTGGAAGGTGGAATTCAGTAACTGGTAGAGTATGAGTATAGTGTGCATATCTTAATTTTGGTTGCAGTGATAGAGGCAAATGATTCGTGGTTCGAGGCAGATTCTCTTGTAATCCTAATATCCGGCGTTGATTCGTGGTTCGAGGTAGATTCTCTTGTAATCCTAATATCTGGTGTTGATTCGTGAGCAAGATTGAAGGTTTGGTATCTAGTAATCTAGGAAGAACAGAGCCATTTTGATGTAACGTGTGGTCTGGAATCCTTGGGATGATTTCAGTGATTGGTTTAGTGTTAGAGGAGATTGGGCCATCTTATGTGAAGCTTGTTATCATCTTGTTTGGGTCCGCATATAGATTTGTGGACGGATTGAGTCGACTTGTTGGTTACACGTTTCATGTTGCGTGTTATGCGGTTTTTGAAAGCCGACATGAAAATTGATTTGTTTTGTTGGTGCGGATATATAAGATCAATTTGGTTAAGCATTTTGTGAGATGGCATGAGTGTGAGAAGTTTGTATGAGCAAGTGTGCGAAGTTTGGTGAATGTGATTGAAGATTTTGGTGCTTCGATATATGACAGAGCAAGAAAACAGAGCAAAGAGACAAAACAGTTGCAGAAGTCAATTTGAGCCTAACTGGAACTGCTTTTAGGCATATGTAGATGCTATACTTCAGTTCATTCATTATTGTAATCATTTCTATTCACTTGTAAGGCAGTGAGCCTTCCTCCGGGTTGTAGCCCTCTATTGTATTTGAGTAGTGAGCTCTAGGCAGTGTGCCTGAATGCAAGTGCATTCCCCTTATGTAATATTATCACACTCCTGGCCATAGTATAATAATATTGTTGTTTCAAATCTCACCGTGGTTTTTTCCTTTCCGGGTTTCCACGTAAAAATCTTGGTGTTATGGTTTTGTGGTTGATTGGTTTATGTTTCTGCATTTAACTTTCATTCGTATGCATCCGGTGGTTTAGGAATCAATTTAATAAGTTTGTAAATTTTAGAACACTGATTCACCCCCCCCTCTCAGTGTTCATTGATTCCAACAATTGGTATCAGAGCCTAGTTTCTCGGAAGAAGCCTAACAACTTGAGGAAGACCTTGAAGATTGAATCAATGGACTCCAATTTGCAGAAGCAACTCACTGTGGCACTTGAAGATGTTGATGCAGCTATGAAATAGAAAAGTAGCTTGAGGAGAAGTCTGGAAGCAGCTGAAAATTTCATTGAATCTTTGAAAGAACAAGTGAGCACATCCAGAGAGAAGAGAAAGGAATCGATGGATAAACTCAAGGAGAAAGAAGAACAAAGCATTGACAATCAAGCCCTACAAGACAAGATAGATGAATGTGAGAAGTTTGCTAGAGAGAATACAGTCCTGAAGAATGAGATGCAATCCATTGTGATGAAGCTGACAAAGGAGATTGAAGACAGGAAGAAGAATGAGGAAAATCAGATTCAGTCATTGAAGGATAGATCTGATGAATGTTGTAGATTGAATTATGAGAATGATTAGTCGATACTTGAATTGGTGCAATCCAAGAATGATGGACAAGTATTTGAAAGGCAGATCATAATTCTGAGAGATGAACTTTCCACTGCCATTGAGTACAAAGAAAAATTCAAAGCTAGCTTAGCTAGGCTAGATGAGATGCTAGAAAGTCAGAGAAGTGGAAAAGACATGCGAGGACTTGGATATGAGAAAGGAGAATCCTCCGGTTCTGGAGAAGGAATCATCAGAAGAACAAAAGACCTCCGGTAAGACAGCCTAATGCTTATAAATTCAATGGTAAATGTTTTGTTTGCAATAAAGCCGGTCATATGGCAAAAGAATGCAAAAATAGGGTGATGAATACTGGTCATACCTTTACCAGTCAATGTTTCAAATGCAACAACATTGGTCATAAGTCAAACACGTGTAGAGCAGTGATGAATAATTTCCAAAATAAGAGATGCTATGCTTGTGGAATGTTTGGACACATTTCTAACCAATGCAGGATGAGACCAAATCAGATGAACTTCAAGCCTATGAAAGGAAATGTTGTTTGCTATGCATGCAACAAATCTGGTCACATTGCAAAATATTGCGGAAGCAAGAATGCTCGGTAGACAAGAACAAATCAGATGAGAAGGGCAAAGCAAAGGTTGAAGAAATTAGAGAGCAGCATAAGAAGATGTGGGTTAAGAAGGAAGATTCAAATGTTCAGAATGGCTCCACACTTGATTCCGGTGTTGGAACCTCATCTAGTAACTAAGGCATTTTGGCCTTAGGGAGAAGCTTTTCATGCAGATTCTTAAAACCCCTTTTCGGAGATCTGTAACCGACAGAGGAAGGTTGCAGATGATGGAGATTAGCTATGCAGTTGATATCCGGAAGATTTCACACCTATTTGAGTATCCGGTGATGAATTTTTGAAGAAACAGGGTATCCAGAAAGCCTTTAGGGTTGTGCATTTATTACAACGTGAAATTAGGTTTTTCAGAAGATAAAAAGGGCATTCTATCATTCATTCCTTACATTGCGAACAGAGAAGAAGAGCAGGAGAGCGAGGCGAACGAGATTAAGCAGTGATAACAGAGCTTGAAGCGATCCGAAAGCGATTCCTAGCATCCGGTTGAACTTGAAAAAGTATTTATTTGTGTTTGAGCTATTTGTTTGTAACCCTAATTTCAAAATGGCATCTGCATCTGGTGTAGCAACTCCATTGGTGGTCAAAATCACTGAAAGGGCAAGGCTAGTGTTTAAGAGACATCCATTCAAATCGGTTGAAGATGATTCGGAAGGAGCATTTCCCTGTGTATCGTATGGCATATTGCACAATGAAGATATAAGGGCATATATTCACTGTAATATCGAAGAGCTTGGGAATGCAGACATCCTATCATTGTACACCAAGCTTATGATGGATGGAATGGGGAATCTGAAGCTCGAATTTAAATCATTGCAAGATGAGGGTTTTATCCAATTTGTTCATTTTCCGGTGTTCAATGAACTCGAATGGGTCAGGTATGCCTTGAGCCGAATCCATGATGAGTTTATATGGCTAGATAGACCTCACAAGATCACAAAGCAAGCCATTCAAGCGGTAACTTGTTTGAGTGCAACCAATGAGATCCCCGGTCCGAGAAATGTCAAGAACACAACAGTGAACGCACTTACCAGATCCCAACATGACAACCGATCAATGACAATAAGTGATATCATAGAGCATGATGTAAGATTTGCTTTGATGGTGACAAGATACAAGGTGTACCAGTCCAACAGATAGAATTCAGTGTCCGGTACTGCAATATATGCGGCCTATCAAATGCTTAAGGAGGACAAAAGATATGATCTGTGTGGAGTACTTCTCAGTGAGCTAATGAGCAATCTGAAGAAGATCAAGCAAGATAAGAAACATGTTTTCAAATTTGGTTCCTTGATTGTTTGTTTGGCACTTTACTTCTTGAATGAGATCCCCGACATAGGAAAAGTTTAGTGGGCTTATGATAAATTGGTGGCAGTCCAAATCAAAGAAGGTTTGCAAGGATTGGGTGATACAATAGCTCAGAAATCTGCTTTGTGGGGTTACTTCAAATCATTTCAGGCTATGATGCAAAGCAAAGAGAGGATCCCAAAAGACATTGTTGAAAAATATGAAGATACCATATGCTTTATGGTAGATAAAGATCAATGCCACATGGAGGCAACAGAACCTAGAACAATTTGGATCATGCCCATGGGGTATGAGGTAGATGTAAACACACTTGATGCATATGCTCAACACCTGTTGAGTAAACTGGTAGATGAGAAGGAAGAGAGGTTCGGTACCTACAAGGAGAAGGATTTTGACCTGTATAAAAAATTCACTGAGCCTGCAAGGAAGAGGAAGGTCAGAAAAGAGGTTGAAGAACTTGCAAAACAAATGGGAGTATCAAAAGGAGTCGTTCAAAGGGCTAGGGAGCAGAATATACTGAAGGAGGAGGACATGGTAAAGCCCAAGAAGACAAAATTGGTCTCCACTCCTCCCAAGCAATCCAAGCCAAGGCAAGCCCGGTTTGCACCTACCTCTGGTGTTCAGAAGCCTATCCCTCCACCCAAGCCACAAGCCAAGTCAATCGATGGAGCAAAGAAGAGGAAGAAGGAGATGTCCCAAAGAGAATATGTTGCAGCCACTGCTGAGGATATAGAAACAAAATCTAATGAAGCGGTGAAAGAGGTGAAGAAGACAACCACTTATGCAAGGGTAGTAAGGAAGCCTCAATTCGATGGAGCCCAACCAACCAAGAAGCCAAGGACAGAAGCTGAGCCATCCAATAGAGCTAGAGCAAGCAAGAAACAAAAATCTGAATTAGATGAAGCTCTGAAGTCCGACAAAGTAAGTGCTTAAGGAAGGAAATTTGAAGAATGTACCTATATATTATGAAAATTTTGATGATAAAGATCAAAGAGCTATGGAAGAAGCAGTTGTACAGTATATGGATGTTTTTAGTAAAGCATTAATAGAATTATCATCCATGATACCCAAGAGCCTCAAAGATATTTTGGATGCAAGGAGACATACAACTAGTTTGGAAGATGAAAGGATAAAGGAATATATATTAGTAAATTTGAATTCTGTAATTTCTAAGGCCGAAGTCGATAGATTGTTAAAGATAGCAAAGGAAAGATTCAGAAGCAAGAAGAGAGTTAATAGAATCATGCTCGGTAAAATAGATGAAGTGACTAAAGAGACCGAAGCAATTCTGAGACAGTTTTTGAAAGAGCACAGGTATGATGTTTATCCAGCACATGATGACACTCATCCGAAAGAGCAGTCACATGATACATCTGTTCCGGAAGTGCATGCAGTAGTTGATGTTGATCAAAGGGTTGATAACTCCGGTGAAGTCGAATAAGACCCTCCGGTAATAGATGTTGATTCAGTGAAAGTAGTTGAGGAGATTGGTAAAGTTGATGCGGAGAATGGTGAAGATACAGTAAAAGCTGCAAGTGCAAAGGTAACAGAGAAGGAGAAAGGAGTAGAGAAGGATGATCAGGCTCTGGTGACAGTGGCAAGAGACATTGTAGCTGACAAGGGTAAACAAGTTGTCATCGATTCAGATGACTTCACTCAAGGGCCTATTGATCTGAGTTCATTATCTCCTATTCAAGCATTGAAGCTAGCAACTCTTGCACAAGCAAAAGCCAATGAGGACTAACTCAAGTCCCACACCGCAGACAAAGAGTTGATAACATTGGCGGCAAATGTATTGGAGAAGATTTTGCCATCCTTCAAACTGGATATAACTGATACTCCCTCCGATAAGCTTAGGAGTATGTTGAATGCTGTAGAATCTCATTTTGTGTCTTTGGAGAAAGCTGCAGACGCTAGAGTTTTGACTTAGTTTAATGCTATGAGACTTAAAACATTTTTGAAGATGATTGAGGGAGACAAGGCAAGTTTAATAACTGCTATGAAGAGTATACAAGATGCATTAGATGAAGGCGACCAAATATACAAGTCATGTCTAATTTAGCCGAAGTTTACCATTGACATTGACAAAAAAATAAAAGAATGTGAAGGCCAGCTTGCCAGCATATCTCAGTCTTATGCACCTCAATTAGTTTTGGCTAGCAATTTTGAAGGTCAAGTTATGAGTATATTGGATAAGATTAAGAGCTTAAATCAGGAAAAGGACAGAGTGGGAGAAGTAAGAAGCCTTATCACTCCCCGGATACTCATTGATGAGTAGTATGCACGATGCAAAGGATGCTCTGAATAAGAGTGTTCAGCAGACAAAAGAGGAGCAGAGATGCATGCATATCTTTTCAGTGGGATGATTAGTATTTTGGAGAGTTTGAAGAAGGCTTGGGATAACCACTTGTTGAGCCTAAAGACAATTTTTGCAAATATTTTCAAATTTTTGTAAATAACTGCATATATCCCTGTACATAGATTTTGGCAAATTTCTATCTTTGGCATTGTTGTCAAAGGGGGAGAGAGCGTAGTGAAAAATGGTGCAAATCCTCAGGGGGAGCTTGTTGAGTTTGTAAAGTCTTGGAGATTTTTGGGAAAGTTTGAAGTTTTGAAGTTTTGCAGTCTTGAGTGTACAGTTCATTTTTCACAGTGTTGCCATCAATGCCAAAGGGGGAGATTGTTGGCAAGAGACACTGTTTCGGTGAAAGTTGATGCATGAGAAATGCTTAGGAGTCGTCATTGATGGCAACTCAGTTCAGAATTCATATCTAGTGCATGGAGATTTGATTTACTAGAAGTCATATTATCATGAGGCATAAGTCTGGAAGGTGGAATTCAGTAACCGGTAGACTATGAGTACAATGTGCATATCTTAATTTTGGTTGCATAACTTTGGTTGCGGTGATAGAGGCAGATGATTTGTGGTTCGAGACAAATTGTTTTGTAATCCTGATACTCGGTGTTGATTCATGAGCGAGATTGAAAGTCCGGTATCCGGTAATCCAAGAAGAACAAAGCCATTTTGATGTAATGTGTGGTCCAAAATCCTTGGGATGATTTCGGTGATTGGTTTAGTGTTAGAGGAGATTGGGCTGATTTATGTGAAGCTTGTTATCATCTTGTTTGGGTCCGCATATGGATTTGTGGACGGATTGAGCCGACTTGTTGGTTACACGTTTCATGTTGCGTGGTATGTGGTTTTTGGAACCCGACATGGAAATTGATTTGTTTTGTTGGTGCGATTATAAGATCGATTTGGTTAAGCATTTTGTGGGATAACATGAGTGTGAGAAGTTTGTATGAGCGAGTGTGCGGAGATTGGTAAATGTGATTGAAGATTTTGGTGCTTCGGTATATGACAAAGCAAGAAAACAAAGCAGAGAGACATAACAGTTCCAAAAGTCAAATTGAGCGTAATCGGAACTGCTTTTAGGTATATGTAGATGCTATACTTCAGTTCATTCATTATTGTAATCATTTCTATTCACTTGTAAAGCAGTGAGCCTTCCTTCGGGTTGTAGCCCTCTTTTGTATTTGAGCAGCGAGCTCTAGGCAATGTGCCTGAATGCATGTGCATTCCCCTTATGTAATATTATCATACTCCCGGCCATAGTATAATAATATTGTGGGTTCAAATCCCACCGTGGTTTTTCCCTTTCCGGGTTTCCACGTAAAAATCTTGGTGTTATGGTTTTGTGGTTGATTGGTTTATGTTTCTGCACTTTACTTTCATTATTATGCATCCGGTGGTTTAAGAATCAATTTAATAAATTTGTAAATTGTAGAACACTGATTCACCCCCCCCCCTCCCAGTTTCATTGATTCCAATAGTTATCTTATGTGCTTGTGAAATTTAATCCCAGACCTTTAAGACTGTGTATATACTCCTAGATTAGTCAATTGTGATCTACTTGTTTTGAATTAGGAACCTCTCTTCCAATTATAGTGCTAAGCCAAGTACATGTGCTGACTTTTATGGCGAAGGATGGAGTTAGGACCCTACGATGGCATAGGTAGAGGATTGTATTCCTCTAGTATGTAGACTAGTCCTCTCTATTCGAGGTGATCACCAAAAGATAAATCCTATGACCCACTTAAGGTAAGCTTATCGACTTGAGATTGACTATAGTCAAGGAGCGTACTATGCTGATAGATTGTTAGCTGTACCACCTAGTTAGTGGATGGTTACTGCCAGTTGCATGCAAGTGAGGGATACCCCACATTGATCTAGGGTATTGGATAGATTTCGGTAGGAGCATGTGGGCTTGGGGGCCAGTTGTATGTAGACAATGGATGTCCTTGTTGATTAGCCATCCGATGGACTACAGGGAAGATAATTCTTAGTGTAGAGTGTAGACGTATAAAAATGACCATATTCCTAAATGAATATTTTATATTCATTTCTCTATTTAATTAAATCCAATTTAATTAAATTACCCGCATTCCTCTATTTAATTAAGTAAATTACTCAATTTATTTAAATTAAATTCACTATACCCATTTAATGAATAAATCATTTTATTCAATTAAATTCCCCCTATACACTTTTAATTAAATTCAAATTTAATTAAATAATTATCCTAAATTGAATAAATCTAATTTATTTAATTTCCCCAAATTGCAACCAAATTGAATGAAATTCATTAAATTCAATTAAATCCTATTATCCCTCCATCCACCTGCAAAATCCTACATCTCCCACTTGCCTTCCTAAACCCCTTTCTAATCCCTTCTAGACTCTTCTAATCGCTTCTAATTAGCATAACCCTTCTTCTAAACTTTGTCACATCCCTAAGCAAGGGGAGGTCACTTCTCAAATCCTCAAAGTCTTTGATAACCATTAAAGGCTTCAAGCCTCCAACCACTTAATTCCTCAAAATCTTTGATAACCTTTAAAGGCTTCAAGCCTTCAACCACTTAATTCCCCAAAGTCTTCATAACCATTAATGGTTAACTCAAACCCTCTTACATAGTTAAAGAATTTCTTTTAACTCAACCTTTATCCAACCCAAGGGTCTCATCAGGCCTTTAATGCTTTGACCATGATTATCTCTTAATCATTTGCACAAGGGTTTATCCTTGGATTAACTCTTAATCCAATGGGTAATCTTAATTTAGGCTTGACCCTTACCTTCTAGATAACCATAAGGTCTTCTCAGGCATTTAATGCCTCCAACCCCTTCTCTCAACCCAACCCTATGTTGACACTTGTCACCATTTCATTGGTGCAAATTGCAAACATGGATTCCCAACTTTCAAACTCAACCCTTGATCAACTCTTTCAATCCTAACCATCCATTGTCCTATTTTTGCTATAAATAGAGCTCTCCATCCTCCATTTTATAAATCCAAGTTTGTAGTATCACACTTATGCTCAAATACATTCAAGCTTTCATATCATTTTTATGCTCACCATTTTAGCCTCTTTTAAATCAGGAATTAGTCTAAATATGCATATTTAGAATACTTTCTTTATCATTTAGCTCAATCATAGACTAAATATATCATGTTAGGATAGTACTCATACTAACCTTGTCATCTTATAAATCTAGTTTATTGCATTTCTAGAATCATGCATAGCTTAGGATGCATTTCATTCTAAAATCTATCAAAGCATCCTTCGTTCTTGCATTTGCCATCCCTAAACCATTTTGCTCAGTGATCTGAGAGCAAAAACATTGGTTTGAGGGACATTGTAGGATAGAGAACCATGGGACCCACCTTGGGAAGCTGAGTTATACGTCATGACTCCATAGCTTGCACCAAGAAGTCCTGTGTGTGTGTGTGGACAAGTCTTTTTGGAATATTTTTACATATCGAGTTCTATCGACCCGCTTTTCCCGCATACATAGAGTAGTGTTGATATGTTTTTTATGCACATGCGAACACATAATAAAATACCTAGGGTACCTTATCCTCTCTTGAGTAAAGTTTCCCGACTGCTAAAGATATTGCCGAAGGATCAGTCAAGGCAACTCCAAGGTTCTGTTATGTAGGATCTCTACTCATGGATAAGCTCTTCATGGTATGATGTGATTTTGCTGGAATCACAAGGGGACTTACACTCGATGACTTGAACGTCTGATTTGCTGGAATCACAAGTCCTATTTACTAACTGGAAGATAAACAAATGGCAAAAGATGCAGGGTTTAGGAAGTCTACTCTACTACCTAGAGTGCGAGAAGATGATTGAATGACTAGGTGGAGTCCTACTGGGCTGGGTCTCACCATTAGGTTTGAACAATCCAACACCAACTCAGTGCGATCTTCTAAGGGATGTTTCAAATATGTCCAAATCGTACACCATCAGATACTGATCACCATTCAAGATAATGCATGAACAACAGAGGTGCTATGACTCGGGATTAAGCTCGTTCTATGCCAGTTGACCACGCAAGGTGCTCTTATAGTCAGCAAAAGGCTAGTGGTTTGGACTAGGTGGATTCCACGCGAGTGCATTCAATAACTTCTTTCATTCAATTTAATTATCTATCATCTAAAATGAAGATTCAACAAGAGACCATGCATATTGCAAAGAAACAACACACTTCACCATAACTTCAATGAAAATGGAGTTTATTTACAATCAATGGCAACAATTTCTTGCCTTGTCCTCCTAATCTACTCTAATTGCTATTTTATCAACTAATTATTCACTATTAGCTAATTATTCACCTTCTAACTACAGACTAACTATTAGCCTTTACAAATGAGGAGCCAGGGCTTATATAGTGCCCACAATACAATTCAATGGCATAGATCAATTTGAGATCAATGGACGAGATTTTACAATGAAAACCCTAATTAGGGTTTGTTACAACAAACTCAATTTTGGCCAATGAAATAATTGCATTATTTGGACACATGTCTTCTCTGGAATATTCGACCAATGGATAACCGGGGTAGGTACATCGAAGTTTGTGTTATCTTTGATGAGTCAGTTACATTGAATCTGGACATGCTGAGGTGGACTAACCCAACTGGAGGAATGATGATTGGGACGCCACCTTGTCTAACACTTGCAACTTGGTTGATGTTCAATTTGATGATGTTGAGAAGCTAACTTTAATTAACTCTTTTGAAACTATCTGCTTCTCTAATGGACCCTTGCTTTAACCTCCTTTGTCTTTGATGTGCAGGATGGATGGTGTACCTTTCCTTAAAATGCTGGACTAGAAGAGGTCGTCCTTGGTGATGTTGGACTGGAAGAGGTCGTCCCTGCTCTGGCCTGGTCTTCTTTCATCTGCAAAACAAACCAAAAGATGATTAAGGTCATATAATAAATTCATTTTAACATAGCATTTTCTACCTTAAATCATCAACAAGAAGACATCAAAATAAAGTTTGCTCAAAATCCTTCCCAGGGACAGGCCCCATAAGAATTTTGCTCTGGACCCTCTGGAAGGGTCAAGAGCGAATTTTGCATTCCTGGCCAATTTAGAACTCTTTTCAACATTACCTCACAACTAGCTCCTCGCCTGGCCCAAACAAGGTGAAAAAATAGGAGTTTCAAAAGATTTCGCCCTGGACCCTCTGGAAGGGTCAGGAGCGAAAATCATTTTTTAGGCTTGATTCTTCATTTCTCCAATTCCAAATCACCTCAAGAGGCAAAGACATGCTATCTCACTTCCATCCACGCCATAAAAACCCAAGGACTTGACCTTATCCAAGGAAAAATAGGTATTTCTAGGAATTTCGCTTTGGACCCTTTGGAAGGGTTAGGAGCGAAATTCACTATTTGGCTCAAAATCCTTCATTTTTCAATGCTTCCAAACATTTGCAATGGCAAAAGATGTCCATCCTTCCTTTCAAGATGCCTTGCAAATCAAAATTCGGTCAAACTAGGGAGGAAATGAGCCTTAGGAGGATTTTTGCTCTGGACCCTTTGGAAGGGTCAGGAGCGAAAATCTTAGTTTAGGCTTGATCACTCACTTTTCAAACTTCAAACCACCTCAAGAGGCAAACTTAGATCATTTTTCACCTAAGGAACAAGGATTGATGCCAAAATCAAGTAGCAAATGAGGTTTATAGTGAATTTTGCTCTGGACCCTTTGGAAGGGTCAGGAGCGAAATTCTTTTTTAGGCTAAAATCTTGATCTTCCAAAGCATCCCACTCCCTCTTAGGGCCAAAACATACTAATTCCTTCTCCATCATGCCAAAGCTTAGCCAAAATAAGGAGAAAAATAAGAGCTACAAAGATTTTCGCTCTGGACCCTTTGGAAGGGTTAGGAGCAAAAATCATGTTTTTGGTTTGATCCTTGACTTTTCCAACTTCAATCCTCTTTGAGAGGCAAACATAGATCCTTTCTCTTGCATTTCCACCAAGATCTTGACTTTGGCTAGAGGGAAAATGAGTGCTTTCAAGAATTTCACTCTGGACCTTTTGGAAGGGTCAGGAGCGAAATTCACTTTTTAGGCTAGAATCCTTCATTTCTCCACCTCCAATCCTCTCTAGAAGGTAGCTAAACATCATTCTCCACTCAAGGGACAAGGTTTGTGGTCTAAGCAAGGTAAAAAAATAGGTGTGTAAGGAATTTTGCTCTGGACCCTTTGGAAGGGTCAGGAGCGAAATTCACCCTCCTGGACAAAATCCTCACTCTTCAACGCTTCAAACATTCTCAAAGGCAAAAAACATGCCCAATCTCCCTTTCATCATGTCTTGAATGTCAAAATTTGGTCAAACAAGGAAGGGAATGAGGTCTAGGAAGATTTTCGCTCAGGACCCTTTGGAAGGGTCAGGAGCGAAAATCTTAGTTTAGGCTTGATCACTCACTTTTCCAACTTCAAACTACCTCAAGAAGCAAACTTATATCATTTTCCACCTAAGGAACAAGGATTGGATCCTAAACAAGGTAGCAAAAGAGGTTTATAGTGAATTTCGCTCTGGACCCTTTGGAAGGGTCAGGAGCGAAATTCATCTTCCTGGCTAAAATCCTTCATCTCCTCCACCTCAAGTCACTCTCTAAGGCTTAGAACAAGTCAAAATACTTTCATACATGCCTTAGGACTCAAAACTTGGCCTTGATAAGTGAGAAATTGAGGTTTAATGGGATTTTCGCTCTAGACCCTTTGGAAGGGTCAGGAGCGAAAATCATATCCTTGGCTAGTTTCTCACCTAGGTTCACTTCATTCTCCTCCAAAATTGATCAAAACAACTTCTTCCTTTTACTGTCAAGATAATCCATCACCTAACTGGGTCCAGGCAGGGTCAAACTAGGTTTTTAGGGCCAAGAGAGGGCAAAATGGAGGATTTCGCTCTGGACCCTTTGGAAGGGTCAGGAGTGAAATTCTCCTCCTAGGTTGATTTTCATCATTTCAAAGTCTTAAACCTCTTCCTCAAGGCAAACATGTGCCCAAGGCCCCCAAACCATGCTTTAGAAGTTTTACAAATTTGGTCATGCCAAAGAGCAAAATAGAGGAAATATAAATTTCGCTCTGGACCCTTTGGAAGGGTCAGGAGCGAAATTCCTCTTTGTAGGCTCAATTCACCTCCAAACTGACTTGACTTTGACTTAGACTTGATCCTAGATCCATTTCTTTCTATATCCTTGCCAAATTTGCTCAACCACTCTCTGACTTCCTCGGACTCAAATGGGACACCACTAGCAAAAACTAAGCCTAAGGAAGACCTTGAAGGAAACCCCAACTCGGAGCATCCACTGACCCATCCTAGCTCAAGTAGAGCCGGCTATCCAACGATCCCCCCTGACAACACTCATCCTACAAAGGCTAATAGGCAAAACCCTAAAAAAACCTAGAAAGCAAACCCTAGAAAGCAAAAAGCAGGGGGTCCCCATTTGCAATGGGGCGATGTGTGAATACTTCACAACAAGTAGGTAGGTAATAATTGGACCAAGCTCATAGTAGAATGTTGGGCATATCTTGACACAGAAATAGTATACTTTACCATGTTTGGATGAGGACAAACACTCAATGTAGTATAGGATACATCGAATCCTTTTTTCTTCTTGCTCATTGGTGCAGAAGATTGGGGAAAGGAATGTGACCCATGGTGTAGTGTGAAATGCATCGACATTTCCTTTAATTGGGATGCACTATGGGCAAGTGATAGTTAGCCATTGTGGATGTGTTAGTCTCTCACCGTGTAAATGTTATTATTATGTATGTGATGCACGATAGAGCTAGTCTTTGAGTATATGTGATGTATGCTAGAGCTAGTCACTATGTATATGTGACGTATGCCAGAGCTAGTCACTATGTATATGTGATATGTATGGGCCAGTCATCTTGTGAGGTACGCTTGAGTCACTCTGTGGAATTGGGGAATTGTGAAGGGATACAATCCTTGAGTAATTGTGTCTGTATGTACACTACTTGATGGCAATTAGTTATTATCTTATTGCTATATTTTGATTGGACTTATTTTAATAAATAGTCCTGGTTCAAAGAGAGATCAAAGAACTCATACAAGAGTAGATAATGAATTCCCACTAACCTTCAAGGGTAAACTACAAAGCCTTTTGAAGGGATACGTAGGCAGGGTCATCAAGAATGAACCCTTGAGGCATAGGACTAGGTCTAGGGATGATCTTGTCATTAGGGGCTTACCACCTTTGAGTGTAAGCATAAGTAATTGAAGAAATTATTAAGTCAACACTTCTAAGCTAAGAACAAAGATGCTTGGTCAATTAAGTTGGTACTTGTAAAAAAATAATTAGTAGCAACCGAGGGTGGTTGTTACAAAATATTGAGAAGATTTAAAAATTCTGGAAATAGTCCGAATCATCTTGGAAATGTTTCCAGGTTATTTGCATCTCCATTGCTGTTTCAGAAATAGAAAAACAATGAAAGAGGGAATCCCTATGTTATTCCTGCAGCTCAATATTTAATTTTTAATGCTATCTGAGATCACATTGGAGAAACAATGCCTAGCTAATTCAAACATTCCTTTTTTTCTGATGCCAGCGTTATCTGTGCAAAAATTTTCACCTGTTTCGGCTTCAATTCCTCTTGCTTGTAGTTCAATGACCAGTACATTCAATATCTTGATAGAATTGTTCCAGTTTGTTTGAAATTAGATGCCCCATTTCTGTAAGCATTAGATGCATAACAAATGAAGAGCCTCCTAAGGTTTCCAAAGCTCTGTTATCTTCTTAGTCCTCAATATCTACCACATCTGATGGTTTTCTTCTTTGATTCTCTATATTTATCATCTTCTTTTGTCTCCTGCTTTCCTCTTATAGCCCAAGCTAATTGGGATGCATCTCTATATCTGTGAAATTTCAGCTGACACATCTTTGATTTGTCATTGCGTTTTTGTTTCTGGCATATTTTAGCTCTGTGATGTGATATGATAAACTAAATGATTAAAAAATTACATCATAGTTAGAGCTGCTGTACATTTCATCAATTATTTCGTTTGCTTCAATAAATTTGATGTTCGTGTCCTTTTGCTCACTTGGTATATTGAAATCAAAAAGCTGCAAGCGCAAATCATATCAAGTACCTTATGCAATCACTTATTGTGATCTGTGCCCTGTATCATATCCTTACCTGTTTCTCTGCTCTGTACAACAGAAAACAATACAGACTACAAAAGGCAAATCCAAATCGGCAGAATCAATTTTCCCTCATTTAGCTGTCTATTTAATTATGTTTCAAGTTTGTGTTAATTATAACATTGATCAATTAAATTGTCTTTGCAGAAACATGGTGCCTATTCCTTTCATTTTACTCTATTTGAAACGGATCACAGATTTTGTGGGAAAGAGGAGTTCTGTTGCTTCAAGCTTCCTGCAAAATCTAGTTGAAAGAACAAGGAAAAAAGCAGGTCCTATAGAAGAGTTCCAATGGCTTGGCCTGATATTGTTTGTGGCTGTTCCCTTCCCTGGAACTGGGGCATGGACTGGAGCCTTTGCAGCTACGATATTAGATATGCCTTTCTGGGATGCTCTTTCTGCCAATTTCTTTGGGGTTGTTTTTGCAGGATTGCTAGTTAATTTATTGGTGAATCTTGGAATCAAATATGCTATTGCTGTTGGAGCCATTTTATTTTTTGTCTCTACTGTAATGTGGAGCTTCCTCAGGTACCTTAGGAAACCATCAAACAATATTAACTAATTGTAACCGGCTGAATTATAGGCATAGAACTATTTTTGCTCATAAACTTTGAGCTTTTACGGACTTGTATAACACTGCAGAAGGGAAGACTCTCCAAGGTATTTTTCAAGAAATAGAGTTCCAAATAAAAAAGACTAACTGTGGTGATAATGCAATTCAAAGGAAATTTGCAAAGCCCTTTGTTTTCTCCCCTACAACTTGTCTTGCCAGATGATAACTAGAAGTTTCAGTTAGGATTCCTATGGAGAAGGTAAGGAATTTGATTACAACTCTTGAAAAGAATGGTCAAGTTCTATTGTTTTCTTCTTTTACTGGATTTGTTATGAATTTTCTAGAAAGGTAATGCTGTGGTGCTCGAGTAGTTAACAATATCTTGAATCTTAGGAAATCTGCCTTTCAATTCTTGCAATGCCTGAAAGTTTGGGCAAGATATAGCACAGAGTCCTGGCCAGAATAATGACACCATTGAACTTAAAGATGTATCATTCTGATGCCAACCAGTTGGTCAATCCTATTTTTCAGACTTATTCTTATAGACTATTTCAACATCTTGATGATATAGCTCTTGAAAACGATTTATCGAATAGTTGCATATGCATTTACAGTGCCAGTGACTATCAGGTGCTTGTACAACACAGTTTCATGTGTACCTTTGTTTTCATAGTTGCGAGAATTTTCTAATTTAGTCAATATGGTCTTGATATATGCTTTTAAAAGGCTACAAGATCAGACATAGTGGAATGTGATGTTTCATATGTCATTTCAGAAGTGGTGAATCAAACTTGAATGTCCTCTCGTATGTGGAATCTGGCTACCTTTTTAGTGTCACAATCTTTTGGATAGGTTGAATAACAAGTATAGGGTGATTATAATTGAGCATGCTATAATATGCATTTATCCATTTTCTTGAATATATTTATTTCGAAATCTGTTGAAACATTGAGCCATGGTGTAGCTATTTAACACTTTAATTTGAACATCTTACTCTATTTCATATTATTATATTAAAATTGCAGAGCAATAATTGAAATTTGAATTCTGCCATTGGGATTATGTCAGGCTCATCCTCTATTCCTATTCTTCTTGCTGAACTACCTTATTTCATGTTTGTTTAAATTTTGAAGCTTCTCATCAATAGTTCTGAGCTGTATTGAAATCATATTAGCATTCAATTCATATGGTCTTGACACGGTATGACAAAACTGTAAATAGAATTTAATGACCTGTGTTTGAAACATGGAAAATTTGTCAAAAACTCAGGAAATGGAAATACAACATGATATTCCTTAAAAAAAAAATTGTCTTGTTATTTGTGCTCAAATATAGTACATAAAGATAAAAATAAGGTTTTTTATTAATCAAAGTTGGCAGAGCTACTTTATATTAATATCAAAGAAACGGGACTCGGACTCGGCTCGGACTCGGCAAGGCCGAATCAGACTCGGAGTCAGACTCGGGAAAGTGAAAAACTCAAGAAATTTAGAGATTTTTAAAGATTTAAAACTTGTTTCACGCACCCTTTATTGAATACACCTTAAAGACACAATAACATCATCAAACTCGGCTCATTTGATTACATACACAAGTATACATCAATCACATAAGCATAAATGGAAATTGTAGCTGAAGGAAATAACAAACATAGATATATAAATATTGTCAAATGTATACAATATTACAAAACTCATGGGATAAAAAATCCATGTCATCATATGATCATCATCAAATGTTTCATACAAATACCAAAGGTAAATACAACTACAAGCCTATGGCTCAGAGGAGCTTGCACGGCAGCACCCTTCGTCCCCGACCCCTTGCGAAGGCGTCTAAGGCAGGTCCTGGATGATTCGACAACCATAGCCGCTCCTCGTGACACCATGCCATGCTCACCAACATCAGGGACATCCGTGTCACTATCTACCTCTGAATCTCCTGTCTATGCTCGCGCTCTCCGCTCCTCCTCTGCCATGGCTACAGTCTCAGCCTCTATATCTACTTGGTCGATCCAATCAGTGTCAGACTCGGAGGTTAAATTTTCCCTACTTCTATCGACGTAGTTTCCCCCGATATTTTTGGACGGGGATTTGGGGGCATCGCCCCTTGCGGGGTCAAGGGGCAGCGCCCCTTGCGCGCTCCCTGTCGCGATACAGGGCGGGGTAACCTGGTGCCAGTTACCCTATTGGCTGACATGTTGTAACCCTAATTTTTCTCATTCTCAGGCGGAGGTTGTAGTGAACAAAGACGAGACCATTCATTTAAAAAAAAACTTTTTAAAATGTTTTTTTTTTTGTCATTTTACTTGACCCAGGCAGTAGCCAAGTTTGGGGCTCGCGACTCACCGAGGTTGGCAAGTTTGAGCCAAACTCGCCAACTCGGCGACTCGGACGAGTCCGAGTCCGAGTCCCAGAGACTCGGCGAGCATGGCTCGGACTTGGACTCGCCGAGTTTAGGTGATTCATGACGATTCCCGTTTCTTTGCAAATAACAATATAGAGAAAAGAGTTTTACATAAGGACCAGAGAATGGCATGGCAGCTTTTACATAAGGACCAGAGAAAGGCATGACAAAAGAAAAAATACCAGTTACAAACCAACCGTACAGAGCATAAGATTCGAAGACAGAGCTCAAGACATCGAGCACAAAAGACCCATCAGAATTATACCAAAATTCCAAGCCAAGAATAATAGAAAAACTCAACCTGATCACTGAAAATGACTGGTTACCCATCACAGCTCCCACTGGAGCTTGCAATAGTCTCAGGAGCAGATGAAGGAGGGTGCATGATCTCCAAATGTTTGAGAAGGAGATGGACAGAATTGAACAGGCTAAGAGCACTGAGATAGAAGTCATCCCCCAACAAATCCTGCATATGATGCAAAGCAATGAGAGAATCCTCAGTAAAGTCTCCAACCAAACCAACATTTACAATGGGGAAGGCAATAGGGAAGGTCAGTGAGGAAAGGAATGAATGTCCCCAATTCCCTGACAGGCATTTGGCTGTCGAACTCTAGCCTATTCTATTCCCTGGGTTAGAGTAATGAAATAATTAAAGGGAATAAGTGAGTGGGCCGATAAAAAGCTTTATGACAAAATTATTAATAAGGCTCATTTAATCATTAAAAAGGGGGGACCTAATAAATTATAAAGTTATTGTGCCTAGATGGCTATTCATGGGGTCTAATAAATATTTAATGTTATCATCATAAACTTGTCCCCAACGTGAATCTGTAACCTTCAAGATAATTCGATGGCTTTTTGGATGGGAAGGATTTATAAGGTGAATCGATGCCGAGGAAAGGAATTATTAGTGAGCTGTGTTTAATTTTATTCTCCTATCAAGCCTGTTTGTGCTCTCCAGGACGAAACCCCTGGTGTGTATGTTGGGACGAAACCCCCAGCATGAGTATCGATTCTATCATCAGCAGTGCACAGAGAAATCAGTAATATCAGAGGCATATCAATCTCAGAAAATCGCAATCAAAGCACCTTAGTATTATCGATTCAAGGTGGTAAAGGGCCAGCTTTGGTGTGGATGCATGGTCGATGATTTCAGGGCCTTCGAGATAACATTCCAGAGCTATGAAAACCTACAGTGAACAGCTTCAGGCGCAGTTCAGATTGACCAATAAGAAAAGCAAACCTTCGATCTGATTATTATTTGAGTGATCCGGGTATGAGATCGATACCCTATTCAATGCATGTGCTTTAATAGTATGAATGATGTGAAATGTATAGGAGGAGAATGATTTCAATAAATGAAATTTGATGTAGTCTCTGACTGTCATTAGTTGCTTTATTTGAATAAACATTGAATGTATGTTCCATTTAATTGAAAATTGATAAGACAAACTGAATTGATGAGAAAATAGAGTTAGAATATTACAAGGAAAGTCGGCCATAGGAGAATACCACCAACAGGAGCCCAGCCACTTCTAAAATCATAAGAGGAAACTGCCACTCCGGGGATGACAGAGATAGAAGTAGAACAAAAGGATGAATGCACGCTTCTGCAAGGGCAGAAACCATCTTCATATCCAGCAAATCATCCATACAGTTAGACAAGAAAAGGGAAGCAACTTCAGAGAACCGAGAATTTTGGTTATTATTCAACCAGTCCCAACCAATAATAGTGTGAATTGCCACCTCCACATCAAAGCGGGGAAATAAGAATGCATGGCTAAGCTTCTCATAGTCGACAGGAAGAGAGCTCGATGTTCCCAAAAGCAAGTTGGGAGCAGAATCCTCCACGGCACAGATGAGAGACTTAAAGTCTTAAAGAAATTAATGTCATAATTCTGCAACAAAGAAAATCTAGAAACATGATCCAAAATCTCAGACCAAAGAAATCCAAACTGAGACACCATGCTGCAAGAAATGCAATGTCATGCTTAAGGTAGCTGAAGGATGGCCTTTGCCACCCAGACACTTGTGAACAGTCACCAAAGGGAACACTAGAGAGAGGAAGCACAGAGAAATAAGTCCACACGCACTGGACCTTGGGACTTGAAAAGAGAAATCTGCAGCTACGCAACAAAAAAATTATTAGCAAAAAACCAATGCCTCAATGCCAGCGAGGAGTGCTCAACAAAGGCACAATCAGCCAATGACACCGTGGAAAGGAGGGGATCTTTCCAAATAAATAGAATCACTTTCAATTGCCAAATTTGAGAGCCTATCGGCCACTTTGTTTGCCTCTCGGTAACAGTGTTTAAATTCAATATATTCAGACTTGGAAAGCAAACACCAAATTTCCAAATTGTTTCCATCATACTTTTAAGCTTCCAGGAATGAATTTATTTTCCTTCAAGTCATTGATTACAATTGTAGAGAAAAAAATAATTACAATTTAAAATTGAATGCGTAGGATTGAAAAAAAAACTATTTAATTTTTATTTATGTAAAAACAAGAAATCACTCAACATTTATCAAGAGGATATGAACATCTCAGAATTAGGAAAACTTTTATTAGCAAGGAACAAAGTAGAAGATATAGTTCTATTGTTAAGAATAGAACTGATAAGACAACATTGTCATTGCTCAGTTCTCAAGTAAATTTTGAATTAACAATTGCTGATAAAGTGTCCTCACAACCCTGTTCAACAGTAATGTTTAAACTGACAACTGCTAATATGTTGTCACTCTAATCAAGAGTATATGTGGAGTTAGCTATAGATATTTCACATGTACTGTCAATGGGGCTTCCACAAAATACAACGGATGATCCATGCCAAATCTCTTCAAAATTACATATAGATCAATGTTCACAAGGTGGTGAGTCCAATTTTCTGAAAGAATGGTAGCCTAAGCATTTGAGTTCTAGTCCAGTAGTGTCTGCCAATCACTTAAATAAAATTTAGAGAACCAAGTCAGCAATCTCCTAACTTATCAAGCTTTACTAATAATTTGCATTCAATCCAAGATCTACAATGCAAATACTTGAATTTATCAGAGATACAAAACTAGTCACATCATCTGCATCATAATTAAGGTATTGGGTAGGTAGCCATGCCTATCACACTACCAGAACAATTCAGGGTACCATATTGGAAGTTGGTCAAGTTTCAACTGATCCATCTACAGTGAGTGTATAATTTCGAGTCTCTCACCTTCTGCTCTATTTTATCACCATTCTAGGTATATTGGAACATAAACATCCTCGAGACATTCACTAATCTCCCTTCTGGCAGATTGCTGACTCAATTGGGGTGGTTTTGATGATAGACATGAGACATATAAGTAGATTAGTTGTGAAAGGCCTCAACTTTGGTTGAGTTCCTCAGGAAGTCCTCAGACTGGATAACCTAATGGATTAGTTAGTAAATTGTATTAAATGATTAAATTCACCTCTTTGTAGATGTGTTTTGTTCAAAGTCACTTGGAAATGTGTAGTAGTACCAAGAATAACGATATGATTGCATTACAAATAGTCACCAGAAGATGTAGGTATTTGTAAACACAGAGAGAGAGAGAGAGAGAGAGAGAGAGAGGGAGGGAGAGGATACCCATTTCTAATCTCCAGTCTCCTAGTAAATGTTGTTTTCCTTTTTCTAAGTTAAATTCTACCAGCATCCTTATAAAAATAAATAAAGTAAATAATGTCAAATAGTTTGATGTTAAAGCTGACTAAATATTATTTACAAAACAATGAATAATTCATTGCATATAGATTGCAATTGAGTACATAGAGAAAAAAACTACTGTTAATGAAGAGCTTTGGCTTTATAGATCTCTAAGGACTAAAAAATTTCCGGTTGCACTTCAGCATAGCTAAGGAAGATTAGATCCTTTCGTCAATTTGCGCCTAAATATTAGACACCAATCTTTTTAAAATTCAGCAATCTGATCGTCAGTTAGTTGCGTCAAGGTGAGGTTCATCAAATTAGGACTTTGGCAATGGGCCACAATCTACCAAAATTCAGCAATTTGGTTGTCAATTAGTGGCATCAAGGTATTGTGGTGCATCAAAGTAGGACTTTCGCAATGGGCCACAATCGACCAATGTAATTAACTAATTTGACCTTCTATTGTTCATGAAAGTAAGAGGTGACTATTTTGTCTCCCAATATAGAGATTAATGATGTGTTGTAAGAGTATTTATGTCATGTAAGATGTATAAGAGTATTCATGCAATTGTATGATGCATAAAAGAATCTATGATGTTTAAGAATGTATGCACTTGCAAGAATCTACATGACATGTAAGAACATTTAGGTGAGAGCCATACCTAAGTGGATTATGAGACTCCTGAACACTTTTTATGTGATGGAATTTTGACTTTGGATTTGAGTGTCCAAGTTAGGATCATGGAACCTTGACTATGTATTTGTAAGGATTATGTTGTTGAATTGATTCTAAAAGCAAGTACTTGAAAATTTATTTCTCCAAATAGACCATTGGCTCTCGAGTGTTGTAATTCTTTGTTGTTGATAATACATCAAGTGCATTTTGGTGGATGGACTTTTATTTAAAGGGTTTTCTTAGGGCATATCTTGTCTTTTCATTATTTTCTCTATTGTTATTTTATAGATGTGAATTTATTTGCATTGCTTTTTACTTTGAATTAATATAGGAACTATTTAGTTTCCTTTTGCTTGGTATTAGAGTCTAGTTTTGGGTTGGAATGAATGTCTTCTTTGTGATATTAATCCTTGTTTGGTAAGAGCATTACATAGGTAATTTTATTTCTCAAACAGAAAATAACAAACATAAAGGTGGAGATCTAGATTCAATGACACTATTTTTGATTGATTTAGAATTAAAATGAAGAATTTAGTTACATAGGTGGATTCACAAGTTGCATGAAGGGATTTGTGGGATGCATGCAATTGCAAAAATGATCTATGGGTTGTATGTTATTGCATCATCAGATCCATAGATTGCATGTTACTATGTCCATCATCCATGTGGTTGCATGTATGAGTACACCACTTGTATGTGGTTGCATGTTGTGGATCCATGGTGTTTGTTGGTGCCCAAAATAGTGGTATTTTTGCCATCTTTTTCCCTTTTGGCCTTGTTATTCCCATCATAGATAACTAATTTAAGATATTTCTTAATGGGTCTCCCTTGGTCAAATTTTGTATAGGTTTTGTTCTCCTTCATGTTAATGTTATTGTAGCTATGGTTGGATTCCTTTAGGCCGACATAGATAACATAAAGGTTGAGATAATATAATTATATTATAATTAGTGTGATAATATAATTATATTATAATAATATTGTGATAATATAATTATTGTGATCGATAATATAATAATTATATTGATAATAATATTATATTATTATTGTAAGATATAAAACTATATTATTATGTAATAATATAATTATTAAATTAATAGGGTCACATGTGAAGTGTGGTGACCCTTGGTGAAAAGTCACCTCTCGCATATATAATGAGATATGTGATCTCATTCAATAAGTGATAAGAATAATGTAATACAATTGCAGATTGACATACCGGGATGCTTGGGGGAGACAATTGTGAATTGTCTATGGTTGGGAGGGCAAATCATTGCCCGTGGTTAAACGAGCATTTAAAATTCAACATGGTATTAGAGCAGTGTTCGATTCTGTGCACCATTCCCATCATATATGAAGACAATCCGAATCATTCCCAAAGGCATCGTGAAGTCAATATCTTTATTATTTTTATCCAGTCGAGATCATTCTTAGTGAAAAAAAAATGTCATAGATACAATGTCGGCAACCTATGGAAATTCAATGCTTAGAGCATCTGTGTTATTCCAAGGTCATATGTAGTTTTAGCCTCAAAGAATATCCAGAGGCGTTTTGGGATTTGAGGAGTAATGGAGGCATGCATTGAGGGAAAAGCAGATCATGGTGGAGAAGCAAGGCGATGCAGTTCAGGCAATGAAAGCAGTGAAGTTGCCCCAGGATGATATTGAAAGGGTCGTTAACAATTTGAAAAACCTTAAGCTCAAGTTGCAAGAGTTGCAGGCCAAACTCTCCGTTGAGGACGACACTGCCACTCTCAACAAAGAGGCCTTCCATCAGGCCATCAACAATACACTCAAAAGGGGGCTCTTTTATATCCCATCCTTACAAATTTACAGAAGGGTTGCTGGATTGTATGATTACGGTCCTCCTGGTTGTGTTGTTAAAGCCAATGTCATTTCTTATTGGCGACAGATGCAACACAAAACCAAAATGTCAAACCTGACCGACATCCTTATGGTCACATTAACAAATATTTTATGACGAAACTTGATTAACTTTGGAAGACATTGATTGAAAGATCAAAGGAACAAGGAAGTCACAAGAAGGATGCAAACTCTCATAGACAGGAGCAAGAAGAAGGTAATTGACAAGTGAAGAATCCAAAGTGAGGGTACAATTTTATTTGTCTTCCTCACATGGCCCTTTGGGACGATTAGAAATAGAGGAGATTTAAAATTCTAGTCGCTCTTGGGTTGCGTTTTGTTTTGTTTTAACTTCATCCACTGCTTGAAGGGGTGCAACGAAAAGACAACATTATATTCATTGAAGGTAGCAAAGTTGAGACAAGAGAGCTCTCCTAGTGAGAGGGAGCAAACTGCAAGGGGATTTTGTTCTAATCTCAGGATGGTCATATTCCTATCTGATCTAGGGCTCGATCTTATGACAGTGGGTCCAAGGTGGTCTTGAATCTAACACTTTCAGCCGTATGTAGATCATACTAGATGATAAGTCTCTTGGAGTAAGGTTTCTTCCATGATTGGAACCATATGAGCAGGGTATGCTTCTGTGACATAGGGAATACCTAGAGGACCTGCTTCAGTTGAATTTGGAGGATCGTGGTCATTTTTTATTCAGAGGGAGTAGACCATGTCAAGATGGTTTCTTTAGCAGTCAGGAAACTATAACAGTCAGAGGGTTATGATTCACAGGATGGAGTTCCATGTGTGTAGGTTGAAAGGTCTTTATGCTGACACCTAGGTCAAGACATTCCTGAATAGATGGATACTTGGTGAGCTTGGAACTCACCAAGTGTGATGCAGACTCCAACCTTGTATTTCTTAATAGGTCAAAGAATGTGGAGATCAAATATCACTATACTAGAGATATGGTGCAAAGGAATGCTATTTAGTTGAGATACATTAGTACTGATGAGCAGACGACAAAAATTCTCACCAAGCCTCTTTCCAGGATAAAGTTTGTGTACTTTCGAGATAAACTTGGTATGGTGGAGAATGAAGCCCTAGCTGAGATTGAGTCTCAACATCATTGATCTATTTATATTTTATACTAATGAATTCTTCTCTTTGAGAGAGAAGTTTAAAGTGTAAACTCTTGTGAATGCATTTCTCCTTGAGAGAGACTTGAGGTGTAAGCCCTTATCTCCACCCTCTGATATGGTTCATGGTGGATGTCATGTGTGTGACACCATGACAACACCACGTGAGAGAGTTCGTGGTGATTTTCTTGTACTTGTGTGTTTACCCTCTGGATCAACTATGGTGAATACCATTGTGAGGTGACAATCTCACAATAATGAGCACTTGTGCATCTTACCATCATTGTGAGGTGACGATCTCACAATAATGGTTGATATCTCGTGAGGTGATATCTGTGGATAAGCCATAATGGCGGATAGCACATGAGGTTATATCTATGGATAATCCATAACGGTGGATATTACATGAGATATCTATATATAATCCATAATGGTGGATGTCACGTGAAGTGATATCTATGGATAAGCCATAATGGTGGATATTACGTGAGGAGATATCCATATATAAGCCATAATGGTGGATATCACGTGAGGTGATATCTATGGATAAGCCATTATGGTTGATATCACAAAGAGGTGATATATTTCCTTTCCTCATATGTGTGTAGTCATTGTGGTCAATCATCACAATAATGGTTGATGTTATAGTGAGGTGATATCTATTCTTTCACCATTCATGGGAGTAGCCATGATGGTTGTGTTCATTTGTATTTCCACTCATGGGTGTAGCCATGATGGATCCACCCTCTGGGAGTAGTCACGGTGGATGTCACTATGTGACTTAGATATCAAGAAGGATTCCTCCCTAGCTAAGAGGGAGTGTTGATGATTATAGCTAAAGTCGAATCCTTGTTTGGGTCGACCTAATGAAGAAGTGCTTCATTAAATATAAATATCGAGAAGGATTCCTCCCTAGCTAAGAGGGAGTGTTAATGTTATTGTAGCTATGGTCGGGTTCCTTCAAGCCGACATAGATAACATAAAGGTTGAGATAATATAATTATATTATAATTAGTGTGATAATATAATTATTGATATTATTGATACAATTATTGTGATTGATAATATAATAATTATATTGATAATATAATTATTATAACATAATAAAACTATATTATTATGTAATAATATAATTATTAAATTAATAGGGTTGCATGTGAAGTGTGGTGACCCTTGGTGAAAAGTCACCTCTCACATATATAATGAGATATGTGATCTCATTCAATAACTGATAAGAATAATGTAATACAATTGTAGATTGACATACCATGATGCTCGGGGGAGACAATTGTGAATTGTCTATGGTTGGGAGGGCAAATAATTGTAAACGAGCATTTAAAATTCAACACCTCATCCCTATGCATCTATCAATGTCTTAACAATTGCAAAAATCCAAGAAGTTTTTGTGTGGGATGTTTTTGGGTCATTTCTCTTTGTTTCCCAAACTTCAAAGATTCTAAGGTGTCACTTACCTAAGTATTGTTTCATTTGTCCCCTTGAAACCACAACCCTTTGTGTTAAGTCCCTTATTTTGTTGAATTTTTAAGCCTTTGCTTCCCTAGGTACCATTTCTTTGGACTCCCTAATCCTTGAACTTTGATTTCCCCATTCTTGACTTAATTTTTCTTTTAGCTTTGAAGATTCAACCCTCCCTTTCCTTGGGTGCCTCTTAATCCTCGAAACAATCTTTTACCTTGTGTTCATCCTTTTACCAAAATTTCAAAGTTTTCCTTCCTTAATTACCTTTTCCTTGTTCCTCCTAACCTTTGAAACCCCAACGGTTTTCATCTTTACTTTGGTGTTGGACTTTTGGGCTTACCCTTATTTAGGCAATCAATAAGTATGCTCTTGATCCTTGATCCCTCTTATGCCTCAATCCTCAATTTATTCTCTTCTTCATTGGGCATCAAGCTTGTGGGTGAACCCTAGACCTTGACATTGTTTCCTTAGTGCCAAGTCTTCCCTAATCCTTACTTGTGTGCTCATTGTTTCCCATTCTTATTGTAGTTATGCACTTGAAGCTTGATATCCATGTCCCTTTGGAGCCTAAACTCCTAGAGGGTTCTTTCACCCAATCATATCCCCGCCTCTCCTTCCTAGTCCCAAATTCCTATTAATACTTAACCCTCAACCTTCCCTCTTCCTAACTCCCTAGTGTTGATTTCTTTCCTCTTTGTCTTGATTTCCACTCGACCCCCAACACTTGATTTAACATTATTCTTTTCTTTGCCCTTCCCCAAAGGCCGGGCCTTCAAGGGAACCTTGCATCTCTACTTTCAACCTTAAAACCCTTAGTATATAGTTTCACCTACCTTCATGGCTCATCCATCACTCCATTGACATTGAATTTGACATTGTGACTATTTGTTCACCTTCACACAAAATACATATATTCAGCTTGCTAGGCATGATTTCACAGAGAGATCTAATTGAATATTGCAAGGGCAACCTTGTCACCATAAATGTGGCTGCCTAGATTGAATCGTGATGGATCTCTACCATTTGTTTTAATTATTCTATGGACTTGGATGCTTCCCACACGACACCCATAATTTGGATGATGTCTACCCACCAAGTCCACATATCACACACCCTCTTGAGGTTACTACAAGTAACCAAACAAAAAAAAATTAAAAATATGCATACCAACTTGTTATGCATAAAAACCAATTTTTTGGTTAGTGTCTCAAATGAATTTTAGGGTATTAAATGCGAGCTACAAATAAACACATGCATAGGATGAAGTGTAGGATGGTTGTTAAATGTACATCTCTATGTTTTGGTATAGTTCGGAAAATGTTGTCCCAACCTTGCAATAATAAAATGTATTATTGATACGTGAGTGAAAGGAGTTGTAGGGTTTATAATTTATCATTGTGAATCCTAACCATTTATCATTATGTCATAGATCTAATGGGGATATTTTGTGTTCTTTGTTTGTCCTAGAAGGCAACCTTATTTTATGAGGGCATTATATTAGGGTTGTGTATTGTGATGTATTTTGAGAGTTTGATAGATGTTGAGTTGCCTATGGATCTATGTTGGTGATATTCTTGTGAGAAGCTCGCTCTACAAGTATATTGTAATTTGTTGTTGGTTTCTAAATATTATATTGAGTGGCTTTTGGAGTGGGGGGTTTTTCTTTTGAAACTGTTTTCCCCATGTAAATCATTATGCTGTAGTGTGGATGCTATTTATGTTAAGATTATGTAACTGTTGTAAAGATCTGATTTTTTTTTGCATTATCCTCCTCTCAAGATTAGTGTAAAGAAATTGTTCAACTACCTTAACTTCCTTCCATGTACGTCTTCATGAAAATTTGTAATAATTTAGGGGAATTTATAGTTGCAATTGTGCATTTTTTGTCACCACATTTTTTGGTGCGATTGTAATAGGGTTTACATGAATAATGACAACTTCTAATGCATTATAAATGCATTGTAATGGTGTTCCCTCTTTTGCGTATGGGTCATTATAGTTCTATATTGATTATTAAGCATTTTTGTCACATAGAATGTACTATTTGATTGTCACATAAATGAAAATTTGGTTATGTTGATACTTTACCTAATGGCATGTCTTCCTCTTTGTTTTTGATTAAAAAAGCAGCATTAACTTGGGCGCTGGCCCTTAACATAGAGACCTCAACCCCTCTACAATTAGCGTTAATTATTGCTAATTGTTTTTGAAAAACAATAACGTTAAGAAGGGCGCTAACCCTTTACAAAGCCAAAGGCTATCAAATTTAAAAGACCAAGCAGGGGTGCAAACCCCAAAAGGACAAAGTCGGACTAGCCAAACCAACCAGTCAAACCATCAACAACTCAACCCAAATCAAGAGGGGGGAGAAAACCCCAAATCTTAACAAAGGTGGGCTTGTGAAAGGTGGTTAGATTTTTCTTTCTGCCTACGACAAACAACGGTCCAGGCAACACTATCAGTAGGAACTTTCGAAGAAGAAACAAGCAGGGAAGACCCTGCAGAGTCGCTTCTAGATTGTTGTTGCAGCGGAGCAGTAGCAAGAGAAGAATCGCCAGGAGCATAGTGAATGTGAGAAGCAGGAGCAACAAGAGGAGGAACCAAGGGGGTGGAAGGGACCGCAACAATAGTAACATCAACCAGGGCTTCATCAGCAGTAAGGGGCACCTCATCTTGAGATGAATCAACCGAAGCAGAATCTGAAGCATTAATCGTCAAGTGGTCTTCCGTAGCATCCTTCCACCAAGTAGCAACACCTTTGCAACGAGAGAGAGAACAGTCATAAGCAAGGTGACCTGTTGAGAAACATCTTCGACAATGAAACGAGAGGCCCTCATAATCCAACGGTTGAGTCCAAGGCCTGTCCCCAACCATAAGAACCACATCCCTAGGGAAGACCAACGATATGTCAACATCAATTAATAGGTGAGCAAAGGTAGAATGACCCATGGAGAACGTGTCATCATCAACCTTCAAGAAGCTGCCAATGGAGTTATCGATGGCCTCAAAACAAGAAGGTTCCCAGAAATGAAGGGGGAGATTGGGGAGGCGGACCCAAACCGGACGAATAGAGAGGGATTCCGTAAGGGGGTTGAAGGAAGGAGTCTAGAGCTTAAGGGAGAGAGAGTGATCCTCCCAAGACCATAGCTTACCCAAAATCAAATCACGATCATGAGTAGAGGCAAAGGAAGCAACAAAAAACCCCTTAGCACAAGGGAAAAACTCAATGTCATAAGAAATATGGGGCTTCCAGGAATCACTCACCCAGCGATGAAGGTTCGGGAGGGAAGGCCAAAACCCAGTAAATTTGTAGACCAGAGTGTTGCGTTGATAGAAGTCAACATTCTCCATAACCTCACGGCCATAGACCACAATAGGAGAGGTCTTGGCACAAGGAAGAGGACGAACCCCCTCTTTGTTATTTATGACTTCCTCTTTGTTATTTATGACTCAAAATGTCAAATCATTACACGATCATGTCAAATATGTTTGCACATTGTCAATGTGTAAGAAACATTGATAAAATCATCTTAAGATATCATAATATTGTTGTTACCCATAGATGCATGTGTAAGGTGTTCATAAGCTATACAAGAGATTATATGTAGCTAGTTTGTCTTTGACCCAATAACAATAATTGGGGTCAAGTGTACCTGTAAGGTGGTGAAATTAGGACTTCACAAATTAGATTAATAAAGCCACTAATCTCATGGGACCATCTTACATTAAGGGGCATTGAGTTTGATTGGACCAACCCTAAAATGATTGAATACATTCAAACTAATCCTCCTTGTTTGAGTTGAAATTGAAATTGAATTAGGTTTGAATTGCAATGCTAGATCTAGGACAAACAATGAGAATTTGATGTAAAATAATAGTAACAATAAGTTCCAGATATCATGCAGAGCTATAAAGTTGATTATGAGGATAGGAATGTATGTGCATGGTGTGAATTTATGCAAGTAGTAGATCTAGAGGTTACAAATTTGTAGGTATTTTGAATGTGCAATGGATTTAGGTTTGCACATAAATTGTGTGGTTTTCTACTACTCCATTTATAATGGATTCATATTTTACAATTCCTTGTTTAACATATATTATTTGCAAATCTATGAAAGATTATTTTCAAATTAATTTTTTTTAAGGTTGTTCAAATGAGAAACAATTGCAAATTTGCATGCATTCTTTCTAGCATGGTTAGATGAAGCCAATAACAAGGTTCTTGGCACATTAGTGTTGGAATGGGATAAGCCCCTCACCATTCCTACAATAGTTTGTTGATTTTTTATAGTGGATATTCTAGAAACCTACAACAATAATTGTGACACATGTAGCAATATTTTGGGTCACTTATAGTAATAATTTATTTAAGTCACTTGCAACAATACAAGTGACTCTTGGAGTTGTACTTAGGGTCACTTGCAATAATATTTGTGACACTTGTAGTAGTACTTTGGATTGCAATAACAAAATTTTAGCAATATTATAGGGAACTTATAGTAATGGGCTATATTGTAAGAGAGGCTCTAAATAATAGTTTAGTGTAAGCTTTGTTCAATAACATGGTGGTGATGAATTGACTTCTAGGTTGAAGACGATAATCATGATGCCATGTGAAGCTCTTTAGTGTGCAATTGGAATTTTAGCATGATATGGTCAAGTTTGCAAATATGCAATAGAGATGCTTATTGTGGTGTCTTAGCTAGCTTATATTACTTTCAGTGGGATTTTGGTAGTGATGTGGGTCCATCAATTGGACACGTGGTTTTCTAGTGATTAGTGTCATGTTGTTTATTGGATTACATGTTAAGTTAGCATTAATCATGCAGTGAGAGCATTGGCTATGCTGAATATAAAATTTTATTTTTGAGGATAATGACTAGTTTTTCTTGAAGAGATCCTAGATATTATGATGTTGAAGTTGAAGTTTGGCATAAGATGGTTGATTGTGTGCCTATTGATGCTATATAAAATTAGGTTATCTTAGAGATGTCCCAATTATTAGGAATGTAGTATTGAAATGGTGAGTAGAAAGATTGAGGTGCCTACATCTAGAGCTAGACATGATTGTTCAAAGAGTGAGTCAATGTGATTATCAGTAAACGAAACAATTGCATACCCCTCTCAAGGAGGTCCACTTGGTACAAAATAATATAATAGATATTGCTCACCTAGTTTTTTATATGCATTCTACATTATATTGTCTTTTAATGTGAATAAGTCTTGACCTATAGATGCTAGTTTTGGGGAATAGTTTGAGAAGTATAAGACATTTTTTTCTTCTTATGGGTCTTGAGTTGTGGGGATGTTAATTATGAGGACTAGTTTAATAAGTATAACGAATGACTTTGTTTTGATTTGTCTATATATGTCTTATGAGCCGTGGAGTCAATATCGAGGACAAGTTTAAGAAGTATAAGGAATAATTAATGGTTTTGGGCTTGTTCTTAGATTGCAAGAATGAATATCTTGATTTTTTTAATTTGAGAAGCTTAACTATGCTGAAATTCATTGATTTGTTGCTACTATATTTGACTTTGAGACTAGATGATTAAATATTAAGATAGATTTTCTATGAGGATTTGAAGGAGAGCTAATTCAGCAAGGCTAGAGAACTTGTTGATGTTGACATAATAGCATGGTCTGTGTGTGTGTGTGTGTGTGTGTGTGTCTTCATCCTAGTATGAGTTTCAGTTTATGTTATTGGAGTTGAGATTTGTGTAGAGCAATCAGATCACTATATTTGTGTCAAACAATTTGGTTATAATTTATTGCTATTTCAATTAACTATTTTTTAGTAATCCTAGGAATGTGATTTAGGCTCTTTAATCTTAATCTTTTATATGGTATGAAGAACTTGAGAGTGCTAATTTTATCTTAGGTATGGGATCAAGGGAGCAAGAGAGTGAGCAAAAACATTAGGCCAATTAAAGGAAGTATGCTAACTTGATTTTACAATGGTTTAGTTTGCATGATTCCATATTAATGAGTGTTTTTTGATTGATAATGAGATAGAAGAAATTATCCATATCCTTTATGTGAATGCAATTGATAATACATTATATTTTACTCAAAACTAAAAGTTGCCTAAGAATCTATACATCCATTTTGGAAAATGAACATTGGATTACTATGAGGTCTTTGAAGGTCTACAAGGCATTTGAGAGTATTATATTTGCTACTAACCAAACACTTGGATCACACTTGTAATGGCATATTGGTGACTCCTATAACAACATGTCAAGTTTCTTAGAGCACATGTAGCAGGGTTGGAGTATATTTTGTGCATGATAGTGGATGTATAAGGATTTGTAGATACAAAGTGGGCAAGATATGTGGATATGGGAATTACCCTATTTGATGATGTGATTAGATGGATGAGTGAGTGATAGGTTGTGGTCATCAATCCAACTACAAAGGAAAAGTACATAATTGTTGGCAGTGGGCCAACATCCCTCGCGAAGATTCGCGACATGGTTTAATAGCCTCCTATGGATTCTATAAGTCTAGTGGTTGTATCGGGCATTGACAGGTCAATCTTTTGGTGCAACAACAACCCTAGCTTGTAACAAGTAGTATCAGAGCTTGGTCACATGTTCGAATCACGCAGGCCATGGTGAGTGATGTTGGGAGGGGGATTGTTGGCAGTGGGCCAGCATCCCTCCCGACGATTCACGACATGGTTTAACAACCTCCTGTGGATTCTATAAGTCTAGTGGTTGTATCGGGCATTGACAGGTCAATCTTTTGGTGCAACGACAACCCTAGCTTGTAACAATAACAACTACTTGAGCTTTGTTTGAAGGAAATTCAACTTCAATAATTATACTATGATATTGGGTTGAAATGGGTTACAATGGTGATTTTATGTGACAGTATACCATCAACTTGGCATTGCATCTCATCTTTCATTCATGGATGATGCATAATCACTCCATTCATGACATGATGTAGGATGATATGATTATGGTTGAGATGATGGACATTTTGATAGATGTTGGAGATTCTTTGATGAAGTCCATGAGAGCAAAGAAGATTAGTCAGTGCAACATAGCTATGGGTATCACAACCCTTAGCAATTAGTTCACTTTTATTAATTTCTATTTCTATTTTGGAGAAAGTTAGGATTGGGTATTATGCAACTAACAAATTCTAGTGTAAATGTATTTATTTATTCTTTTGCAAAATAACGTCCTATCATGGAAAAAGGGTGTCCCACTTAGATCTTTGCCACATGTAATATGTATTATGACATGTGGCAAGAACATCTATGTTGTGCGATACAGGTAAGAGAATATATGACATTATAAAACATACAAGAGAACTGAAAATGTATAAGAGCATATAAGAGGGAATTGTGAAGTAGACTAAAAAATTCATGATGACTTTTAACAAACTTATGACACATAAGATAATCTTTGAAAATATTAAATATGTTCACAGTGGAGCACCCCATTTTGGTAGGTAGACTTTTTGACTTGGGAGTTATATATTATTATGGAGATACATGCGTTGGAATCTTAATCAAGACACCCAAGTTGAGCTCATGGTTTTGAACCAAGGTAGTGGAAACCATTGAAGTTTTTTAAATTTAAACATTCTGATATAAGAGATGTTTGGGATGGAGGTTATAAGTGTGCACTTGTAGTTGCAATGGTTATACTCTTGGATTGAATTCAAAAGCTAGTGGTTAAAAATATCCTCTTTATCCTAATAAAGCATTGATATTTGAGTATATTGTACTATTGAACCCTATTCGAGTTGCAAACAATGAGTTTGATGCAATATGAACCCAAATAATCAAATAGAAAAGCACACTATTGATAAAGCAATAATGAAGGAAACAACAAACAATACAATGTATAACAAAAGACCATGCAGTGAACCACCATTATTTTGGATGAGCTCCAAGATGAAGGATAATGGTATGTAGACACTTATTTGCTAGATGTTACTCAATTTGACAGCTAAGATTAGCATGTACATAGTTGATGAAATGAAAGTGCCAAGCCACTCTTGCATATATTTTTCAAAAAGAAAATAGAGGGCTAGAATGAAATGATAGAATGAAGAGTTGAGATTTAGTTGCATGGATAATATTTATAACCTTTTGAAAAGTGTCAAAAGAGGCGGCAAAATTATAGATTGATTGAAGGAGATTTGATGAAATCATAAGATGGAATGAAGTGAGAGAAAGTGGAAGATGACGTTGAGGATCAAGCATATTCACATGTGTAAGCATAGAGGTAGCATGTATGAAGAGCATACTCACATGTGTAAGCATAGAGGTAGCATGTATGAAGAGCATACTCACATGTGTAAGCATAGAGGTAGCATGTATGAAGAGCATACTCACATGTGTAAGCATGAAAGTGCAAAAGAGTCAAGATTAAGGGATGAGGTGGAGTTCAAAGGTGATTCCAATTTAGCATGCTCATACATGTATGAGCAACCTAAGTGAGATTATTTAAGCATGTTCACACACGTGGGAGCATGGAATGGAATGGGGACACACGTAAGAAGGTGAACGATTAAGATTTTGATCCATGGTTTAAAATTGGAAGGTTGATATAAAAAGGATAGTCATTGGGTCTACTCGTGATGATTAGACTTCAATATAAGAGGAAATGTTAAGATGTGATTTATTAATCTAATCATTTTATCAAGAATTATTTTAATCAATTGATTAATTGGAGAATTGGTGGATAAGATTAATTAATTAATTTAATTAACTAGCATTAGGGGACAAGGGAAATTAATTGACAAAGAATTGTTAAGGTAATTAATTAAATAATAATATATTTAATTAATTTATGTGAAATTAGTACAAAGAATTGGAAGTAAATTTGGAGTGTTTACAATAACTAATTTGTCGTTGATAATACATGGAGTGTGCTTTGGACAGTGAACTTTTTTAAAGGTTTCTTCCAAGGCATATCTTGTTTATTGTATTATTTTGTAGATCTAAATTTATTTCAATTGTTTGCCTCATTCATTTAATCTAGGTGCTACTTAGTTTCCATTCAATTTAATGATAACCAATTGTAGCCACAAATAAATCAAGTTGGATCCACACAAAATTGTAAAAATACATTGGCAAAATAAAAATTGATAAGAACCTCATACTACTATTACGTTATTCAAGGTTAATTGATGAAATAAAGTTAAAAGTAATTAAATTTTGAATAATACCTATATATTTAGTCCAACTTTTATTGATCTATTTAGTGTGACATCATATCTTACTATAGATATATTAATTAACTCAAGTTAATATGACGTTCTTTGAACAATTGATCCACTCATTTCAACAATGTGGGGATCTTGTTAGTTGTAATATATTGTCATTATCCTTTCCAAGTATGGGGGACATGAATAATCCAAGGCTTCCATTAGGGATATTAAAAAATGGGATAAATGGTCTAAAGCTAAGGGTGACTAGAGGGACACCACTCTAAACCAAACATAATTTTTGATGCATTAAAAATAATTTATATAGCAATAAAGAGTAAAAATGAACTAAAATTGAAGTGTTACAATAACAAATTAAAATATCAAACTAATGATATAAGTCCATGATAAAATATATATTGAAACAAAAACATAACATTGAACACTAATTTGTAGTGGTGTAAAGAGACACTAAAGACATAGTATCACTACACATAATAGATATAAAAATAATTGATAAGGTAGAAGGTACCATCTCTATATACACCTTTCAACAAGTTGCATAAGAATAGGTTCTCTAAAGTACCAACCAAATGCAAGTATATCTACAAGGTGCATGGTTACTGTAGTGTCGTAAATTGCACCCCATGCAATTTCATGCTACATAAGCGCCTTTACTTTATGCTGAATGGAGACCTTCTTCACATCTTTGTCTTTTTGTTTGCATGGCTTGCTTTGTCATCCCTTATTTTGGCCTTTTCTCCAACCTCATTGACTATATGACTTGTGGACACCAACACACCACAAAGACGTTTGCGCGTCGTGCTAGCATCCCACGAATCTACAGTTCGTAGGTGGTTGTTTGAGCATTATATCAGTGACTAGTAGAGTTCGTAATGCCCCTCTTAGTGACCACCGATGTCAGTTTCACTCCCAACATGCATATCTTCCCTCTCCTACTTCATTTTGGCACTCTAGACTCTTTGGATGGACTCTTGCTAGCTTTCTCTTATCGATTTCCAACATTCTTTGCTCTCTCCCTCACACATTGTGAAGTTCATGCGTGGGACTCTCACCATTTTCACATCCTAAGGATGACTGTGTGATTCATTTTCTTCACTCAGTGAGCACTTGGCTTTGGGTGTGGAAGGGGAGTTCTCTCTTCTTCTTTGTTATCTCCATTAACACATTTATATCTTATTATTTCTTTTTATTATGTCTATCATTTTTATCTATCAATCTATCTTGGCCATCCATGGAGATGAAAACACCAAAACGGGGGTTTGACTATGGCAGACCTCTAAACACAAACCCAACAATTTTCCTCTCTTTCTTTTGTGCAATTTTTGTGGGTGAAGAGATTGTTGTTGGAAGCTTGAATCATGGACCAGTTGTGAGATCTTCCTCTCCTTTCCTTTCCTTCTATTATTTAATCCTTATATGTGTATTTACTTTTTGTTGTTAATTCATTTGGTTAAAAACCTATCTGGGACACATATCTGTCGCTCTGTATTTTTTGTACAAATTTTGCATTCTGTCCATATAGGAGGCTAATGCGTCGCGCTATCGACTATGACCCACACATGCGTCCTTGGATAGAGAGCTATCAGAGGTCATCAGAAGATCTTTGTGACATGTTCAGTGTCATCTATGGGGTACTTAATAGCCTTTGTACTCAACTTGAGTGGAGAGATAGACTAGTGAGTTCCCAAAAGGTTGTTATCCACCTATCGGTGTGGTTCGCTTTCCCCCCTCTACATTTTGGTGAAGCCAATGTAAATGCTTATCTTGTATTTGTGTAGTTAGTTGTCGTTTAATCTTATCTTTGAACATTTGTGGCGGGATCTTTCATTGCACCCCTTTTTTAGAGTTGTTGAAGTGTTGTAAGGCTTGTTTATGTGTTTTACAAACCAAACTGCCTTTGGGGTTGTTGTAAGGAGAGATTCCAAACTAAGCATCCCTCCAAACCGTTATAGTCCTACCCGACCGAGTCTAATGTTTACAGGTACAATACATCCAAGTGATCTCTTTGCCTCTCAACCCTTCAAGAATATTATGACTAGGGGATTTTCTGGAAATAGTTCTCAAAATAATACCCCGACGAATAGTCCCCTGACATCTCCACTTGTTGTCGATCATGAATCTTCTCTTGAGGTTCTATTTGACCAGGTTCATTCTTTGCAGAGAAACTTAGAGGACTTCAAAAGCGAAATGTCCTTCCTCAAGTTGGTTATGTTGTTCACACTTTGAGAGATATACCTATCTCAGATAAGAAAGGCCTGGATTTATTAAGAGCTCTATTGTTAAAAATCATGTACCTCTTGTTGAAACCCCTGCTCAAGATGATCAATTTGGCCTCACTAGCCCACACATTAATGTTGAAATCCCTAGAGTGTCGGTTCACATGGTGTATTGTGGACCTACTATCGACCACTTCTTCGATGGAACTATAGCTAGCATCAATGTTTCATAGACACCCTTGGGGTACACTAGGATGGCTATTACATCTACAACTTTTGGTGCCTCTGGTGTTGGTGGTGGTACTAGCGGCTTGGAACTAGTCATGGCGATGGAGGTGATACAAGACCTTGTGGCTCTACTACTCCTCCACCTAACAATCTTGAGCTAAATATTGTTCTACAAAATATGGGATAGTTATAACAGTAGCTTACCACCCTAACATTTGTTGCTAATTAGTCCTCTCTTCCTCCCTATTATCATTGTAGTCCTCTTGATATAAGCATCTTAAACACAATCACCCCTCAAGGAGTTGAATCTTTGAAATTTGATCGGTATAACGAAGAAGAAGATCCTAACGCACATATAAATTCTTTGATGATAGTTTGTAGTGATTATCATAATCTCAATTTCGTTTTATTGAATCTATTCTATCGGTCCCTTAAGGGGATGGTGTTAGAATGGTACAACTCGTTACCTAATTATTCCATCAGGTCATTTGATCAACTTATGGATGCCTTTCGTACACAGTTTAAGGCGAACATTGGTAGCAAGGTCACTATAGTAGACCTTGTTCACTATAAGCAAAAACCCACTGAGAAAAATACAAAATTCATCTATCGGTATCAATCAATTTCTACTAAGATTGTCTTGCCAAATAGTGATTTACAGAGAATTTTTATTGGAAATATGCATCAACACTAGGGGAGAAGTTCTCTCTTAATCTCTATTCAAACATTACCAATCTATGTTCCGCACTCACTGATTACCAACACATGATGACTTAGTTTGGGAATTCTTCCTCAATCTCTTGTGCTGACACTTTCGAGGAGGAACTAAAAAGAATAAAGTTGTAGTGAATGTCATTGCAATCCTTCAAACTACTAAGAGATCTCTGCATGATCTATAGCGGAATCGAGCCTTTACAAATTTATTTGATTCCTATTTGAGTATCATGCAAAAACTCTTAAAAGATAATCTTACAACCCTTCTTAAGATTAGACCACTCCCTAACAATAGAAGTCTTTGTGGTATGATGGTTCTAAATTCTATCAATACACCGAGCTTTGTATCCATCTTAGACATCTAGTCCAAGATCATAGACAATGATGCTATCCAGGTTAGTGAACGTAAACAAAAATTCAACAAGTTTGTTGATAAAACAAATAGTGAGCTGCAAATCTACACTGATCCTTTTTCACCTCACTCATCAAACTTTATCTCTATATCATCAAACCCTAAGCCAAGTTGTGGCCCATTTGTTAACATGGTCACTATCACTCTAATCTTGTCCCCCAACCAGAGGTTGAAAAGTCGATATATCCTTCACATATTTCAATGTTCCTTATAGTGGGGAGCATGCCCCATTATACATCTCGGCTAAGATAAATAATCATACTGTTACAGGTTTTATGGTTGATCATGCATGTCGATTCAATGTCATTATAAAGGAGGCTCTATTTCTCAATGGTTGGCATAGGGTGAGGTATGATGTGTGGCATGCCCTTGTTTGCACACACGGTGGGATTTTTGTTCCTCCTCTAAGTAACACCACTTTGACAGTCCTTATGGGACCCAAGGTGGTGTCAAATACTTTTGTTGTTATACCTGAATCGAACTTGTTCCAGGTTAAGCTAGGTATCCCTTGGTTGATCACCATGGAAGCAGTACCTTAGATTATTCATAAATGTTTAAAATTTCCTCATAAGGGCACAATGCACATCATCTAGGATATTGAATTCCAACCACTGATTGCCCGTGGGGGCTTTTCATTGGATCATTTTTGGCCTGTTCTAATTGGACCTATGCTTGCCTATGGGGACTTCTTGTATAAAGCCTATTATAAGTACAAAATGGGGGAGTTGGCCTCTGCATTGTCTTAGCCTGCTATTTCTCTACCTCCTCCTACATGAGTTTCCACTCTTCCTTCCCTGTTTGCTCCTATTCTGCAATGGGTTGTATCTATTGTCCCTTCTTCATTGGGGGCTAAGGATAGATGTGTTCCTTAGGGTAGACCTCCTCGCCTGCCTAGAACCACACAACCTCCAACAATGTCTTCTATTCTTGTGTCTGGACCCGGTACAAAAAAGGGAAAGACACCCCATCACTACAATCTGCAACCCATATGCCCTTTTAGCCTCCGATCCTTGTGGATATCCCTCGTCTTACTCGATATGGTAAGGGTAGGCATTCACCTCGAGCTTCCTCATCACGCTTGGCTCCTACATCACAGCCCCCAAGGGAACCTCCTATTCCTTAGACTAATCCTAGAGTAAAATGAGGAAGGGCGCCCGTGACCATGTCGGTGGGACCCGTTTTGGCTGCACCTCATGTTTCATCAATTGGGCCTTCTCCTTTGTTGGTTACAACTTAGGTTGCCTCTCCCATGGAGCACAATGCATCTAAGCCTTCTTACTCTTTCATTCTTGGTCTCCATCTACGCAAAACCAACGTGCACATGTGCATAATCTTATTTTAGCGGGCGATGGCCCAAGAGTGCGGTGCCACTTTCAAGGTTGTGAGTGAATCATTGGTGTATTCTCCTACCTCTGTTGTTTTCATGCCTACTCACGTCCCCATTGCTCCTGCTACCCCTGCGCCTACTTCATCTTCTATGTTGTTGTTGCCCACTCTGGGGACCATTGATGAGCTCGCCCCAAAAGGGTACAGGTTTTCATTTCTCCCTCCTTGGAGCCTCCCCTCATCACTTCCTTGCATAATGTTCCTCCATTTTCCCAACCCGTTGATATGTTGCATGCACAGGTTGTGTCCAGTGTATCTTTGTCTATTTTGCATGCTTTGCAATCCGCTTCTACATTAGAGTTTTCCCGAGGTACTTGAGCTCACTACGATTGGTCGAAGGCTTTCACCCTACATAAATCTAAGTGAAAGTTTGAGCAAGGCCCCATGCCTGAGTTTCATCATAAGAGGTCAACTCTGACATCTTCAGTTTATGTTTCTTTGCCTGTTTTAATGTTTGTTTCTTTATCTGCTTCTGTTTTTTTTTTTGAGGTTCCACCTTCTCTAAAGTTTGTCTTTGCCACTCTTTCAAGGTCGGTGGTGCTCGTTTCATCACCTTAGGCTGAGTCATCTGCCTCTTCTATCGAGAAGCATTTGTTTGACTCCTTAGAGGATATTTTGATATTGTCTACGGTCTTCACACAATCGTTGACCCTTGCCTCTTAGGAGCTTTTGGACAAAAATGTGGAAGCTACAACGTCCTTGGATCTTGTCGCTAGTGTTGTCCCTAGTGTTGCCCTCACAGTCGTCCCTCTTCGAGCTCGTCCTCCCTCCCCATATGATCAAGATTGGGAGGACGACAACCTAATGGTGGGTTACTACTAGGACGATGTATTTATTATCTTTTAGATTAGGGTGTGCCTATTCATGTTCCCTCGTGCTTTCTTTATATGCTTGTTCCCTCTCGAAAGAGCCAAGTTACTCCATTAATGCTTGGAAATGGGAGGTTGACCATTTCTATGTGTTTTGTGCTCTCCTGGAGGAACCGAGTTTCTCTATTGGTGCTTGGAAAGAGGGGATTATCTATCATGCCCTTCTGCTATTTGTCAATCACCCTTCTTCTATTTGTTGTATCTTGATTTTCAATATTGGGAATGATGCACAATGTTGGGGGCATTTAGGCTCTCTTCCATGTTCACCTAATTTTTATTTTATCTTTGTCTTCATGTGCCTTCTTCATATGATTCGTAAAGTTCGACACCATAATGAAATACTCATATGCACCTTATATATTGCCTCATCTCACTGTTATGGGTTCTGACGCTGAATCAACAGATCTCCTTGTGCCTTGGTGTTTTTGTTGATGTTGTGGGTCTTATGTGTCATCCGTCGAAGATGACATTCCACAGAAACATCTCGTTATATTGATGCAACATGTCTCTTCTCCTTAGAATGACATGCATTCCACACATACCATTCTAACGGGAGCTTTCATATCTTTGCATCTCTACATTTTATTTTTGCACTGGCATCATAATTATCTTAGTATATTTATCTAATGATCTCTTTTTATCTATTGCCTTTGTGGGGGCCAATCCACTTGATCTTTTTTATCTGTTGTCTTTATGGGGTCCAATCCACTTGATCTTTTTATCTATCACCTTTGTGGGGACCAAACCACTTGATGTTTATTTCTATCGCCTTTGTGGGGGCCAATCCACTTGCTCTTTTACCTTTTGTGGGGGCCAAACGACTATCTATCTATGGTTGCCCTATTGTATGGCTACTAGCATCACACAACTTTTTACCCATACTAGCAAAATATTTTTATCTCAGTGATCGCTATCTTGTTATCTCAATGTCTGATATTATTATAAATTTTTTATTTTCATCCAACATGTTTGTCTGCAATTAACATATTTTTGATGAAAGAGCCTAGCAACATCTTACGAAGTTTCAAATCTCTTCCCTGGGGGCAACTCTACACGGTTAGAGGATTATGCTCCCCCTTCATCTATTGATATAATTTCTCTACTTTAGGTTGCATCTTGTGATGGTAATATGCTCACTAAAGTGCGAGTAAAATGTAATGCGAATTGCACCCCGTGCAATTTCATGCTACATAAGTGCCTTTGCTTTATAATAAATGGAGACCTTCTTCACCTCTTTGTCCTTTTGTTTGTGTGGCTTTCTTTGTCGCCCGCTATTTTGGCCTTTTCTCCAACCTCATTGATTGTATGACTCATGGACACTAGCACGTCAGGGAGACATCCGCACATGCTAGCATCCTACAAATCTACAATCCACAGGTGGTCGTTTGAGTGTTATGCTTGCAACTGGCAGAGTTCATAACATCCCTCTCAATGATCACCGACATTGGTTTCACTCCCAGCATGCATATCTTCCCTCTCTTGCTTCATTGTGACACTCTAGACTCTTTAAATGGACTCTTGCTAGCTTTTGCTTATCGATTTCCAACACTCTTAGCTCTCTCTCACACAGATTGTGAAGTTCATGCTTGGGACTATCACCATTTTCACATGTTGAGGAGGACTTCATGCTTCATTTTCTTCACTTAGCGAGCTCTTGGATTTGGTGTGGAGGTGGATTTATTGCTTCATTTTCACATGTTGAGGACTTATTGCTTTATATTATGTCTATCATTTTTATCTACCAATCTATCTTGGTTTCTCATGGAGGTGGAAACACCAAAACGGGGGTTTGATTGTTGCAGACCTCTAAACACACCCCCGACATTTTTCCTCTCTTGCTTATGTGCAAGTTTTTGTGGGCGAAGAGCTTGTTGAGGGAAGCTTCAATTGTGGACCAATTGTGATATCTTCCTCCCCTTTCCTTTCCTTCTATTATTCAATCCTTATAGTCATTTTTACTTTCTGTTGTTCAATTGTTTGGTTAAAAACTTATCTAGGACACATCTGTTGCTTTGTATTTTTTGTACAAACTCTACACTCTGTTTGTACAGGACACCAGTGCATTTTTTTGTCATCTACGACCTGCATGTGCGTACTTGGACAAAGAGCTATCAAAGGTCATCAAAAGATCTTAGTGACATGTGTCGGAATGCACTGATACCAGCAATAAACTGAGAGGCGGCGAGGGTGAATCATTTTACTAACAATAAAAACATTTAATTCAATTATAAACCTTATACCCATTCACAACTCAATGGATAATATAACATGAAAGCACAACACACATAACACCAATATTTTGACGTGGAAAACCCGGTAAGGGAAAGACCACAATGGGAAACTCTACCCACAAGCAGATGAATACTCTGCAATAGTATTGTGAATAATTACAATGGGGTCTGCACATGCAGAAAGGGCAACATCCTAGAGCACACTACTCATCACAAAGGGAACTCTCACAGACTTACAAAATCATTAGAATACAATCCGGAAAGCAATGAACTATGAAAGTAGCATCTACTAATGCCTGGTACAATTCTAGTTAAGCACTGATGTTTTCTCTGCAATACAAAACCTTTCCAACCTTCTCTTGAATGATATGACTTTATCACACATAATCCTTACTCTAATAATGTAGACTTAACCAACCATAACCATCGATCATGACTAATTGCATGAATAAGTCACCTATAAATACAGATCATCAACCTTATTGACAAGGTCGACTAAACTCTAAATCTATAAACTCATAATTACAAAAATTACATCACATGATATCACTAGACTAATATTATGATTTACATTGCATAGAATGGATCTAAATCAAGTATCCAAACAATTATATCCGTCAGGGATTCCGCTGAGACCAAAAACCGACATGCTTCACTTGTTGGTAGAAACCCTCAGTGAAAGTTTAACCGGATCCAAATAAGACCACCATAATAGACACCATCCAATGCAAAGTCATCAAACACACGAGATATTATCAAGAAGAACCAACAACATGAAAGAAACCGATTCCATAAGCTAGACCCAAAATCCACTGACCAAGTCACCAAAACAGCATACCGGTAAAGCTAACTAGGAACACCAGAAGCCGGTAAAGCCAAAAGCTAGTCGAGAAAACCAAGAACAAGATGGTAAAGGAAAATACCAAAAGTGATAACCAAAACATGAAACCACCAGAATATAGCGAGCATATAGCCATCAGAATAAGCATCCAAAACTGATTCCAGAGATCTGATCATACTAGATCAGAATCACAACCAAAACAAAAAATGATCACCAAGACTAACTGAGATAGATCCAACCGGGATAGTCTCCAACTGAGATACAATGTTGACATCAATGACAACACTAGTCAAATCCAACATATTGCCAACAATCTCCTCCTTTGGTATTGATGGCAACATTGAATGTGAAAAACATCCAAGTGTCAAGGAATGCCAACAATCTCCAAAACACCATCAAAAGATCTACAGTTTTCACATGAATACCTTCTCCCCTTTGACATCAATGACAAAGGACGGATACCAATTGTACTGAAACAAACAGCTAACTACTCCCCCTGAATAGTAGCACCATCTTCATCAACTCGGATCAGAAAAGTATGTATAATAAGCTCATCGGATTGATGCATCTCTGCATCTCTAATTCTCTTTTGGAGGGTTGGTAACCCCCAATTGATCTCTGGGATATTCAAAAGTGTCTTTAGGAAATGGTTTCGTTAGAATATCTACAGTTTGTTCCGTAGTAGGCACATAAACCAATCTTACTTCCTTTGCTTCAACCTTTTCCTTCAAGAAATTATACCTTATAGAAATGTGTTTTGATTTGGAATGAAATAACGGATTATTTGACATATCAATAGCAGTAGTATTATCACACTGAATAACAATAGGATCATCATAACTTACCCTTATATCCTTTAACATTTGTTTCATCCATAAAATCTAAGTACCCTTGGTAGCAGCTGCAACATATTCTTCTTCAGTTGTAGACAATGAAGTGCATGATTGTTTCTTACTAAGCCATGGAACCAACTTCTTCCCAAGAAAGAATGCACACCATGCCACAAATCCAAGCACTGCGGTGCACAACACAAGGAAACAAAGGACACACACCCTAAAGATTTGATCTAATTCTTCTTCCATTGCTTTTATCCAATATTTATCCTTACTTGCTTCAATAAATGATTCTGGTTCAATTTGAGAAATTAAACTTACCTCTTCAGTAGCTAACCTCCTCCTAGTCATCACACCTTTCCTTTTATCTCCAATAATTTGATCTTCAGAATGATTTAGTTTTACATACCTGGAAGTCTTTGAATTTTCTTGATTTGCTGACTCATTCTGTTGTTCCTCTGTCACTGTTGAATTTTTTGATGCTATTGGAGTCACTAATTCACTGTTTTGAACTGATTCTTGCATTACTAGTTCATGTCTGATAAAATCATCTGCTGGTGCATAATCATATGATCTGATCTGATTACTGCCATGCTCATCCACCTTGACATTTATGCTTTACATTATCCTATTCAATCTTTTGTTATAACATCTATATGCTTTGCTCTTAGTAGAATAACCCAAAAATATTCCTTCACCACTTTTAGGATCAAACTTTCCTAATGCATAATCTCTTCTAATGTAACATTTGCTTCCAATTTTTTTGAAATATCTGATAGTAAGAGTATGAACAAACCATAGTTCATAAGGAGTCTTATCGGTATCAACTTTAATGTCTACTCTGTTGAAAGTGTATACAACGATATTGACAACCTCTCTCCAATAGATATCAGGTAATTTAGCTCTAGTCATTATTGTCCTTGCAGCATCCAAAATCTTTATGTTCTTCCTTTCCACTAATATGTTCTACCGTGGAGTCCTAGGTGCGGAAAATTGTCTCCTAATACCATTCATTTCACAAAAGTTGTTGAACTCGCCGGATGTAAACTCACCGCCATGATCTGATCTTAAGCACTTTATCTTCTGTCATGTCTCAGTCTCAATCATAGCTTTAAATATTTAGAATTTCTCAAAAGCGTCAGATTTCTCTTTCAAAAATACCACCCACATCATTCTAGAATAGTCATCAATAAGTAACATAAAATATCTATCACCTTGAAAACTTTTAGTCCTTGCCGGTCCACACAAATTAGTATGAATAAGATCAAGAATTTCATTAGATTTATCATGTACACTTCTAAAAGAAGTTCTAACTTGCTTACCCATTTGACATTCTCTACATACCGGATTATGAGGTTTACCAATCTTGGGCAAATCTCTGACAACCGGTATTGAACTGATCTTTACTATGCAATCAAAATTTACATGACACATCCTCTTATGCCATAGCCAACTTTCATCAATCTGAGTAATCAAGAAAGCCTTCCCATTGGAGTTCAAATGAAAGATATTTCCATTGGTCCGAGTTCCGGAAGCAATCTCCAATCTAGATTTATTAATGATCTTGCATTTTCCATTATTGAATTGCAAATGAAATCCTCTATCCACCATCTGACCTACACTCAAAAGATTATTCTTTAAGCCTTCAACATAATAAACATTATCAATATTAGTCTTACCATCCAATGATATTGTTCCTTTGCCTTTGATCGTATATGCCTTGTTGTCTCCAAATCTGACCTATCCACTATCAAATTCTTGCAATGATAAGAACTTTCTTTTGTCACCAGTCATGTGATGTGAGCATCCACTGTCTATAACCCATTCATCATTTTCTTCAATTTTAGTAGCCAAGGCTTGTTTCTTAGTATGTGTTGCTTCAATGATAGATTTGAGAGAATCATCCTTGATAGCAATAAATACCCAATCTTTGTCAGATGAGGCACCATTACCAGATCCACTCACAGGTTCATCATCATCAGAAATACCATCATCATCACTAACATACTAACATGATTTATCTTTATTTATTCTGAATCTAGGTCTGCTCTAATATTCAAGATTGGGCTTATTATTCCTCACAAATCTTTCATGATTCCTAGAAGGTCTGTCAAGACATCTAGATGCAAAATGACCAATCTTATTGCATGAAAAATATTTAAAATGGACTTTTCCTTCGTACTTACTTCCAGCTGGTCCTTTAGGAATTCTTCTAGCAATAAGGGCTTCCAGCTCTTCAAGCTCTCTTTCTTCTTTTTCAATTTCCTCCATAACCTTAGCATACATCTCTTTCCAATCTCTTATGTTTACCGGAGGTAGATGCTTTAAATGCAGTCTCAGTTTTAGCAGCACTCTGATCTCCAAGTTCAAAAGCAGTCAATTTCCCAAGTAGTGTATCTTTGGTCACAAGGGTACTTGACATTGTCTGAAGTTCATTGATAGCAGTAGCCTTCATTTTGTAAGCCGGAGGTAGAACTCTTAGAATTTTTGACACTATCTCATCTACACTAACAGATCTACCACAACATTTGATACCCATAACAATCTCATTGACTCTATCCATGAAAGAACTTATCTTCTCATCTTTTTCCATCTTTAAAGTTTCATATCTTACTCGGTTCCTTCAAGTTTAGCAATCTTCACAGCCTGGTCATCTTCATAAAGAGTTTCAAGCTTTGTCCAAATCAACTTAGCATTCTCCAACTCTATGACATTTAATAGCTTTTCATCAGATAGGGCGCTCAACAATGCTTCTTTTGCTCTTACATCATTTTCAACTCTCTTTTATTCATCAGTAGGTGCCGGTGTTCCAGAATTAGGATCATGAGGTATATACCCTTTCTCCACTATCTCCCAAACTTCAGCTCCAAGATATCTGAGATGAATCTTCATTCGCTCCTTCCATATCTTGTAATTTGTACCTGTAGTGTCATAAAATTGTGACCCTAGCAATTTTTCGACTGCATTAGGGTCCTCACGCACGCGAGATTGAATCCTCTAGCCTGATCGGAGACCGAAGACTACTCAACCCTCAGAATCAACTTCTTCCTTGGCCTCTGCATCTCCATGTCTGCATTTTGCCCTGGAGAAAGGGGTAGGAAAGGGGCGTGGCGCCCCTATCCCTGCCCTATTTTGAGGTAGGACCTTCCTAGATCATGCATTATGGGTTGTGCAGTGAGCGGAAAACTCCCCCAATGTCGGCCCGTGACGAAAATCAAATCCATTATCATGTATTTAAGGGCCATTTGTCCTCTCATTTGCATAAGTTGAAGTTGGATAAGATTGGAGTTGGTCAAGTTGCATAAGTGATCAAACATTCAAGAGCATTCAAGCATTCTTTTCCAGCATTGAGCATTCTCAAGTCTCCCTTCAAGGCGAGGTGTTGCATTCAAGTCAAAGATTCAACCATTGAAGAGGAGATTGATTACAACATTCAATTCCACACAAGCATTTCTATCAACATTGCTACCACAACCTCCCTTGAGGTGATTTACAATTCAGTCTTGCATTTACATATACTTGCAAGTACTTTCATTCATTACTTGGTTAATTCTAAAACTGGGGTTTGACCTAAAGGCAAACCTCCAATCCCAATCCATTTCCCTCTCTTTTATGTGTGTAGGTTGCAAGTTTGTAGTTGTACTTTCTGATTCGGGCTCTATTTGCAGAGGCGGAAAAACCCTTTTCATTTCGCGGATTTTTCAGAGGACCGTGTACATTCCCGCCACGGTCTAGGCAACTTTTCTTCAAATTCGCAGGGTGACTTTGTCTCGACATATTACTGCCAAATCCAGGTGCACTTCATCCCATATCCCGATCTTAAGTTATAATCAGTTCTTTGTCACTTTTGCACTACATAGTTCAATCGATTCCTTTCCATTTCAAATAGGAAGAGGGGATTAGCTTATCATTCCCATTTCACTCAGAATTCTATCTTCTTGTTGGGAGGTTGAATCTAGTGAATTCTCCTCTCCTCTTCTAATGTAACTAGGTGAAAAATGTTTGAAGGGAAATCCGTAGTGAAACTCTCATCTCTCCTTGGAGGGAAAGAGTAGTTTCCTCTTGATCTCTCATTCGCACATTTCACCCACATTACAGGACCATCAAATCTGGGACTCTCCTTCCGGTAAGGATTGAATGTAGAACTAGATGCAGCTGTCATCGAATCTCCTCAAGTGGTTAAGCTTCTGTGGAGAGGACCTTACTCTGATACCAATTGTTGAAATGCACTAATACTGGCAGTAAACTGAGAGGGGGGGGGAGGGGTGAATCAGTTCACTAACAATAACAACATTTAATTCAATTATAAACCTTATACCAGATCACAACTCAATGAAGAATATAACATGAAAGCACAACACACATAACACCAATATTTTGACATGGAAAACCCAAAAAGGGAAAAACCACGATCGAAAACCCTACCCACAATCAGAAGAATACTCTACAGTAGTATTGTGAATAATTACAATGGGGTCTACACATGCAGAAAGACCAACAACGTAGAGTGCACTGCTCATCACAAAGGGAAGTCTCACTGACTTACAAAATCATTGGACTACAATCCAGAAAGCAATGAAGTGTGAAAGTAGCATCTACTGATACAGTTCCGGTTAAGCACTGAAGTCTGCTCTGCAATACAAAACCTTTCCAACCTTCTCATGAATGATATGACTTTATTGACACATAATCCTTACTCTAATAATGCAAACTTAACCAACCATAACCATCGATCATAACTAATTACATGAATAAGTCACCTATAAATACAGATCATCAACCTTATTGACAAGGTCAGCTAAACCCTAAACCCATAAACCCATAATTACAAAAAATACATCACATGATATCATCGGACCAATATTATGATTTACATTGCATGGCATGGACCTAAATCAAGTATCCAAACAATTATATCCATCAAGGATTTTGCTAAGACCAAAATCCAACACGCTTCACTTGCCAGTAGAAACCCACAATGAAAGTTTAACTGGATCCAAATAGGACCACCATAATAGCACACCATCCAATGCAAAGTCATCAAACACCTAGGATATGATCAAGAAGCACCAACAACATGAAAGAAATCAATTCCATAAGCCAAACCCAAAATCCACTGGCCAAGTCACCAAAACAACATACCGGTAAAGCTAACCAGGAATGCCAGAAGCCGAGAAAACCAAGAACAAGACGGTAAAGGCAAATACCAAAAGCGATAACCAAATCATGAAACCACTAGAATATAGCAAGCATATAACCATCAGAATAAGCATCCAAAACCGATTCCAGAGATCTGATCATATCGGATCAGAATCACAACCAAAACAAAAAATGATCACCAAAACTAACCGAGATAGATCCAACCAGGATAGTCTCCAACTAGGATACAATGTTGATATCAATGACAACACTTAACCAAATCCAGCATATTGCCAACAACATGTTCAATGTCATCTACATGATACTTGATAGCTTTAGGCTTTGTACTCATCTTGAGTGGAGATGTAGACTAGTGAGTCCCCAAAAGGTTGTTATATGCCTATCAGTGTGGTTTGTTTTTCCCCCTCTACAGTTAAACATGTAAACTACACGATCAAATAGAATACCACAAGAATATTAAATGGGTTTTACACTTTGACATACCTCCTAAAACACTACTTGGAGACAAAAAAGTTGCCATTACTAAGTTGGAATATTTTTGAAGAAGAGAGCCCTTCTTTCACCCCTAATGAGAACTTATGATAGATCAAGAGACCAATACAACTAGATGCATTTTCACAAGTAGTGAACAATTTAAGAAGACATAACTTGCACAAATCCCCATAGTTAATGCTCATCTATGTTTTGTCTTAGAGATGGTCAATGTTGATGGTGCATACACAACCAAGTGGTAGGACCAAATAGAAGCACAAGTTTACTTTCCATAAAAATGACCCACATCTTTCATCAAGGAGTGAATATCAACTCCCATAAAAATAGAAAAATGACCCACATCTTTCATCAAGGAGTCCCCAAAAGGTTGTTATATGCCTATCAGTGTGGTTTGTTTTCCCCCCTCTACAGTTAAACATGTAAACTACATGATCAAATAGAATACCACAAGCATATTAAATGGGTTTTACACTTTGACATACCTCCTAAAACACTACTTGGAGACAAAAAAGTTGCCATTACTAAGTTGAAATATTTTTGAAGAAGAGAGCCCTTCTTTCACCCCTAATGAGAACTTATGATAGATCAAGAGACCAATACAACTAGATGCATTTTCACAAGTAGTGAACAATTTAAGAAGACATAACTTGCACAAATCCGCATAGTTAATGCTCATCTATGTTTTGTCTTAGAGATGGTCAATGTTGATGGTGCATACACAACCAAGTGGTAGGACCAAATAGAAGCACAAGTTTACTTTCCATAAAAATGACCCACATCTTTCATCAAGGGAGTGAATATCAACTCCCATAAAAATAGAAAAAGAAATATTTCTTCATCCTATTAAGGAATCATCATGTGGTAGTGTGTTTCCCCTAATCAACATTTATCCCAAGAGGTAAGGATATCACGTGTTGGATCACTATATCCCTCAACTATTATTTCAACTAAACATGGAAAACTCAAGGTAACTTTATAATCTTCTACAAAGTCTTAAATCAATTATTCATGCCTTGAAAATGCAAAACAACGCTCTTCTACCATATTAAGACCCAAACACCTAGGCCAAATGTCAAAGCTTTGTATGGATACTAATAAAAAACTAATCACTTCGACCAATCAATCTTATGCACGAGATTCATAACCAACTATGTCTAAAGACGTGCCCAAAACATGAAGTCAAGCATTGGAATCCAAATATAAAAATATTGGACCTTAGTGTGAATAAGGAATGACAAAGTAATTCAACACATAATAGTTCAAAAGTATTTACTTGTTCACAACCAATGATTTGGGATTGAAAGAAGAACACCAAAAACATGTTAATTATAGTGTCAAAAATTGTATGCCCTTGCAACTTCACACTACATCATGTCCTCACTTTGGCACTCTAATATAGAGTATCACAATCACAAAATATTAGCACTTGGATTTTGTATTCCTGGCATTTTTATGATGATCCAAGCTTTCTAAGTTTGAATTTTCCTAGACAAGAGTGTTGTGACCATTTCACACATCACCCCATCAAAATGGGGACCCCCCTTTTTTCGCTCAATTCCTAGTCTTTTAGTCTAATATCCCTCTTACAAGTGAAATGAGTGAGTTTGTTAGCCTTTAGTAACGTCCAGATCACATGAGAAGTGAAGCCTATCACGAGTTCAACCAAAAGAATGAATGAGAGATTTCTAGTTAGGGATGCTTCAAGTGCTCCTATTTTAAAGCGAAATTCACTTCAAGTGCCCCACTCTCAGAGTGAATTTCACTCCTACTTCCTCAAGTTGAAGAAGAAATCATATTCAAGGTGAGTTTTAAGGTCTTATAGTATATAGAGGCATAAATTAAGGCATACAGTGATAAGATTCAACTCAAGAGTGCATTTTCAAGCTACTTCAAGTGCTCAAGGTTGAGAGTGAAAAAATTCAAGAGCTCCTCTTCTGGAGCGAAATTCACTTCAAGTGCCCTTAGTTGAGAGCAAAATTGTTCCTAGAATGTACCATGAGCCTAGTTTCAACAAACTCAAATGGATGGAATGAAGGAGAGTGAGCAAGAAAACACTAAGTGTCAAGTTTGAGGGTCACTTCAAGTGCACCCCTCTCAGAGCGAACTTCATGTGCACCCCTTGTGGAGAAAACTTCACGTGTTCAAGACTTAGAGCGAAATTCCTCCTAAGACCTCATGTTGAGCATGCTATGACGTATTGGAGTTGGGAAGGTGAGTGTAAGTGAGCGAAGGAGAGTTAAAGTGTTAACTTGAAAGGGACTTCAAGTGCTCCCCTTTTGGAGCGAATTTCACTTCATGTGCTCTTTGATAGGAGAGAATTTTTCTTTTAGGCCTTCCATGAGGTGAGTTTGACATATTTTCATGAATGAATGTTTGAAAGACCTAAGGTTTGAGTCGATGGAGAAAAGTAAAGTGATTGAGAGCGAGTTTAGTTTTGATTTGAAATTCACTTCAAGTGCATGAGCTTAAGAGCGAACTTCAAGTGCATGAGCTTTGGAGTGAACTTCAAGTGCATGGGTTTTGCAGCAAACTTCAAGTGCATGAATCATGGAGAGAACTTCACTTCCGGTGCTCCTAATTGAGAGCGAATTTGGCTCATTTTCCCAAGATAGGATATGAAACTACTTATAGATCATTGCCTTGAGCTGATTTGATGTCTTTGTATGCTTAGAAAAGAAGAATTTCGAGTTTAAGATGATAAAGGGCAAGTTTGAGGGTCACTTCATGTGCACCCCTCTCAGAGCAAACTTCATGTGCTCCTTATTCAGAGCGAACTTCATATGCACCCCTTTCAGAGCAAACTTCATGTGCTCCTTGTTGAGAGCGAAATGCCTTTCATTTGCTCATGAAAAGGGTGGATTATGTTTGAATGCATTTCATTACCTCTTAATTAAAATGATCTGCATGCTTATCAAATATTAATCAAATACAAACTTTATTTTATTTTTTACTAAAACAAGGTTGGCCTATACAGGGAGAGACACACATTTTGCTTTAGGCGCCTATATAAGGGTATTAAAACAATCACTCTTAACATCAAATCAATTCATTCATGCAGTCAACAACAGAGCATCATTAGCGAGTTTCATCAGCAAGGCGAATTTCATTAGCAATCTCAGTCAACATCGAAAGTAAACTCAATCATTAAAGGTGTAGGTTCAGTGATCAAGCAAAGCGAATTCCATCATTGAGCAGAGAAATTCACCAAAGAGACAACAAATTTGCTTAGGAAGGAGACATATTCACAACGAACTACATCAATATCACACCAAAATCGTCTTAAAGAGAAGTGAATTCACCCTTCACAAGGCGAAATTATCCAGTTACAGCGAACTCCTGGACATTAGCAATCACCTCGTTGATCAAATTTAAGGTTAAACATCAAAAGGATCAGAGGTAAGTATTGTATTTTGATTGATAGGAGGCTAAACGTAGGTCTGATTAGAAACAAACAATGATATATTTAGTGAATTAGACCTCCTTAATTCATTAAGAAAGAGCAAATAAGTATAAGAATCAGTCTTATTTAGCATCTAATTTCAAATTCATTTGAATTTAAGATTGATTTAAACCAATGTTGTAGGTTATCTACTATCATTCTCATGGGCAAATAGGCTTCATTAGATTAATATTTCACATATCTTTCACCATTCTCCTAATTTACACATCTCTTATAGGTAGAGAATGGCGGCACCTAAACCTAGTGGAACTGTGAACTGTCAAGCACTTATCAAAGAAGATTCGAGGAGCGGTACATTAGAAACCAAGATCACATCTCATTGGAGCGGAATAGGAGATACCAATCTTGGGAAATTCGACAGCAAGAAGTTCTCGAGCTCGTCATATACAAGAAAACCTACGACTACAACAAAGAAGATGATGGACAACGAGATTGTGAATGCAGCTGGCTTCCCTCTTGCGGTGCGATGCTATGAGTTAATTGTTGAATGTGCCCAACACTATGATTCCCTCTCAAGAAGAATAGTGGCGAAGGATGCTACTTGATTATCTCTCGGAGACAACCATTAGTGAAGCATTTCATTTACCAGAACCTAAAGACATGATCTACGTGAGTGTATAAGGAGCTAAGTTGGCCTATGATGATGATCTAGAAGCTTGTTTAAGGATCATCGACAAGTTTTGGTTATCAACGAGTAGAGGTGGTAAGAGCATAATGCCCGACAGATTACACAAAGTGGACTTCAAAGATGAATTCAGAGACTTCATCACTTTGCTTCATCGTGTGGTGGGTGCATCCAAGGCTTCATATTTCGAGGACTGGATGTTTTTCTTCATAGAGACAGTCATTCATGGCAAGAACACAATCAATTGGGCGAGGCTCATCAACAATAGTATCAATGTGCAGCTGAGAAGATTGATGCGCACTAGGACATTCTACATGAGTTCCTATGTTATATACTCTCTTGCAAGAAATTACGAGTATCCTGGACTGGTGTATAGAGGCATAGTCGGAAGAGGACCAAGAGAATAAAAGTGCATGAGTATTATACACAACTTCATCATCTGACTAAACAACACTATAGGAGAGTGAATGATGCATTCACTATGCACATCACGAGGTCGCTTCAAGGTGGAATTCATCAAAGACTCTCTCCAACAACACAAGCATTGGTTCAACAGTATGGTGCATGGTTCATCCAATTCCCAAAATTCACCTATATCAAAGTTCAACGATGTCCTTCTCCTCCCTACATGTTGCCACGCTACTCGACAAACAAAATAGTGCTACTGGAAGGGGTGAGACAATTAGTGGCATATGTCAAGGCACATAGGCACAAACATGGAACCAATGTCTCTTTTCCTATTTCACTTGGAGACTCTATTGAAGTGTGTCCTTCCCTTCAAGCAGTTGAGAACGCCAAAGGAGAGTTAGCCCTCTATTCACTCAAGCCATTCACTCCTAGAGATCACTTTGATCCATATGACTAATATAAAAGGAATTATGGGAAAGAAGTATGAACACTAGTGGCAGTTAGAAGACTATTGGATGACTATTCAAGATGATGTATAAGTGAAGAAAAAGACGTATTCTAGACTACCTCTTGGTTTCATCCAGAAGTGTAAGTTGTTTGGCATTGATAATCAAGCACAAGATAGCGGCAAATATCTCCAATCTCCCTATGCCAAAGAAAGCAAGGAGATCCAGATCAATTGGGTTGACTTGGAGGTCATGGATTTGAAGGAGTTGATGAAACAAGTCTTGGAATACACTTGCATATGGATAAACATCCAGCATCAGAATTTGAAAGAGCAAAATATAACAATGACATTCAACTCAAAAACAAGGAAAGACAATGAAGATGATGCAAGCGCGAGTGGAAGTGCTTCCCAATCATCTCACTCAAGAGGTTCAAAGAGAAACAATGATCATGGAGAAAAGGAATCATCAAGGAAGAAACATAAATCAAATTCCAGTCATCCTTCTAGTACTTCCTCCAAGTGTGAAGAAGAGTTGAATTAGGATGAAAGACACGAAGAACAAAAGATAGATAAAGAATCGAGTCAAGGAGTAAATGAATCAATGTAATCTACAATTCAGAATGATAAAGGCAAAGAAAAGTCATCACAAGAACAAAAGGATCTCATGCCTCACATTCAAGAGGTTGATGAAGATGAAGAAGAAGACAATGATGAGACCACTCCCCACCTAGAGATGAGCAGATGCTTGAAGAAACACAAGTTGAAGAAGGGAGATCATCCATTCCTGAAAGGCTTAAAGAAAGGCAAGCTAGATAAGTGATAGCAGTTAATGAAGAACCAATATATGACTTAGAGAGCCTTCTAAGTCAGACTCAAGAGGTCACCGAGAAAAAGAAGGCTATGAAGATGTCTAAGATGATCAGAGATGATTTAGTTTCTCAGAAGTTACAAATAGCTACTCCAATGGTTGACAAGTATGAAGATGAAATCACAACAGATGAATATGATATGGAGACTATTGATTTGGGCCCACTCACCTCCGAGCAAGCCATAGGTGATGCAAATGATTCATTAAAGACAGTTAATGATATGCTTAGAATGGAAGTAGAGAAGAATAAAAGGTTATAGAAAGAGATAAGTGCGTGGATAAACTACTTCCAACAATTCAAAGAACCATTAAGACAACATGATCCATCAGTTACACCACCACCTTTGCTTCCTTCGGAATCAGTTGAGCATATGGGGAAGATGAGGAATTCATCAAAACCAATGGGCACATGGATAGAAGACTCTTATACCAAAGTTAGCAAGTTTATGAAAGGTACAATGAAGACGCTTGATACAGTCATAAAAGTCCTTGGAAGGATTTGTATCCTTATAGAAGCCTTTGAAGCATTTGCTCATACCAGAGATGTTATCATTCCAGTCTTGCAAGTAATAAGGAAAACACCCAGGGAAGTCTTAACAAGAGAGAAAATAAGAAGAGAAGGATCTACGTCCAGCTTTCTACATTGGAGTAGTCTACTTCGCACAAAGAAGATCATTTTTGAAGATATTGGAAACGGGTGCAGTCAAGTTCAAGATGATATGCATTTTATTCACGATAAGATAGTGGAAGTAGCATAGATCGTCCTAGAGAAGAAGATTGATCCTGGAATGATTATAGAAGCCAAAGAATAGGAGGAAAGTATAAAATTTATCTTTCATGGAACTAGTGAAATGATCACCAAAAGGCAATTGGATGATATGCTCGCACTCGTAGTATTAGCCAGCAAAACACAAGAGCTTGAACCTAAATGGGAGAATGCAATCATCAAGGCCTTTGAGGAAGTCATGCACATGGAAGAACAATTGAAGACTTTGCTAGAAATTCCAATGACTGAGATAGAGGGCATGACGACCAAATTCATTGAATATGCCAAAAGGGAAAGGGAGAAAGGTGTTAGGGTTTCAAGCAGATCTGAAGCAAATATGAACTAACAATTATATGTAGATTTAAATACAAAAGATAAAGAAATAAAACAAGACACAGATTACACAGAAATTTAATGTGGTTCACCCAGAATGGGTTACGTCCACCATACACAGTCGTCCAATCTTTCTTATTATCCAGCAAAAACAGTACATCAACCTTACAATGCCTTAAGCATCACAGCCGCTTATAACATGCGTTTTTAGGGCAACAAACAAAGTCGGCCTTTTTAGGGTTTTATTACAATGTCGGTTTTCATAAATGAAAAACGACAAAAAAAAAATTTCTCAGGGGCTCCCGCCCCCAAACCCCCGCTTTTCTTGGGGGTTGCCACCCCCGAACCCCTGCCTAGGGCCCGGCCCGACCCCAGACTCCGACGAGGATACATGTTGAGTGTACAGTACTTTGTTGATCAGTCGCCACATTTCAACAATCTCCCACTTGGAGACTGATCAGGCTCCACACCGAACAATCTCCCACTTAGAGACTGATACTACACGACACCACTGTACATGCAACATCCACTGGATAAAACACTAGGACTCGACTGGTATAAATTCCACAATTATCAATCAAGAAGACCAACAGAAACTGATGAAGAAATCAACTTCTCCTGTGGAACTGCCTTCGTGAACATATCGGCAGGATTCTCACTTGTGTGAATCTTCTCAAGCCATAACTGACCCTCCTCCAAAACAATCCGGATGAAGTGGTATCTGAGCTGAATGTGCTTTGTCCTTGAATGAAAAGCAGAGTTCTTCGCAAGATGAATGGCACTCTGGCTATCAGTACACAATGGGCTATCCTCTTGTGTCTGACCCAATTCCTCTAGAAAACATTGCAACCAAATCATCTCCTTGCTGGCTTTTGTAGCAGCAACATACTCAGCTTCAGTGGTTGAAAGTGCAACAACCTTTTGCAGCTTAGAAATCCAACTGACTGCAGTTCCCCCTATAGTAAAAACTTACCCTGTAGTACTCCTCCGTGAATCAATATCACCTGCCAGATCAGAGTCAACAAATCCACTTAGAGCAGCATTAGATCCTTTGAAACATAATGCCTTCGTAGTAGTTCCTTTCAAATACCGAAGAATCCATTTCACAACATTTCAATGTTCCATACCCAGATTACTCATAAACTTGCTCACAACTCCCACTGCATGTGCAATATCTGGCCTTGTGCATACCATTGCATACATCAGACTACCAACAGCTGATGAATACGGGATGTTAGACATTTTATTAACCTCTTCTTGTGCCTTTGGGCACATCTCCTTAGTTAATTTGAAATGACTAGCCAAAGCTGTACTAATTGCTTTTGCATCCTGCATGTTAAATCTTTTCAACACCTTCTTTATATACTCATTTTGGGACAAATTCAAGGTTCTATTTTTCTTGTCTCGTGTAATCCTCTTACCGAGAATTTGCTTAGCTGCACCCAAATCTTTCATAGCAAATGACCTTGGCTAATTTCTGTTTCAGATCATTTATATGTTGCATGTTAGATCCAGCAACAAGCATGTCATCAACATAAAGCAACAAGATAATATAACTGTCATTATCAAATCTCTTAAAATATACACAATGATCAAAATGACATCTATGATAACCGTGTTCAACCATGAAACTATCAAATTTTAAATACCATTGTTGAGGTGCTTGCTTTAGGCCATACAGACTTTTCTTCAACCTGCACACCAAGTTCTCCTTACCTTTGACCCCATATACCTGTGGTTGCAACATGTAAATTTCCTCCTCCAAATCTCCATGGAGAAAAGTTGTTTTGACATCTAATTGTTCAAGATGTAAATTATCTGCAACCAGAAGACTAAGTACAGTTTTAATTGAAGTCATTTTTACAACTGGAGAAAATATTTCATCATAATCTATACCCTTTTTCTGTGCAAAACCTTTTACCACAAGTCTGGCCTTATATCTTTTCTGACCTCCTTCCTCCTCCTTCAACTGATAAACCCATTTGTTAGGCAAGACTCTTTTTTCTGCAGGTAAAGGGACTAAGTCCCAAGTCTTATTTTTCATCAAGGAGTCCATCTCCTCTTTCATGCCTAGCTCCCACTATCGTTTGGCATCTACCTGCATTGCTTCTTCATATTCTTCTGGTTCACCAGAATCCGTTAATAAAATAGAATACAAAGAAGGAGAAAATCTTTCAGGGGGTCTACACTTGCAGGAGTTTGTGGGACAATCTGTTGTTGCAGAGCATCAGGTACCTGTGGCATTTCATTTTCAGGAATCTCATCCAACACCACATATTCTTGTTTGTCATGTTCATGCTTCTTTTCCTGCATCTGTTCTTTATACATAACCTTCTCATTGAATATAACATCTCTACTTCTGATTATTTTCTTATTTTCAAAATCCCATAACCGATAGCCATATTCATCTATCCCATATCCAATGAAGGTACATTTCTGAAATTTAGCATCAAGCTTGGTTCTGTTTTCTTTATCAACATGGACAAAATCTTCACAACCAAAAGTTTTTAGAAAAGAATAATTTACCTTTTTACCAGTCCATGCCTCATCTGGAATACCACCATCCAAAGGGGTTGAAGGTCCTCTATTTATCAAATAGACAGTAGTATGTACAACATCTGCCCAAAAATTTAAGGGCAATCCAGCATGCAATCTCATGCTCCTTGCACGTTCCATGATTGTCCTATTCATTCTCTCTGACACACCATTTTCCTGTGGAGTTCCTGGAACTGTCTTCTGCTTTCGAATCCCATTTAAGGAGCAGTAATCTTCAAATGCTTTGCTACAATACTCACCTCCATTATCTGATCTGAGACACTTCAACTTTTTTCCTGTCTCATTCTCAACCAAAGCTTTCCATTTCTTAAAAGTTTCAAAAACATCTGATTTTTGTTTTAGGAAATATACCTATGTTTTTCTGGTTGAGTCATCAATAAAAATAACATAATAACAAGAGCCACCAAGAGATGATACCTGAGCTGACCCCCATACATCTGAATGTACAAGCTCTAACTTCTCACTCTTCTTCTCTTTCCCAACCTTGAGAAATCTGACTCTTTTCTGTTTACCATAAACACAGTTTTCACAGAACTCTAAATCAATCTTCTTTAGTCCTGACAATAGATTTTTGGAGTGAAGGATTTTCATCCCTTTCTCACTCATGTGCCCAAGCCTATGGTGCCACATTATCGAATCTGTTCTCGCAACATTTATTGTTGTTGTCCCTGCAGTAACTTTATCTGTAGCAGCTAAGGTAGAGTAAGTGTTACCAGTACACAGATATAATGTGCCTACCTTTGCACCTTTAGCTACTACTAATGATCCTTTAGTGACCTTCCACATACTGTCTGAGAAGGTAACTATGCAACCTTCACTACCTAGTTGCCCTGCAGAAATTAAATTTCTTATTAAATTAGGAACATGTCTTACCTCCTGTAGAAACCAATCATTACCATTTTGCAACTTGATCTTTATCTTTCCTTTTCCAACAATTTGACAAGGCTCATCATCACCCAAATATACCTGTCCAAAATCACCTTGAACATAATCTAGAAAATATTTTTTATGGGGTGTAGCATGAAATGAAGCCCCAGAATCTATTACCCAGGAATCATTAACATTATCCAAACATAAGATTAAAACATCTTGTAAAGTATTACTTGCAATATTAGCTTCCTTACTGTCATTTTCATTTTTGTCTCCTTTGTTTTTCCGAGACCAACAGTCTTTCTTTAGATGACCAGGCTTTCCACAGTACCAACAATCTTTCTTTCCTCTAGATTGAGAGCGTCCTTTCTTTGACTTCCCTCGTGACTTCTCTTTCCCAGGGCCTTTTCCTCTTTCCTTTGATCTTCTTCTGTTCTCCACATTCAAAACACTACCCGATGATGTTGAAGTCTCACTTGTGCTTTTCCTTCGCATTTCCTCGCTTAGGATAACACCAACAATATCATCAAATACCAAAGTATTTTTACCAGAGACAGAGTTACTTACAGCCATAACCAAGCTATTCCAGCTTTCTGACAAAGAACATAAAATCAAGAGAGCCCTAACCTCTTCTACAAAGGTAATTTTTACCGAAGACAATTGACTGGTAATTATATTAAATTCATTTAAGTGCTACGCTACAGATCCTCCCTCACTCATTTTCAAATTAAACAAACGCTTCATAAGAAATACCTTATTCGAAGCCGAGGGTTTCTCATACAACTTAGCTAATGTTGCCATCAAATCTACAGTCGTTTTTGCTTCTGTTATATTGAATGCTATAGACAGCGCAAGGCACAATCGAATGGATCCCAGTGCCTTTCTATCTAAAATGTCTCACTCTTCATCTGACATTGTGGTCGCTTTCTTTGCCTTTCCTTCCAATGGCTGCCACAAATCCTTTTGATACAGGTAATTCTCCATCTACATTTTCCATAACTGATAATTCTGACCGTTAAACTTTTCGACCTTGAATTTGGAATCCTCCATTGCTCCCACTCAAATCTAAAAGTCCTGTCAATTTACAGAAAACCTCACTCTGATACCAATTGTTAGGGTTTCAAGCAGATTCGAAGCAAATATGAACTAACAATTACATGCAGATTTAAATACAAAAGATAAAGAAATAAAATAGGACACAGATTACACAGAGATTTAACGTGGTTCACCCAGAATGGATTACGTCCACCATACACAGTCGTCCAATCTTTCTTATTATCCAGCAAAAACAGTACATCAACCTTACAATGCCTTAAGCATCCCAACCGCTTATAACATGCGTTTTTAGGGTAACAAACAAAGTCAACCTTTTTAGGGTTTTATTACAATGTCGGTTTTCATCAACAAAAAACGGCAAAAAAAAAATTCTGGGGGCTCCCGCCCCCGAACCCCCGCTTTTCTCAGGGGCTGCCGCCCCTGAACCCCTACCCAAGGCCTGGCCCGGCCCCAGACCCCGACAAGGATACGTGCTGAGTGTACAGTACTTTGCTGATCAATCGCCACATTTCAACAAAAGGAAACAAGATTCTAGAAGACAATTTGTTATGATCCTACTTGACAACTCATTTTCTCATTGGAGGATGCTTCCTCGATTTCTATGTTAGCTCATATTATTTTCTCATTGGTTGATTTCATGATAATGTTTATCCAGATAAGGTTTTGCTTGTATCAAACCCTAATTAGGGTTGAGGTGGCAAAATCTCAGCCCTTGATCTTCATTTGATCTTGGCCCTTCATTGTATTTGGGAGTGATATATAAACTCCACTCATTTCATTTGTAAAAGATTAGATATTAGACATAAGAAATAGAGTTCAAGAGAGATAGGAGAAGGACTTGAAGAATTGTTGTTACTTTGCCATTGGATTAATAAAACATTGAAGTTATGGTGTTTCTATTCAATCCTTGAAGCGTCTTGCATGGTTTTTCATCTTCTCAAGTCAATCTTTGATATTGATTTAAGTATTTAGATTGAATGATGGAATGGTGTACTTGATTTATTGTGAAGCTCATAATCTATACCACTAGCCTCTTGTTGATTGTAATTGCGCCTTGCTTGGTCAACTGAAATTATTAAAAGTGCTCAAGTTCAATTGTTGCTTAATTATGAATATGCATTCAAGTGATGGTGTCTATGCTTAGTAGCAATTTGAAAATCTTCAAATGTCCTTAGAAGATTGCACTAGTTTTAGAGGAGTTGTTCTTGTATGGCAGTACTAAGACTAGTAGAGTTTCACTTTTATCATCCTTCATCCATCCATTCCTAGGATAGCTTAGTATCTCTCAACCCTCATCTTTTGCAATTTTTGGATAAACATCTAGTAGTAATAGGAAGGAACTTCATTGCATACCATCCATAAAGCACTTCATAAAGTCTTCTCATACGTAAGGCCCCTTGATGAAACAATGACCACTCTTGCTTACCCAGACGTCGTGACCCGACATACCAGAACCTTAGAGTTATCTCAAGTGATCCTTAAGCTAATCTTCAGTATTTGAGTAACTTTGTTCAAGAGAGGATAAGATATTTTTGCGTATTTTATTCTGTGTTCGCATGTGCATGAAAAACACATCAATAGATTGCAACATGACGTGTTAGTGTCCTATGAAAATTCGTGATTCTAGTGTTTGTTTGAGCATTACTTTCCCTTGAATCCTGACTTAAAACCTACCATTTTGGCTCCAAAGCAATGATTTTCACTCTATTTTCACTTCACAATTTTTCAAGACGCTTTGTCAACCTGAAGCAAAACTAGTGAGTTATCAACCATATTAGCTCTTTGTATGTAATTTTCTTCAAGATTTTCAATTGATGTCTTTGCGGGATTGTTGTGGACAAAAGTAGCAAGGCAACAACACTCATATTGAGTGTTTTTACAAAATTCCAGGTGATTTAATTCCTGCTATATTGTTCCCTTTCTTTCTATTTACATCTCTCACTATTATTTACAAAATCCAAAGTGCTAGCATAGTGTATTTACGATTTTATCTCTATCTCAATTACATTCATTGTCAATTCGAAGTATTTTATTTGAATTTCAAATAATATAAAAAATGTAGGCTGTCATGGAGGTAGAAATACCCAAATGGAGATTTGACTTAGGCAAGCCCATTAATAGTTACAATTTTTTTGTTTCTTATGCTATTATAGGTTTCTTCATTAGAGAAGTAGGATCCTGTGATATCTTCTCCAACTTGTAGTTATGATTTCCTATTAAACATTGGAGCATGTCTTAGTGATGCCCTAGCTAGTCACCATAAATATGTGTGCAATCAAACAACCAGCAACCTATAGCTTGTAGATGGAGGTGGCAGCTGATTATGTGATAATTGGACTAAGTTAACAACTCTCTATGTTGGTTGCAGTGTCTTTATCCTAAAACTACTGCTAAGTATTATGGTGAGTCCCAGTGAAGGGACCAGAAGTAGCATTAAAGTCTGAAGAAGTTTTTCAACTGCAAGTCAAAGAAGATGACTGGATGGTTAGCACAATATAGGTGCAATAAGGATTAAGAATCTATTTGGAATTGCTTTCTGCTAAAGCTTAAGGGATTTGTGCATGATGTGGAGGTTAGGGAGAGTTCAGTGAACATGTTCGTACTGATTACTAAGCATTTGGATGAGTCAATGGAGGATTTTGCTGCTCAGTATGTGGATGGTAAGCATACTAAAAAGTGGTTTGTTGGTTCGGAGTTCATTAAAAATATTCGATTCATGAACTCTAGGATCTTGGTCTTATACCATGTTTGTAAGATGGAGGCATTCTGCAAAGACAACATTTCTATGCTGAGGCATCTGATTGTGTCCTACTATAAAGGAATTCTAGAGAGTGTTATTGGATATACTCTCAGGTGCTAGAGGATGGTAAGACCATGTGGGCACTGCAGCAAGCAGAGATAGTAGGGCTTGAGAATATGGTAGGTCCCCAAATTCTGTCAGTAGGGCTGGTCAATGTCTTTGGCAAAAGGGTTTTGTTGTGACCATTTCACACATCGCCCCATTAAAATGGGGACCCCCTCTTTTTGCTCATTTTGCCTGTTCTTTTTCTCTGCTTTTTAGGGTTTTGGTTTAGTGTGTCAGTTGTCTGGATTAGGGTCAAGCCTTAGCGTTCCCGTTTTGACGTTTTCAGGCCAGAGTCCAGTCACTCTTGAGAGATTTTTGAGCTTCCTCTCGCAAGATGCAATTTTGAATAAAGTGAATTCGCCAGAGGCTAAGTGAGTTGGTCTAGTTTCAATTGGAATTTTGAATGCAAAGTCCAAATTTGTCTAAGTGTGAATGATGAGATTTTTTTGTCTGACCGAATGATTTTGACCAAATTTTGGAATTTTGATGATTGATTCTAGGCATTGGAAATGACTTGTTTTTGCCTTGTGAAGTGATTAAACCCTTAAAATCTTGATATTTTGGCCTGTAGAAGCAAAATCGCTCCTGTCCCTCAGTGGAGGACCGGAGCTTGTTTTTCAAAATCTTACTGTCTCTGCAGGATCAAGACGAATTTCGAATTGGAAGTGCTAAAGGGAGGCATCTTCTTTCCGTTGAATATAGTTTGAAGAATTTTACAAACACGGAAATGTGCCAGGAGTAAAAATCGCTCCTGTCCCTCAGTGGAGGACCGGAGCTCAAAATCAAACATTGCGTTGTCCTTGCAGGATTTGAACAATTTGACGATTTGAGGAGATCAAAGGAGATATGTTTCATCAGTTGAATATAATTTGGAAGTGCCTTCGTGAAGAAAATTGGACCTAGAAGCTAAATCGCTCCTGTCCCTCAGCCAGGGACCAGGGCGAAATTCAGTGGTAGCTCCCGTCCCTCTCCCAGGGACTAGAGCGAATTTCCTCATGAGGCATGTTTTGGGCGAAGATCAAGTGAACATTAAGTTTGAGGCAAGTAAAGGTGGCGTAACGAACTCGTTGAAGACAAATTGAAGATTGCAAGACATCAAAGTGAACTCCATATTGGCCTAAGCGCTCCTGTCCCTCAGCCAGGGACCAGAGCGATTTTTGTCTTAGGTCAATTTTTCACCAAGTTAGAATGAATTTCATGCCAAGAATAGGTGAAAGGGTGCACATCGAGTCCGTTGAAGATAATTTTGGAAGTTAGCAAAAGTGTGATTGAGCCTAGAACATCAAATTCGCTCCTGTCCCTCAGTCAGGGACCAGGGCGAAATGGTATTTATATTGCCTTCCACCCAAATTCAAGTCATTCTAAGTCAAAGTATAGGGTGGCAAGGACGTTTTGAGGTGTCTCGACGAGGAACAAAGTTACAAAGATTGACAAAGATGAAGGATTTGCACTAAAATGCTCAAGTTCGCTCCTGTCCCTCAGTCAGGGACCAGAGCGAAATGTTCAAATGAGGCCAAATTTAAGTTGCCATTCACATTTTAGATGTTTGAAAGGGAGTAAAGAACATCGTTTTGCACTTTGAAGACAATTACAAGTTAATATGATGAACGATTTGCACCAAATGCCCAAATTCGCTCCTGTCCCTCAGTCAGGGACCACAGCGAAATCTCCATGGAGGCTTAAGTTTTGAATGATTATCACATTTCATGCGTTCAAGAAGGATCAAAGGACCTCATCTTACATTGTGAAGGCGATTGCAAGTTGACAAGAACAAAGATGAGCCCAGGATGCCCTAGTTCGCTCCTGTCCTTCAGGCAGGGACTAGGGCTATTTTCATTAAAACACTCATTTTACTTCGAAGATCATGTCAAAGCAAGGCTACACAAGATCGATAACATCATTTGGAAGGCGACAAGTAAGAAGCTAAGATTAAAAGATGATGAATTTTGGCTAGAACATAAAGTTCGCTCCTGTCTCTCACCTAGGGACCAGGGCGAAAACATTCAAACACCAAAATGCCTTGTCAAGGACGAATAAAGTAGGCGTGGAACGAAGGGATAACGTCATTTGCTTGCCACATGATGAAGATTGGTGATCGTAGAAACAAAGATCAAGGAGAAAATACAAGGTTCGCTCCTGTCCCTCACCTAGGGACCAGGGCGATATCAACCTCAAGAGGCACTCATCCACAAAATCAAGTTGATCAAACTTGAGTTTCCTAGCAAATATGCCAGTTTCAACGTGAAGATGGAGATTTTGAACGTAAAAGGCGAGAGATTCAAGGCTAAGGTGATAATTCGCTCCTATCCCTCAATCAGGGACCAGAGCGATATGGTTTGTATCTTTCCACCTTTCCAGTTTTGGCGCTAAAACACATTTTTTCAATTTTATTAAATGCTAAAATCGATAAATTTAAAAAATTCAATTAAATAGCATTTAAAAATTGCGCATGGATATTTATTAATTAATTTTGCCTATTTAAAAAATCGAACTAATAAAAAACGAAGGCATTAATTAATTAATTATTAAATTAAATGAAATCAAATTGGGGCGCTTGGGGTTTATTTGTTTTATTTTACAAAAGTCGGCCTTGTTTTTTAATTAAAAATTGCTTTTAATTATCTTTATTCACCAAGTCGGCCTAAGGTAATCAATGAGGTAAGCGCCTATAAAGGGAGGTGTTTATTTCGTTTTCAAATCATTATTTAAACATCCTTCACATGCGATTTGGAGAGGGGCGAATTGTGTTCAAAGTGGAGCGAATTTCCAAGCAAGGTGCGAATTTCCATTCAAAGGAAGTGGTGCGAGCATCATCCAAAGGAGTGCGAGTTTGAGTTGAGCGAACTTGCCAAAGACCATGTCAAAGACCCCCCCAAAGGTGGCGAATTGCTAAGTGGACGTTCATTTGAAGAGAGATCACGTTGAAATCTTTCAAGCATCGATTTTTGCCTAGGCGATTCTCTTTATTTTGCATTTTAGAGTTAGCTCTCAAGTGAGGTATGGCGAAGTCTTGTTTTGTTTTAAATTTTGATCGTCATTGCCTTAAATTTTGAATTTTGAAATTTTGAATTTCAGTAGCTCGATCGTATTTAGGAAATGATAACTCAAGGACTTATCATGAAGTTTCCTAAATTTAATCTCTAATCTATAGTTATACATTGCAAAATCTAGTTTCTTATTACGAAATGTTGTGTAGGTATGGCGACCCCGAAGGCGGGAGCATCCACCAGTCGTCCAGCTCTCATGAAGGAAGATCAAAAGAACGAAGAACTGGAGACCAAGATCGTGTCTAAGTGGAGCAACATTGGAGATACCAACTTGGGCAACTTCAGCACGAAGAAGTTTCGAGAGGTCCCTTACATTGGCAAGCCATCACCTGTCGCCAGGAGGATAATCGAAAGTGGCATCATTAAGGCGGTCGGGTTCCCTCCAACAGTACAATGCCATGAGTTGATGATCGAGTGTTCTCGTCATTATGATCCTCAATCCAGAACAATCGTGTCCAAGGAAGGAAACACTTTAGCTTATCTTTCAGAAGAGGCTATAAGTGAGGCTTTCCATCTTCCAGAGCACAGAGATATGGTCTACAAGAGCATAGAAGGAGCCAGGTGAATGTACAAAGATGATCCAGATGCTTGCCTAAGCATCATTAACAAGAACTGGTTACTCAAGAGTCGTCCTCGCCTGAGCAAGATACCGAACACACCGCATAGGATCGATTTCCAGGAGGAGTATAGAGATTTGATTACAATGCTCAACCGAGTCACAGGAGCCCCTCAGGCCTTCTACTTTGAGAAGTGGATGTTCTACTTCATCCAGGTGATAGTTCAGGGAAAAGGAACAATTCATTGGGCTAGAATGATTAGCCATTGCTTGGACGTACAGTTGAGGAGACTAAAAGCTACCAAGTCCTTCCACATGAGTTCATACGTCATATATGCTTTGATTAGGAGCTTTGAGTACGCAGGACTACCTCACAGAGGAGTGATTGGAAGAGGACCCGGCGAGGTCAGAGTTTGTGATTCCTATGTTCACTTGCATCATCCGCCAGGAAACAACTACAAGTTAGTTAATGATACCTTCACGATGAACATCACAAGGACGTTGCAAGGCGGGATCCACAATAGATTATCTCAGGATGCACAGGAACTAGTAAAGAGGTACGGTGCTTGGTTTATCCAATTTCCGAAGTTTACTTATATCAAAGTTCATGGATGTCCTTCACCTCCATACATGTTGCCGAGATATCCGACAGATAGAATAGTGTTACTTGAGGTAACAAGACAGTGGGCAGCTTATGCAAAGGCATTCAGACACAGACATGGAAATGGAGTTCCTGTACCTATCATATTGGGCAATTCAGTTGAGGTATGTCCTAATGCTTTAGCCATGGATGACGCAGAGAGGGAGTTAGCTTTGTATTCTTTTTCATTCTTTGCCTTGAGAGAAAGCTTTGATCCGCATGGATATATAGAGGAGACAGTCGGTAGGAAATTTAAGCATGAGTTTCAGATAGAGGATTTTGTGATGAATCTCTTGGATGATCTTGAAGTAAAAAGAAAGATGCATTCTAGATTGCCTTTGGATTTCATCAGGAAATGCAGGATTTACAGAGTGGCCGACCAAGCTCAGGACAGTGGAAGACATCTCCAATCATCCTATGATCGAGAAAGCAAATCAGTGAGGTTAGATTGGAATGAGCCCGAGGTTGTGGATCTAGATACTTTAATGGCTCCAGTCTTGTCTTGTACTCGCAGATGGGTTGATGTGCAGCATCAGAAGTTGAGAGAGCAGGGCATAGCTATGACTTTCACCTTGGAGGAGAGACCAGCTGAAGGAGGAGCAAGTGTAAGCGAAGGCAATCCTAATCCTAGAAATTCAAGTGAAGGCAACCTTTGAAGTGCAAGTGAAGGCAATCTCCATCCAAGAGGCTCGAAGAGGAAAGAGAGACCTGAAAAGAGAGAATCTTCCAAGAAGAAACAAGAGGCCAACCGAGATCGTTCATCCGGTACATCTTCTCGACAAGAGAAAAGGACACTTGAAGTGGAAGAGTCTATGGAGTCAATGGTACAGAATGATAAAGAAGAACAGGCACCTCAAAAGTCACCAAGTGGATCTCTCCAAGATTATGAGCTACATGAAGACAAGAACAATGACGAGGTAACATCTCCCCCCAAAGAAGAAGAAACATTGCATAAGGAGATACAGGTTAGAGAGACAAGATCGACCATCCCAGATTGGTTGAAGGAAAGATTAACAAAGGTGATCGTGATTGAGGACGAAGACAATGTAATTGATTTAGAGAGCCTTGTTGGACATTCCCAGGAAGTGACAGAGAAGAGGAAGGCTACCAAGATGTCCAAGATGATTAGAGATGAGACTGGATCCAGAAAATTACAGATAGCTACACCGGCAGTGGACAAGTATGAAGGGGAGATCCTAGCAGAGGAATATGATATAGAGACATTTGAGCTAGGTCCATCCACAGCCGAACAGACGATGGATGATGCCACCGATTCATTTGAGGCCTTGAAAGACAAGCTCAGAGAAGAAATGGAGAAGAGTAGAAAGCTTGAGAGAGAGGTCGGTGCATGGAGAACATATTTCAGCCATCTCAATCAGCCTTTAGGACGTCAGGATCCAGCAAGATCACCCATACAGGCACTTCCCCTTCAATCAATTGGTGAGGCAGAGAGATTCAGGAGTATGGTCTAGCGTATGAGTACTTGGATGGACAAATCTCATACAGTTGCCGTAGAATTTGCAACAAGGATGATGAAGACAATTCATAGGGCTATCCAGGTTCTTGAGATCATCCACAACTTGATGATAACAATAGCCGCTTTTGCTCATACCAAAGATGTTATCATTCCTGTCTTGAAAGTAATCAGACAAACATCAAGGAAGGTCTTAGCACAGGAAAAGATCATGGATGGAGGACCTCACAATTTACTTCAGTGGTCAACCTTACTCCAGACGAAGGAAGTTCTCTTCGAGGACATGAGTCCTAGATGTAGCCATGTTGAGGAGGTGATCAACCCGATCCAGGACAGAGTATTTGAGGTACTACGTACCATTCTTGGCAGGAGGATCGAAGTTGAGACAGATGTGGATTTGCAGGAATTGGAAGATAGAATCAGGGTCATCTTTTGCAAGGACGCTAATATCACAGATGAGCAACAGGACCAGATGTTTGCTACCATGCTCCTGATTGAAAAGACTAAGGAACTTGAACCTGGATGGGATGTTGCTCTTCTAGAGGCATTTGATCAGGTCATCCACTTAGAGGAAAGAATGAAGAATCTTCCCGAGATTCCAATTACTGAAATCGAAGGAATCGTATCTAGATTCATTGCATATGCTAAAAAGGAGCATTGGAAAGGGAATAAGATTCTAGATGAGAGGTTGTTATAGATGACATGACACCTTAATTGTCATTGGTCTATGTCTCCTAGATTTTTGTGCCAAATTTAATATTTGGCTATGCATTTAATATTGTTTAGTAAAAAGGGGGCTATTTGTAATAAACCTTAATTAGGGTTTAGGTGTCATAATCTTGACCATTGATCTGCTTTTGATCTGGACCGTTCATTGTAATTGAGGATGCTATTTATACCCTCATTTCATTTCATTTTGGAATAACTAGAAAATCAGAGAGTTAGAAATTATTGATGTATTAGAGAGATTAGAGTTTAGAAGCAATTTACTTTTGTAGCAAGATTGAGCTTTGAGAAAGGAATTCAAGCAATTGTTGTACATGATGGCTTTGAGATCAATGAAATATTGAAGTTAGGGTGTTTTGTTGCAATTCTCTTGGTTATCTTCATGGTTGTTCATTTTCCTTGAATCATTCTCAATCGAAGTAGTGTGTTAATTCGAAGGACAAAGTGTTGGACTTGATCTTTGGTAGGATTCGCTTTCCAAACCACTAGCTTCTTGCTGATCGTAGGAATGCCTTGCGTGGTCGACTAGAGATATTTGAACCGCTTAAATTTTCAATCGTTATTGTATCTTGGATATTTACCTTCGTGGTAGTGTTCTTGATCTTTGATGTATTGAAAAATCATTTGTTACCTTAGAAGATCGCATCAATTGCAATTGAGTTGTTAATTTATGGCAATATTGAAGTTGGTAGAATCTCACCAAGCCTTGTCCACATTGAGTCATTCTTAGGGTTAGACTAGATTAGACCTCTTGCAAACCCAATCCTTTTGTCATTTTTTTGAAAAGCTTGTTTAGTTCAGCAAAATCTTCGGCAACGTAAGGCCCCTTGATGACACAACAATCACAACGACCACTGGTGCTTATCCACACGTAGAGATCCTACTTACAAGAACATTGGAGTCATCCTAACTGATCCTTCTCGCGAATCTTCAGCAGTTAGTGACTTTATTCAAGAGAGGATAAGATGCCTTTGGGTATTTTATTCTGTGTATGATTGTGTACAAAATACACGTCAACAGAATTGGCGCTAGAAGGAGGGCCTTAGTATCCGAAGTCCGAAAATTTTGAAGAAGAATACATTTCAAACATGATCATGAATCACAATGGTGTTGCCACATGAAGGATTGAATCAAGTATTGCAACCAAATTTGCAGATAGGCAACACTCAAGAAGATATCGTTTCAGGATTGAATCATCTAGCGTGGAACGTAAGGAGAAGTGAAGTTGAGTATAACAGAGTCAGAATCATCTTGGAACAAGAAGAAGATAGAGCTGAGGAACATCGAAGGGTCGCAGCTAGAGAACTTCGCAATCAAAGGAACCCACAATAATCTTCGCAAGACTTCACGCTGGATCGCATTGGTTCTTTCTCGCCCGAGAAACATCAAAGATTATTGAGGTCGACACCAGGCATCAAGAATCTAAGTGAACTTCAGTTTACTTCAAAGGCGAAGTGAGTCAAAAGAGAGGACACTCCTAAGGAATTTGAACTAAGATTGGAGGAATCTCCTGAGTCATCACAAGTTCTTCAAGAACAAGTACAAGCGGCAATCCAATCAAGTATCCAGGCAATTTCCCAGACGACAAGTCAGGCTAGTTCTCAAACTCTGAGAAACACGATGGCACACTGTGCTCCTCCTCCTCCTCCTCCTCATGCACTTAATGGCGCGACTTGGCTAATCAACAATCCATCACCATTGGAATTTGCAGTCTATCATGATATGCCAAAGAATCCAGAACACTTTTGTTCCAAATTCAATGTCAGTGATTTCAATCGTACAGCGGAGGATCATATCAAGATGTTCGAAGATCATCTTCGTAACAGACAAATTGAATATGGAGGTGTAGCATGTAGGCTTTTTCCCTACTCATTGGGAGAAGAGGCATACTTCTGGTTCATTCATTTGCCTATAGGGTCAATCAGGACTTGAGACGCGATGAAAGATGCATTTATTGCCAAGTTTGGTGTACCAACCACACCGGCTAAGTTGTATAGACAGTTTGTTGAGGTCCGAAGGAGAGAACATGAACCAATCACTTCTTTCAACAACAGGTTTCACCGCGCGTACACGATGCTACGACATCCTTATCTCATTGCAGATCCAAGGGAAATTTATTATGGAGCTTTAGATCATCTCACTGCTATGTTCGTAAGGACACATCCTACACCGAATGATCTAAACGCAGCATATGCAAAGGCTATTGAAGTAAGTAAGCACATGGGACAAAATATCACCGGGCCACTATTACACATGGGACCTGTCGCAGCACCAAATCAAATGCAGTCAGTTGGAATGGCGTTAGCTAACCAAACTCCAGTCATGAATCCAATTCCACAAGCAACATACTCAAACGTACAGCCTACAAATCAGTTGGTCCTCCACCCTGGAGTCCTGATTTCACAAGCCCCACCAGCACAACCTGTGTACCTTCAAAATGCAACAAACTCATCAAGAACACAGGAAGAAAAGGATGAAATGAAAGAGTTGATTGAACAAGTCAAGAAACTATCAACCGAGGTAACTCACCTGAGGAACCAGAATAATCAACTCCAAAGTATGCAGAGGGCCAACCATGGCCAATATGCGAACAATCAAAATTTCCAAGGAAATAACAACCAAGGTTTCAGGAATAATTACCAAGGGAATAACAACCAAGGCTTTCAGAAGAGACCATGGAACACGGCTCCCAATAATGGAAATGTGGTGACGCCATTAGATAATCCACCAAATTCTCAGAATCAAGAAAATCCTTCTACCAGCAAAGTGTTTCTAGCAGAGGCGGCCTTGTCCAGTTGGTGTAGACTCCACAATACAAACCAACATTCTGAGTTGCAGTGTCCTGAATTCAAGATCGCGGCCGACATTTTTCAACAGGAGATGCGTAGCACTGATCCACCTGAAAATCCGCCCACGACAAGATACGAAATGGTCCCAACCACACAGTACGGTCAAGCCATGATTGTTGAAAGCTGCAAGTATTCACAGGAAGAGGTTAATCAAACACGAAATGGGAGATTTCCACCAGAATCTGCTAATGGGCCAATGGTACCTCCAGGATCCCAGTTCCCACCTGCATCTGCAAATGGACCTATAGAAGACTCAGAGTATTATTTTCCACCATTGAACAACACTGTCTTAGTCGAAGGGATAAAAGAGGTATTTCACCAATCTTCGGGAGGTGTGAACCAAAGGGTTTATCATAGAAATCAAAGGAATCAAGAACCTCTAACTAAATCAATTCCTCCAAACAATTTCTCTACTCCCCCGGATCCCCAAGCCAGCAATAATCCAGAATATCCACAGAACACGCAAGAATACAAACAGAGGAATATTACACCCCCCGCGAGCAATGAAATGAAAAGGCTGGCCACGTTAGTATTAGAGGAACTCAAGAAAGTTAAAGTGAGTCTACCACTCTACGAGTTGCTCAAGGTTTCAGAAATCAAAGATGCAGTGATCAATAGTTTGAGTGAGTCTAATACAGTAAGGTCAAATGTTTAGGACTCGACCAACAGGACCCGAGCTACCATCAATGTGACCCAAGAGGAAACGAATGACCAAGGACAATCCGAACAAAATGAATGCATGGTCCAGACCATAACCTTCCCAGCCAAAAAGGAAGATATGTTGGAAGGAAAGGTATTACTCAAAAGGGGCGAGACTAAGAAAACTCAGCCTACTATCAAAGAAGGCCTCGCCACTAGCCAGATTTTTCCAGAAAAGGAAGTTGCAATTAAGAAAGATGTGGTGAAGAAAGCGAAATCTTCAAACAAAACAGATCACTCAAAAGAGGAGAGTCTAGCAAAAGACGATTATCCAAAAGTCAATGAAGTAAAATATCAAGAACACAATGGGGATTCTTCAGCCCCTTCTCAAGGAAAAGATGAACTGGCCCCGTTCCTGCTATCAGTTAGAATTTTTGGGAAATTATTGCACAATTGCCTTTATGATTCAGGAGCTTCCAGTAATGTGATGCCCCTGGCTGTCTGTCAAAGACTAGGAATAACTCTTTCTCCTACCAAAAGAAAGGTCACTCAGTTAGACAAGACAGAAGTTCCAGTCATGGGCGAGTTGAACAATATTCACATGCAATTGGCCGCGGACCCGAGAGTTCAAAATTTCATAGACATATCAGTAGTGGATATTCCTGATTCATATGGGATGCTTCTGAGTAGAGATTGGTCACGAAAATTAAATGGGTATGTGTCAACTGATTTTGCACACATGTGGCTACCATGGAGAGGAGTCCCGAATCAAATCAAGATTGACAGCACTCCAAGATTGAGACTTATGATAACTGAATATGGGGAAGACAATGAAGTTCTGTTCTTAGAATCCGATCTGGGGACATACAAGCCTAAAGTAGAAGAAATTTTGATGATACAAAACATACCAGACAAAGAGGGTCAACAAAAAGTAATGGAATCTACAAAAATTGTTGTTGAAAGTGATCAAGGATCCGACCAAGAAGATGAAGGAATGTTTGAAAATTTCAGGAGGTTCGTACATAGAAATATACAGCAAAGTGTGCAACTTGGTAACTCAGCGTCCGTCCGAGATTTGCTTCTTCCAAATTGGTGTAGAATACACAATGCCGTCCATTCAGAGCTATCTTGTGCTTTATGTCAGACCGCATTAGAGCAAGTATACAAAAGAGCCCCACAGACGTTGATTATAGAAGAGGTTCAAGATTCAGAAGCGGAAAGCTCCTCAGGAGATGAGACTTTATCTGACACATCCACCGAAAGTCAAGGAGACCAGGAGACGGAAGATCAAGGAAGTGCAATATGGACATTAAGGTTCGATGGGTCTAAGTCTAAACAAGGATCTGGAGCCGGCTTTGAATTAATTAGCCCAACAGGAGAAACCTACCTTGCCGCTCACAGATTACAATTTCCTTGCACCAACAATGTAGCTGAATATGAATCCTTGATTCATGGACTATTATTAGCCATCAAAAAGGGGGCGAAAGTACTACAAGTATATGGAGACTCAGAAATAGCTATAAGGAAAATCAGGAAGCAGTATGTGTGCCATGACAAAAGATTGACCAGATACAGAAACCGAGTCTGGGACCTCATTGAAAGTTTTGAAGCTTTCAATATCAATTCTATATACAGACATCAGAATCAAGTGGCTAATTCCCTTGCACAAGCCGCCAGTTCTTTGATACCACTAGCAATGGAAGGATTGAAGAAATTCACAGTTGAGTTAGTATCAGTACCTTCGGTTCCAGATAACATCACCAATTTTCAAGTTTTCGAGGACGACAAGCACATCCTAGATTTCTTAACCAACACAGATGTCTTCTTAACCCAGATCATTAATGAAGAAGAAGTGGGAGAAGCGGAATTTGATGCTGAAGGTGTCCTGAATTTAAAGACAAACACTATTCCAAAAGGAATGGTAGAATTGGAGAGAATTTTTGATCCTGACAAATTGAAAGAAAAGAAGAACCACAGCATGGAAGGAAACGTGTGCGACACAATCAATCTAGGTGATGATATACAAGCTAAGAATGTATTTATTGGAAAGTCCTGCACAGCAACCGAAAGAAATGGAATCCTGAAAAACATGAGAGATTTCCCAGATGTTATTGCATGGAGTTATGAAGATCTCAAAACCTACGACACTGCAATTATCACCCACACAATCCCGTTGAAGCCAGGAAGCAAGCCATTCAGGAAGAGACAAAGGCCGGTTAATCCTTTATTGGAACTATTGATATACCAAGAAGTGAAGAAGCTACTCTCAGCCAAGATCATCTTCCCAGTAAGACACTCGACGTGGGTCGCCAACCTGGTACCTGTCAGAAAGAAAAATGGAGAGATCAGATTGTGTGTCGATTTCAGAAATCTCAACCGAGCATCAGAGAAAGATAATTATCCGCTACCATCACTAGATGAAGTGTTACAGATTGTCAACGGGTCGCAGATGATGTCCTTTCTAGATGGATATTCAGGATATAACCAAGTTCTAGTCGAACCTGAAGATCGACTAAAGACTGCTTTCACCACCAAGTGGGGAACATTTGCATACAAGAGAATGCCTTTTGGACTCATCAATGTCGGGGCCACATTTCAGAGAGCCATGGATATCGCTTTCAGGGACTTAATTGGAAAATGCATTATTATATATATGGATGATATCACAGTTTTCTCCAGGCAAAGAGAAGATCATGTGGATGACTTAAGAAGAGTCTTCCAAAGGTGCAGAAGATACGGTGTCTCTCTCAATCCGAAGAAATGCATATTTGGAGTAACAGAAGGAAAACTTTTAGGACATGTTATTTCAGAAAGAGGAATCTCCATCAATCCTGAAAGAGTAAAAGCCATATCCACTATCAATTTGCCGGCTAGCAAGAAAGAACTCAAATCATTCTTTGGCAAGATCAACTTTGTCAGAAAATTCATTACCGGATTTGCCGAGATTGTTAGACCTTTGAACGAGATGCTGAAGAAGGACGCAAAGATTGAATGGTCACCACAAGCCAAAAGGGCATTCGAGGAGATAAAGACGGCCATCACAGAAGCACCAGTATTAATCAGTCCTGATTATCTCAAGCCCTTCTATTTATATTCCTTCGCTTCTGACTACACTTGTGCCGCTATTCTGACCCAGAGAAGTGAAGAAAGATGAAAATCCAATTGCATTCATGAGCACCCCGCTGAAAGATGCAGAACTCAAATATCCTAACATTGAGAAACAAGCATACGCACTGGTAAAGGCCGTTAAGAAATTCAGACATTACCTCCTAAGGGCCAAAATTTATGCAATAGTACCAGATGCAGCAGTCAAGACTCTTCTCATGCAGAATGAACTAGGAGAAAGAAGAGGAAAGTGGGTTGCCATTATCCAAGAATTTGATATTGAAATTCAGCCCATGAAACTTGTTCGAGGACAAGCTTTGGCGCAGACATTGGTGATTGATGGACCAGGTTTAGTCCAACAAATTTATGAATTAGAAGATGTCACTCCCGATGAATGGTACGAGGATATCGTGACATACCTGCTTAACAACAAATGTCCTGCTCGCATGACACCCACGCAGAAAAGAGCACTAAGAATAAAGTGTCAACATTATATGCTTCAAGGATCTGTTCTGTATCGCAAGAATCATGAAGGGATATATCTGAGGTGTGTTGGCAAAGAGGAGGCCAAACAAATAATTGAACATTTTCATTCCAAGTTTGGGACCGGACATGGAGCTAACCTCGCTACAGCTCACCAGATCCTGAGAGCAGGATATTACTGGCCTACACTTTTCAAAGATACATTTAATCATATCAGGACTTGCCACACATGCCAAGTCGCAGCCTTTAGAGAAAGAAATCCTGCTATGCCACTGAATCCAGTGATTGAAGCTAGGCCATTTGCCAAATGGGGAATGGATTTTATTGGTGTCATCAACCCCACATCCTCGGCACAACATAAGTACATCATCACAGCTACTGATTATTGTACCAGATGGTTGGAGGCACAAGCACTTAAAGTTTGCACTACTGAAGTTGTAATCAAATTTCTGGAGAAAAACATAATCACAAGGTTTGGATGTCCTTACGCGTTGGTTTGCGACAATGGATCGGCATTCACGTCATTGAGATTCTCGAATTGGGCTTTTGAATATGGAATAACCCTTAAATTTTCATCAAATTATTATCCTCAGGGTAACGGGTTAGCTGAGTCAACCAACAAGAACTTACTCAACGTTATCAAGAAATTGCTAGAAAGAAGTCCGAGAGAATGGCATACCCAATTGAGATTCGCCTTATGGGCAGACAAAATCAGGACCAAGAACGCGTTAGGCATTTCACCTTATTTTCTGGTTTATGGCCAAGATCCAGTCTTTCCCATGCAACTCAGGTTCCCGACTTTGAGATTTATTCAGGAGTACATGGAAGACACTGATGCTGTTCAAGCCCGATTAACGCAGGTAATGAATCTGGAAGAAAAGAGAGATCAAGCATTGGAAAACTTTGCAAAACACCAAGGAGTGGTGAAAAGATGGTTCGATCGACAAGCTAGAGTCAAGGCATTCCGAATTTCAGATCTTGTCCTGTACTGGGACAAGGCACATGAGAAAAGAGGAGAACATGATAAGTTTGATAAGCTTTGGAAAGGCCCTTATCAAATTTCAGAGATTTTGGGAGAAAATGCATTTAGGTTGAAGACTTTAACTGGAGAAGACATCCCATTGCTTGTCAATGGGAGGTATCTCAAACATTATTTCCAATCCTGAGATGCCCAAGGCCTTCCCTTGTACATAGTTAGTTTAGTTTGCTTTCGTTGTTTTTCGTTTGTTTGCTTTTCTTCTCGCTTTGGTTTGCCTTTCGCTTTGTTTTCATTCTTAGTTTAGGTGTTTTGTCTTAGGTTAGTTGTTTTGTCCTGAGGGGTATCCATTTGAAATTGGGTGATTTTGTTATGTAACGCTCTGACTTCCTGCTAGGTTGTTGGTTGCACTTGGACAATCATGAGGTCTTTTGGAACTACAAAGGGAGTTTCTTTTAGTAAAGCTTTGAGTCAGGACGTATTTTCATTGAAGCAAGATTAGCTTATTGAACTCACGTATTTTTGTCCTCCAGTTATTATATCTTTTCACACTTATAATCTCTGAGTCATCGTGTTTTCCAGGCAAAGTTGTGATCAGTGAAAAATCTAAAGTCTAACTTCAGCGCCACCGCAATCCTCAAACCCCAGTGAGCTTCACTGCTCGCGAGCCAAAGAATTGACGGGACTAAAAGCAGTATCAAAAGAAAAGATGAGAAAATGAGAAAAGAGAAAAATCAAAAGAAAAATGATGAGTTGAAAAAGAAAGATCAAATTGGCTAAAGGGAATTTACGAATAACTCCATCGGGGCTATAGACGCCTGGCTGGCAATGGAGCAATGTTCGTGAGCTTGCGGCGATAACCTCGTCGGGACTATGGACGTCTGACTAGCAGCGAGGCTCTATCCAGGATGCTTTTGGAGTCTAGACAAACTACGTAGCTTATCACAGGGGAACCTGGAGATCATGATTGTCTTGTTGAGGGGAATTAACGCATTTGCACACACATGGATAACTGCGGACTTGATACTTTGTCTCAATATGATGGTCTCTTCTTGTAAGTGTTTCTTAACTCCTGGTTTTGTTGAGGGAGGTTTTCTGAGTTTTCTTTTAGAAAGATTGATTCCCAAATGTTTTTCAACATTTCTCAGTGGTGTCGCCAGATGTTGTGACCATTTCACACATCGCCCCATTAAAATGGGGACCCCCTCTTTTTGCTCGTTTTGCCTGTTCTTTTTCTCTTCTTTTTAGGGTTTTGGTTTAGTGTGTCAGTTGTCTGGATTAGGGTCAAGCCTTAGGGTTCCCGTTTTGACGTTTTCAGGCCAGAGTCCAGTCACTCTTGAGAGCTTTTTGAGCTTCCTCTCGCAGGGTGCAATTTTGAATAAAGTGAATTCGCCAAAGGCTAAGTGAGTTGGTCTAGTTTCAATTGGAATTTTGAATGCAGAGTCCAAATTTGTCTAATTGTGAATGATGAGATTTTTTTGTCTGACCGAATGATTTTGACCAAATTTTGGAATTTTGATGATTGATTCTAGGCATTGGAAATGACTTGTTTTTGCCTTGTGAAGTGATTAAACCCTTAAAATCTTGATATTTTGGCCTGTAGAAGCAAAATCGCTCTTGTCCCTCAGTGGAGGACCGGAACTTGTTTTTCAAAATCTTACTGTCTCTGCAGGATCAAGACGAATTTCGAATTGGAAGTGATAAAGGGAGGCATGTTCTTTCCGTTGAATATAGTTTGAAGAATTTTACAAACACGGAAATGTGCCAGGAGTAAAAATCGCTCCTGTCCCTCAGTGGAGGACCGGAGCTCAAAATCAAACATTGCCTTGTCCTTGCAGGATTTGAACAATTTGACGATTTGAGGAGATCAAAGGAGATATGTTTCATCAGTTGAATATAATTTGGAAGTGCCTTCGTGAAGAAAATTGGACCTAGAAGCTAAATCACTCCTGTCCCTCAGCCAGGGACCAGGGCGAAATTCAGTGGTAGCTCCCGTCCCTCTCCCAGGGACCAGAGCGAATTTCCTCATGAGGCATGTTTTGGGCGAAGATCAAGTGAACGTTAAGTTTGAGGCAAGTAAAGGTGGCGTAACGAACTCGTTGAAGACAAATTGAAGATTGCAAGACATCAAAGTGAACTCCATATTGGCCTAAGCGCTCCTGTCCCTCAGCCAGGGACCAGAGCGATTTTTGTCTTAGGTCAATTTTTCACCAAGTTAGAATGAATTTCATGCCAAGAATAGGTGAAAGGGTGCACATCAAGTCCGTTGAAGATAATTTTGGAAGTTAGCAAAAGTGTGATTGAGCCTAGAACATCAAATTCGCTCCTGTCCCTCAGTCAGGGACCAGGGCGAAATGGTATTTATATTGCCTTCCACCCAAATTCAAGTCATTCTAAGTCAAAGTATAGGGTGGCAAGGATGTTTTGAGGTGTCTCGACGAGGAACGAAGTTACAAAGATTGACAAAGATGAAGGATTTGCCCTAAAATGCTCAAGTTCGCTCCTGTCCCTCAGTCAGGGACCAGAGCGAAATGTTCAAATGAGGCCAAATTTAAGTTGCCATTCACATTTTAGATGTTTGAAAGGGAGTAAAGAACATCGTTTTGCACTTTGAAGACAATTACAAGTTAATATGATGAACGATTTGCACCAAATGCCCAAATTCGCTCCTATCCCTCAGTCATGGACCACAGCGAAATCTCCATGGAGGCTTAAGTTTTGAATGATTATCACATTTCATGCGTTCAAGAAGGATCAAAGGACCTCATCTTACATTGTGAAGGCGATTGCAAGTTGACAAGAACAAAGATGAGCCCAGCATGCCCTAGTTCGCTCCTGTGCTTCAGGCAGGGACTAGGGCGATTTTCATTAAAACACTCATTTTACTTCGAAGATCATGTCAAAGCAAGGCTACACAAGATCGAGAACATCATTTGGAAGGCGACAAGTAAGAAGCTAAGATTAAAAGATGATGAATTTTGGCTAGAACATAAAGTTCGCTCCTGTCTCTCACCTAGGGACCAGGGCGAAAACATTCAAACACCAAAATGCCTTGTCAAGGACGAATAAAGTAGGCGTGGAACGAAGGGATAACGTCATTTGCTTGCCACATGATGAAGATTGGTGATCGTAGAAACAAAGATCAAGGAGAAAATACAAGGTTCGCTCCTGTCCCTCACCTAGGGACCAGGGCGATATCAACCTCAGGAGGCAGTCATCCACAAAATCAAGTTGATCAAACTTGAGTTTCCTAGCAAATATGCCAGTTTCAACGTGAAGATGGAGATTTTGAACGTAAAAGGCGAGAGATTCAAGGCTAAGGTGATAATTCGCTCCTGTCCCTCAGTCAGGGACCAGAGCGATATGGTTTGTATCTTTCCACCTTTCCAGTTTTGGCGCTAAAACACATTTTTTGAATTTTATTAAATGCTAAAATCGATAAATTTAAAAAATTCAATTAAATAGCATTTAAAAATTGCACATGGATATTTATTAATTAATTTTGCCTATTTAAAAAATCGAACTAATAAAAAACGAAGGCATTAATTAATTAATTATTAAATTAAATGAAATCAAATTGGGGCGCTTGGGGTTTATTTGTTTTATTTTACAAAAGTCGGCCTTGTTTTTTAATTAAAAATTGCTTTTAATTATCTTTATTCACCAAGTCGGCCTAAGGTAATGCATGAGGTAAGCACCTATAAAGGGAGGTGTTTATTTCGTTTTCAAATCATTATTTAAACATCCTTCACATGCGATTTGGAGAGGGGCGAATTGTGTTCAAAGTGGAGCGAATTTCCAAGCAAGGTGCGAATTTCCATTCAAAGGAAGTGGTGCGAGCATCATCCAAAGGAGTGCGAGTTTGAGTTGAGCGAACTTGCCAAAGACCACGTCAAAGACCCCCCCAAAGGTGGCGAATTGCTAAGTGGACGTTCATTTGAAGAGAGATCACGTTGAAATCTTTCAAGCATCGATTTTTGCCTAGGCGATTCTCTTTATTTTGCATTTTAGAGTTAGCTCTCAAGTGAGGTATGACGAAGTCTTGTTTTGTTTTAAATTTTGATCGTCATTGCCTTAAATTTTGAATTTTGAAATTTTGAATTTCAGTAGCTCGATCGTATTTAGGAAATGATAACTCAAGGACTTATCATGAAGTTTCCTAAATTTAATCTCTAATCTATAGTTATACATTGCAAAATCTAGTTTCTTATTACGAAATGTTGTGTAGGTATGGCGACCCCGAAGGCGGGAGCATCCACCAGTCGTCCAGCTCTCATGAAGGAAGATCAAAAGAACGAAGAACTGGAGACCAAGATCGTGTCTAAGTGGAGCAACATTGGAGATACCAACTTGGGCAACTTCAGCACGAAGAAGTTTCGAGAGGTCCCTTACATTGGCAAGCCATCACCTGTCGCCAGGAGGATAATCGAAAGTGGCATCATTAAGGCGGTCGGCTTCCCTCCAGCAGTACAATGCCATGAGTTGATGATCGAGTGTGCTCGTCATTATGATCCTCAATCCAGAACAATCGTGTCCAAGGAAGGAAACACTTTAGCTTATCTTTCAGAAGAGGCTATAAGTGAGGCTTTCCATCTTCCAGAGCACAGAGATATGGTCTACAAGAGCATAGAAGGAGCCAGGTCAATGTACGAAGATGATCCAGATGCTTGCCTAAGCATCATTAACAAGAACTGGTTACTCAAGAGTCGTCCTCGTCTGAGCAAGATACCGAACACACCGCATAGGATTGATTTCCAGGAGGAGTACAGAGATTTGATTACAATGCTCAACCGAGTCACAGGAGCCCCTCAGGCCTTCTACTTTGAGAAGTGGATGTTCTACTTCATCCAGGTGATAGTTCAGGGAAAAGGAACAATTCATTGGGCTAGAATGATTAGCCATTGCTTGGACGTACAATTGAGGAGACTAAAAGCTACCAAGTCCTTCCATACGAGTTCATATGTCATATATGCTTTGATTAGGAGCTTTGAGTACGCAGGACTACCTCATAGAGGAGTGATTGGAAGAGGACCCGGTGAGGCCAGAGTTTGTGATTCCTATGTTCACTTGCATCATCCGCCAGGAAACAACTACAAGTTAGTTAATGATACCTTCACGATGAACATCACAAGGACGTTGCAAGGCGGGATCCACAATAGATTATCTCAGGATGCACAGGAACTAGTAAAGAGGTACGGTGCTTGGTTTATCCAATTTCCGAAGTTTACTTATATCAGAGTTCATGGATGTCCTTCACCTCCATACATGTTGCCGAGATATCCGATAAACAAAATAGTGTTACTTGAGGTAACAAGACAGTTGGCAGCTTATGCGAAGGCATTCAAACACAAACATGGAAATGGAGTTCCTGTACCTATCATATTGGGCAATTCAGTTGAGGTATGTCCTAATGCTTTAGCCATGGATGATGCAGAGAGGGAGTTAGCTTTGTATTCTTTTTCATTCTTTGCCTTGAGAGAAAGCTTTGATCCGCATGGATATATAGAGGAGACAGTCGGTAGGAAATTTAAGCATGAGTTTCAGATAGAGGATTTTGTGATGAATCTCTTGGATGATCTTGAAGTAAAAAGAAAGATGCATTCTAGATTGCCTTTGGATTTTATTAGGAAATGCAGGATTTACAGAGTGGCCGACCAAGCTCAGGACAGTGGCAGACATCTCCAATCATCCTATGATCGAGAAAGCAAATCAGTGAGGTTAGATTGGAATGAGCTCGAGGTTGTGGATCTAGATACTTTAATAGCTCCAGTCTTGTCTTGTACTCGCAGATGGGTTGATGTGCTGCATCAGAAGTTGAGAGAGCAGGGCATAGCTATGACTTTCACCTTGGAGGAGAGACCAGCTGAAGGAGGAGCAAGTGTAAGCGAAGGCAATCCTAATCCTAGAAATTCAAGTGAAGGCAACCTTCGAAGTGCAAGTGAAGGCAATCTCCATCCAAGAGGCTCGAAGAGGAAAGAGAGACCTGAAAAGAGAGAATCTTCCAAGAAGAAACAAGAGGCCAACCGAGATCGTTCATCCGGTACATCTTCTCGACAAGAGAAAAGGACACTTGAAGTGGAAGAGTCTATGGAGTCAATGGTACAGAATGATAAAGAAGAACAGGCACCTCAAAAGTCACCAAGTGGATCTCTCCAAGATTATGAGCTACATGAAGACAAGAACAATGACGAGGTAACATGTCCTCCTAGAGAAGAAGAAACATTGCATAAGGAGATACAGGTTAGAGAGACAAGATCGGCCATCCCAGATTGGTTGAAGGAAAGATTAACAAAGGTGATCGTGATTGAGGACGAAGACAATGTAATTGATTTAGAGAGCCTTGTTGGACATTCCCAGGAAGTGACAGAGAAGAATAAGGCTACCAAGATGTCCAAGATGATTAGAGATGAGACTGGATCCAGAAAATTACAGATAGCTACACCGGCAGTGGACAAGTATGAAGGGGAGATCATAGCAGAGGAATATGATATAGAGACATTTGAGCTAGGTCCATCCACAGCCGAACAGACGATGGATGATGCCGCCGATTCATTTGAGGCCTTGAAAGACAAGCTCAGAGAAGAAATGGAGAAGAGTAGAAAGCTTGAGAGAGAGGTCGGTGCATGGAGAACATATTTCAGCCATCTCAATCAGCCTTTAGGACGTCAGGATCCAGCAAGATCACCCATACAGGCACTTCCCCTTCAATCAATTGGTGAGGCAGAGAGATTCAGGAGTATGGTCCAACGTATGAGTACTTGGATGGACAAATCTCATACAGTTGACGTAGAATTTGCAACAAGGATGATGAAGACTATTCATAGGGCTATCCAGGTTCTTGAGATCATCCACAACTTGATGATAACAGTAGCCGCTTTTGCTCATACCAAAAATGTTATCATTCCTGTCTTGAAAGTAATCAGACAAACATCAAGGAAGGTCTTAGCGCAGGAAAAGATCATGGATGGAGGACCTCACAGTTTACTTCAGTGGTCAACCTTACTCCAAATGAAGGAAGTTCTCTTCGAGGACATGAGTACTAGATGCAGCCATGTTGAGGAGGTGATCAACCCGATCCAGGACAGAGTATTTGAGGTACTACGTACCATTCTTGGCAGGAGGATCGAAGTTGAGACAGATGTGGATTTGCAGGAATTGGAAGATAGAATCAGGGTCATCTTTTGCAAGGACGCTAATATCACAGATGAGCAACAGGACCAGATGTTTGCTACCATGCTCCTGATTGAAAAGACTAAGGAACTTGAACCTGGATGGGATGCTGCTCTTCTAGAGGCATTTGATCAGGTCATCCACTTAGAGGAAAGAATGAAGAATCTTCCCGAGATTCCAATTACTGAAATCGAAGGAATCGTATCTAGATTCATTGCATATGCTAAAAAGGAGCATTGGAAAGGGAATAAGATTCTAGATGAGAGGTTGTTATAGATGACATGGTACCTTAATTGTCATTGGTCTATGTCTCCTAGATTTTTGTGCCAAATTTAATATTTGGCTATGCATTTAATATTGTTCAGTAAAAAGGGGGCTATTTGTAATAAACCCTAATTAGGGTTTAGGTGTCATAATCTTGACCATTGATCTGCTTTTGATCTGAACCGTTCATTGTAATTGAGGATGCTATTTATACCCTCATTTCATTTCATTTTGGAATAACTAGAAAATCAGAGAGTTAGAAATTATTGATGTATTAGAGAGATTAGAGTTTAGAAGCAATTTACTTTTGTAGCAAGATTGAGCTTTGAGAAAGGAATTCAAACAATTATTGTACATGATGGCTTTGAGATCAATGAAATATTGAAGTTATGGTGTTTTGTTGCAATTCTTTTGGTTATCTTCATGGTTATTCATTTTCCTTGAATCATTCTCAATCGAAGTAGTGTGTTAATTCGAAGGACAAAGTGTTGGACTTGATCTTTGGTAGGATTCGCTTTCCAAACCACTAGCTTCTTGCTGATCGTAGGTACGCCTTGCGTGGTCAACTGGAGATATTTGAACTGCTTAAATCTTCAATCGTTATTGTATCTTGGATATGTACCTTCGTGGTAGTGTTCTTGATCTTTGATGTATTGAAAAATCATTTGTTACCTTAGAAGATCGCATCAATTTCAATTGAGTTGTTAATTTATGGCAATATTGAAGTTGGTAGAATCTCACCAAGCCTTGTCCACATTGAGTCATTCTTAGGGTTAGACTAGATTAGACCTCTTGCAAACCCAATCCTTTTGTCATTTTTTTGAAAAGCTTGTTTAGTTCAGCAAAATCTTCGGCAACGTAAGGCCCCTTGATGACACAGCAATCACAACGACCACTGGTGCTTATCCACACGTAGAGACCCTACTTACAAGAACATTAGAGTCATCCTAACTGATCCTTCTCGCAAATCTTCAGCAGTTAGCGACTTTATTCAAGAGAGGATAAGATGCCTTTGGGTATTTTATTCTGTGTATGATTGTGTACAAAATACATGTCAACAGGTTTCAACAGGGGCTTTTCAGCAATTGAAGTCTTTGTCTTGGGATGTTGGAATGGAGCACTAGTGATTGGCAAAATTATTGAACAAACCTTCATCTCCTGTGGTTGACAGTGGTTATCAGGATAGCAATGGCTGATAGTTCTCTATCATAGTGTTGTTTGCTTTTGTATGTAGTATATGTATGTTGATCTCTGTTTTATCTATTGGGCATCGCTCTCATTCTTTTCTCATCTTTGGTGTATGGCCTGTTTGGTGTTTGTGGTAGTATAGTTTTGTGCCTTCAGAAAGTACAGTATGCTGGCTTGCTGTTTATCTATGTTCTGTTGATATGTTCAGGTTGGCAGTGGTAGTAGTTTTCTTATGTAATTATGTCTTTTAGGGTTGATTGCAGGGATGGGCCCCCTATAGAACCCACATAATCTTAAAACTATAATGTATTCTTTCATGAACAGAAGTCAACATAATCAAGAGCTATAGGTAGCTTTTTCAAGTATTTGCAGGCCAATTTGAACATACAGTTGAAGGAAAATTCCCTGATTAGATACATGTCAATATATAAGATCATATGGCATTTTGACATGTAGGCCACATTACAGTTATATCCAGGCCACAATTCCGATTTCATGTATGGACTGATGGAAGATAAATTGCAGACCAAATCATTGAAATTTACACAGAACAACTTGGTGATAATAGGTGCAGGCAGATGTCATATTTGTGACATCATATGATGGGATCAAATATTAACAGTAAGGGATTAATTTAATGATCAAGAAAGCATACTCTTACAAGTTAATAACCATTCATCAATCCATGATACAGGGCATTGAAATGGAAAGCTGCTAGCACCTACACATCTAATTCTTGTTGCATCCAGGCCATTCTACAAGGTACACACAAGCTCAACCTATGTTTGATGCAAGTGGATAGAACACATGCAGAACAATTGCATGTTTATTTTGCAGGCTGACTTCTTCAAGTACATCAATTGCATGCAGGTCAAATTCTGGATTATGAGAATCATACAGTTTGTTCTGAAAACAATGTTAAGTGCAATCTACATCAATTATAGCTATTTTATTGTCTGGCAGCGATGGCATGCTTATTTGTGAGAGCAATCATCAATACAATTGATTGTGAAAAGAAAAGCTGATATCAAGCAGAAAAGGCAGGCTATTGCAATGGCTATGTAAATTCAATGTCACAGAAAGACTTAGATATCTTCTGGGTAAGAAAACCTGAGTGCCATCTGTATCATGGAAAAAATTTACAAGGTTTAGGAAGGTCGATTTTATTTACAGGCTTGGCCATAAGGTCAAAACTCAAGGAGTAAAATATTTGAACCACATATATAAGTTGAAATCAGAAAGTACCCTTGTTCCCATAAAAGGGATCCCATACACCAAGGAGACAAGGTGGTTAGGCTGTAACCTAAAAAAACACCATTACCTGTCATTTTTGTATATAGATTACAAGTGCAACAAGTGCCTTGAGTACACAGTTTGTTATTAAAAAATAGCCTCGACCACCAATCTCAATTGCAGAATAATTGATGGTAAGTGTTGACTTGTTTGAGTTCAACACCCAAACAGTCCTGGGTTTTTAAAACATATTTAATTTGGGTGGCCTAGTCCTCAAATTTCATCACAGTTGGGTAGAGTGTCCAAAATTAGTCCTTTCCGCACATTAAGTTCAATTAGAAAGTCCTGCGAAAATCAGTATTTGCAGAGGTCTGGTTTCCAAGTGAACTACACCTTTTGAAAAAATCTGGTTCACTTTGTTTTCCCTTCAAGGTCTAGTTCACTTCGCTTTTCTCGCAAAGGTCCTTGTCTATGGAAATCAGTACCCATCCAAAATGAACTTATTGAAAGCTTAAAGAACCAGTTCACTTAACTTTCCCTACACCCAATAGCTCATAAAGCCAAATTTAAAAGCTTGCAGGAACCCAACCTTCATTGGAACTTCCCATTTCAAAAGTGAAGTATCTAGTTCAATTGGATTTGCCCACAAATCCAGTTCCCTTCACCTTTTCTACAAATCCAGGCGACAACAGTTTTTGGCACACCCAATAGGGCAAGTTTCATGAGCTTCATATCATTTTGTTGAGAAGATTGTTCTTGATCTTACGAATTGTAGTCATCAGACACAGCATACAAGCACATGGCGACTACAATAATGGCTTCAAATCAGTCCCTTAAAGCTCACGCCAAGAGTGGAGACAAGCTTCTTCAAAAGGTAATAAATTTCAGTTTGTTAAGCTAACATTTTTACTTCAAGAAGAATAAGAACTAGACTATCTACATTTCCAGTAAGAAGAGAAAAAACTTATCTATCATTCTCTCCAAGAGCCCAATCTACACCTCCTTTTGGTAGGTTTCCTCAGGCAAGGTCACCTACTATTAGTGATTCTTCCCAGCTAAATAGAACATTAATTCATACCCCCGAGATCGCTCAGCCAAGAAATCAAGTTTTTGTGACTTTCAATGAAGGCAGCCCTCCTTTTGTCCTAGCTCACAAGGATGATATTCCAGTAGCAGTATTAAAAGGCATCCCCTATTTCACTGGTGAAAACACTACCATACTAATAGAACACATCCAAGCCATTGCAAATATATGTTTTCTTCATAATATCACCAAGGATAATGCAGTTAGAATTCTTGCCACCTTAAAAGGAAAAGCCCTTCAATGGTATAAGGGATTACAACCCGATTCAATTCAAAACTGTGATGAACTAGGGGAGAAGCTTTGCTAACAGTTTGAAGATAAGAGTGACCACCTATCCCTAGTAGCAGCTGGCCACCATCAAAAGATCTCCTCATGAGTTCGTGAGAGACTTCAACTTCAAGGTCCAGAAAACCTGGGATAGGATCCCTGCCTTGGTCAAGCCTTCCCCATATCATGCATTTTTATATTATCTGAGGGCTCTAAACAATGATGTCGGTCATGATATAGTCCATGGGAATTGGGAGGAATGACTTTATTGGATGCCTATGATATGGCTATAAGACAGAAAATTGTTTGAAACAAGCTGGAAAAATAGCCCCAATGCCTCTATTCCTTGAAATTCCACCCACCCAGCCCATCTTGACACCTCTATCTGTAGCAGCAACCAGTCAAACAACTATTTCTGCTGCTCCTTTCAACAAATTGCATGAGGTCAAACTTTGTTACAAGGCTTTGGAAATGAGCTAGTAGCTTTGAAGGGGCAACAAACACAAAATAGCAGACCTTATCAGCCTTTCAAGCAAGCTTACTAACCAAACAGGCAACCTTATCAAAGAAAAAGTCAATTGAGCTATGTCAGGCCCTTGAACACCATTAATCCAGCTGCTACATGCTCATCAAAAGCTTTTGTTCTAGTAAAAAAGTTCTAGTTCAAGACTATTAACAGTGCTACCCGTGCAACCAACTTCATAACTGAAGCTTGTCTCAAAATGGGGGCCTTAGTCAAGCTCTAATGGTTTAAATTGCAACAACCCCCCAAAAACAGCAAGCTGGGTCATGTCAGGGAGGGATACCAAGGCAAGAACAAAAGCAAGATGATTCCATCCTAATGAATTGGGATAAAAGTGAGGTTGCTAGTAATGAGGAGGTGCGAGGAGAATCCATTTTGATGAATTGGGATGAGGACGTTTTTTGTGATAGCAATCTGCAGTCATTTTTGTTCTTTGATCGCCATGATGAGACCAATATTGATTTCCAGTCCGATGATGGGAAGTCTAACCTACTGCTCATTCTTATAGTATGAACAAGGAAGAATGTGTATGTAGCACAAAATATTTAGATGAATCAACTCATCTAGCTGATCATACAAGACATTCACTAGCCCATGATGAAAGTGGCGAACACAAAAAAAAATCTTGTTTCATATCTTACCTTCCTTTGTTCCCTTTTCTGATTTTGAACCTGCTAATAATTATTGTGTACACAAGAATGGCATCAACACAGTTGCACATGAAGATAAAACCACAAAAATGCTATTGTTGCAGCAGTGGACATGGAGAACAAATTGTGCAATGAGTCTGATTTTTACAACGAATGTGTGACAATCAATCGCCAAGAAGAAATTGAAACAGTAAGGCAACCTGAAGTGTCTTATGGCTCTAAAACTTATGCTGATGGAATGTGCATTGGTACATATAATGGTCAGGTATGCTGGTTGCCTGTTGTCCTTGAGATTAGCAATCTTGAGTATGAGGTTTTCTAAAGTATGAAGATGTGATCTCTTGTGTTGGGAATGATGATGTGTTTAAATTCAAGGGGTTTACTTGGGATCAGCATGCTAGTATGAAAGATGTTGAACAACAACACGCGGGTCAAGGAGATAATCAACTTGTTGCTCAATTTTACAATATGCCAGAGCTTCAAAGTTCTGTTTGATGTGCATGAGAAAGAGCTTCCTTGTACAGATCAACAAGTTGGTGTGGCATATTTTCCATTACAATGTGAGTTGGAAGCATTTTCTTTTTGCTTCAACTCATGTCATAAGATTGGCTCTTGCAAAAACAATGTGCCCTTGTGTGAGGAAGGTTGTCCCTCAATAGGTCCTAGTTCTTTTGATGTTGATCTGCTTCAAAAAAAAATTACCCGTGCTACTATGTGCACACTTAATGCGTCATTAGATAGATCTAACACTTATCTTTTGTGGCTGTTTGACAATGACAAGATTAATGATAGAGTGAATCTTCGCTGCGTGGGGAGTATTTATGATTTGATGCATGCAGAAAGAGGGTTTCATCTGTTGCAATTAGGCAGTGAATGAAACTGTGGTCCGAGGGAGATCAGCTCCTTTAAAAAAGTCATCTTTGATAAAGGCAAGTTGTGATAATTTGGCATTCCAAATTTTACAAATCATGTAATATTAGATTAGTTGTCGCTTCTTGCAAATAAGTGTTGTTACACACTCTACATTCTCATTAGGAGACTGCATGTTTTGTTGTCTTTTAAATGGTTTTGTGTTTGTCCTTGTGTTGCTTGTTGTTTGAGGCTGTTTCAGTTGTTAGGTCAAGCCTAGGCTCATCTTCCAAAGTTGTTTCAGATTCTTTATGATTCCTATGCCCAATGGATCACTTAAGGCTACTGGATCCTACTGTTTAGCAAGAAAACATCCCCTCGAAGTTGCTAAAATGTTGATGTCATGTGTTTTTAGGTGTTTAATTTGGGTGGCCCTTTGCTAAAATTTCATCACAGTTGAGTAGTGTGTCAAAAATTAGGCCTTGGTCCTTTTAACAGTTTCCCCAAATTCATTAAGCCATAGGAGATAATCGCTTGTGGGTTTTACCCCTCCAACCAGTCCAAAGGCTAGTTCCCGTAGTCCTTAGTTCAATTAGAAAGTCCTGCAAAAGTCAGTATTTGCGGAAGTTTGGCTTCCAAGTGAACTGCACCTTTTGAAATCTAAAAATTTGGTTCACTTTGTTTTCTCCACAAGGTCTGGTTCACTTTGCTTTTCCCGCAAAGGTCCTTGTCAACAAAAAATCTGCACCCATCCGAACTGCATTTAATGAAAGTTTAAAGAAATAAAGAACCAATTCACTTAACTTTCTCCACATATCAAAGATGAATGTCAAGTGGATTGGCCAGACCAATCATTCAAATAAGAATATCAATTAAATAGCCATGATATGCCTGAAATGATGTAAGTACTCATGCAATATAATTTGGTGGTCAAGGTGGGTAGGAAGAGCCAAAAAGAATGTTGATGGGTGTAAGCATATAGAAATAGTGGATGACTTGATCCCATAGTTTTAAAACTCGTGGACTCACCACGAACTCGAGTCCGTGGGAGCCACAAGTTGACTCGCCAAGGACTCGCGAGGCGAGTCCTGGCGAGTCCATTTGAAAGACTTGCGAGTCTTTTGCACGGACTCGCGAGTCTTTCAGATGGACTCACGCGACCCAGAAAAACCATCAGGCAAGCTTTAAAAATGAGTTTTTTTTGCCTTCATTTGGCGTAACTCCCCCGCTTTTTGACTTTTTGGGGGGTTAAGGGGTAACCCTAATTGGACGTGGGCCAATAGAGAAATAACACCCGACGCCTTTATAAAATAATAAAAGTATTTTTGGCCTCGTGGGGCGCTGCCCCTCGACCCCACCTTATATCGCGACAGGGAGCGCGCAAGGGGCGCTGCCCCCAAACCCCCGTCAAAAAATATAGGGGGAAACTGCACTGATGGAAGTAGGGAAAATTTAACTTCCGAGTCTGATTAGGCTCCATATAACAACATAATTAGCATTGAAGAAATCTTGGTATTATACATTTTAGAGTTGAAAGTTTGAAACTATGAGTATGAATGATGAAATTTCAAATATTGTGCATTTGTTGATCATATGACATGTGTAATGTTTCAATTATGGCTCTTATGTTCTCCAAATGCATTAATTTCTTTATGTTTTTTTGTAAAACTACGGTTTTTTTTTTTGCCGAGTCTTTCGCGAGTCTTTCACGAGTCCGAGTCCAAGTCCAAATTTTTGGTTTGCCGAGTCCGTGGCGAGTCCGAGATTTTCAACTATGCTTGATCCAATCCAGGTTGGGAGTTTCAGGTAGTGAAGACCTGTCTACGGTTGGCATGTGAGCATCTCTGGCAGAAGTTGGGTTTTGGCTCAATGCCAATCCATTCTGAATTATTTGTCCATGTCCTATATCAATAACAAATAGTAGATAAGTGGATTTCACATGTTACAAACTCCTAATTGTATTGGAACGAGTACAGGACTCCTGATTATGATGATCCATTCATCCCAATTTGTACCATGGGAACAAATCCAAAAATCTGTAAAACTAAATCCAGAAAAAAAACAGAAAGTCTGACCTAATCTTCTGCCTAAACATTTCACATTCTGGTATGAAAAGTCTTTGGATTTGTAAAGGAAATCCAAACAATCTGAAGTCTCTTTCAAAAGACTTGAAAAGTGATATCAAATGCATGGAAAACATGGATGATCAGTGATAAATGATAAAGGAAAATACAGATGAAAGCAAAGAATATAAATTGGCAAGATATAACTAAGGTAACACACAAGCCTAGTTACCCCATGTCTGAACTCTGAAGCACATTACATCCATTCAAAGATACAATTACCCAGTGCAGGAAGAAACAATGTCAACCAGTGATTAAACAGCAGTACACAGTTAACTTCTAAATGCTTATCATTACAGAAGGCCTTAGGACTTCAGATAAATCTGCAAATCTATTAGTTTACTCTTATAAAGTGATTCATGGTACTGAAATTGACAGATAACTCGGAGTAGAACCGAAGCAACCTGCAAAGCCAAATTGAATATTTTAAAAGACAACCTTACAGGTAAGGTGTCATCTTAATATAAGATACTTTCACACAAGTATTGGTCAAGACAACAAATAAGGAAATGCACAAATCTAAGTCTGAAGTACTTGAAATTCACTCAAAAGTACAAAAGCCAAGTGGAGGAAGAAAATAGATCATCCAGAGATTGAACAGCAGATTATATAGCTAAACTTTGAATGCTTTTCATTACAGGTCATTTGACTTGGATACAGTGGTTTCTAGAACTGAAACCAACATATTACTCTCTAAGTAGAAGTGAAACAACCTGTAAGGCGAGACTGAACTTCTGAAAGAGGAACCATACCAGTTAAAGTTACCATGAGATAACATATATAGACATCTGAAGACCATAGGCATTGTAAACACTGTGAAAATAACTCCAGCAACTACCAATCGAGACATGACATAAATCTTCCCATCTCAAGTAATTCAGAGTCTACAATGTTCTTCATCTGTTTGGACATGAAAATGGCCCATGTCCCTAAACATCACAAAAAAATGCCCTTCCTGGATTGCAATTATGTAACCATAACCCTCTCACTTTCTGTATCACCATATTCTTGTCAAAAATCCTTATCATCGTCCTCACTGTAATCATTGTCAACAAACGTGCCACGATTAAAATCATGAATGTCCGTTGGAGCCCTACCATCAGACAGTCCTTGATCATGACTTTCGTCACTGACCTCCTCATTAGTGCCGGATGAACCATGATCAAACCTCGCTGTATTAGCATTTACTCTGTCTGTCCCTGCTTTTCTGTAAAGAATTCCCATTCTCATCATGTAGAAGTACTTCTCTCGGACTGCTACAAGAGGATGCTTCTCAAGCAACTGTGCACTTTTGTAAGCTTCTCTAAGTGTCAATGTTGTCTTTGCACACTTCCGAGAAAGATAAAATATTCCTGGATAACGAGTGAAAATCCTCGTAAATCTCGCAGGGAGCTTCATTTCCTCACGCAAGGGACTAAAATTATTTCTCTCGGTTCTCTTGTGAATGGTCAAATTTAACAGCTCATGGAAAACACCCACTACCCTCTTCTCCATCAAGTGACTCTCTGGATCAAGATTAGATACATCCTCATAGGGCGATATATAAGGAAGCTTTTGCCATTCATCCATCCAAGAAATAACCTTCTTCATTCTTCCATAACCACGTGGATAATTCATTTCATAGGCAAAAGGTACTGACTTTTTGAAATTCCTATAACTAATATCCCCAGCTTTGTCTTCAGCCCTCTTCTGGAGAACTGAAATAGCCAATTCATCTTTCCATCCTACAAGTTTCACACCAAGGCTACTGCCAGATATCTTCACAAAACTCAAGTACTCAGGATAATTTGGAATTAAAGTCTCTACATAATCATCTGAAAGGCCCAAATCCCATTTCCAGGACTCTAAAGTGTTTAATGGAAGCGTCCTACTTTTGATCATCATGAGCATTTTACACAACCTGTGCACAGACTCCATCCCCTGTTCTTGATTTATTCCCTGCTCCACATTGTGAAGATCACTAACTTCCTTAGTTAATCTAAACCATGGGACATTATATTTGGGTCCAACAAATTCCTCAAAAATTGTAGGGTACCTTCTCATAAACCTCAAAACAGGAATAGTCAAGCCCAGATGGTCCTGCTTCTTCGCAACAGAAGACACTGGTAAGGACTCATTTGGTTGTTTCTTGATAATATCTTTTAGCATGCAAACAGCTTTTATTTCTGTCTCCTTGTTTACTACATGATCAAAACCCCTATTTTTCACCCATTTTAGCCTGACTTTCGTTATAAAGTGTTTTTGGGTGTAGCTATAAAAACACTCTTTATTCAGAAATGAGCTTGAACTACGACCTGTTATTACAAGTCCATTGCTACAAAAAAAATTGTTTCCATTACAGGATATTTGGTTTTTAAATTGTTGGAATACATTGGTTGCAAACTGTATCGCGTAGTTATTCGACATGACAGTGTTTGGCATATGTTAGTAAATAAATCAGCAATTTTGTATCTCGAATTACCATACCTTCAAATATTTCGCATTTTCTCGTCAGATCATAATCCTCCGTGCTTGATCATTCATTCCATATCTCCAACCGTGCAACCAAGGATTTTCAGGGTTTTTGCATAGCTATTATTTTTAAATAAGAGAAAAGAACTTAGTAAATTAGTGATACAAATTTAGGTTCGGAGTTCAAAACTCAGATGTGGTCCATCAGCAGGTATCCTAAAAAACTTTAACGAGTTCAAAACCTTGAACTTCGCATGAAATAATCAAATATCACTCCTCCATCTCACTTTGTCCAGTTTAATAAGCATGATCATTTAGATATTCATGAACTCTTAGTAAGTTTCGATGCGGTCTCCTTCTTCACCAAGGTTCTTATTTTGGACTCTATTTAGATTGTTAGATGCAAGGTAAATGTCAAGATTGCTACTTGGCAAATCTGATTCCATCAAAGATTGCTCTCATTTTGTTCAATTTATTAAAGATGTTCATTTAGATAGTCATGACTTCTTAGTGAGTTTCAATGTGGTCACCCTCTTCACCAAGGTTCTATTCTCGATTCTATTGAGATTGTTAGACGCAAGGTAAATGTCGAGATTGATACCTTGATTGAGTTATGCTTGAGATCCACTTTCTTTACATTTCAGGGTGTGATCTATGAGCAAATTGATGGGGCAGCTATGGGTTGCCCCCTTTCTCCAGTCATAGCCAACCTTTTCATGGAGGACTTTGAAGAAACCGCCCTCTTCTCCTACCCTCTTAAACCAAGGTGGTGGAAACGTTATGTTGATGACACCAATGTGTGTTGGCCCCATGGCTTGGACAAACTTGAGGACTTCCTGTCCCACCTCAACAACATATCTCCTTGCATCTCCTTCACCATGGAAATTGAATCTAATAACCAACTTCCTTTCTTGGATGTGTTGCTCATTAGGAAATCTGACGGATCTTTGGGTCATTGTGTGTTCTGCAAAACCACCCACACAGACCTTTACCTTCACTCCTTATCACATCACCACCCTTGCCAAAAAGTCGGGGTTCTCAAAACCCTAGCCATGAGAGCCTATCAAATTTGTGATGGCGACCACTTAGACCAGGAGTTGGACCATCTTTGTTGCATCTTTAGATTGCATGGGTATTCCAACAGGCATATCTCTAGAGCCCTTGACCAAGCCAAATATTGCTTCCTCTAGCATTCTATCCACAATCCTCCTTCGGACTTGCCTTATATTGAAGGCATTTCCCATCAAATTTCTAAAATCCTCTCCAAGAAAGGCTTCCATTGTGCTTTCAAGCCTTTTTTATGGTTAGAAACCAAATTCCCCCTCTCAAAGACTCTAGGGACATTCTCTTAAAGTCGGAAGTCTACAAAGTGACGTGTTCATGTGGTGCACCGTATATAGGTGAAATGGGTCATTCCTTTGGCACTAGAATCAAAGAACATAGTGTCGGCATTAAACATGAATGTGTCCTTAAATCAGCGCTTGCTGAGCACTTTAGATCTACCAAGCATCATATATGTCTGGAAAGCATCAAAATCTTGTTTAAAGAAGATGATTTCTTCAAGTGAAACTAAAGGAGGCCATAGAAATCAACAACCACCCCTCTAACCTAAATCGTGATGAAGGGTGGAGTTTAAGCATGTCTTGGCAACCATTGCTTTCTAGCACCAGGAACCTTTGTCATCCCCATTCTTGACCTTTTCCCTACTTTGCTTCCCTTTCTCCCTTTCCTCCTCTTCTCCTCTTTCTCCCTTGTGTTCCCTCTTCTCAAGGTTTCCTTGCCCCTTAGGCTTATGGCTTCCCCTCCCCCCTTGATTGTTCGACTCTTCCAGCATCTAAGTTGGTATCCTTGGCCCCCCTTTCCCTTCTTTCTTTCGTTCTCTCTTGTGTTCATGTTCTTTTTGTCCTTTGCTCCCCCCCTTTATGCTTTGGTCTTTTTTCTCTTGCCTTTGTTCCTTTTTCTTTGAGGTGGTTCCCCTTCCTTGGCTTCTTCATTTTGCCTTTTTCCTTCCCTTGGCGCTTTTGCCTTGTGCCTTGCTTTCGGTTTTGTCTTCTATTTATTTGTTTCGTCTTTTTCTTGCTTTTGTATGTGTATGTGTACGTGTACGTGTATATGTACATACATACATACATACATACATATGTATATATACACGTATGTATGTACATACATACGTGTGTGTGTGTGTGTTTAGACACACACACACACACATAAATATTTATTTATTTATTTATTTTTAATTTCTAGAGTTTTCTATTTTAATTTTTATTCCATTTATTTAGTGATTTTTTCCTTGTTTTTTCTTGGTCTTCTCCTTTTGCTCATTGTGTATTTTCTTCATTGTAGTTTTTTGGGCTCTTTTAAGCCTCTCCCTTGTTTTCTTTTAGTGTTTCTTTTTGCCGTTTTCTTTTATTATTTTTTAAAAGTTTTTCTATAGTGCACTTTTTTATTAAATTTGATTTTTCCAATCTTTTGGATGGGTGTATGTATATAGGTATATATACATATATATACATATGTATATATGTACATATACATACATATACATATACATATACATATACATTTTTCCTTTAGTTTTATTTTTATTTTCTATTTTTGTCTTAGTTTAAGGTTGTGATTTATATTTCTAATTAGTAATGTGATATTGGCTCATTTTACCTTGTTATTTTCTTTTTTGTTTTCAATAACCTATTTTACTTAGTTTGTTTTGTTTTATTTTCCTATCTTGAGATGCCACCTGTCCTAACCCGGTACCCTCTCTCTCTTTCCACCTCTTCTTATTGTGTATGGGTTTGCAACATTATCCATTTTCTCCTTGTGCTCTCTACTTTCATCCTGATGATGGATCACAGAGTGTGATCTGAAACGTTGATGCAAAAAAGCTCACACAATCAAATCCAGAAGCTCATACAGACATCAAATATCATGTTAAGCAACACATTATTAATGTGTTTACTGATTTATAATTTTGAGATAGAAAGGAATTTTTTAATTTTATTGATTTAAAAAAATCAATTTTTATAATTTTAAAAAATGGTTACTATTCATTTTTTATATTTTTTTATATTAAGAGTTCTATCGCTTCATTCAAAATATAAAAAATAAAAAATAATTAAAAGTGATCCTCTTATATCTACTATCATTTGTTAAATAATATAGTTATTATTAGTTATTAAATTCCAAAATATTAATCAATAAAGGGTTCTACTTAATTGTAAAAATATATCTAAACAACCAATACAAAGTGATCAAATGGTAGACATGATTTTTTCACAATCCATAAAAAATGATTTAGAGAGATTTTGGGATTTAATGTCACATCACTTGAACACCCAACCAAAGAAAACTTTGAACAAATGGCATGTCACATTTCTCATTGCCACTTGCACCATTCTCAACCCACTACACATGAACTTGACACTTCTTTGCCTAGCTCCTTGTCAAGCATGTTGATCCATAAATTGTGTGAGATGCTCTCGAGAAAATTATCAACAATAGATACTTGACTTGTTGCTTCTCACAAACATCTCCTAGATTGTGATTATAGTGTGTTATTTAGTTCATTCACTTTGACATATATGATTTGTACATAAATAAATATAATATGAGCATGAAAACATGACAACAAAAGAAAGGGAATTGCAAGGCAATGACCAAATGCGTAAATTGCCCTAGAGAAACATTGAAAAGGGAAATCTCTAGCAAGAGAGCTAATAGTTCATCATCTCCATTATCCAGTCAATCATATACATTGTAACAAGTCTTTCTAATGATCATTCAAGCTCCAACTTTTTACTAGAATCTTGTACAACTTATAATGTTGCATGCAAAATCCCTACCAAAAGAGACATTCACTTACAACTTTGGACTCTAAGACGAAAACATTAGTGGTAATGTTTGCATCATGCTTAAAACTACATAATATAACCATCCACCCATTCCTTTAGTGCCAAAACATGTGAAATAATGTATAGAAGTTGAATTGAACTAGCAAAACACCCTTCATATTCCAACCCTTTTTCCCCTTGTGACAAAATTGTCACTTCCACATGTAATAGATGGAAATTTAGGGTTTCACAATTTATGCTTTGCAAACTATGAAATGACCTAGCTTTCACATGCATCACATTAAAAGGAGGATGAACTCAATAGATCCAACCTCAATTCTATTAGGAAGAGGGTTGAATGTTAATTGAAGTCTTAACCCCTTTTGTTTGAGTTGAAATTGTGTTTGAATTGCAATGCTAGATCTAGAACAAACAATAAGAAATTGAACCAAAACAACAATAACAGAATGTTCCAAATTTCATCTAGAGTTGTAAATCGAGATTTGGGCAAAAGAAGAGAATCAGTACTTCCTGAAAGTTCAAGTTGATTTTCTAGAACCAAGTAGCAAAGATTCATCCTAGTCTTTTAATTGCAAACATGGGCAAGTTGGGTCTTTCTAAGAATTGCAAGGCACATCGAATTCACTGGTGAAATATCCAGAAAAATTCTCAAGACCAGGGTGAAATTCGCCCTGGTCCCTCTGTAGTGCTCTTGTCTCGAGAGGTCTTTAGAACTTCTACAAAAGCCAATTCAGTTTGTCTTTGTCTCCTCTATACTTTTCCACTTTCACAACTCCTAAATCTGCCACCTGCACATCAAAAGAAGGGAAATTATGTTGTGGATAGGGGTTTGCCTTAGGTCAAACCTCAGGTTTGAATTAAACCTAATTGAAATATAAATTGAACTTGAACCAAATTGGAAAGCTTTCTTTTTTAGGGCAAGGAATTGAAATGCTTGAATGTAAATGATTATACCTTTAATAGATGATGCAATGCTCTTAGGATAAGTTCTCCATGTGTTGATGCAATAACATGATAAATCACATAAAATGCATCATTGAATCATAGATAAAACATTACATGAAGATGTCTTGATGTAGTTTGTTGCTCCTTGAATCGGGTCTACTCATGAAGAAGAAAAATTTATCTTGAATTGGATGATAATGTTAGCATAAGATAAGATTATGGAAATGAATTGAGGTGGGTGTCTTATATAGGGATTTCATAATTAAAATCACCATTACGCTGACTTAAATTTGATATATTGTCACACAAAGCGATATTTGAATTAGATAGGACCACCAAATTATCCTCCCAAAATTCAAGGAAAAAAGTGTGGGACCCGGGCAAATCCCAGTGACCTGGTCCTATTAGATTTTTAAATTTTTTTTAGGGATGTGAGATAATGAGAATCTAATGCCAAATCCAACATAGTGACTCAAACTATAATGCATAGGTATGCGAAATATGCTTTGAGAGTTGAAATTGGGGTAAGATTAAGGATAAATCAAGATAAAATGATAAATGACACACCTAGAATTAAGTGCCCAAATATGAGTGTGATGATGTAATAAAGTGGAATACGACCCAGAATAATAAATTAAATATTAATTAATTACAATAAAGGTCCTATAATGCATAGAGGAAAGGGAAATACTAAAACAGGTGCTAGGAGAGTGTGAAATTGGACACACTAATAAAGGTGTACAATTTACAATGGTACACCATGAATGAGTGAATGTGTCTTCATTTTTGTCAAAGGACAAATAGTAAACATTCATTGCAATGAATGATCTATTCATTGTATTTAGTTGGATTTTTCAATGGTTGTTGGTGAGTTTGCCATTCTAGAAAGTGGTAAATTTTTCAAAATTGATCAAATTTGCAAACCTATATCTTCTTCTCTCGGATTTTCTAACCATCTCAAGTCTTCAACTAACCCAAAAATTGCATACCTATATATTCTTTGTGATTCTCTAGACCATCCCAACTCTTTAGTTGACTTGAATACAAGCTCTCTAATGACAAAAATTAACAAAAAAGTCTCTCCATGTGAAAGTAACTTGCATTGACTCTATGACTAAGTAAAAAAACCAACCACTAATTATAATGGTTTTATTTTTAAATCATACCTCCCCTCTTGGGAGATTGTTCATCCTGAAAAGCTAAGGGATAGTATGATAATGTTTTCCTCACATCTTCTTTAGGATATCATTTTTCTTTGGTGGAAAGTTGTCCCTTAAAGCCAATGAACTATGTCTCATGAAACCCTCTACTTGTCCACCTCTCCTTATTTGGGAGAGCCACATCATGTTCCAATTATTCTAAAACACGTAATGAATTCATCAACTAGAGAACCAGTTCTTCCTCTTCATCCAAAATGGAGGATTCAAACAAATGTAAGTTTTTAACATTGTGAAAGAAAAAGAGAAAATAAATATGAGTGTTTTCTCATATTCTTAAATGTGTATGTCAACTAGTGTAATAAAGATTTTAACCCTAGTCTAACACTAATCAACTAAACTTAGTTGGAACTAGAAAAAGGACAAGTGTCGGATCTTAAAACTAAAAATGGAAATGGGATCACATTGTTCTAAAAAAGGAAGGAAAACTAAATACAAAGATAGATGCACCTAGAGAATGACAAATAAACCATTGAAATCAAGTTACAAATGACAAATTTCAAGGCTCCAAGAGGTAGGGACAAATGCATTAGGTACTCAAACTTTTTCCCAAGGATAGAATTTGAGACACATGCATCCCAACATCAAACCTATGTCAGAATGTAATGTCTTGAATGAAATAGATTATGAATTTAAATAAACTTGCAAAAAATGGATAGAAAATGGAATTAATCTCTTATTCCGACCCTCAGAGAAAAATTAGATAAATTTATATAAGCAAAATTAAGAGTGATTTCATGGTTAAATAATGAACTCAAAAATGAAGAAAACATGCAAATGAACTCTAGAACCATATTTTTTTGTAATACATTTTTTTATACTAAATATATCCTAAATATATAAATCCCATGAAATCTTATAGATGCATCAGATCTAAAAATTAGTTTGAAAGTTTTCTAATTTGAAATCATTACAAAATCATACTCGATCTGCACTATCGATGCCCAAGAAACCTTAAAAGAACATAAAATTCACAACACACGCACCAAATGCCCTAAGGCTTGTTATAATGAGGATATAATGTAAAATACATGACAACCCCTAATAAATGTAATAGGAACAACTCATAACACTCCAAAAACACTAAAAATTGCTCACCTAATAACCTCAAAAATCCACATAAGCCCTCCAAATTGCATAATATGATCATGGCACTCAAGATGAGTGTTTGTGTGTGTGTGTGTGTGTATATATATATATATGCATACATATGTATATGTATGTATATATGTACATATATGTATGCATATATATACATATACATATGTATGCATATATATATGTGCATATCTATATATATCTACACATACATATATATGTACATATCTATATGTATATATATACATGTATGTATGTATATATATATATATATATATATATATATACACACACACACACATATTTACATATATATATATATACATATATATATATATACATATATGTATATATATATATATGTATATATATGTATATATATACATACATATATATATGTACACACACACACACACACACACACACATATATATATACATATATATATATATGTATACATATACATATATATATGTATACATATATATATACCAAACACGGAGTAAGTGCACCAAGTTGTGGTACCAAAAAGGTGCCACTTCTTACTTTTTCATAAAAATGCGTCATTGGCATGAAAAGGTCATCCAAACCTACGGGTTAGATGCCCAAGGCAAATCCGACCCAAAGGGTTGGTATTCTCCCAAGCAAACCATTTGGCGAGCGCCAAATATGGCGCTCGCCAAATGGAAAATTTTGAATTTTCACATTTGGTGCTCGCCAAATGCAAATTTTGATTTTTCACATTTGGCGCACGCCAAATTTGGTGCTCGCCAAATGTGAAAAGTCAATTTTTTGCATTTGGCGAGAGCCAAATGTTCTGCATTATCCAATGTGAAGGTTTTGTGAGTGTTTGGATTTTTCAATCTTGACACATGTTAAATCCACCCCCGAAGGAGAATATATACATGAAATATAAAATTTAAGTATAGCTCTATAGGACTTATAATGTAGATTCTAGTTTTTAGAGGATCATATAAAATTTCAGACTTAGTCAAGTTTCAATAATCGACATGTCAGATTTCAATAATCAACATGATCCCATTAGCATTCTTTAGCTATATATCTCACTCTCTTTATCTTTCCCAAACTCTAGACCTATCTCTCTCCCTCTCTTGTCTCTCTCGCTTCTTTATCCTTGACTCTCTCCCTCACTCTTCTCTCTCACTCCCTTATTGTTTCTGTCCCCTCCCACTCCTTTCTCTTGGTCACTACCTATCCCTTTTATCCTCTCTCTCCCCATATCTAGGGTTGTCCCTCCCTCACTATTCACCTCACTGTCTCTCCCTCCCTATATTATTACCCACCTTTCTCTCCCCCTCTAGGTTTCTCACTTATCTAATTGTCCACCCTCTAGTTCTCTCCCCCCCTCTCCACCTTTCTCTCCCTTCTCCTTACCTCTATCTATTTATGAACTCTCTCCCTCTCTTATATCTCTCTCTCCAAACCTTTCTATCTCCTCATTCTCTAGGTCTCACAGTCCCTCCATGTCTACCTCTCTATCCATCTCCTCTTACTCATCTCTTTGTTCTTCTATCTCTTCTATTCTCCCTCCCTCCCCTCTCCAGGTCTCTACCTTCCTTTCTTCCTCTCTCACTCTCTATCTCCCTCTCCCACTCTCTCGTCTTCTCTCTTCCTCTCTTATTCTCTATCTTCATTGTCTAGGTCATTACCTCTCCATCCCACCCTATCTCCCCTCTGTATGTTTCTCCCTCCCTTCCTCTCCACCTATCTACCTCTGCATATAGGTCACGTTACCCACCTCTCTTTATCCCCCTCTATCTATCTCAGTCCTCTCTGACCTTCTAGGTCTCTCACCTATCTATATGCCCCCTCTATAGTTCTCTATGTCCCTCTCTACCTCTCTCTCCCTCCTCCTTAACCCTATCCCTTTATGAACTCCCTCCTTTTCTCTTCCTCCCCTAACCTCTTTATCTCCTCTTTCCATAGGTATCTCACTCTCTCCATGTCTACCTCTCCATCCATCCCCTCTTACTCCTCTCTTTGTTCTTCTATCTCTTCTATTCTCCCTCCCTTCCTTCTCTAGGTCTCTCCCTTCATTTCTTCCCCTCTCCCTCTCTACCTCCCCATCCATACATACCCCCATATATATCTCACTCCCCCACTTTTTAATTCTCTCTTCCTCTTTTATTCTCTCTCTCTACATTCTAGGTCATCAACTCTCGCTCACCTCTCTAGGTTTACCACTTCCTTCTTCTCCACCTATCTACCTCTGCATCATGTCTCATTACTCACCTCTCTCTCCCCCCCTCTATCTATCTCATTCCTCTCTCTTGTCATCTAGGTCTCTCATCTCTCTTTCCCAATATAGTTCTCTCCCTCTCTCTTCCCCTATATCTCCCTCCCCATTTACCCCTATTTATTTTTGAACTCTCTCATCCTCTTCTCGCTTTCCCCCCACCTCTGCATCATCTCCTTCCCTAGGTCTTGTAGTCCCTCCATGTCTACCTCTCCCTCAATCCCCTCATACTCTTCTCTCTCTTTATTATTTCATCTCTCCTCTTATCCCTCGCTCCCATTTATATGCATCTCTATTATTTTCTTCCCCTCCCCCTCTCTATCTCCCTCTCCCTCCTTATCCCATCTCTCTCTCCCTTCCCTACTAATTCTTATTCTCTCTTTATCGTCTACATCATCAAATTTCCATCACACCCTCTCTAACCCTCTCTAGGTTTCTCCCTCATTCCCTCTCCACCTCTCTACATCTCCATCCATATCTCATTACCAGCCTCTCTCTACCCCCCTCTCTCTCTCTCTCTCTCTCTCTCTCTCTCTCTCTCTCTCTCTCTCTCTCTCTCTCTCTCTCTCTCTCTCTCTCTCTCACGCCTCTCTCCCCCTCTAGGTATCTTATATCTCTATATAACCCATCTGGGTATGTGCAAGACCATGGTGGGCCATATAACCCTTTAGGAAACCATTACTATCTATCTTAGGAAACCATATGACCTCTTAGGACAACATATGGTGTCATTACAAGTCATATGGTGTCCTAAGGGGTCATATGGTGTCACTACGGGTCATATGGTGTCCTAAGGGGTCATATGGTGTTCTATGACCCCTTAGGATACCATATGATCTCTTAGAATACCATATGAGCCCTAACGACACCATATGGTGTCCTAAGGGGTCATTTGGTGTTGTATGACCCCTATGGACATCATATGACGTGTCATTAGGGGTCATATGGTGCCTAAGGGGTCACATGGTGTCGGTAGGGGTCATATGATGTCCTAAGGGGTCATATGGTGCCCAAATGGGTCATAGAATACCATATGACCCCTTAAGACACCATATGATCCCTAACCACACCATATGACCCCTTAGGACACCATATGACCCCTGACGACACCATATTGTGCCTTGAGGGGTCATATGGTGTGACAAGTGGTCATGTCATGTAATAGGATGTTAAAAGGGGTCATATGGTGTCCTAAGGGGTCACAGAACACCATATGACCCCTCAGGACAAAATATGGCCTCTTAAGACACCATATGGTGTTGTTAGGGGTCATATGGTGTCCTAAGTGGTCATATGGTATTCTATGACCCATTAGGATGTCATATGACCCCTTAGGACACAATATGACACTATATGGTGTCGTTAGGGGTCATATGGTGTCCTAAGGGTCATATGGTGTCATAAAGGATTATATGGTGTTTTATGACCCCTTAAGACACCATATGACCCCTAAGACCACCATATGGTGTCCTGAGGGGTATATGGTGTCATTAGGAGTCATATGGTGTCATTAGGGGTCATATTATGTCCTAAGGGGTCATATGATGTTCTATGACCCCTTAGGACACCATATGACCCCTAAAAACACCATATGACTCCTAACGACACCATATACCCCTCAGGACACCATATGACCCCTAAAAACACCATATGGTGTCCTAAGGGGTCATATTGTGTCCTTAGGGGTAATATGGTGTTCTATGCCCCTTGAGACACCATATGAACCCTTAGGATATGTCATATGGTGTCCTAAGGGGTCATATGGTATTCTATGACCCCTTAGGACACCATATAACCCCTAACATCACCATATGGTGTCCTAAGGGGTCATATGATTTCCTAAGGGGTCATATGGTGTCAGAAGGGGTCATATGGTATTCTATGACCCCTTAGGACACCATATGACCCCATACACCATATAATTCCTAACGCCACCATATAGTGTCCTAAGAGGTCATATGGTGTTCTATGACCCCTTGGGAGACCATATGACCCCTAATGACAACATATGGTGTCCTAAGGGGTCATATGGGGTTCTATGACCCCTTGGGATTCCATATGAGCCCTCGAGACACCATATGACCCCATACGACACCATATGACCCCTCACGACACCATATTGTGTCCTAAGGGGTCATAGAACACCATATGACTCCTTAGGACACTATATGATCCCTAATGATGTCAAATGACCCCTTAAGACACCATATGGTGTCGTTAGGGGTCATATGGTGTCCTAAGGGGTCATAGAACACCATATGACCCCTTAGGACACCATATAGTGTTCTCAGAGGTCATATGGTGTCCTAAGGGGTCAGATAGTGTCCTAAGGGGTCACAAAACATCATATAACCCCTTAGGACACCTTATGATCCCTTAGGACACCATATGACCCTTAACAATACCATATGGTGTTGTTAGGGGTCATATGGTGTCCTAATGGGTCATAGAATACCATATGACCCCTTAGGACACCATATGCCCCTAACGACACCATATGATGATGTTAGGGGTCATATGGTGTCTTAAGGGGTCATGGAACACCATATGACCATATAGGACACCATCTGACCCCTTAGGCCCCCATTTGGTGTTGTTAGGGGTCATATGGTGCCCTAAGGGGTTAACGACACCATATAACCTTTAACGACACCATATGACCCCTTAGGACACCATATGGTGTCATTAGGGGTCATATGGTGTCATGTGGGGTCATGTGGTGTCCTAAAGGGTCATAGAACACCATATGACCCCTTAGGACATCATATGACCCCTTAGGAAACCATATGACCCCTTTGGACACCATATGGTGTAGTTAGGGGTCATATGGTGTTCTAAAGGGTCATGAAACACCATATGACTCTCTCATATATATTCCTTACTCTCTTATTGTCTCTCTCAATTCTCAAGGTCACCATGAACCCCTAGGACACCATATGACCCTTAGGTATTGTTAGGGATCATATTGTGTCCTAAGGGGTCATAGGGTGCCCTATGACCCCTTAGAACACCATATGATCTCAAAGGACACCATATGGTGTCTTTATGGGTCATATGGTGTCAGATGAAGGATACCATATGGTGTCCTTTATGGGTCGTATGGTGTGCTAAGGGGTCATATGGTGTTGTATGACTGCTTAGGACACCATATTGTGTTGTTATGGGCTATATAGTGTTTTAAGGGGTCATATGGTGTCCTATGACCCCCTAAGGGGTCGTTAGAGGTTATATTGTGTCCTATGACCCTTTAGGACACCATATGACCCCATAGGATACAATATGGTGTCGTTATGAGTCGTATGGTGTCCTGAGGGGTCATATGGTGTTCGATGACCCCTTAGGGCACCATATGACCCCTTAGGATACAATATGGTGTCGTTATGGGTCATATGATCTCCTAAGGGGTCATATGGTGTAGGACACCATATGAGCCCTCATATGGTGTTGTTAAAGGGTCATATGGTGTCCTATTACCCCTTAAGACACCATATGGTGTCATTATGGGTCTTATGGTGTGCTAAGGGGTCATATGGTTTTATATGACCCATTAGGACACTATATGACCCCTTAGGACACCATATGGTGTCATTATAGGTCGTATAGTGTGATAAGGGGTCATATGGTGTCATATAGCCCCCTAAGGGGTTGTTAGGGGTCATATTGTGTCCTAAGGAGTCATATTGTATCCTATGACCCCTTAGGACACCATATGACCCCTTATGACACAATATGGTGTTTTTATGCATCGTATTGTGTCCTAAGGGGTCATATGGTGCCCTATGACCCCATAGGACACCATATGACCCCTTAGGTGTCATTAGAGATCATATTGTGTAATAATTGGTCATATGGTATCCTATGAGCCCTTAAGACACCATATGGTGTCATTATGGGTTGTATGGTGTCCTAAGGGGTCATATGGTGTCCTATGATCCCTTAGGACACCATGTGACCCCTTAGGATACCATATAGTGTTGTTCTAGGTTTTATGGTGTCCTAAGGGGTCATATGGTGTTCTATGACCCCTTAGGACACCATATAACCCCTTACATGTTGTTAGGGTTCATATTGTGTCCTAAGGGGTCATATGGTGTCCTATGACCCCTTAGCACACCATATGATCCCTTAGGTGTTGTTAGGGGTCATATTGTGTTCTAAAGGGTCATATGGTGTCCTATGACCCCTTAGTACACCATATGACCCCTTAGCACACCATATAGTGTCAATATGGGTCATATGGTGTCCGCGGGGATCATCTAGTGTCCTGTGACCCCTTAGGACACCATATGGTGTTGTTATGGGTCATATGGTGTCCTAAGGGGTCATGTGGTGTCCTATGACACCTTAGGACACCATATGGTATCGTTATGGGTTGTATGGTGTCCTAAGAGGTCATATGGTTTCCTATGACCCCTTAGGACACCATATGACCCCTTAGATATCGTTAAGGGTCATATTATGTCCTAAGGGGTCATATGGTGTCATATGACCCCTTAGGACAACATATGACCCCTTCAGTGTCATTAGGGGTCATATTGTATCCTAAGGGGTCATATGGTGTCCTATGACCATTTAGGACACCATATGACCCCTGAGGACATCATATGGTGTCGTTATGGGTTGTATTGTGTCCTAAGGTGTCATATGGTGTGCCCTTAGGGCACCATATGACTCCTTAGATGTTGTCAGGGGTCATATGGTGTCTTATGACCCCTTAGGACACCACTTGGTGTTGTTGTGGGTCATATGTTAAGGAGGAGGGAAAGAGAGATAAAGAGGGAGAGAGAGAACTATAGAGGGGACATATAGATAGGCAAGAGACCTAGGTTTCAAGAGAGGAGTGAGATAGATAGATGGGGATAAAGAGAGGTGGGTAACGAGACCTATATGCAAAGGTAGATAGGTGGAGAGGAAGGGAGGGAGAAACCTAGAGAGGGGAGAGAGGGTGGGTTGGATAGTTAATGAACTAGACAATGAAGAGAGAGAATAAGAGAGATAGAGAGATAATGAGAGAGTGGGGGAAGGATATATAAATGGAGAGGGGAAGAAAGGAAGGGAGAGATCTAGAGAGGGAAGGGAGAGAGAAGATAAGAGATAGAAGAAAAAAGAGATGAGTAAGAGGGGATGGATGGAGAGGTAGAAATGGAGGGAGCCTGATACCTAGAGAATGAGGAGATGGATCTAGGTTTGTAGAGAGAGAAGAGAGGGAGAGTGTTCATAAATAGATAGGGGCAAGGGAAAGGGGGAGAAAGGTGGAGAGGGTGGGAGATAACTAGAGGGTGGACAATTAGATAAGTGAGAAACCTAGAGGGGGAGAGAGAGGTGGGTAATAATATAGGGAGTGAGAAGTAGTGAGGTGAATAGGGAGGGAAGGAGAGCCCTAGATATGGAAGAGAGAGGATAGAAGGGATCGGTAGTGAACAAGAGAAACAAGTGGGAGGGGAGAGAAATAATAAGAGAGTGAGAGAGAAGAGAGAGGAAGGGAGTCAAGGATATAAATTAGGGTACAAGGAAGGGATGAAAGGTAGAGAGGGTAGGATATACCTAGAGAGGGGAGAAAGAAGTGAGAGAGACATGAGAGGGAGAGAGATAGGTGTAGAGTTTAGGGAAGATAAAGATAGTGAGATACAGATCTAAAGAGTTCTAATAGGAGAATGTTGATTATTGAATTTTGACTAAGTATGAAAGTCACTATGATCCTCTAAAAACAAGAATCTACATTATAACTCCTATAGAGTTGAAACCACTCTTAAACATCCTACCAATATATACATGAAATATAACTTAAAGTGACTTATACTTAAATATTATATTTCATGTATATATTTGCATCACAAAACCTTCAAATTGGACAATGCAAGACATTTGGCGCAAGCCAAATTTGGCGCTCGCCAAATGAAAAAGTTGACTTTTCTCATTTGGCGCGCGCCAAATTTGGCACGCGCCAAATGTCTTGCATTGTTGACTTTTCTCATTTGACGCACACCAAATGGGAAAAGTCATTTTTTTTCATTTGGCGAGCGCCAAATATGGTCTGCATTGGGAACTACCAACCCTTTGGGTTGGATTGTACTTGGGAATCCAACCCAAAGGGTTGGATGACCATTTCAGGTGTGAGACATGTTTTTAACAGAGGATTAGAAAATTTCACATATTTTTGGCTGTGCTCTCCATTAGGTTTGCACGTATTTCAATAAAACTGAAAAAAAATACCATAAAGACCTCGATCTCTCTCTTAGCTATCCAAGAATGTAATTCTTTTCACATTTTGATTTCGTTAAGGCTTTCATCTATAATTTCTTTTGTTAGTGTGTTTGTTTTTTGTCAAAAACCAACATGCACTATTTTGGGTATAGTTTTTTACACGTTCATCGGATTTTGAAGAAACTTACATTTTTAGAAACTAGACTCCATTCTACACAATTTAAAAAAGAAAGTTTTCATTTTTTATTAGTTATCAATGATTTTAGGGGGGAGCACACTCAAATATCTATTTTTCAGGATGTGTCCACTTCAAAAATTAGTAAAAAATCATATACTCATTAAAAAATTAGCTAAAAAATCTGGCATAAACTACAAGGTGTTAGCTAATTTCTCACCAAAGCGATTTTAAAAATTCAAAAAAAAAGTTAACATTTTAGGGGGGCCACAACAGACGCTATGTTATGTTTTTTGCATAAAAACGGGACCACTTTTTGTGGCCCCCCTTTTTGAAGCCCTTAATCTCCACCATTTTTAAAAAAAAATAGTAGTTTAGAAAGTAGACTTGAAGCACTCTGACTCTTGTTCTTGTTGCATCTTCAAATTTGGAGTCTAACTATCTTCAATTTGTCGTTGAAGTTCAAACTTTGTTGATTTCAGAAAAAAAGTGGCATCTTAAGACCCCGTTTTGGTACCACAACTTGGTGCACATACCCCACACTAAAGACTGTATAAATCACATTGCAAATCCACAACATTTAAAACTACAAAACTACAACTTCTTTGGCACAATGGAAACCTCTAGAAGAGATTTGTCACTACAATATAAGGCCTTGCATTCTTAGATCACTTGGAAATCGTGAGCATCCCATCCAAATTCAATGGTTTATTAGCTACAAAAGGATCCACAAGAATAAGATCTATGAGAAAATAAAGAAAAATTAACAATACCTCCAAATGACACTTTCTTCTATTTAAATAAGAAAATGGCCTAAGATGGGCACCCAAATATATATTTCATATATATATGGAAGCTTCACCACAAAGTTATCTTAATTAACTCTTAACAACTATAACTATCAATCGACTTCATCAATTACAATTGGGCAATAAATCCCAAGATTCTTTATTTTCAACTTGGCCAAAAGACTCCTAGCAAACCCAACACCAAAAAGGAGAAATTTAATAGTTGAGACATTATTTAAGGGTAAGTGCATAAAGATGCAGAACCAAAAAGTGACCACCCCACCTTTTTTTAAAATAAGTTAGGGTAGCAGAACAACTTCCTACACTAACCTTGAGAGGAGGGTAATGCAAAAAAAAAAAATCTTTACAATAGTTACAAAATTTAAATAAAAATAACACAAATAATATTCAAATCACAACAAAATGATTTACATGGGAAAAAACCTTTCAAGAAAAAAAACACTCTCCAAAAGTCATCCAATATATTATTCAAACATCAACAACAAATTACAATATACTTGTGAAGCAAGCTTCTCACAAGAATATCACCAATAGAGATCCAAGGGCAACTCCATAGCTATCTAACTCTGACAATACTTCACAATATAGAACCATAGTACAATGCCCTCATAAAATAGGGTTTCCTTCTAGGGAAAGCAAAGTACACATAATATCAATTTTTAGATTTGTGACCTAACGATAAATGATCAATATTTACAAAGATAAATTATACATAAAATGTGTCTTTCGAGGGCACTGCCCCCAAACCCCCACTAGGGCACACAACCCTTGGACCCCTAGATAACCACCCATGCTCATTTATCAACAATAACCTTTTGTTATTTCAAGGTTGATACACCATTTTCCTAACAAATCTCTCACTTATCAAACACCTTGTATGAGCAACAAGATGGTTACCAACATCATGTTTTAATTCTTAGGGGTTGAGTAGCCCATAGACTTGAAACACCATCTAAATTTCTCTATACTCACAACCTTAGTTAAATAATATACAACATTCATAAATCATCTACCTCAACAAACATCATTGTGTCATCCTCAACCATATCTCTAACAAAATGATAGTGAACATCAATGTGCTTAGTCCTAGCATGAAATGTTGGGTTCTTAGATAGATCACACTGGGATTGTCACAATAAATTGTCTTTGCACCTTATTTTATTCCAATATTTATTTCATAGTCTTTTAAGCCAAATGGCTTGTTTAGAAGTAGGAATAGTTGTCATATATATTCGGCTCTAGTAGTAGAAAAAGAAACCACGACATGTCTCTTACTCTTCTAATGTATTGTACCACCAAATAAAGTAAACACATATGCAATGGTGGATCTTTTACTACCAACATCACCTACCCAATATAAATCCACATAATCATGAATATCAAGGGAAATACTCTAAGGCACCCTTCAAATATTTGAAGACTCTTTTACCATGATAACAGAAAGAATAGTATAGGGCATCCTTCAAATATTTTAAGGCTCTTTTAATTGCATCCCAATGAACTCTACCAAGATTGGAAATATATCTAGAAAGAACTCCCATTGCTTGGAAAATGTTTGGTCTAGTGCAAACCATAACATAAATCAAACTTTTACTTGCACTCTTGTAAGACACTTTTCTCATGTCTTATATCTTTGATGGGTATGTAGGAAAATCTAAAGTAGATAAATTTATTTTAACTATAAAAGGAACACATAATGGCCTACAATATTGCATGTTAAACCTCTATAAAATTGAATTTGCATACTCACTCTTGCCTAGTCATAGCTTTATGTTCACTCTCTCTTCTAATTTCGATCCCAAGAATGTGTTTCACCAAGACTTTTTATTTCAAATTTAGTTATAAGTCAAGACTTTAATTCTAAAAGCATACCTTTCCCTTTACCAATGAATAACATATCAAGAACATATAATGCAATGTATAGGAAATTTAAATGTCATAAATTACATCCCTATGTAATTTCTTGCTCAGTTAGGTCCTATTTTGGCATGTATGACCTCTTGCCTTTAGTCATGTTCATCATAGCTCAATTCCATATGTCATTATATCTTATCCTTCTAATTTTAGGACCTCAAGTCCCAATTTGAGGCCATGTTGAGGGGAGAAAGGTGACTAGGGTGCCCCACTCCTGAGAGCATGTTGCCCAAGGCACCTCTCTCCACGATGTTTGGCCCCAAATTTAAACCATGGCACACTCATCCACATTGAGAGGGAGATATTTTCTCATGTTATCTTGTTGCAAATTTTGCACCCTGAAATGCTTGGGAGAGGTATATAAGCAAGGCATCCTCCCTTATTTTGGGTAACATGAATATATGACGGTGTTAGCCCTATTTCTAAACTAATCAAAATTTGAACTTTTGAATTAAATTTATCACTTGGCTAGTCAAATACCTATGTGTCTTAAGAATATTCAAGATTGGTTGTCATATAGTTTCATTCAAAAAGACTTATTGAGTCAAATGTTGATGGTTGTCATTTGTCGACAAGTTTGTATAAGTTCACAAGTTCAATCACCGAATGGAAGAGCCGCCGATTTATATATCAGCAAGTTGGCCAAGTTTTGAAAGATGTCGATATATTCAATCTCCTGGCATTATCCATAAGTTGGGTCACTTTACAAAGAGACCGACAAGAATGCAGACCAGTCAAAATGGTCAAGTTAGAAAATTCATGCACTGACTCAAGTCGAAGGTGAATGAGCATGAATGGTCACAAAAATCAATGCCTTAGTCTTCAAAGTTGTCATACAATGATCTATCGACGAGTTATGTTAGTTTCCAAAGTGAACAAAATTATCAACTCATAACTCAATGGGAAGTTGTTTTAGAACTCCATTCATTAACTCATCGGTAAGTTATGAAAGTTACCAAAATGCCACATCAATTACCATCATCGACAATTCACCCAAGATTGGAAAGTTATGAAAACATTGACATATTCTCACTATGAAAGAGTTAGTTATAATAATGTGTACATCAGCTATCTGGATAATCTTATTAAGATTTTCAAAATGTCAAGAAGGAGAATAATAAGAATACAAATTGGTGTTTTTCTAAAAGACACACAAGTTACCGATAAAACTTCAAAACAACTTGTGAAGACCGATGAAGACATGACTATCTGTGGTTTGGAAAAGTTGGTAAGTTGGTTTAAGTTATGTCGGCCAAGTCAGATTCTTTCAAAACTTAAACAATTTGTTGAATTCATAAAGGCCATGGAATAGGGAAATTTGTTGGTTTGTTCAAACACTTTCGAGTGAGAAAGTTATCATCGACAAGTTTAGAAAGAGGCCGACATACTTGCATGTGACATGTTTCACTCATCAATCGGGAGCTTTCTCAAGTTTCTAAAGTAGTGGAAAGCTCATTTCATTAACAAGTTGTTTCAGTTTCCAAAGAAGTCGATGAAGTAGTTATTTTAACTACCTTTGATAACTGACAACCAACTCGATATGGCTTGAGAAACTTTAAATTCCAATGCAATCGGCAGGAACAAAGCCAAAGTCCGCAATCGTTGCCCACATCCTACCTGCCTGTGCAAAAATACGAGTTTTGGAACTCGGTATGGACGTGTATCCAAAGTAGAAGCTCATATAGGGTACATGAAAGTCTTGACAGAATGCCTCCAAAAGACGTCATCTCAAGGTTTGCAATAAGGCGACTGCAGACCAAGCACAAAATGGAGTTGTTGAAGATGCTTTAGAAACTTCGAAGCCAGTGCAATTGTAGGTGTAAAGTCACATTCCATAGCCTTAGCCAGCGGTGTCCACGACTCAAAATGGGCTATCGACATTCATTCAAAGTCCAAAGACATAGATGCAAATGTAGAAGCATAAAGAAGGTGCATGAACAGTTTAAAAGAACGCTCAAAGAGATGTCATCGAATGGAAGGAAATGGTTGAAAGATTCGTACAAAATGCAGGTGTTGAAAAGGCTATATAAACTTCCAAGAAGATGCAGTAGGCAGTTATAAACCAAAGCTCCACAACCCGTACTACTTCCTTTCATGCCAACACTGGGTATCTTGAAGTGTGCAGGCGCAGACAAGAGATGCACTCATGCACGCAAAATGTGAAGCATAGATGCGACACTCAAATTGTTTGACAGAATGCTTCAAAGAGAGGTCATCACGTGAAATGTGATGATATGTGCCAAATGGAGTTGTTGAAATGGATTTAGAAATGTCTAAGTGCAATTTGTAGGCCTCGAAGCCGTGTTATATGATCTTTGTTGATATTCTCTTCAGCTGCACCGATGGCTATGAATATAATGAACTTGGTGAAAAGGCCTTACAAACTTTCAAGCGAATGCAATTGCATGAATAGCGCCAAGCTCTGCAACTTTTGCCACCATTCTTTTGTGTCTGCACCGAATATCTTGGCTTTGGAATAAGTTTTGGACATCCATCAAAACATATTATATAGATTTTTGTCCGATATTAAATTTGGAAACGTTATGGTTGACAAGCATGCAAAATGTCAAAGCATAGACCTGGAAATGAATTGTTTCACAAGAAAACCTTAATAATTGTATTCTTTGATGTGTCGCGGCTGCAGAATATGCACAAAGTATATTTGATGTTAGTTAAGCCTGTGGTAGTCATGTTGATATGTTTTCTTGGTGCCTATAGATCATATACAAATACAAACCGTAGAGGCATTGAAAAGTTGGAGAAATTGACTCACAACAGGGTATTTTTGGATTCAGTTCATCACATACACAAAATCATTGTCAAAATTGTCGCGACTTATAAGACATGCATGCTAAAGGCGACGAAGCACCTAAAATATATGTCGTCTCAAGGTATGAGATGAATGATTGCAGTTTGAACACAAAATAGATTTGTTGGAAAAGCTTTAGAAACTCCTAAGCAAATATCATTGGCGGGTGTAACGCTTAACTTCACAACTTTCTACCTAAATATTTCCTTTCTTGCTCTAAAATGGGAGCTTTGCAACAATGCTTGGATATCCATTGAAAGCATGCAAGGATATAAGATATTCATCCGTGTTGTAGTTGGTAGAACATGGTGAATAAAGAATACTCTTGATAGATGTCAAGTTGCTACTCATTTAGAAGGAACAATCATCACAGAAGTAGAACTCTAAATGTGGGGGATTTTTGTGAAATGACAAGTGAACAAGATCTTATAAGAAAGGAGCTTATTGATGTTCAACTTCATACCTCCACTAACTTATGGCAAAAAAAAATCAAATGGAAAAGTAACTAAATCATTCAAAACAAGCTAATTGTTGAAAAGAAAGCAAAATGGTGGTCATAAAAGAAGCATATGGATTGAACAAACAAATAAGAAAACTGCTTGGTATAGTTTCTAGATATGGTTGTTCTTGTTGAATCCTAAGGAGAAAAGATTAATGATATTGACTTCATGTCAAATAAGTACAAGGAAATTCAAGAAAAGAATTAATCATCCTAAGGCTACACTACTAATGAAGGCTAGTTGTTCATGGTGGAAATAGTGACTCATAGATGGAATCAAAAACTTGTGTTTGAAGATCAAATTGCTAATGAGCAAGTTACTTGCAAATTAGAAGATATGGAAGCCATATCAACAAAACCGACATCAAATTATTTCTTCAATGTGGTGGGTTTCGAATTGCCCTAATTAAAAGTGACTTATGTCACTCATGTAATTAAAGTTAGAATTTAGGCTTTTCTTTTGTGAAAGTTAGGTTAATCCCGACTTGTCTTTGTAAAGGGTAGCTCTTTTAAGTAGTTACTTGGGTGGTTTTATTAAGTGGTTACTCTAGTTGGTTATTATAAGCATTGGCTTAGGTAGTTATCCTAAATGGCTACCTAAGTTAGCTATCCTAAGTAGTTAGGCTAGGTAGTTACAAGTTAGTTATTCCTTCTCAAAGCCTATATATTCAAGGATTTTGCATTGTAAAGGGGGGGACTCTTACAGAAGGGAAGACGCTAGAGAACTTTTGGTTTTTACATTTGTGCACATAATGCTTTTGAACTTGTATATTTTCAAGAGAACAATGAAGAATGCATTGAGTTTGTTTGTCTTAAATGGATTCATAATTTATTATTACTAATTTCTCATATGTTAAATTAGTAATCCATTTTGTGTATTGGTGCAATCCATTGGTTTTCATTTCCAAAATATATGCATTTTGATGAAACCCATCATTTCTTGGTATCCTGAAATGTGTGTTGGTACAACTTATTTCTTCATATGTTGAGGTTTGTTGTCTTTCTTTCATCAACATTGCATATCTAAAACATATCTCATGCTTAAAACCCTTTTGTAATTGTTATTCATTTGTGGAATCTCAATGGTATTTGTATATCTATCATTAGAGTTTCGGTTACTCACCTTTCTTTAGTTTAGTTTTGCCTCCTTTTGTAATTTCAGGTAAGAAGTACACAAAAATCCTAAAAACTCCCATCATACAAGGGACTTGCCCTTCTCAAATGCAAAGGAAGATTGTGGCTTCACCACAATCTCTCCAACTGTTGGGACGGTTGTCACTTCTCTTCGGGCGAATAGGGTCAATTTTGAAGGAGAATTCACAGTGACAAAACTGTTTACCAACAAAAGGATAAGGCATTTAAGTATTCATCATTCAAGGCATTTCATCCCACCATATTCTTTATTGTAGCAACATTCAACAACATTCATGCAAGCATGTTTTTTGTGATGTCCTTATAGGTCTTTTATGTGGATTCATGCTATTGCATCAACATGTGTGATCATCTTCAAAGAAGCATTTGCGTGATCAAGGCACAAGACACTTATATTCTTATATCTAGCCTCTACTACATATCAATACGCTTTCCTTTCATATTAAATTCACTTCAATTTCAAAGTTGATTCCTAAACTAGGGTTTGACTTGGGCAAATCCCTTTCTCCCCAACATTTTCCTCTCTTTTCTATGTATAGGAATAGGTGGCATACCTAGGAAAGTAGGTACAAGCTAATCAAGTAGAGACCTACAGTTTGTAATTTGTCAGAGCCAAAAAATGTCGGGAGTGGGCCAAGTTGGGTGATTGAGTCCCGAGAACGTTTCGAGCAAGGTGATTGAGTCCTTGCACTTTTGCCTCAAATTTGGACTATGATTTGGTTCTGGTCTACTTTACTACATCCTCTTTCAGAATCGATTAATCAACCTATTACAAACCTACACACACAAAAATGGTCATCTTCTCACCTTACCTTTCATTCTTCTTCCTAATTTGCAAAGTCATTTTCAAGTTCCCCCACAAGGAACCATTGAATCCACTTTTTTCTTGAGATCATCTTGGGCCAAGTGGATCATTCTCCCTCTCAATGTAATCAAAGTAGGAATAGGCTTAAGTTTCCTAGTTTTCTAGTGAACCCTATTTCCCACAACATTGCATTTCGGTGAACCCGATGCTTCTTACATTGCATTAATTCCGATGTTCCTTTTTAGATCTGATTTAGGTGTCTTGCATTGTTCATAATGGAATTCACTAAATCTCATTGATTTTCTATTTCACATATGATTACATTTCTTATTCATTACATGTATCAAAATCATGTGTTGGATAATGGTTTCTTTCACTTTGTGTTGCTTCTTTTCATTCATAGTGCTCTTGCATATGGCATCATTATAATATCAAAGATATTTCCTACTTGCAAATCATTTCTCAAAGATTTTATCCATTTTGTATGTTGTTTTATGATGATATGAATTTAATAAAATGTATAACATATGTAGATCACATAAAAGATTTTGTAGAAAATGATAATCCTATAGATGACATTGAAAAGGATAACACTTGTACTTCTCCTAGGGTATCCCATGAGAATGAGAAAAAAATCCATACTCCTATCAGTGATCTCTCCAATGGAGAGAAATCAATGAAGAGCAACATGACACCATCTTCTTCTTATATACATACTATAGTGCAAGGGGGCAAAGATCAAAATGTTGACATATCAACCCCTCTGGATTCTCCTTATTCTCTTACATCTTATATTTGTTATCAAAGTATTATAAACAAGATGATGTTATGCACTTTATTCATGATCTATCTCCTAATATAGAATTAAGCAAAGATGAATATTTATATGACTCTCCTTCCAAATCTAACAAAGAGGACATGTCGCCCAAGGCACCCTACTCCCAAGAACATGTCACCCAGGACACCCTACTACCCAATGTTTACCCACAAATTTAAACCATGGCACGCTTAGCTAGGTTGAGTGGGAAATCTTTTTCCATGTCGACTTGCTTCGAGTTTTGCATCCTAAAATGCATGGGAGAGGTATATAAGCAAGGTATACTCCCTCATTTTAGGTAACATGAATATATCAAGGATAAGGCATTCAAGCAATCATGTATTCAACATTCACTTGGTATGTCATCCACCATATTCTTCATTATGGAAACCTTCAACAACCTTCATGCAAGCATGTCTTTTGTGATGTCCTTTTAGGTCCTTTATGTGGAGTCATGTTATTGCATCAACATTTGTAATCATCTTCAAAGAAGAATTTGCATCATCAAGGTACAAGAAACGTCTATTCTCAGATCCAGCCTCTGTTGTAGACATATCAACACACTTTACTTTCATGTTCAATTCAATTCAATTTCAAGGTTGATTCCAAAATTGGGGTAGGACTTAGGAAAACCCATTTCTCCCCAATATTTTTCTCTCTTTTTTGTGTATAGGAACATGTGGCACACCTATGGAAATAGATCCAAGGCAATGAAGTGAAGATCTACTACAATCTGTAATTCATCATAGCTAAAAGTGTCGGGAGCAGGTCGAGTTGGGCGACTGAGTCCTGGGAGTGGGTCAAGCTAGGCAACTGATTCCGTACTCTTTTGCCTCAAATTTGGACTATTATTTGTTTCATTTAACTTTATTATATCCTCTTTCAAAATCAGGTTTTCAGCATGTTACAACCCTACACACACAGAAAAGGCCATATTCTCACATTACCTTGCATTCTTCTTCCTAATTTGTAGAGTCATTTTCAAGTACCCTCATGAGGGACCATCAAATCCACTTTTTTATTGAAATAATCTCTGGCCAAGTGGATCATTCTCCTTCTCAATGTTATCAAAGTGGAAAGAGGCCTAATTTTCCTAGTTTTCTAGTGAACCCTATTTCCCACAACATTACACAAATGATCTCCATCAAATTTGTAATAAATATAGTGATCCAATTTAGAATGCTCAAATTCCAAAATCAATACATAAATATAAAATTTATAGTACCACATCCTAGGACTCCTGTTTGAGGTCATACAAGGTTTTTCAAAACCATGACCATCTACTAAAGGTGTAACCCTCATCTCTTGCAACAAAGTAGTCATAGATTTACTTTTCACAAAAGTACTATTACACTCAATAGTATGTGCATCCAACTTATATAATGTGTGAAATCTAACTCCTCTAGAAATCATCATAGAACCTCTAACCATCTTGCATCTTGCATCAAAAAATAATATCGAGGCATCCATATCTATTATTTTTCTCACATATTATAAATTTTATGTTAGTTCAAGTATATGCAACACACTATTAATCCTTTTATTTTGCCATCAAGAAACCTATTTCTAACTTTACCATGCAACCAACAATATTCAAACGAGAATCATCACCCAAGTACACCTTACCTACATCAAATTCTTTATATTCATAAAAAAAACTCTATTAGATGTCATATGAAAAGGTGCATTTGATTTAACTAGTAATGCATTATTACCTAGATGAGTTGCCAAATCTACAACAAATGCATCACCATATTCCTTCTCAAACTCATAATCAGAATCAAACTTCTTCTTTTTATTCTTCTTTTCTTTTTTTCTGCACTCCTTATGGAAGTGTTTGGACTTACCATAATTCTAGAGAATAATTTTCGACTTTCCAAAAGATTTGGATCTCTTCTTGGACTTAGGTTTATCACGCTTCATTATTATTTCCTTTTTCCTTAGTTATCCCATAAACATTTAGGACCTCCTTGACACAAATGGATATCTTTCTCCTCATCTCTTTAGTTAGCAAATAACCTTCCACATATTCAATTTTCAAAATAATAGAATTATTATTGATAACCATAACAAGTGAATCCCACAAATTAGGAAAAGAAAAAAGAAAGATCTAACATTTCTCCTCCTCATCCATCTTGACACAACCAAATGACAATTGAGCCACCAACATATTGAATGCTTCTAGGGGGTTTGTAATTCATCCACCCTCTTCCATTCTTAAGGAATATAATTTCTTCCTCAAGAAAATATTGTTCACTTAAGATTTGTCTTGATACATCTTACAATTTTTCTTCTATAGCTTCTTTTCAAAGGACTCTTCATGGAAATTGATTAAAATTAGAGTATATCAAATATAAGTTGATTATATGCTTGGCTTTATAGTACATAACATCATATTGAGTAGCCAAAGTAGGATCTGTAGGCCTAAAAATATTCTCATCAATAGAATCACACATATCTCAATCTATTAACAAATATTCCATCTCCATCTTTCATGTCTCAAAATTATTTCCAGAAAATGTATCCACCTCTATACTCCCTAATGAATTTTCCATCTAAAAATTCCTACAACAAGATCACAAAGTATCTCTACAACAAGATCATAAAGTATCTTCTACACAAGCTCCCACTCAAATTTGGATTAGTTCAAAAACCCCAACAACTCACAACTGAAACCAAAGGTGATTAGTCTCTGATACCACTTAAAAGGAAGTTTTTGATTAAGGATAAAACAGGTTTTGAGGGGACCCAAAACCCCTTACGAAAGATTTTGAAGGGACCGGAAACCCTCAAATTTAACCAGGATTTGGAACCCAAAAAAAATAAAATGTTGCCAAAAGATACAAACAAGGAAAATCAACAACCCAAAAACAACAAAACGGACTAGCACCAGCCAAACACTAGCACAACCTTAAACAAACCATGCCAACCAAACAAAAAGAAGATAGCCATTACACATCACACTAGCATCACTAGCAAGACTACAACATCAAACTATAGCTCATAAAAACAAAGACCGAAGGTTTCACAGGCACCCTCAACTAATCAACAAGGAATTTCCCAGTTCCCTTAACTTGTGACAAAATCTCAAAACAACTAAAAGCTATCCCAGACCTTAACCAAAAACAACCACAACCTATACACGACCCTTGAAAACTTTCATCATCTAGCTAGACAAGATTCCACAAGATAAACATTAAGAGCTAAACAAAAACATGAGGGTTTTGAAAGGCTCCCCTAACCTTTGATTTGGGTTTTGTAATGGCTTCCAAAACCACCAAGATGAAACCAGCAACCTCAAAGCCTCTAATAGTCGCACCTTTAACAACAACGCACCTTTCCACTTCAATAGGATAGGGAACCACCTCAATAGGGTCTGAAAAAGATGGAAATTATCAGCAGAGAGAACAAAGCTTCATACCACAAACCAAAGACCAACAACCAAGAAATGGAACCACAACACTTTGCTGGACAACTAGGTTTTAAAAAGGCTCCCATAACCAAATGTTCAAGAAGAGGCCTGATCCAGTCCAACTCCAAGCAGATAAGCTCAACCGAAATCTCCACCTCTATGGGAGAAAAGGGATAAAAACCTAGCAGCAAGGAGAGAGTAGCATTCAACCATTCGGCCTAAAAAAACAGGGCATCCAAAGCCCCCAACAAGATTTGTCCCCCCGAACTCAGCCTACAAATATTCACCTTAATAGAAGAATAGTCTACCTCAATAGGACAGATTGACAAAGGTTGAACAAATAAACCTTGAACAAATCCAAAAACCAGGGTCAAATAGACCCCCCAAACAAAAAACCCCTACAGCAGCACAACCCACAACAAGGGCTGAAGATGAGCATCCAAAGCACAACCTAAGAGGAGATAAAAACCACTGAAAAACCTTAGCAATGGTGAAGAAGGAACAGGGTTGTCAGACAAGGTCGTCAAATAGATCATCGAAAAAAACACCCAGTCCAAGCTTAAAAAGATTTCACGCAACCCTCTAAAGAAAAGAGGGACCAAAGAAAAGCCAGAACAAGAAAACCCCAAACCCTTCAAAACCACCCAAAACTTAGGAAAAACCACAATCCCTAAGAAGAGCCAGCTATTTATGGTGAAAAGTGAATAATGGGAACAACAATATTGAAAGACTAAAATATATTCAACCACAAAACACTAGCCTAACAACAACAAAGATCCACCATAACATATGAAGATTATCTATGACAATGCAAATCAACAAAATCACAAAGATTATACCATCACATGTCCAATAGGGTTTGAATCTCCATTCTTCCTATCTCCATTGATGTTGCTTGATACATTTGCTCTCAGATTTTATGTGTGCACAAGAGATCAACAAAGAACAAAAATGTGGTTAATAGCTTGATCTCAAAAAGGCTTGATTGCCTAAGATTGATTAGACAATTAGAATGCTTAGATGATTAGGGTTGATAATGAAGGAGAGTATCCTCTTATATAGAAGACACTTTAGGAAATGGAGGGATAAGATTAAGAGGTGTAAAAGATAGATGGCTGACTAGGATTAAAGGGTAGGTAGAAGAAATAAGAAAATAATGAGAGGGTAGGTAGTGTAGGAATTAAGAGATGAATGACACGTGTCATAGGTAGAAAATGCTAATGAATTAATTAAATAAATAAAGATTTATTTAATTAATAGAGGAAATGGGATCAATTAAATAAATAAAAGTATTTCTTTAATTTAGAAATAGGATAATTTAAATAAATAAATGTATTTATTTAAATATGGAAAGGCTTAGAAGAAGATTAATGAATTAATTAAATAATAAAGATTTATTTAATTAATAGAAGAATTAGGATAAAATAATTAAATAAATAAAAATAATTTATTTAGACAGGACAATTTTAGGTGTCTATATTTTGCCCCTCTTTGAGACAATGCAACTTGTCGTGTTGTTTCAAAGAAGATAAGATGAACTGTTACAAAGTTGCCCCAAGACGAGAATGATATGCCCCCTCGAGAGATTGGACGAAAAATGTTTGAAAAGATCGTAGACAATCTCTCAATAAGAAAGAAAGGCGAGAAAGGACTGACAAGATAAGATAGAGTGATAGAGTGACGGGATAAAGAAGACTGACACGGGAGACTAGGGCTAGGGTAATCTATAAGATAGACTACGAGGGAAAACATCCTCATTGTCTTCCACACACCTAAGAGATCAGAGTGCAGAGAGCAGTCAGCAGTCAACAACGATGGCATTGGTGCACATATTTGATCGCGTTCGTCGATATCAGAGGCCAACAGATGCAGAAGAACTAGTGAGTACCACAAAACCTCCTTGTACCTTATTGCATTAATTGTTGTCATAAATGAATGTTAGGTAGGTCAATAAATACATATTAGGTATGTTGTAGAAACTTGTCAAGAGAGAGAAAAAATGTTAAGGTGCACCTGCATTGGTGCTAGGCACGTCTGGGTAGGTTAGGCGCGTCTGCATTGAGTGTAACTGCGTCTATGTCAAATGCAAGAGTGTTTGTGAAATGCAGGCACATCTATGCAAGGCAGGCATGTCTGTGCAAAACAGAGGCACGTCTATGTGTTTCAGGCATGTCTGTGAAATGCAGAAACATCTGTGAAGTATGTAAGCACGTTTGTGTCATGAATGCGCGTTTATGTCTTCAAGGTCGAATCGACAGTTCTGTGATAAACATTCGATGTCGACTAGATAAGTTGTTGAGAGGATACACTCAAACAGGTCATCTAGGGAAGACTAGGATAACAGATAGGGCTAGGATTGATAATTCTGTGATAGAACATACGTTGCCAATCAGGAAACTACTCAAGAGTATAGACTCAAGCAGAGGCTCTAGGATAGGATAGAGCGAGGCACTTTGTGATGAACAGGGAGTACCATAGAAATTGACAATTTTGTGATAGAACATACGTTGTCAATTGGATAAGCTACTCATGAGGATACACTCAAGTAGGTGCCCTAAAAGAAAATATAAAAGCAACACTTTGTGATGAATAGGGAGTACTACTAGGATAGAATGCCATATGATAGATATAAGCACTAGGATAAAAAAGAAAAACTTTATGATGAACATGGAGTACTACTAGGATTTACATAGTTGATTTGCTTGACTGCAGGAGGACTTACCTATGTTGGAGTCATGGGAGGGATTCCCTTCGACTCGGGGATTATGACCAAAGTTGACATTGGAGGATAGAGAAATAGTTGAGGCCATGGGCTTACGATATATTATGTATATGCTTGATTTTTGGGCGAACGTGGGGTTGCTGACTGCATTAGTCGAGAGATGGAATTCAGAGACATGCACATTTATTTTTCCGATGGGTGAGATGACAGTCACCTTAGAGGACGTGTACAGGATATTGAGGATACCAATGGATGGGGATTTGGTTCCTTACGATCGAGAGGGAGACATGGATGCACTGAGACGAGTGTTCCAGGATCCAAGACTGGAGATGAGGGCAGGACATGTGGCCTAGGACACCATGACAACTACAGGATGGGCACTACCGACGGTGCTAGCAGGAGTGATCAATGGCTTCCTCTATTCAAATAGAGTGACATGAGGGTTGGCTGTGGGATGGGGGAGGACTTTAGAGACATTGGTGACTAAGCACACCAGGTTTGCATGGGGACCGTGTCTGCTGGCACATTTGTATTATGAGTTACATCAGTTTGTGTATCATGGATCAATAGGATTGGGGTACGAAGTGACATTACTGTAGGTATGGGCATATAAGCATCTTTCGGTGACATGAGCAATACACTTTAGAGGCAGGGGACATGGGCGTAGTTATGTGCATCTATATGATATGATTACTTCACAACCATGGATTGGGAGACTAGAGTATTGGCGTTGAGTGATCAATGAGATAGACAATGTGATATGGAGGCCTTACCTAGATTGTGAGGAGTGGAAGGATGACGCAGTGGATTTTCCATACATGTTCAGGAGTAGGTATCTGATTGGGAGGAAACCATATGTCATTGAGTGACAATTGATTCATAGAGTATGTAGGCAGTTTGGCAGGATACAACGGATGTCACGGGGCTTAGGGATGTACGCGTAGATAGTGAGAGATTGGGCACATTTAGGTCCGTTGCTGTCTTATGATTAGGCAATTGCACAAATGTTGGAGATGGTTCTCATGCCTTGGGATATTTGGGAAGATGTGGGGGACGTAGGGATGGATGTGGAGTACAACGCATATTGGGCGAACATCCGTTTTCATGACTGATAGATCTAGGGGAGATGATAGAGGGTGATGGTGGGGATGGTGGAGATGATAGTGGGGATGGTGGAGGTAGAGGCTGACAGCAAAGGCGAGGGGCAGTAGCAGAGAGGAGGGTAGCTCAGAGGAGAGATGGAGGAGAGGAGAGATTGGCTCATGTAGTTAAAGGTAGAGGTGGATTGCCTTTACAGGTGCTAGCAGCACAGGTTCCAAGATAGGGACATGGACAGCCATAGGAGCAACCACAAGGAAAGGGGGAGGAGGGAGGAGATGAGGAGGATGAGCTACTATCCTTGAGAGAGATCTTCCAGGGATAGGAAGATGAGATCCAATAACTAGAATGATATGGGGCTAGGCTCAGGAGACAACTGAGGGACATTGAGTAGGAGAGAGATCAGGCTATTTAGCACTACATGGAAGCTAGGACAACACTGAGGGAAGGCAGGAAGTAGAGGACACAGGGGCCAGATATGCCTATGTTCTATGGGCAGGGGAGGAGATAGTCTACTGGAGAGACCTGTATTATGGCATTGTGCCACCAGATCAACAGGCTAGGAGCTTACAGAGACCATCGCGGACTACAACGACCATTGGAGGGAGAGACAAGAGACAAGCATCTAGTGGTGGGGTCATGGGTCCTCCACCACCACCAAATAGAGGGGACAAGAGAGATGATCCTGGGGTGGGGACTTCCAGGGCTCAGAATCCGTCGAGGATAGCTAGCTCTGAGGGAGGGAGTTCATCATAGCCATAAAGAGATTCCTATGTATCATCTTTTGTACTATTTTTGTATGATGATGAAGACACCTTCGGGTGATTGTAGCCATATGTATTTTGACATCATTGTATCATGACACTTATGATTTTTGATATGTATATATGAGATGATTCATCCTTGAAGCAGCTATATGCATGTGTACCTATGTGATGTTGCTTCTATGTGATGCATATTTCTATATGATGCTTATGATATGGATGCAAATATGTACATGATGGAATGCAATATTTTTTTGTTCTTTTATGTTTTCAATATGTTATGCATATGTGAATGTATAAAATGCAGATGAATATGATAATGTACAGGACGAGATGCATGATGTGCTAACATGTGTTGTGTGCAAAATGTGGTGTAATTGTGATATCTATGTGTATGCATGAAACACTAATATGTGGTAATGTAGGTGCAAACTACATGAAATGCAAATATTTTTGGTGTGTCATTATGCTCAGTCATGTGATAGCGGGCTACGAGGACTCAAGAAGGACGATGGAGGTCAATAAAGAAAGGGGGATGGAAGGTAGAAGATATGGAAGTGAAAGAGTTTCTTGTGCTTTATCATCATTGAGCTTTATTATGAAATAGGTTATGACAATCTAGATATAGGTTCGACCCAGAAAGTCATTGTACTTGTTTGCATGGAGATCGGATAGTCACAAACAAGGAATGCCCCAATTCACACTAGATCACAGTGTTCTCATATCCTTGGACAAGTTATAGCATTACTAAGAGACAATCCACATACAACAAAATAATAGGTGAATATATCCCATCCTCGCCTTTCTAGTCAAAGACATCCTAGAGATAGAATCTCTAGTCAGAGACATCCCAAAAAAGCTAAAAGACATGTCACCAAAAGATAAAATCAAAAGAAAACCAAGACTTGACACCAACATCCACTATATTCCTCAAGTTTAGTGTCTCTTGTCACTTGTATAAGTCTATTTGATTGTGGTCATAATGTTTTCGTTCACAAAAAGATAGATAGCACCGAACCATAATGTTGTCTGAGTCTACTGAAAGAATTGATTTGTTGAAGCTCATTGTTGTTGTTTACATCTCATTTGAAACTGATACTTTATTGTGGAGAAGACGAAGTTTTATTGCGGATCCGTGATGTAAGTGTTGCTTTATTGTGGATTGTACGCAAATAAAATGAAGAAAACTGGAAGAAATTGTACTCCTTGGAACGCATGATGCTCTTAGTTCCACACCCATCACTAGACTTAGGATTTTCCTTAGCCACGGATAGGATCTGACTTATTATGGATGGAAAGGGGTGAAAATGAGGGATTATTATGAATGGCTAACCAATCTTGGGTAGATCAATAACAAGCCATGATGGGAATGGGTAAGTTTATTATGGATGGATAGGCTATGAGTGTGTGCAAAGTGAAAGGATAAAGATTGAATCTTGAAGAAGGGAGGAGCAATGTCTCTACACATGGCGCCAGTAACCTAGTTTTCACCATGGTACTTTCCCAAGGCACCACCAAAGTGGTTTTCATCGTTAGATGAATTTATTTCTCTTTACTTTTTTTATTTTTCAATTTTTTTGTGTCACAAGGCGCCTGTTTGCCAAGTTTTCACCAAGTAACAATTTTTAATTTTTTATGATTTTTTTTGTATTTTTGATATTTTATGATTTTTATTTTTATTTTTATTTTGTATTTTTTATATTTATGATTTTTTTTAATTTTTTTTTTGTATTTTGAATATTAGGATATTCCGAAGAGCTATGTGTAAAACCTGCGAAGGTGCATGCTATTGATAGGATCTTCCAAAGGTTCTCCCTCTGGTGTCGAAAGTTGATATGCATCTGATCCATAAACTGTTGTGATGATGTAAGGACCAAGCCAATTCGGTTAGAACTTTCCCTTCTCTCTGTCTTACCGATTTTTGGGATTTTCCTTGAGAACTAAGTCACCTACCTCAAATAGATGAGGCTTAACCTTATGATTGTAACTGCAACTAATTCTTTGTTGATAAGCCTTGAAGTGATAAAAGCAGTTTTTTTTGGTTCATCCGATAGTTCTAGTTCTTGTAAGCGAAAGACCCTATAGTCTTCATCACTGATAATGTTGTGCAAAGAGACTCACAAATATGCTAACTTGACCTCAATAGGCAAGATAGATTTGGTGCTATAGACAAGTGAATAAGGTGTGGCTCCTGTAGGTGTGCGAACACTTGTGCAAAGTGCAAGATTAAGTTGGATATGCCAATTTCGACTAGCGTCATCGACTGTCTTTTTGAGGATTTCAAGAATGGTTTTATTAGACGCCTCAGCTTGACCATTACCTTGGGGGTAGTAGGGAGTGGAGAAATGATGGGTAATATGGAAGCGATCACAAAGTTCAAAAACATCCTGGTTCTTGAAGGGACGTTCGTTATCGGTGATGATGGAAAGAGGAATACCGTATCGGCAAATGATATAGTTAAGAATGAATGTAGCAATTTTTTTTCCAGTGACTTGTGTAAGAGGAACGACTTCAATCCATTTTGTGAAATATTCTTTGGTAGTGATAATGAATTTGTGGCCATTGGAAGGAGGGTGGATCTTGCCTAGGAGATCGAGTCCCCACTAACAAAAGGGCCAAGGAGTCGCAATTGGTTGAAGCTCTTGTGTTGGCGCATGAATAAGATCTTCATGAATTTGATATTGCTTACATTTCTTAACAAACTGGTATGAATCTTTTTCCATATTGGGCCAATAATATCTAGTCCTGACGAGTTTCTTGGCTAAGGTAGGACCACTAGAATGTGAACCACATATACCTTACTGAACTTCGCGTAACACAATCTAAGCTTCGTCCCCTTCTAAACATCTAAGAAGAGTGCCATCTAGACCTCAACGGTATAGGATATCAGCTAAAATGACATATCGAGAAGATTGGTGAATGAAAGTATGGCGTTGGTTGTTGGATAAGTCAGGAGGAAGGATATTGTTACGAAGATATGTGAAAATGGAACCGTATAAATGAGAATCAGGACCAATGACACATATTATCTCAATAGGAGTGATCTCATATGAGGGAACCAAAAGGTTATCCACCAAGAACTCATAGCGGGTTTCATTCTGTAGTAGATCAATCAATGAGGCAATAGTATCCATGGCATATGCAGCTCGATTTTGTTCTCTTGGTATCTGCTCAAAGGTTATCTTTATGAAATATTGCTTGACGTCATCTACCATTTACTTGTAAGGCATTAATTTTTCATCCTTTGTTTGGTAGTCATCAGTTGCTTGATGAATTACAAGTTGAGAGTCCCCAAATACATGAAGTTCCTGGATCTTCCACTGAACTGCAATTCGTAATCTAGTTGTTAATGCCTCATATTCTGCTATATTATCAGTGCAAGGAAATCACAATCGGTATGATTTTAGAATGGAATCCCCTTGAGGTGTGATAAAGAGGATGCCAGCTCCTGCACCATGCTACGTATACGAGCCATCAAAGTACAGTTGCCAAGACTTTGTGTGTGATACCATTAGGATGGATTCATCTAGAAACTTTGAAGTTAGAGGAGCATCATCTATCAGGGTGCATCTGCCAACTGATCTATGATAGCTTGTCCTTTTATTTATTTTTTGTCCACATATTCAATGTCAAATTCACTCAAGATCATCATCCATTTGGCTAGTCTGCCAGTAAGCGTTTCTTTGTTGAGAAGATACTTCAATGGATTAATTCTTGCGACTAGCTTAGTTTTATGAGTTAGCATGTAATGTCGTAATTTATGGGAAGCAAAAACCACAACAAGACATGCACGCTCAATTGGTGTGTAGTTAATGCCATAACCAACCAAAGTACGACTGATGTAATAGATTGCCTTTTCTTTGCCTTCAACATCTTGTTGTGCCAATAGTGCCCCCAACGTTGTTTGTGTAGCTGATATGTAGAGTAACAGGGGTTGTTCTGGAATAGGTGGAATCAAGACTAGTGGATTCAGAAGATAATCTTTGAATATATGAAAATATTGTTGACAATTATCATCCCATTTGAATTTGATGTTTTTGTGTAACAAGTGCTGAAAAGGATGACATTTATCCGCAAGTTGTGTTATGAATCTTCATATAGACTGGAGTCTTCCCTGTAAAGATCAAAGTTGACTAATATTCCTTGGTGGTGTAATTTCTAATATAGCTTTGACTTTTGTTGGGTTGGCTTCAATTCCTCTTTTTGAAATAATGTATCCAAGGAGCTTCTCGGAGGTTACTCCAAAGACACACTTCTTGGGATTTAGTCTCACTTTGTATTTTTCCAACCGATCAAAGACCATTGAAAGGATGTCCAAATGTGTGTCTTTGTCTAATGATTTTCCAAAGAGGTCATCAACATAATCTTCTACAGTTACATGCATTAGATCAGGAAAAATATTAGTCATGACTCTTTGGTATGTAGCACGTGCATTCTTTAGCCCGAAGGGCATGATATTCCAGCAGAAAGTTCCCCAGGGACAAGTAAACATTGTTTTGTGTTGATCCTCAAATGCGATGTTAGAAAGAAGGAGGAATCAAGAAATTTTGAAGACTTCCGACCTATTTCCTTATGTAACACAATTTACAAACTTTTTACTAAAATTTTAGCGAATAGATTGAAAGGCATCCTCCCTTGCATAATTTTAGAGGAACAGACCGGATTCGTTCCAGGTAGATCTATCTTTGATGGCATTATTATTGCTCAAGAAGTCATGCACTCGTTACATCAGAATCGATCAGCTGCTATGATGATCAAATTAGACATTAAGAAGGCATATGATAAAGTCGATTGGAGATTTCTGTGTAAATGTTTAGAATCCTTTGGTTTTTCTAAACAATGGATCAATTTAATATTCGAATGCATCTCATCTCCCAGGGTATCATTACTTATAAATGGTTCCCCAGCGGGCTTCTTCCAGATATCTAGAGGGATTAGACAAGGAGATCCTTTATCCCCTTTCTTATTTATCATAATGGTAGAGGGCCTTGGGAGAATCATTTCTTGTGCTCGTATGAATCAGATTATTAAAGGTATTAAAATTACGAATGGAATGGAGGCCATAACCCACCAGCAGTTTGCTGATGACACAATGCTGATGGGATGTGCGAATAGGACTGAAGCCATGGCTTTCAAAAGGATTCTTGACATTTATGCATTAGCTTCTGGTCAGGAAGTGAACAAGAATAAATCGGAAATCTTCTTCTTCAACACTTCGCAAAACATAGAGACAGATATTTGTAATATCTTAGGGTTTGATAAAGGGAAACTTCCTTGTAAATATTTAGGGATTCCGATGGATAAGGGAAACAATATTAATTCATTATGGAAAGGAATCCTTGAAAAGATGGATCTCAAGTTGAATTCTTGGAAGAACAAATGCCTCTCTTCAGCTGGGAGGATTACATTACTAAAAGCTGCTATGGCGGCTATTCCGATATATCAAATGTCCTACCAGCAATTACCTAAAGGAGCTCGACTAGAAATGGTAAAAAAGATGAGGAAGTTCTTTTGGAATATGAATTCAGACAAAAAGAAATTTGCTTTAATTTCTTGGGATAAAATTAGCCAACCTATCAGTATAGGGGGAGTTGGCATCAAAGATTTGGGGGTACAAAACATGGCTTTGGGGGCCAAGTTAGTCTGGAAAATGTACTCGGAACCAGATCTTAAATGGGTAAGGATCCTCAAAGCTAAATATCTCACTAACTCCAACCTTGATAGTATACTGAGGACGGAAATACTACCCAAGGGATCCAAAGTCTGGAATTTTATGCTAGAATGTAGAGAGGTGATCAGGGATTATCTAACATGGGATATTGCGGAAGGATCTGAGGCACTGTTCTGGGAAGACTCTTGGGGGGGATATTCAGCCCTAGACAAAATAGGAATAAGCAAAGAAGGTATATAACATTGCAAATCAATCAAGGGCAGGTATGTTAAGGATTATATCAAGCTTATCTCCAATGACCCTGCTTTGGGTTGGGAGTGGAAACCCCTTGATGAGATGAACTTGTCAAATGCAGACAAGGAGATCCTCTGGAATAATTTGAGGCATAGGCATCTATCATTACATAGTGGGAAAGATAGGATAATATGGGCGGGTAGTTCTTCGGGCATTTATAAAGCCAAAGAAGGATACTCACTTTTAAAACTCAGACGAGCTACAACCAATCCTAATATTCCGATTAGCCTATGCTGGAATAACGTTGGTATACCCAAAGCTGGTATCTTCTCATGGGCAGCTTTCCAAAAAAGGATTCTTACCTCAGATTGGTTCTCAAAATTAGGATTCATGGGACCATCGAGATGCCCTCTATGCGAATCAGAGGAAGAAAATGCGGATCACCTGCTTCTTAATTGTAGTTTCAGTCAGAGATGTTGGGAATGGCTTTGCTCAAGCCTTGGTTGGCCGACTCCGAGACCTAGGGACATTTCAGAATGGCTGATTAGTTGGCAACCTCCTCACACAAAGGATATATATCACTTAGTGTGGACAATTGCCCCGACAATCCTCATATGGGAAATATGGAAGGAGAGAAACAGGCGGATCTTTAAAGAATCAAAATTGAGGGTAGAATCCCTTCTAAATAAGATCGAGGTAACAATTGTGGAAAAAGTCAATAATAGACTAAGACATACACAGGAAAAGTCTATTAATTTAACCAGATGGGATGAGGTACTTCGATCTAAATGGATGGGTTTGATAATTCCCCCGTTTATTGGGAGTGCAGGTAAACAGGCTGAGATAGATAGGAAGCTAACAAAATGGGCTCCCCCCCGAAAGGGCTGGGCTAAGCTAAACTTTGATGGTGCTTCCCGAGGGAACCCTGGTGTAGCAGGTATAGGGTGTGCTATTCACCAAGATAACGGAGTTCTAATAGCTAGCATTAATAAGCCTATAGGTGTGGCTTCAAATAACATGGCTGAGTTTTCAGCGTTGCGGGAGGGATTGATTATAGCTAAATCACTCAAGATTAAATATCTGGAAATTGAAGGGGATTCGACGTTAACTATAAATGCAGTCAGGACTAGGGAAGTGTCAAACTGGAAATTGAAAGCGGAATTAAAAAGAATTATGGATTTGATCAAATACTTTGAGGAAACTTCGGTTAAACATATTTATAGGGAAGGGAATTCTATAGCAGACAAGTTAGCCAATTTAGGGGCAGATGGTAATTCGTATGTCTTTAGGAAGGGTATACCCTCGGATTAATTTCAGGTGATGGCCGAGTCACCCCTTCATATCACTCCTCTCCAAGTCCTCTCCAAGTCCCTCATTTATAAGTTCTAGGAAGTGCGGTCACTGTTTCCTTATATCAGCATTTTGGTATACTAAGATTCAGATATATATATATATATATATATATATATATATATATATATATACATATACATATATATATATATATATACTCACATATATATATGTATATATTTATAGATAATCCCATATGTATTTATCATCGGATTGATTCATGTTATATGATGTATTCATATATATATATATAAATATATACATATATATATATATATATATTCATATATATAGATATATGTATATATATACAATCATATATATATACATATATATATATACTCATATATATATATATATATATGTGTGTGTGTGTGTGTGTGTGGGTGTAAATAGAAACATACACAATTACACACACACACACATATATATATATATATATACAGGAACTATATGTATTTGAGTATGTATATATATATATATATATATATATATATAAATATATATTCATATCCATCCATATCTGAACCTTCATATATGCTTGTTTATATCTCTCCTCACCTGTCCCTAGACACCCAATTCTGTGTGTGGGTGAAAGGGGCGTTTCAGGCGTGTAGAGAGGAGATTGGTAGAAGTCTGGTATTTCTGCTCTGGCACATGCAGGTTTCCCCTCCAGTGCAAGTAGTCTGAGTTAAGATTGTCCTGGGCAGCGAGGGTATAGACTTCAATAAGGAATATATCATGTCTTCTAATGACAATAAGGGACTGACAGGCTATGTGTCTTCGTGCTAAGGTTAATGGTTTTTTTTTTTATATTTGGTATTCAAGATTCTATGTATCGGTTAGTGTTGGTAATAATTTTAACATAGGATATAAGCCCTGTGTTAAAATTGGGACAGATATCTCTGGTTTCTGTCTCGTTGGTTGTATGACAGAAGAGGATTTTATAGAATATCATAGCATTTGACTTATCTTGGATTTTGAGATACCCTTTCTCTATCATGTGGGGTTCATTCGGGTTCTTACAAACTACTGAGGAATGGGTGGCATGTTTTTTTGTAGAGGTTTTAAGGAGGGAAGTAGAGGAAAGTCCAGGCTTAGTCATGGATACAGATATTTAGAAGGTTCTATTTATGATAAGACTCTGGACAGTCCCTTTGCTCTTTTGTTGTTTCACTCCTTTCTCCAGGCATATATATTTTTGTGTGCATCTGTATATACTCATGATCCTGGCAGACTCAATGATAGATTATTTCGCATATTGGCATATAAATATACATACATATGCATATGAATATATTTATGTTTTGGAGAATCAGATGTCTGCATAGTTAAAAGTAATTAAGGAACTGATAGAAATTGATCCTTTTCATTAGTGTAGGTAGAATTGTAGCCTGGATAATCTCTTAAATTGAAACCCAAAAGGTTAAGATGGTTTCAAGCTAAGGGATATCCAGGCTATAATCCTCTTACATAAAAAGAAAAGATACTATTATTCATTGAATGATTGTTGCAAATTATTATGTTTACTATGCTTCTAACAGTCTGGCAAAGTAAGTTGCAATAAGGTTTTGCAGATTCGGGATACAGGACAAAAGTTAAAGCTCGAAGTATTAGTGGATTCGCCAAATTTGTGAAGATGGATCCAACCGGAAAAGTGTTGCAAGATTTTATGTACAGAAAGAAACTAAAATGTCTTAATAAGACAGCCTCCATCCTCAGATGAGGATTTGTAAAAATTTACAGTTGTTTATAATATCTGATCCCATAAGGGATCTGGGCTAGACTGGAGGTTTTCTTATCTCCATTCTTTCCTACCGGTGCCCACACTGAATGGAGATGTAATATTTTTATAAAAGAAATAAATTTTGGCTTCGGCCTTTTATCGATCAAAAAAAATAAATAGAAGAATTGGGATAAAATAATTAAATAAATAAAAATATTTATTTAATTAGACAGGACAATTTTAGGTGTCTACACCAACCACCAAAAACTCCACCCAAATCTCAGAGCCCCCCCACCCCAAGACAACAAGAAGAGGGAGGAAGGCACACAAAAACCACCATCATTGTCCATAGATGCAGCAATGAGGGCCCATCCACACCCAACACTGGCCAACCGCTCAACCCCAACCACCTAAAGTAGATCCCCGTCCTCAGGGGAACCGACAACAATCATAATAGAGTCTGCATCAGCCACAACCTACTCCTAGCACAACACCACAACAAAACTAGGAAACGTCGCAGAGCCCAAAGATAAATGCAAACCCATGATAGGAAAGGGTTCTCTGAATGTGCCCCATACTGTAAATACCCCTCCATCCCCATCGTCTTTCGAATCAGTCTCCTCCTCTCCTAGGGAAACCCTAGCCCCTCCACAATCGCTTCTCCTGCCTTCACTCATCGTGTGGAATACCACTTAAAAGGAAGTTAGGGTAGCAAAAAAAGTTCCTAAACTAACCTTGAGAGGAAGAATCGACCTTGAGAAAAGGGTAATGCAAAAAAAATTGATCTTGATAACAATTATATAAATTAAATAGAAATAACATTAATAACATCCATACCACAACATAGTGATCTACATGGGGAAATCCTTCGAGGAGAAAAACCCTACACTCTAAATTTTTTCCAATATATTATTTATAAATCAACAATCAGCTACAATATACTTGAAGATAAAGCTTCTCACAAGAGTATCATCAAAGGGAGATCCAAAGATAGCTCAACAACTATCAAAGTCTCACAATATACAACCATAATGTAATGCCCTCATGAATAGTGTTACCTTCTACGAAAAGAAAAAAACGCATAATATCCATTGTTAGATATGTGACCTAATGATAAGGAATCAAGTTTTAGAATGATAAATTATACATAAAATATGGTTTTTGGGGGTATTGTGATGTAGAGTGAGTTGTCTCTCACCGGTTTGTGCTACTTTGTCTAGGTATCTCCTCCAAGATACACAAGAACCATCTAATGATTCTACACCTCACACCCTCCAAGGGTTTGCAAGACTTACCCTCTTTGACCTTCCCAAGGTCCTTAGACTAGAATAAGCACTTGTTATTTTGTGAGTTCCATTTTCTTGGTTAGGAGACCTTGTTTTTCCCACTCCCTTTCACACTTAACCTAAGAGTTCAACCCCTCTACCACAGGATCTTCATCCCCCACACTACACACATAAGGATGGATAATTTTGGATGGATTCCCAACCCTATCCCTTTCTCAAGAGATTTGACCTTTACAAGGTCCAAGTTTTTCAAACAAACTACACTTTTAGGCCTAACCAAAGACCATATTTCTAGTAGCCCCATCAACAGGGTATTTTGCATTTATCTACTAAAATTCATTAACAACCCTATGAACTCTTGTACATTCCAGACACCCTTTTGGTTTTTATCTACATTATCTTAAAACCGGAGGTGGGTTTTTTCATTAACATATCTAACCCTTACTAGTTAATTAGGCCTAATTGCCCCTTCTTATGCCTTAAAAGTAGGGATTGGTCAAAACTCCTTCATTGATTTGTTTGCCTAAGTAAATTGATGATATTTTAGGGTTTTTTCTTTCATATGAAATTCCAGTCCAATCATACTTCACCTCCATCCACCGGATTCACCCAATTAGGGCATGTTATCCATGATTCCTAATGCTTGCCAACTTAGCTTGCCAAGCCTAGGTTATGGTGAATTTTTTTTTATTTGACTCCCCCTGACTCAAAACCAAAAATAAAACATAGTATACATAACAAACTAATATTCCACAAGGTTTCAGGGAGGATATCCACCATGGAATGTTAGGTTGGATCCATTTTGCTCTCAAAACCCTAGTTATTAGGACCTTGGAACCTGCCTGCAACAAAATGAAGTTTATTCACAAACTACAACACTTCAAGACTCCAAATAAATAAAAAAATGAAGGTAAGACACCAGTATAAGAATCCATGGTCCTTTTTTGGTATTCTCAATCCATACAGGTCGTACAAGCTTGCCAAGAACAACAAAAACTCGGTAGAACACACCAAATGGAAAACCAGAACTTGTCTATTTGTTTTAGTTCTTCAACCACCTTCAAAAACTTATTATCATTGGTCCTTCCAAGCCTTATAATGGCCTTGGAGTAGTTACATATGCTCACAACCAAATGTGTCAACTAACTAGTCGTTGTTGTCTGAAAATGTTACAAAGTTGATATGAGCAACTTTTGCAACTTTTACAATTTGTTGCATAGGTGAGCAGCTTTGCTCAAACCCAAACTTGGTCACCTCCAAGTGACTCATATAACCTTAACAACTTTAAAACAACATCAACCAACCTACATTAACCCAAAAACAACTTATCCTATTAAGCGCTCTACCTGACACCCTTAAGAGTTCACATGCCAACATTGGCCAAACAAAGACTCTTAGAGCCCTTACAATCATTTGAGCACACACTCAATGGCCTCTTGGCCTTATTAAAAAAACTTAAAACATGATTCCAACATCCCGGAAATAAAGTCAACAAAAATTTCTAAGTGCCCCTGCACCATACTCTCGGGGTAGTAAAAACTCAAGTCCCTTGAGTGGATAGGGCTTGAACAGTGGTTCCATGCTTCAGTATATCTCCTTTGGACATACATGTAGCTTCAGATTCAATGAGACATGTCTATTTAACTAGGTAGTCTCTATAGACTCCTTTCCTAGTCCTTTTGACAATCTTGGAATCTAAGATGCAATCCAATGCCACTGGTTGGCTTGGAGGGAGGTCTTGTATCCAATCTACATCTTCAGTAGCAGTAGACTCTTCTTAGTTTGTAGTTGACTGAGTTCCTTTATACTGGAATAAATCACATACGTTAAAGATTGGTGATATGCCCAATTTTGGTGGTAGTTCCACCTCATAGGCATTATTGCCATACTTATGCACAACCTTAAGAGGTCCAATCTTCTTCATACATAGTTTTCTAGGTTGCCCCTTAGGGAGTCTCTCCTTCCTCAGATAAGCCACAACCAGATCACCGACTTTGTAGTGTACTTCTATTCTTGTTTTGTTTGCTTGTGTCTTGTATTTCTCATTGTTTGGCTGTAGTTTTCTTGACTTGTTCATGGATCTCCTTCATATTCTCTACAAAGTTTTCCCCTCGAGCACTCATATTGTTCATGGAACTAAGATCTTTGAGTTCTAAAATACCCCTTGGATTACATCCATATACAATCTCAAATGGACTCTGGCCTGTGCTCCTATTGATAGAGTCATTGTAGGCATACTTTGCTTGTCCCAATAGTAGATCTCAAGCTTGACCATGTTGTTTGGTGAGACATCTCAACAAATTACCCAAGGACTTGTTAACTACTTCAGTTTGACCATCAGATTGTGAATGGTATGTAGATGAAAAAGAAAGCTTGGTACCAAGTTTCTTGCACAAGGTTTGCCAAAAGTGGCTCACAAATTTTGTATCTCTATCACTCACAATGCTAAGAGGTAAACCATGGATCCTTACAATCTCTTTGAAGAACAACCCTACAATGTAGGAGGCATCATTAGTGCATTTGCAAGGCACAAAGTGTGTCATCTTTCTGAATCTATCCACTATGATATAGACACTATCATATCCTCTTGGAGTTCTAGGTAAACCAAGGACAAATTCCATACTCACACACTCCCATGGCCTTGTTGGTATGGCTAAAGGCTGATATAAACCTGCATTGTTGGAGGTACCTTAGCCCTTTGACAAATAACACATTGCTCCAAAAACTTCCTAACATCTGACTGTAGTCTAGGCCAATGGTAGAACCTGCCAACCTTCTCTAAGGTCTTGTCAAGACCAAAATGTCCACTTAGATTGCCTTGATGCTTCTCCTTGATGATATTGTCTCTCATAGAGAACTGTGGTATGAAAAGTAGGTGTCCCTTAAACAATAAGCCTTCCTACAACATAAAATTAGAATAGGCAACATGACAAGCATTAGAAAACTTTGAACAAACATCATACGCTTCACCAAAATATTTGTCACCTTGGTAGAGGTCTTTGAGGTCATTTAACCCCACACTTTGTAGTTGCACTTCTTGGATGGTTAGAACCCTTCTACTTAAGGAATTTGCTACCTTATTGGTGACTCCTTTCTTGTGCTTGATGGAAAAGGTGTAGGCTTGTAAATACTCAACCCACTTGAGGTGTCTTTGATTCAATTTCTCTTACCCATTCAAAAAACTAAGTGCATGATTATCAATGTAGACTATGAACTCTTTAGGTAACAAATAATGCCGCCACTTCTTGAGTGCTTGCACCATGGCATATAACTCTAGATCATAGGTAGAATACTTTTGTTTTGCTTCATTGAGCTTCTCAGAGAAGAATGCAACTAAGTGACCTTCTTGGCTCACAATGGCCCCTATAGCCAACTTGCTAGCATTACACTCCACAATGAAGAGATAATTAAAATAAAGGAGCCTAAGGTAAGGGAGTTCTGCTACCTTTTGTTTCAACAACTCAAACCCCTTGTCTATTGCACTAGTCCACTTAAACTGACACTTTATCCCACCTTTGATGGTGTTCAAGATAGGTGCACTTACATGGCTAAAACCTCTAATGAACTTCCTATAAAAAGAAGCTAAACCATGAAAACTTCTTACATCTCCTATCGACTTAGGAGTAGGACAATTTACTATTGTTTCCACTTTTGATGGATCCATTTTTAAATAACCTTGAGAAAATACAAAACCAAGATACACCAATTCATTTTTGAAAAACTCACATTTATCCAAGTTGATCTTCAACTTTTTATTAATGTAGCTTCCTCAAAACTTTATTCAAATGTTTGATTTGCTCCTCCTTTGACCTACTAAAGATCAGAATGTCATCAGGATAAACAATGACAAACTTACCAATGATCTCTTCAAAAAACCTCATTCATGAGTCTCATGAAGGTGCTAGGTGAATTTGTGACCCCAAAGGGCATCACCAGCCATTTATAGAGCCCTTCATTTTCTTTAAAGGTTGTCTTCCATTCATCACCAAGTCTAATCCTAATTTGATGATAACCTGATTTCAAATCCACCTTAGAAAAGTAGCAAGCTCCACCTAGGTCATCCATTAGATCTTCAATCCTTGGCATTGGGAATCGGTACCTAATTTTGATTTTGTTTATGGCCCTTGAATCAGTGCATATCCTCCACTTTCCATCTTTCTTAGGTGCCGAAACAGTAGGCACTACACATGGACTTAAACTCTTCTTTATCAACCCCTTATCTAGCAATTCTTGCACTTGCTTTTCTATTTCCTCATTTTGAGTAGGTGTCATTTTGTAGGTAGCTTTGTTTGGCAAAGTTGAACCAGGTATGAGGTCCATCTGATGGTTAACATCTCTCATAGGGGGTAAGGCATCCAGTATGTCATTGAAAACTATGTCTTTGTATCAGTCTAGTAAGGTCTACACTTCTTGAGGTATCACCGGTTTGGTTTCAGTCTTTGTCTCTTCTTTGGGGTTCACTATGAGAGCACATCCTTGGTTCCCTTCATGCTTCAACAATTTCAGGAACTCTTTCCCACTGAGAAACATAACACTTGATCCAGCATGTCTTTCTTCACCTTGTTCAATCAAGGGATCCATTTGAAACTTTCTACCCTCCATGGTGATAACATAGGAATTCTTCTCCCCATCATGTATGGCTTTGACATCATACTGCCAAGGGTGTCCCAATAGCAAGTGACATGCATCCATGGATAATATGTCACATAGCACACTATCCTTGTAATCTCCTATTTCGAAATCTACCCAAGTTTGCTCATCTACAAGCACATGTTGACCTTTACTTAACCAAGATACCATATAGGGGATGGTATGTGGCAACCTTTTTAATTTTAGTTTGACTACCATCTCAACTGCTACAATGTTCTTAGTAGACCCTAAATCCACTATTACTTTACAAATATTACCATGAGATCTGCAAGTGGTTTTAAAAAGTGTCTTCATTTGTGTAGGTTCTTTGGGTTGTGGCATATTCAACAAGGTCCTTCTTAGCATCAGATTCTCTCCATCTAGGACTGGTCCTGCCTTACTGATTAATGACGTAACACTTTGACAATCTTCTTCTTGCACCAACTGAGTTCTCTTATCTCCCATGTGATATCTTGAAGTCTTTTAAGGACATCGGCTCATAGTATGCCCCACTTGATGACAATGGTAGCATTTGCCAGTGAAGATTGTGGTTCCCCTTCCCGAATTGCCAAATCTGCATCTATAGCTATTTCTTCCTCTAGAGTTGCCTCTAAACTGTCCTCCTTTGTTAGAGTTATCACCACCATTCTTTGATTGATTTCCAACTTCATTCTTGTTGTGATTATAGCCCATTCCAAAGGTGCCTCTTCTTCTATAACCTCTGCCACCTCTGTTGTGTTGATTATGTTCACCTTTCCTTTTGATCGTATCTTCTTCTCTCAAGGCTAACTGAAAGCATTTATGGACTGTTTCTGGTGCTATCATGTTGATCTCATCTTGAATGTTTTATCTAAGGCCATTTGAGTACCTTCCAACCTTCTCCACTTCTTCCTCTTGCTTCCTAGCTCTTAGGGTAAGTTTGTTGAACTCCTATGTATAGGTACTCACATCCATTTCTCTTTGTTTCAAATTCTACAACTTCTTGTACATCTGCACCTCATAATCTATAGGTAGGAATTGAGTTTTAATCCTGATCTTCATTCTCTCCCAAGAGGTGATCTTCTTCCTCTCAGTTTGTTCTCTTTCTTCTTGCATCATGTTCCACCACACTAGGGTTGATCCCTTCAATCTTGACTTGGCCAAATTGACCCTCTTTTCTTCTGTGACTTCCTTGTATTCAAAATTATTGTTCAAGGCTTCTATCCAATCCAATAACTCTTCTCCATTTAGGCTTCCATTGTTGATAAGTAAACCTTCTATGTTGTCTTTATTGAGTGACTTGAGGGCATCCAAGAAGATCTTTTGATCTTTTTCCAGCTCCTTCTTTTCTGTTATGACTCATATCACGTCTACATCTTCATCATCGATTTCATCACCCCATTCAGTGACTTTGCCCTTGTCTTTCTTGGTTTTTTTCTCTCGGGCTTCACTAAGCATGTCTTGGACCAACTTCCTGATGGCCTCTTGGCTCATTGCCTTTGGTGGCATACTATTGGCTTCTAACTCTACCTATGGGTTTGACATACACCACTTTGTTCAATCTATTAGCTCTGATACCAATCTGATGTAGAGTGAGTTGTCTCTCACCAGTTTGTGCTACCTTGTCTAGGTATCTCCTCCAAGCTACACAAGAACCATCCAATGAATCTACATCTCACACTTGTTATTTTGTGAGTTCCATTTTCTTGGTTAGGAGACATTGTTTTTCCCACTCCCTTTCACACTCAACCTGAGAGTTCAACCCCTCTACCATAGGATCTTCACTCCCCACACTACACACATAAGGATGGATAATTTTGGATGGATTCCCAACCCTATCCCTTTCTCAAGAGCTTTGACCTTTTCTGGTTCCAAGTTTTTCAAACAAACTACACTTTTAGGCCTAACCGGAGACCTAATTTCTAGTAGCCCTCAACAAAAAAATATATTAGATCAAATAGAAAACAATAAAAGAGAACTCGAGGCATTAATTACAAGGTTGAGAGATCCAACAACAAAAAAATCCCCAAAGGTCCACCCTCATTGATTCACTATAATCCATTGTCTTTCATATATCATTAGTGAGTGGCCAAATAAATAGTTGGTCAAATAAGAGAGAAGAACTAAGACAATTTTATGTATACAAACTATCTTATGAGCACATTAAACAAAAAAAATGAAATCTAACTTGTGTGCATTGTTCACCAACCCACAAACCAATGCGTCCATACATGGTGCTTGTAGGAAGTTCCTTATCCATTGGTGCCGCCACTAAGGGATAAGGAATAATTTTTGGGATAGTTGGTGGATTGTTTTTTACCACCTTCCATGCAATAACAATAAGGTCCCACGGTCATGTTTTAGAAAATTGTATTGTAAGTTTGTCCTCAATGAGATCCCTAATTATTTCAAGATGCGGGAGGTCTATGGTAGAGGTAGAGGATCCACACAATAAAAAGTGGGGGCACAACATGCCCAAAACCATGAACCAAAACCTCTAGATAGACTAGATTTTGAGCATGTCACTATCCCTTCCATTGTGAAGGAGGGTCTCAAGATGGTGACCTTAGATTCCATTAACTCACCAACTCAGACCCTTATACAACACACTAGGATAGGGTGATGTGAATGAATCTTCCAGGCCTCGACATACACCTCATTTATGTCAAAAATTTAGGTCTCTTTGTGTTTATGGATGTAAGGATGACCAAGATGTGTGTGGATAGGATTCATCAATAGCATATTAGATGGTCTTAACAAATGATTTGTTGAATGAAATATATGGCATTAATAGTCCTAGGTAAATTTCAACAAGTTCAAATTCAATTTATTAAAATTAATTTTGAAATGTACACTTAACTAAATCACTAGATTAATTATAATAAATTTCAAGGCCACACTGTGCACCTTGCATATGGCATCCATCCACCTCTGAAATACATGATGATGTTGATTCCACATGTATGTAACTAGTAAATGAATAATAAATATAGTACATGTGAATATTTTGACCTTATTCATAATATTATAACTCATATTGGATGTTGAACAAGTTAATGTTGGGCCTTTGACAACAAAACCTACCAGCCAAGGTGGTCATCTAGGTCTATCATTGAGGTAAGCTTTGTTGGAAACTTGAGTTATGCTATGTTGTCATTGATGTCAAACTTGTGTGTTTGGATGTGGTTTGGACACGATCTATTACTATGCTAGACAATTGTTGGTGGAGTTGCAGATGTTCAGTAGCATATATGATTTGGTGATGTGTGTTCATATGTTATCAGCATGTTTCTTAAAGGAGGTTTTGTGCATTCCTATATTGGTTTTGAAAGGTTATAGTACATGAATTTTCAATATGCAAGAAAGAGTATTTAATGTTCTAGTGGAAGAATGTTTTGCATCCTTTCGAATTGTGAAGATCATGATGTGCGGATTTGGATACAATTTTTTTGTTTTGTGAATGATGTACTATTGGGTGTTCAATTCTTCTGATTGCTCAGAATTTGAGGTTAGTTGTTGTTTTCTAATAGTAAGGTTGTCTGTTAGACTGATCCAAAAATTACTTGGCGACTTTCGGATATGAGGATTTAAGGGTTGCGGTTTCGAGGACATGTTCATTTGGTTTGTGTAGTATTCCATTTCAACTTTCAAGTGTTGGTTTTGTTTTGCAAGTTAGTTATGTTGGTATGAGCTTGGCATGCTCTATTGTGTTGAGTCTCAATTGTTCTGGTTGATCTATCTTATTTGGATTATGCTCTTTTGGTCCATATAATCTTTGGAGGATGAGTTAGAGTATTGATATGGATCTCACTAGGAATGTGGTGATCCACACTTAGTAATTTGCATTGGAAGATGTTTTTGGGTCAATCAATTGATGTGTTTCATTATCTTTCTACATGCTTCATTTAGTGTTGATCTTCGAGATTGTGGTAGCATGTGTGGTTCGTTGAAATATACTTGAATGAATGTGTTATGATGTGTTTGTGTCCTTTATCTCTTGGGGAGGACCAAAATGATTGTTTTAGGTTTGGATGGGTCTTTGGCCGACCTAATTGAGGGTTTTGATGAAAAAATTGTATGTAAGAATGTATGGTTGTATGTTTTGAGGTATGGAATGAGCATGAATAATTGTAAAGTGGATGAGAATAATATTCAAGAAAATTTGGTTTTGGTGATGTGTCAAAGTCAGGTGATGTGTCAAAGTCAGTTGATAAGTGCTTTAATAGCGATATCTTCAGAGCGACAGTAATCAGAGATAATATTTGTGATCATATGTACTTGCCATGATATTGGTTGCTTGACACCAAGATTCAAGGTCAATTTTATGATCAGGAGATCCTACTCATTTCAATTTCATTTATTCCTCTAGTCTATTGGTAGACAATGAGTCTATTGGTAGACTTATGTATCTTGCCCTGAGATAGTGCATCTAAGTTTTGCAAGTCTTTTTCTATCCTTCTCTAAGGTTATGTGTCTTAGCATTGCAAGTCCATCAAGTGCATATTTCTCCTTGGCAGTGGGCTTAATACCTTGTAATTAGTTTTATTATATTGTGAGTGTGGTTCTCACTATGTATTTTCCCTTATAGGGTTTTCCACATAAATATGGTGTTCATGTGTTGAATGTGTTTTTTTCTTTCATGTTTTGCAATTGCAGTATAAGATTAATTGTTGTATAGATCTAAAAAGAATTGATTCGGGTTAATTGACCCCCTCTCTTAGTCTTGTGGTGTGTTCAACAAGCTTGTCTATTTTTAGTCATTGATGGTTTGTAAAATAATGTTAGGTAGATTTTGTTAATTGAATTATAACGTTTTATTTTTAGATATTGACATCAGATAATCCTCCTAGCATTCATATCATAATGGAACACAATTTTGTCACAAAAGTATCATTTTTTATGCCTTTGGCAAAGAATTGAGCATTATTAGTAAATTTCACATTATTATTTTTTATCTCTCTATTATTAAAATTTTGAATGATATTCATTTGTAGTTTAATTTCAATCTTGATGCTTGTCATAGAGCTTCACAAATCCAAGTTGTGAACATGTTCCTATTACAGATGAAGAATTGCAAAAAACAATTGAGAGACATTATCAATATGTTTTTAAGTGATTATTCTAAGTTTGTGTATTTTTAATCATTAATAGTTTGTAGAACAATGTTCGGTAGATTTCGGTACCTAAGAAACATTGTTTCATTTTTACATACTGAGATCAAATACTCCTAGTATTCATACCATAATGGAACGGGTTTTGTCACAAAATTATCATCTTTGATTCCTTTGACAAAGGTAAGAGCCAAATTAGTAAATTTTACATTATTTTTTCTATCTATATATTATTAAAAATTTGAATGATATTCATTTGTAGTTTAATTTCAATCTTGATACCATAGGGCTTCACAAATCCAAGTTGTGAACATGTTCCTATTACAAATGAAGAGCTGCAAAAATCAATTGAAAGATATTATCAATATGTGATAAGTGATTATTCTATTATATGTTTAATTCTATTATTCATTTTTTGTATATTATTGTGTATACTTTATATTATTTTAGCTGTTGGTGCTTTAGGAAATTTTAGAGAGGAGGTTGAGTCAATGGGTTTGAAAGCAAAAATCATCATATGTGTCTCCCTCCACTTGACATTCAAAGTGGCTTGTGATCTATTTCCTTCCCCTAGAGGGAAGTGACTACATTAGAATCATTTGTTGTATGCCTATATGGAATTTTTGTACATATATTTTGTATTATAAATGTATGACATTGTATGCTTGTATGGATTTTTTGTAAGCCTATATGGCTTTTTGGCAAAGATAAATATTTTCTACCATTGTTATCCATATTTTTTATAAATGAATAATTGCATAAATAAAAAGAATAAGTGGGAACGTCTTATAAGTATGCTATAACATTTTTCCCTTGGCCTTGCTCTCATTAGTATACCCAATCTATTGGTAATGTTATAAATCAGATGCCACATGAATTATAATGGGTTAAGATTAATTCAATAGGGTATGCCATGCAACATAAGAAGATTGAAAAAAATCCACAAGAAAAATAAAACTGACTATAATAGATTGTGTGACATGGGAAATAAAAGACCTCTAGAGGCTAAGCATTAAAGAGCATTAAAGATATTGTGAACATCAAGCAAGGAGGGAGGAACATAAGCAAAAATTAGTATCACTAAGCATATGGATAAGTCCCCAAGAATTACCACTAGAAAGACAAAACAATAAAGAACAAGGAGACATCACTCTAGGTGATACGTCATTATAAATATAAAGAATAAGAATCTAAGAATTCTAGAGTATTCACGCTAGGTTGGGTGTTCATGCCATTTCACCAAACTATTATTACTCTTATTTACATTTATTTAACCACTCTATTTTCTTAAGAACACTTAGGTAGTTGTGTCATTCAAACATATTACTATGTCTTGTGTACTTGATTGATACTCAACTAGTTATTTTAGGTTATATCCTATCTATTGCTTTATTTTTTCAGTTATCTTCCATCTATCATGCTAGATAAGATTTACTTAACTGCCACCTACTATGCATGCCAATTCAACAATACTTACATTCCACCTATCATGCTAAATTAGATTTATTCAACTTCCATCCTTTGTGTATATATTATCTTCGCCTTAGTCCATATAAGAATGTGCTCATTCAGACAATTAATGAAGTTGATGTATATTATTTCTTCATGTTCTAAGTATCTTGCATGATAGATGTCGATGCAACGTTATGTCACTTTACTAGTTTCTAGATCATTGGAATGTTTTCATATTCCTAGATGTTATCATAATAAATATGTTCAAACCCCTTCTCTTTATTGACTTATTGTTCCCAGTGTTCTAATTTTCACACAATCTATTTGGAGAAGGTTCATTTGTAGAAATCATTCTCTAAACATTAGAGTTATAGAAGCCAATTTTTTATAGAATTTTGCTGAAATATCAATTTAGCCATTGTGCTAAAAAAATAATTAAATGCCTAGGTTTTCCTTTTGCTTTGTCTTATTTGGACCCTCATAAATTTGATTTATCTTATTTTTTGGTTTCATTATTTTTATTTCTCATGTGTAGGCTATATGATTTGAATTATATAAGAGTGAATGTGAGTGGACCATTACATCTAAATGGTAAATGTTTTTATGATTGATTATCAATTCATCAAGTTGTATCTAAAGAAAAAAGATATATACAGATGTAACCAAGAGGACACGAAATAAGCATGTAAATGTCCCTAAGATTTTTCTCTTGTCTATCATGCTAGTTTAAAGCTTTAGTTAGATTCCACATATCATGCTAGATTAACTTTAGTTAGCTTCTACCTATTATACTTGTTTTAGCTTTAGTTAGCTTCTACATATCTAGCATTGATGATGGTATGTAAATGTATAGTTATATGATATTCTTCTATTGACAAGGGATCAAATATTACATAAGGGTTCAATGGGTGCTACCTTAGGACTATCCATTAGCATACTCAAATATGAGAGTTGTATGGGAGTTTTATCTAAAAGGAAACTTGCAGCCATACAAATGACAATTTCCACATAGCCCATCAAAGATGACACAAGATATACCATGGTAAAGCCCTCATTAGGGTAAAAACCAGCCTCCAAAACAACTACCTTGTGCTTGCTTGTATAGAGTTAAGCTCCCACAAAACCACCTAGTTGTATTACATCAAAACCATATGCCAAAACCACGGGCTACCTACCCATTGACCCCACATCTAAAATTGTGTACTTTATTCATTTATTTTCTCCAATATTAACTGAATATAATATAATATATCACATTGTTACAATACAACTCATCAAGTGACCCCGAGAATATTCTAAAAGAATCTCTACTCATTACACATCCATGCGCAACTCACATAATAAATAAAATATTACAATTATAATCATTACTAGGCAAGGTGTACATCATCTATTTTCCCAACATTATCATGCCACTTGGAACCCTACTACTCATGAAATTGTCATGAAAGAAGGTTGAAAAATTGTCTTAATGTTTGGAGAAGATCACAAAAAGAGGTCATGATGGATATCTTCACAAAAAATGAGTGTTTCCAAGAGTTTACAACTTCCATAATCAATATAATAAGGTGAGTACAAGATCGTGATGGGTCAGACTATGCCTCTAAGTGGCAATGAAAATATAGAAAAACAAAGTTAAGAAACTTCACATAAAATTTTGAATAGGTAATTAACATAATTTGAAAAATGTGTAGGAATAGAATTTGTAGCAAATTGAATGTAGTTTGTAGGCTACTAGTTTATTTTGGAAAAAAAAAGTAAATTTATATGGTGAAATTTTAAAGTTTCAATACAATAGTACTAAATTTGAAAAATAATAATAATCATGTGTTCATCTGGCCAACCTAAGTACAATAAAAAAAAATTCAAATCTTTCAATATAAATAAAAAACACATGACCAGATATGACTCATATTTTTTGTATTTTTTGCAAGTAAATAATTAATTATGAATTTTTTAATAGGGCTATTTAAAATATTGTAAACTAATTGTTTGGCCACCCTTACTTGGTAAAAAATTAATGAAATTCAATTTATTTTATACCTGTAGTTTGTGAAGCATAGAGTGTGATTCATCTTCTAGCTTTGAAAAATGTGAAACCATTTGAAAGTTATAGATTTTTTTCCATCAACTTATCAATGAAGACTTTAGAAATAGTGCATGTAGAAAATCAATAATAATTATTTATTTAAATTCAAAATAAAGAACATATTTTATTTTTAAGGAAAATTACTACCAATAGGAGTATATCCCTTTCATTAAAAAAAATAAAGTGAGAGAGAGAAGATCATAATACATATGTCTTCAATGACCTCATGAGTTCTCTCTACCTACGTTGAAGGGAATTGGTCATTTATTAATCCTTGTTTGAGTGGTATTTTATAGTGGATTTAGTTAATTATTCTAGAAAATAGTATGGAAATCCATTATGGAATGGTGGAGAGGTTCAATGGAGTTGGTTGTGTATGCATGTTGCATGGCTATGACTTGGAACTCCTATTTGGTAGTATGCGATTGTCATCTAACATAGCGGTTGCATCATTTTATACTACTGTCTTGTGCAATGAAAAAAGTGTTCATGGTGGGTCCCTATTTTTAGCCACCTAATCACATGGGAAATAACTAGCTGTGTTGACTACCATAAGGAGTGCCAACGTTGGGTTAATGGTTTCAAACATTAGTTTCATTAAAGCACTAGATTATTAGCCTCTAATTGCATGTGAATTGTGGATTTAGTCTTTAGATGAATTGGAAACTCTTAGATAACCTGATTCCTCTATATTTGTATGTATTAAGTGATGGTTGTGAAATTGATCTTTTAGTGGCTTTGATTTCTTAGACAACCCTCTAATCATTTTGGATATATGTGTTCGGATTTTTTTTAAATCGTCTTGTTTGGAGACATGATCTATGCAAATTTATTATTTTAAAATATATGGTTTTGCATATCTATGATATACTATTGTTTCAGGTTATATATTTGGTGCATTTCAAATTTATGGATTTTTGAATAAAAGGGGTAAAAACTTTATTGAAACGTAGACACAAAAATTACAAGGAGGGCCCAAGCCTTGAGGCTCCAAAAAAGAGCCTCAAACTCCGACCAAGATCAGCCAACATCATTACTATCCATATCCTCAGAAAAAATCTTCTGCAAGACCTTACAGTAACCCGGGGAAAGACGCTCCCAACCTTCAATTTTCCAATCACTGTCATGTTCTGAAGCCCACCTAGCCAAACAATCAGTTGCTCTATTCCATTCATGAGGAATATGGATGAAGGACACCTGCTCCATTAAAGAACTAATTTGAAGAATCTGATGAATTATCCCTGCCAAATGCCAATGAATCCCACTCACCTTCTTCTCAGTCAACAAATTCACAATAATTTGTGAATCTGATTCAAAGATAACCTTCCTTCTACCCAACTCCCAAGTCTGCTCCAGGGCATAGAGAATATCAAGTCCCTCCATAAAATTATTAGATTGCCTCCCTTTATGCACCGAAAAGAAGAAAACTACCTCCCCCAAACAATTCCTACCAACCCCTCCAACCCCTGTCGGGCCTGGGTTACCCCTAGAGGAGCCATCAGTGTTAATCTTGATAATCTCATCCTGGGGGGGTCTCCACCTTCCCACCCTTTGGACCTTCTTCATAGCACACCTACCTCTTCTGACACAAGCAAAGGCAGGAGACAACTCCTGCCAGCCAAACCTACTCACGATATCTGCCTCATCTCTATCCAAAGGAAAATTCACCTCACATTTAGCCTTCACCATCTCCCGAATCATAACCATGATTCTATTCCACACTTGTTGCACTAATAGTCTGGGCTCATGAAAGATCCTTTTGTTTCTCTCAAGCCAGATCTACCAGAGAATGAAAATGGGCCCAATATACCAGACCGTCTAGAGGAAGGGGACAAGATAGGAGGTCTGCTCAAACTGCTCCAAAATTCCACCAAAGAATCTGCGTGAACACAAGGACACTTCCACACCCCCCACCAGCAATGCCAAATAAGCATAGAGAAGGGGCATCTGAAGAACAGATGTGAGGAGTCTTCCTCCCCATTACCACATAAAGCACAAATAGAAGGCCCCAAGAATCCCCACTTGCGAATATTATCCCAAGTTAGGCATCTATTCAAGGCCAGAGTCCAAGTGAAGCAGTTGCACTTCGGCCAAGAAGAATTGTTCCAAACCTGTTTTCACCAGTGCACCTCTCTTCCCTCCAATCTTCGGTTCAACAGTTCCTTGTATCCACTAGCTATAGTAAAGACACCCTTAGGATTCGGAGACCAAGCAAGTCCATCCCTACCCTTGATGCCACTATAGTGTCTACTCGCCAGAATGCCTTGTAACTCAACACAGTGCTCCTCCATCCCAGCAACCGGCCACTCATTAAGATCCTTCCACCGCTCCATCTCTTGCCACCCACACCTGTAAACAGTCTTGAAATCACTCACCCTTGACCACCCTACCTCCAAAAACCTCTGGCTAAGGTTCCCAAGATTAGGAAACGAATCAAGGATGGGGGGGTACCCGTCCCAGGAGTCGTTCTAGAAAAGGACCTCTTCCCCCCTCCTGCAGATCCAAAAGAGTCCTTCCTTAATGAGAGAGGACCCCTTCTTGAGAGTATACCAAATTGTAGAGCCTTTACCCTCAAGCAGATATCTTGGCTGGTATCCTCTGCATATATTTGAAGGCCAAAATCTTAGCCTAGCCATGATCCTACTCGACACACCACCTCCAATACAATTTTGCCGCCAGAGCCTCCCCAAATAGAATAGCCTGCCTTAAACCAAGCCCCCCGATTGCTTCGGGCTACACACCAAGTTCCAATTGACAAGACTCCATTTGGACGAGGATAGATTGCCTGCCCATCAGAATTTCCTTGCCAAAGCATCCAAGCCCTTCAAGAACCACTTAGGAGCCACTTGAAGCATACATTGATAGGTCGGAAGAGCCTGAACCACTGACTGAATCAGTTGAACCCTCCTAGCAAATGACAACCATCTATGAGTCCAATGTTCAACCTTCGAGTGAAATTTATCCAAGATACCCTGCCATGACTCCCGAGGAGGGTTACCAGGAGAGAAAGGAATACCCAAATAAGTCAAGGGCAAAGAGCCAACTTGGAATCTCAAGATAAGAGAAAACCTCTTTTGAATAGTTCCAGGGGTGTTGAAGAAAATGATAGAAGATTTATCTTCATTGATCAACTTGCCCGAGGCTGCCAGATAAACATCCAAAACCTTACACAGATTCGCAGCTTCTCTGATCCGAGTAAGTCCCATCAAGGTCGTGTCATCAATAAATTGCAAATGAGATTGCGGCTACAAGTCATTACCCCAACTACAACCCTGAATATTGCCCTAACCCACATTATGCTTTATCAACCTCCCCAGGCCCTCAGCCAGGAGAATGAATAAGTAAGGGGAGAGGGGGTCCCCCTAACGAAGGCCCCTAGATGCACCAAACAACTCAGTATGATCCCCATTGATTAGCACTAAGAAAGAGGTGGACATAACTCCACTCATAACCCATTGAATCCATTCCTCAACAAAGCCAAAAGCCCTAAGGATCTTCTGGAGGAAAGAGCAACGAACTTTGTCGTAAGCCTCAACCATGTCCAACTTGATAAACATAGCTTTTTCCTTGGAGGATGCCATAGAATGAATGGTCTCTATAGCAATGACCACACCATCTAGAATTTCACGCCCTTCCACAAACTTGCTTTGTTCCTCGGAGATAACACCCCCAAGAGACTTCTTCAACCTCTCTGCAATCAGCTTTGAGATCTTATAAATCACATTGCAGAGAGATATAGGGCGGAACTGGCCTAACCTATCAGCCCCCTCACACTTAGGGATAAGTGCAATGAAGGTCGCATTCAGGGCTCAAAGCATCTGTTTATTCCTCTGGGACTCTTGGACTACTTCTAGTAAGTCTAGATTGATGATATCCCAGAACTCTTGAAAGAATTCAACTGGGAACCCATCCGGGCCAGGGGCTTTTCCTTTCCTCATATGAAAAACAATCCTCTCGAGTTCTTCCAGCAAAATAGGGTCCATAAGTTGCTCATTCATCTCCCTGGTAACAAGAGGAGGAATGCAAGCAAGAACCTGGTTCTCCTCCACCGATTCCCCCTGAGAATCCTCACTAAAGAGGGATCGAAAATACTGTAAAGCCTCCCTAGATATCTCCTGCAAGGATAATAACACCTCACCTCTATCATTGATCAGAGCAGGAATGGAATTTCCATGATGTCTTGCTTTCACAGAGTTGAAAAAGAAAGTCGTGTTCTTATCGCCCGCTTGAAGCCAATCAATACAAGCCCTTTGTTTCCAGTAAATTTCTTCCCTGAGCTCCCATTCCTCTAAAGCCTTGACAACCCTGTCCTCCTCCCTAAGAAAAGCTTCAAACAAACCATGCTCTCTAATTTCACTAGTGATGCCATTTGACACTATTTGGGAAGCTTTCTTAGTGTGAAAAATGTTCCTGAAACCCTGTTGACTCCATTGTTTAAGCTGGAACTTAACAAACTGCAGCTGCTTGGCAAAAGTGTACATAGCAGTGCCAAAGGCCGGCCTCCCCTTCCTCTACCACTACTCAACAAGAGTCAGCAAAGCAGGATCCTGAAGCCACATAAGTTGGAATTTGAATGAAGGAGAGCGAGCAACCCAGGCAGAAGAAGAAACCAACTTGATAGGCCAATGGTCCGACCCTCTCCAGTCAAGAATCTCAGAACTTGTGGACCACCCCCACCAACCCAAAAAATGGAAACCAGAAATTGGTCCAACCTCTCTGCAATCCAACACTCCCCCACTCTCTTATTGTTCCATGTGAACAAACCATTACCACGCTTAATGTCAACAAGATGCAACGATGAAATACTATCCCGAAAAAGGAGAGAAGAGGGCTCCAACCGCATGACACCCCCTTCTTCTCACTCAACTCAAGGATAGCATTGAAATATCCCGCCATAATCCAAGGATGGAAAGGGACTAGCCTTCGCATACAAGAAATATGAAACCATAAGTTTTGTTTGCCCTGAAGATCGTTGGGGGCATATATATTAGTAAACAAAATAAGATCTCGTCTCAAGATTGTAGGCAACCCTAGATAGTGAAGATCTGGAAGCCATCCACCAGATAGGTTGAATCCTTCAAGGGTTCCAAAGACAAGCCACTCCTCCAGAGGAACCAGCAGCCCCAATACACTGACATTCGCCTCGCCCCCAGAGCTTCGACACCAGACCCATCATACTCTCCAACGAGAGTTTAGTTTCTTGCAAGAATAAGACATCAGGTGACTGATTCCTAATCAAATCCCGAACATATTTTGTCTAGGGCCGCTATTCAAGCCCCTTACATTCCATGAGAGCACAATCATTTAGGAGGATTGGAAAAGTGAGAATCCAAATTCGTTACTGACCCTGACTCAACCAAATTTTCTCCCATCAATTTGATTTTATCTAAATCCTTCTTTCTGCCAACCTTTGAGTTCTTCTCCGTAGCACTTTTCTTAATATCTTTCTGATGTAGACCTAGGTGAACAAAGCACTTGTTACTTTTAACCCCAGCCAGTTCCAATTTTAGGGCTATCAGAGAGCCCTCCCCCAAGGCCAAATTTACCTTTGAACCAAGAATGATTCCCAACTGGACCCCTACTGTCTGATCCATCTCCATTTGCTGGCTTCCAATCACTTGCAGGGCTTGGGTAAAATCCTCAATACCTCTTTTCGAACCCCCCCTGAAGCACCTTGTTCCAAAGGAGTTAACCTCGGATTCACTTCTTGATGGCTAAGGTCGTCCAAGGCCTCAAACATGTTAAAGGTATCCTCCTCCTCTCTCCCCTATAAGGACCTCTTTTGTCCTTGATTCATGTTACCTCGGTTGACGTAGTAGCTTTTCCTTTATCAACCCTATCTTGACTCTAGGCTGGCTATTGAGGCTGGTGTACCACCGGTTTATATCTAGGGCACTTACGCTATAAATGACCATACTCATGACACAGACGATAGCGAAAAGGTAAAGTCTTGTAATCAAGTTGTTGAACCCATGAATAAGAGCCCGCACACATATCTATAGCATCTAGCAAAGATTTACTAAGATCAATTTCAACACAGATACGCGCAAAAGTCATTACCTTTCTCCCTAGGGTTTGCATTGAGGATCCCACTGGCTTCCCAAGCAGTGTGGCCAGCAACCGTAGCACATCCTCCCAACAACATTCCACAAACAAATGTGGCAAACAAACCCACACTGGAACCCCGTTTGGGAGCTCCTCCGAAGGATTAAACCCTGCATGCCAAGGCTTGATGAATAGCCCCACCTGGTTGTAAAAATGCGGGCCTCCTTCAAAGACCCTATTGCGATCCTCCATGAAGTTGAAGGTAACCATGAAATAGTTGTTTTCCAGCATCATAATCTCCATTTCCCCTTCCGAAGCCAAAGTCCTTTGTGCCCAGTTTTCCAAAAACTGCAAAGAAACCCTCATTCCCAAAAACTTGCAATGAAGCGAGTGTTTTGAAAAGTACTCAACATCTTCGGCAAACAGTTCAGGAGGAATAACTAGCTTCGGTCTCTCATTGCATCTCTCCAAGCAACCATTAATCTTCATAATGCGAGAACCACTAGCAGTCCCCGATCCCGATTCAGATGAGAAAAGATTATTGTTAAAAGTCTTCATACTATGGAATGGGGATTGTGAGCCCACCGCGGCGCGAAAATCCATGGCTGGAGGTAATTGCAAGTCCTCACCACCAATGCTCGTCATCGAAGCTCTGAAAAATTAAGCAAGATAAAAAAAAAAGGGCCACACCCCAAAGGGCCACTCGAGAAAGAACGGAACCCTTGACCCCACCCGCCCCCCCCCAAAGCCCACCAAGAGAGGGAGCCTACCAAAATCCCTAACCCCCTGAAAGCCCACAGCCCGCAGCAGCCCCAAATCCCAGCCGCTTGCAGACACTGCTCCACCTGCAGCCTCTTGTTTCACCCACCACTCCCTTCGTTGAAACCTACCCAACCTCGCTTACAACTCCACACCCCCGTCGTGCCTGCACTTCCCTCCCCCCGATGACCCACCTACAGCTCCGCCTCCCTCGAGCTATGGGCATCGAAGCCCTAGCTCAGCTGCCCGCAAGAGCCTACGTGCATGTCATCCTAAATTTATTGATTTTTAGATATATAAATGGATCTAGATTTATATGGATTTTTTTATAGGTTTTACATGTTAATTAAATCTTTAGTTTTGTATATCTATGAAAGGACTTTTGTTCAATGTTTTATAGATGTTGATAATTGCATTATTGCATGCCTTATTCATAGTTTGAAGAGGTTGAGTTTATTTTTGTTGGGTGTGGAAGTGTTGGTATGTGCCTTGTCACTTAACATTTCTATAGGGTTTCTTATCAGGTTTTTAGATGGCGATTACTCTATTGTAGGTTTGAATAAAATAAAATCTAGAGTTGGTTTGGAGTTTGAGACATGGAGAATTTTTTTGTGTAAAGATATTTTGTCAAACTAGTTAGCCTTTAGCCTACATAGTAGATTCCTATTCACGCTACACTTAAGCTCACTTAGAAGTTATCTAGACTTTTGTCTCACCTCATGTAGACTCACCAAGTGTCCCAACACTTGTCCATAGAGTCTACACTTGTCTCATAATTGGCAAGGTAGTCAGAGTTTCACTCCTACCTTCTCACGTCTTCTTGCTTGTCTTTATAAACAAGGCTCATTTGTACATTTTAGATTAGATGCTTATGATATTTCTTAATTTTCACATTGCTTGTTTATGGAGAGTTTTGTGGCCCATTCGTGGTGGACCATATATAAATATGTATAGTTGTATAGATTCGCACGATTGTACAAACTCTACAATGGCTACATCAACATGCCATCATCCTACATCGACATCTCAAAATTTGTGCCTACAGTTCAACCTACATATATATATATAGGATATTGTCTTGTGTAGGGATGATGCCATCCTTACACATGCACAAGAAATATTCCCAATAGATTTTTCTTGTAGCATGGATGAATACCAAGGAATATTTTATCTAGAGGATAGAATATTTCATCATTCACCGCCCTTTTCCATCACCCACCATTAATTGTCATTCACTTGTGTCACCTAGGGAATATTTGGTGAAATATTTTATCGATACAGAATATTCTATTATTGGTAAAAATATTTTGTTTGCTGTGTTAAATGATGTCATGTTGATGTCAATATATTCACCCCAAATTTACCCCCTTCAACTTTGTCCCTTTTTTGTCTCAACTTCGGGAGGTTGTTTCTCACACATATAGACATCTTTTTGAGTAAAATTGTTTTCATACTATGTCATTGTTTGTCCTTTATCTAGTGGTGTATTTTTTTTCCAGAATGATTTATAGATTTTTTTCAAAAAAAAAATTCTCATAGGACACCTTGCATAGTCCCAATTTTCAAAACTTTGAGAGGCTCATTTGGGCTCATGCAAACACCTTTTTGGGTCCAGTTTTTTTAGCCTACATAATTTTTTGACCTCTATGTAGTGGTGATGTTATTTTTTCATGAAAATATTAAAGAATTTTAGATTCTGAATATCCCACTTTTGAGGACTTGTACATCAAATCCAATCTATAATGCACTAAAATATAGTGCCAAACCACTATATATTTTTAGGGGGTTCATATTTTCAATGATGGGGGTTTCATTTTTTATTTTTCCCATTTTGTTGAGGTTTGAAAGGCATACTTGATGTATGTCTTCTTTGTCCATCTCATGGCATAAAACTTGTAAGAACTCTACAAACCACAATTTTTTTATAAATGTAATCATATAAAGTGTTCCTAAGGGAGGGAATGTTGTATTTACACTATATTATAAACTATAATGGGGGTTGTGTAATTCCTTGTATTTTCTATCACAATAATGGATCATTGTGATTCTTGTGTCATGCATGTGTATCATGATGCAGACCCTTTTTACAGTTTCGTGTACATCTATTAATCTAATGATGGGTTTTATTCTTGTGAACATCTTTGTCCCCAATTTCAGTTGGTTTGTCATTATCACTCTCTCATCAACATTAAGGTGGGGATTATGACATGGTTATGCTAATGCTTCCTTATTTTAGTGTAGTGGAGGAATGTTAATGGTTCCAAATGGACTTTTAAATTGGCATGGGGTGTCACATAGACCTACTCTTTTTATCTTTCATACGGGGGATTATTTATGTGGATTGTGTTTGTGAGCTTCTAGTACTTATGTAGAACATCAAACACTTTTAGTTAGTGTACTACAAACCTCACTCATGCTTCAATGATCATGTTCTTTGATCATAGTTATATATACATCCTCAACTACATGGATGAGTAGTGTTATATGCATTCACTCATGTAGAGTTGTGTATCTCTTGGTCACATCTTTGGAGATTTGTTGATTCTAGTAGACAACAATTCCTTTTTAATAGAAGAACCTCAGTGGAACCAAATGGACTTCACTAATTTCCATGGGATTTCACATAGACCTACTCATTTTATCTCTCATATGGAGGATTGTTTCAGTGAATCATTTTTTGTGAGCTTCTATTACTTATGTACAACATCAAGCACCTTTTAGTAGTGCACTACAAGTCACTCATTCTTTGTTGATCGTTTTCTTTGATCATATTTCTATCTACATCTTCAACTTCATGTATGGGCAGTGTTCTATGTGTTCACTCATGTAGGTTTTTATATCTCTCGGTATACATCTTTGGAGGTTCATTGATTCCAACATGTAGCAATTAGCCTTTTTTGACATGCTTCAAAGTTATACATCATCATGTTCATATTTAGATGAAGATATTTTTAGGTCATATCATTCTCTTTCTCTCTTTTTGAGGGGAGTTGGGGAGTTTTTTTCCCATTGGGTTTTCTCCCTTTCTCTATTTATCAGATATTTCCATTTGTACATGAGTACCTTATTAGGTCATGTTGTCAAGACTTGTTTTTCAGTGATTAGCTTACTTCCTTTAAGTGTCACTTAAGAGGGTTGGGGGGGGGGGGGGGTGGGGTGGGGTGTTAGTGTGAAAAGAGTTTTTGTCAAATTAGTTATAATTTAACCTATATAGTAGATTCTCATTCACACCACAATGAAAAAAACTTAAAGGTTGTCTAGACTTTTGTCTTGCCTCATGTAGATTCACCAAGTGTCCCAACACTTATCCATAGAGTCCTACACTTATTTCATACTTCGACAGGTAGTTAGAATTTCACTCCAACCTTCTCATCTCTTCTTGCATGCATTTATAAACAAGGCTCATTTGTACATTTTAGATTAGATGCTTATGTTATTTCTCATTTTATACATTGTTTGTTTGTGGAGATTTTTATGTTTGTAAGCGGATCTTGGTTGCTCCAACAAAAAATAGTGTAGATCTATATGAGCATCAAATTTAGCTACTAGAATATGTTGGAAATCCACTATAAATAACTAAATAACTAATTAGCCAAACGACCCAAGCCTTTATAATTTTTTGGATTTCCTACTTAACTAGTGGAGCAAAATAAGGATACACTTTTTTTATTTTTCTACTTTACTAACTTGGTCTTAGGTTCAAAATAATATTATGGAACATGATATTTTGGATGATGTTAAGAGTTTCTTCTTATGACCAATAAATGAGCTCATGAAATTGATGGAAAAGGTTTGAATGCTTTACTTATTTGAAAGGGGATATATAGTCATGTATTTTAAAGATTTTATCTTTGTTCTTGTTATCCTTGGGAGTATAATACATTGCTTAGTTGAGTAAGGTGCAACTATTATACTAGAACATATACTTCTTTCCATTATTATATTTTTCCACAAAGAGAATACCAATATTTATGTTGCTAGAAGAAATGTAGAAGACAAATTGACAACCATGGATGGCAAACAATAGAATAACAGGATTGGCAATATATTCCTTTATAGATTGGAAAAATTATAGGAATTATTCATCATATATAAACCTAACATCCTTCTTTATTAATCGAGTGAATGGAAGTGTTTGATTGACTAGTTGGGTGGTGAATCTCTAAATGAACTAAAAATTTCCTTATAGATTATGAATTCAACTTAGATCCTTGGGAGAAGGCATATTAACAATGGCATTGATAATCTTAGTATCTACATAAATCAAATGGAAAGAGACAATGAATCCCAATATTTCTCTACTAATAACACCAAACACATGTTCTTCTTTGGGTTCAAACAAATATTATAAATTATAAGAATTGAAACCTAATGTGTAAGTTGGTGATGTGATTAGGAGAAAGATTGGATTTTAGAGGAATATTATCAACATAATCCTCAAGGATGACATTCCAAAGATCATAAAAGATGAGGTTTGTAACCCTTTGATATGTGGTGTCAAAAATGTTAAGACTAAAGAGCATGAAAGGTAGCAAAAATCATCCCAAGGGGTAATGAAAGAAGTCTTATGTTGATCTTTAATGTTGATGAGAATTTGATTGCATCTAGAGGAGCCATCTACGAAATATATGATTGTGTTCATAGGGGTAGAATCAACTATCTTATTAATATTGGGAAATAGAAAGTCATCCTAAGGAGAGTATATATTAAGGAGCTAAAAATTAGTACAAATTTATATGTGACCATTTATTTTGTCTATTGGAGGGACGTTATAAGTCTAAGTGATATTTAGAGTCAAATAAACTATTCTTCAAAGAAATCGATCTTCTACTTGACTAGTAAGGAATTTATTATATTATTTTCTATGTATTTTCTTTATTGGTTTGACATTAAGATCTAGAGGAATGTTATGGACCATGAAATCATGGATGATGTAGGTCATATCTTCAAGTTACTAGTCAAAAATTTCATGAAATTCATTGAAAAGGTTAGAATATTCTTCCCATTTGAAAGGGGGCAACCAATCACCATTTTTAAATATTTTATTTTTGTCATTATTATCCATGGAAACGTAGATTTTTTTACCTACTACTTTATTACTATGATCCTCAACATAACGTCGGATAGGTAAATAATCATAGGGTTCTTGAGAGGAAAAGACATTAGAAGTCCAACAAGCCAAAAACCTTAAATACGAATTAGCATTCAAAGCTATGAGAATCCATAGTTGTGATGAAAAGATGAAAGGTCGTATAAATAATAAGGAATATTTACAATGTTTCTTCATTAGGGAAAGTGTGAAGGTGGAGAGGGAAAAAAAAGCAATGTGAAAGTCAATAAATTCTAGATGTGGCAGTGGAAGTGAAAAATTGAGATCATTTTATAGTTTGGGCAATGTGAGGAAGAAGATAATTGAATCCATAGTATTTATTTGGTGCTTAAGTGTGATTAGTATAGCTCTTCCAAATGGTTGAGATCTATTCCTTTGTATCCATATATAATGAGGATGTGAAATTCAATCTCATAACATTTATTGAGAATTTTATAAGAGCAACTAGAATTATCATGAGACTCTATTTATTTAGAATCATCACCATAAGCATAGGAATATACATCAATTGGTTTAGAATAATGAAGAGAGTTATATGTTTGTCCCAATGCATATCGATTCACATGTGAATGAGGTACATGTTGATGTGTTTTTTAGGAACAATCAAACACAGAATAAAATACCAAGGTATCTTATCCTCTCTTGAGCAAAGTCCTCGCAAATGCTAAACAATGTGATCAAGTGGAAGACTCCAAGGTTCTTAATTTTGGGCCACAACTTGTGGATAAGAATAGTTAGTCATTGTGATTGTTGTTAATCCAAGGGGCCTTACGTTGTACATGAATGCTTGAATTGCTAGAACATGATCATCTGATGTTGCAATCTTGTGATGTTTTTTATCCTAAACTAGCTTCAATTGAAAAGAAAAGGGCGAAAGGGAAGGGTTGAGTAATTCTATTCTAAGGCCTAGAATGCAAGAAAAGGGCGAATGATCCGATGGAATTCTACTGGGCAAGGTCTCACCTTCCAATCAAACAATCTGACACCAGCTCAATGCGATCTTGTAAGGTATAATTCAAAGATGTTCAAATCTTTACAATCAAACATTGATTACCATTCAAGTTAATGCATAAACAATGGATGCATAACAATTGCAATTAAACTCATATAATTTCAGTTGACTACGCAAAGCACACTTACAATTAGCAAGAGGCTAGTGGTATGGACTAAATGGATTCCACGCAAATACATTCAACAAATTCCTCCATTCAATCTAATCAACATGAAAGCAAATGAGAAGTAGAAACCATGGGACTTTTTGAAATAACACATTTCACCATAAATTCAATGAAAAGAGTATATCTATTTACAAGTCTTAACAACAATTCCTCCTTCTCCTATTCTTATCCAACTTCTAACTACTGTTAATCTCCTATTTTCTATTCTTCTCCTATTTACTCATTATTTGCTACTTACTATTCATATGCTATTAACTATTAACCTTTATAAATGAGAAGTTTGAGCCTTATATAGAGAGCTCAATACAATTCAAAGGCTCAAATCGATTTGAGATCAATGGCCAAGATTACAAGATGAAAACCCTAATTAGGGTTTGTTACAACAAACTTTATTATGTCCAATGAAAAATTACATTTTAGGTTCAGTATTGAATGTGAACCAATAGAAATTGAGGGTAGGTAGCTCAAAGTTTGTGTCTCCATAGGATGAATCGGGTGCATTGCACTTGGACATGTTGATGTGGAACTTCTTGTTTGGTGGATCGGTGACTAGGATGCCACCTCAATTTGCACTTGTAGACTTGATTCATAATCTTGAATGAGTATTGAGAAATATCTCTTGATACTCAACACTATTTAATTAACTCAATGTGATGATGATGAGAAGCATCAAAATAGATTTTGATCAACTCCTCTGAAACTATCTTCTCCCTTGATCATATTTGATGTAGGATATGTGATCCCCTTAGATGGTCTTGTCTTGTTCATGATCTACTTGACCTTGAGCTCTAACTTCATCTCCTTCCATTTTGCATTGCTTGAAATATTTTTGATCCTTTTACAATATTCAGTTCTCAGAGATCTTTGATGTTGATCTTCTTCATATCAGACATATCCTTTGTTTCTTCCTTTGTCACATGAAAAACAAACAAAAGGGTGTCAAACATATAAAATACATATTAATTTCACTTACCTTTCACCTTCATATGTTTGATTTTGTGCTTGCTATAGGTTTGATGCAATGTGAATTTTCACACAAATTTGCCCAGGCTGCCTTCAATTTGGACTGAAAATGCTTCTAAGTTGAGTTCAAAATCCTTCTTAAAAATCGCCTTCCTTGAAGTGGCGTTGATCAATGAAATGATCAACAAATTCGTTGTTTAAAATCGTTGATCTGGAAATGTAAATCGCCCTCCAAAATCACCACCTTGGGTATATTTTGTTGTGCTTAGAAGATGAAATTTGCAGATCGAATTCCAATTTGTTTGTATGATGTTTTGAAAATGAACTTGGAAATCTATCTTATATAGGCACTAGAGATATAGAGTCACCACCTTTCATTTCCAATTCCCCTTTGGTCGACTTTCATTAAAAAATATATTTTAATTTGTTTGTTTATTGGGTGTTCAACACTTAGGTTATTAGTCGACCTATTGTTGATTAGGGGATGTGATTTTATTTGTTAATCAATTTGTATCTTGAATCAACTTTAAGCCCTTCATTTGTATCTTGAATCTACTTTGAACCTTTCATCTGCACCTTGACTCGGCTTTGAACCGTTCATTTGCACCTTGAATCATCTTTGAACCTTTCATTTGCACCCCATTCGTTTCATCTTTTGTTCGTACCACTTTAACTTAGTCAAATTTATATCACATTGGGTGGCATTTCAAGCTTTGTTTGCACCTTGTTTGTTCCATGTCTCATTTGCACATGTTTCATTTCATCAAATCTCAACTACAGTGGGTGGCATTTTACCTTTCGTTTGCACCTTATGCATTCCATGCTTTGTTTGCACAACTTTAACTTAGTCAAATTTTAAACTACATTGGGCAAAATCATGAAGTTCATTTGTACCTTGCAACTTGGGTGGCATTTTGAGGTTCATTTGTACCTTGCAACATGGACAACATTTTGAGGTTCATTTGTACCTTGCAACATGGTAAAAATCTCCTTCCCAAATTGGTGATTTGGAGTTCCATTTATAGTTAGATGCCTTATATTTCATTCACACCATTTCCACTTTGAACCTTGTTTGAACCTCCTTTCCTTATTGGTTTCAAATTTGAGTGAGGTGGCATTTTGACCTCCATTGTTACCAAGTTCATTTTACATTTCATTCATGCCTCTTTCAAATCTTGAAACTTCCAACTTCAAGGGCAAAAATTTCACCTTCATTTGCAACAAGTTGAATTCATGTTTCATTCATACCACTTTCAAGTTCAAAAATTTAAATCTTGAAGGGTGGAAATTTCACCTTCTTGCACCAGGTTGATTTCATGTTTCATTCGTGCAAACTTGAAAGTGTTAAGGAAACATTAATTGAGATCAATTTTAGCAAATTGATGCCTTAGCAAATTTTTCATCTCAAAACCCAATTCGACCAAGGACATGAGATTTCATATTGTATCCATCCTTGAAAGCAATTTCAATGACTCCTTTCTCATTTTGACCTATGCCAATTCAAAGCCCTAATTCATGCCATTTCAAATCCTAAGACTTTTCTTGTAAATTAACAAAAAAAAATTAGCAACATTAACCACCTTACCAAGGTTGGCAACACAACCTCAATCCTGACTTGACAAGACATTCAATTTTCACAAGTAAGGGATAATAGCTACTAAACTCACCAAGAAAAGATGACCTAGCCAAACACCTAAGCCTAAGCAAAAAGTGGGGGTCCCCATTTGCAATGGGGCGATGTGTGAAAATGTCACAACATCTAGTGCCACCTCGAATAAATGTTCCTGAACATTTCAAAGATAAATACCCAATCCACACTTAGAACCTCCGGAAAATTCAACCTAACTTATCAAGAGACTAGGATACATACTCAAGGTGGAAGAAGAATCCCAAACTGGATCAAGGCACTTTGTCTTTGATTACCCATGTGTGTGTAATTTCATTCATTCCTTCTCAACAAGATCTCATAACTTCCAAGTTCCACTGTGATTAGCTACGTAGTTTGTCTTAATTCCATAAGCATCCTCGATAGAGCCTCGTTTCTATCCAGACATCTATATCCTTGACGAGGTTGTCGTTGTAATCTCACAAATATTGCTCCATTTCCAACCAGGCGTCCATAGCCCTAATGAAGTTACTCGCATGTTCCCATAGCTAATTTTTATATTTTATTTTCATTCATTTTTCTCTTTTCTCTTGATTTTCTCTTTTCCTTTTTTTCTCATCTTTTCTCTTTTGATATTGCTTTCTTTTCTCGTATTCCATCAATTCCTTTGGCTTGTAAGCAATGAAGCTCACTTGGGTTTGACGATTACAGTGGCGTTGAAGCGAGACTTTAGATTTTTCACTAATCACGGCTTTGCCTAGAAAGCCACAATGCCTTAAAGTTTATTAGTGTGTAAAGATATAGTAATAAAAAGATTTTGGTATCGAGATACAAAAAGTGATTTCCTTCCAAGTCAAGTACAAATCCTAACCAAATGATGAAGTTGGAGAGGAACAACCTCGGATTCAAAAGCACTTCATGAATAGATATCTAAGAAATGGACGAAACATAAGATCCAAAATGTGCCAACATGTGAATGAGAAAACAACACAAATGCCTCTCACAATTGAAGGCTCCCACTTATGACACCTAACTAAGCAAACCAACCAACTCAAAAGCAAGCTAAAACTACAAAAATCTAAGCTAAGGCACACAAAAGAAAACTACACTAAGGCAAACTGAAAGCAAACAATTAAACTATTTGAGCCACCCAAGATCATGAGTCAAATGACTCAAGGCAAATTAACAACCTAGCTCAATAAAACCTCTTAATCTAAAACATGCGAAAAGAAAACCTAAACTAATCTAAACTAATCTAAACTAAATTATATAGAAGCTTCCTAGACTTAACACATCTCAAAGAAGCGATGTATGCACATGACTTTACATGATTTCTCAAGATATGCAACATGAGCATGGCAAAAGTGATAGTGCGAAGTTGGGAAAACTCATCCTTAAACACGAAGAAGAAGGCTCTCACAAGGTAACTCTCATATTCAATCAATTCCTCATGCTAGATAAGCAATTGAGGCAATTCATCAGGTCCATGATTTATCCAAATACAAGATGTGTTCCCAAAACCCCCTAATCAAAATCATAATAACTTTCAAAATTGGGATTAAGGAAAGAGACAACCTAGCATGTTTCGAGTACGGATGAAGATTCTTGTGTGCTTGCCACCTTCACATTATAAGAAGAGAGATCATCAGTCGTTGCAGGAGGTCACCACTGGTGATGTACCATTACATAGGCATCCACAACATGTTGATCCTCACTTGCAAGCTCTTCTTGAAATAAACTCAGCACCCCTTGGAATAGCCCTTTGTTCTTCGTTTTTATGGTGACAACAGGTTCGCTATCTTGCATAAACCATGCATCCTTATGAAATTCCATGAGCATATCTTCAAAAATTGGGGACTCTTTGATAGGTTGAGCTTCAAACATTTCCTCTAGTTGATCAAATACAATCTCTGGTGGTATTTCATCCTCAAGCATTGTCTCGGGAAGCTGGAGTTGATGATGAATCACACCACTCGCAGTAACTTGTTTGTCTTGAAAAAAATTTTGGCAATGATTCCATTTGTATTTCTTCCATGAGATCTTGCAACGCCCCCCTCAAGTAGTATGATGGTGGTGATGTCTTTCAGCACCCCCTCGAATTGTTCTTCATACTTGGGCTCACATGTGATAACTTGTAATTATTCATTCAACATCTCTATATGATTGTTCTCTTCTCCAAGAGCACTACTTGAAACTTCTGGCAATTCATTCTCAATAATCTCCTTTTGTAGTATAAGTTAAAATTCTTCAAGGAATTCCTCTTCTTAAAATGTTATTAAATCATTTTCTTCCTTGATTGGTATTCCAACATATTCCTCTTTTGGTGCAAGACATGGAAAGATATCTGCTGCAATGCATTGATCATCGGATGAACTTGTATCATCAACTTGTAATTGGCTTCCTTCACTATTTTATGGTGTAGCAATGTCTTGTTCATATGTTCTTCTAAATTCAACTGTGAGATATGCACTCCAGGATCTATTTGTGATATAGTGTTCCTCAGATAAGGTTGACAATCCAAATTGATATATGACCTGGTTGATGGCCATTTCACACAATGAGAAAGTAAATTTGGAGAGAGGTGCATTATGAATCCCACACCACAATGGTAGCAATATGCCTTCTAAATGCAGTTCAACATTTAGGACAAGTTGATTTTCAATCATCCCTAAGAAGCTTGAAAGAGAATCATTGCTCTCTAGGACACTGAAATTGCCTTCTTCCACTTTTGGCTTGGGGACATCCCAAAAGAAGATCTTTCCTTGTGTTGTTGATTCCATCCTTGATAGGTATGTCAAGCTATTAATTTCATCATGTTCAATAGTCTCATGGATTCTACACTTCCCTAGTGCTGCAAACTCTGAGAATCTTTGTGGGTAAATTTATGCATTCAGTCTCCACCAAAGTTGAGAAATATCAACTTCCTACTCATCCTGGTAATGTTTTCATTGCTCCATTGAGAAAAAAATTTAAATTTTCTGATTATTTTTTTGGGGGGTTTTTATGGTTTTCACTTTTTTTTGGATTTTTTGGAATAAAAGATCTTGCAAATCTGAAATCTGACTTGATTGCTCAACCAATTCCAGCTGCGAGAAATGCTCCCTTTCCTTGCAAGTCCAATTGATGATCCAACGATCACCTTCTTTAATTGTTCAAGCATATATTCAAAGTCGTGCCCTCCTAATTCTGTTGAGCATGGAGAAGAGTGAAAAGAAGGCTATAAGATTACTCCTCACAAATATGAATTGATATGATCTGAAGTTCAATTGTTCAGGAATTCATCGCGATCATTCCCTCCTAATGCCAATTTTGTTGAGCGCAAAGAGGAGGGTGTGAGTCTAAAAAAACTTGAGGTATTTTTTCCACTTGATGACTCTCCACTTGTTATGCCTCAACTTGGACGAAAATTCTTTGATATACAAATCAATGTTCAACCCTCCTTCTAGCGCCAATTCAATTGATGTGTTTTTTAGGGACAATCAAACACAGGATAAAATACCAAGGTATCTTATCCTCTCTTGAGAAAATTCCTCCCAAATTCTAAACAATGTGATCAAGTAGAAGACTACAAGGTTCTTAATGCCTGGTCACGACTTGTGGATAAGCATAGTTAGTCGTTGTGATTGTTGTTAATCCAAGGGGCCTTGCATTGTACATGAATGTTTGAATTCCTAGAACTTGATCATCTAATGTTGCAATCTTGTGATGCTTTTTATCCTAAACTAGCTTGAGTTGAAAAAAAAGGGGCAAAAGGGAAAGGGTTGAGGAATTCTATTCTAAGGCCTAGAATGCAAAAAAAGGGTGAATGATTCGATGGAATCCTATTGGGCAAGGTCTCACCATCAAATCGAACAATCTGACACCATCTCAGTACGATCTTCTAAGCTATAATTCAAATATGATCAAATCATTACCATCAAACATTAATTACTATTCAAGTTAATGCATAAACAATGGATGTATAACAATTGAAGTTAAACTCATATAATTCCATTTGACCACGCAAAGCACACTTACAATCAGCAAGAGGCTAGTGGTATGGACTAAATGGATTCCACAAAAATACATTCACAAAATTCCTCCATTCAATCTAATCAACATGAAAGCAAATGAGAAGTAGGACTTGTTGAAATGACACATTTCACCATAACTTCAATGAAAATAGTATCTATATTTACAAGTCCTAACAACAATTCCTCCTCCTATTGTTATCTAACTTCTAACTAATATTGATCTCCTATTCACTAATTCTCTGCTACTAACTATTCATCTACTATTAATTATTCCTCGGCTATTAACTATTAACCTTTACAAATTAGAAGCCTTATATAGAGAGCTCATTACAATTCAAAGGCTCGGATCAATTTGAGATCATTGGCCAAGATTACAAGATGAAAACCCTAATTAGGGTTTGTTGCAACAAACTTTCTTCTGACCAATGAGAAAATTACATTTTAGGTTCAATATTGAATGTGAACCAATAGAAATTGAGGGTAGGTAGCTCGAAGTTTGTGTATCCATAGGATGAATCGGGTGCATTGCACTTGGACATGTTGATGTAGAACTTCTTGATTGGTGGATTAGTGACTAGGATGCCACCTCAATTTGCACTTGTAGACTTGATACGTCATCTTGAATGAGTATTGAGCAATATCTCTTGATACTCAGCACTATTCAATCAGCTCAATGTTATGATGATGGGAAGCATCAAAACAAACTTTGATCAACTCTTTTGAAACTATCTGCTCCCTTGGTCATGTTTGATGTAGTCTATGTGATACCCTTGGATGATCTTGTCTTGTTCATGATCTACTTGACCTTGATCTCTAACTTCATCTCCTTCTATTTTGCATTGCTTGAAATCTTTTTGATCCTTTTACAATATCGAGTTTTCGGACATCTTTGATGTTGATCTTCTTCATATCAGACATGTCCTTGATTTTTTTCTCTGTCACCTGCAAAGCAAACAAAAGGGTGTCAAATATATAAATACATATTAATTTCACTTACCTTTCACCTTCATATGTCTGATTTTGTGCTTGCTATAGGTCTAATGCAATGTGAATTTTCACACAATTTTGCCCAGGTTGCCTTCAATTTGGATTGACAATGCTTCTAAGTCGAGTTCAAGATCCTTCTTAAAAATCGCCTTCCTTGAAGTGGAGTTGATCAATGAAATGATCAACAAATTCGTTGTTTAAAATCGCTAATCTGGAAATGTAAATCACCCTCCAAAATCACCACCTTGGGTATATTTTATTGTGCTTAGAAGATAAAATTTGCATATCAAATTCCAATTTGCTTGTATGATGTTTTGAAAATGAACTTGGAATGATATCTTATATAGGCACTAGAGATGTAGAGTCGCCACCTTTCATTTCGAATTCCCCTTTGGTCGACTTACATTAAAAAATATATTTTAATTTAATTGTTTACTGGGCACTCAACACTTAGGTTATTAGCCGACCTATTGTTGATTAGGGGACGACAATTTTCTTTGTTAATCAGTTTGTATCTTGAATCGGCTTTGAACCTTTCATTTGCACCTCATTCATTTCATCTTTTGTTCGTACCACTTTAACTTAGTCAAATTTATATCACATTGGGTGGCATTTCAAGCTTTGTTTGCACCTTGTTCCTTCCATGTTTCGTTTGCACCTATTTCATTTCATCAAATCTCAACTAAAGTGGACGACAGTTTACCTTTCGTTTGTACCTTATACATTCCATGCTTTGTTTGCACCACTTAGTCAAATTTTAAACTACATTGGGTGGCATCATGAAGTTCATCTGTACCTTACAACATAGGCGGCATTTTGAGGTTCATTTGTACCTTGCAACATGGTAAAAATATCCTTCCCAAATTGGTGATTTGGAATTCCATTTATACTTAGGTGCCTTATATTTCATTTGCACCATTTCCACTTCGAACCTTGTTTGAACCTCCTTTCCTTATTGGTTTCAAATTTGAGTGAGGCGGAATTTTGACCTCCATTTGTACTAGATTCATTTTACATTTCATTCGTACCTCTTTCAAATCTTGTAACTTCCAACTTCAAGAGCAAAAATTTCACTTCATTTGCACTAGGTTGATTTCATGTTTCATTCGTACCACTTTCAAGTTCAAAACTTTAAATCTTGAAGGGTGGAAATTTCACCTTCATTTGCATCGGGTTGATTTCATGTTTCATTTGTATAAACTTGAAAGTATTAAGGAAACATTCATTCATATTTTATCTATCCTTGAAAGCAATTTTGATGACTCCTTTCTTATTTTGAGCTATGCCCATTCAAAGCCCTAATTCATGCCATTTCAAATCCTAAAGGCTTTTCTTGCAAATTGACAATTTTGTTTAGCAACATTAACCACCTTACCAAGGTTGGCAACACAACCTCAATCTTGACTTGACAAGACATATTCAATTCTCACAAGGGCTAAGAGCTACTAAACTCACCAAGCAAAGACGACCTAGCCAAACATCTAAGCCTAAGCAAAAAGTGGGGGTCCCCATTTGCAATGGGGTGATGTGTGAAAACTTCACAACAGTATACCAAAATCCTTAGCACATACTTGATACTCACTTATATAGGATGGAATAAAATCCAAAGTGACCTAGTTGTATTTTATATCAAAGTTAGAAGAGGATGGAATTGAAATTTTTATATAAGGGGGTGGTGAAGAGTAATATTAAACCTGTAGAGAAATGATGATCTAGTATTCTGTAGCTTAGAAATATTTAAAGGGGCCTTCATTTGTAAGTTATTTTCATATTTGAAATTTAGTGATCAATGCAAAGTAGAAGGGATGATTGTCATTGTGTGAATCCATAGATGTCCTAAGATAGATCATATTATAGTCATCACGGCATCACATGGATTAACTTGTAGATAGTAACAAGGCCAAGAATAATAGGAAAAGTGATAGTCCTGAAAGGTTCTTGACCTACGTAATAAATTTCTTTAATGATGACCTCAAAATTGCACAAACCATGTCTATCAATCTTAATTTTGTGTTGAAACTTAGTACTATAGATGTTAAGGCTTGAATTATTGTTTATTAATCTTTTTGGATCACAATTTTCTTATATATATAGAATAATCAACAAATGAAAATTTTATTGGATGAAAGAGGACGAAGAAAGTTCAAATGAATCAAAGGCAATAGTTGTATCATTGTGTTGTATGAATTAAAGCATAGTAAGTACTTCACTCAACCTAGCGTTAGATTCCACAAATATTTTTTGCAAGGATTTCTATATGATCTCATATTATTGTAATGCAAAAAATTACATATTTTGCAATTTTCAAATTAAATTTTGCACTCACTTTGGTTTCAACTATCATATAATGTATTAGGATGCACTGAGTTAATAGCCTTGACTTTTTCCTTCACCAATTTTTGAATTTCTACATCACATTCAAAAAATTTGAGTATTTTCTTAAGGATGCTAGTGAAATGCATGGATGTATACACAACATGGTAGTATCCCATCAATTTTCAGAAAACAATAAATACATTCAACTCTCTATCTCTATCTCTTGGTTGCAATTTGCTTATAAAAACTTCATTATTGAATCTAGTTGTGGCAGATGCATTTCCATTAACATCTTCAAGTGCACATGTATCTCTTCTTTGTCTTGTTGGTAATATCATTTCATTAAGCTTGTATGTTTTCATTCATGTTTTGATAGTATTTTAGTTTCCCTGTTATGATTCAATTGCTCGTTTCTCTTGGTATATATCTTTTTGACCAGCATTACCACTTATCTAATATCATAAACGCATGAGGGTGTTTATCCCCATAAACTAGGGATTTAACATCAATAAAGTTTTTTTGATACTTTTGTTTTTAATTTCCTTGACAAGCATAGGTTTTAATAGCACACACATTCCAATCTATCCTCAATTGATCCATTGCCCATGGATGTCAAAAGACCAAAATAGGGGCCTAATCTATAGGCAAGCTCCTAAGCAACCACCCCCTTTCTCCCTTTCTTAGCTTGTGGGTGTTTGGGACCTCTCAAATGCACTAAGATTTGATTCTCTCATCCTTTCATATCACTTTCGCCTATTTTATTTAAAATAGAAATTTTATTTTTAGATCTATTTTACACGATAAGTTTCACATGTTTCTGGGCTCTTCTATGTCTTCTCTTTCATATTTTGAACATTTTTTTTTTTACATTATTTAATTTTTAGTTTTACTCCCATAGTTATAGCTTGGAAAATATCATTTAGGAAGTCAAATACACTTTTGAATATTGCTAGTTAGTTTGTGTGCTTTTGTTAGAGAATAGAATGAAAACATTACCTTGAATATTAGTTTTATTCATAGAGAAAATGTTAGAAAGGTTAAAAACATTTAATTCATGAAAAATTAACAGTATTTTTGAGAAGTGTGTAGTATTTTATAGAGATATTTTAGCTTTGTAGCTAGTTGATAATATCATATTATTTAAAAGGCTTAGGAGTTAGTGATGGTGCTAAGTTGGTAGAATTGGTGGGTAGGATTTGAGGGGCTAGAAGAGCCTTTTATCAGCAAGCATGTTTTCATAAGTGTTGCTTATAGAGTGAAAGTTATAATTGGAAGGAGTTGCTCAAAGTATTAAATATTATGGTTTAACATAATCAAGTAGTGAAAGTTATAATTGGAAGGAGTTGCTCAAAGTATTAAATATTATGGTTTAACATAATCAAGTAGTCCATGCAAGGCTATGGCAGACACAAAGTGGTGATGTAGAAAGTAGAAGAAGGGTTAGCATGCTGAAATAGTGAGTGAGGTTGGAAAAGTGAAGTTTATAAATTGAATGTATACTAGAGTTGTGTCTTAATGATTTCTAGACTGATCTATAACCTTCTTGACTTTGGGCAAGTTGTGCACTACATTGTGACATGTGGCAAAAGGTGGGGGAGAAAATTTGTCTTTAGTTTCTTTAAAGGTGTTTTTGTGATGATGTTGTAAAATGATCTATCAATGTGTTCATCAACTCATAAATAAAGTAAATGCATGCCATATAATTTTAACCATTCAAGTGCACCATCATGTTGGAAAGATGTTTAAAAGAAAATCTTCATAATGTCAAATATAAATTTAGAATCTGTGGGACAAAACAAAACAATCACATTTTTCCCTTACAGCTAGCTTGAGTCCAATATAAGCAAATGTATTTTTGCATATAATGATATTAAGTTATAAAATATTTGGTACCTCCTTTCAACTTTATTGACTTGTACAGAAAATAAACATAAAAAACACGATGTGAAATGAACGAAAATGACTTCAAGTAACTTTCCTCAAGAGACTTTGAGTATTTGTGGGACAAACAAAACAATCACATTTCTTTTCTTTCGGGTTAGCTTGACTACAATATAACCAAACTTAATGTGCTTTTCTCTATGATCATGTTAAGTTATAAAATGGTTAGTTCCTTCTTTCAACTTTGTTGACTTGTACAGTAGTTTGTATCGTCCAAATACGAGTATAGAAAAAGCTGAGAAAACTGCAGATAACTAAAACCATCAAGGTTTTCATACATCTATAGATTCCTGGGATGGAAAAAGGAAAGTGAAGCATAATCAGAAGATAGCACAGATAAAAAAATATATATATTAACTAAAATCAGACCATGCCCTTTGTTATTTTCTTCATTTCTTGACTAATTTCTCTGAGCTTTATAGCTCCTCTGACTTCCAAGCAAGAAGAAAGCTAATAATCTAAACATTCAGCCCTATCCGATGGAAGATTGATGACGCTTGTTAGTGGAAGGAAATACAATCGCAGTTAAAAAGACTAACGAATGTCAGTTTGTTTCTTCATTATCTGTCTAAAGATCTTCATACTGATGGCCAGGAGTTTTTAGGGAAAAAGGCTTCTCCATAGATAAAATATAAGATTTAGCAAACTCAACTTTCAAAATCCATGACTCTAACACATACTTCACAGTAAACCAATTGACAATCAGTGACTATTGAAATAAGATACTGAATTTAAAAACTCTACTGATGGCAACAGAGAATATTTAAAAACATTCCATGCTAAACAAACAACTATACTCATTATTGTACTGAAACAACCTTGTCTATATGGCTAATATAAAAATATTTGTCCATAACATAGTCTGAATTCATTCTAGCTGATACGACTTATTTCAGTTAAAGATTGCAAAATCACAGATAGGGAAAACAAGACAATGTATTGATGAACAACAACAGAAGCTGAACATATAAATACAAAGCCCAAATTCACACTAATTAAATTCAAGCAGCTCTAAGCAAAAAATATCTTCAAAATTGTTTCATCTGTCTGTGACTCCAGGGCCTTTGTTGGTTAACAGCTCTAAGCCAAAAATATCTTCAAAATTATTTCATCTGTCTGTGACTCCATGGCCTTTGTTGGTTTTTCAAATAAGTGATGTGATTTTATGGGTAGTCAACCTTGCACCATCATTTGGAAAACATCAAAACAATTATTGTGACAAACCTCATTTTATTTTGCACATTTTAACAAGTATACCATCATTTTAATGCTATTTCTTTTGTCTCATTGAGCAAATAATGAGGATTGTTCATTAGGAAATAACAGAACCCTGCAAGTGGGGCAAAGGTCATTTATAGCTAAAGATACTTACAAAACAAGTTGTGAGCAAGGCATTCGCTGTAATGTCCCATTTTCAGTTAATTTATGTTTGTGGACCAAAAGGCCATTTCCTATTTCTGGTAAGCTAAACCTATTGAATCTGAGTCTCATAGGCCACAAAAATTTGAAAGGTACAAAGTTCTATGTTCTCACTAAATTCCCGATTTCAAAAATTGCTGAAAGTGCAACAAGGCAAAGGGAAGGGGTTCAAGCTATCAGCAAGTTAAGATTTTCACTAAGTTTGCGAGTTTGAAAACTCTCTAATGTTGAAATAATAGCTAGTTCGGATCAAATATAAGTATTACTTGTATTGGGCTGGACCCAAACGCATTATGTAACTTGTAATTTGGTCTGGCCCTATAATGGGCAATGTAACTTGTGAATAGGGCTAACCCTATAATGACTAATGTAACTTGTAAATGAGTCTAACCCTATAATGGGCGATGTAAGTTGTGAATAAGGCTAACCCTATAATGACTAATGTAACTTGTAAATGAGTCTAACCCTATAATGGGCATTGTAACTTGTAAATGGAAATAGGGCAGGCCATATCACATGTAACTCGGAATTTATATTGGTCCGACCCTATAGTTGTAACTTGTAATTTTGGGCACCAAAATTATGAATGTATACAAGGCCGACCTAAGTCAATCTAGGTGGACAAGTCACCTATATATACAGATCATTCTTACATCAAATGGACACACTGATCCAGCGAATTGTCTCCACTATTCTGCAAATTATCTCAGCACATATTCAAGTGAATTCCTTCAGCAAAGCAGCGAATTTATACCTTCAGCAAGTGACCTGATCCAAGGGGCAGCGAACTCACTTTCAGGGACAGCGAAGGTGCTTTTGGGGCAGCAAATCATCTTCTCAGTCAGCGCGCTGTCAAGTGGATGATTCAGACCAGCAGATTGATTTATCTAATTAGCTAACCATCTACAGCAAGGATATTCAAACCAGCAGATTGCTTTACCTAATTAGCTAACCATCTATAGCAAGGATATTCAGATAAGTTTGCCCTAGCACTATCATACTGTTGTATGCCCTACTTTGGATAATACTGTGCTGATATATTGCTTCAAGTGTTGAAGCAAAACTTGTAAGAATCATACTGATTTGGTCTAATACAATCTGAGATTTTGATTGCTGGGTTTTTCACCTCCAAGAGGGAGGTTTTCCCAAGGTACCCTTGTGTTCTCTGTGTTATTTGTGTTGATTTTCTGTCATTGCTATCTAAATTTAACAGTCTGATTCTAAAATTAACATCTAAAAGTGTGACAAGTTTGCAGGTTTGCCAGTTCGAAAAAAGTGCGACAAGTTTGGATGTTCGCTTATTTACCAAGAGTGAAACAAGTTTGCAAGATCACTAGTTCACCAAAAGTGGGAAAGTGCAACTAGATTCACAAGTTCACTAGTTTTCCAAAAGTGAAACAAGGTTCATTAACTCACCAATTCGCCAAAAGTGCAAAAGTGCAACAAGGTTCGAAGGTTCACCAATTCACCAAAAGTACAAAAGTGCAACAAGGTTCAAAGGTTCACCAATTCACCAAAAGTGCTAAAGTGCAACAAGGTTCATTAGTTCACTAGTTCACAAAAAGGCCAAAAAAGTTCACTAGAGGCTAAATATTCCAATAAAGAAGAAGATGCCAATGAGTTCATAAGTTTGAAAACTCGCCAAAAGTGTGACAATTAGAAAAAGGGCAAAATCCCTGACCCGCAAGGTAAAGACAAATTTTAATTCTAATTTTAAGCGGCAAAAAGGAACACCAATTAATGCAGTTGGTGCATGCATGATCTGAGCCACTCAATTGGGTGGGGTTCATTACCAACCATAGATTTCAGCTATTTAAAGAGTGAATGGATTCAACGTGGAGCTAATTTTTCATTCTACACCAAAAAACCTTTGTCAAGATTGTTTTCAAGAATCGGACAATGAAACCCCTTTGACTCTGTATGACAATCTCACTCAAAGATTGTTAATGAGATTTCAAAGGTTGCAAGTTTCAACTGCTTCTAGTTTGTGTAATTCGTAATTGTTTGTTGTGGTTTTAAGTAAAGTAGTCGCAGATGTTGCTGCTAATGTTGCAGCTCTTGTTTATGTTACTGTTGCAGAATATTGTGATGTGTTTCAAATTCCAATAGAAATCAAAAAAACAAATTGAACCTATCTTTCTTTGTTGGCTTCATTTGATGATACTGGGTTGTCAATGTATTGTAAAAATTGTTAAAAAGTTCTGGGTTTTTGCAAGATCTAATAATAATAATCAAATTTGAAAATTATTAGTAAAAACATTTCACTGGAGTTATTACAGTGGTTTCAGAGCCAAAAATTTTGTCACCCTGCAGAGAAAATTGAGTGGTCAATCATGGGAGGATTCTTTAAATATCTAATTAATGGAAAAAAATGCAAATCATTTGGTTGACACTATACAAATACAGAAGAGCCAAAATGAAATAGAGGAACCAAGACAAAATGAACAAGTTTTTAGAAGAAAATCCTGAGTAGGGACTTGAATCTCAATAGAGGAAGATATCGTTGCCTGTTATGTTCAATATAAAATATTTCTAGCGGAGATCCCAGATGCAATGTCTTTCTTAAATTACATGAATATGAAGAAAGCCAGCCATACAACTAGACAAAGGAACCAAGATGAAATACTGGTGACACATCAAGAAGAGATTGGAAGAATTTTCAAAGTTTATCAGAAGCAGTCGGATGGTTTCAAAGCTGCAATTCCTTTTGAAAAGCTTTCAAAAGTGCTAAGAAAAGCGGGTTTGTGCGAATACGTATGAAAGTTGAGAAAGGAAGAAGGGAGGTCAAAACCAAAATAAATTATGAAGGAGCAAGAATCAAAGAAAATGTCTTGGAATGAGTAAGATCCCCTTAACACAAAAAAAGAGGATGATACCAAAAATGAGTTCAAAAGAAAGAAACTTTGCTTTCATGCAAAAAACCTTGAGAGTTAAACCACAAATGTCAAGGTAAAGGTGATATGAAGTTAGAAGAAGAGTCGGAGGAATCTAATAAAGAGCTAGAAAAACAGATCAGGTAACCAAAAAAAGTGATGAGTGCACCAGAACTAGAACTTGAAGAAATGATCCAGGAAGAAATTGTAGAGCATGAACCAAAGAAAGAAGAACAGAGTTGCAAGAAAATGGGAAGAAACAGACTATGGTGGACTCCACCAAACAGATGGAAGGTATGGATCATTGTTTAGAAAATGATCCTCATTGATTTCCAAAGCTAAATGTCAGGAAAAGATTGATTTTGATGAAGCTGAGGAACAAATTTCATTTGTTCAAAGCATGACCGAAAGGGACATGCCAATTCCAGAAACACCCAATTATCTTCCATAGATTGAGTTAATTACATATGGGGTTGATAATCAAAATAACTATGTTGAAGGGCATGCAAGAAGCAAAATGACCTAGTTGGTGTCAGTAATTTTAACATTGTGGGTCGCAAGAGTATTGTTTCTTTGAATCTTTTAGAAATATTTAAAATAGAAAAGGATGTAAACACCTTGATTGCCCTTGGATTATAATAGCTCAAGAAATAAGAAAAATTGTGGCAAATATTTATTACACCAATTTTATTACCATATCATTTCAAAATTCTTTTTATGAGAAGCACTCTAAAAGTGACAAAAAGATAAAGGGTACAAAATGGAAAAGAAATCCTTTCTCTCAATTTCAGGATTGCTCAAACATGATGATGTGGGATCCAGGTGTTATATACAAAGAACTCCGAATAGAAGAAATGGTGTGGCATATGAAGGTTGAATTATTTGATGGATCTAATATCATTGTTCCTAATAGATCTATCATACCATGCACCTGGATAAGTTGACGAATCAATGCAGCCATGGGTAAGCATCGAAGTTGCCAAATCGGGTACAAGAACCGGAATGGGTACGTGGGTATGAAAATGCCAGTACGGCAGAAATTTTTTGGGGGGTTGGGTACGTTTTTGGTACATTCATATATATATATATATATATATACATACATTTAGAATGCCATATACCAATACATATATGCTAAACAAAACCTTTCAAATTTCAAATTTTGAAACACATACTAATTTAAATTCAGTTTTCAATATCAAAAAGGTCAAACTAGAATCACTAAACATTTCGTAAACATTTTGGCATCTAAAAACATGGACCCTGGACGAACCCACAAGAGATTTGTTTCAAAATCCGATTCCGGTACATTTCATACCTGGAATCGCTTGAAAAATCCCACGATTCAGCAACTTGGGTGAGCATAAGGTATGTGATGCATTATATGTTATGGGAAGTGAAATGTGTATGGGTGCATATTGGATGCATTCCATTGGTGGGTTTCAACAAATCCATCAAAGTCGGGAGCTAAAGTGTACTTTGAAAGGAAAGATGTGACACTTGGAAGTGTCTTTGATGGATCTCTGGGAGGAGTCACAAATAAGATTCCTCACAAGGGACAAGTTGTTTGGATAACAAGAAGCATGGTGATGGAGAACAAACATTTATATCATTTTATAGTGGTATTCAAATGTTTCCAAATCATCAAAGTATGGTACTCCATAGTATGTCCCCAAGATCATAATCAAATAGAAGATTCCAACAGACCACAGAGTTAGAAATTGGTTGTAAGCATACCTTATCCACTTGTAATTTCATGGGGACTAGTTTAGGATCAAGCTACACCCAAATCTGCATTTGCAAGGAATATGCTTCAAGTTGAATGGCATGACCTAGAACTCAATGTGTCCAGTAAGGCCTTTAACAACTATCTTGAGACATTGTTTTGATAGTTTTTTATGATATGTTGATCGATAGAAGAGCATGGAATAATCATATGAAGTACCTAAATTTGATCATCGGGATTCTAGAGTAATCAACTCTATTTGTAAGAAAATTTAAGTGTGAGTTTGGTTTCACAAAGATATTATACTTTGGCTATGTCACTATTGATCAAGGCATGTACGTGGAGCCTAAGAGGATTCAAAATTTTCTAGTTTGGACATTTCCTACCACACTAACTCTATTGAGAAGATTCTTTAGTCTATGCAACAATGATAGAAGGTTTGTTAAGGGATTTTCACATACAACAACACCCTTAACCAACACGACAAAGAAAGGAGCTCATGCACAAATGGATAGAAAACAAGAAATTTCTGATAAGCATATTAAGGAAATCAACTCATGTCTCACCTTTTCCATTTCAAATTTCTTGCATCCATGTGTGGTAAAATGTGGCATTTTTAAGAGAAACTATTGGGGCCACATTAAATACAAAAGGGGCACTCCATAAAAATTGAGATCATAAAGTTCAAAGGTTCAAAAATGAGTTCCTCTATGCATGATGAAAGCATGTTTGCCATCATTCGTGTTTTCAAAAAATTTAGACATTAGATGATGGTGGATGTATGGTGGAGGTAGATTACAATGGATTAAACTCCTTGGATAAACTTGATTTGAAAGATACGAGCAATAGAAATGGGTAAAGAAAATCCAAGTTTATAATTATGATATAGAATACAATAAGGATAAAAAGAATGTAGTTGTTGAGGCCTTCTCTATGACGCCCCTTGTTATATTTATGTCATTTTTAGTGATTGTTAGAAATCTATCATAGGAGAACCAAGTATGCAATGTGTTACTAGCATCCTAAACGGAAATGTGAAGGATAATAACAATGTGAGAGCAAATGGTTGTTAGATACAAAGACAATCTTTTTTATATTTGATTCTAAGATAAATAGAAGATTTGGAAGGCTTTGCATGATACACCCATGGTGGCACACTCAAGATCCTACAAAATGAAGAGCATGTCTTTCCTCCCAAGTTTGTTGTAGCCTATGCTTATTTTCCATCAAGATTGGGAAAGTGTGTTCATGGAATCCATCATGAGTCTTCCCAAGGGTTATGGTAAAGATTATGTTTATGTTGGTGTAGATGAACTAAACGAGTACACACTTCTTTACCATTTATTTTAAATATAATGCACATCATATGGGAGAGTTATTTTTCAAAGAGGTGATTAGGCTACATGAGTTGCCTAAAAAATATTGCTAGTAATAGAGATAGCAGATTTGATAATTGCTTGGGGCAGGAATTATTTCAATTGACAAGTGAAGAACTCACTCCTAGCATAGGTTATCAGCTGCAAACAATTGAACAAACAAAAATATTGAGTAAATAGGTTGAAAGGTACTTGAGAGTATATAACTCAAAACAAAAATCAATAGGGGTCACATGTTTTCGCTTGGGAAAATGTTGTTGTAGCATCTGGCAGCTATCCTTTAGTATGTTTTTATTCATAAAATTAGTGTTCATAGAGATACTAGTGTTACTCATATTGGTAATAAATGCCATCATTGTCACACGAGTGAAAAATTTGAGACATGGAGCCATCTCAAAATATTTGGTTTATTGGAGAAACCTACCTACAAAGGAACCTACTAGGGGAGAATCAAGAAACTTGGCCCATTTTGAAAATAAATTGCTTGAGGACAAGCAATCTTGAGAAAGGCTGTCTTGTAATGTATAATTTTCAATTAATTTATGTTTGTGGATCAAAAGACCATTTCCTATTTCCAGTAAACTAAGCCTATTGGGGCCCAATTTCATAGGCAACAAAAATTTGAAGGGAATGAAGTTCAAGTGTTGGCAAGTTTTGTTTTTTGCTCAATCATGAATTTGAGAAATTGTTGAAAGTGTGACAAGCTGAAGTGAGAGGGTTCAAGCAAGTTATGATTTTTGCTAAGTCTGTGAGTTTGCAAACTCTCCAAAAGTGCGACAAGTTTGCAAGTTTGCCAATTCATTGGGAGTATGAAAGTGTGACAAGTTTGCAGGTTTGCCAATTCACCAAAAGTGTGAAAGTGTGACAACTTTGTACGTTCTTCAATTCACCGAAAGTGCAAGAGTGTGCCAAGGTTCACAGGTTCGCCTATTCATTGAAAGTGCAAAAGTGTGACAAGGTTCACAAGTTTGCCAATTTGCCAAAAGTGTGATAAATTTTGCAAGTTTGCCAGTTTGCCAAAAGTGCAAAAGTACAAGGTTTGCCAATTCATCAAAAGGCAAACAGAGTTCACAAGAGGTTAAATACTCCAACAAAGAAGATGTTAGTGAATTCATCAGTTTTCAAACTTGTTTAAAGTGCGACAAAAGTTAGATAAAGGGCAAAATTCCTACATGCATGGTAAAATAAAAATTTTATTTTTATTTTAAGCAGGAAGAGGAGCACCAAATAATATGGTTGGTGTATGCATGATCTAAGCCACTCCATTGGATGAGATCCATTACCAACTGTAGATTTCAGCTATATAAAGAGTGAATTGTGGAGCTAACATTTCATAATATGGTTGGTGTATGCATGATCTAAGCCACTCCATTGGATGAGATCCATTACCAACTGTAGATTTCAGCTATATAAAGAGTGAATTGTGGAGCTAACATTTCATTATCCACCAAAAAAACCTTTCTCAAAATTGTTTTGATGTATGCATGATCTAAGCCACTCCATTGGATGAGATCCATTACCAACCGTAGATTTCAGCTATATAAAGAGTGAATTGTGGAGCTAACATTTCATTATCCATCAAAAAAACCTTTCTCAAAATTGTTTTGAGCACTTGGGTTCAAGCAATCAGATCTGAGGATGAGGACAAAAACTTTGATTTATAAGATTGGAAGATGAAACCCATTTGATTTTGTATGTTGATCTCACTCAAAGATTTGAATGATATTTCAGAAGTTTCAATTGTTTCAAGCATGTACTGGCAACTACTTTTTGTGGTTTTAAGCATAGTAGTTTCTGTTTTTGCTATTGTTGCAGTTGTTGTTTATGTTACTACTGCAACATATTGTGATGTATTTCAAGTTCCATTATAAATAAATAAAACTTTTGAAATCTTTGTTGACTTCATTTGATAACACTAGGTTGTCAATTTGTTGTAAAAAATGTTCCAAATTTAGGGTTTTTGAGAGATCTGGTAATAATAATCAAATCTTAAATATATTAAGAAAAACATTTTGTTGGAGTTGCTAAATTCACAACATAATTTTGAGAACCTGCGGCAATGGTATGCTAACAATAGAATACACAATGAATAATATTGTGACATATCTTCAAAATTTTGCCAAGCAGGAAAACTCTTAATCGGGAAGTGAGTGGACATTCTCCATGGCCAAGCTTTGTGGACAACCAGGAAGAAGTAGGTACAAACGAGGATGATTGGTGTGCATATCTAGACAAGAACAAGGAAGAAAAGCTAATAGATCTTTGGTTTGAAGCCCAGCAAGTTGCTTATGCATCAAGGCAAGTGGTTGTGAAGTCACCTTCGAATGGGGTTTCCTCCTCTCCTCTATAGCTAAGCATGAGTTTGGCTCTAGGTCTTGCACAAATGCCCATGCCTACTCTACCAGTTGAAACTTTGATGAGGTTGTCAATGTGGCTGTTGATGGGTCTGTTGTGACGTTTTCACACATCGCCCCATTGCAAATGGGGACCCATGTTTTTTGCTTTATAGGGTTTGTTTTCTAGGTCTTTTAGGGTTTTGTTAGTTAGCCTTTGCATTTTGAGTGTTGCCCAGGTGATCACATGAATAAGCAAGTCCGGCTTGAGTGATGTCCTGATCCTGAAATTTGGCTAAGTCTGGAATGTCCTGATCCTAAAATTTGACTAAGTCTGGAAACTGAAAAACCTCAAAAAACTAGATTTTGCAATATAACTCCTGGAGGTCTGAAACCACTCTCAAACATCCTGAAAGTATATATGGAATATAACTTAAAGTATAAGAAGGAAATGTTTCTTCTTTCATATACTTAAATGTTATACTCCATTAAAATTATCCTGATAGAGAGTTCAAAAAGTCAAATTTCGCTCCTGTCCTTCACTGAGGATCCAGAGCGAATTTCGCTCCTGTCCCTCTCCAAGGGTCCAAGGCGAATCGCTCCTGTCCCTCACCAAGGGTCCAGAGCGAAAAGGCTTAGTGGAGTCATTCCTGACCTTGTTTGGACAAATTGAGACATCAAAGGCATGATGGAGGACAAAATGAACGTGATAGAGCATCCAGACTTGATTAAGGACGATGAAATGATGGAGTATTTGTCTAAAAAGGTAAATTCGCTCCTGTCCCTCACCAAGGGACCAGAGCGATTTTATTCATATACACATTTTTAGACCTTGTTTGGACTCGAACTTTTATTCATGGCGTGTAAAGAGATGATATTTTCCTTAGCGAAGGAAATTTGAAGTGAAAAGTAAAAAGATTTGGCCCTGAGAGCAAAAATCGCTCCTGTCCCTCACTGAAGGACCGGAGCTTGAATTCCAATTTCGCATTATCCTTGCAAGATTTAAGTGGTTTCCCGATTTGAGGAGGTCAAGGGAAGTATGTTTTGCCCGTTGAATATAACTTAAGTACGCCACAATGAAGAAAATCGGCCTAAGTAACAAAATTGCTCCTGTCCCTCTCCAAGGGACCAAGGTGATTGGCTAGGGCGCTCCTATCCCTCTCCAAGGGACCAGAGCGATTTTCCCTCAAGGCAAGTTTTTGGCAAAAGGAAAGCAAGCTTCGCGTTTGAGGTGGATGGAGGAAGACACAATCGATCCGTTGAAGATAATTTTCGAAGCTAGCAAAGGACGAATTGGCTTGTAATTGCAAAAGTGCTCCCGTCCCTCACTGAAGGACCGGAGCTTGAATTTCAAATTTGCACTGTTCTTGCAGGATCAAGACAATTTTATGATTTGAAGAGACCAAGGAAAACATGATTTATCCATTGAATATAATTTGGAGGGCTAACAAAGGACGGATAAGCTTGGATTTGCAAAATAGCTCCTGTCCCTCACCAAGGGACCAGAGCAATCTTGTTAATAGCCATTATTTTTCATGATTGGGCGCCAAATATCCTTCAAATTACATTAAATGCCAGATTCGATAAAACCTTGAAATATTTTTGGCACTTAATAAAAGCGCATGGTATTTAATAATTAATTTTGAGCCTAAAAAAATCGAATTTTTTAATTATAAAGGCATTTAAAATTAATTATTATTATTTTAAAAAATAAAATAAAATTGGAGCGCTTGGGGTATTATTTAATGTTTTTATCAAGTCGGCCTCTTCTTTTATTAATTTTTATTTATCTTTTGGCCTATTTTTCCAAGTCGGCCCATGGAAATAAAATGGTGAGCGCTCTATATATTTGAGGCATGTTTTTCATTATTCAAATCATTCACTCATCATTTCAAGAGCAATTTGAAGGAGCGAATTTCTACGAGGAGTGGAGACTAAGAAGGGCGAAATTCATATTGAAGGCTATGGGAGAGGCGAATTTCTTGCTACATTTGAAGGCGAATTTCCAGATCTTGAAGAAGCTAGCTAATGGAGGCGCAATTTTATCCAAGGGAGAGCTTTGATCTACACTTTGCCTAGCCAAAATTCATCTATTTTTTAGAGTTAATTCTCAAGAAGAGGTATGGCAAAATCATCTTGACACCCTTATTCAAGGTTTGATTTTTTTAAGCATTTTTTGGAAAAATCTAAGTATTGCGTAGTTAATTAGGAAATGATAATTCAAAGATTTATCACGAGGTTTCCTAAATTAAAATCTTGAGTCTTCCTTTTAAAGTTTAATTTTTAGATTTCAAGATATATTACTAATTTTGAAATGTTGTGTAGGTATCAAGATGGCGACTCCCAAGCTCGAAAGATCTACAAGTCGGAAGACTCTCCTCAAGGAAAATCAAGCCAAATCAAGGACGATCAAGCAAGGACAAGGACAACCTTCTTCAATCCAGCCTAGCATCAACAAGGACGACCTTCTTCAATCCAGCCTAGCATCGACAAGGACAGCCTTCTTTGGACTAACGTCATCAAGGACGACTTCTCCAATCCAGTATTCCAAAGCGAGGTACATCAATCATCCTCCACATCAAGGACACAAGAAGTTAGAACAAGGGTTCGTTGAAGAAGCAGATAGTTCCAGATGAATTAATTAAAGCTAGCTTCTCAACAACAAGTTGAATATTTACCAAGCTACAAGTGTCAGACGAGGTGGCATCTTGGTCATCACTTCTCCAATCGGATTGGTCCACCTCAACATGTCCAGATTCAACGTACCTAACTCATGGAATGTGGCACAAACTCCGATGTACCTACCCTAGCTATCCATTGGTGGAATTTTCTAGAGAGGACATGTGTCCAAGCAATGCAATTTTATCATTGGTCGAGCATTAAATGTTATGTAATGGTTGTAACAAACCCTAATTAGGGTTTTCATTGTTGAATCTTGGCCATTGATCTCGAATTGATCTTAGCCATCAAATTGTATTGAGGGCACTATATAAGCCCTGGCATTTCATTTGTAAAGGCATTAGGCAGTAAGCAGTTAGAAGATAGATAGAGAGTAGTTAGAAGGTGATTAGCTAGTTGATAGAATAGCAATAAAAGTAGAGTAGAGAGAGAAGGCAAAGATTGTTGCCAAGATGTTGTTGTAAAAGACTTGTAAAACTTCATTGAAGAAATGGTGAAATTTATGGGTCGATTCGACAATTTGCATGGTCTTTATACTTCTCATGTTTGATTTCATGTTATTAGATGAGTGGAAGAAATGTGCTTGATTGATGGTGAAATTCGTATATCCATACTACTAGCAGTTTGTTGATTGCAGACTTGCCTTGCGTAGTCAACTGGAATCGTTCAGCTTAAGCTTAACTTCAATTGTCGCTTCTTCATTGATATGCATCAACCTGATGGTGTCTATGCCTGCAGTGATGATTTGAACATCATAAAGCTTTCCTTCGAAGATCGCACTAGCCTTGTGGAGATGGTCCTGCGATGTCAAAACAAGACCTAGTTAGAATTCCATCAAAGATCATTCATTGCTCTTACATTCTTAGTGTTAGGATTAGATTCTTTCCTCGCCCTCGTCTTTTTTTCTTTTTTCAAGTCAAAGCTAGTAAGAGCCCGTGTTCCAGCAATATTCAAAGCAAATCAGAAGTTCAGGCATCAAATGTAAGTCCCCTTGTGATTCCAGCAAATCACATCATACCACAGAGAGCTTATCCACACGTAGAGATCCTACATACAAGAACCTTGGAGTCATTCTAATTGATCCTTTTTCGCGATATCTTCAGCAATCAGAGGCTTTCTTCAAGAGAGGATAAGGTACCTGTTGACGTGTATTTTGTACACAGCCTAACACAGAATAAAATACCTAAGGGTATCTTATCCTCTCTTGAGAAAAAGTCTCTAACTGCTGAAGATTCGCATAAAGGATCAGTTAGGATGACTCCAAGGTTCCTTTTAGTAGGGTCTCTACATGTGGATAAGCTCCAGTGGTATGATGTGATTTGCTGGGATCACAAGGGGACTTACATGTGATGATTGAACTTCCGATCTGCTTTGCTGGACACAGGCTCTTACTAACTTGGATTTGAAAAAATGAAAAAAGGATAAGGGCGAAGAGAGGATCTAATCCTAATACTAAGAATGTAGGAGCAATGACTTGATTTTTGATGAAACTCTAACTAGATCTTGTTTTGACATCAATGGAACATCTACACAAGACTAGTGCGATCTTCTAAGGGAAGCTTTATGATGTTCAAATCATCACCGCAGGCATAGATACCATCCAAGTTGATGCATATCAATGAAGAGGCAACAAATTGAAATTGAGCTTAAGCTGAACAATTCCAGTTGACTACACAAGGCAAGTCTGCAATCAACAAACTGCTAGTAGTATGGATATACGAATTCCACCATCAGTCAATCACATTTCCTCCATTCATCTAATCATCTACCATCTAAGATTGAAGACTCAACAAGAAACCATGCAAATTGCAAGAAAACGACATATTTCACCATTACTTCAATGAAAATGGAATTTGTTTACAATCAATGGCAACAATTTCTTGCCTTGTCCTCCTATTCTACTCTAATTGCTATTCTATCAATTTCTAACTACTTTCTATCTTCTAACTCTCTCTCCTAATTGCTAATTAGCCTTTACAAATGAAATGCCTGGGCTTATATAGTGCCCACAATACAATTTGATGGCTTAGATCAATTCAAGATCAATGGCCAAGATTCAACAATGAAAACCCTAATTAGGGTTTGTTACAACCATTACATAACATTTAATGCTTGACCAATGATAAAATTGTATTGCTTGGACACATGTCCCTTCTAGAAAAATCGACCAATGGATAGCCGGGGTAGGTACATCGGAGTTTGTGCCACCTTCCATGAGTTAAGTACATTGAATCTGGACATGCTGAGATGGACCTCACTGATTGGAGAAATGATGACTAGGATGCCACCTCATTTGACACTTGTACTTTGGTAGATATTCAACTTGATGTTGTTGAGAAGCTTGCTTTAATTAATTCATCTGGAACTATTTACTTCTTCAACGAGCCCTTTATTCTAACTCCTTGTGTCCTTGATGTGCAAGATGATGATGTACCTCGCCTTGGAACGTTGGATTGAAAGAGGTTGCCCATGTCCTTACTTGATCATCCTGGCGAAGACCGTCCTAGATCCGGCTTGATTTTCCTTGAAGAGATCTCCATTTGATGCCTACACAACATTTCAAAATTAGTACCATGATTTTGCAATACATAACATAAATTAGAGAGCAAATTTTAGGAAACTTAATGATAAGTCCTTTATTAATCATTTCCTAAAAACGACTATTGAGCTATGAATTCAAAATTTCAAAATTTCAAAATCTAAGCTATGACGATCAAAAACTAAAACAATAAAACAAATATCGCCATACCTCAGTAGAGAGCTAACTCTAGAATGCAAAACAAGGAATTTGCCTAGGCAAAATCAAAATTAGATGGCTTCAACGTGATCTCCTTTAAATGAACGATCCCTTTATCAATTCATCACCCTTGAGGATATCTTTGACGTGGTCTTTGGCAAGTTCGCCCAACTTGAGACTAAGCTCGCACTCCTTTGATGATGTCTGCGCCCTCCTCTTGAATGACAATTTCGCACCTCCTTTGTATTCTCCAAATCGCATGCTAATGAAGGATGTTAAATGATGATTTGAAATGAATAAACCACCTTCCCTTTATAGGCGCTTACCTTCACATTGATCTTAGGCCGACTTTGGTAAATAAGACAAATTTAAAATAAACTTAAAAGGCCGACCCTTGTAAAATGAAACAAATTTTAAATCAAGCGCCCCATTTGATTTTTTATTAATTAATAATTAATTATTAAATGCCTTTATTATTTAAATTAATAAATTTCGATTTTTATAAAGGCAAAAATAATTAATAAATATCAAGCGCAAATTTTAAATGCCATTTTTAATTAAATTTGCAATCCATCGATTTTAGCATTTAAAATAAATTTAAAGAAATGTGTTTGAGCGCCAAATTTTTGAAAATGAAATAATACGTACCTCATCGCCCTGGTCCCTGACTGAGGGACAGGAGCGATCCATCAACTGGGTCTTGATTCTTGCAATTTCGACGTCCAAAATCTTCATCTCCACGTTGAATTTTCCATTTTCGCTAGGTCCTTCAAGCTTGATTGACTTGTTCTTGCAAATGAATGTCCTTTAGATATGATATCGCCCTGGTCCTTGTCCAAAGGACAGGAGCGATATGAGTTCCTTAGCTTAATTGATAGCATTTTGACGTTTGGAACCTTTGTAAATCATCTTCAAATGACACCTTATACCTTGTGTGATCCCAAAAAAACCCTGACTTGGCATGAATTTGAAGGCAAATGAAGAATCCCATACAAATCGCCCTGGTCCCTTGGAGAGGGACAGGAGCGATATAGCCTCTGTATTCAATTTGATGATCTTTTAACGTTTGAAATCTTTGTATATCATCTTCAAAAGACACCTTAGACCTTGTATGACCTTGCAAAACATTGGCTTAACGTGATTTTTGCATGAATTGGCCAATATATTCAATATCGCTCTGGTCCCTTCCTGAGGGACAGGAGCGAACTTCAAGTTTTTGAGCTTGTTCTTGCGTTCTTCAACTTGCCATTGCTTTCGATGCGTAAAATGAAGCCCCTCGATTCTCCTTAATCACTTAACACTTGATAAACTTTCAAAATCTTGGCCTTTATAGGAATTTCGCTCTGGTTCCTGCCTGAGGGACAGGAGCGAACTAGGGGTCTTGATGTAAATCCTTCAATGTTAGCAACTTTTGATGCTTTGCGCTTGATGAAGATGTCTTAAAATGTCTTCACCACCTTGTTCTTCGTCTTGGAGTGCCTTGAATTTGGAGGAACGACAATATAACCATTATATCGCCCTGGTCCCTTGGAGAGGGACAGGAGCGATCCTGCTCTTGTGGGCTTCATTTTACTTTATCACCTTCAAAATTTATCTTCAATGATCTCGCCATACTTCATTTCATTCATTCATGCCTTGAGATCGGTTGTAACTTGGCAAGAAAATCATCTATAACAAAAATCGCTCTGGTCCCTTCCTGAGGGACAGGAGCGAACTTAAGCATTTTGGTCCTTTGATGGCATTTGGTAATCTTCAATTTATCTTCAATGAGTTCATTTCACCTCCTTCCTTGCCTTCAAACATAAACTTGACTTGATCTTTGCCCAGATCGTACCTTATGAAGAATTTCGCTCTAGTCCTTCAGTGAGGGACAGGAGCGAATTTGACCCTCTAGGCAAAAACTTCATCATTTCATTGTTTTTGATCAAGTCTGGATGCTCTATCATGCTCATTTCGTCCTTCACCATGCCTTTGATGTCTCGATTCGTCCAAACAAGGTCAGGAATGGCTCAACTAAGCATTTTCGCTCTGGACCCTTGGTGAGGGACACGAGCGATTCGCCTTGGTCCCTTGGAGAGGGACAGGAGCGCTTTTCGCCTTGGTCCCTTGGAGAGGGACAGGAGCGCTTTTCGCTCTGGACCCTTTGAGAAGGACACGAGCGATATATACTTTCAGGATGTTTGAGAGTGGTTTCAGACCTCCAGGAGTTATATTGCAAAATCTAGTTTTTGGAGGTTTTTTCAGTTTCCAGACTTAGTCAAATTCAAGATCAGGACATTCCAGACTTAGCCAAATTTCAGGATCAAGACCTCACTCAAGCCGGACTTGCTTATCCATGTGATCCCCTGGGCGACGTTCAAAATGCAAAGGCTAGCTAACAAAACCCTAAAAAAACTAAAGAACAAACCCTAAAAAGCAAAAAAAAAGCAAGGGTCCCCATTTGCAATGGGGCGATGTGTGAAAACGTCACAACAGTACCCTTGGGTATTTTAGTCTGTGTTTGATTGTGTACAAAATACACGTCAACAGGGTCCCATCCTCCCCCTTGAATGGAGGAGGAGCTACATGTTTCCCCTCTCTCTAGTTGGGTCAATGGCAACTCTAGATTTTATTTTTGGTGGCAAGGGAGAATATAAAAGACCAAGAACCTTTGCTATCTCCAAATATTGTTAGTGACGATAAGGACCTTTGTGATAGCAAGAGATCTTGGACAAATGTGGCTAGTGGTAAGTCTTGTTCCAATCCTATTATGTCTGTCCCCCTCTGGAACCAGTTGTGATCGACAAATGAATTCATATCAAGGTCCTTAACTTAGTTGTGGAAAGATCTTCCTCTAGGCTGCAGAATGTGCTATCTGGAAAGTTTTTAGGTGCTAGGCCAAACATTAATGTGGTGAGAAGTTGGGCTTAGAGGAAATGGAAACCAAATGGCCAAGTTGGGATCCCAATTCTATATAAGGGCTTCTTTCTACTCTTTTTTTCGAATCATGATGACTATGTGAGGACCCTTTTGGATGGTCCTTGATTTCTTGGGAAAACAAGGAAAATAGAAACCAGGTTTTGAGCCAAAGGAGTGCATAAACAAGATCCTTGTCTGGGTTAGGCTTTTGGGCCAACAATTGGAATACTTGGAAGAAATATTATGATGGGTACTGCTAATTCTTTTGGTCAGCTCATTGCTTTTGATTTTGTGACCAGATCTCGGAAGTGCTTGTTATATGCCAAATAATAAATTCTATGCAAATGCACAGATAAATAAGGAGCACCCAACTTCGATCACCTTGTATTCAAAGTATGGTATTTTGGAATAGATGGTAGAGTTTGAGGAGACCTCGAATGTCTGCGGAAAGTGCCACAAGGTTTGCCATTTGAATGCTGTTTGTCTGGTTAATAGGAAGAAGCAGAAATTATAAAGAATGAATAAATAAATAAATGTGCTCTGTCTTCACCAAGATAATGAAGATGGATAAAGAAACTAATAATCTCAAAAATAACAGAGTCGAAAATCTGGTTTTTGTTGATGAGGTGTTCAAGCATGGCTGGAGGAGAGGGGGCTGTTTCTTATGGAGGTCTAGCGGGTCCACAAACAGCACTCCTTTTCTTCAGATCATTCTGGCATGAGATCTTCAGGAAGTCATTTGAAATCTTTTGAGTTTGGTTCTACTGTCAAGAAAGGGAGATCATAAGAAAGAAAATCTGCTTTACCAACTCAGTGAGTAGGACTGCCACTGACTCCTGCAGCGAAGTTTCAGAGGGAAGAACTGTGGGAGGAATTCAGAGCTCTTTGGCTTCGACCTTCCTTGATTTGCTCAGCACTGTCAGAGTTGTATCTCAGATTTATGCTTTTTCATGCAATCTTTGTACTGTTAATTTGTTTTTGTAGCTGTTTGTTTTGAAATAGTTTCATGGTTCTTTGTTGAACTGCATTGTTAAATCTGAACTCATCTTTGTCCAAGGGTTTGGGCCCTTTCAAAACCCATCTTTACCCTTAATCAAAAAAAAAATACTGTCACATGTCTTATAAAAGAACTATTACTTTTGTGTTTATCTAAATTTGCTAATTTAAGCTCCTTGCTACCAGTACAAGTATGCAAATTACACATCAAAGGTAAACATCTAGAAAGTGTTTTTTGAAAAGTGGAAAATATCAAAGTACAAAGTTTTGAAAACAAAACAAATTGTAATGTCCCCTTTTGCGATTGCCCTAAATCTTGCTCAAGCACCTGTCAAAGTCTACTGACTTTACCTTGATTAATCATGAAATCGGATATTCTGTTTGGATTGATTGACTTGCTTGTCTCTTTCAATGCTTGATCTGGAATGATTACCTGATCTGCTTTTTATGAGCAGTGATACTATTTGAATTGTTTCCCTTCCACGATTATCAGTCTGCTGATTACTGATTGCAGATCTGTATGTCTGATCTGATCTCTTGCTTTTCATTCCATTGATCATTCAATATAAACATCTTCATTGATTTTTTAATTACTCTATGGCTGAGAATTTAACCCCACTTGCTGGTTGATGGTTCTGTTGATCTGCTTATTCTATAACCCAGTATAATTTATTATAAATGATCCAATTCCCCATGGCTAATTGATGCCTGTAACTTAATAACAGTGCTGATCTGGTCTGATCGTTGGTAATATCATTGGAGGCTTTTGATTCCTTTCCTTTATATCACTCCATGTGGGGGAGAGGTCACACCTCTTCATCATGTATGCCCTTTGGCAAGAGACACACCCTTAGCACCCTTTGAAAGAGTGCGACTCTTTATTATTTCTGCCCTTTGAAAGGGACACGACCTTTCACAATCAGTTCTGCACTCCTCAATTAAATCAGATCTGCACTTCTGATTTCCAAATTATCCCCCTCAAATGAGGTTCTCTTCTCCCTTTTATATCTCATGTTTGAGGGAGTCACAACCTTTCATTTCATGTCTTTTGACCATTCATTAACTTAGTTAAAATTTAATTATATTTAATTATACTTAATTATTTTAATTTTAAATTTATTATTATTTATTCACCATTAACTTGTATTTCAAAGTGGGGACATTACACAAATGCACGCAGGAGCAAATCCAAGTTAATTTTACTAATGCATTTATATTGAGATCCAAAATTAGTAGATCTAGTTGACCCACACATGAAAATTGTAAAAACATAAGGCCAATTACTCCTTCATACAGATTATAATTTAGCTTGCTTGTCAATCTGATGATTCTGAACAAGTTAGAGAGTTCATTTAGCTTCTCAAGACAGCCAAAATTAGGAAATGAACTTCATTTCATCATCAATGTGCATACAACTCTTTTAGTTTTACCTTTAATTTATTAGTTAATACCTTTCTTATATAAATTATTTTAAATTCAACCCCTGGGCCATGGATTAGTACTAAGGAAGAGCAATTTCCATGAAGGTGACCTGTTTCTCTGCTATTTCTGCTACCCTTGTTAAAACGGCTCTGATATTGTGAGTAAATAACAACAAAGTTTCTGAGCGACTTTGATGAAACAGGAGAGAATGATCACTAATTAAACAACAGGAGAGAATGATAACTAATTAAACAATCCCAAAATGATTGTTTTACAGAGAAAAAGGTACCAAATTTTCCAGATAACATTTTCTCACCCAATGGGAAGTGGAGAAATTGACATGATGATAACCCAGATTCAAACCAAAGCGTACACTACCCATGCTAGAATGACTCTGACAATGTGGCCTAAAAAACAGATGAGGTTCTGAGTAAATTCTGACCAAATAAATATCCGATAGAATCACTTCCAAAGCCAAATGGCGATATTTTATAGTGAATTAAAAAGACGGGTGAGAATGCTGAGCAATTTAACAACATAAAAAGCTGTTTTATTTTCAAAGCATGCCATTTTTCTTGAAGGACAGCCATTAAGACTGTTAAGCAAATTATGAGCATAGACAGCGATTTTATTTTATACTAGCCTTATCCTCTTATAAAGAACGACCAAACACATGAAAACACGGACAAAAGTTCAATAGAAAATATCAAATTTCCACGGAAGTGCTTCAAAGGAAATATGTTCATACAATTATAGACGTCTGTAGTTCGATCCTCTGGGACATGTTATCATTTCCAACTTGTCCACACATAACTATACAATTCAACTTACAGAAAAGTAGACTGAAATCCGTATACACTGCTTGTTTTACAATGTTATTTCCGATAAACATATTGAATTACAAATACCATGAGGCTAAAAAAAGTAAACATTCATTTCGGGAAGGCAGATACCAAATATCCCTAATAACTTGCCGCTCAGAAGTTCATCAGGGTAAGCCAAAAAGCCAAACAATCAAAATAAATAAATGCCATATTCATTGTACTGACACGAATCACAAAGAAACCCGAATAAGATTACCACTATTTGGCCAACTCTTCATATGGATTTGATTTTTTCTTTGAGAATACAGTTTGCAAGAGAGCTTGGATCTCCTCCTTAATTCTCTGGAGAATACTTGGTCCTTTCACATCTTCAGGCGCAGTGTTTTCATCAATAGTAGCATCCAGGCCATGCGATTCATGGTCATGGATTTCTCTCTCTTGTATTTCTTTAGACGCATTTAACGTTCCATTCTTTTCCTGCATACCCAAATGATAAAAAAAACAGAGATTTAGGGCTACAAATATCAAAAGAGTCTAAAAAAACAGAACATTGAAAAAAACCCCAGATATGGTTAATCTTGAGCAAAACGATACCATTTTTTGCATATGCTCGCACACCGCTAACAAATATTTCAGAAAAGTGTTGCCCTGTAATTAATTTAGACTGCTATAACTCAATCGAAGAAAAGGTCAATAAAAGAAGCATAAGAAACAAACACAGATTTGAATGGTTATAGAAATCTTGATATTGCAATGATTAATTCACGCTATTTCTATTCTGCTCTTGCCAGCTGTTTGATGTGCCAAGTTGTATATCACTACCGGCTATAATTCAGCTTTATTTCAAAAAACAATTAATGCAAATATAAAGCAAGTGGTAGAATTCTGTAAATCGAGTTGCTTGCAGAACAGTATACCAGACGACTCTAAAAATAAATCAACTGTTTGAAAAGTTAAATAAAAGATATTATAGTTACCAGCATAATTATATAGTTTGCCATAGATTCAAAAATATTCTTTAATTTTTTTTAAATTATTAACTAATATGTACATTGAATAGTTACAAATATAAATTATATGAAGAATAAACATAATAAATTTATAATAGGATATGGATCCCAATCAATTTAATAAATCTTATATTAAATTTTATTTTATTGTTTTGTATATTAATAAAAAAATTTAAAAATCATTTTATAATGAAAATGATTGTGCAATAGCAATGGACCCTCTAAACACAAGTTTTTTAAAATATAATCAAACAATGGAGCTAATTTTTAGGAGTGTATTAATAATTAGATAATTTTTAACACTATATTAATAACTGGATATATTATTAATATATTATATTAATAATTGGGATATATTAGTTAGAGAGTAATAGGTGTTATATTAATTAGTTGGTGGTGTTTCTATCATGTACCTACCAATAACCTTTAATTTTATATGATTTAGTTTTATGATTAATTTAGATTTAAATAGAAAGCTAGCATTAATAATTTGTATTCAAAGAATATTTTAGAAATTAAATATAAGAAGATATGATTTTTAATTTTAAGAATTGTGATAGTAGTTAAATATTGATGTTGTGTTTAATTTAATTATATTAATATAAAAAAAAAAGTTTGTATTTTGATTATTGTTTTAGGTTTAAACAATCATAAAATTGTTTGTGAGTCAAATATGCATTCCTCGAAGTTGAGCTTAAGCTCCTCATAAGTGGCCTAATATATAGAATCGATCATATAATTTGCAAGATTAGTTAGCAATTTTGCTAACTATACACTTCTGCAATCTTTTCTTCCCGATCACTAGTATCTAATAGTACATAAGGAAGTTGGCAATGTTAAAAAATACCTTAGAATAGATGTTGGATTGCAAGGGTCGAGATCTTATTAATCAACCCCCTTGATGGATCAACTTTATAACCTTAGACAAATATCGAAGACAACACTCTCAAACATGTTGGTATCCTAATGCAAATATTGATCAAATACGTTCACTTAGTGCTCTAAACTAAAGTATATGTAGGATGATTGTCCTTGTAATTGCTTGTTTTAGAGTATAAATCATATATGAATCAATTGCACATTGAATGTCTTTAAATACCAAATCATGACAATAAATCTTGAAATTGTGTACCAAGTCAACTCTCAAAGGCTAGTGAAAAGGTGTGAGTCAATAAAATTTGAATTTATTTTTTTAATTCGGGGGTCAATCCCATGCAGGTTGGGATTGAACCCACATGTCATGTGGTGACTAATCTAGGATAGAAAGGCATAAATCTCAAGGTGAGGAGTGGATGTTTAAATAATGGTGCAACGATAGGTGCAATAGTTAATTAATAAAGATGAATATGTGGGAATGTGTGTGGTTAGGGATAGGATAAGGTGGAAAGTACATATGTGTAGATGGGGATAGATAAAGGATTGAGGAATGAGCCAAATTGGAACAAGATTGTCTCACTTATCACTATGCAATAGTACAAAGTCATTCTATCAAAATGGGCACAAAAGAAAATGGAAATTTACATGGGTATGCAAGTTTCACAAACAAAAATTCCCCCCACTATGATGTCTATTTGAATTCTAAAATGAAGATACATTTTAAATTATATGAAGATTCATTGTCATTCATGAAAAGTAAATATTCAAACATAAAAGGATATGGGGCTCATGTATAATAATGGAGGATTCTTGATTTCTTCAATTTATTCTTTTCCTTGGGCTGAGAATTCCATAGGATGGTCAACAAAATAGAGAAAAGGTGTGTAATGAGTAGCTTATATCACTAAAATGAAAGTAAGCACAACTACAAGTTAAGTCAACTATCTACAAAAATGAGAAGGAAAACAAGGTATGGTTAGAAATTATGCTTGTATGAAAAGTGATATTGAAATACTCAACCCAATATAGTGATAACAATGTGGTGCAACACTTCAAGCAAGGCTATGTGGTGTGATCAAGATCCATCTAGGTATAGTGATGAATGCACCTGCGCGCGCGCGCGCGCGCGTGTGTGTGTGTGTGTGTGTGTGTGTGTGTGTGTGTGTGTGTGTGCAAGACTTCAAGCAAGGCTATGTGGTGTGATCAAGATCCATCTAGGTATAGTGATGAATGCACGTGCGCGCGCGCGCGTGTGCGTGTGTGCGTGTGTGTGTGTGTGTGTGTGTGTGTGTGTGTGTGTGTGTGTGTGTGTGTGTGTGTGTGTGTGTGTGTGTGTGTGTGTGTGTGAAAATAAATAGGTACTAGTAACTATCTACAACTTCAACTTAAGAATATTAGAGATGGTATATATCCTCCCTTTAATTGGTTGTACTCACCAATTGCAAAGAAATTAGAGAGAGATCAATACATGAAAAATAAATATAAGATAAGCATGTAAGAAAATAAATAATGTAAATTAGTACAAATTTTAGAGACATATATTGAATGATAAGCATGAAAATCATATGCCAAAGAGATAGTAATCAAAATGTGTATGTTTGCACCTAGTATAAGCAAATGAAAAAGTAAAATTAACCTAAGAGGCAAGATCTAAGGATTGTTTTTACGAAAATATGAGATGGTGAAAGCATTGTGTCCCTAATGTGGCTCTTAGGTACATGATAGGGCATGCAAGAATGCAATAGGATAGGAGAGGCATGATGCTCCCATTGTGATAATATTCCTCTTGTGTGCATGATAACATGTAAGTGAGCAACAATATGGGAAACACATCGGATTCCCACATATATCTCTTTGGAACATGATTGTAGGGAAAGTTATGTTGCCCCCAATATGAAGAGGTTGCTCTAGAATCATGATAAAGTGAAGAAACCATGATTGAATAGGGTATAGTTATGAAAGAACATGTAAAATTAACTACTCCAAAATGGGCAAGATAGTAAGATGAGGCTCCAAATGATATGGGTATGATAAATATCATAAGAAATATATTGTTACCCTTGACATAAGTAATTAATACAGTGAAGATGGCCTCCAAAGAAAAGATAAACTTTGTGTGCTTGTTACAAATATGTAATCATGTAAATAGATAGGCATATAGACACAAATCGATAATATTTAATTATTAAAAATCATGTAAGGTTCGGTTTGTTTTTTTATTTTTTACTCAAAAGGTTGTAATCACGTTTGTAATAAATGATATGGGCACATGGCATAAAGATAAGTAATATGAAAACTAATGTATGTGATTGATATAAATATGTATTTTGGCAGATAAGCATCATAATTTATATTCATTGCAATCTCAAATAGTTGTCATGCAATAAATATTATGATACAATTGTTGTAAGTATATAATAAGTGACACAATGAACACATGGTGATGAAAAATAACTCAAAAATTTGTATAGGTTCATTTGTGGTGACTAAAAGTATGCATCATCATCAATAACATTAGTGATATGCAAGAACGAGGACTATAATAGCAGTATCATGTAACATGGTAAAATTTTATTTGACTATAGATAGAAGGGTGACTAGTGAAGACACTTTCATTATTACCAATTGCCTTTTGAAAAATAACCTTATAGAGCCTAAAGAATATCTTATGATTAGGCATGATGTTGTATTAATCAAGGGATGATCTAACCTAAAGTGATAGAATACAGGATAACACTAATTGGGGTGAACAACCAAAGGTGTTGTGTTGTGTTTTCACCCTAAATTTTTTTATTTTTCTACAAAAAAAAAATGTTTCATTTATCTAATTTTGACATAGAAATTATTAATTGCATTTTTGTACCCAGTATCTAACCCACTAGGCACAAGATTAACCCACAAGGTCATTCTTGGGACACAAAATCAACTCTCACTAAACATTTTATAAATTTTGGCATTGATTGATTTATTTTTAATATATTTTTTATTAATTATGTTATAATATTGTTGTTTCTTATGTTAGTGGATGCAAATAGAGCTAGATATCTATTAGAGATTATCGAACCAACAAATTGGTAGTATGATATTTCTCACCCCCACAAATACAAATTGGTTGTTACTAAAGGTAGTTTGGCTAATACATGTGGTTTCTCACCCCCACAAATACAAAATTGGTTGTTATTAGAGGTAGTTAGGCTAATGCATATGGCTTGGATTCTATTATATCATGATGTGCATATGCCCATCACACTAGCTAAGAAATGGGATTCTAATACAAAAAATTTCCAAGTGAGATAATTGTTACACTAGAGAATGTGTACAGGATTGCCCCGTGTGGAGACACAGCATACCACACAATAGTGGAACAAGGATTTATATCAATGATATACTAACCTTGTTGGGTATGGGTAGTTGATGAATACTAAGAGGGGGGGTGAATTAGTATACCAATAGTTATTGTACTCAAACACTTTATCAGTCTAGCGGTAAACTGGTATAACAGTTTAACTAACTAACTGGTTAACACAAACGAAAACCAAACGGCAAGTAAGGCATTCACCCACATAAGCACAATCACCATAACACAAGAGATTTTGACGTGGAAACCCAAATGGGAAAAACCACGGTGAGATGAAACTCACAAGAAACTATCTGCAGAATAGTAACCAGACCGGTTAAGGTCATATAATGTTCTTTACCAGAACAGATCCTGTTAGGAATCTCAATCTCTGTTAGGAGATAAGTCCGATTAAAGACTACCTTGTGAGAGGATTTTAGATCCATAGATGTGAATCACCTTGTTAGAGGATTTACAAAGGCTTTTCTGGGCCTACCCAGTTAAGGGTTTCTAACTTGTCAAAGATGTGAGTAATCAACAAGTGAATGATCTAGCAAATAGCACAATCTGCTTGGTTAGATCCATGATAGCTCATTGCTAATGCATTTTAGCATTACTTCAGTCTTCAGTAAATCCACACTCTGTTACAGTACACAAACTTAATCTTTTCTTTTAAGATCGTACATACAAGAACTCATCAACCACTTCAAACCCTAATAGCTACACACACATTCTAAAACCCTAGACATGATGTCCTTAAAAGGGATCTGATTTCATGTCGGTTCAATAGGATTACATTGCAATTTCCTAGGTTCATTGTATCTAGACACATTTGGTAACATGGCACAAAATCACCGTCAAAGTGTTGGTGGATGGTAACTCATCACAAAGATATACCGGTTGGTAACTCACCACAGAGTATTACTGGTTTATACAACTTTATCGATTAGCGGCTGGTAACTCAGAGTAATACCGGTTTAGTAGATTACCGATTGACAGAAATGGAGACTGGGAAAATGATAACTGTCACTTATAGTTCCTTTGCTCTGTTTCGCTTGAGATCCTCAAACCGCTTGAGGTCTGCATGCTGCTTGAGATCGATAAACACTTTCTGCAAGACACCGATAGTCTAAAGACTATAACATAATACCGGTTTAAAACAAATACCGATTGAGTGTATCTCATACATACAAAAAGTGATCTCATAGCAAGTGTGTGTCCATCAATGACAATCACAACATAATCATCAAAAATGCCAAAAATCTCCCCCTTTGGCATTGATGGCAACACTTAGGAAAAAATTTGGGAAAAATTTTGACATCTAAGTGTTTTTACAAAAGAAATATGCCATAATAAAAAATACTCCCCCTAAGCATATACACTATCCCTTTGCAGAAAAGAAAATGTATACTACTTCCTTACAGAGATAAACATGAGTATACATAGCATGCATCAAAATTTGAAATACTAGAATACTTGTCCCCCTTTGCCAACAATGACAAAATACAGTTGAATAACCCATGTTTCTATTAGCTGAATAAATGTTTATGACAATGAAGAGTGAAACTTGTCAAAAACTAATTTAAAGTCCTACATAAATTGCTTCATGGATAAGGACCATGACTCAAGTAATGAGGTAGCAACCTCACTCTCCGTTTGCATCTAGGATACCTGTTCCTCCATAGCATCCAAAGTACTCATCTCTTGAGTAACTGTTAAGGCATCCAGATTGAGATAACACTTCTGAATTATTTGCAGTCTTGGGAGTAGAACCAGTTGTAGTTCCTGTAAATCCTTGGTCCTGTTGCTGATCTTTAAATCAATTCTTGCAGCCTAAAGTTGAAACCGATGAACAGTTTTCCCAGAAGTGGTAAAGGAGTCATATGGGGTCTTGAAGGTGCTTATGAATGTCTGCAAATCAGTTTGTAGTTTGTCTTTTTGGGCAAGCACATCATCACAGAATAGATGAGGTAGACATATCTTACTAAGCAGCAATTTCCCCTCATCCATTGCATCTCTGATGTCCTTATGTGCCTTCTACAGATCGGACCAACGCTCATGTAACTTTTTCACCAAGGCAGTGTTCAAAGCCTTTTGATGCTCCTTCTTAGCATGCACTTCGGCAACCTCTTCCAGGCTTTGTACCTGGTCCTCCACAACTGTGCATAAGAGTTTCAGTTGGGCCAGAGAGGAATCGATACTGGGGAGGTTGGTATCGGGTATCAAACCGGTAAGAGTGTCCACTGCAGCTTGGATCACATCTTGCTCCTTCTTCCTTCTTATCACCTCTAGGCGTTCTTGAGCAAGCTTGATGCTTTGTAGCAGCTCTGATTCGTTAGCAAATTGGAGGTCAATGGGACTGGTAAAGTCAACCGATTTGACTTGACTACCGGTTGCCTTTGGGGTCTCCACCTGTGTGCTCTGTGTCGCTTCCTCCTTCTCTTTGGCTCTTAACTTAGCTTCTTTTGCCTTCTTTTTCTCCTCTGCTTCTTTCTTTATTTTCTCTTCTTCCTTCTTCTTCTCTTCTTCTTTTCGCTCCTTTTCTTCTTCATCCTTCTTCTTCTCCTCCTCTTCCTACTTCTTCTTCTCCTCTTCCTGCTTCCTCTTCTCTTTTGTCTTTCTCTTCTCCTCTTCCTTCTTCCTCTTCTCCTCTTCCTTTCTCTTTTCTTCTTCCTGTCGTTTCTCTTCTTCTTTCTTTTCTTCTTTCTGTTTCTTCTTCTCTTTTTCTGCTTGCTCCTTGGCAACCTTTTCTTTGTCCTATTTTTCCTGTCTTGTTGCTTCTAATGGTGTACCCAGAGTGACATTTTCACCATTCAAGGCATCAACATCAATAGGATCTATTTGATCAGTGACCTATTCTCCTTCACTGTCATATACCTCATCCGATTTATTGGTTGCCAGTTCTTGCTCAGCTTTCCTGTTGGCTTCAGCCACTTGATGCAACCTTAAAGCGGCTTGGGCATGAGAGTGGGTATCTTTTACCACTTCAGGAACTTTTCCTTCTAGAAACAAGAGTCTCCTTCTTCTCATGAAGAAGAGGCCCTTATATCTTTCCACTACTTCATAAAGTTCAGTATCAGGCACATTAGGAAAGTATTGTGCAAATACTCCCTCTCTTATTTCATGTTCCTTCTCTATGGCAACACACCACTTGTTATCTAAAGAATTATATAAAGAATCAGGTGTCTCAGATTTAATTTATGATGGCCACCGGTCATTAATACATAAATAATTGATGACTTCCTATTCAACTTCCTTCTTTTCATCATCATTAAAATCATCAAAGCACTCTTTCAAATCACCAAATACTTTTCTTCTAATATTCTTAATAGTTCTTTGGCAATGTGTCAAAGGTTTGTAGGAGGAAATATCAATATTTACCGGTGCAGATGTTGTCGGTTCATTCTTTGTCTTCTTCCTCATTTGCCTAGTCTTCTTAGGCTGTTCTTCAGACATAGTGTCCTCTGAGTCTGGTGTGGTGTCTTTTGTCTTCCGCAATCTCTCAAAGACTTTGGCGGGTGCAGCTTTCGGTTTCTTCTTTGCTAGTGATCGCTTGGTCACTTTGGGACTTCCTATGGTAACCGGTGTCAATACTGAAGGCACTACCTTTCCCTTCTTTACTGATGGTTCTTCAACCGGTGTAACCCTTTCCAAATAGGTGTCGGTTCTCTTTGCCTTTGGATCAAGGGGGGAGGCGAGTAGGGTAGAGCCATACCCATCTAGCATGTCATACATTACCTCATATCCCATCGGTTCCACTTCTTCCTGTCTAGGCTCAACCGCCTCCATTATGCACTCATCAACTTCGATGGTGAATCAGATGTCATCTTCATATTTCTTGACAATATCACCTAATATTCTCACTCTTTGGCTCATTTTGTGTCTAAACTCATCAAAGTATTTGTTCAAAACTTCTGGATAACTGGTTCCAACCGCTTGAAGGCTTTCCTTGATTTGCTTTGTAACCAGTTGGTCGATAGACCATTGAATATCTCTGTCTCCTGGGAAGTAACCTTGGAAGTAGAAGAAAAACCCAACCAATAGTTGTCCAAACTTAAATCTCAAGGCATTGTCCTGTTTAATCGATTTTAGGTTCACCAGAAGTTGCCTTTGCATATAGGTGCATAAGTCAAATGATGCATCTTCCATGATCATCCGGTAGGCAACATTTACCGTTGCAGCAGAGACAGAGATGATTTTGCTGGCGTGGAATGTCTGGTATCCTATCACCATACACGCATATTTGACTAGATCATCCTTGAAGGAATTGACAGTCATTCCCCATGAGTCGCTCACAGAACTGGTGAGCTTGGTCATTTCCGTCTTGCTGATCTTCCTTAGGGCTGGCACTTCACTGACATTACAGAAACCGGTGACGACATGAATTGCTTCCGGTGTGATGTCATGCGTCCACTCTAAGTACATTTTATCACCGTGCACTCTGCTCAGAATGATGTGGATGTGATCATCTAAAAACTCTTCAAGGAAATAGACTACATTATGAAGCTTCTTCTTTTCTAGGATGCTAAATTTCAATTTAATCTTCTTGTCCTTCCCGCAGAAAAAACTCAACTGGGAATGGATTACAAGAGATCCTAAGTATTCAATTTTACAATCAATGTAATCAAAAATGCCTTCCTCCACTATAACACCAGCAGGTATCTGAGATAGGGCATTGTATTTTGCCTTTCGTTGAATGAAGTCTACTGGATCAACGGGTGCACTAGGGCTAGAGTGTGATGCGAAAGCCATGATAAACAGAGAGATTTTGAGAAATACCTTCACAATTTGAAATTTAGGGCTTGCAAATTACACTTCGTCACTCACTCCTTCGGTTGCTGAAATACCGCTTTGTGCTCTACACTTGACCAATTGATATTCGCTTCTGATTCTTCTTCAAAATTTTGAGAATTCTTTGAATTGCAATCCAAATCTCTTTTCGTCGCTCAGTGCTTAAAAAATACTTCTTTGCTCGAGAACTGATAAGTGAAAAATGACTTGAAAAATCCTTTTAAACAAGTTCTCCACCTACCATAATAAATGTTCCACTATTAGGGCGTAAACCCTAATTTGCCTTTTACCGTTTCTGGTCTTCTGCCAGTTGACAGGTATCACTTACCGGTTAAGGTCTTTTACCGGTTTAAACTGGGGGTTTGAGATATTTCACCGTTTTCTCCCCCTAAGCTTTTATGATGCTTAGTTTGTCGGTTCAGTGACTTCCACACTAGGTGCAGAAACCGGTTCTTCTTGAATCACTTCTTCTGGCTTCTTCTTCCAGGTTTTCTTCATATCCGTTTGAACGGTTTCAACATCTATCTTTCCTTCCAGAGTTACCGGTATATCATCCGATATATTCTTTCTCATTCTGCAGAATCTTGTTGTATGACTCAGTTTGTTGCAATGATAGCAAATCATCCCAGATGCTCTCCAAGGTCCATTGTTCATGTTTCCATTCTTCCTTTTGCATGTTGCAGCAGTGTGACCATTACCATGACAGATCAAGTAGGTTGCTCTCCATCCAGTTGTCGCTTGATAGCCATTGCTTCCTGACTGATAATTATAGGTATTAAACCGGTTTGGGTTTCGGTTCCCAGAGGGAGAGGAAAAAGCTCCTTTACTCCTTTGAGGATACCTTCCGGTGTTGTGCATGATAGACCTGCATTCAAATGCTCTATGCCCAAACTTGTTGCATGCATAACAATTACCATTGAATCTATTGGGTCTAGGCTTATCATCTAGAAAATAAGGAAAGTTATTGTAAGCCTTACTTCTACATACATTAGCAGTGTGTCCTTCCGTGAGACAATTAAAGCAAACAGGTTTAAACTTTTGCTTACCTTTATCCTTTGGTGTCGGTTGTTTCTTTGATGCTCCATCTTTTGTTCCAGAGGTCTCACCTTCCTCATATTCAAAGAAACCAAGTCCATTGGTATTCTTTACCGGTTTAGCTGATTCAAGCTTCTGCTCTAGCTTAACAATGCTCTTATTGAATTTGGCAAGTATTTCCTTTGACTCAGTAAGTTCTTTGGTAATAGAAGCATTGGATTCCTTCAAGGTTGCATTCTCAGAAACAGCCATGTGTAGTTCACCTTGCATTTCTTTCTTTTCCATTTTATTTTCATGAAGATGAGCGGTAAGTGCACTAATCTCTTGCTTCAGCTTGGAGATCTCATGATCTTTGTCTTTTACCAGATCTTCAGCTTTCCTCCGGTTCTCAAGCTCTTGACACATTTTGATAATTAGTCCTTCAAGTTCCCTTCTTAGGTTGGCATTGGACTCATTTAGTTTTTCAACTTCTTGAACTAGGGCTTCCATGTCCACTTCATCAGAAGAACTGTTTTCAGTTAGCTCCATCAGTTTTTCAGCATGCTCTCTTCTTTTTGCCTGAGAGGTCTTATATTTGACCTTAAGTTCATCATAGGCTTGCTCAGTCTGAGTGAGCCGATGAGTAAGTTCCCTCACAATATATTCCCCCATATCTCTTTCCAAGTGGTTAGACTTATAGAAAGGTTGGCTCTGATACCAATTGATGAATACTAAGAGGGGGATGGTGAATTAGTATACCAATAGTTATTGTACTCAAACACTTTATCAGCCTAGCGGTAAACCGGTATAATAGTTTAACTAACAAACCGGTTAACACAAATGCAAACCAAACAACAAGTAAGGCATTTGCCCACAGAAGCACAATCACCATAACACAAGAGATTTTGACGTGGAAACCCAAATGGGAAAAACCACGGTGAGATGAAACTCACAAGAAACTATCTGCAGAATAGTAACCAAACTGGTTAAGGTCATACAATGTTCTTTACCAGAACAGATCCTGTTAGGAATCTCAATATTTGTTAGGAGATAAGTCTGATTAAAGACTACCTTGTGAGAGGATTTTAGATCCACAGATGTGAATCACCTTGTTAGAGGATTTACAAAGGCTTTGTTGGGCCTACCCGATTAAGGGTTTCTAACTTGTCAAAGATGTGAGTAATCAATAAGTGAATGATCTAGCAAATAGCACAGTCTGCTTGGTTAGATCCATGATAGCTCATTGCTAATACATTTCAGCATTACTTCAGTCTTCAGTAAATCCACACTCTGTTACAGTACACAGACTTGATCTTTTCTTTTAAGATCGCACATACAAGAACTCATCAACCACTTCAAACCCTAACAGCTACACACATTCTAAAACCCTAGACATGATGTCCTTAAAAGGAATCCGATTTCATGTCAGTCCAATAGGATTACATTGCAAGTTCCTCGGTTCATTGTATCTAGACACATTTGGTAACACAACACAAAATCACCGTTAAAGTGTCGGTGGATGGTAACTCATCACAAAGATATACCGGTTGGTAACTCACCACAGAGTATTACCGGTTTATACAACTTTACCGATTAGCGGTTGGTAACTCAAAGTAATACCGGTTTAGCAGATTACTGGTTGACAAAAATGAAGACTGGGAAAATGATAATTGTCGCTTCTAGTTCCTTTGCTCTATTCCGCTTGAGATCCTCGAACCGCTTGAGGTCCTCATGCCACTTGAGATCGGTAAACACTTTCTGCAAGACACTGATAGTCTAAAGACTATAACATAATACCGGTTTGAAACAAATACCGGTTGAGCGTAGCTCATACATACAAAAAGTGATCTCATAGCAAGTGTGTGTCCATCAATGACAATCACAACATAATCATCAAAAATGCCAACAAGGATGGCATCCCATTTAGTGATATCATGTTCAATGTGTGTCCCATAGATAAAATTGGTTGCTTATGATTATTGGTATCCTCATCCTACCAAATGATAAGGACTCCATCATAACATATGGCCTAGTCCAAAAATAAAAAGGCATAGAGGATCACCAAGGTCTTCTTACTTGGGTTAGTTGCATGTTATCCTACTTGATGATAATCTACATAGATTCAATAATGACACGTGATCCAACATTAGGTTTGCATGTATTAACACATCTACATACTCTACCATCCTAGATTACCATCAATGATAGTGGTAGATATGTAACACTAGTGTTTTACTAGGATACTGATAGTGTAGATTGACAAAGCCCAAGGGGGGGGGCACTTCAAGCATTCTAGTGCACCTTCAACCATCTCTTCTCATAGATATCACATGGAGACCATATAGGTAGTTGGTTGTAGATTGGGTTGATAGGAAATATGAGTAAATCTAACCTTCACATATGCTACAAATTTATCACTCGTACTATACAAATGATTAACAATATAATATATAATATGCAAGAGATTTTGTGGTGTCACAAACTATATTGACATCTTTTCTAGACCCATAAATGAGTTATAAAGAACTTAAATACATTTGCAGACTCATTATATGGGTAGATGAGTCATAATAAGTGATGATAACATAAAGAAAGAGAGAATCATGTAGGAAGAGGAGTATTGAGTATTTATGATTTAGGATGTTAAAAAGATGCAAAAAGAGGGTATATAAGGAAGATACTTGTGTGAGATGAGTGTGAATGATATGTGATTAGATGGTGTAAACACATAAAGTTGTCCTAGCCTAATTAAATAAATATTTTATTTATTTAATTATTTTATGCTAAGCCTTCTATTTTTTTTATTTTTTTTATTTCGATAGGTAATGAGTCAAAACCGATAAGGTGTACATACCCTACCCCCTTTGTGGGATTTGAACTTGTGACCTTTATTTCAAGAGCACAAGTTCTTCACCACTAGGCCAACTCATGTTGTACTATCATAAGCCTTCTATTAATTAAATAGATTTTTTCTATATTTAATTAATTCATAATCCTTTTCTAGCCTTTCCCTATTTAAATAAATATTTTTTATTTATTTAAATTATCCTTTCCCTAAATTAAATAAATATTTTATTTATTTAATTGGCTCCACTTCTTCTATTATTTAAGTAGATCTTTATTTATTTAATTAATTCATTATCTTTTTCCCTCCATGACACTTTTCATTCATCTCTTAATTTTCCTTTAACCATCTCTCTATTATTTTTCATTTTCTATACCTACGCTTTAATCCTAGCCAACCATTTATCCTTCCACTTCTTAATCCTAGCCCTCCATTTCTAGGGTACTCTCTATATAAGAAGATCTTTTCATCCTTATCAACCCTAACTAATGTGATCATATCCCTAACAAGCGAATCAATCTTCATGCGACCTTTCATGCAATCAAGCATTCAAGAATCTACACAACCACAATTCGTTCTTTGTTAAGCTCTTGTGTACAATACAAAATATGAGAGCAATCATATCGAGTAAGATCAATGGAGATGGGAAACAATGGAGATCAAACCCTACTAATCATGTGAATGGTATAATCTTCCTATTTTGTTGTGATTTGCATGTTTTAGGTTCTTCATTGGTGTATGGTGGATTTTAAATTGTAGAACTAGGGTTTTATGTGGTTGGGTCTTTGTTGGTTTTACAATAGTTTGACATCCCACTTTCACCATATACAAATGGTATGATATTTGATAGATATAAGAGTAAGTGGTATAAGAAATGGATGTAAAAGAGATTATTATAAATGTATAAAGACATGATATGAGATGCATTATAATAAAGCTCGTGATGTATCATTTTTGTATATATATATATATATATATATATATATATATATATATATATATATATATATATATATATATATATATATATATAAGTGTAGAAAAATAATTATACTACTTTAAATGTTATTATAATCTATGTATTTGCACATACAAGTTATTCACTTAATACATTAACATATTTTTAGCAATAATAAATGCCTGCTAGGGTGGGAGGAAGCCTTAGCAATGAATTGACCACAAGTCATGCTAACGTGATTGGAAAACTAACCTAGCTAAAATTTATCCAAAACATAACATGGTATTAAAAGCCTATTATTTCTTTAGCAAATCATTACAAGGAGATAAACTAAAATGTCCCATGATGGAGAAGTGTGATTATTCCATTGTTAAGATTTTTAGGCCTAATCTTATAGGAACTAAGGTTTTTGTATTTATAGTATATAGCTATGAGGGATATTCTAACCTAATAAGAGGATTTTGATAAGAGATGTAGATGAATCGATAAGATCCAAGCGTTTGACATGGAGATACAAATGATAAAGTTGGTAAGGGCCAAAAGTTTGGCCAAGCTCATGGATGACACACACCTTGAAACAACTAAAATACATAATGTAAGTAATGACACCCCTACCTCGTGTATGTTGAAATTTGATCATTTTTACAGCAAACATACTCTTTTGCTTAGTAAATGAGAGTTTTCCACCTAATCCAAGTGAGAATTAGCAAAGAATATTGAAGTTTTCAACCCAATGATGTGTTGGTACAAGGTTAACTTGTGGAGAAATCATAATTGATTGATTTTCCTAAATTAAAGATAGTCTATTAAGGTTGTAAATTAATGCCACCAAGGAGTTTGTGGTGTGCACTCTATGATATAAACTAATGTCCATGAAATCTTCATGGCACACTACTAGTGCCCTACATTGTTCAAAAAGGTAATAAGAAAATGTGATTCTTGTGAAAGGCTCTCAAAGAAGATGAAGTTTTCAAGTGTCTTCCCTCTCACGTCCATTTCAATTGAAACTCTTTTTCAACAATGGGGCATTAATTTCATAAGTGAGACAATTGAGAGATCAAGCAATGGTTATAGGTTGATCCTGTATGCGGGAAAATGCGGTGATGAAAACGAATAAATTGAATCTAAAAGACCCACACACCAATGAGACACTTGGTGCAAGTATATGAACTAACTAAAGTAGTTCAACTTCCCAAAGGGTGTCCCATTGTTCTCTATCTCACAGGATCCCTAAAGTCAATGTTTTTATCTCAGATCATTGAGCAAGTGACTTAGGAATGACAACTCCAAGAACGAGTGATATTTGATTTATATGCATGAATGCATTCTAAGATATATATGATGTTAGAACTATCATGATGAAGCTAGTATGAAGATGGTGATATGATAAAAGATTAGCAAATTATCCCAGCATGATATACTATTCTAGCATGAATATTCTATGATATGAAAAATACTTCTAAATGCTATGATGATATTCTAACAAAGAGAGGCTAAAAATGCTTAGTAATTAGACTATAATGTAGATGCATGAAACATTGTTGATATGAAAATGAGGAATGAGATCTCTATTTATAAGGAAAATAGGGCAATGGATGGTCAATATTGAATAATATTAACAAGGGCCAGGATTGAAAGTTAATCAACCCATGTTTACAATTCTCACCAATGAAATGGTGACAATTGTCAACAAAGGGTAGCTTGAGAGGAGATGCAAGAAGCATTAAATGCCTGAGAAGACATGAAGGTTACCCTAGGAGGTAAGGGTTAAGGTTAGGTTAGGATTATCTAATGGATAAAGCTTTTACCCAAGGGGTAAACTCTTGTGGAAGGGTTAAATGGATAACCAGGGCTAAAGCCATGAATGCTTGATGAGACCCTTGGGTTAGATGAGGGTTAAGTTAGAGAGAAAGCCTCTAATCATGCAAGAAGGTTGAGTTAACCATTAATGGTTAAGAAAACTTTGGGGACAAATTTGTAAGAGTCCTTCCAAATTTGGGAGAACTCAACAAGTTAGCTTGTTGAAGGAAATAAAGCCTTTAATACATTTAGAAGACTTTCTTCCAAATTTGAGAAGTGACCTCCTCAAAATTAGGGAAAGGAAATGATTAGGAGATTAGACATGATTAGGATGGGATTATGAGGTTTCTAGAAGGATAACTAGGAAGCAAGTGGGTGAGGGAAAATAGGATTTAATTAAAATAAAATTGATTTATTTCAATTATTGGTTGCAACTTGCATTTGTAGGATTTTGCAAGTGGGGAGATTTAATTAAATGTAAATTTAATTAAATGGGCTAGAAGGGGGATTTAATTAAATGTAAATTTAATTAAATGAGAAAGAGGATTTTAATTAAATAAACTAGATTTGTTTAATTAAATGGTTAAGGGTATTTAATCAAACCGTAGTTTAATTGATGGATTAGGTTTTAGAAGAAAGAGGTTTAATCAAATCTTTAATTTGATTAATAGGTTAATTAGAAGAATAGGGATATTAATTAAATCTCGATTTAATTAATTCGAATAATTAAGGATAAATAAATGAATAAATTTTATTTAATTTGTTGTGCAACTTTTAGGTGTCTACAGATCCTTATGGCAACTAATTACTTCACCAAGTGATTTAAAGGAATTTCAACTATGAATGCAACAACAAAGTGGTGGTTTCAATATCTTTTTGTGCAATGAATTCTCAATGTTTGATCTACCTACAAAAGTAATAGTTGAAATTTATGTGTGATTTAGAGCTCATAAGATTTCAATTTTTATTCAAAGTATGGGCATAGCTTGACATATCCTTTCCTTTATCATCCTTATCATACTCAAGGAAATGGACAAACTAAGTTAAGCAAAAATTATCCCATAAAGATCACAAGAGAATAATAGAGTCGAACAAGAAGAGATGGAATCATAATGTTAAGTTTATTGTCTAGGTTAATAAAATTGTTAGAAATCTATTGGAAATTCCTTTGAGCAAGTCTATGGGATTTAAACTAAGTTACCTATCATCTTAGAGTTACCAATCTCTAAGCTAGTAAAATAAATATAAGAACGTGAACATGATGTTATATCTCAATGGACCCATCAACTCTCTAAACTTGATGAGGCAAAAAAGGTTGCACATACTAGAAATTTGTTGCAACAAGAAAAAATGAAGTATTTGTTTAAAAAAGGAAATTCAAAGGTGCTTCCAAGTGGGAGATGTTGTTCTCATGTGAATGCAAGATCGAGAGATAAGAGAAAGCATGGAAAACTTTTATTTGAGCTGGACCCTGTGAGATTATAGACAAGTTTGGCCAAGAAAAATAGTATCTCATGAGTCTAAATGGAGATCGCATGTAGTTATCAATTTGTGACTAGCACCTAAAGCACTATTTTTTATCATTAAGATGATGTCATGGCTTGTATACACTCATTTTTCTTTTAATTTTTCTCTCATGTAAATATGGTTATCAGTATGCTCATGATGAAGTATTTGTTCTCTTTCTTACCTTGTTTCTTGTTTTGTCTTGTAGTTTATTTTAATTTCTACTTTGTTACAAGTTTGCATTTTGATTTACACCTAGAGATAGCCCTAGATTATTATTGTATCCACATGGGAAACGTGTATTGAACAAGAGCCTATATTGGCAATATTTCTTGTAGTGCCAATTTGATGTGGATTTGTACCTTGGTGACCCTTTGTTACCCTATTGTCTAATATAACAAGATCATAACTCCACACTTACTCTATTGTTGGCATTTCAATTGTCGGTCTATGATAGACCTATCTATACACGACAAAAGATGAAGGCTAGCTTCGTTAAATCCTTTAGGTTTATTTTGTCTATGCATGTCCTAAACATACCTTGGTGCTAACAAAAGGTCTTCTTCATACAATTTTGTTCATGTCCTAAACATACCTTTGTGCTTTTCTCAACCATGTGGGGGCATGAAGACTTTTGGTCCATTTTGTTACTCTTCAACATTACCATGACCATGGATCTTAACTAGATGTTAAACTTGATGGTGTATAGCCCACACCATATGGACTCCATGTTTTTGGAAGCTTTATTATTTATGCTTGTGTTCCCTCTACAATATCATGGCCATTGCTTCTTCCTCTAGCAATTGGAAAGTATTGTATAGTTGTGAGAGTCTACATCGTATCCTTAGCCATGTACTGTTGTTAGGGAGTAAGTGCAAGTGTTGTACATGCAAGAGAGTTCCCTCTCATTTTTTATCTAGTTCATCTTTATTGATGTTAATGTTGCACTAGTTTCCCATATCATCTGGTACAATTTGTTTATCTCATATGGATTCTCATGAAATTCTCAATGACCTATAATAGCAAACTAAAAAAGAGCCTATGTTGATGTGACTTGCTAAAGCATGTGTAGACTATATTTGCTAAGATAATTGAACTTCCAAACTATAAATGCAGAATTTTAAAATGAATTGGTTGTTGTTGGTCAGCTATCCCAAAGTGACTACAAAGAATTGCTTTAAGTGACCCATGTTTTTATAAGTACTCTAGGGGTCACAAATGTTGTTAGTTTTAAGTTATTTTCAGTGGCATGTATATTTTGTAATCTAAAGGGAATCTTCATAACTGAATTGTTGTCATTGATGTTAGTGTCTCCATGAACACCTTATATGTTATCAAGAATGTATGTGATTATTCTTACTACATTCGCTAGTTTAAATGGTTTGCTTGATTATTTGATCATCTCAAGGATTAAGTGACCCATGTTTTTATAAGTACTCTAGGGTCACAAAGGTTGTTAGTTTTAAATTATTTTCAATAGCATGTATATTTTGTAATCCAAAAGGAATGTTCATAACTGAATTGTTGTCATTGATGTTAGTGTCTCTATGAACACCTTATATGTTATCAAGAATGTATGTGATTCTTCTTACTACATTCACTAGTTTAAATGGTTTGCTTGATTATTTGATCATCTCAAGAATTATTTAAAACTTGTCAAGCCTTTACAGTGACTCTTTTCAACATAATCAAAAATATATTTATTTGTTGGCGGATTCATGAAGTATGTTTCATCTTGATACTATTATATCTCTAGGTTTGTGTGTTTGGCCTATGTAGAGCATAGCTTGTGTGTGTGTGAATGCAAGACCTAGTCCTACTACCCTTGTCCCCTTGTGTTGCAAGTTCTACAATCTCCATATGCATTTGCCTCTTGAACTAAAACTCAACTTCGTCACCCAACATAGATCAAGGCATTAGTCTTATTTTCAGGCCCTTCATCACACCACATTTCAAATACAAAAAAAAAGTCTTTACATCATTTTTTTAAAATCAATTATTATATTAATTCCAGAAGTGTCTATAGTGTTTCATGAATACATCATATAGAAGTCTAAAGGCTACCCAATCATTTCATGGCTTTGTATTGTTATCTCTCTTGCAAGTGTGGGTGAAGTAAGGGCTTTGTATTGTTCTCTCTTGCAAGTATGGGTGAAGTAATTTCCTCTTAGCATACATCTTAAGGGGAAATAATTTGCATATCTTGAGTTGCATGCACATGCTAGTTTTCTACTTGAAGGAGGTTATGATAAGAATTTGCATGAAAACATAATGGCATCCCTTGAATAATCTCATTGCAATAGAGCATGGTTTACTAGAGATATTAGCTATTTGAGGTATTTCTGTTCAATTGCCATGTCTTCAACCTTAAAGAATACTCCCCTTAACCTAGCCAAGCCAAAAGATGAATGCATTGTTGGCATTATTTTCATTGATGTCAAAAGGGTGTCAAATGGTTGCAGAGAAGCAAGTAGATGTCAAGGGGTGTCCAGAGGTTGCCGTTGTTGAGAAAAAGATAGCAGTTACATGTCATGTTATGTTGCAAGGGTTTTGGCCAAATTCATCATCAAGGTCTCGACCAGTTTCATTGTTTTCACACACCGGTCATGTCAGCAATAGTCACCGAGTCAGTTTCCACGTGGCAACAGTTATTTGGCTCCGGCTCATGTGTATCTATGAGTTCCATGTTGTGTTCATGAGCAGGGAAGAGACCGTGTAGGATAACTTATGTTCGATTCGATGAACAAGGCAGTCCCTCTTATCCCACGGTATGGAAAAAGTCATGTGCTTGTGGTGCAGGATAATGCTTGTGAGGTGCACATGATGTTTCTTCTTATCCTGTAGTATGTTGGACGAGTGTTGATGACCCTACGGAATAACACTTAAGTGGAGAAAACAATGTTATATCTTATCCCTTGTTGTCAAAATATGACTTGTTGAACAAAGTGGTCCCTCTTATCCCGTGTTGTCAAAAGTGTTCAACGATGGTTGTCTAAGATAAGATAGTCAAAGGAGGTCAAAGCGGAGAGATGTTCTCTCTTATCCCGCGGTGTCAAGAGTGACTAACAAAAGTCACGCGAGATAAGAAACTTCGGGGAAGATTGTTAATTCCCTTATCCCACACAAGCTAAGATGCACCTTAAACATTGTGCGAGATAACAAAAGTAAGGGCGCCTCCTTAGCCCACGTGGTAAAACTTGGAGAGAAATGCTCTCATGGGATAAGAAATCAAAGGATGATTAATTGAAGGTGCTTATCCCACACGAGACAAGGATGAAGTCAGTGGACTCGCGGGATAAAGAAGAGCAAAGACAAATTTTATCTCACGTAGGATAAGAAGCTACACATATGTGACGCGGGCTAACAAAAGTAAAGCAGAGGCTTCCTGAGATCAAACAAAAGCTTATCCCGTGTGGGTTAAGAGTCTATGCTAATGTGGTGTGGGCTAATAAAGAAAAAGGATGGCTTCTTAAGAATGACAAAAGCTTATCCCGCATGAGTAGAACATACATGCGAGGCACAGTATGAAGTTCAAAGGATATGAGCAACTGATAGTCCATTGGGGCATTGACCAAGTTTGACCTGATAACGTGGCATGTACAGAGCGAATCAAAGAACATCTATCGAAAAGATTAAAGGATAGTTTGCCGACAGAATTGAAAATTGTGATCGACTTTGCAGCCATGTATGCAAGACGATAGACTCAGAGGTCCACGTGGACGATTGACCAGGATTGACCAAGTGACTTGGATGTTGAAAAAGAAGATGTCTGCATGTCGATAGGCAAAATGATCTACATGGTGGCCAACCAGCCTTGACCGAATGGAGACAAAAGATATCTGATACACAGAAGTCAGTGACGGTGGATTTCAGTGTGGTAGTTGTCGAACTTTTCAGAGAGGATGAAAGATGCATTAATGGCGACCAAGTTGCAGGTAGGCCATGCGGCTCGAGGAAGGATTGCAGATCATTTTGGATAGAGGAAGATTACCAAACTTAGTAATCCAAGTACAGAGTATGATCTGAAGACAAATAGAATGCATTTAATTAAGGCAGCTGATATGAGATCTTATTCAGGACAGAGAATAAAATCTCGAGTTACAAACCTCCAAGACATTTAACTTGAATAAAATATTCAAGATTGTTGTAGAAGAAAAATGTGATGTGTACAAAGTCAATTTGATCCTACAATAACTGTAAATGTGACTCGACTTTGGTAGGTGTGACAGAGGTAGACAGTATGTATAGAATATAAAAAGTGCTAAAGAGAGCAGTTGTTGTTGTGGTGAAGTAGAGAGAGTGTTGTTGTTGAAAGAGAGATGGTGTATTGTTGCAAAGAGAAAAAAACAAAGTAAGAATAGAGTATTATGAAGTGTAATGTTGTAGCAGAGAGAAGAACATGACTAGAGGAAGGAGGAGAAACAAAAAACTTTCAGCAAGGCGATAGTCATTCTCATTTTTGAGAAATTTGTAAGTGTTACAAAACTCATTTGTAACAAGGCTTTATCATTGCATTGTAGCAATCACTGTAAATATCTGAGTGGGTGCTCAGAGCAGGGGTAGGTGCTCCTTTGAGTAGGTGCTCATAAAATCAAGGGTTGGTGCTCCTTGGGTTGGTGCCCTAAAATTTCAGGAGTGGTGCTTCTTGGGTTGGTGCCCTAAACATTGTAAACAGTTATTTATTGTGAGGTTGGATTAGAGCAATAAACTCCAACAACTATTCTCACTGAGGTTTTTCCCACATTGGGTTTTCCTTGTACATCTGGTGTTATGTGATGTGCTCTTGTGTGTATGTGTTTTTGTTTGCATTACATCCTTAAATTCTGCACACTGAACTTAAAGTTTTGAAATACACAGATTCACCCCCCCGTCTCATTGTCCACTTGTGTTCTTCATGCATTGTCCTCTTTAATGCATTGGCACATTCATGCCATCTTCATCTCAAACAAATAAGTGAAATAAGGAAATGAACTTCATTCTGAATAAGTTTGAGAAAGGTATGACCACAAGGTCTAATGCTTACTAAATGATTTGACATCTTTATGGTTAAGTAGCCCCTCCACCATGCTATCTAGTAGTTTGATATCACCAATATTTTTTCACTCAAAAGAATACACACTAATATCATACCTTAGTCTTAGGTCTTTATATATAAGAGATATCCTCTCCAAATTAGTATCTGATGTCATGGAAATGGGGACAAGGCAACAACAAAGTTCAATGTTAATAAGTTAGTTTCAACCATAAAAACAAAACAAAGAACTAAAAACCATTCCAAACATATCAAAAGAGATTTCAAAAAAGCATGAAAGAAGTTTAACAAAATAAAAGAAAGGAGAAGAGCCTCCCTAAGATGCTTCCATGATGCCTTTTGATGCTTCTCCCTTGTTTCTCCCCTCTCCAAGCCCCAAATGAGTGTAGCTCTCAGCTTTTAGCACTATCCATGGATGCCATATGGAGATTCAAGATGGTTGAATATGATAAACAAATGCTATGCAAGTGTAGATAGTGATGCTATGAAAAAGCTCTATGCTAATGCCAGTATAACAACAATACTCTAATGCTTCCTCCTTTGCTTGAGGAGAAGGGTTCTATTTATAGAAGAAATGGGGAAATGAAAGGTTAAGATTGAGCAATCTTAACAAAGGTTAGGATTGAAAGATATTCAACCCATGTGAGACTTTCAACCCAATCTCATATTGACAAGTGTCACCATGCGGAGGCTTGAGAGGAGAGATAAGGAGCATTAAATGCTTGAGGGGACATGATGGTTACCCTAGTCAAAAAAATAAATGTTTTGAAGAGACACATGGGTTACATGAGGGTTAAGTTAGGGGTCAAAGTCCTTAACCATGGGTGCAAGTGGAATTAACCATTAATGGTCATGTAAGAGCCATAAGTGGTTTGGAAGACTTTAGAGGTTAATTTGTTGAACACACAAATCATTAATTGTTTTTCAAAGACTTTGGAGTCTTTGAGAAGTGACTCCAATTTGCTTAGGAATGTGACAATATTTAGGGGATGGATTAGGTTAATTAGGAAAGGTTTAGAAGAATCTAGAAGGGGTTTAGGCATGCAAGTGGATTTTGTAGGAAAATGCAAGTGGGAGGAATTTTGGTATTTTCAATTAAAATAAAATCATTTATTTCAATTAAATGGTGTAATTTGCATTTGGATAAATATTCAAATAAATATTAATTTATTTAAATGAGAAAAAGGAAGATAAAGCATTAAAATGCTTGAAGACTTTGAGGGAAACCATTAAAGGCTTGAAGATTGTAAGTGAAGCAATTAAAGTTTTAAGAAGACTTTAAGGGAAGCCATTAAGTTTGAAGACTTTAAGGGAAACCATTAAAGGCTTAAGAAAACTCTAGAAATAAGCCATTAAGTTTGAAGAGTTTAAGGGAAACCATTAAAGTTTTAAGAAGACTTTAAGCGAAGCCATTAAGTTTGAAGACTTTAAGGGAAACCATTAAAGGTTTAAGAAGACTCTTAGAAGGAAGCCATTAAGTTTGAAGACTTTAAGGGAAACCATTAAAAGTTTCAAGTGGGTGAGGATAAATAGGATTTTAAATAAATAATTTATTTAAAACAGTTGTGCAACTTGCATTTGTAGGAAAATGCAAGTGGGTGGAGGATAAAGGTGATTTAAATAAATGATTTATTTAAAATAGTTGTGCAACTTGCATTTGTAAGGAAATGCAAGTGGGTAGAGGATAAAGGTGATTTAAATAAATGTTAATTTATTTAAATGTGAGAGGTGGGATTTTGGGGGATTTAAATAAATATTAATTTATTTAAATGTGAGAGAATATTTAATTAAATAAATATGATTTATTTATTTAATTAATGGTCTGAATTTGTTAAGTGAATTAAATCAAATAAATTGAATAATTTATTTAATTAATAGGAAAAGAAGGTTAAGATGAATTAATTAAATATATTAATTTAATTAATTATTGATTGATGGTTAAATAATCAAATAAATACTAAATATTCATTTAATTAAGTGGACAGATTTATGTGACTACACTATCATACCTTAATCTTGGGTCTTTATATATAAGAGATATCCTCTCCAAGGTCTAGAACCCACTACAATAAGATTGGATTGCAAAAAGTTCAAATGTGTATTGAAATGGAGGGGCTCCCATAATTGCTCTTTAACATTCATGTTTAAGTTTTCTTTCTAAAAAAAAAGCTCTCCAATCATATTTAATCCTTAATTTTTCATAGAAGCAATTATTACTTAATAGCATTGTACTCGTAAATATTGCTGAAATCTTATATTTTTTATTAAAACCATAAACTAATTGTACATTAGAAATTAGCCCACTGTTGTTTTTAAAAGTTAGCCAAAAAGTATAATTGATATTACGACTTAGAAGACAAGCACAACTTATAAGACTATATTCATGGCAGATATGAAACCCAAAATAAAGATTTTCATCATTGAAAAAAATCTCACGAATATTTTATAAGAGGCAAGAAACATAATAAAGCAATGGATATCAAGATCCATATTAGCAGAAATTTAAGTTTATTATTAGAAGACTTTAAGGGAAACCATTAAAGGCTTAAGAAGACTATAGAAGGAAGCCATCAAGTTTGAAGACTTTAAAGCCATTAAGTTTTGAAGACTTTAAAGGAAACCATTAAAGGTTTGAGAAGACTCAAGAAGGAAGCCATTAAGTTTGAAGACTTTAAGGGAAACCATTAAAAGTTTCAAGTGGGTGAGGATAAATAAGATTTTAAATAAATAATTTATTTAAAATAGTTGTGCAACTTGCATTTGTAGGAAAATGCAAGTGGGTGGAGGATAAAGGTGATTTAAATAAATGATTTATTTAAAATAGTTGTGCAACTTGCATTTGTAGGAAAATGCAAGTGGGTAGAGGATAAAGGTGATTTAAATAAATGTTAATTTATTTAAATGTGAGAGGTGGGATTTTGGGGGATTTAAATAAATATTAATTTATTTAAATGTGAGAAAATATTTAATTAAATAAATATGATTTATTTATTTAATTAATGGTCTGAATTTGTTAAGTGAATTAAATCAAATAAATTGAATAATTTATTTAATTAATAGGAGAAGAGGGTTAAGATGAATTAATTAAATATATTAATTTAATTAATTATTGATTGATGGTTAAATAATCAAATAAATACTAAATATTCATTTAATTAAGTGGACAGATTTATGTGACTACATTTGCCCCTCTTTGAGACGGTGTAGTTTATCTCGTCATTTCAAAGAAAGAAAAATAGGTGTGAAGGAATGCCCCATAAAATGTAAATTTAATGGGTGGTATGCCCCCTCGAGAGATGGGCCAATTTTTTTTGAAAAATCGGGCGATCTCTCGAAAAAGAATGAAAAGTGGAGGGGAGGTAAAATAGAAGAAATTAGAACTAATGATGAAAGAATGGGAGAAAATGGAGTGAATATGAAGAAACAACAAGCCAGCGAGTACCCTGAGGTCATGCAAGAGATACATAGCATATGTAGTGTGGGGTTTGGATTGATGCTATACAATTGATCAAAATTGGTTGGACAATCTGGTGCAATCGGTTTAATTGCTCCGGTCAAGTCAAAGCGTGACAGTTGATGTTAGTTGATCGCTTGGACATGATAAAGTCTAAGTAAGTGAATCAAAGTGACCTGATGTGACTTAGACAATTGATGTAATTGCTCGATGAAGTCAAGGTATATGAAGCAAAATACAAGTTGAGATGTAGACAATTGATGTAATTGTCTGTTGGATTGTGTTTGATTGGTTGATCAATTGATAGTGTGTGCGTGTGATGGATGGTTGTGGGGAATCATGACAACCCCGTTGAGACTAGATCATTATGATAAATGTCTGATGTAGTCTAGGATTACCATGATCGATTACCTGTTGAGACCCGAAGATACTTGATCAGAGTATCTGTTAATAGTCTAGGTGTGTGGGAGTTGATGTATCTGTGTAGACAGAGTAACTAGCTTAATTTTGTGGATGAGTGAGGATGGGAAGCGATGAAGGGATTAGGATGATGTTGATGATCAAGATAGGGAGGGTGAGGGGGGATTCGATGTTAGATAGAAGATATGGAGGACTAGGACCGAGTCCTATGGAAGAAGATGAGTAAAATAGAGTGTGCATTATTATGACTATGTATGCATGATATGCAGCTATTATGAATGTATGGAGGGGTGGAATGCAACGAAATGCAATATATACAGATGAGATGAGATGAAGATCCATAGTGCTCTATTTTCATCATTGAGCTTTAAAATGTTGCAATAAAATACAAGCAACTTGTCATAAAGATTCAAGATGACCTGTGTATTCCTTACATGAATTTTGATATAGCAAGTTAATACAAGCAACTTGATATAATGGATCAAGTTGACCTGAGTATTGCTTGCAGAACAGACAAGGATTATCTCCTTTCATGCATGACTTGGATCGTCCTCCTTGATCTTAGGCCGATCATATCCTGAGACAAATGCATACCGTAATAAGAGATAAAACCTTTATCCAGTTTGGACGAGGTAGGAGGAACCAAAGAAAGAGCATTGTACCTGCAAACAAACAGTATATACATAAAGAATAAAGAATATGGATCCTTGGTAATGGTTCATGCTCATATGGTCGAGGTATACGCTGTAGTCAGCAAGCCGTAGTGATCTATAACTGCATTTTTGCCTATGATCATGTAGCTTAGTGAACTTCTCACGTAGACATCATTAGTACATGCCCCAAAACTTCATCAGAAATAATGCGCAAATGATACAAAATAATGCTAAAAGATCCCGATACAGATAAATGAATGATTGTACTCACAAATGAACCAAGTATTTGATAGCTTAACATAATTTTCTTGTCAAAGAAAACATCACTTTTGTCTTTGTTTTGGTAAGGATGCATCCTTGCTAAAGACAGTTTTGATTCGTTGATGTTGATTGTGTGATTTGATTGATAAGTGGTCATCGTGTGAGTACTTTGTCAATGTTTGTTTTGTATCTGTTTGGATGAGTATGTACAAGGTGTTGTCATGTTTTTGTGTGATTTTCAATGGTTTTTCGTTGTTTTGGGATTTTGTGATACATTTTTTGATGTTTTTGGATTTTGTGAGACATTTTTGAATGTTTTTGGATTTTGTGAAACAGTTTTGAATGTTTTAGCCAATGAATCACCAGTAATGTAGAATCCACTTCCATCAACTAGATTTTAAGCGCATTGCCCCCAAGTTGGACATGACTATGAAAAAGCGGGATGCCAGATGCATGAAGGACTTTCTTTGATTACAGATTAAATAACAAGCCAGGGTTTAGATGGATGGATGTGTGTATGCATTGAATATGATCGCAACAAGACTGAAAGATACTTGGAGCCATAGTCTATTACAAGTGGCGCCTGTTTGTCAGGTTTTCACCATCGCACTTACCCAAGGTGCCACCGGAGTGGTTGTTCACCGTTTGGATGCATGATTTTATTTTATTTTACTCTTTTGATGTTTTTGTATTTTCTTCAGGTCATTTATCTAGATGTTTTTGGTATTTTTGCCAGTATATATGGGAGCTTGATGCTCTGTACAGCTTAGGTATAAAATCGCTTGAGGTGCATGTTGTTGATCAGATCTGTTAATGGTTCTCCTTCTGAAGTAGCCAACTGATATGCCCCAGACCCAAATACAATAGTGATAACATATGGACCCAACCAACTTGATTCAAACTTTCCTTGATGTTCTCTGTTTGGTTGGTTGCAAGGATTCTCTCGGAGAACAAGATCACCTACCTCAAATGTACGAGGTTTAACTCGGTGATTGTAGCTTCTGCTCATGCGTTGCTGATAGGCTTTGAGATGATTGTATGCAGCTTGTCGCTTCTCATCAAGTAATTCTAAGTCTTGGAGGCGTGAGACTCTGTACGCTTCATCATATATTAGATTATGCAAGGAAACCCGTAGTGATGGTATCTCAACCTCAATAGGTAAGATAGCTTCGGCACCATAGACCAATGAGTAGGGAGTTGCGCATGTAGGGGTTCAAATGCTAGTTCGATATGCCCATAGTGCTGGATTCAATTGAACATGCCAATCATGGCCGACATCGTTGAATGTCTTCTTGAGGATTCTCAATATGTTTTTATTCGATGCTTCAGCCTGACCATTTCCTTGTGGGTAATAGGGGGTGGAAAAGCGATGTTGGATGTGAAATTTCTCACAGAGTTCACGGACATCCTGATTTTTGAAAAGAAGAGTGTTATCTGTGATGATGGACATGGGTACACCATACCGGCAGATGATGTAGTTGAGGATGAATGAGGCGATCTGCTTGCCGGTGACTTGGGTAAGTGGAACAGCTTCGATCCACTTTGTGAAATATTCGGTGGTGGTAATAATGAATTTATGGCCATTGGATGAAGATGGATGGATCTTACCCACAAGGTCAAGGCCCCATTGACAAAAAGGCCATGGTGTTGTGATTGGTTGCAATTCTTGTGCCAATGCATGTATCAGGTCGCCATGAACTTGGCATTTCTTGCACTTTCTGACAAAGTAGTATGAGTCTTTTTCCATAGATGGCCAAGGCCTTTGTTATCTCATCTTGTTCGAGACATCGAAGGAGAGTACTATCAAGACTGCGTCGGTATAGGGTTTCGGCAATAATGGTATATCGATCAGTTTGGCGAATGAAGGTGTTACGTCGGTTATTCGATTGGTTGGGAGGAAGGATGTGATCGCGAAGATAGGTGTAGAATTCACCGTACCATTGGGATTCAGAACCAACAAGGCGACATATCATTTCGGATTCAGGGATATCATAAGCAGGAATCCAAAGTTGTTCTACCAAGAACTCATAGCGTGTTGAATTCTGTGGAAGATCTAGGAGAGATGCGATGGTAGCCATAGCGTCAGCAACTCGATTCTGATCTCTAGGTATCTGCTCAAAGGAAATTGTAGTAAATGATGACTTTAGATTGTCCACCATTTTCTTGTATGGCATGAGTTTATCATCCTTTGTCTGATATTCATCAGTTGCTTGTCGAATGACCAGTTGTGAGTCACCATATACTTGCAGTTCTTGTAATTTCCATTGTACGGCTAGCCTGAGTCTTGTGATCAAGGCCTCATACTCTGCTATGTTGTTAGTGCATGGAAATGTGAGCCTGTAAGACTTCGGGATGTTGTCACCTTGAGGTGTGATAAACAGAATGCCTGCCCCCGAGCCATGCCTAGTGTATGAACCATCAAAGTATAGTTTCCATGGTTGTGCTGTCAGATCCACTATGATGTCGATATTTGGTAAGGGGAAGTCATCCTTAGGACATGCCTTGTTTAGATCTCTGAAGTCAGTACAAATGCGGATGCCCCCTTTTGGTTTTCCGACAGGTACAATGTTGGAGATCCAATCTGCATAATCAATTGGTCTAATGAAACCAACATCTAGGAGTTTCTTGAGTTCTGTTTAGACTAGCACTGCAATTTGAGGATGCATCTTACGAAGCTTTTGCTTGACAGGTTTGGCTCCTTCTGCTACGGTGAGGTGATGCATGACTAAATAAGGATCAAGCCAAGGCATGTCTGCATATGACCATGCAAAGTTGATCTGACGCTTTTGAAAGAACTCTATAAATTTAGGCTATTCCTCTGGAGTGAGAAGAGATGCTAGATGTATGAGGTGAGGATTTTCAGGAGTCCCCACATTATATTCTTTGGTTTCCTCGATGAGAATCGTTGATCGTTCCTGTTGTGCACTAGCAGAGAGAATGTCAAACCCTTCACCCTCAGGCGCCTCAGAGAGGTTTTCACCATTGGATACGCTCTTTCTTTTTACTTTTGTTGGATCAAACAGTGCCACAGTATGGTTTTCACTGGAAGATCTATGTTTTATTGTGATATTTTTGCAACTGAAGGGTTTGGCATCCGCCCCGAAGTATGCTGCGCTATTTAGTTCTATAGCGAATCCAGCTTTGTGATCCCCGCTTGGTAGGTTATCCCTTAATTCCAAAAAGTCAATGATGGCCTCATCGTTTTGGAAGAGGTCAAGACATGGAGGATTTGATTGGTTCCATTTGATGAGTTCAGGATGGATAATGGGCATTACTTCATCGATTAGGTTAAGTTCGTTAGAGGTATCAGTGAGGGTTAAGACGTTATGGTGAAGGTCGTTGATGGTACTCTCCCTGTTAGAATCAGGCATAGGATGAGACGTAGGGTCTGTGGAAGATGTTTCTAGCTCAGGAACCCAAGAAGTCTTTATCTGTGTTTCTCCGTAAACAGGGATGTCTTTGCGTGGTGGAGGTAGTGATGTGTCTTCCTCATCTGAAGTGTTAAGCTGTACAGAATCAAATTCTCACTCATGTGAGTCGATCTCTGAGTCACTTTCCAGCATCTGATTACTATACCATATTGGGATGTCCTTTGAGTTAAATACTGCAAGTGTGATTGGTTGATGTACCTTTGTAGATGAAATGATCGGTGCTGCAGGAAGGTCGATGGGGATTAAGGAATCCAATACGGGGAGTATCGGTAGTGTTGACTCAGTTGTTTCTGTTGGAACTGCTTGTGCCATAGATGCTACTGCGGGCTTTGATACAGTTGTTGCTACTAATGGTACTATGGATGTAATGGCTGTTGCGGATGGGATTACTAGTTTGATTGGTGGGATGATTGGTATTGTAGATGGTGGTGTTGGGATTTTGAGCTTCGGTGGGGCAGTTGTGATGGTGCTTGATGTTGCTTTGATAATGAAAGGTGTCCTTATTGCAGTAGGCTGACATAATGGTTTGCTAGGTTTTCCTTTGAATTTGAGTTTAGGAAAGATCTCTTTTTCAAAGACTAGGCTTGTAATACCTTTGGGCTTGAATTTTGACAGTAGAGGTTCATGTCGTCCTTGTTTGCAATATCTCAAAGCACTCTGACCATCATACCCCATTCTTTGCATAATGAGGAGACTTTTGCCATATTGAGTCGTAGGAAGCTTAACTTGTGGTATATCAGTGGTGATGGGATCTTTATAGATCCATTCCACTAAGTCCTCATCTTGGTTTTCTTCTTCTTGACCCTTTCCAAGGATGAAAGGCGTCAAAGCACATGCTGGCGTGATTAGTGGTTGCTGGAGTAACTGATGTGGTTTACGATGTGTTCTAGGAGAAGTGGGCATTTGTCCCACACAAAAGAGTTGACTCAAGTTGTATTCCCTAGGACCTTCCTCTGCTATTTTCATCTCAAGCTTTTCTTGCTTTGGTATAGTGGTGTTCGAACTGGCAAGAGAGGCGAGACTTATATATGATGTGGAGGAAATGGCTTCTCTATTATTAGGAATAGTAATCTCTGGTTGATGGCTGATATTATGGCAATACGCAAAGGGATTTGCATCGCCCAGGATTGTGATTTCTACACCGTTATGTAGGAACTTGATACATTGATGGTAGGTAGATGGAACAGCTTGCATGGCATGTATCCAAGGTCTTCCTAACAATAGATTGTATGGCAGAGGAAGGTCTAGAACCTGACAGATGATGTGCTTTACCATAGGGCCCACTCGGATTGGTAGTACCACAACTCCTTTGGATGAACGCTCTGCATCGTCATAGGCTTTGATTGTGATCTTCTTACGGGGATCCACTGATTCTATGGCATATCCCAATGTTGTGACCAATTGTAGTGTACAAATATTCAGGCCTGCTCCATTATCGATCAAGACTCGCTTGATCCTATGCTGGTTGATAAAGCCTTCAATGTGTAGCGAAGCGTTATGAGGTTGCTGGAAGGAAGAGTTGTCACTTTCCGAAAAAGTGAGACAAGGTGATGACTTTAGACTTCCAACCATGGCTTGAAATTGGTCTGTATTCAAATTTGCAGGGACTGACGCCTCTTGGAGTGCTTGATCCAAGATAGTTTTATGAGATGGCGATAGGCACAATAGCTCTAAAATGGATATAAGTGCAAGGGTTTTGTCTAATTGTTCCACAAGATTGTATTGCTTTGGGATGGAGGTGGTGCCTTGTGGAGCTGCCTTTATGGTAACCTTACAGCGACGTGTAACAACATTGCAATTTGAGTTGGGATATTTGAAGGTTATAGTTGCAACTTGTTCACTGGCATCATACAAATAATTTACAGTGTAATTATACGCAGCCTGTGTATAATCTGTGGTATCAGTGTCTCGTCTAGAAGTGGAAGGACCCCTTTGATCTTGTGATGGAAGTGGATTTTTGAACATCAGATGATCATTGTTTGTTGTTTTTGGGTCATGTCCTTCTATTTCAATTTCTCCTCGGTCAATAAGGTCCTGAATAAGATCTTTCAATCGGTGACAATTACTTGTCTTGTGTCCTCTCCCTTGGTGGAAATCACAGTGTTCAGTATCTTGCCACCATGCGGGTTTGACCTGAGGTTCATAGTTTGATGTTTTAGGGAGAATGACCAAATTTTGAGAAATGAGTTGTCACAATACTGTTTCAATGGGTTCCCCTAAGGGAGTGTATGTGCGTTTTTGTTTTTGCTGACGATGTCTTGGTTCATCGTGAGATGTGATGCGACCTTGATTAGAAGGAACATTTGTGTTATTCTGAGGTGGAGGATTCTGTCCTGCAAACCGAACCACAGGTTGTGCACCTTGTATAGTCCTGGCATCCACAACCCCATCGTTGACGATATTTTTGTTTTTGTTCCAGAAGCTTGGTTTATCACTATTGAAGCGTGGGCGAGGACCATCCTTTGGTTCATTAAAGATTTTGATGAGTCCTTTCTTAATGAGGGCCCGCTCACATTTCAAACCCTTGGTGATCATATCATTAAAAGAGTCTGTGTCTTTGACATCCAGGTGAAATTCCATTTCTTCGTTTAAGTTGGAAATGAATATTTCCACTAGTTCTCGTTCAGGTAACTGAAGAGAACGTCTGCTAGACATTTGACACCATCGTTGCAGGAATACTGAGAAAAGTTCACCTGGTTTTTGTTTAGTGTTGCATAGATCAGCCATGGTGATGTCGCGTTCAATGTTATGAGAGTAATGAGCTAGGAACTTCTGGATGAGTTCCTCAAATGTTCTAATGCCACCTGATAGTCGAGAAAACCATGATGTGGTTGTTCCTCCCAAGCTTTGGGGAAAAAGGCACATTAGGTAGGTGTCTTCATATGCCACTTCAAGACAAGCGGAATGAAATTCTTTGACATGATCACGGGGATCTCCCTTTCCTCTATATTTTTCAAATTTGGGTGTTTCGAATCCTCGTGGAAAGGATGGCATATAAAGATTCCTATCAAAAGGATAGGGACAGATGTCATTGAGTGAGAATTGGTTAGTCTTGACACCACTATGAAGTTGTTGGGCGAGATTCTCGACTTGTTGCCGCAACATCTCCATTTCATTTGGAGGAGGAGGTGGTGGGTTACCTCGAGGAATGTTATATCTGATGGGATCTCTACCTCTTTCCTCTTCATGGTGACTTTGTTTTTTTGATGCTTGTCTTAATTGGGCAAGATCAAAGTCAGAGGGGAGTTTTGCTCCTTCTTGAGCGAGCTTTAAAAAGTGAGCATCCGCATTGCTCCTGAGTATTTCGTCAAACAGTCTGTTAAAGAGAGGGTTATGCTGAGCCCTTTCTATTGTTGCAGGAGTAGGAGTACTTGGGTTTTCGTCATTCGCATTTCCTCCAAGTGCTTCTTGAAATTCATTGAGATTTTCCTCTTCTTCTTCTTCCATTTCTATTTCTCGTTGCCTTGACCGTGATCGGGTTTGAGTCATTTTGCTTACAAGCTTTTGTTGAAGTTGAGTGAAAATGATGATGAGTTTTTGATGAAATGAGAGATTGATGGTTGGTGAATTGTGTTGCACGTGGATCTCTAGCACTTTTAAGGTGGATGTAACCGAAATTCCTTCTTTGAATTGCTTGTGTGTTTTGATAAGAATTGATGTGATAAGGTGTAAAGAAATCTGAGATGTGTTACAGATTTAACTACCTAGTAATGAGAGGATTCACTCGTGAACTAGTTTTAACCTGCGTAGATGTGTCTCTTAGGATGAGCTTATCCTAGATGTAGAAACAATCTAAAAAGTGATGTGATGTGTTTGATTCAAGCAATATCCAAAAGAGAACTTGGAACAAGAACCTCTTAATGTTTTGAGAGTTGGGACGGATTGATGATGAAGTGATGATGTATGCGTAAGACAATGGATGAAATGTTTTCAACTTCAATAAAAACTTTGTGTCACAAATGGGACAAACTCTACCTCTTCTCTTTCAGGTGTTGGTGGTATTTCTCGAGCTGTGTTGTATGTGATACAGACATTTGGGAAAAAGTTGGGATTAATCTTACCTCCTTGGTTTTTGTGATAACTCCGAGCTCTATATTGCATAAAAGCTCTGTGGTTCAATGATTCTGAATTAAATTCATTTGTTTTGCCTTGAAGGTAGAGACGCATGTGACGCAGAAAGACTCTATGTGAGACAAAAAATTGTCTATTTAGATAAAAGAATTTCCTTCTTTTGAACAAAGCCTTTGAGCTTAATGGTTTTCTTTTCAAGTTGATATTCTGATGACGCTTCTTCTTTCGCAAGATGTGAAGAGTGGTCATAAAATTTGACTCTTTGTTGTTTGCACTTTGTTTTTTATGTGTTTGGTTGTTTTGAGAAATGTTTGGTTGGATGAATACTTTGTTTTTGGAAGTGATTTTTCTGATTTTTCTTTGACAAGAAAACAAAGCAAGCTCACAAACACAAGAATGTTGCCTAAAAAAGGCACAAATGAGTATGGCTTCCTTTAGATGTATTTTAAGGTGTGTTTTCAAAGCTTGAAGTCGGCTCAATTTGCACTTGGTCTTTAACTAAAACGAACACACTTCAAACACTTTTTATCCCTAAGGTCAAATGGCCAGTTGTGATAAATTTAGCTCACATCTTGATATTTCTTTGACTTTGGTACTACATACCTTATGAATCCCGCCTTGGCAGGTAAGGATGTGATATACTAAGTCTTGCACGAGCATAACAAATAGATGATCCCTATGATGGGGGAGTCACCACTTTTATCAAGCCACAAGTGACTTTTCAAAAAGCTATGTTTCTACTCAAGGAAATATGTATGGTGAGTTGGTCACCACTCGACCAACTCTTTTGCACAAGTGTGCCAAACACAAAATTCACTTGTTCCTTTTAACTTGTCATCGCAATGATTTTCTATCTATTTAGAGATGATGCTCCAACAATCATAGTGTTCTTTTTAATTTTCAAAGGCAATTGTTTGAGTAAACTAGAATTTGAAAATCCTGGTCAACTTAATGAAAAACACGTTTGCATGAAGTAAAATTGCTTTAAAAATGAGACAAGTTGATTGTGAATTTTATTTGCACCAAAAATGGAAGTGTGGATTGTGAGTTTTAGTTTGATGCAAGAAATAAAATTTGCCTTATTGATTTTAAGCACCCAAAAGAATTTGTTCCTAACTTTGCAAAAAAATAATTTTGCATGTTTGTTTTTGTGACTCTTTTTAACTTTGAACGAGTGTGATTCTTTTTAGAGCTCTAAATGAAAGATGTGGTTCTTTTTAAAACTCCAAATGAATGTGTAGTTGATTTTAACCCAAAAGGAAAATGAATTTATTTTATCCTAACTTGAAAGACGAAGTTAGAAATATGAACAAATTTATTTTCTAAGCTAAAATTGCTAAAAAATCCTATTGTAGGGGTTAGTTAAAACCTGCACAAAAGATAATTAGTTAAAAAAATCCGCATATTTTGGTGGGCTTCTACAAGCCTAAAATTTTTGGTTTTCAGTTACAAGGAATTTTCTTACAACTCTCTGTTACAATAGCTCTACTCTGTGTGAAAACAGAAGTGTTATTTAACATGAAAGAGCAACAATATAGACAATAGCACTAAAGTATCAATTTGTGAAGGTCCTAAATTGAGAACAAAAACGCAAGAGAATGACCTGTGTGTCAATTAAAACATTCAAAAGTTAGTAGTCTTCAAAATGATTGCTCTTTGATTTACGTCGAGTTCACCAAATGATGTCATGGAAATGGGGACAAGACAACAACAAAGTTCAATGTTAATAAGTTAGTTTCAACCATAAAAACAAAACAAAGAACTAAAAACCATTCCAAACATATCAAAAGAGATTTCAAAAAAGCATGAAAGAAGTTTAACAAAATAAAAGAAAGGAGAAGAGCCTCCCTAAGATGCTTCCATGATGCTTTTTGATGCTTCTCCCTTGTTTCTCCCCTCTCCAAGTCCCAAATGAGTGTAGCTCTCAGCTTTTAGCACTATCCATGGATGTCATATGGAGATTCAAGATGGTTGAATATGATAAACAAATGCTATGCAAGTGTAGATAGTGATGCTATGAAAAAGCTCTATGTTAATGTCAGTATAACAACAATACTCTAATGCTTCATCCTTTGCTTGAGGAGAAGGGTTCTATTTATAGAAGAAATGGGGAAATGGAGGGTTAAGATTGAGCAATTTTAACAAAGGTTAGGATTGAAAGATATTCAATCCATGTGAGACTTTCAACCCAATCCCATGTTGACAAGTGTCACCATGAGGAGGCTTGAGAGGAGAGATAAGGAGCATTAAATGCTTGAGGGGACATGATGGTTACCCTAGTCAAAGAAATAAATGCTTTAAAGAGACACATGGGTTACATGAGGATTAAGTTAAGGGTCAAAGTCCTTAACCATGGGTGCAAGTGGAATTAACCATTAATGGTCATGTAAGAGCCATAAGTGGTTTGGAAGACTTTAGAGGTTAATTTGTTGAACACACAAATCATTAATTGTTTTTCAAAGACTTTGGAGTCTTTGAGAAGTGACTCCAATTTGCTTAGGAATGTGACAATATTTAGGGGATGGATTAGGTTAATTAGGAAAGGTTTAGAAGAATCTATAAGGGGTTCAGGCATGCAAGTGGATTTTGTAGGAAAATGCAAGTGGGAGGAATTTTGGTATTTTCAATTAAAATAAAATCATTTATTTCAATTAAATGGTGTAATTTGCATTTGGATAAATATTCAAATAAATATTAATTTATTTAAATGAGAAAAAGGAAGATAAAGCATTAAAATGCTTGAAGACTTTGAGGGAAACCATTAAAGGCTTGAAGACTTTAAGGGAAGCAATTAAAGTCTTAAAAAGACTTTAAGGGAAGCCATTAAGTTTGAAAACTTTAAGGGAAACCATTAAAGGCTAAGAAAACTCTAGAAATAAGTCATTAAGTTTGAAGAGTTTAAGGGAAACCATTAAAGTTTTAAGAAGACTTTAAGGGAAGCCATTAAGTTTGAAGACTTTAAGGGAAACCATTAAAGGTTTAAGAAGACTCTTAGAAGGAAGCCATTAAGTTTGAAGACTTTAAGGGAAACCATTAAAAGTTTCAAGTGGGTGAGGATAAATAGGATTTTAAATAAATAATTTATTTAAAATAGTTGTGCAACTTGCATTTGTAGGAAAATGCAAGTGGGTGGAAGATAAAGGTGATTTAAATAAATGATTTATTTAAAATAGTTGTGCAACTTGCATTTGTAGGAAAATGCAAGTGGGTAGAAGATAAAGGTGATTTAAATAAATGTTAATTTATTTAAATGTGAGAGATGGGATTTTGAGGGATTTAAATAAATATTAATTTATTTAAATGTGAGAGAATATTTAATTAAATAAATATGATTTACTTATTTAATTAATGGTCTGAATTTGTTAAGTGAATTAAATCAAATAAATTGAATAATTTATTTAATTAATAAGAAAAGAGGGTTAAGATGAATTAATTAAATATATTAATTTAATTAATTATTGATTGATGGTTAAATAATCAAATAAATACTAAATATTCACTTAATTAAATGGACAGATTTATGTGACTACAGTATCATACCTTAATCTTGGGTCTTTATATATAAGAGATATCCTCTCCAAGGTGTAAAACCCACTACAATAAGATTGGATTGCAAAAAGTTCAAATGCGTATTGAAATGGAGGGGCTCCCATAATTGCTCTTTAACATTCATGTTTAAGTTTTCTTTCTTAAAAAAAAGCTCTCCAATATATTTAATCCTTAATTTTTCATAGAAGCAATTATTACTTAATAGCATTGTACTCGTAAATATTGCTGAAATCTTATATTTTTTATTAAAACCATAAACCAATTGTACATTAGAAATTAGCCCACTACTGTTTTTAAAAGTTAGCCAAAAAGTATAATTGATATTACGACTTAGAAGACAAGCACAACTTATAAGACTATATTCATGGCAGATATGAAACCCAAAATAAAGGTTTTCATCATTGAAAAAAATCTCACGAATATTTTATAAGAGGCAAGAAACATAATAAAGCAATGGATATCAAGATCCATATTAGCAGAAATTTAAGTTTATTATTATAGTGTATTTACGAAATGCATTTTTTATTTGCTTTAAAAGCGTTTATTTTAGAACATTATCAACAAAAATAAAACGACAATATCCAATTCCCTGAGTTCAAATCAACAATAGAATATTGAATAATAAGGCCGACTCAATTTAAGAAAATAACCATTTTGAATTTTTTATTAGAATGAGTCATTCAAAGCAACATCCTAGTATAGCCTAAAATCTTCCAGAACAGAATTTAACATTTATTTATACAATGGTTCCAAATATGGCCACCAACTACATACCAGACCTCATATCTTCCATTTTCTTGGCTGCTTGATTAATCATGAGAGTAAGATATCATTGTTCTATTTTATTTTTAAATTTTTTCTTGGCAATCATAGGGTAGGGCACCATGCAAATATTTATATAAAGACGAATAAAATGGTGACTCATATGTAGGCCAAAAAATTGATAAGAATCCCATTAATGGAGTGTCAGGTAGCAAATAGATCATTTATTTTGCGAATGTTCCCCACCATGAATGTTTGGACGCATTCAATGTCGGTGCCGCGCATTTTGGTCATTACTCTTCTTCTACATCATGGCATTCTCTGGTGTTGCCCACTTAATATAGCTACAGAGAGAAGGCAATATACCCATCAAACCTTTAATAATGTATCAGTAACGCTAAATTATTGGATTGTCTTTACACACTTTAAAAAAAAAAAAAATAGAAAGCTTATTAAGCATGATTATTAACATTTTTTTTTATATTGAACGAAGCAATTAAAAATTACAAAATTGAAGCTACAAAAGTAGCTGAAGAACATAGCTGCTCATCAGCAGCCCAACCACAAGGGCAACAAGAAAAAACTACATAAGTTGTATGACATTTTTACAAGGACTGATAGTACTATCAGACTGAAACTTCATAACTTGTTCTTTTGTCCTTCATATTCTTCTTGAAGAGCATCAATTGTACAAAGCATTGAACTTCAAGCTTTTACAAACATTTCATTGATATAAAACCTGATTAACAAAAATGATAGATGAACTGAATAGAAGCCCCTGATTACATGTCAAAAATGACAATTGTAGAAAGCTTCAAAATTACCAAACCTAGGAGTACTTGAACTTTGCTGCATGATAATTACTAGTTCTTGCACCAAAATTGTTATTGTTACCACTTCTTAAATGTTTATGCTCTACTTTTACACTAGAAATTTTAGACTTTTTGTAGCGTGACCCGTGTCTTGTTGGAGAGTTATCTTCATCTCCACTGACATGTTTACGTTTCTTAGATTTGCGGCCCTTAGAATGCTGCGTGGTAAAATGAATCTCCTGTTTTTTGACACTTGGGGAAACATTCTTGTCGTTCTTCCTCTTGAATCTCTTGGCAAATTGCTTTTCTTCCTTCCATTTTCTTTTCAACCCACTTTTGGCACTAGGCGGCCCACGTGGTAATGGTTCATCATCACATAATTGCCACCTGTTTAACAAAGACCCTTGATTTTTCATGACAGGGTGCAGTGCTGTTTCATCAGCATCCGAATTAGATTTATATCTAAGAGCATGATCACTTGCTGTTGCCAAAAAGGCATCCAACTGTGGACTTTTAGTCAACCTACCCACCCTTTCCAGTAATTTAGCGTCTATCTTTATTATTCGTCCCAGAATGCTATTCTGGGAAGATATCAAATCATCAATATAAGTATCTGTCAGTTTTCGAAAAGCCATTACAAATGCTGCCCTCACCTGCCAGAAAATTCTTTGATTAAGTGAAACATATTTTATTTCACTGAGAAATAAGGAAAAATGCTAAAGAAAATATTTGTAGTGCACAAACTAATAGAGCAAGCTTTTCAAGATCTTTGCTTTGCATGCTTATAATCCACCATCTCATGTAATTTTAGGTTTTATGATTAGAACAAAATTTTAAAGACGTAATAGGTTCCAATATACATTGACTGGCATATGCAAAGAAAATGAGACAATGGCCTATGCTTCTAAAATCAAAGATATGTATCATGCTTTTTTCTTTTAAAGCCGCCTTAACATCTCAAACTATACCAGGTCGTGACTTTGAATGCCACCATTAGAAAGACTTGCATCAAAAGTTCCTATTCCATGCAACAAGAACAGATTGCAATAACTATTAAATATATAAATCTAAGTTCTAAAGATGTATAGGACACCTACTAATTTTTAAAATGTCACCATGCGATTGCAATGACAAGGGCCTACTAATTGAATGAAATGCAAGAGGATACAGTATAGCTATTTTTTCGAGCGTAAGCAATAAGAAGAAGAAGCAACAGGCAGCTAACAATCCAATTTTCAAATACCCCACTATGATGAACAATATGACCATGAGTTTTATACTGTATATAAATTCATAGATTTCCTCAAGGGCATAAATGCATTAAAAAGGGTATCGGTGGGAAAAGAGAAAAGAACACCTGCAAAATATTATATGAATTCTTCCCGATGTCATTTTCTGGTGCCTGGATATAAACAAAAGACTAATGAATTCCACTTCAATCCCAAATAAGCATTTAATGAATATTTACAACAGACATCTTGCAATATTACAGACATCTTATATGAGCGAGACTAAAGATAATATTTACAACATACTTGAGGATCTTCCACAGAGAGCAAGTGTGGACGCTTTGGGTTGAGAAATCTGCAAAATTGAAAAATAGTTAGCCTCTTTGAGATATATGCAGAATCTGCTAGCCCTGAAAAAAGAAAAGCATTCTTATAGACATGTACCCTCTTAGACTCTTACGGAAGAACTGTCCACCAAATCTGCAAGATACTCCGACATCATGTGCATTGAGCTTACGGCCATAGAGTTCAAAAAAATCAATCTGGTGTTACAGGCAAGTCATCAGTTACTTCATTAAATAACTATATTTAATAACACTTGCACAAAAAAATATCAAATGCAGATACATACAAACACAAAATATTCTAGCAATCATTTCCAATGTCATTGGATCATGAAATAATCTTGCTGTTGCTATCAGTCATATTACACAAAGGTAACATGCATACAGAAAGCATACACTGTGCTGTCATAACACCGTCACGTGTTGTCAAAGGATTAGTAGCCCAATCGAAAATGATGATGTATTGTGTCATCCACTAAAGTACAAATCCCCCATGACACCTGATACAGACAAAAAGTTTATCCCTAGGTAACTTTGATGGAATGGAGCCCCCACTAATTGTGGCAACTTAGCTGAAGAAGACTTCTGAGGTGAATGGATACTGCCTTACTCATGTTCTAACCAGCTACTTAAGGGCAGAGATGCTGGTGTCTATGTAACTCAGCTGTATCCATTAAAAAATCACATTTAGATGGTAGCATATTCTTGCAATACTAAAACTGAGCCTTTGGCTTTACATCAAGACAAGTAGAAGATTTTAATTTTCAAAAGCTAGAATAATCTTGATATCAAGGATTAGGTTTTTCAGGCCATGCGGAAGCCACTGAGCCTCTCTGACAAACTACATCATATGTAAGCCTCCACCAGATTCAGGTCACGCTTTACTTGCTGTTCTACACCTGTTTTCATGTGTTTTACAATATGTTGATCAAGCACACAAACGAGTGTAAAATTAGCCCATTGAAATGCTTCAAATCATTGGGCACAATTAAACCTGTAGAACCCAATAACCTGAAGAAAAACAATTGTCACAGACTAACAGTTAACTAAGTGGCTGCCAGTAGTTCTTAACCTCTAATTATATTGACCTTTTTAATTTCCAACTTAAAAAATTGCACGCTAGAAACATTAGCAGCATGGTAATAAATTTATCGTTTTACATTAAGACAATGTTATTGAAGCATTCAAAATAACTAAGCTAGAGTTGTTCACGGGCACCACCAGCAGAAGTTATTAAAAGAAAACTGCATTTATAATAAACTATTTCAAATAAAAAATAAACTTGGTGAAGTGTAATGCATCTGGACGTCCTATGTTACCGGTCCTGATACTGGTTTGTATTCAGGTTTGCCAGTTTGGTTCACGGATTTGACCAAAAAAAATTGGGATTAAGTTTGTTTTGGGTTCATCAGTATTTATTATTTAAAATATATATTAAAATCAACAAAGTTAGACAAATATACATAATTTTAATAAAGAATAATATTAATAAGCCTTATAAGAACGCTGCGATGTCGCTGAAGAGCTCGGCCGCTATTCCTAGGGCTTCTGCTAGTTTCGGCGATGGGGGGGCTTGGAGGCAGGGACTATCGTCTGTCTCCTGCTCAAGACCACCTCAGCATAATGGTGGCTTCCAGCGTTGGGGTATGGTGGCGACAAATGAGACGCAGTTCGGTGGCCCTGTAAAGGGGGGAAACACCCTGTGTAGCCAGAGAAAGGTTACCCTCTCGGAGGCGGGTGGGGCTGGCCCAAGATCAACGGCTAAGGCTATGGGCTACGGGAAGAAAGAGCAGAAAGAAAATCTGCTGGCCTATGGTCATGGGAATGTCCACAACAGGGATACTCCTGTGTGTTGGGGGGACCAAGCTGCTGAGAGGGCAACAGTAAATTTGGATGCAGAGATTGCTAAGGAGGTTCATGAAAATGAACTATATTTTGCTGAAAGGGGTTTGATTGGGAGGTTTCAAGGCTTGTGGCCAAGCCTTGGTGAGCTTCACAAGTGGATCACTGAGATTTGGGGCCCTGTCTTGGAGGGTAATGTGCAGATTTACCCTGGAGCTCGGGGCTTCTTCGTGGTAATCTTTGACAACCCGTTGGATAGGAATAAAATCTTCTGCTCACCATTCTGGTGTTGGGAGGAGAAACATACACTGCTGCTCAAACCCTGGTATCCTGCCTTCAACCCAGCTTTTGAATCCTTTGATTGGATCCCAATTTGGGTAAGACTTCCAAATTTACCATTACAATTTTGGTTTGAATCTTGTTTTAAAGCTATAGGAAATTCTTTGGGGAAACTTTTAGGGGCAGATAAGGATTCTCTGGATTATTTCCACACATATATGCTCGCATCTTAGTGGAAATGGATTCGTCTAAGACTCCTGCAGAATTAGTTCTGTAATCTGAAAAAGGAATTTGGGTACAGAGTAGATTATGAAGGAATTCCTTTTAGATGCAGGAAATGCTTCCAAATTGGGCATATGGCTGCCAATTGTGAGAAGCATAATATCAATAGGAGAGCCTCTTGGTGGAGAGAGGTTTCCCCATATCATTATGCGGTTGAAAAGGAAGTGGGGAACTCTCAAAAAGAGACTACAGCCAAGGGTTCTGTATCAAATGATCAGGAGAAATCGTATTTGAAATCTCTGAACAAGAAGGTTCACATAAGTAAGAAGGATACACAAGATTCAGATTTTTCACCCTCAAATCCTGGGAAGGTTGAAGAATCAAATAAAAAAGCAGATTTTCCCCCAAAGACTAATGCTGAGAGACATATTCTCAATGGGCTAGAGGATACTCACAAAGTTGGGGTGAAGAGCGTGAGACTCACAGGGGTTTTCCCTGACCTCATATCATGTGGCATCATCTCAGGAGGAAGGTTGGCAAGAAGTCAGAAGAAAAAAGGATAAGGGGGGTCCGAAGGAGAATATTTCCGATATAGATTTGGATTTTACGCTTTCTCCTGAAATGTCTGCTGGTCTGGCTGGATAGCAGGTCAAGCGGTTCCCAGGCTGTAGCTCATACTGGTCGAGCCAACTTTAGGAAAGTCTTATTTGTGTGTGGTTGTGTGGTCTCCAGACTCACTTTCATGTTATTTTTATATGATTAGCTTGGGCTTATTGCCCAGAACCCTGCGGGTTTGGCAATTATTTGTAAACTTCTACAAATAGTGTAGTTCTGGTTCTTACGCAGAGAACTCTTTGGTATGGAAGTAGATGTATTACGACTTTAAAACATTAATAAAATCTTGGCTTCGGCCTCTTACTGAGCAAAAAAATATATATTAGTAAGCCTTATACACTATTAATAAAGTTTACAAATAATATTATAAAATAATACTAAAATTATAACGAAAGTTGATATTAATATATATATTATTAAATATAAAAATTATTTAACGTACATAACTATAGTTACTACTAACATGAATAACTTATTTAATTTATTTAAAATACCTATTCTTTAACTATATTCGATTAGATCCCTAATTGTTATTACCTTGTTAATAAATAAATAATTAATTACAGCACTTAACTATATTAATATTAAGAGGATAGTTTTTACTTAATTTTACTATTATATAATTAATTGCCAAAACCCTAGAAGTGCACAGGAGCTATACACAGTCTAATATACATTCTGGCACTTCTGAATAGTTTTTTCTTAGGGTTACAACACTTAGCTATGTACATTCTTTAAAAATCCTATTCCCTAATTTTTAATATTTCCTGACCGCAGAAAGAACTAGATACTACAATTTTATTATGTCTATCTATCCTTTTATAATTTGCAGGTCACATACATATGCAACGATATTTGCAGACCCAAACAGTGAGCAGAAAAATGAGGGGCAGACTAATGCAAATAGAAAAGGGAGATATTAAAATATTTTAAACACGATTCACAGAAGAAACACATCAGATGCACTTAGACAGCAGCAGAAAACATCACGAAATTTGTTACAAATTTGCCTGGATTCGTCCCCAACAAACCCAAAGTGTTTTGCGAGAAATCTGGATGGACCCCCCTACGAACTGGGCCCAAACCTGCAGATTCAGGGGACCAAACCAGTAACATAGTCTGGAAATGAACATGAAATATAGAAAACTTGTGCATTCATAATTGATATCAACCAACAGAAATCAACTAGCACAAAGATAAAGTCCATACAATTAGACTTAAAATTTCCAGGCATCAAATTATTGAAAGAAAATTTTGTTAAACTGGATGTTTCTGTTTTTGCATAAATTGCTTCTAGAACAAAAACAAAGCTGCATGATACCATTTTATTTAAGAAGATGCATATTCTACATCACCATAAGAACTATCAATCTATCTAACAACCATTGTCCACTGTCTACTATTTAATTTAGTCATAGGTGAAGTTGTTTAATTTTTATAAACCAATAAACATTTGTCCATTTGCTTGTCTCAAACCACAAGAACAGAAATCTCATTAAGTTGTACAAAATGATAAAACTATTTGTTATTAACATTAAATCTAATTAACCAAAAGGGAAAGCCAGAGATGGAGAGTTATGCCTAAAAAGACTCTTAAATTTTACTAAAAGAGGCCTTCAATATAATTACCAGTAAAATACCTAGGTTACGTTCCAAAATAGACCTGCCTGTAGAACATTGTCGACTCCAATGCACCTGCCAAGTTACCAGGAGAAAAGAACTGACACAAATTATGTTGCTGTAATTAAAAGCACAAAACTGACCTAGCTCAAAAAAGTGATACAATCTGACTCACCTGCAGATGTGTTATCAACATAACAAGCAAAGCATACGAGCCAATGCCCCCAGAATAAACCTGTGTACCAAACAGAAAGCCCAATGTCTATGAATTCACTATTTGATCAGCAGTTATCCTTATAATCATCTACATCATCAAATAACCCATAAAGAAACACTTGAACGGTTACTAAATCAAATGGCAACAAGCTTAAAAAGGTTTTAGCTATTACTAATTATAGCTTTTAGTTTCAAATATATGATTCTGAGCTCTATTAAATTGCATACCTCATTGAGCTCCCGTTGCTGCAAAAATATTTTCAATATGAGGCATAGTGGTCTTAGAGGAGGAATTTTTGAGATGGCATCCTGAAACATAAAGTCATTAAGTAGACATAAATACACATGCCAATATAACCAAAAAAAAATTGAATGCCCTTTCTATTAATACCAAAATCTACAAACAAGAAATTGTATAACTCATTGGATAAATTTGCTCAACCAAACAAAAAAGCATTCCATATATTGATCATTTTGATGTATTTTCCCAATCATAGTAAGATAACATTTACACAAGATTGTTATGACATTGTAAAAGTATTAAAATACATTACCTAACGAGGTTTAAAATGGGAAAAACTCAGCAATAAAATAGGAACTCAATAACAATGTACAAATTGTAGAAATGGAGAAACAAATTAATTTTGTTATTTCATGTCAAATATAGTGCATATGGATAAAAAGGGGCATTATACATAATTTTGATATTTCACGTCAGATGTTTGTGAGTCAAGCATGGCTAGACTCGACCTATTCAAAGAACCCTGAAGGAGAAATTGTCGGTGTTGGAGCCCTTAGTTAAAGTTCTCTGCTTGGTAGATGGGGAACAAACACCAATGGATTATCTTTATGAGGCCATGGATAGGGCCACGGAGGCTATCAAAAGTTATTACAAAGGGATGGAAAATTATTGATAGGAGGTGAAACAATCAACTCCACCAACCCATCCAGGCAGCAGGATACTTCCTCAACCCTCACTTTTTCTACGCATATTCGTTCTCAGATCCTAGTGGAGAGGTTATGGAGGGCATCATTGCATGCATTCAGAGGCTGACACCCGATGATGAGGTGAGAAAATGCATTGTGGCTGAATTGGATTATTATACAGAAAAAGGGGGTAAGCTCTTCTCTTCAGATTTGGCTAAGAGAGGAAGAACCACTCAACCACCAAGTACAATATTTATTATTTGGAGGCTTTCACATGCATCTTGATCTTACAAGTATTTACAACTTACAACTATTGATAATTTGATAAAATATGTTTTTACTTTGCTTTTTAACTCTTCAATATTTTATTTTGTAGAGTCTTGTGGAGAAATTGGGGTGGACATGCCCCAAATCTACAAAAAAATGCCCTTTGCGTATTATGCCAACCTTGTAGTGCGTCCAGTTGTGAACAGAATTGTAGCTTGTTTGAGGCCATCCACATGAAGAAGAGGAATGAATTAGCCCAAAAACACCTCAATGACCTTGTCTTTGTGCAATATAATTTTTGGTTGCGCATAAGGAAGCTATAGGAAACATCAGCCTCAGCAGGTCCAATTGATTTGGATGATATAGATCCTCAGTAGGTCCAAGTGATTGGACAGCACAGGAGCAGCCTCCATTATTTACTGATAATGACATCTATGATTTGGAGAGGCAGGCAATGGAGGAGGGGGGGTGGATTTCGATTCACCTTGGATGACATTGAGGAGCATGAGGAGGTTGAAGATGATGATGAGTCATTGCTAGTGGCATCCAAAAGGAGGTCAAGCCATAGCATGTCATGCCAAGCGAGGTGGCAAAGACACAATAGACTCCAAGGTCTAGAGATACTTCTCCCCTAGTTTTCACTAGCGCTGGAATAGGAAGATGTAAATTGTTTTGATGATGTGTTTACTTTTAGTTTTATAAAGACAATTTGCTATTTTCATTTTGTTCAGACTATCAGACATCAACATTCCACATGAGGATGTGATTTTGTACCCAACTTGCATTTAAATCAATCAAATATAACTAGACTCAGGTTGTTTCTTTTACGTACTCATTTATTTGACTCATTGGTTGCATATCCTCATTGAATTTGCAAAAAAAATGTGTTTCTAATGAATTTAAGTACTTTTTTAAGTTGCCGAGTTTTTTCTGAGTTTTGCCGAGTCACATTTTTGGGCCTTTTGCCAAGCCCGAGTATTTCAACTATGCCATTAAGTATCTAAGATCAAAATTTATCAGACAGCAATCCACCTACTGTTAGGAATTTAGTAAAAGTGGAATCCATTTTGAAGTGATCCAAGACTTTCATTGTGATTGAGGCAAGGAGTTTTCTAGAGGTAGTTCAATATTTGAGAAAGCTTATCAAAATACACTCCACAATTGCAATGCTTTATATTACCTAATGGCAATTGGTAAGTTCTTTTCATGGGGTAGAATTCAACAAAAGTCATTTGCTTAGTTAAAGTAAAAGATTAGCAAGCCACTGGTTTTGGCAATACCTAGCTTGCAACTACTATTTTAGGTGGAGACAAATATTAATGATTGTGTTGGAGGCTTTTTTATTACAAGTATGTAAGCTTGTTTGTTGTCATTCAGATTTATCTCATAGAGCACTTCAGATATATTGCTCATATAATAAATTAAAAAGCATATATCTATATATATTATGTCTTCGGATGTTTAGTGGTTGAAACACTTCATTGATGAGATGGCCACCAAGGTTCAAACCCCCACTAGGCCACTGAGCTCACAGCTTTGAGAAGTGAATTGTGGGGAATGATGGCCCCCCAGAAATGGCCTTGTGGGAAGAGATCCTCCATAAGTGGTCTCTCGGGGCTCAAAACCTAGCTAAAAGTAGAAGTTATATATATATATATATATATATATATATAAAATTTAATATGTAAATTATAAATTTTACATTATTTTTAACTTATGGTTTATTATATACCTATTAATATATATTAATAGCCTATAATAGTTAAAAATTTAAAAATACTTTAGAGTATTAATTATAAACTATAGGGGTTCACTCCTTCCCCGTCAAAGTGCCATCTATAATAGTGCATAATAGTTATAATTTTAGTGTATAATATAAATTATATACTTGTTTGCACTATAATCCATGGAGTAGGGTGTGCAAAGAGCTCAAGTCATATCGAAGCTATGATTTAAAGCAGATTCACCTACTACTTTGACACTATCTCATATACCCCCCACGATTTAGGATGATTGAGGCCCTTTCAAATTCGGTTGATAACTACCATTGCTCCTCCCACTCCTCTATTTAGGGATTTTCAAAGGTCAAAAAGAAAACTAAGGGACAAAATCACAATGAAACATGGGGACACATCCCCCCTCCACTCAAGCCCCACTTTTCTTGGACGAGGACGTCTATAAGATGCGAGGACAGGGCGTCTTGCCACTGCCGTTGGGACGTACGGAGACGAGGAGACAACCAATTGTCTTTGGGGTGTCTCGGGGATGCCCAAGCATCCCTCAAGCATCTCAAAGACGTCTGGAAGTCTGTCATCCCCAGACATGTATAAAGTGCATTTTTCTTTTAAATTTGTTTTTTTTTCTACTTTTCTATGTTAGGGTTTGTTGGTGTACGTTTTATCATATACCGAACATTAGAATAAAGTACCCAAAGATAATTTATCTTCTCTTGAAGAAAATCACTGCGTATGCTAATATTGCTAGAAGATCATATGGTGATTCCAAGGTTTCTTTTGTCAGGTCTTGACATGTGGATAAGCTCAATGGGCGTTGCGATATGCTGGTAATACACAAAGGGACTTACGCTTGGATTGTTCACCACTTTGGGATTTAGACAGGTTTATCAATTGATGCTCTTCTCTTTTTCTTTTTTTTTGGTTTAAAAGTCTACTCTACTCCTATGAACTCAAGAGACGGTATTGATTTGGTGAACTCAATAAACCACACTTTGCTTCACCTCACTTAAGACAACTACACAAAGCGGATGCAATCTTCAAGGAATGTGCTTATGATCGGAAGTTTAAGCATACACAAAATGGAAAGCTCAGACTAACTTTGCACGATGAATAAAAATCATCTATTCATCAAAAGTATGAGCGGAGATACACCATGAATCAATACTTATCAAATCCTTCATTCAATCTAACAACGTGAAATAAAATCTAACTAAGATGTTGAAGAAATTGAAAACCTTGCTAATCACTCAAATAATAGAGATTACAAAGCCTTAAGAAAAAGCACACAAGTACTATATTATCTGAAAATGACCTTCTTGCAACAATATTTCAAAAACCTCACACTCTCCAAATGAGAGGAGGAAACCTTATATAGGAGTCCAAAAATTTTGAATGGCCAAGATCGAATAGCGATCAAGGGCCCAGATTAAAAGATCAAAACCCTAATTAGGGTTTCCAAAAACTCAACTAGTTTCAACAAGAGAAAAGAGGACAAGTGGCACAGTTGCTAATCTTGGAGAAGTGACCGTCTAGTTTCCTTTCTGGGATGCTACAAATTCAATGTATCTAGACACAAGTGGCCGAACCTCCTCCATGGTGACATGTGGCAAGCTGCCAATTTGGAAATCAACCATGTCCACATCATCAGCACATGTGGCGAGAGTCTTCTCCCAGTCAACTGCCTATGCTAAGAAATTCTCATCAATACGAATGAAACTCGAAATGTGAGATCTTCCTTGAGAATTGGCCCTGAAACTTTGAAGAAGTTTCCTTGAACTTTGGCCCTCAAATTTTCTGCACACAGATGCTTCTCTCGCACCTCATCCTGCTCCAATATCTCAACTACCACAAAAAAGACTTTGTCATGAATACTCTTGATGGTCTTTTCAATCTTTTAACACTTAGCCTCAGATTTCTCAAAGATTCAACTCTAGTAATCAAAGCAAAGTACCAAGTGCTGAAATCATATATGTCACCGGGCTGGATGACGTTTGCGTCTATAAGATCCTGTTGAGAAAGCCCTCTGATTATTTTTAGACATGTAATTATCCTGCTCTGAATATCCTCAATATCTTCCCAAGCTTTAGCTATGTCTTGAACTCTGCTCAATAAGGAAGAGGTGGAGTCATGTGCTGATACCAGGTTCTCAATGAGTATGTCAGCACGTTCTAAGGCATCAGAAGTCCATCCTTTGACTCCTCTGAAAGTCATCTTCATATCCTCGTAATCCTTTAATGATTCTTGTGGAAGAGGTATGGGTGGAGTAACATGTACCTCCTCCCGATCAATGGTTTTTATCAAATGTTGAACATATCTCTTCCATTGCTCATTCTCAACTTCAACCTTCTTTCTTTTTTCTATTTCCTTGTTCAGTCTTGCCTTGAGAGTGTTGCACAAATCATCAAAGTCCTGGACCTCTTGGGCTTTGGTAGGCTTACCCAAGTTCACGATAGTGATCTCGTACTCCTCAGGAGTTTTACCTGCCTTTGGTACTACTACCTGAACTGTCCTGAACCCTGCACTATTTCTTTGAATCAAAGAAAATCTCTTGGCTGGCTTGGGCGGTTTTACTTTGTTGGACTTGTCTAATTCAGCCAAGAGTGCACCTGTGTTATCTACTTGGTGCACTTTCTCAGGAACCTTTGCTTTCATTCTCTCCTTCAACCAATCAGGAATGGTTGATTGTTCCATGTCACCTTCATCAAAATTAACCTCAATATCCTTTGGCGTAGTGATTATACCATCCAGGAATTCTCTTTGGGGTTCTGAGTTTTTGACTTCTACAACCTTAGCAACATTGGGCTCCTATGTTGGTTCCTAAAATGGGGCATGAACTGGTTCCTCTATGATCTCCTCAATGACAGGAGAAGGAACTCTCATTTCCTCATCTTCCATTTCACTGTCTTGTTCTTGTTCATCAATCATAATTCTTATTGGTGTGGTAGATGAAGCACTTATGGTCGAATGACCTTCTCCTGACTTTTGTCGTCTACTCACATCTACTTCTCTAGTAACTTTCTTTCCTTTTGCCCTCAGAGAATTCTCAGTGGGTTCTTTTCTCTTCCTTGATCCAACACTTTCTAGATTCCTGGGACCACTGGATGTTACACCATGATTTGAAGACATAGACTCATCAGTCCCCATGAGATCATATGTGAAGGCAACGTTTTTCGCTTTGAGCTCCTTAGTTTTCTAAGTTGCCCACCACTTGGAGTACTCAATTACAAGCCTCATAAGAGACCTAGGTTGGATCTTTCAGTATCTGACCTATCAACGGAAGCTAGGGGCTCGTTCTTCAAGGTGGCATAATGTGGCTGCTCGTATTCATTGTCTTCCTCAAGCTGGTCCGCTACACAGAATACTTCAAAAACTCTGATCAAACTCAATGGAATTCTAGACCATAGCCTCCTTCTCACATCGAAGCTATCAACAACATTAGCCCAATAATCCTCGAAATTCGGCCTGTGCTCAAATTTTATTTCATTTACCTTTCCCATTTGATGAAAAGGATCGAAATGACTCCTCGTTTGATACTGGAAGAATGGCTACCATTGAATTTCTTTGTCAGCATGTGTAGCAGCTTGGGTCGATGGACATGTTTCCAATCCATTTCCGATAGTGAAAAAAGACGCTCCAGTCTTTTCTTTCTTTCTTTTCACTCATAAAATTCTCCAATTGTCGGACTACCTCAAGTAGTACCATCTTGTTCGTAGGAAACATGGGTAGCTTGTATGGCTGTCTTGAGAATCCCTGGATCCTCAAGTAGGTAAACCTAGGATATTGGATATACCAATACCCAAACCTACTGATAAAATCTTTAGACTCTTGAGAGAGTCGTTGATGGATACCTCCCTGAAGGGTTCTTGTGATATGCATTAAGAATGCATCGTTAACTCTTTTCAGATGGAATTTCTTCTGCACGTGCAGTTGTGGATAACAATCATAAACAGCAAATTGGTTCTTCTTGTTTTCCACAGCTCCTCTGCATACAAGGCCTCTATATCGGTATGTCCTCGCCAAAGAATAGACCAAATAAGAACTCATATAGAATGTCCTATTCTTTTCCAAGTTTCTCAATTGATCATCCAGATTATCACTAATGATTCTGGCCTAGTTTATCATCTTAACTCCAGCAGTCACTTCATGGATAAGATAGTACATCCATGGCTCGAAAGGAGCACCCTGTTGGCTGCCCATGACTCCGCTCCACAAGACTATGAGGTCTCCATAATCTTCTTTGAAATATGCCCTCACAAGGAGTTTAGGTATCTTGGAAATTCCTTTCCTCGGCTTTTCCAACCATGAATGTTTGATATTAGCCTCCTATTCTTCTATGTGGTCATTGTATAACGGGGTTGCTTCATCTCTAGTCATGTAGACAATGTTGTGATACTCAGGTATGTGAAAGGCTTCACTAATTGCCACTTCTCCAATATTTGCGAGAATTCTGCCATTAGGAGCTACTATCTCTCTATTTTCTTGGTTGTAGTGCTTGAAACACTCTGCAATCAATTCAATACATTGCATTGCTGGAAGGAAACCAGCAGCATGTACTATACCATTCCGCATCATTTTCCTTGCTATTGTTGTGGGCAGCTGAGTGTCTGTGTCGTGCATCCTCTTCCTAAACTCTCGGAGGTTGATGTGTCCCAAGTTTGTGTCTCCTACTTGTTTCCACTTAGAATTCATTTTTCATTCCAGAGGGGAATCTTTGTCAACTTGAAACTTCATTCTGCGTGATGTTCCAACCTCGGAGGTCATCCAAATCTTCGAAGAATGAAGAAGAAAGAGAAAATCAGAAGTTAATCACAGAAAATCAATGGGTTTATCCTCCAAACAGTCAAAGCTCTTCAAAAAATCTGAGTTGAAACTTGTTGAAAAATTGTTGATAACTCAGAAATATACTGAAATTTTCTTCAAAACACTTCCAACCTGCAAAAATTCCTTCAAAATTTACCTCAACCTGCAGAAAACCTTTCAAATTCACTCTCAAACTGCTCTAGAAACTTCAAATTTGTATGAGACTTCAAATTTGCAATTAGAAACTCAAAATCTTCTTCAAAATTTGTTTCTAATCCTTCCTCAGTCCTTCGAATCTGCAGGGAATGTTTCCCTTTTGATCTTTAGTTGCTTTGTCATCACTATCAAGTTCGAAATCCTCTTCTTCTCTTTCCAATGCAACTTTCTAATTTGATTTTCGGTTCTTAATTCGATCCAAATCTGCAATATCTCTCTTTCATAAACATTCTACTTTGGTTTTCAGTTCGAACTTCATGAAGATCTTGCTGACATCATCCAAGAATATTCTCTTTTTCAACACTTAGCAAGTATCTTTGACTTGTTTTCACTCCAACTAGAGGCAGGGCGGACTTTGCTGATGTTATGCACCAAGTGTATGGCGGACTTCTCCACACTTAGAAACCATATGCTCATGACTTTGGGCGGACTTGTTTAAAGGTTAGGGACCATTATATGCAATCAAGGGCGGACTTCTCCACACTTAGGCACCACATGTTTTACTTCTTGAGCAAACTTGATCTGATTCTTGGCACCACTTCATACACTTGGCCATATTTTCCTTATCTCAAGGCAGACTTGGATTGATCTTTGCACTTCACTTATTACCTTGGGCGGACTTCAATTCACCTAGGAACCTTTCATCTGCAGCATAGGGCGGACTTTGCACAACTTGTTTCCATCATTCACGTGTTGTAGGGCGGACTTCATCACATTTAGGAACTGCTGGTTACAAGGTAGGGCAGACTTGATAGCTGTTAGGAACCTTGACACATGATTCAGGGCAGACTTGGTGAAGAATGTGGACCACTTGTTATCTCTCTAGGGCGGACTTGGTGAAGAATGTGGACCACTTGTTATCTCTCTAGGGCGGACTTTGCTTGATCCATGCACCATTACTTATTACCTTGGGCGGACTTCCATGAGTTTGTGCACTCAACCTCTTGATAGGGCGAACTTTGTCACATTCATAATCTTAGGAGGGCGGACTTCACTTACTTCATGCCACATTGCTTCATACCCTAAGGCAGACTTTATGATGTTTAGGAACCTTTCTCATGCTACCTTCATACCCTTGGGCGTATCACTTCCTTGCACCATGATGATGGCGGAGTTTAAGATACTTAGGCACCTTTTTCTTAGACAACGGCGAACTTTCTCAACTTCATGACCCATTGGTATCACCTCCAAGGCGGACTTCATGAATTTCAAGAACCAAGGGAGAGCAAATTTCAAGAAATCCACGCACCATGAGATCAAAACTTCGAATCTTCATAACTTGAACAATACTACTCAAATTGCCTTGAAATTCGAAAACCATACTTCAATCATCCCTTGAATTCCTCGCAATCCCTAAAATTTAGGAATTTGGCTTTTTCTAACAAAACTTGAATTTCGGAGGAATTTGTTGATCATTTCCAATGTAATTCAAAGTTGACAGTGCAAATTTTAGATCCCTTTTCCAAAAATAGAAAAAGCAAGCATCCCTAAAAAATAGGAAAAACTTTCTAAAATAGCCACTTCGGGGATCGTGCTCAAAATGCAAAAAACAAAACTTCCTAAAAAATAGGAAAAAGAAAAAAGAAAAACTTTCCAAAAATAGAAAGTTGTTCAAATCAAAGTTTAAAAACTCGGACTCGGCAGACTAAAAATTTGGACTCAGACTCGGACTCGTGAAAGACTCGGCAAGGACTTGGCAAAATAAAAAACCGTAGTTTTACAAAAAAACATAAAGAAATTAAGGCATTTAGAAAACATAAGAGCCATAATTGAAACATTACACATCACATACTCATAGTTTCAAACTTTCAACTCTAAAATGTATAATACCAAGATTTCTTCAATGCTAATTATGCTGTTATATGGAGCCTAATCAGACTCGGAGGTTAAATTTTCCCTACTTCCATCGGCGCAGTTTCCCCCTATATTTTTCGACGGGGGTTTGGGGGCAGCGCCCCCAAGTTGGTGTCACGAGGCATCGCCCCTTGCACGCTCCCTATCACGATACAGGGCGGGGTCGAGGGGCAACGCCCTGCGAGGCCAAAGATACTTTTATTATTTTAAAAAGGTGTCGGGTGTTATTTTTCTTTTATCTTTCACTCCCTCAGTTATGCCAAATGAAGGCAAAAAAATTTTTTAAAAACTCAATTTTAAAGCTTACATGACTTTTTTTCTAGGTCGCACGAGTCCATCTGAAAGACTCGTGAGTCTGTGCAAAAGACTCGCGCGAGTCCTTGCAAAAGACTCGCGAGTCCTTCAGATGGACTCGCCTCGCGAGTCCTTGGCGAGTCGACTCGTGGCTCCCATGGACTCGCGAGTCCGTGGCGAGTCCACGAGTTTTAAAACTATGGTCCAAATTGACCCAATTCAATTGTAATCTTCATCCTTCGGCCTTTCTAGGCACTTTGACAGTGTCTAGACTCTATTCTAACCGTGGCTTGCACAAACTGACTCGTGACTTTCAAAACTGAAAAACTTTGGCAATACTGATGTCGGAAGGTCACAAGGCTCTAACAAAAACCCTAGAAAGCAGAAAAAAAGGGAGGGTCCCCATTCTCAATGGGGTGATGAGTGAAAAGGTCGCAACAAGGTTGAACCCTAATTTGACGTGGGCCCATCCATGCTCTCTATGCCTTACAAAACCCCCTCAAATCCTCTCTTTTTCTCACCATGAGGAGTCCAATAGTTCTAGTGATGAGGAGTTTGGGGATGATTAGAGGCCTCGCTTCACTACATTTTGACATTTTGTACTTGTTTTGATATCATGCTACTCATTGTAATAATCTTCTTGATAATTTCATGCTACTCGGTGTAATCATCCATATGATATTTTCAATATAAATGAAATCTCCAATTTGAGAATTTCATTTGTTAAATTTTATTTAGTATTCAAGAAATCTTAGTATTTAGTATTTGCAATTTTGCAATCTTACTAATTTGCCAAAGTTTCATTTGAAATGTAATTCTTATACATCTTTTCATAACTAGTTTTTCAAGTACTATATGCATATCAGCACTGCCCCCCACTGCTGTACCCTCGTCGCTGTACCACTGCCGTCCCAGAACTTAGGCCCCTTTGTCCCCCGTCCTGAACCTTCATGGATCACCGCAAAATAACAAACTGTTTCCATGTTGATTCCGCACGGACTCTGATTCCGTCTCGGAATTGGCCCTATTTCTAAGCAATTGGATAATTTCATGATTTTGCAACAAAAAATTTTCACTTGTTTTGCCATTTATGGGGATTTTCAACATGATTTAAATGCGAAGAATTGTTGAAAATTAGGTCAACGATTTTTTTGTGAGTCAGAATATTTTCAGGGAATAAATTGGCTAGCTCCATGATTCATGATTAATCGGGTATAATCGCAACTTTTTGCAGATTATTGCTTCTTTGCTCCAGAGAATATTTTCAGTTAATTATCACATCTGAAAACAAGGGGTAGATAAAATAATTCTCTAATTCTTTCTTGATTAGCTTGTTCTTCCCTAATGCCCTTCACCTTATTTGTGTGCAATAACTTACTAATGGTCACAAAAGTTGAATAATGATATCTATCGGACAACGAGCCAAAAACATGTTATTCATATATAATTTGCAACAAAAACCACAGATTTTCACACATTCCTCAATGGTTTGAACATCTACATTACACGTCCAGGAACATACTGAATTCAAAATATTTATTAAAAATAACTTTCTGACACAAATCCCATGAGAAGTAAATGGAAACAGCATGCAGTACATAAAGAGTCCCACTCAAGTCTCAAAACTCAATATGCAGCAGATCAAGCTTTGCCTAAACTACGGAAAACAAAGAAACATAACTCTATCAGATGATTGAGAAAGCAAATGTTATGAGAAACTAAGTAAAGGGAGAACAAGGTAACATTTACACTACAAATATATGTTGGAGAATAATTTGGAAAATATCTTTTATCATACATATTGTTTATTGATTTTTGTCATGCACAGTTATATTTTAGGATGCTTGCAAACCATTATGGCTCTGGCAGAGCTTGCCTACCAAATGGTTGACAACATACTCTTAAGAATTGAAAATATACACCGAACACTTGAATTGGATAATTATATGAGGGTGGAATGGCTATCTCCTTGTGTGTAAAAACGATATAATGACACTTTAAGGCACAATGTGTCCTTCACTTCCAAAAAGGCTTTTGTACTGGAAGAGTCTGTAAACTAGCCTCCTGCCAAATAAAGGTTTAGAGAGAAACAATTGTTTTTGCATCTATAAATCACTAGTGAAGAATGAAGGCTCTAATTGGCACTCTGATCTTCAACTCCAAGAATTTCTGGAGAGCCCACCCTATCTGACTTCTGTTCATACTGATAGATGTTCTAACTTCTATGTCGTTGAACCTTATAATGTGCCCTCAAAGAGCCTGTGAACTAGCCTTCTCCCAAGTAATACAAACCATATAGTGAGAAGCAATCCTTTTTTCATCTATAAATCAGTGCTGAAGAAAAACTTTATATGAGCACAATGATCCTGAATTTCAAGTACTCTCAGACAACTCATTCTATCTTACTCCTGTGCATATTGATAAGAGGTTACGGCCATAAAACTCTATTTGAGACAATGATCCTGAATACCAAGTATTCTGAATTTCTGATACAACTAATTCTATCTTATTCCTCTGCATATTGATAGGAGGTTACAGCCATAGGTTCTTGTTTAGTAGTACCTGAACAACAACCAGGTATTTCATTCGTTTAGGAGATATGGAATAACTTGGACAGGAGGTTTCGTCCCTTTCAAATCATAAATTCTCCCGTTTTGCTAAAAGAAAATGAATATATCAATCTGATTTGTGATGTAAATTCACAGCAGAGTGAATCACTGAATTCCAAAACAAAGTCAACTTCTATAATGTCAATTGTCAAACATTAAATTCATCTTTTCGATCTATCCATAAATATCAAATCCCTTTTTCTAGAAACTAAAATACTCCTGTGCATTAAACCAACTTGTGAACCCAATTCCTTGGGAAGGCCTAGTTAGCTTTTTAATATTTTTAAACGGGAAATGTAAGGTTCTGCTTGCAACACTATTATCAAAGCTTCTTGCGAAGATCCAAGAACAATCGTTCTTAATATGGATACAAAGACTCCTCCTCAATCAGGTTCTAGCTGGTCCTAGGTCCTCTTGCAGAGACAACTCACACAAAAGTTCTATATGGTTCCTTCACTTGAAAATTTAAAATCTGTCATAAGGTTCAAATTTGAGTTCAGTGAGGAAAAAATCCAGAACCAGTCCATCAACCAATATACTTCAGAAAAAAAATCAAATGATTAAATTCAAATAATATAAATCTGGAAAAAAATATTAAAATATATTTTATTCAATTTAAAATTTAAATTAATTTTGAAATTGAAATCTAACCTATATATATTAAATAATTATAAATATAAATAAAAAACTAAAAGCTAAATGCAAATGTAAAATTTTATAATCAGAAGTTCTTTTAAAGCCTTACAAAGAGATACAGAAAAAAAAAATATAAGCAATGTAATGATAGCCAAAGGATAGGAAGTAAATGAAAGCACCTTGCAGCTGAACAAAGAGGCAGAATGTGTGTCATGTGAAGTAGTTCATGGCAATAGATTTGTATTTCTTCAGCTTAAGGAGAGAGAAAATTGCTCTGGCATGGTTTTTTCTTTACATTTTTCTGATTAAAAAGCCCTCAATGCCTCACTACCTAGAAAACCCTTAATGCTACTGCAAACCATACAACCTTGTACGAAGAGTCTAATGGCATTTTAAACAATATTATGAGGTTTTTTCAATGTTAATTAGTTTCAAATTTCTCTAATTAAATCTGACTGTGTGACACGTGAAATTACCAATGAGACGTGCATTTCCCTTTTCAACCTTCACAAGCATATGAACATCCCATTTGCATTGCAGATAGCATATTTAGGAGAATACTATGCCTAAGCAAAAAGGTTTATCTGTAAAACACATAATTGTGCACATTCCTATGTCAGAACTTTTGATGTATCGGAATATAATTATAATTATCATACCTTAATAAATTTTGCAGCCTCTGGTCCATTTTGCACATCAAAGCTGCCAAAAAGACAACAAAATGAGATCATGTAAAGTTGATCACCAGCTTCTGCCTACAAACAACTAAAAATAGCTAAGAACTTCCAGGGCAAACAAAAAGTTGGCCAGGAAATCAAAGAATAATTTCATATAAATCAAAACATACATATTAAAAAGTAGAGGTAGCATGCAAGTAAGACTGAATTGCAATAGTTATAGGCATAGAATTGCAATAGTTATAGGCATATGCAGCTTACAATAGAAGTTGCCAACTCAAAACTACAGTTTTTGTTTGAATCAAAAACGCAGGGAATTGGAATGCAAGAAATAAAATCAACTGCTTGGACAGGGTGACCAATCTTTGAAAAGCCCTAAAAAAACATTTACTTATGTACTTGTATAAAGTCAACCAAATTAATCAAATGAACTGTAAAACAATTTAATATCATTCTAAGTGCCAAATTTAAAGAGAGAAAAATTCAAAAATAAATCTGAAAATTAGTAATTACTCTAGAATCCTGCTAAAAATTGAAATTCTATCCAAATTTTAATCTCAACATCCTTGCTTTGGATTAACAAGCTACCAATTGCTCTGCTCCAAAAACCTCTCATGGAAAAAGATCAGTTTACTTGCACCTTGGAATTCTATCAGTGGATTCACTTTGTAACTTGGTTGGGACCTATAAACAACTTTTCCATTTACCTATAAGTACCTTGCACGCAATATGACATTCTCAGTGGATTCACTTTGTAACTTGGTTGGGACCTATAAACAACTTTTCCATTTACCTATAAGTACCTTGCACGCAATATGACATTCTTGCAGCTCAACTATAGCATTTACATCCTCCCAAATCTTTCCCATCCAGTGACATTACTTGAAAGGAAGAAAAATTCTCATTTGTTACTTTTATTGTCCTGGGTGCTCCAGCTGTTGAAGAAAGTAAACAAAACGACGCAAATAACACAAGAAACTAAAATACATATGAAATTAAGAATCAAAACAACCTTTTTCTGATCATAAAATACAGCTAGCTCCTTGCTCTCAATGTTAGGAACAGAACCTTGTTCTTCAACTCTGTTACTGTGATTAATGGTGTTTTCAGTTCTCCGGGCCCAAGCCTTGCTACAAACATGTGATGCAAAAGTTGATCCATGTCACAATCAAAAGGTCAGTTTAAATCCACTACCAATCAAGAAGCAGTTTCAGGAGCACCTTCACAAAGGAGAACATTTTTCGTCAGTAGCAGAGCATAAGGAACTTGTGTGTAGGTCAAAGTCAGACTTAAGATGATCCCAAGCATCCTAGGGAAGAAGTGTGACATATGCAGCTATCCAGGTTTGGCAAAACTGCAGCTCATCAAACACCGCAGCAAACACTTTGTACCATGGTAATCACAGGACATTTCGATATAGAGCAAACAGAGGGCTGTGAAGAGTTTCAATGTTTCATTTCAGACTTCTATGCATTTGTTTTGTGTTCGGCCGCCAGAGAGACGTGTGATGGTCTATATCAAACAGTTTTGGACATGTACCAAAGGTTGGAATTCATGTTCTCCTCTTAGTAACTTCATGATTGTAAGTTAATCTCACATAACAGAAGAGTTTAAGGACTGCAGACTGCACTATAAATTGTACAAGCTCATTGTTGTCAAATGGAGCTTAGTTTTGATGTGTATAAATCATACTACAATGTATTTGACTGATTTCAGAGTGGATACGAGGAGCTTTTAGCCTTTTAGCTTTCTTGCTGGAGTTTTCACCCCAAATTGAGGGTTTCTCTATGTCAGACCCTTATGTACAGTCATTTCCGTTTTCTCTTGAATTTTTAATTCATTTTATTGCTTGTATGATGTTTACTAATTATTTGTTCAGCAACTAATGTTTTTTCAAGTGCATGTTGTTAAAACACAGCGGTAAGCACATTTAGGAGGAATTTGTGAGATGCAGCATAGAGGTATCTATTATTGGTGACCTGATTGAGAGTGCATCAGTTTGCAGATCAACATGACATTGCCAGTACCCTGTCATTATTTCTCCCTTTCATCTTCGACTTCATCAGCACCATAGAGTTCCCTGAGGAGTCCTAGCACAGGAATATTTATACTTACCATTTTTGTTTTGGGGGATTTAACCATTTAAAGCTTACCCTGTTTATATTTCTTTACCATTTTGAATTTAGTACTCTTTGCAATCTATGATCTTTTCACCCCAGCAGTTCACTATTAAATCTGAAAGTAATCTTCAAAGCCCACTGGCCTATTTTGGGTTAATTGTGGACACTGATAATTTCTAGCTTTCATCGTATATTTCTTCCTTGCTGCCATGCAAACTATTTGAGCCACAAAACCCTATCTCCCAGCTAAACATCTCATTCAGCAAAAAACCCTTCTCACTGCTGCTCACCTCCTCCTTTACTTTTCAGGTGTAAAAAGCCTCATCTCTGTTGGCAACCTACTCTTTTAAATGTAAAAAGTAAAATCTATTCTTTCCCAATTATATCTAGTTTCAATAGAAAAACCCATTATTCATGACCACCGCTGGCACTTGTTTTACTCTATGTTAATGAATTACCAAGAAAACAGGTCATTTCCAGGTATGATTCATCCCAAAATCAGATTCCAAAACAAATTGCCCATGGATTCGAGCAGGGTTATATTTTTAAAAATTTTGTGTCTGGATCATTTGGAATCAGTAAAGAAAGGAAATTCTAGGTCGGACATGGCAATTCAAAGGCATTTCCATCATGATTCCAGAAGCGGTCAAAGAATTCAACATGTTTATTTTTACCTATTGATCACTGGAAAAAACCCTAAAAGGCATTATTTCACTCATTTTGTGAGCTTGACAAGTCAAAAGAACAAGGACAGAGCTGTGAATGCTAGAGAAATAGCAACTACAATATATAAGACTGCCTTTGAGAACTGCAACTCCTATTTGGATTCACCAGTGCTAGAAACCTAGCATCATGGCATCTTCCCCACATCTCAGTGTAGCTTATTCTATTGACCAGATCATTTAATGCAATATTCTTTTGCATCAAGTGTCTAAAAGATTTCTCCCATATCCAACCTAATAAAAAAGTATACCGAAGCTGAATAAACATAATATAAAGTGTGATCAATGCTATCTCCCTCTTAGATTTAATAAATCAAATTCAATTTGTTAGAAGCATGGCCAAAGATGTATAAATTTATTCATATTATATTATTTTAGATTTATGTATAGATCAGTATTAATATCATATATATATGTATATAGTATTTACTACTTAGTTGTATATATTATATCATAAAATAAACTAATATTAAAATATTGACATTTTTGCATATTACCATTATTCATTTATATTATATTATTCAAATATTATTTATAAATTTATGATTATCATACACCCAGCCCCAAAAAATATTTCCCGTAGCAGAATACAGTACCCATACTCAAACCAAACTCCAATTCAGGAACTTAGGTTTGAGTTGTAAATCTCTAAAATGTGATTTTGCCACACTAAATGAGAAAAGAAGATATGCCCAAGCATCTTTTGAGGTCTGTTTAATTGTAGAGCATATGCTTCATGGTCTTCAACTTTTGATCTTTAAAACTGTAGCGCTTTCATAGATCTCCTATAATTATCCAACTAAAGAGGTTTACTAGCCACAGTGGACCCTAAAAATACATGTCTACTTAATTGGATTGTAAAAGTTGCATTTTTGTGGAAGGGATGATTTCTGGATTCAACAACATAGTACATTTCATTTCCAATATTTAGATCCTCCGTAACTGCATAGCATCTTAAACTGATCCATGAAACAGGGACTCTGACATGACCAAGAACAAGGAATTGAAGGATTACTCGTAAAATTTCTACCAGACGATTTTCCATAGCTAAATGAGAAAAGACAATATCCCAGAATCTTTTGAGGCCTGTTTAATTTTAGTTCATGAGATTTCATCATCCTATTCTTTGATATTTTGATTTTTTTCCTTCAACAGATTTCCTATTTATCTGGTTAGATACTCTTACTAGCCATGTGGGCCCCAAGGACACATGGCTACTTCAATGGACCATAAATGTTGTCTTTCAATGGACCATAAAAGTTGTCTTTCAATTGGAGGGATTTTTGGATTCAACTTCATAGTACTATTCATTTCTAACATTTTAAGCCTCACTAACTGTGCCGTATATCAAAATAATCCAATAGATAATGAAAGAAAAATTGATAGAATTAAGAACAGGTGATTGAAGAATTACTTCTCAATGTGCAAGGATACAATTTCCATTGTGAGGAACTGGATTTATGTGCTAACAGAACATTCTCTATGTGCTCACTCTCAGTGACTGTACACCTAGAATTATTTGTTTTGACTTTTGGTCTGCCCTATTTTTTAGGTGGCTTCCCCCAGTTAATTACAAAATAAGTACAAGAGATCAACCACAACATAATGTACTAAATTACACAATATGTACAAGAGATCAACCACAACATAATGTACTAAATTATTGTCTATCTTACCCTTCAAACATCACAGTTGACTTGCCTCTAATATATCCTTGGATCCAGAATAGGAAGAAAGTGCATGCTAACATCATAACAGATCATGCATTCGTGTGTGTGTGTAGCAGATCAAGGAAGCCTGTAACAATTATGGGAAATATAACCTCATGCATTCAGAATCACAAAACAAAAATATATCCGATGCTTACAAAAGGAGCAATGAAAAGCCTCTCAGAAATCTGTAAGAAACATGGGATTAGACAACAGCCTGTGGCATGTCACAACATATATAAATAAGAAATCAGACCTTATATTTAACCAAATATAAACTAGTTACCTAAATGATCTTCTTTCCTTTTTTATTGATATGGTAAATGCTTTTTTCTACCAAGGCAGCTATTAGACATGGAAAACTCTATTATTAGTTTACATAATTAAAGTGTACCTAAGCCTCCTCTTTTCCTTTTGCCTCCTTACCTCATGTTCTTGTTCTTCCTTGATCTTGTTACTTTTTTTCTTTTTATGCTAAAAGCTCTTTTTACACAATGGCAACTATAACACATGGAAACCTCAGTAAAATAATTGAAGCATACCCTAAGCCTCATCTTCTCTTCTCACCCTCGTCTCCCTCACCTCATGACCTTGTTCATCCATGAATTTGCTATCTAATTACTTATTAATTAAATTAATAATTGATTATGTTTTTTTTTAAGATAAGCACTGCCATAAGGGGGCAGCTCCCATATATTAAAAAACAGAAAAAAGGTACATAGATAATAAGAGGGGGGTACTAATTGATTATATTAAGCATTACTTAACTAGTTAATTTACCATCTAATTATTTATCGAATATAATACTTGTCAATCCACTGTAACAATTGATTAATAAGGGTTTTAACATATCTGCACTTCTAATTTAATATAGCTAGTATCCAATTTCCCCTACTTGACCAATCTACATTATATTCAAGATAAACTGTTTTCTCTATCCTTCCACAAACATAGGTTTCTTTCCCTGATGACGAATCTAGTAGTGTACTAGAATTGTCAGACCAAAAAAGTGTGTTGATTCCAGAAAAACTATGTATACAAAATAGTTCATGCAGGCAATATAACAAAGATAAGTTGCACCAAACAAAAATGACCAGAATTCTAAACAAAGTGAGGAATTAAAAACTTAGAAAAAAAAAATAAGAGAATTCAACATGTTTGAAAATCACAAACCTGATATCAAATGCCACATTACTTTCCTTCTCAATAAACTTGACAATTGGAACCCTAGCTTTTCCAATAACCTAGTTAAAACCAACAAATATGATATGAATAATATTTCCACTAAAGAAGATCTTCTCCAATCGAGTTAGGATTCAAATCAAATCCATAAGTTAAAAAATGCTTCCAACCTGCATTTTAGTTGCAATGGACTTTTTCGACAGTGCTTTTGCTAGGGCTTGCAGGCCGTTTTGAGGCACTTGAATGTTAGAATTTAAGATAACCACCTGAAAAAAATAGCAACAGCAGAAACTGATTTTTTGAAACAATGTAAAAGGCATTAACAAACAAAACATAGCTCAAAGTGATCCTCTGTAAAAATCCACAACAAGCATATCTAAAAATTCAGATATCTCGATCTACCAGACCAAATTATTTTGAAGTTAAAGTAATTCAAGGCAAAGTCAAGAACTCTAGTGTAGGCATTTTCCTTTGATGGCCATGAACCTAAATTCTTGTATCAAATTAAAAAGTCTCTGAAAATGAAAATTTTACTAAAACACACTCTCTTTTTTGGATGGACAATTGATATTCATCACATATCAGACAATTTAGATGATCTGTAATAAAAAGTTGGATATATTCTCCTAGCTTTCGCCAACTATGGATATCCTTATCAAATCACAATTAAAACCTTCCAAAACACTTTCAAAATATCAAAGAAACATATAGCAGTAGCAAAACAAGCAAGAGATAACACACACACAATGACTGCAACAAGCAAGTTGCCCTTTCGAAACCCTTCAATGTGTGAAAACTCCAGAAAGAGTGAGCAAACCCTTGTTCCAATATCACATAGTCCAATTATAAAGGTGCTACAGTGACTCAAGTTTTGTCTCCCACAACCTCAATTGAACATGAGAGGTGAAGGTTATATTGAAGACAACACCTCTAACTCTTCGACAAAGAGCTTATGAATTTCCTATTGCCTCCCAACATCAAAAAGGGAAATAATAATGTTGGAAAAGCAAGTTAAAAAGTCAAAAATCCTTCATATTCCACATTCTGCACTGCATGCATCAGCTTAATATGTCTATCTGACACTAAGCTAGATGAATTGAGATTCCTTCATTGTTTATCTTCACCACCTAACTCTAATAACCATATGTTTTCACCCAAGATCACCAAATGTTTTATATATAGACCACTAAATCAAATGATTATCTTAGCCAACTCTAAGCTAGATGACAACCTTCGCAACTTGTCTTGTAAAGATAAATTTGTAGCATGTGTTTTCTCTGCTTCAGCTGTGGTCTCTACTCATTCCTATAGACAGGAATGAAGGCATATGTAACTAGATTCAACTAACTCTCATGCCCCATTCAATCCTCCACATACAATCAAATCAATAATCCTTAAATACCAGCCAAGCATAGCCAATATTCCACCAGCTATTTCCAAACTCAACTCTTACAAACTAACTATCCTTTAATCTCCTCTAGCCAACAAAACAGGTAGCATGCCCCTGATCTGACATTGGATGAACAGAATAGAGCAAATAATTAACTGTGACCAAGGTTAAGGAGCAGATTTACTAAAGCAGCAATCAAAAAGACAGATAGAAGATATCAATTTAGATTAAAAGCGATTGAAATTCCAAGAGGCAGCGATTAGTTTGTTAGTAAACAGAGACAGTGATTGGAATATAACTAAGTTGCCGGTACGGCAAAAAAAAAAAATTTGTAGGGGGGGTGTTTGGGTACGTCCGTACAAAAAAATGTAAAAATCATAAATATATACATATATGCAGCCTAAAAAGTAGAAACAAAAATTAAATTTAGAATCCCAAATATCATCCATATGCTAAACAAAACTTGGAACTATCATATATGATATAAATCAAAGAAACGGGACTCAGACTCGGCTCGGACTCGGGACTCGGAGTCAGACTCGGCTTGAGACTCGACTGAACTCGGGAAAGTGAAAAACTCAAGAAATTTAGAGATTTTTAAAGATTTAAAACTTGTTTCAGGCACCCTTTATTGAATACACCATAAAGACACAATAACATCATCAAACTTGGCTCATTTGATTACATACACAAGTATACATCAATCACATAAGCATAAACGCAAATTGTAGCTGAAGGAAATAACAAACATAGATATATAAATATTGTCAAATGTATACAATATTACAAAATTCATGGAATAAAAAATCCATGTCATCATATGATCATCATCAAATGTTTCATACAAATACCAAAGGTAAATACAACTACAAGCCTATGGCTCAGAGGAGCCTGCACGGCAGCACCCTCCGACCCCGGCCCCCTGCGAAGGCGTCTAAGGCAGGTCCTGGATGATTCGACAGCCATAGCCGCTCCCCGTGACACCATGCCATGCTCACCAACATCAGGGACATCCGTGTCACTATCTGCCTTTGAATCTCCTGTTTGTGCTCGTGCTCTCCGCTCCTCCTTTGCCATGGCTACAGTCTCAGCCTCTATATCTACCTGGTCGATCCAATCAGTGTCAGACTCGGAGGTTAAATTTTCCCTACTTCTATCGACGCAGTTTCCCCCCATATTTTTTGACAGGGGTTTGGGGGCAGCGCCCCCAAGGTGGGGTCAAGGGGCATCACCCCTTGCGCACTCCCTATCGCGATATAGGGCAGGGTCGAGGGGCAGCGCCCCACAAGGCCAAAAAAACTTATTATTTAATAAAAGCATCGGGTGTTATTTTTCTATTGGCTGACATGTTATAACCCTAATTTTTCGCATTCCCAGGCGAAGGTTGTAGTGAACAAAGACAAGACCATTCATTTTTAAAAAACTTTTTAAAATGTTTTTTTTTGTCATTTTGTAGCCGAGTTTGGGGCTCAGGACTCGCTGAGTTTGGCAAGTTTGAGCCAAACTCGCCAACTCGGCGAGTTTTCGCCAGACTCAGACGAGTCCGAGTCCGAGTCCAAGAGACTCGGCGAGCATGACTCGAACTCAGACTCGCCGAGTTTAGGCGATTCATGGCGATTCCCATTTCTTTGGCGTATAAATATAACAAATTTACTGTAAGTCTAATCTAATTTTCATTTGTCAAAATTTGAATGTTATGATAGATATATTGAATTCATTGTTCATTGGTTCAACAATAAAATAACACAATTAATAATCAGCATCATATGGGTCACTAGGAAGATCAAGATCAACATCATCATTGACATTAGATGATGTAGCTAGAGTAGTGGAACCACATGAAGCCTCACTGCCACTTGCACTAGCAGCAAATTGGCTATTGGACCCCCCAAAGAGTAAAGATTGTGGCAAATGAAAAATCCAAATTAGTTTGCTCTAGATCTATATCCCAAAACTTTGTGCTCCCATCCTTGTACTCATTTTGTTTATGAGTAAGAAGGCGCAAATTTGAATGCACATAAACTAGCTCTTCCGCCTTACTTGCTACCAATCGGTTGCGTTTCACTGAGTGGATAAAGGAGTATGTGCTCCAATTTCGCTCACATGAAGACGAACTAGCAACCTATTAAATAATTGACACAAAGTTAGAGGGCGACAATTATAAAATTAACTTTAAATTTTAAATATTATTTTATTATTTTAAAATAGTACAAAATATAAATTTTGAGAGCAATAAAAATTAAGAAACTTAATTGCAATAAAAATTTGATTGCAAGAGTTTGAAGGTTTGGTGATGTATGGCCATTGAGGTACCACCAAGCATGAGCATCCTTCTTATACTTGTCACGGAGAGCGGAAACACTTTGACCATTGGAGGCTACAAAATCAGCAAACTCACTTGTAATTAAATCCTCCATTTCGGAATCGGGGAAGAGTTTACTAAGTGTTGTCCTACACCCTTCACTGACTTTTGAATCTCTATATGGTGGTACCCTCGATGGCTTAGCAAGCATTTCATCACTATAAAATTTGGGAGTCAATGCAAATGCAAGAAGATGTAGTGGGATGGTCATTTTGTTCCACCGCTCAACACAAATTGACTGAACCTCTTTGAAGAAAGTTTCTTCGGAATCTTGCTCTTTTGCATTGATGATGACTATCATTTCCTCAATCATCGAGTCAATGCCATCATATACCTCTTTGAAGAAAGTTTCTTCGGAATCTTGCTCTTTTGCATTGATGATGACTATCATTTCCTCAATCATCAGGTCAATGCCATCATATACCCTCCCAAACATGGGTGATCCATGTCAGCATAACGAATCATACTCATGATGAGCTCAGTGAAACTCAAAAGATATTCCACTCAATCCCACCAAGTGTCATCTAGGATCATGTGCTTTACATTTGTTGCCCTTTCAGTATTGGATTGCCTCCATAGGGACCAACTTTGACTAATTAACATGCTAGCAAGTGGCTCTCGCACCTTCACAAGTCGCCTCAAGACGATTGTGTTGGATGCAAATCGAGTCTCAGCAACCTATTCAAAAAATAATAATAAAAATTAGAATACAAAGAAGACATGATCAAATTTACAAAATAAATTAATGATTACTTAAGTGAAATGTAGATTTTAAAAATTGAAGTGTTTCAATTACCTTTAGCAACTCCAATTGTGAAAATGATCTAAAAATGGCCTGTAACATGTTATGGTTTGTGATGAACATTTGGATCTCTTTAGCCTCAACATAAATTTGTTTGATCCAATGTATTTTCCTGCCCATCTTTTGGAGCATGATGGTTGAGAGAGTAGACAGCACAAGGTGTCCAATATATGTGTTCAAACCGTGCCTCAATCATCAACCTGCAGCTCTACAATTCTTTGCATTGTTCGATATTACTTGGACAACATTTGGAGGTCCCACATCCTACATGCATTGTATAAGGATGCTAGCAATAAATTGTGCATCCTTCACCTGTCCCTCACAATCCACAGCTTTTAGAAACATTGCCCCTTTAGGGCACACTGCATTTACATTAATTAATGGTCGATTTATGGTATCCTTCCTTCCATCAGAAATGATGGACACCCCTATTTGTTTCCATGAATTTCTAATGGGAGCCAATGCATTGTCTATGCATTTTACCTCCTTTGCTAGTAAGGTGCTACGCACCTTCTCATAACCTGGCCCTGTGTACCCTTGTGGAGCCTCGTTTACCTTTCTCAACATATCCTACCAATATGTAATCGTACCACATTAAATGACAAACCACTTGCATATAGACATATTTCAACAGATTGATCTGCAACCTCTCTAGCATCATTCTTAAATGTTGTCTCTAATGGTCCCCTGCATCTCTTCACAATAACAGGATGTTCTTCATCAATTGTGCCCAAGAATGGGTGGCTTTGTACCACGATACCAGGAAAATTACTATGAGATGGAGAAGTAGGGGGCCTCTTTGATTTACTTCCTCTTCCTCTCAACAAAGGATGGTTTGAGGCATTACCAACTCTTGCATATGCTTCCTCTTGCTCTCTAATAAATCTTGCTATTTGTTGAGGTAGCAACCTGTTGTGACGTTTTCACACATCGCCCCATTGCAAATGGGGACCCTTGCTTTTTTGCTTTTTAGGGTTTTTTTTTTTTTTTTTGGTCTTTTAGGGTTTTGTTAGCTAGCCTTTGCATTTTGAGTGTCGCCCAGGTGATCACATGGATAAGCAAGTCCAGCTTGAGTGATGTCTTGATCCTAAAATTTGGCTAAGTTTGAAAGTCCTAATCCTGAAATTTGGCTAAGTCTAGAATGTCCTGATCCTGAATTTGACTAAGTCTGGAAACTGAAAAACCTCAAAAAACTAGATTTTGCAATATAACTCCTGGAGGTCTGAAACCACTCTCAAACATCCTGAAAGTATATATGGAATATAACTTAAAGTATAAATGTTATATTCCATTAAAATTGTCCTGATAGAGAGTCCAAAAAGTCAAATTTCGCTCCTGTCCTTCACTAAGGATCCAGAGCGAATTTCGCTCCTGTCCCTCTCCAAGGGTCCAAGGCGAATCGCTCATGTCCCTCACCAAGGGTCCAGAGCAAAAAAGCTTAGTTGAGTCATTCCTGACCTTGTTTGGACAAATTGAGACATCAAAGGCATGAAGGAGGACGTAATCAACCCATTGAAGATAGTTTTGAAAGTTAACAAGGCATAAACGAGCTCATAAAGGCCAGGGCGCTCCTGTCCCTCTCCAAGGGACCAGAGCGATTTTCCCTCAAGACAAGATTTTGGCAAAAGGAAGGCAAGTTTCGCGTTTGAGGTGGGTGAAGGAAGACGCAATCGATCCGTTGAAGATAATTTTCGAAGCTAGCAAAACACAAGTGAGCTTATAAATGCAAAATCGCTCCTGTCCCTCACCAAGGGACCAGGGCGAAAATGGTTCTAAGGAGCATTCGTTCCAAAAAATTGAATAGATCAAACTCAAGATTTCAAGTAAAATGCCATTTTGGACGTCCAGGATGAAGTGTTGAACGTGAAAAACAAGAGTTGCAAGGCTAAAGTGTAAGGGCGCTCCTGTCCCTCTCCCAGGGACCAGAGCGATCTTGTTAATAGCCATTATTTTCCATGCTTGGGCGCCAAATATCCTTCAAATTACATTAAATGCCAATTTCGCTAGAACTCCAGGATATTTTAAAAAATTAAATTGACATTTAATAAGTGCGCATGGTATTTAATAATTAATTTTGAGCCTAAAAATCGAATTTTTTAATTATAAAGGCATTTAAAATTAATTATTATTATTTTAAAAAATAAAATAAAATTGGAGCGCTTGGGGTATTATTTAATGTTTTTATCAAGTCGGCCTCTTCTTTTATTAATTTTTATTTATCTTTTGGCCTATTTTTTCCAAGTCGGCCCATGGAAATAAAATGGTGAGCGCTCTATATATTTGAGGCATGTTTTTCATTATTCAAATCATTCACTCATCATTTCAAGAGCAATTTGAAGGAGTGAATTTCTACGAGGAGTGGAGACTAAGAAGGGCGAAATTCATATTGAAGGCTATGGGAGAGGCAAATTTCTTGCTACATTTGAAGGCGAATTTCCAGATCTTGAAGAAGCTAGCTAATGGAGGCGCAATTTTATCCAAGGGAGAGCTTTGATCTACACTTTGCCTAGCCAAAATTCATCTATTTTTTAGAGTTAATTCTCAAGAAGAGGTATGGCAAAATCATCTTGACACCCTTATTCAAGGTTTGATTTTTTTTTCATTTTTTGGAAAAATCTAAGTATTGCGTAGTTAATTAGGAAATGATAATTCAAAGATTTATCATGAGGTTACCTAAATTAAAATCTTGAGTCTTCCTTTTAAAGTTTAATTTTTAGATTTCAAGATATATTACTAATTTTGAAATGTTGTGTAGGTATCAAGATGGCGACTCCCAAGCTCGAAAGATCTACAAGTCGGAAGACTCTCCTCAAGGACGATCAAGCAAGGACAAGGACAACCTTCTTCGATCCAGTCTAGCATCGACAAGGACAGCCTTCTTTGGACTAACGTCATCAAGGGCGACCTCTTCCAATCCAATATTCCAAGGCGAGGTACATCAATCATCTTGCAAATCAAGGACACAAGAAGTTAGAACAAGGGTTCGTTGAAGAAGCAGATAGTTCCAGATGAATTAATTAAAGCTAGCTTCTCAACAACATCAAGTTGAATATTTACCAAGTTACAAGTGTCAGACGAGGTGGCATCCTAGTCATCGCTCATCCAGTCAGTGTGGTCCACCTCAGCATTTCCAGATTCAATGTACCTAACTCATGGAAGGTGGCACAAACTCCGATGTACCTACCCCGGCTATCCATTGGTCGATTTTTCCAGAGAGGACATGTGTCCAAGCAATACAATTTTATCATTGGTCAAGCATTAAATGTTATGTAATGGTTATATCAAACCCTAATTAGGGTTTTCATTGTAAAATCTTGGCCATTGATCTCAAATTGATCTTAGCCATCGAATTGTATTGTGGGCACTATATAAGCCCTGGCATTTCATTTGTAAAGGTAATAGAAATAATAGTTAGAATATAGTTGGAAGCAGTTAGAAGACAGATAGAGACTAGTTAGAAGGTGATTAGAATAGCAATTAGAGTAGAGTAGAAAGAGAAGGCAAAGATTGTTGCCAAGATGTTGTTGTAAAAGACTTGTAACTTCATTGAAGAAATGGTGAAATTTATGGGTCGATTCGACAATTTGCATGGTCTTTATACTTCTCATATTTGATTTCATGTTATTAGATGAGTGGAAGAAATGTGCTTGATTGATGGTGAAATTCGTATATCCATACTACTAGCAGTTTGTTGATTGCAGACTTGCCTTGCGTAGTCGACTGGAATCATTCAGCTTAAGCTTAACTTCAATTGTCGCTTCTTCATTGATATGCATCAACCTGATGGTGTCTATGCCTGCAGTGATAATTTGAACATCACAAAGCTTTCCTTCGAAGATCGCACTAGCCTTGTGGAGATGGTCCTGCGATGTCAAAACAAGACCTAGTTAGAATTTCATCAAAGATCAATCATTGCTCCTACATTCCTTAGTATTAGGATTAGATTCTTTCCTCACCCTCCTCTTTTTTCCTTTTTTTCAAGTCAAAGTTAGTAAGATCCTGTGTTCCAGCAATATTCAAAGCAAATCAGAAGTTCAGGCATCAAATGTAAGTCCCCTTGTGATTCCAGCAAATCACATCATACCACAGAGAGCTTATCCACACGTAGAGACCCTACATACAAGAACCTTGGAGTCATCCTGATTGATCCTTTTTCGCGATATCTTCAGCAATCAGAGGCTTTATTCAAGAGAGGATAAGGTACCCTTGGGTATTTTATTCTGTGTTTGATTGTGTACAAAATACACGTCAACACAACCCATTTCCATCCTGTCCTGGACATGGTTTGATTCCTTGTTGGGGAATGACACAAAAATGGACTTTGACACGGTTGTAGGAGCTAGTTTTTTTCACACTACAAAAGTTGCATATCCAATTAAATGTTCCACCACCTTTTACTTGGTCTATTATTTTGACATATTTCCATAAAGGTGAATTTGGGTCGGTTTTGAAAGTTCGTTGAGGAATAGAGCTAGCAATCATTGTCATTATGCTATCTACAACAAGTTAAAAAATAACTATTAAAATTTAAATATTTAACAATAAATTTAATTTTATATAAATAATAAATGTTAAATATTTAAAATTAATTTAATGTGAAAATAAAATTATTCATAATTTTTAAGTAAACCTATATATGATAATGATATATTTACAAACTTCTAAATTACACAATAATTAAAATTCATGTTTAAAATAATAATAATACAAATTAAATTAATTTTAATTTGTATTATTATTATTTTAAATTATAAATATGAATATTTTAACTATTTTGTAATTTAGAAGTTTGTAAAAATATCATTATCATATATAGGTTTACTTATAAATTATGAATAATTTTATTTTCACACTAAATTAAATTTAAATATTTAACATTTACTATTTATATAAATTAAAATATAAATCACTAATTAATAAATTTATATTTCGTTTTATTGATAAAAATCTAGATCTGATAAAAAAAGTCAAACTATAGAACAATTTTTAAATTTGAAACAAAATAAAAATTTACATACCTGTTGGTCCCACCTGCCATTGTCGTCGCCGAGCAAAGAGTATTGGCATCACCGAGCTTTTACAGACGTTTATGTTTACTGAGCGATGCGGAGAGCTTCAACCACTCAAATGCCAAACACTCAAACCGCCTGCATCGTGATTCCTCCTGCCTGTGTCGTCACCCTTTTCCGCTGAAATATGTTTTCGCTTTAAGTTTTAGGGTTATTTTCATTCTGCGAAATCAAAAGGAAAAACCCTCAAAAACTGCGCACGATGTGGATTTGTCTAAAAAACACCAACTATACGCCACGTCAACATCAAGTTCGTTGGGATGCGTGGGTAAAAACTCAAAAAAGTTTCAGCAACGAAAAAAAGGAACCCTGTTCAATTCCACAGGGATTCCAGTCTGAATCTGAATCCAAGTCGAATCGTACCCAGATTCCGGGAAAAACCTAGCCATACCGGTAACTTAGGAATATAAGCAAGCAGCGGTTTTAAGTGAGGAAAGGTACAACGATCCTTTAAGTTTAGACAACAACTCGAGTATAACGAGGTGCAATTAAAAGAATCATTTCGTGATAGCTAATAATTACAAAGCGGCACCAATAAGGAGACACGATCCCTTATGAAAGGATAGCCACTTCCAAAGAATGCATATCTTCAAATAAATGTTAATATATATATATATATATATATATATATATATATATATAGAGAGAGAGAGAGAGAGAGAGAGAGAGAGAGAGAGAGGCCACGATGGGGAGAAGGCATAAAGGAAAGACAATTGAACAAGGACCACTATTCATAAGGGCAGAGCAATCCTTAATACATTAGCGATCAAGCATTTAGATCAGTCCAGAAATCTTTATTATTGCACGTTGTAGCATTGTTATATAATGTGTGGTATGCATGAGATACTTAATGTATGCTGGGATATGCATTAATATATATATATATATATATATATATATATAGAGAGAGAGAGAGAGAGAGAGTTGCTTATTGTACACAGCATGATAATATTTTAATATTCTTCACATATTTGATACATAGCATCTCCCAAATTGGATATAAGACAATAATGTGATTGATGCAATGAACCATGAAGAGGTTAGTGGAGGGAATACAAGGAGGGGAAACAGTTATGAGATCATCTTCTAAGTACACCTCATGGTGGTGATTGATCATCCCATGAGGCCAAGGCAGTGCAAGGAGTGCTCCGCCCTTGGACTTAGAAGGGAAGGATGTTCCAGACACCCCATTGTAGTTCCACAAACCTCTACCATGGTTGACTATTGGATTAAGGAACCCAAATCTTAGTAAAATAAGGGTGGCAAGAAGAGGGGGAATGGCTATAGGATTCCTCACTAGGTACACCCCCTCATATGGATGGCAAAGGGCCACAAAAGGGCAAGAGCGATTATATATCCACTCTTGAGCCTAGGGTAGAGGATTTCTTCATGAACCCTATCATGCCTCCTTATCCTAACTCCCTTATGAATGAATTTTGTTAATGAGTTAGATAGATCTTATGATTAAGTTAATGTTCCTAACCCTATAAGGAATTGTGATTTGAAGCAAAAACTAGGTCATTTACAAAAGGGAACATCACAATAGGCCACTAGATCAAAGTCTACCTCACCCTTTAAAAAGCTAAATGACTTCCACTACAACTTATCTTCACCACCTTTACACTTAACTTCCTAAGTTTGTTGAAGCAAGGTTATATTGCAGTTTTAGTTTTTACGACCTCAAAATAACTTCACCACAATCTCATACAACTTGTCCTACCTCAACAACAAATAGCCAAGCAGTGGTATGAAAATGTGCATGTTTGATGAAACAAAATCATCAAAAACCAACCAATAACTTGAGATTCCCAATCACTCTTTAGTGGGCCATCAAGCTCCTATTAGGTTTGATATAGCTCTAATCTAACATCCTCAACAAAAACATAGGTGACCAAAAGATGAATCAATTGAATCTCTTCAAATTGAATCTCAACTTCTAGCCTTTTAATCAAATGGCAACCATTATGACCATATATTCACTAATCCAATCAAAGGATAACTGGATAAGGCTACCTACACCACCCATGTCTCATTGTCTACACTTATATCATTTCATTATTGGGTCACAAACTTTTCAAAAATGAGAAATTCATTGTAGTCTGAGGGCCACATCAAACCTAGAATCCTTACTTCCCTGCTCCAATAATTTTGCATTTTGTCAAAAGTTTGCAAAATGAAATTGAACCAGCTTCTGCACTTGACACAACTAGTGGGAGTGGCAATCCAATTGATTGTTGTTCAAATGAAACTGAACCAAATGTTGATGTTGACCCTGATTTTTTTTATGAAGAATATGAATATAAATATCAATTTGAATTTGAATTTGAATTTTTATTGTGTGATGACATTTTCAGACTTGAATATTTTCAAAGTTGCAAATTATGAATACAAGGTATTAATCTCGCCTCAACTCACCCTTTCCCAGCCCCAACTTGGCAGTAAGACCAAGGTAAGGCAAGTTGGGCGCTAGGTGGGGTCATGGGGATACCCCTGAGTCAAAAAAAAAAGATTATGAATACAAGGTATTTAAATATTCTTTTTTTTTTGGCAATTATGTGTATCATTGTTCTTATCATAGATGGACTACTCGCCGAAAACTCGGCGAGTAGCCTGGCGAGTACTCCCCAAGTTTTTGCCAAAAAACCGCCGATTTTTTGGCGAGTTTTTGGCAAAAACTCGGCGAGTCTGTGACAAAAACTCACCCGCCTGTTTCTCTTTAGCCGAAAACGGCAATAACATAATTCATTTTTTGTTTTTTGATTGGGTTTTGGGTTGAGAAGGGGGAAGTTGACTTGGAGTGACTTGCAAACTGATTTGGAGTGATTTTTGAGTGATTCCAAGTGGATTTGAAGGGGATTTGAAGGGAAATCAGATTCCCAAGTAAGTTTTTTTTTTTTCTATGCTTTTTTAAAACAATTTGTTTATTTTTTGTTGCATTTAGATGGATTAGAAATGATTCCTAGGTAGTCTAAATCATTTCTAAGTTATTTGCACTAGATTTGACAAGTTTTGTTGAATTTTCACAATTTTTTTGAAGAATCTAGATTTCAAAAAAAAATTCAAACCCTACTTTTTTTTTAAAAAAACTTTGAATGATGTCTAAATTTATTTAAACTAATGTAGATAGTTTGCTAAATTGTTTAACTAAAATGTTAAAAAAAAAATTCACTTTGTATGTGTAGATCAAGTAAGCATTAATCATGGCAAGGGAGCAATGGCCACTAGATACATGCCCATCTGGATATATAGGCACCCGTCCTAGAGGTGCTAGAGATGGGGCATGGAGGTATGCCTATAGGGGACCTGATCCTGAGTCAGTTATATGCGAGAAAATACTTCATGGAGGCATCAACCACCTCAAATACCACCTTGCGAGAATAGACAGGCATGATGCTAGAGCATGCCCTGGGATCTGGATATATAGGCACCCATCCTAGAGGTGCTAGAGATGGGGCATGGAGGTATGCCTATAGGGGACCCGATCCTGAGTCAGTTATATGCGAGAAAATACTTCATGGAGGCATCAACCACCTCAAATACCACCTTGCAGGAATAGATAGGCATGATGCTAGAGCATGCCCTGGGACCAATGAAGAAATAAAAAGACAAATGAATGCCCTACTTGCAGCTGGGGAAGAGAAGAAATTGCAAAGGGAGAGGGCAAAGCTAGCCATGAGATCAGCCATAGTTGAATCTCAAGGTGTTTCTATTGACTTTGAAGAGGAACAAGAAACACTTGAGGGCATAGTGGGCTCTCGGCATGGCCCACGTATCTGCAAACCCACCATCACCTCGCCCATTGCTTCTGCCTCCTCTAGTAGAGTACCTGGCACTGTTCCACTTCCATCATCACGATCAGGGTCCATAGGTGATTATTTTGTGCCCAGGAACACACCTAGAGCACAACCATCATTAGAGGCCACTGGATGGAATAAGGAGGTACATGAGAAAACTGACATTGCAGTAGCTGATTTTTGGTACTTCAACAACATAGCATTCAATGTGGCGGACAATGCTTATTGGCTGAATTTGGTGACTGCTATGACAGTTTCAAGAAAGGGGTACAAGGCCCCTTCTCGCAAGGATTTTAGTGGGAGGTTAGTAAATTACTACATAGTCCACTTGATTTCATTTTTAATTATTTTTTAGATTTCTTGTTTATTAAATCAAAATTGTGTACTACTACTAAGACCTAATTTCACTTTGCACTTACAGGTTGCTCACAAATGCAGTTGCTAGGGCAAGAGAAGTGATGGAGGATCAAAAAATTGAATGGGCAAATTATGGCTGCACCATTCTTTCTGATGGGTGGACAAATGGCAAGAACTGCACCATCATCAATTTTTTGGTTGCTTGCAAGGAGAATGTAGTGTTCTTGAAATCTATTGATGCCTCCAGCAAGGTGAAAAATGCAGAAACATTGGCTGGAATGTTGGAGCATGTCGTCATGGAGGTGGGGGTAGAGAATGTGGTGCAATTCGTCACAGATAATGCAACAGCATATGTGTCAGCAGGTATAATCCTTTTAAATTATCACCTTTAGGCATTAGCAATATTTTCATTTGTTGTGGCTTGTTTTACTTGGTTGCATATTTCTTAAGAATAAATTCTTCTTTTGCAGGAAGAATCCTCCAAGAGAGGCACCCCACTCTTTTTTGGACACCTTGTGCAGCACATGTCCTTGACCTTCTTTTGGAGGATATAGGAAAACTTGAGTGGGCGACTCCAGTTATGGAAGATGCAAGGAGGATCACCAAATACATTAACAATCACCCTTGGGTCCTAAATTTGATGAGACAGCACACCCAAGGGGAAGATTTGGTGAGAGTTGGTGTCACAAGGTTTGCAACGATTTTCTTGACGTTGCAAAGCCTTCTTGTTGCATTGACTTCTTTGAAACAAATGTTTGTGAGTGGAGAATGGCTTAACTCACCTTATTCATAGAAGCCTGAAGAAGAAGTTGTCACATGCATAGTCTTCGACAGCCAATTTGCACAAAGGGTTGCAGAGATTGTGAAGGTTGTTACTTCAAAACTTTAATTTTTAAATTTTAGTTATTCTTGATTCAAGTCTCTCATTACTAATTTGTAACTTCATTATTTAAATTTTAATCTTTTTGCAATTTGTATTTTTCAATTGTAGGTGTTAGAGCCCTTGGTTCGAGTTCTTCGCTTGGTGGATGGGGAGAAAACCCCAATGGGGTATCTTTATGAGACCATGGATAGGGCCAAGGAGTCTATCAAAAATTACAACAAGGGGGATAGACTCAAATTTGATCCCATTTGGGAAATTGTTGACAGGAGGTGGAACGATCAGCTCCACCAACCCATTCATGCAGCGGAATACTTCCTCAACCCTCGTTTTAGGTTCGGGGGTTCTTACTCAGAGCCGAATGCAGAAGTCATGGAGGGCCTCAGTACATGCATTGAGAGGATGGTACCCGATGTTGAGGAGAGAGACCTCATTGTGAGTGAGCTCCAAAATTATGAGGGAGGAAGGGGTAAGCTATTCTCTTCAGAGCTGGCTAGGAGAGGAAGAACCACTCAAACCCCAGGTATAACATTTGCCATTTGGATTTTGGGATCTAAAGACTCAAATGATTGATAAATTATGTTTTCTCTTTTCTCTTTGCTTTCTAACTTTTCCATTTTATTTATTTTGCAGATGCTTGGTGGCAAAATTGGGGTGGAAACACCCCACATCTCAAAAAATTTGCCCTCAGAGTCTTATGTCAGCCTTGCAAGTTCATCCAATTGTGAGCGCAATTGGAGCTTGTTTGAAGCAATCCACACGAAGAAGAGGAGCAAGTTAGCGCAGAAATGGCTCAATGACCTTGTCTACGTGCAATATAATCTTCGTTTGCGCGTAAGGAAGGTAGAGGAACTAGAAGGTGGTCCAATTGACTTGGATGATATAGATCCTTACAGTGATTGGACATCACAGGGGCAGCCTCCATTGTTTTCCGACACTGGCATCACTGATTTGGAGAGGCAAGCTATGGAGGAGGGGGGCGGATTTGGTTTCAGGCTGGATGACATTGAAGAGGAAGAGGATGAGGATGAGGATTCATTGCTAGTGCCAGAAGCAGGAGGAGACATAGCTTCATCCAGGATGGAGGATGAGTCTCAGTCAACCATACCGAGTGAGGACGCACAGTCACGCCCACAGGAGACTTATACGACTAGACCCTCTAGTTCTACCTCTCCCCAAGTTTTTGCTAGAGCTAGGAAGAGGAAGTTGTAATTGTAATTTGTAATGATGTATTTACTTTTGTTTTTACAAAAACTATTTAGTAATTTACTATTTTGCTTCCAAGCTTCCAGCCATCAGCATTCCTCATGAGGATGCGATTTTGTAGACACTTTGCATTTAAATATATCTAGAATCAGCTTGTTTCTTTTGTGTTATCATTTATTGACTCATTGGATGCATCTTCTCATTAAATTTTGCAAAAAAAATGCATTTTTTACTAAGTTTAAGCGTGTTTGTAAGTTGTCAAGTTTTTCGCCGAGTTTTTCCTGAGTTTTTTTCCCAGGGGCTTGGCGAGTTGAGACGAGTCGCGAGTAGTCCAACTATGGCTCTTATAATTTATATTTTTGAACATATATAGACATGCTCGTACCCGTACCCAAGGAAGATAAAATATTGTCATACCACCATACCTAATTTCGGTTCCCATACCCGAATCAGCAACTTAGCCTCAAAATTTATTTATTTTTCTTTTTATATTAAAAAAATTAAATTACATAGATATCGACATCTCTACCTTTTGAACAAGCAGATTACAACTTGATGAGAGTGTAAATCTAAACCCAAAATTGTCCTTTAGCTAAGCCGCCACAAGTAGTGGAATCCAATCCGTCAATCACCTAAGGGTCAAACCTAGCCCAATTGTGCTTCTGAGGGCTTGAAGCTTCGAACATTGGTGGAAGGCATGATCAAGGAACATACCATCATCCTTACCGACTCTGGATTGTGTAATTAAGCTATTATAATCAACTAAAATTCAGAGCAACCATTAAATTGATGGTGAATCCTCATAATTGGGTTATTTTTATTTTAGTTGCTTCTATTTGTCCCTAAACTCAAAACCAACATGCTTCCAATGAGATATTAATTACATTTCTTAGAGGTGGTAAATTACACACTCTCCCCAAAAGTTTGTGCCCCTTAAAATCACAAACAGTTTTTTAATGCTCATTCTTTATTTAGGCCTATACTTAACTAACATCTAACTAATATCCTTTCATGAGCTTTCCTGGATGCCTTGTTCGAACTAGCAGGCAATTTGTTAATGCTCATTCTTTATTTAGAATTATACTTAACTAACATCTTTTTCCAAACTAAATTCATTCCCATGAGCTTTCTTGGATGCCTTGTTGGAATTGCCTACTTGAGCTTTCTTAGTCATCAAGTCATGTTAGAATGCCTTTTTTATTTGATTGCTCATTTGTGTGGCAAATGTTCAAGATTCCTTAAGAACAAAGTTCGTAAGTTTGCATTTGGACTATTCAATGTCATAATGATTCCCCAAAACACACCAATTACAAAACTTCTTCAAGTGCACACTCATTCCTTGGTTGAGAGATATCCCTTAGAAAAATGTCCCACTTCCTGAGATGTTGAACATTTCAGTATATACCTTCCAAGTACATCCTTGCTCTTTAGTAGTAATCTCAAATTCTAACTCTGATCTTTAATACATCTTTCAAGTCCATTCCTTAGTTGAGAGATCCCCTATTCATTGTGCCTTTAACTTCAAAAATGACTCCCGTGTTTGAGTTGCAAGTATTTTGGCTACTATACTTGCATTGTAGTGCACTGTGATAGAATATTGCAGTCCCAATTAAAAAACTCCTAGTTATCGTGGCCTTACCACCTAAAATTGTTGCATAACACTTTCCTTACTGTCTCTTGCATTATTTTGGCTATGGCTTCAAGAAGGGCTTCAATACTTGATGCCTTGTTGCTGTTGCTTATTTTATTGATAATCTCGTACTTCCTATCATACCCTCATTTTCAAAAATCAAGGTTTTATTTACTGCTTTTTGTACAAGAGTTGTTTGCCACCATCATACCTTTTAAACCGTGGTAACAACCCATCATGAAAACACTTCTTCGAGTTGTCAAAAAACTACTTATTCTGAAGAGGAACATCAAGCTTTGCCTCTGATTTTTCCAGACTTAAATTTATATTTAAAATGCTAATGTGTTTTAAGATTATATAATTCATCCACTGAGTTGTTATCATCACATAAATATATGGCCTCACATGGAGACCAACTTCATAGACATTTTACTGAAAGGAGGGAAACTATGGGAAGAGCCTACTCAACCTTTCAAGTTTGAAATACCTACTGGTGTAAAACAAATTGACTAATAATGAGCAGCTTCTCTCTGTGAAGAACATGGAAACTCAATCTCCAGTAGCTCCGGAGGCGTCAGCATGATGCAGCTCAATTCACTATTCTCTAACCCATAATCAATACCCCCAACCTCCTTATACCACTAATTCTGCAGTGCATAAGAAAAGAAGGCAAAGCCATGATTGTAAACAGAACACACACATTTGTTACACATACTTAATGACTTTATCATAAATGATATACTTAAGATTGTATACACCATTCCAGTTATTGGGATTGCAAGACAATTATATTCTCTTGCTGTAATTTCTCTATAGGGAGCGCTTTTAACATTTATATTTGCCATACTCTAGTGATCCTCTAATATATGCATTTAAGCATTAACAAAATAACATAAAGACTTGAAGAAGTTTGTTTTTTCAACACGTGTACCTAAACTGTGTATTTCTATAAATCCAAGAGTGCATTTGTAAAAATAATCAGTACTCTACTCCTATTCCCTTCATGCTTTTTGGACCTACAAATTGGAATTTATGTAAGGCCAGACTAAAACAGGACAATCACATTATATTCCTAGGCATTAAGAGAACATTTATGATACATAACTGGATAAAGTTTGGAAATCAAGCTTATATTAGGACTCAGCATCCTATCTGTTCTGGCTATCAAATAATTGGCTCAATTGAATTGGAAACAATAATTGATTGTCAGCTAATGAAACACTGATACCAATGGAACAGAAAACTTGGTCTGCTTTAACATGACACTATTTTTAAGAGTCGGCTATCATAATCAAATAATTGATTTGTTTGATTGAAAGCAACAGTTGGCTATCCACAGAAAGAAAACTGAAACCAATGTAAATGACAATCTTGTCTGCTTCAGCAAGAGAATATTTGAAGATGATGAGGTAAATCTCTCTGTCCATACGTACCTGGAGACATGGTGTATAGGTACTGGTACAGGGATGATGACACCATTCAAAGTTCTAAACTAGGGTTCATGAGTAAAGGAATATGGATATGGCTATATTATATAAAAATGCAGTCACCAGAAAATACCGGTGTGGGGACAGGGACACTGTCCATGTTCCTATAATGTAGTTTCCTATTAGCTATGCATCTGTCTATTTAAACAATGAAACTTTTTTAATTTATGCAATTGTGGCACAACAAACTACGAATATTTAATTATTCTCAAGTGAAGGATATATCTATTAAGTGTAGGCTTCAACTTACATCAATGTCACTGATGGGCAAATACAGACCTGTCTCAAATGATCCAAAGATTTTCACCTGCATGTCAATCACATACTGAAGATTAAAACAAACATGCAAAACAGAGTTTTTTGTGCAAAAAACACCTGTAAATATAAGTTGGGCACAAAAGGCATGCAAATATGTAAGTGATATATGATTGTATGCACACAAATGCCTCAATCAAGAAACATACTTCACAATTGGGCCATATAGATTTGACGACATCCGAAACACGTCCAATTGCTGCTAGGCGTGCTGCTTGCTCTTCTGGAGTTGGTGAAAGAAAATGACAAAAATCTATAATTTCTGCATTTCAACAATATGATTATGTGTCAAGGATTCAAACATGAACTCCATGACAAGTCTTACATTTACATTGACATTGCAAAAATTTAATAAATTGTATACAACATTGATGAAAAATAGACATGTTTAATTATTAAAACTTGGTGGGAATGGGAATTGGTGTGAATTTTCTAGCCATCAAAAAAAATCACCATTTTTCTATTATGACAGTTGTGTCTCTTCAAATATTGTACAAACTACTAATTGCAAAGGCATGACAGTATCCATTCCAAAAAGTACATGATCATCCTGACAGCAGCATCTGATATTCATTGTTCAATTAACATAAGCTAGGATTCAGATTCGACAGTTCATCAAATGTAGCTTTCAAAGTTGAGAAGAGAAATGGCTCCACATCACACGAATTTTGATTTTCAAATTCATTATCCCCAATGAAAACTCAAATTGGACTTTGAAGCCAAATGAGTTTGATACAGAAACATAATGATTGAAAAACTAAACATATAAATAAATAAAACCTTTTACAGTTAGAGTGACTCCTGGTCCTAAAATAAACGTGTGGCTGTTGTATCGGTTTGTCCCAATATAGGGAGACAGAATAGAGTCCAATCAGCGTGTGGCCCAATCCCAAACACTCAATGAAAAATAGGATTAGGACAAAATGAACGTTGAAAAACTGTTAGTCCTCAAAGCCTGAATGAGAGCAAATAAGTTTATAACTACTACTGTCCATTGAACATCAAACCAGAAAAAAACCGTTCAAAGCAAATAACTGCAATACATAAATAAAGGTAATAAAAATGCAATGGAAAGCAATTGAGGGCAGTTGTCAGGGCAGATCGTCATGAGAAAGAAGGAAAATCACTCGCATTTGTAGAGAATCGGTGAGAAAAGACTCAGGCACTTGTTAAAAATGACAACAAGAATCAAGGAAAGGAAAAAATAAAAGTCCATACATGACCAAAGTAGGTAAATCGAACTCCAAAGATTCGGGAAGAAGATGTAATGGCAAAGAAATGCGAAATGTGCTTCAAATTGCCAAAGGAGGTCAGTGAGACTCCTAAGTACAAAAAGTTCCAACTGCGAATCAAGAGTGATAAGTGTGCTCCAACAACCAAAGATAAAGCAGATAACTAACACTAAAAATTGACGTACAGATCAAAAGAAGATAAACAAAAGAGAAACTTATTCAAACAGATAACCCCAGAGAGATCGTCATATGCAAATCCACATAATACAAAATTATTATCTTGGGAAATTATTCTCACGGTTTCTTTAGAAGTTGAGTTTTTTCAGATTAGACCTTCTAAGAAACCGTGAGAAACAAAAATTTTGTGAAGGGTGTGACTGTAAACAAGGAAGCCTTTCTCTTCTCTGATTCGACCGTGTATATTTTTATTTTTCCTTTTTCTGCGAATTAATGTAGCCAAAGTTTTAGCTCACACTACTGTACCGAATGCTTGATATTTTTTTATGTATAGCAGCTGTATAGAATCTTATACCAAATGCTTCCGATGTAATTATTTAATAGGCTGAGCAGATTGCCTTCACTTTTCTCGACAGCCATACGTTTTGTTGAAAATAAGGCATAGCCAACGAATGCGTATATTGTGACGCTCATATAACGAGTTAAAACAGAACCAGCTAAGAAGCAATACCTTGATGAAGCAATAGCAGGGGGCTCGTTATCTTTTTGTGAGAATCACTCCAGGGAAACTCAATAACAGCCTTTAACTTGTCCTCAACCTGTGAAACCATCACAGGGGTAACCGGCTCAGCACTGGGATCCTCCGGCAAGTTCGAACATGAGACCTCAAGGGACAAATACTCTATTTCTCCGTCACTGGATTCCTTGCACATAGCATCTTCTGCGTCACCTATCTCCCGCCGTAAAACAGTAAGACCCCTCTCCAACCACGGTTCTGGACTGGAAACCCTCGTTGTTTTGAGAAATTGGAGCTCTTCATCAGTTCCCATGGCAGGTGTAGAATTCTTAGTCTTTATCTTTCTGTTGCTGAATTTAGTGTTTGGAGAAATATCGGGGGCTTCTTCAAGCAAAATTTCTCCAGAAGGAGATTCGTAGGAAAGATCATCCTGGCCCAGCAGAGGTAAGAGAGTGTCATAAATAAAGGAAGGGTGCTCGCCTGTTGCCATTGCTGAGCTGCTGCTGGTTAGGGTTTCTACAGTTTACTGCATCTGTCTATTTTTAGTTGGTCTAAAGCTTCTAGGGTTTGAAAAATATATCTTATTACAGATAAGTCCTGTGCAGAGAAATGAGATGTGGTATGCAAGCTTCGCCCAAACAATGAAGTTTAAGTGCTCTGTATCAGCCAAAACAATGAAGTGATCGTGAAACGATCTGTAAATGCAAAATCTCGTTGATGAGGAGGATTCCTTTATAACTGGTGGTTGCTCCGGAAGGCGTAAGTTTATGCCGATACTTTACATATAGAATATTTTATGCAGAGTATGCGGAGAGATATTTTTAGAAAACTTAAACTAAATATAGAGATTTATTATTATAAATAATTAAAAAAAGGTATTAAAGAAGAGAACATAGAAAATCTTTTTACATATAATTTGAAAAGAATAAAGTATATTTTGATTCAATTCTTCTTCTCTAAACTAATTATATATGTATACATATGTGTGTCACGTACATAAATACATGCATATAACACATATATATGTATACATATGTATATGTGTGTATTATACATATATGTATATACAATATTATGCTATTGAATATAATTTTAATTTTGTATTAATATTATATTCGGTTATTAAATATAATAATATTATATTAATACGTTTAATATAAAAATATTTGAATAAATTAAATTCTAATTGAACCAAAATCCTAACTCTAGCCGTAATTGAAACTTAACTCTAATTTTATTGTAATTGTAATTCTAACACTAACCCTAATTATAATTCTAATCATAATCATAATTATAACTTTGTTCATAATCCTATTTCTAAAAGTAACCCTAACCCTAATTAGATTGTAACCCTAATTAAGCCATAACTTTAAGCCTAATTGAATTGTGATCATATTGTTACCCTAACCCTAACCATAAGTCAAAGATTTCTCTCATTACCCTAATTGAAATGTAAACCAATTGAATCATAGCACTAACCCTTTATGTAACTTTAATTGAGACTTAATATTAATTAAACCCATTTCATGATTGAAGGTTAATATTAAATTTAATTGAATGCTAACCTTGATTGAAACCTAAACCTAATTATAACCTTGACTCTAATTCTATTTCTAACCCTAACCTTAGTTTTACTTCCAACCCTAACCCTAGTCATAGAACCTATAATCCTAATTTAACCCTAGTTCTATCCCTATATCTAATTCTAATCCTAATCAAAACTTGAATTCTTATTCTAACCCTAACCCTAACCCTCATTTAATTAAACCTTAGTCCTAAACTTATCTCTAACCCTTAATAAACTCCAATCCTAACCCTAACTCTAATTGAACCTTAACCCTACTCCCGACATTAATCTTAATACTAACCCCAAGCTTTATCATATAAACGTAATCCTAATTGAACTTGAACCCTACTTGAACATCAACCCTAATTCAACATTAATTATAACCCTAATTAAACCTTACTTGAGTCCAAACCCTGAGATAACCTTAACCTTAACCCTAACCCTAATTGAACTTGAATCCTAACCCTAACCTTATCTCGAATATTTCTTGTATAACACTAACCCTAACCCTAATTGAACCCTAACTCCAACCTCAATTAAACCTCAATTCTAAGTAAACCCTAACCCTAATATAATTAAACCTCAATCCTAAGCCTTACTCTATCCCCAAGTGAAGTCTAGTCCTAATCCTAACTCTAATTGAATGCTAACTCTAATTAAACTATAACCCTAATACTAATTGAACCCTACTTCTAATTGAATTGTAACACTTATTAAATCTAATTTATTAAAAAAACCTATAATTAACTATAACCTTAATACCAATTATAACCCTAATTAAACCATGTCCCTCATTTAGCTCTAAATAAACTCTAATTTAACCCTAACCATATTCCTAACCCTAATTGAACCCTAATACTACCTATAATCCCAACCCTAACCTATCCTTGACCCTGACACTAATTAATCTAGATTCCTAACCCTAACTGGGCAACCCTGACCTTAATAGAACCCTTACCATAACCCTAAACCTAATTAAAATATAACCTTAATTGAATGATAATTAAACCCTAACCTTAATTGATCCTTAATCGTAATTATGTCTTAACCCCAACCCTAACCTCAACCCTAATTGAGTCATAATTGTGCCCTAACCTTAATTGAATCCTAAGACTAACCCTAATCTTAACTTTAAGTTAATTCTAACCCCTAAGTGGGTCATAATTAAATCCTAACCCTCATTGAACTCTAATCCTAATTAATCATAACCCCAACTCTAACCATAACCCTAGTCCCAATTTCAATTGAACCCTAACCCTAATTGAGTCATAATCCTAATTAAGCCCTAACCTTAATTCTAACCCTCACCTTAACCCTAATATAACTCTCTCCTTAACCCTAACCCTAATTGAACCCTATGACTAACCCTAACTGCTACCTTCATTAAATCCTTATCCTAATCTTAACACTACCCCAAAATTAATCTTAACCCAAAGTTTAATGGGAGAATTGTAAACCATATTTAAATCCTAATCCTAACCGTAACCCCAATTGAACCTTAACTATAACCCTATTCAAACCCTAACACTAACACTAGTTTTAGCCTAACACTAATCTTATTAAACCCTAAACCTAGCCCTAATCCTAATATTTATCAAATAATCCTAACCTTAACCCTAATTGTAGTATAATTGTAGCATTAACCCTTACCCTAATTAAACCTTAATTGTAATCCTAATAATAATCCTAACCATAATCCTAATTAAACCTTAACCTTAATTGAATTATAACCCTAATTGAAACCTAACCTAAACTGTAAGCCTAACCTTGAAGCCTAACAATAATTAAACTATAACCCTAATTCATCTTCAACACTAGTTGCAACCCTGAGTGAACCCTAGCCATAACCCTAACCCAAACTCTAAAATTTATCTTAGAGCCCCAACTATAACCCTAACCCTAATTAAACTGTGTTATCCTCAATTTGCAGTTGACTTGAATCATGGGATAACCCTAAGAAACTTGTCCATTTCTTAGCCCACAAACTCTAGGCACTCTTTACGAGGCATTTTTGGTCTCCCTCGTGTGTAGTTCAAACTGTTTGAAAATCACCTTGATCGGGTCAAGCATCAACTAGTATATTTTTTTGTCAGTCTTCAACTTTAAAAGCTAGTTTTTTCCTCTTTATGTGCATTTTCGGGATTAAAACCCGACTTTGCATTTGCTTGTTAAAGTTACTTGTATTTCGGGTTTTGAAACCCAAATTACAAGTCTTGTGGCACATTTGAGTGCATTTCAGGTTTTGAAACCCAGAATGCATTTAAGTGCACTTTAGGTTTCATAACCCGAATAGCACTCCTAATACCACACAAATGTATTAAATGCACTTTGAGTTACAAGCTATAAAATTAATTTTTGCATCTTTTTTCTTATCATTTTTTTTTGGGGTTATTCAATTTTCTTGTGCATTTTTTGTTCCTATACACCTAGATTTATGAAAGCTATCATCCCACTCTTGCAAGTATTTGTCCTTCTGCTCTAGTTTGTCACTCTTTCTTTTCATATTTTAAAGGTTTTTATTTTATTATGTTATTGTTGTTTTCGAAGTTCGAGGTTTCCTCCTTGCATGATTTGTGTTACTTGCGATAATACAGAGTTCAAACCACACCCTCATTTGGTGTATTTAGGGCTTTGTAACTCAGACTCTGTCTATGTTAAACAACCCACACATATTTTAGTGTATTGGTTGGGTTTTAGGACCCGACCAACATGTGTTTTACCATGTTGGTCAAATCATAGATCCCACCCAACTCACCACCAATACACCACCAACACAACACGACATAGTGGGTCGATCAAGGGTTAAGACCTGACCAACACACCTAGTGTGTTGGTCGGGCCTTAACTCTCGGTTGGCACCAACACTTTTGTGTCGCACCATTGTTTCTAAGTTGTAGTTTGAGGTTTTAAATCCAACCTACAACCTACGTTTTTCCCCTTTGGATGTAGGTCGAGTTTCAAACCCTGACCTACACCTTGACTGATTTACCAGAAGTGTCAATAGGGTTTTGAAACTCGATTGACAAGTTGTGTTTTTTTCCCAAATAGATGTCAATTGGGTTTCAAAACCTAATTGACACCTTGAAAGACTTGCACTACCCAAATGTGTGAATCGGGTCTCAGGACCTGATTTGCATGTGACAGCCAATTAAGTGCAAATCGGGTTCTAAAACCTCATCTGCACATTTGATTTGCATTGTCCATTAACTTGCAAATCGGGTTTAAAACCTAGTTTGCAGGCCATTAGTAATATAATGTGTGAACTAGGTTTTAAAACTGGATTTGCAAATTTTGACAAAATACTTATTTTTCTTAGTTTTGAGCATTAATATCACTCTAATTTGTAGTTTCCAATGTCTGAGTCATCCCCAAGCAAAATCATGAAGTTCAAATATCAAAAATATCTAAACATGTTTCCAGAAATCTCGGTGTCATCAAATGTCAAAGACATTGGAGATAGTGAAATTGGGCATATGTTTAAGTTCCTAGAACACACAAAGAGGCCACCATAAAGCTTTGATTGCAAGCACTCGTTAGTAGTGGTCTTCACCTAGTTGCAACTCACGACCCAAAGTTTGTCTTGGCGACACTTTGACAAGGAAACAATAAGTGTTAAGGATGCAAGTGGAAAGGTGATAATAAAGTTCTTTGATAGAATATTTAGGTGCTCTAATGTGGAAGAATATGCAGATATCACCTTTGATTCAGCCCAGGATTATTATGATAAGAACTCAGACAAGTGTAAGAAAAACATAAGAACCAATTTGCTAGAGACATCCAAAGCAACAATTACCAAATGGCCTAAGTTCCTCTACAGGAGTGAGTTCAAGGAAGAAATTAGAGACATGATAACTCTCCTTAGCAAGGTCAGAGATCTACCAGCTTCAAATGTCTTCCAAGAATGGATGTATCAGTACATACAAGTGATCGAGAAGGGTAGAGATATGATTTACTAGGGAGAGCACACTAGTAACACAATCTACGAGCAATTATCCTAAGTATCCACCACTTTGAAGTTTTACATAACCTCCTATTTGGTTTATGTCACAACCTCCATGATACACTTTACAGGTCTCACATTGGAGGGAAACAAAAATGGTGTCTTTGTCTATGAGTATTACCCTCGATTGACCTTCAAACAAATCATGTATCATATTAGAAGGGTCAATGATGCTTTCTTTGGTGCTCTCATGTGTTCAATCAAACAAAGATTGGAATAAAAAAGAGTGTTAAAGATGCCTAGAAAACTATTAAGAAGTATGGATGCTTGTTCCTACAATTTCCTACATTCTCATGTATTAGGATTGGTTTTTATGAGGGAGCCTCTTTCATGTTGCCAAGATATCCAAGTGACAAGATCATCCTTGTTGAGTTGAGTCGGCAAATCATAATTGTTCATGGTCAACAATCTAGAGCTCATAAAGTTGGCTTTAAATTTCCTCTCTCATTTGGTCGATACTTTGTGACTACATCATATAAGGCCAAGAAAATGAAAAATAAAATGCAATGGGTCAATATGAAGGGATTCAAAAGGAGAGAGGAATTAACAAATACCGGGGCATGAAGGATAAACACGAGAAGAGTTACACTCATGTGCACCAGATTGAGGATATTTGGGCCGAGTGCAGAACTAAAGAAGATGTGAGAAGATTAGATTACCATTGACTCACACTAGAACAAATTGAAAATCGTGACTTGGCCGATATCCATGATACAATGGAGGATGAGGATGATAGTGTGGACCTTATAAATGTGCAAAATAAGATTTCTAACACTCCATTTCTGGGAATTCAATGGTCCCAAAAGGAATCAATCTTTATTAGGAAAAGATTCTAGTGATTCTTGCTAATACCAATATTTGGTTGCAAAGGAAAATAATCAAATTGAAACCTTTCAAAAAAGGATTAGAATAGGATATTGTGGGGCCTCCTAGGAAGAAGTCTTGACTCTGAACTAAGAATAGGGAAGATGTCTCTACCCTAAAGAAGGCACCCACTCTCAAATTTATAGTGGGGAAAGACAAGAAGTTAGGAAAAGGAGAAGCATTTGTTAAAGCACAAGAGCAAGTTGATGTGCCAAGGTGAAGAACAAGGAAGATGGGAAGAATATTATTAGGAGGAAGATCTTCCAGAACCTCCTATACCAACATAATAAGAAACTACTTTTGAAGTGGCTATAGAGTCTCCCACCCCTCTTTCTACAATCACTTCTTTTGTTACTAGTGTACAATATTTTCCCCTATTTTTGTTGTGTCTTCTTTACCTACCATTTCCATTGTTGTGTCAGCACCCATTGTTTTTACAGTTTCTAGCACTATTCCAATAATTTATGTTCACTCTTCCACTTCAAGTGATTCAATCCTTGATATGCCTCAAGACAACGTGGAAAATGTTTTGGGTTCTCTTTCTTCATTCCCAAGTTTGTCAGAAGTCACTACCTCAATGCTTGATGTTGCCTACATAGATTTTGACAAATTCATGTTTGATTCTCTCCTAAGCACCTCAACTATGAAAATCCCATTTGTAGTCATGACTCACACTACACCCATTATAGTTGCCACTATGTCACAATAGACCTTGTCGATCCAAACAATAGTTACCAGCATAGGGATAGATCCTACTCTTCTCCCTTGGTTAGAGTCAGTTGCACTTAAAAGGAAAAAGCAAGCTATCTGCCCATATAACTTTGATTTCGATCAATTGGTTTTTGCTAAGCCAAAGGGCATGAAAAAAGCTAAAACTCTTTCAAGAGTAAGAGTAGATGAATCCAGGAACAAGTATGTGAAAGTAGCAATGCCACCATAGGACAAACCTACTAGTAAAGTTCAAGCATCAAAATATGAAATAAGCAGGGTTGAATTGGGAAAGAAAACTTATGAGAGTGCTAATGAAGATGATCAGACAACACTTGAAGCTTTGATTGTAAGGTATGACAAAGATAAAACCATCAAAGACAAACTTAAGCTTTGAGTGGAACATCTCATTGCAGTGTTAATCAAGATCACTCAGTACTTCAAGGTAATTGAACCAATAGGCACATTAGTGGATGAGGATGCAATTAGACAAGTTGAGTGCATTAAAGCATATGGGGGAGTGGTAAGTGCATGGATAGATAAAATTCTCTCTAAAGGTACACATCTACTGAGTTCATTTATCAAATTGTTAAATAAAATAGATAGTGTAAGGACTGAACTAGACCAAACACTTGATTTACTTTCCCAAGAATTGGAAACACAAGAGAATGACCTTTAAGCTTGGACTAAGCTTATAGATTTCAAATTAGAGGTGTTGGTGGATAATAGAGTGATCCCCACCAGAAAAATGTACATACGACAAAGGGAAGCAATCAAGCTTCAAAAAGAAACTCTCGAGCAACTGATCAAAAAATTGTAGGATGATAAGGAGGACTGTATGGAAAAAGAGGTTGATTTTACTACTAAGGCCTTTGAACTTCCTTGCAATTTGCTTGATGAGAATCAAAGGTTGCTCCCTATAGACTCGGTTATTCAGGAGTTCAATGGGTTGGTCCAGAACAAGATCAAGTCAAAGGAATTCACCCTTTCATCACTTGATAAGTTGATGGATTTTTAGATGGTTTTGGATAGCTTGGGAACAATTTTGAAGAATCATAAGAAATGATGCATCAACATAGGGGATTATATTACATGGGTTCTGACTATTTCCAGCCTTACCTCAGGACCTGATGAATCAGAAATGCACACTTCTCTTCAAAAGTGAAGAATTCCTAAAGAATTATACTGAAGAAGAAGTGTCTCTAGACACTTAGTCATTTTTTATGCTTTGTAGGTTGTAGTTTGCTTTTTGTAATCATCATTTTACATGTCTTTTTGTATACATGAAATTGCATTTAAAGAAAGTACAAGTCCTAAATCAAATCAGACTATACTTTGAATAGGTCAAGGTAGTTGTAGGATTCATATTTATTCTCAAGGCTCTTCTCTGTATTAAGGGGAAGACTCATTGTAAATATTGATCTTTATTTTATGTATCAAAACTCTGCCAGTTTGAAAAGCAATTTGAGACTTTGTGCTTGAGTTGTAATTCAAAATTTTCAATCAATATAAAAAGCAGGTTGGCATCCAACCTTTGTTTTGGATTCAATGTGTGGATGAAGTAAGATTGTTCCTATGTCTTTCTTGTTTCATCATGTTATATCAGTTGAATCATGCATCATGGTGAAGGTACTATTTAAAGAGAGTTTAATCAAATATTGTAGACTTTGTGCTTTATTGTTTTGATTGAGGATATTTGTATGCAATTGATAATAGTCAAAGACTTTGTGCTATCTTTTGTTACCAAAGTAGAATAGTTAAATGTCATTGTATGTGTAAGACTTTGTGTTGCACATGTGTCATATTGTTAATCTAGTCAAGTGGAAAACAACAAAAGACTGTGATCTTACGTTAACTTCTTCTTATTAGTTATTTAGGATTTGTTGATGCACTTTTCAACTATTATTACGTCTAATTGTTTTGGATATTATCTATTGTTGCCCAAATTAGTATCAACTTGTAATAAGAAAAAAATAATATATTATGAAATAAGAGGATAGAAAGAACACCTTTCTTAAAGAAAGAGGGTAAGGTGAATGTATCACCCATTTAGTAGATTAAAAGATAGTGTAATTTTAGATACTAGTTGTTGAATTACCACAAGAAGTTAGCCTCCCCTTTGTGAGGAGTGATACAATATCACCATAGTTGTGGTTGAATCTACCATTTTGTAATCAACAACTTGATTACAAAATATTCATCCAACAAAATCTAACCCTAATCGAATCATAACATTAATTAAACCCTAACTCTAGTCTTAACATTAGCCCAAAATTAACCTTAATCCAATGCTTTATAGGAGAAACTTAAACCTAATTGAACCCTAGATGAATCTTAACCCTAACCCTATCACTAAATTTGTTTGAACCTTAAACATGAAGTATAAAATACCCTATATCAATGAAGGATATATGAGTATGAAGGACCTTAGTAAGCATGGGAGGAAATCAAATCATAACATATTGCTAGGCATCAATAGGATAATAGGTATAGGCTAATTGGTGCATGGACGGGCTCAGTATCTAAAGAGGATATTGTTTATCCATAGCTTAGGAAACTTGAAAACTTCTCAACGTGCCTATTTTTCTTCCAGGAGAAGATCTTGTGTGATTCCACGGTTTATAAATAGAAAGAAGCTAAGTTATTGGCATGCTTTTCTCAACATCTGTAAATTTTTATGGTCTCCACAGCAAGAGAGATCTAGAAAGGGAATATCATCAAACTTTGATTTATGCTCATAAGATCCCATTGTAAGAGTCATGGCATATAGAACGACCTTCACTTGATATTGTATCTAACAATATGATGGCATTGAATTCCCATCATGAGGGCACCTTTTTCATAACATGCATGTCTCATTGCTACAAGATTTTCCCCTATATTTATTTTAAGGGATCATTCTCCACTCCACTAGTGTCCATTACAATCAGGATCATATTTTAACTATCGATAAAGACCAGCTGATTTGAACTGCTAGTTGCATGTCAAAAAATTTCAAATTTCAAATGTTTACCAATACTCTTGCTACCACTATGGGAAGCCTCTAAGCTCAATAAATAAATAAAAATTTACTAAAAATATGTTATATAAATAATACTTTTGAAAGTGTCGATGCTAAATATTTAGCAACTTTCTTAGCTCTCTATTATAGAGCTACAAATTGAATGTAAGAAAACTTAGATCTTACTAATTTAATTTAATAAAACTTTTCTTTTTGATGAATAATCATTTTTTTCTATTTATATGATAGTCTATTTTACCCTCTATTCATCCTTATAAGTCTCTTATTTCACTTTAAGTTTAAATTTGTATTTATTGAAAAGGACTTTTTGTATAATGTCTGCAAACTTGACACTAGCTTCTTCATGCTTGATTATGTTTAATTCCTTTGTAGAAACACCCATAATTTCTTGTCCCACTTATTCAAAAGCAATAACCCAAGTTGAAGAAGTATGGTCTTGCACTTGGCATTGAAGTTGATATCTATAATCACATTCAAGGAAACTCTTAACACATCTTTCACAATACCAATTACCATTTTCATTCTTATTCATCTTCTTTGTGCATTGCCTACCTCCAATTTTCAAGGGCCAAGCGGTGTAATAGATATTGTTCACCTTTATGAAAGATAAGTTAGCCTTTATCACAATCTAATCAAAATGAGCAGATCTCCAAGTCCTTCATATTTAAATTGTGCCTCATTTTTTAACATTGTACCTTGGCTAACATATGAGATTTCCTTTGTAATTTCTCCCTTATGTATCAATCCAAGATCTCAATTATTATAACTAAAAAAAAATGGAGTTATAAAAAATTATGTTATGGTGATTGTTCGCAATGATTTTCCATGGAAATCAATAATTCGTCTAGCGATAATAGCAAGAATGGGAAAAGTTCTTAAACCGCATAGTTCTTTGAATTGTAATTTCTTATTGCAAAACCCACCCCATATTGTTAACTATACTTTGTAACACGACACATCTTTCAATTAAAGAGTTCTTTTTTTATTCCTTGTTTTTTTTTTAAATATTATATTTGATGGATTGATCATTAAAACAACACTAATGATATCAGTCATAGAATTTTTTTCCATGCCCTCAACTTCACTATTGATCTTAAATTAAAGTGTTGATTTGGTACCAAGTTATCGTCTTCCAAACACAACTCAACTATGAAATTACTTTCTAAGAAAAAAAATGTAGTCATCGTCTTAATGGTTGAAATTATTTTGTGCAAATTTGAGGGTCCCTTTTGAGATTGTAAACACGCTCCTAGTCTTTATGTGATCATAAAACTAGTTTGTAATAGCATTAAAACATGTTACTCTTATTTCACCACCATCAGAATCAACCAATTTAAAACCAAACTTTTCCATCTTCCTTTGCGTTGTTGAAATGATGAAGTTCACTCTTTGTAGTAACCTTAGCCTTTATTGTCCATCTATTTTGGTAAGGATTCAATGTTACAGTAGGAACGATTGTTATAGGATCCTCATTTTTTGGAAGAATTGGACGATGATATAGATTGTTGGGAGAATTCATACCCACTATCATAAAATAAAAAATACATCAATAAAAACAAAAAATAAATGGGTGACTTTGTATGGTTCTAATTTTAATTTTTTAATTTTTAAAAAATTGTTAGTTTTCTTATATTATTAAATATAAAATAGGAATATTGTTTGAATTAAGAAAATAATGTTATATTATTGAATCTAATTGGTATAATAAGACGTACTCTAACTTACAAATAAATGAAATGAAGGAAAATATATTTACCATCTAAATAAGTAATAAATAATTTGACTCAATATAAATAAAAATGCTCTTAAACCAAAGAGAAATTTAAAAGGCACACCGCACAAAAATCACTGCCCTCGGAGGAATGGCCAAGATTCATAGAGGAGGGTTTATATATTTCAACAAGGAAAGGGTAGGATTCATGGTCATAAGCAAATGAGACAAAACTGGATACCCAAAATGCTAGCAGCTGCCTAGAGGCCTATGGAGTCAATAAATATGAATCAAATGTAAAAAGAAAACCCTGCTAAAGGACTGAAGATTGCTTTTGTGGAGCAAGCACTCACCATCCAAGTTCAAGATCTCAAAGATAGAGTTCTTATTGGTAAGCTTTGGAACCATATTCCTTCCAAGTTAGAGTTGTTTGATTGGGTGGAGTATCATTGGAAAGGGGTTTGCAATATTATTTCTAAGCACATATAATAGGGTTTTTTGTAACCATCTTTACAAATAGAGAAAGTAGGGACCAAGCCCTTAGGAGGAAATCCTGGTTCATGGATGGAGCACGTCTTCACACTCAACCATGTACACCCAAATTCCAACCCTCTATAACCCTTATTAAATTTGTTCATGTATGGCTTCAATTACATTCTTTACCTCTTGAATATAGAAAAAGAGAAATAATAGACACTTTGGGAAACAAAATGGGGATATTCGTGAAGTTGGATAATGTTTTATGTATTAACATTACAATGGTTAGTAAGGTTAGTGAGTAATCAACATAAATTAAACCATTTTAAAGCAATATCAAAGAAGAGCATTAGCATAAACGAAACATAGATAGAAAACATAAACCTTTTACCTCCCTTATGCTCCCTATGCCATTCATCTCTTCCTTGTCATCCTTATCTTCATGAACCTTGTTGCTCCAAGGCTGACAAACGAAGAGTGGGAGATGTAAACACCTAAAAATGTCTCATTGATCATGTACTAATTATTCCTCTAATTGATTAAATAGTTCTTTAATTATTTAATCAAGTTAATTAATCTAATTCTTCTAATTTCATATTTCCTCATCATCTTACTAATTATTCTATTTCCTATTCTATCATCATTTAATCATTTTAATCATTTTCTAAATATTAATTAAATATTTATTATTTAATTAAGTCTGATTAATTCCATAATTCAAATAATCTTTATTATTTAATTAAAGTCCATTTCTAATTTTATTTTTTTGATAGGTAATAGGTTGTAGCCGCAATATTTTGAATTATTATTATTATTATTATTATTATTATTATTATTATTATTATTATTATTATTATGTTTGATTAGATTTGACCCAAGACCTTCCCCATTCTATGGAATGCCAAGAGTTACAGCTTAGAATTTCACTTTAGATGTCCCTATTCGGAATTGAACTTGGGTCTCCATAGTGAGAACCCAGTGTTTTAACCAGTTAAGCTCAACCCCTTGGACCCATTTCTAAATATTAATTAAATATTAATTATTTAATTAATTACGATTTAATCCTTTAAATTAAATAATCTTTATTATTTAATTAAAGTCCATTTCTAAAATAATTAAATAGTTTCTTTAAATTATTTAATTAACTAATTAATTCCAATTTCATTTAATTTCATATTCTTCTAAATTCTTCCAAAATTCAAATACATGTGCATGATTTCAAAAACCAAATTGAAAATCAAAGTCAAGTTCTAAATCTATTCAAATGTTAAATTGAATTTAAAATAAATTCATTTATTTGAATAAATTTCATGCAAAGATTAAATTGAAAATCTAAGTTAAAGTGCAAGCACATGCTAAATTAATTAATTTTCAAGCAATTAATTAATTAAATCATTTATCTCTCCAGTCTCTATTTTCATCTTCTAGTTCCCTTGGTCATCTTCTTTATTTTTTCCAATCAATCTTTTTCTTCCTTCAATTAGCTTTTTCTCAATCATTTGACTCCATTAATCTATTCAATTATTTTGTTTCACCTCCAAGTCAACAGTTCAACTATCAATCAGCATGTGAGCTCACCTGAGTTCCACCTCTTGATCATTCTATTCCACCTTTTCAATCAATCTCATCCAAAAATATATAAATTGAGCATTCAATCCTCACAATTCCTCTAGATCACGAACTTCGAATCTTTGTGTCAATTGCAGGTTGCCAATGCAATATCTGAGAGCCATCATACCACAGAGAGAAGAAGGAACAATGGAAGCCATGATGCACAATAGGGTGTTTCATATTATTTAATTTAATTCCATTTTTCATCTATTTCATTGGTTTTATGTTTGAATTGCTTAGATAGTTAAGGAATTCGTGATTGCCCTTATCTCCTATTTAGCAATGATGAATTTGAGCATAACACAGGAGAGATAGATGGAGTTAAATGTGGATTGCTCATTTTTGCATAACAAACTAAGGATGAATGGATGTGGATATGGATTTGGATGCAAACTAAAAGCATAAGCTTGCTAATGGAGTGGATTTGGAATCAAAAGGGCATTATAAGAGTGCAATGAAAAGTGGGGGTTCACCCCGCAGTGCAACGACATCATTGCAAACCGTGTTGATAAGACGTTCCCAGTATGAATCTTTTGTAGGTCAAATTGGGTCAGTGTATTGGTCTTGTGTTCTCGTCCAGTTTATTGTTGATGTGGACGACGGTTGGCAGAGTGATGGTTGGTGGAGGCTCGTATTGGTGACCGCTGACCAAATACTACACGAGGGTGGACCAAAGGTAGGTTCATCCACGTCAGGTCCACAGAGGATGGAGAAGGATCGAAGGGACAAGGACAAGCATGGTATGAGGGAGGTGGAGATGGTGTGGAGATTAGAGGAGCTCGGAGAGGTGGCACAAAGTAATAAGGAGGAGGGGATGGAGTGATAAGGTGGTGGAGGTTGGCATACAGAGAGATAAGGAGAATTAAGGAGAATCGAAGGACAACAAAACGATAAGGTGGCCAAGGTGAGGTGGAGACTGTTGCTGAAGAATGGAGATGCGTGGTAGGTTGATCTGTGGAGAGATAAGGAGAGATGAATAAGGAAAAAACAAGGAGGTGTTGATACCTCATAATGAAATATCACGGGGAGGGGGTCCCCCATTGTGACCCCCACTAGTTCGTAGCTCCAATTAAAAAAAGTGAATGATTTGAGATGAGTGAAGGCTTCAATTTATAGAGTTTGGAGATTCAAATGGATGGTCGAGATTGGAAGTATGACAAAGGTCTCATATTGAAGGAGAGGAGATGAAATGGACAAGGCACGTATCCTTTTGACATGTGGCATGGGGAAAAGGGCAAGGTGTGCTCAAACATGTGTGAGCACATCTTAGGAAGAACACTTGTCATGGGGAAGACAACAAGGTGTGCTCACACGTGTGAGAAAATCTTAGGAAGTCCATGAGGCTGGCAAGTGGAAACACTTGTGGAAAAGTGTAAGGGCTATTGGAAGGGAGGTTATGACATATGGATCAAAATGGAAAGGTGTAGGGTGCCTCCATGGGGAAGAACAATTCTCACACACGTGTGAGTACCCCTTGGTCAAAGGTGAGGTGGATAGGTGAAATGACTTGTGCATGCAAGTCATTTATTTGGGGAGTCACATGTGGACTTGGGTAGGTGTGTAGTATTAAAAAATTGAATAAATAATAATAGGGATTTGGCTTTGGTCAGAGAAACTTTTCCATAATAGAGATGAAAAATACTAGTTAATGTTCCTTGAAATTGAAGGGAGGGATATGATAGTAGTCCAATAGATACAAATAGAACCTACAATTAATATGGAATTAGTGCCCTGCTCAAATATGGTGTTGGACTTGCATAACAACAAAGCCCTTGGAGAAGCCCTCCAAATAGAAAGGGATTCGGGAAGCAGATCCACAAAAGGGAATGATATAAAATATGATAGCCTAGAGGTATCCAGTGAGGAATTTACTTTAAAGGATACACAAAAGAATAAATTAATAATTTTGGCTGAAAAGAGAGGGATACAACAAACCTATTTTATCATTAATGGTTTAAAACATTGGAAAGACCAAAGGGGGTAATGGAGAATATTAAGAATACACAAATGCAATAAGAAGGGGTAATAGAAACCCCCTCCACTAGTGACTCACAAGATGAAATGCAACAATCCTCATAAGGAAAGGTACAATGTAAAGCCTCTCAACTTAGCCAAAATATATTGAAGTTGAAAAGAGGTACCCTTTTCTTGAGAAATGAGGATGTGGAAGACCCTATGGGATGGCCAAGTACTGTACTGACTACACCAGTACATGCCATCTCAAAAAGTGTAACGAATTCACTATCGGAGAATCCCCTTAAGGAATTAAACTTTAGTAAGTTTGAAACGAAAGATAGATTGGAAGAACTTGTTGTCAAAATAACCACTAAAGCGGGTCTTAGAAAATCTCAAAAATTGAAAAGGAGTTAGCTATGGAGGATAATGAGTTAGATAAGGAAAATGTAAATCTAGAAAATTAAGAAAAGGGAGTGAAAACCTCATAAGAGGAAGCTTCAAGTTTTAACTACTCTTATACACTCTCCATTTCTCAAACTCATATATTAGAATCCCCAATTATCAAAACTCCAAATAGAAGGGGTTGTAAAACAACAACCTATAAAACCCAACAAAAGGTAGTGGCAGGGGATTCAAACTATATTCGACAAAGTCATCCACTCAATGGGGAAGAAATCTCAAAGACCGAGAAGAGCATGATGCTCTTCTCATAACTAAGGATAATTCTTTCATGGAATGTTAGGGGCATTAACAAGAGAAGCCTTATCAAGCCTCAAATTGATGCTTTTCGAGCAAATATCAATCTTATTCATGAAACTAAACTATCTGAAGAAACCAAATGATCACTTTCCCCTTCTCCCCATCAAAAGGGGTCTCAGGAGGACTTGCAGTTTTATGGAATCTCCATCAAATTAGGATAGAGAAAACTATCACTCAAAAAAAATGGATTCTAGCAAAGGTTCTACATTTTAATTAGTGTTGTAAATTGTACACCCTTAATTAGTGTTGTCCAATTTCACACTTAGGTTAGCACCCACCTTAGTGTGCTACATTTTGCATTTTGAAAATTCCTTTAAGCATTTAGTTATTAATTTAATTAAAGCTAAGATCCTCTCTTATCATTTCACACATTATAAAAATGGGCCCTTAACCCTAAGTGTGCCCCTTTTTATTTTATATTCTTTAATTAATTAAATCCTAATAAAGTCCTATTTTGACCTTCAAGTGTCACAAACCATATTTGTCAATAATTATTTTATTAAGAAAATAATGTTTACTTTTCGTTTATGCAATAAAATTGAAATAGAAATGGAATAGTTAATGAAATAAGATAGGAGATTGAATTCAATGAAATGATTTACATACAATTGAATGATCAATATTATTCTTATTGTGAAATTGGGATTGTCATTTCTAATGAGCAATTGAGTGCAAGTGAATGTAGGAACAGGTGAACGTGGATGAAGGCAAGAACATCATTTAGGTAGAGTTGTTTTCGCTCTTGGATTTCGCTAGAATAGATTGGAATCTCACACACCACTATTATAACATATAATGTATATATGATGGTTGTATGATTGATCTTGTGATTGATTTAAAATTCAAATTGCATGAGTGCTTGCAAATGATATGCTTTATTCTAAAGAAAGATTTATTGTCAAAAGATAATTAACTATGGATATTGATTGTAGATTTATACGTTCTTTGTATGCAGATACGTGTAATTGGATGAAATATCCTACTTATGTGTTCACTCTTGTGTTTTTATTATGTGTGTGTGTGTGTGTGTGTGTGTGTGTATTAAGGTGACGGGTTATTTATTGCAAGGCATAGTTGACAAGTACGTGTTAAGTGAAGTCGACTTGGCATGAAGTTAATACCACTAAGACTTGGTAGTAATTGCAAAGTAAACGGTATTAAATGCGCCTCCTAGGAAACTATGAGTCATGGAGAAGTCGATAATGATGTCGACTCTTGCTGCAAACACTTTGAATTTGATATGAACACCGACTTCTCAACAAGTAGAGTTTGAGTTAAACATGATCATTGCATGTAGCAAACGTTATGTTTGAGGAGGTTACGTGGAGATTAAGGTTGAAATAAGCCCCTTGTGGCTAAGTTAATAGTAAGACGTGCTGCAAGGTGGCATGAGAAACTTTAACCATGGAGTTAGTTAGCTAAAAACATAGGAGATAATATAGTTCGAAAATAGCATAAATAAGACTATTAATTTTGTAAAACACATAGTAGCGATAGACTTGAAAAATTAGAGAAAAGAAGAATATCGGGAAAGTTAGGAAGAAGGCAAAAGAAAGTAACACAGTCAGAAGATTTTAAAAGGAGAATTAGCATCGATCATTTTCAGGTTTGGCTTCGAAATTCATAGGTAGGCACTGATCCGAGTAATATTTTATGGTATCAATCTGAAAGAATAGAGTTTGATTTACTTTAAGAATAATTTGATTTAGAATGATAATGTAGAAAATAATTAAAGTTATAGATTAGATTTATGCATATAAAAATCATGATGGTTTGAATCAAAATACAATTTTGGAAAGTCATATAGACGTAGATGCATTACGAAGATATTTTTATTGTGCAACTCATTGCGGAAAACATAGAAACTAGATAATCAAAACACGTAAACCATAGAAAATGAAGTGTTAGTTATTGGATAATTATACTATTTGAATTTTATTAGAAATAAATGGAAGAATGTGTACTCCTATTCTATATGTTTATATGAAAAAATACATACATGTGTTACACCTTCTTATTTTAATTCTTGTCTTTGATTACTTTTTAAAAATAGAAGTGAAAGATTGTTCTCTTTTCATATATTTATTTGTTTATCTATGAAAGATTGCTTCCTTGTCAGATATAATTGGTTGTAAACGAAAGATTGTTTTCTCTTGAGCTTTATTATATGTAAACAAAAGATTGTTTTCTCTTGAGCTTTATTATATGAAAACGAAAGATTGCCTTTTTCATATTTATCTTTGATATCATATGAACTTAGGAAGCTAGTTATGTTTGTGTTCATGGGGAAAGTTACCTTTCGGGATGGGTGTCGAATGTGGAATCATAGAGAAAATAGTTTGCTTTTCCAAACTACATTTTATTGTTGTGCATGACATAATACTTGGCCGAGTAGCTCATTGACCGTTGAAATAGATGGATTTATTTATGCTCTCTACCATATCCTTGATTGATCAGGCTTGTTTCTTTATTGAATTAAAAAATTGAAAATGCATGTATCATTCTAGGCACGCACCGGATTCCATCTTGTCTATCTAATTCTTTTTGCTAAGCAATTCATGCAGGGTCGGGTATTCTCTATTGACCAAGAATTCTGGGGAAGTGTAAGCTTCAAGGTTGGGTGGAAAAAGAACCTGAATGTTGTTCTCATCTTCATTCTAAAGATTGCGTTGAAGATAGATTGGATTGCAGATCAAAGGACGCATCTCATCTTTTACTTTATATTTATCTTGTTATTTGAACTTAAGGCATTAGAAAGGCCTAAGTATTGTATGTAGATAGAATTAAGATACTACTACAATTTCCTATTGAATGAAAAATCTTTATCTATTTATAGAAATCTCGTGTTTATTATGATATCAATGAAATCATCAATTAGAGCTTAGGATGGAAAAATGAAAGAAAATAGACTTACTAAAGGAATTATGAGTTTATTTAAGAATAGAGTATTTTGTTTCATAATTAAATTTAGAATAAATTACGTCTTTACATCAAGGCACATTTTCACATATCTAAACATCTTGGATTGACACACCGAGATGGGTTTGACTTTATAATCACGATACCTTGCATCCCTAACAATTTGGAAAAAAGTTAGGCGGACCAGTATGGTACCATCCTGGTCCTAACTTTTTCTCCCCGAATTTTGGGATAATGTTTTGGCGGTATTAGAATGTTTAAATCTTGCTTTATGCAAAATTTTATCAATTATAGGTTGCCCTATGATCAAAATTAAAGTTAGGGTTTCATATATATAACCTTTCCTTTCCTCATTTGCAGGATCCATTCTCAAGCAATTGAAGGAGACCTATTATGAAGTGAAAGTGTAGGTTTTATGTGAATCCTTCAATTAGAAAATTCATCATCAACCAAGTCTTCATCAACCTTTTTAATCAATCATGATGATGGCATTGCATGAAGATTGCATTGATGAAGTATAGTGTTGTCATTGATGTCAATAGTAATTGGTAATGAAGTTGTATTGCAACTGGTAGTGATGCAGTAATACAATCAGTAGTAAAGCAGTGGCAACCGACATTTTTATTCAAGCAGAGATCAACCGGTAACCCTAACCAGTTGATAAGTTGAACCCTAACCGATGGAGCTTGGAGAATTGATTGTGATGATCTATGACCAAATGATGATCATAGATGAAGATGCCACACATGCATGATGCGCATGATGAGTTTCAAAGTGGTTTTAGCGCGTGAAGATAACCGTTTATCTTGGGAATGATCAAATGCATAGCATGAAGTGGAAAACACGTGATGAGCTACAGGATCCAATGTGCGGTGATCCAGGAGCGATTGATATTGCCTAGAACAATGTGTAGTTGATTGTTATGCAATCCAACGGTTATGATTGGACCGATATGTTTGTAATCTCTATGAGATTTATAGGTTTTGTGTTGTGTTACCGACCTATTATATTTGTATTTAAGGTCGATGAGTTGTTTATAATTGTGTTGGCAATTTGGTTAAGTGCGGAAGAGGGATTGTTATCGAACCAAAAGGAGTGTCTACAAAATATTGTTTAGGCAAATAGGAGCAAAAAAGGATCTGACTAAGCAAGGTAGTGTTATTACCAGATTAGAAAAGAACCTATTGTTCTCTAACCATTACAATAATTAAATCCCTTAACCGAGTAAGCTTTAACAGGCTTCTTATTTAAATCCTCTAACCAAGTGATCCATTAGCTTGGATTTGAAATCCTCTATCGAGGTTACCTTTAACAGGGTATTGTAGTCAATCCCTTAACCGGGTGGTCCTTAACCAGATATTAACAAGTCATTATTGTATAAGCTTCTAACAAGGCTTGGATCCTAACATGGCGAACTTTAGAAGAGTTCAAAATACTTGTGGGTATTCATCCCCACCGTGGTTTTTCCCATTTGGGTTTCCACGTGAAAAATCATTGTGTCAAGTGGTGAATGGTTTTGTGAATGTGTTTTGATATGGTTGATTTGAATGACTATTAAATCCACTTAGATATGTTTAGATGACCGGAAGTGATCTAAAATGAGCTATTACTGATATTAGTGAAGTGGTTTAATGTTTTGGTTAAATGGTATTTAATTTCAGATATGTTGCATTGTATCATTGATGTTTTGGTCAACCGGTTAAGTTTAGTAATTGGATTATGAGTTGGAATTAAGTTGGGTGAAAGTTTAGTTTATTTTCTATCTATTGACTCACCCCCCCTCTCAGTAGTTGACCAGATCATTATAGTTTTATCATATTATCAATTGGTATCAGAGCATTTCAGGTCCTCTTGTGTTTAAGCCTAACAACTTGAGGAAAAGATCTAGCAGAACATGATGAAGAAAGAAGATCTGAAATTCAATAGGGAAAACTATAAAATATAGAGTGATAGGATGAAGATCTATATCAAGAGCTTAGGAGGTCAATATTGGGAACATGTTGTTACTAAATATAACTTGCTTAGTGGGGTTCTAACAGATGATCAAAAGAAGGAGCAACAGGAGAACAATCAAGCATTGGAGGCCATCATCAGTTCCTTGTCCGATTCAGAATATGTTGATGTTCATGGATTGGAGACTGCATATGAAGTATGGAAGAAACTAGAAGATATCTATAACGGTGATGAGCATGTTAAGATTGCCAAGGAAGAGAGTTTGAGAGGTAAATTTGATGATATGTGGATGGATGAAGGAGAAAACATTCAACAGTATGGTCAAAGGATCGAGGAGATAGTTAGAGAGATAAAAAGTGTTGGAGGTATAGTGGAGGATACCACAGTGGTTAGCAAGGTGTTGAGAACCCTTCTACCAGTCTACGCTATCCGAGTTGCAGCCATTTAGGAACTCAACTCTGTTGATAAAATAAAGGCAACTCTTGACTCCATCATTGCTAAATCAACTACATTTAAATTAAATGGTTTTGATGGAAGTGTTTAGAGGTCAAAAATTGCATTTAGAGCCTCAGTTTCAACCCCACTGGTAAGGAAAAGCAGAGAAGTGAGCTACAGTCACGAGTCTAGATCCAGCAGAGAGGTAGATGATGAAGATAGTCTGATTGATCTTGAAGCATTGTTGGCCAAGCGGTTACCCAGAGGTACCGGTAAGTACAAAGGTAAATTACCTTTGAAATGTTTTGCATGTAACCGGATTGGACATATTGCTACTAATTGTCCTAATGGAGATAATGAGCAAAAACAAGAGAAGTATAAGAAGCATAAAGGCAAAGGTAAAAGAGATTGTCTCATTGCAGTGGATGGAGGAATTACAGATGAAGAATTTGAGGAAGATGCAAATGAGGACATTATCTTTGTTGCTATTAAAGAAGAGATATCATATCAGAAGGCATTAGTCTCTCACATGGATAGTTCTGATGATTGGATTATAGACAGTGGTTGTTCACACCACATGAACGATGACCAGAGTAAGTTTCTTACTTTGAGAGAGTTTAATGGAGGTGTTGTGAGATTTGGGAATGACTCACCCTGCATGGTGAAAGGGAAGGATCCATCTCTCTTAATGGTAAGAGCAGTGCAAATGATGTCTACTGGGTTAAAGGATTGAAACATAATCTTTTGAGTGTTGCTCAACTCAATGACAAAGGTTACCCACTGGAATTCAAGAATGGAGTCTGCAAGATTTATGGAAGCAAAGGTGAACTGATTACAACCAGCAAACAGACCAGAGGTAACTTGTTTCATTTAAGCTCTAAAGTCAACAGTTGTTTAATTGCAAAAGTAGAAGATAGTTGGCTTTGGCATCGGAAACTATGTCATGTAAATTTTGATAACATTGTAAAAGTCAGTATGTCCAAATCAGTAAGAGGTTTTCCATAGTTGGACAAACCGATGAATGCTTTGTGCAAGGAATTTCAGTTAGGGAAGATGACATCCTCAACCTTCAAGAGCAAATCTTTCTCAGCTGAACATTTGCTAGATTTTGTTCATACCGACCTTTGTGGACCAATGAGGACTATAAGTATTCAAGGTGATCGATACTTCATGATTTTTATCGATGATTGCTCAAGGATGATGTGGGTCACATTCTTGAAAGACAAGACATAAGCATTTAGAAATTTTAAGGCATTTAAAGCCTTAGTTGAAAATGAAAGTGGAAAGAAGATAAAGTGCTTAGGAACTGATCAAGGTGGTCAATATACTTCAGAGGAATTCATTAGATACTGCGAAGACAATGGAATCAAGAGGCAACTTTCTGCACCTAGGACACCACAACATAATGGTATTTCAGAAAGGAACAATCGGTCAGTAGTTTAAGCTGGTAGGACTATGATAATTCAATGAGGTGTAGCTAAGACATTCTGGAGAGAAGCTATTAGCACAGCTGTTTACACAATGAACTAGATACTAGTTAAAAGAGGTATGGACAAAACTCCCTATGAGTACTGGTATGGTAGATCACCTAATGTCAGTTACTCTAAAATTTTTGGTAGCAGATGTTTTGTCAAAAGAGGTGATTATGTTGGTAAGTTTTATGCCAAGAGTGACGAAGGCATATTTTTTGGTTACTCCACCAAGAGCAAAGCTTAAAAGTGTTACAACAATCGTACCAAGAAGATCATTGAAAGTGTTAATGTCTGAGTTGATGGTTTTCCTGAAAAATCGGGAGAAACTAGTAAAGAGAAGGAAGAAGAAGAACCTTACACACTATTTTTGGAACCGGAACCGATGAAGCCAGAAGTTGGAGAATAGAACAAAGAAGCCCCAGTTCAACCATAACACAGAGGTCTAGCAGAAGATGAAGAAAGTGATGAAGAAGAAGAACCTGGAAATCAAGATCATGTTATTCCAAGGTATGTTAGACTAAATCATAGCCCTGATTAGATTATTGGAGACATTAATGCAGGTGTGCTAACTAGAACAAGGCTTAGAGAGAACTCTTGTCCGATTTCCACCATTGAGCCTAAAATTGCAAAAGAAGCATTTGAAGATGAAGATTGGATCAAGGCAATGGAAGAAGAACTTGACCAGATAGAGAAGAACAATACTTGATCATTGGTACCCAGATCAAATAAAAAGAATGTAATAGGTACAAAATGGGTATTCAGAAATAAACTGAATGAAGATGGAGTAGTGGTCAGAAATAAAGCCAGACTGGTATGCAAAGGATATGCACAAGAAGAAGGTGAAAACTATGGTGAGACATTTGCACCGGTTGCAAGATTGGAAGGAGTAAGGACTCTACTTGCATTTTCAGCATACAAAGGATTCAAAGTATATGAGATGGATGTTAAATCAACATTCCTAAATGGCATATTTGAAGAGGAAGTCTACATTGAACAACTAGATGGTTATACTTTAACTGTAGAAAAGGATATGGTGTGCAAGTTACATAAGGCATTATATGGACTGAAGCAATCACCAAGAGCATGGTATGAAAGATTGCACTCTCACTTGGTGAAGATAGGTTTTCAAAGAACCAGTGAAGACAATAACATAATTCTCAAGACGAAAGGAGATAAGATACTGGTAAGTGAGGTATTTGTGGATGATATCATTTTTGGAGGAAATGATGATATGTGTCATGACTTTGCTAATGAAATGAAGAATGAGTTTGAGATGTCACTGGTAGGTGAGATAAAAAATTTCAGAGGTCTACAAATCCAACAATGAAGGAATGTATTTTCAACACACAATCCAAATATGTGAAAGAAGTGTTGAAGACTTTTGGAATGGGAGACTGTAAACCAGTTGGAACATCAATGGTTATAGGCTGTAAATTATCTAAGGAGGATGATTCTACATTAGTTGATGAAAATGAGTATAGGTCCATGATAGGTAAACTACATTATGTTTTCCACAACAGACCGAACATTGCTCATGCAATAGGATTGGTTGCTTGATTTTAGAAAAGTCGGAAGGAGACACACATGGTAGCAACCAAAAGAATTTTCAGATATCTGAAAGGCATAATTAATTATGGATTATGGTATTCATATGCAACAGACTTTGATTTAAAAGTCTATACAAATGCAGACTGGGCAGGCAATGTTGATGACAGGAAGAGTACAACCGGAGGAGCATTCTTTATTGGAGGAAGACTAGTGTCTTGGAGCAGCAAGAAACAGAGTTGTATCTCTCAATCAACTGCAGAAGCTTAATATGTTGCAGCATATATGATTTGTACCCAAGCAATCTAGATGAAACACATTCTGGAAGGTTTCAAGTTGAAGATATCAGAACCGGTGAGGATTTTCTGTGATAACATCTTAGAGGTAAGCTAGGGGTTGTACCCCTACATGAAGTCAATTAAGCAGATGTGGAAGACATTAGTCCCAGAGCCTATTGAAAATCTTGAAGCAGGATTGGTGTAGAGTGGAGCTACTCCACAAAGGGAGCAACTAGTTGCAGATTGGTGTAGAGTGGAGCTACTCCATAGGGGGAGCAACTAGTTGCAGATCAGTGAAGCATGGAATGGTTAATTCACTTTGGCATTGCTATCAAAGGGGGAGAAGAATTGTATATGATTGAATAGCTAGTTACCAACTGAAGACATGGAGATACAATTGAAGGAGAGTATATGGAAAAATGTAAACTAGGATTCATATACTTGTGTATATGTTTTACTCTCAATCATCACAATCAAGAGTATTGATATTTGTATTGCCATCAATGCCAAAGGGGGAGATTGTTGGCATTGCACGAAGATTGCATTGATGAAGTATAGTGTTGTCATTGATGTCAATAATAACTGGTAATGAAGTTGTATTGCAACCGATAGTGATGTAGTAATGCAACTGGTAGTAAATCAGTGAAGGCAACCGATATTTTCATTGAAGCAGATATCAACCGGTAACCCTAATCAGTTGATAAGTCAAACCCTAACCAATGGAGCTTGGAGAATCGATTGTGATGATCTATGACCGAATGATGATCAAAGATGAAGATGCCATGTATGCATGATGTGCGTGATGAGTTTCAAAGTGGTTTTGGCATGTGAAGACAACTGTTTATCTTGGGAATGATCAAATGCATAGCATGAAGTAGAAAATGCGTGATGAGATACATGATCGAATGTGCGGCGATCCAGGAGCGATTGATGTTGTCTAGAATAATGTGTAGTTGATTGCTATGTAATCTAACGATTATGATTGAACCAATATGTTTGTAATCTTTATGAGATTTGTAGGTTTTGTGTTGTGTTACCGACCTATTGTGTTTGTATTTAAGGTCAATGAGTCATTTGTGATTGTATTGGCAATTTGTTTAAGTGTGGAAGAGTGATTGTTGCCGAACCAGAAGGAGTGTCTACAGAATGTTGTGAAGGTAGATAGGAGGAGAAAAGGATCTGATTAAGCAAGGTAGTGTTATTACCAGATCAACAAAGAACCTATTGTTCTCTAACCATTACAACAGTCAAATCCTTTAATCGGGTAAGCTTTAACAGGCTTCTTGTTTAAATCCTCTAACCAGGTGATCCATTAGCTTGGTGGTGCAGGAGCACCTAAGGGTGAGCAAATACCCTTTTCAATTTTGGCATAAGGACTGGTTCAAGTCCATCAGGTTGTTTATAGGGAGCTTGGTGCACATTTTTCTTTTCTTTTTGGAGTTCATTTTTTCAGCGAGACTTACCCTGATGAAGTTGCCAGCGGTTGAAGCGAGTCAAAGTGGAACCATTAGATATTGGCGGGAGTGTTTTCCACCTACCCCGATAACTCGATGAAACCGCTAGCTAACGGGTGAGCAACTCTGATGGTGGTCAACGTCGGTCGCTATACTGCTATGGCAAGTTGCACGAGGTTTATCTCCTGTGACTTGGCGACCATGGTGGGACCCAACGAGAAGTCAGTGAGCGGAGCGAGTCGAAGTGGAGCCATCGGGTATCAACATAACTAGTTTTTGTGCCGCCCGATAACCCGATGGGAAAGCATACAGTTTGGAGCGCACCATCGACCATCGACATGAGGTGTTTTAGGCTACATCGAGAACCTGATGGGAAAGCATTATGTTGGGAGTGCACCATCGACCATCGGTAAGAGTGTTTTTATGCTACTCCGATGACCCAATGGAAACCAATGAGGAAGTGCGCAATTGGTAAAATGACATTGGACATCGGAGGAACTGTTTTGAGGCTACTTCGATGACCCGATAGAAAGGGAAGTAAGTTGTAAACTACCATCGGACGTCGGAGTAAGTGTTTTGGTGCTAACCCGATGAGGAAAGTGATGCTAACCCGATGAAAATGAAAAGACAGTTATAGCAGGAAACCAAATAGAGTCGAGTTCAACTCGTCCGTTAGGGATGTTTCATGACATGTCGTAGAGGCTATAAAAGACCCAATGGGCATTTTGTGTCGAGGTTGGAAGGAGGTTGGATAGGTGGAACAAAGAACATCTTTTGAATAACAATTTGAATACCATTTCTAGTTTCTTTCTCAGAGTTCAATTTTCGTTTGAAAACTGTAAATAATTGCTTAATTCTTTAAATGTCAGTGTGATAGAGTAGATGCTACTTTTCTGTGTTTTGTGAGTTCCAATTTTGAAGTTGTGCCAAGCTTGGCTCTGGAAATAAGTTGCCATTCTATTTCTTGTTTTTTGTTGGTGACAAGTAGTTATAACATGGCTTTGTCTTGATTCTCCATCGTGGGATCCATACGACTATTGGAGGTTGTCAAGAAGAGCCAGCCATGTATAGTAGAGTTCTATTTATAGCAGACCAGGGAATGACGTCGACCATTTCAGCAAACTGGCCCTTGGCGAGCTTGATGATAGCCCGGCTAGGTATTAGTGACCAAGAGGAATCACTTGCAGGGTAGATTGGAATCTATAGGATGAAAGATCCAAACATGAGGAGGAAAACAACTTAGGAGAAGTTGTAGGTATAATCCATGGTAGAGAAAACCCTGCAAGGTGTCTGGTGAGATCCGGTGGATTAGTGAGTTGGTGGATTTACGAAAGTGAATTCACAAAGAGCAGAGTATCAAACCTCGGTAGTGAGGACCTAAAGTAGATTAGGGGAATAGAGAGAAGCATTCTCAGGTTAGGCTAGGAAAAAGGCCTTGGAGTGAGTCAAGATGACTCAAGCAACTAGGATCCTCCCTATCACTTGGATTTGAAATCCTCTATTGAGGTTACCTTTAACATGGTATTGCCTTTAACAAGGTATTGTAGTCAATCCCTTAACAGAGTGGTCCTTAATCAGATCCGTTCTTAACAAGACATTATTGTATAAGATTCTAACAAGGCTTGGCTCCTAATAGGGTGAACTTCAAAAGAGTTCAAAATACTTGTGGGTATTCATCCCCATCATGGTTTTTCCCATTTGGGTTTCCACATGAAAAATCATTGTGTCAAGTGGTGAATGATTTTGTGGATGTATTTTGATATGATTGATTTGAATGACTAGTAAATCCACTTAGATATGTTTAGATGACCATAAGTGATCTGAAATGAGCTATTACTGATATTAGTGAAGTGGTTTAATGTTTTGGTTAAATGGTATTTAGTTTCAGATCTGTTGCATCGTATTATTGATGTTTTGGTCAACCAGTTAAGTTTAGTGATTGGATTCTGAATTGGAATTAAGTTTGGTGAAAGTTTAGTTTATTTTCTATTTACTGATTCACCCCCCTCTCCGTAGATGAACGGATCAATTATAGTTTCATCATATTATCACATGAAAGCTTACGGGATATGGAAGAATAATAAGGAGATCACCGACTGTTGATTGGCTTTTATCTCTCCCTTAGGATTTGGTATGATTTCATGTTAAGTTCATATCTCTATGTGATTTTTTAGATCTACATATCACTCATTTTCATACTTACATCATTGCTTTAGATCCATATTGCATTTGTGATTTGAAGCATTTACATTATGTTCATTTAGGGTTTTAATTCCAAACATAGGGTAGAACTCTACTTTTGCACTTGAGCTCATAGGAATCTTACAAACACATGAGATTCTTGGGCACACACACTTTTCAATACATTATTGGCTATTTGTGGAGGTAGAAATCACCAAAACAAGAGGTTTGACTAAGGCAAAACCCTATATAGCCACCCATACACCATTTTCCAATTTCCAGGTACATTTGCATGTTTCTATCGAAGAAGGCAATTTTCAGGAAGTCGCAACAAGCAGGCATAGGTCCATTCAAGTAGAATTTGGTCTCAGACCTGTGGGACCGGAGTACCCAACACACTAGTCCTCCTCAATCAGTTGTAGTTTTTGGCAGTTCAACTCTAGACCAGTTCAATTTACAGATTTCTAGTTTGTAGGTTAGTCTTGCCAGAGCGCCCAACGCCCTAGTCTTGCTAATTCAAGCTCAAATTTCAATATCAGGTGCACACCAGAATTCCACTCTTAGATCTATACTCTATGTCTCAGTTTCACTTTTGTATCAGACTGTTATTTACTGTTATTTCGGTTGTTTTCATTACTCCTACTAACTTAGTTTGTTTGCATCCTTCATTTGGCTCGTTCCTCATATCAACAAAGGAATAAAAACCCCAAGAGTATTCATTGACTCTCTTCCACAAGAGTTAGTCAAAGTGAATCACTTCCTTAGGCTCTTTCATATTCCAATATATGAATGAGAGTGTGATTAGGTCCTAGTTTACCTAATTCCATTTTCATCCATCATAGATACATCTATGGGAGTTGTATGTTAGGAATGTGAATTAATCAAGTAAAATACCCAACACACCAATGGGACATTATATTAAGGAATAAATCCATAAACAAAGTAAAAGAATACTCCCCAGTGGTGTATCAATGTCCTCTATCTCCAATGATCTTGTTGATCTGTTGATTGGCTCTCGACAGCATGGGCCTCCAAGATGACAACCTGAAGAATGAGTATGCTATACTATGATCCTATGATATAAATGAAAATGAGATGAATGATCATGATTCTAGATTAACATGATTGCTATGCTACGATCAAATAAACACTACGCTAAGATGCAAAAAACTATGGATGTTGTTATACTCAATATGTATGCAAAGCTCAGAATGCAAGATTAAAGATTGAGTATGCAAGATGAAAAAACATCCTTTCATGAATAAAAAGTGGGGGTATTTATATCTTTTCCAAGGTATGAGCCTGGGTGGCAGGATTTAACAATTTAGATTCAGCCTGGAGAGATAGATGGTGAGAGATGAAGAAGTTAGGATAGGCTTGGGGAGATATGACACTTGTCATTCTTGGAAGGACAAGTGGCATGGAGAGGGAGGACATATGGCAATGAGGTCATGTGTCCTTATGGGGGGAGAGACACTCCATAGGAGGTTAGGATAAGGGTAGTTTGAAAGGATAAGATTGGTTCAACCCAAAGTTAGATGATCGGTTAGGTTAGAGGAGGTTTAGTTAGTTAGTTAGAAGTTAGGAGGCATGTGACCAAATTTGAATTTAAAAATTCAAATTAAGTGGGAGGGGTAATTAAATAAAATAAATTAATTAAATTTGATCATTTAATTAGGCAAATGAAGAAAATGATTTATGATGGGAAGAATTTAGAAAATGAACTATATAAATATATAAATAAATTATCCAATTTATTTATAAGTAGAAGAATTAAGAATTATTAATTAAATAACTCATATTTAATTAATTCTCTCCAGGCCAATTTTTAGTGTATACATTTTGCCCCTCTTTGAAGCAACGTGTCTGTGATACGTTGGTCCAAAGAAAAATTTACTTGATGCCCTAGACGATGCCCTGGATGTTGATACAAATTTTGATTTTGCCCCAGATCTTGATCGTTGTTTAATAATGTGTGCATGCCCCCTCGGGAGATGAATCGAAGAAATTTTTGAATTTTTTGGATTTTTGATAATTTTTGACATTTTTATGATTTTTTTGAAAATTTTGAAGATTTTTAAATTTTTAGTATTTTTGAATGATTGATCTCTTGATAAAATGAAGGAATGATACTGCAAAAATAAATAAATAATTTTTTTGGCTAGTATAAAATAACATCCTACTTAATTACCTCTCTTTCCATCCATTAATAGGGTAAAAGTTGAAAAAGCAACTCATTCGGAGCTCATTTGTTCATTGTGATTCTAGAAATAAGCTTAGAGACAAGATGGTGATCCCCTCAGCACAGATTCGAGAGGGTTCGGTGATTTCAGCGACCTCCAACGCATGGCCCAGTGGTACATACCTCGATGACCTCCTTCATTGTTAAATTTTATAAATTTTTGTACGTTTTTGTTCCTTTTTTCTTTTCTTTTTCTTTGTTTTTCCTATTTTAGCACATGCGATAGGTTTTTTAGTGCATAGGAACCCTATTTTAGCGCACAGGAACCCTATTTTAGCGCACAGGAGCTAGGGTTTAGTTTTAGCGCATTGGTTAGGTTTTATAGCACATATAGAGGATTTTCTAGAGCAATCAAGTTTTTTATCTCATAGATGGATTTTTCTAGCGCATAAACCATTTTAGCACATCAAACGTGCAGTCTAGCGCATTCGATGCGTAGATTAGCGCATAGAGCTCTTTAGCGCTGTGTGGGGGAAAAAGTGAGACTAAGTATGGAAACCCTAATCCCACTCTCATACACACTCATGGAATATGAAAGAGCCTAGGGAGGTAACACACGTTGGCTACTTCTTATGAGAAAGAGAGAGTTGTGGATTACCTCTTAGGTTTTCTATTCCTTTGTTGTAAATGAGAGAGAGGAATGATGCACAATGCAATCTAACCTACAAAGCAAGTAAGCTAGTAAATCCTAATATGAGAATGCAGATCAAAGAATAACTTATACACTGCTGAAAATTACAGGTCAGAAGGAAAAATTAGAGGTGCACATGTGTTTGAAATCTGAGCAGAAATGTCTAGGACCAGGGTGCCACGCCACTATCCCGATTCTACAATTCTGGAGCTGCAATTGACAGGAGGGATTATGAGATCTGCAAAGTACTGTTATGTTAAGTCCTACTGACAGAGGGCAGGACCATGGCGCCACGCCAGTGTCCTGGGTAGGACCAGGGTACCACGCCCCTATCCTTGACAAATTTATGCACTTATGAGACTTCTGGGTGGTGTTGATGCCTTTTCCATATCTGAAACTACCTTTGGATTCCTGTTTCTGCACCTGCAATTGAAAAGGGAAGGTTCGGGGTGGCTATATAGGATTCTGTCTTAGTCAAACCCCCATGTTGGTGACTTCCACCTCCATGAATAGCCGCTAATGTACTAAAAATGTGTGTGCAAGAACCTTGTGTATGTGCAAGATCCTAAGAATGAAAGTAAACAACCTAGAGAAACCCTAAAGAGTAAACCCTAATTGCTTATAATTGATAAAGTAAATGCTCTAAATTCACAATGCAAAGTGATTTAAAGCATGAATGTAAATCAAAATGAAGCTTATGCAAATACATGAAAACAACATGAAACCATACCCAACCCCAAGGGAGAGGTATAAGCCAATCGTCAGTCGGTGATCTCTTATTGTTCTTCTGCATCTTCAAAAGCTTTCAATTGATAAAATGATGCTTGATGAATGTTTGATGGATGAATGTTGAATGTTGTTGAAGACTTCAAAGATCTTCTCTTTCGCTGCAAAGAAGGCTCTAATGCTCCAAAAACTTGTTCTTAGATTCTTAGAAGAAGACCCCTTCAAATGAAGAAAGAGAGCTCTTAAATATGAAACCCTAGATCTTAATTTCATGTTTAGGCCGACCCAGGATTTGAATTTCCTACTGATATTTTGGGGTTAAGCATTATCATATCATAGGATTGTGCTCCCGAAATTTGAGGAAAAAGTCGCGGACCATGTGCATTCCCGCCACGATCTGACCAACTTTCATCAACTTTTTGGGGCCATTAGATATGATGATGTTAGAGCGCATCCCAAAGTTACAACCGATTTTGAGATGTTTTGATATGCGAAATTGGGCCTACATAAGACATAATTAGGGTTTATGATTAAATGATTCATTGGAGGAATAAGATGAAAAGGGGCACAATTAGGGTAAAGGGCCCAACTTTTTAATGTTTAAAGTGATGAGACATGACCTTAGATTTAATTTAATTAATTAATTAAATGCTTAAAGGGGAATGAGAAACGCACGATTCAAGACACACTAAGGCAGGTACTAACCTAAGTGTGAAATTGTACCATCCTAGCAAGGGTGTACAATTTACGACACTACAAGCGCATGGACTGCATAGTTTAGCGCATCTACACCAAAAAATTAGAAATTTTATTTGTCTTCCTCCTTTTTGAGATTTTTCGACCGTTTTCGACTTTCGTTATGTTAACGATTGATAGGATAGATGATAATCGACCTTATCATTGATGAGAGTAAATGATAAGTGCTCAACAAGATTGATTGAAATCTCACATGAGCTGATTAAATTGATAGATAAGTTGATTGATTGAATGCTGACACTTTGACATGTCATGATTATAGGAGGATTTAGGAGTACTGCAATCTCGAGAGAGATACCCAAAGACTTTGCAGATGATACCCTGTTTGGTGTAGGCGAATCTTGATATTATCGATGCATATAGATTGTCTTCCTTGTTAGAGATGTCCCAATATAGGATAAATAGGGGTTTATTGACTGCACTAGCTGAGAGGTGGCACAATGACCATAATACATTTCACTTACCCACCGGTGAGATGACAGTCACACCTGAGGATGTCTACCAAATTTTACGGATTCTTGTGATAGGAGAGATAGTGATGTATGATCATGTAGAGCAGGGAGGTACTGAGGCCCTCAAGAGGATATTCTAGAATGCAGAGATCAGTGGTTATGAGATCGCTTGGCATGATATGCTTGATTAGTACGATTCATTCCCTTCGGTTCCGTGATGCATAAAAATGGAACCAAGTAACTAAGACCTAATCCTACTCTCATGTAAACATAGTGGAACACGAAAGAGACTAAGGAGATATCTCGCTTTGACTACTTCTTGTAGGGAAGAGATAGCCAAGGAATATCTCTTAGGGTTTCTATTCCTTTGTTGTAAATGAGGAGTAGATATGCAAAATGCAATGCAACAATCAACTAAACTAGGAGATGAGAAACAAAGCACACTAAACCTAAAATATAGATTTTGCACAAACTGAAACTGAGAAACAGAAAGCAGAGCTAGAAAATGGATTTAGAGGTGCACCTGCTACTGAAACTAATGCAAAACTAGCAGATCCTAGGGCACTAGGCGCCCCTATCCCTCTACTGACAAGAAGCCGATCTTCTAAATTTGAGGCCCTGAGGGTCTGATATGCAGATCTGGCACCTAAAACTGCAAAACCCTGGGGACCAGGGCACCACGCCCTGATCCTATCCCAAGGTGCCATGCCCCTATCTCTGAGATTAGATTTTGTCCCTAAGACTGTCTCTGTGTCTTCTATCGGTCCCAAAATTTGTGCGTCCGCCGAATTCCTATACCTACACCTACAACTTGAAAAAGGGTGGCTAGGTGGCTATAAATATAGGGTTTTGCCTTATTCAAACCCCTTGTTTTGGTGATTTCCACCTCCACAAATAGTTGATAATGTAACTAAAATATGTGTGCAAGAATCTTGTGTGTATGAAAGATTCTAAATGAACAAGAAAGTAAATCTAGAGTTCTACCCTATGCTTTGGAAAGCAAACCCTAAATGAGTGTAAATGTAAATGCCAATGCTTCAAATCACAAATTCTACAATGCATCTAAAGCATGAATGTAAATCTGAAAATGAATGTTATGAAGCTCATAAAAAGACATGAAAATAACATGAAACCATACCAAACCCTAAGGGAGAGGTACAAGCCAATCATCGGTCGGTGATATCCTATTATTCTTCAATATCTTCAAAGCTCTTAAGGGATGTTGAAAATTATTGATGCATGCTTGATTTTCTATTGTAGACTTCATAAAACCTATACTTTCGCTACATAAGAAGCTCCTTCAATCTTTGATCTTAGATCTTCAAATGAGAAAAGAAAGGGTTTATGTAGGAGACCCTAACTTTGTTTTGAGTCATAGGCTGACTTAGAAATGATATTTTTTCACCAATCTCTTGGATTTGAATATTAAAATACCACCAAAACATACTCCCAAAATTCAGGGAGAAAAAGTTAGGACCATGTTGGTACGAACACATGGTTCGACCAACTTTTCGTCAAATTTTTAGGGAAGGAAGATATTGTGATTTTAAAGAAAATTTTAGGAGTTTGTAGAGATTTGCATTGTTTTGATATGCAAAGTCGGGCCTTGAAGTTTGAAATAAGATATAATTAGGGTATTTGATTAAATGATTAAGTGGAGAAATGAAATAAAAAGGGGCACACTTAGGATAAAGGGCCTAATTTTATGATGTGTAGAGAGATGAAAGAAGGCCTTAAATTCAATTAAATTAATTAATGAAATGCTTAAGGGAGAATTGAAATTCAAGATACAAACACACTAAGGCAGGTGCTAACCTAAGCGTAGAATTGTACCACCCCATTAAGGGTGTACAATTTATGATGCTACACAGGTTCTAGTTGGATTTGTTGGAGGTTTTTTTATGTCTAAGTCGAAGGGATTGTCAATTGGTTGGGGCCGAGTGATAGAGAGCATGATCACAGAGGGTACTCGATATGCATGGGGCTCTAGCATGTTAGCACACTTATATCATGATTTGCATCGAGTGGTGTACCTTAGCACTTCGAGTCTATCAGCTGGAGTGACACTGCTTTAGATATTGGCATGGGATCATATATAGGTTACTCACCCATTATTTGAGAGGGATCGACTAGTTGGGAGACCCTACGTCTTTGCATATACATGTGTTATTGTCCAATGTAAGTGAGGTGAACTAGAGTACTGGAGATGGGTCTTAGATGATTTGGACTCAGTCATATGGAGACCCTACTTGGATTGTGAGCCTTGGCCCGAGGATGCTATTGAGATGCCATATGTCTTTACTTCTTGTTATTTGATTGGGGGGACACCATTTGTTATCGAGAGATTTATTCATACTAGAGTGTTATGATAGTATGGTCGGGTCCAGGGATTTTCACATGGTGCTGCGTTATATGCACAAAGGCAAAAAAATGTACCAAATTGGGGTCCCACAATCTCTTATGAGATAGCATGTACTGAGTATTTTTCACTTGGAGCTCAGATATGGGATTACTTACCAGGTACTATAGATGGGGGATGACTACAAAGTACTCCCATGATTTCACGATGCATGAAGTTCCAAGGTCGTCTTGTCTTGATGAGCTGATTCCTCCATTTGATGATGATGAGAGACCACAAGAGAGGGCACCTAGACAAAGGAGGGGTGAAGATTATGGTGGAGGTGGTGGAGATGGGGCTAGTGGCTCTGGTGAGCAGAGAGAGAAGGAGGTAGCTGAGCAGGTGGGAGATTAGGGTGGTTTGGAAGAGATCAGGGAGACCTCTTCCACATGATACAGGCAGAGTGGATGCCCCCAATCAGGATCCAGTGCAGAAACAGCCAACCCAACAACAAATTTAGATTAGAATGCCTTCACATCAATAGCAGGCACAAATAACTGCATTAATGAGCATGGTTCAGCAGTTACGAGTACATCTTATTACACAAGCACAGGCTCAGATTGCCTAGACACAGAGTCAACTTTCCCAGGAATAGGCTCAAATTGCCTCCGATTGAGCATTATGGACGTGCTGAGGCCCTTGCTGACCAATTAGAGAGGACTGTTGTGAGGACTATTGTAAGAGATACTATTTGAGAGATCTGGTACTCAACCAAGGAGGCTGAGTATTACCAAAAATATGATGATATTGTTCCTACTGGTCATCGTGCCCCTAGCTATGCATAATTTTTTGGGATGAGATTTGGATGGAGTCAATCATTCAGAGAGAGTAGGAGTGTCACAAGTCCACTTCACAAGGATCCCATAGGTAGAGATCCAAATGTTGGTCCATCTGGTGGGGCAACAGGAGGGTCAACGAGGCCTATGACATCTGGAGGGACTACAACTTAGATCTATGTGTTTCACTTGTTGATGTACACATGCTCTTGGAGACACTTGATTCGTGCCATTTTTTAATGTATCTCTCATATTATGCAATATCAGTGTACACTGGACATTGATTATTTATTGAGTATATGAGATGAAGGGAAGACTATTGATGGATGTCATTTATATACTTTATGATGTGGTTGTGCATTATTTACATGATGGATGCATTTACTTTACATGTTTTACTTGACCTATATGATGGATATATGCATTTGTTCACTCGATTATATGATCCTATGATGTGTTGATTATGATTTTTTATTATGCTATGTATGATGTTCATGTAGCCTATGATGTCATATGTATTGTTCATTTGATGATGATTTTTACAAAATGATGATGTAATGATCTATGTTACAACTGAAATGATGCATTTTATGACGTGATGATATGATGTATGATATGAGATGCTTGTTACCATGTGATGCTTGATATTTATGCATGTATGATTTCATTATGTACAATGAGAATGATATGAAATGAATTGAAATATGATGCAATATGATGTAATGATTAATGAAATACAATGCCTAATGAATGAAATGTGAAATGATGTAATGATGTGCATAGTGCAATGATAAATGAAATCCTTTCTTTTACAAAAATGTGATGATATATTGGAATGATGTATGAAATGCATGGATTAACTAAATTAATGACATAATATACAATGATAAGAGAATATAATGATTTGATGACCTAAAATGAATTAAAATTCAATGATGAGATGATAAAAATGTAACTAAATGCAACAATTAAATGACTAATGCAATGCTTAATTAAATGCAACTACATGAAAAGAGAACCTAATAAAATGATGAATGAAAATGATGACTAATGAAATGAAACCCCTTTCATGAATAACGACAATGATGAAATGCAATGGACTAGAAATGAATTGATATGAAGATGAACTGGTTTGTTTTGTTAATGTCCAATGTACTCAATCTCTTAATAAGCGAGATAAAATCATTTTAAAATCCCAAGCCTTGGAAAAGTAATGCAGGATATGAAAGAAATGCTTATGCAAGACAAAATATGAATACATTCTATCTTAAATATGCAAAAGATTAATCAATGCAATGTTGTCATCTTGTCAGCCATTTTGTCATACTTTTTATCATCATTGAGCCTTTAAAATGTTGTAAGATAGTACAAACATCAATGGTATAATTAGACCATGATGACCTGAGTACTGTTTACATGGATTTTGATATTGCAAGTTAATACAAGCATCGAGGTATAATTGAACCAAGATGTCTTGAGTATTGTTTGCATAAAACAGACAAGAGTTAATCCTTTTCCTACGTAAATCTAAAATTTCCTCGATGGTACTTTATCGATCATGTCCCATGACAAATTTGTACAGTATTAATGATTAACTCACAAACAACAGACAAAGAAAATATCATGCTCCATCATCGCTCCTCTAGTTCAAGACATCCTTGAGTCACTTAGGAAACATGATAACAAAAATCAAGATACAACAGTTGAACATTCATGTGAAAGTGATCCAACCATGATTCAGAAGGAATTATCCATTGATTTTTATTTATGGATCTTGATGTTGAGTTTGATAGTTGTTTTCCTAAATTTTGATCGTTGTTCAACATTGAATTTAGCGATCATTTTTTTTTATGATTGTTGTCTTTTTGTTATTGTTTGTCTATTGTTTTAAGCTCAATGCAGATTGACCTAACTAGGTTCAAGATTTTGCCCCCAATCTAGAAAGCAATATTTTTACTATGAATATGTACAATGATCACCAAGCCATGGTGAGACATTGTTGCGATGTTTGAATATGTACAAAAGGCTTTATTATGAATATATACAATATTGGCGGATTTAGATGAAAGCAAAAAGCTACACACACTAATAGATGGAGGAGCTAGTTTGGAAATAACACATGTTTCAAGGTTTTCATTATTTGTTTTATTGCACTTTTTGACCTCTTTTTTTTAAAATATAAAACTTTTTGAGATGCAAGTTGTTGATAGGCTCTTCGATCAAATCACCTTCTAGTGTTGATAGATGGTAAGCACTAGATCCACATGCAACTATAATAACAAAAGGACCCATCCAATTCAGTTCAAACTTCCCTTTCTTCTCACGATCTTATTGATTGTGTGGATTCTCTTTCAGTACTAGATCTCCAATCTGAAATACCCTAGGTCTGACCTTGTGATTATAACTCCTTGCCATTCTCTACTGATATGATTTCAAATGGTCAGAAGCATCTTGACAATGCTCTTGCAACAATTCCAACTCCTGTAGCCTGGATACTCGATATTCTTCATCTATAATTAGACCTTTTAGTGATACTCACAAGGAAGGTATCTCAACCTCAATGGGCAAGATTGCTTTAGATCCATAAACAAGGGAATATGGTGTAGCTCCAATGGGTGTGCAAATACTTTTACGGTAGGCCCACAAAGCAGGATTTAACCAAACATGCCAATCTTGGGCAACCTCATTTACTATCTTTTTCAACATTTTCAAGATAGTTTTGTTAGATGCCTCAGCTTGACCGTTTCCTTGGGGATAGTATGGTGTGGAAAATCTACGTTGGATATGGAATTGGATCCTTCATTGACACATGTTCTCGTGGTCGAGCCAGATATTATTGACCCAAAGTCAAGAAGTAAGTGGGTGTAGATCATCGAGATCGAGAAAAAGAATGAAATAAATAGTTATCAATGAAATCCCTCTTGTTAGGCTAGGGCAGGTTGTTAGACAAGGGTAGGATTTGTGCCGACAGGCGATTGTGGGAGGCTCCTACTAAGTTCTTTTACATCTTGATTCTTGAAAGGTCTCCCATTATCAGTGATAATGGAAATAGGAATGCCATAATGACATATGATGTAATTCACGATAAAGGAGGCAATTTGTTTTCATGTAACAATAGTTAGAGGAACAAAATTAATCCATTTTGTTAAATATTTTGTTGTTGTGATGATAAATTTGTGACCGTTAGAAGAAGAAGGATGAATCTTGTCCATGAGATCAAGACCCCACTGACAAAAAGGCCAAGAATTTGAAAGAGTGTGCAACTCTTGAGCTGGTGCATGTATGAGGTTACCATGAATTTGACAATGTTTACATTTCTTAGCAAACTAAAAAGAGTCTTTCTCCATAGTCGGCCAATAGTATCCTAGTCACATGAGTTTTTTTGCAAGAGTAAGACCACTTGAATAGGTGCTACAAAAACCTTCATGAACTTCTTTCAAGGCCTTCTAAGATTCTCCGTGTCCAAGACACCTGAGGAGAGTACCATCGAGACCTTGACGATAAATTGTATTAGCAATAATGGTATAATGAGCGGATTGTCGAATAAAGTTTCATTTTTTATTTTTTGATAGGTCTAGGGGAAGGGTATTGTCTTTCAAGTAGGTATAGATTTTCCCATAACAAGAGGAATTAAGTCCCACTGGGTGGAAAATGATTTGGGTATTGAGGCAATCATAGGCAGGATGAAACAATTCTTCCACCAGGAATTCATAACGAGCTTGATATTCCTGAGTCTGTAGAAGAGAAGCAATTGTTGTCATAACATTTGCAACTTTGTTGTTGGGCCTTGGAATTTTTTCAAATGTGATTTCAAAAAAGTACTTCTTGAAGTCATCAACCATCCTTTTGTAAGGCATCAACTTGTCATCTTTTGTCTGATAATCATCGCTGACTTGGTTAATTACTAGTTGAGAATCCCTATAAACATGCAGCTTTATGATATTCCATTCGATAGCCATTTTGATCCCAATAACTAATGTCTCATATTTTGCTATGTTGATGGTACAAGGAAAGCTCAATCTATATGACTTTGGGATTGTATGTTCTTGAGGTGTTATGAATAATATGTCAGCTCCTGATCCATGTCGAGTATAAGAGCCATCAAAACACAATTTCCATGTTTGCTTTGTAAGTGTGAGAACATCTGCGTCTAGAAATTCAATGTGCAAAGGATCGTCATCACATAATGGTGCTTCAGCTAGTTGATCTGCAATCACCTAACCCTTGATAGCTTTTTTGTCTACACATTTAATATTGAATTCACTCAAGATCATAACCCACTTTGCTAATCTCCTTGTTAGCGTTGTTTTACTGAGAAGATATTTCAATGGATCTATCTTACCTATTAGCTTGACGGAAGTGTCAGCATATAGTGTCACTATTTTTGAGAAGTGAACACTAGTGTGAAACATGATTTTTCAATAGATGTATAGTTGAGCTCGTACCCAACTAAAGTCCTACTGATGTAATAAATAACTCGTTCTTTTCCTTCATGGTCTTGTTGCACCAAAAGAGCACCCAATGATACCTTTGTAGCTGATATGTAGAGCAAGAGTGGTTTGCCTTCTATTGGTGACATTAAAATAGGTGGATTCATCAAATATTCTTTTAGTTTGTAGAAAGCTTCTTCACACTTATCATCCCATCTGAATGGAACATTCTTGTGCAGTAGATGAGTAAATGGATGGCATCTATCTGCCAATTGAGCAATGAATCTTTTGATAGACTACAACTTTCCTTGTAGTGACCTTTGTTTACTGATATTCTTGGGTGATTCCATTTCCATAATTGCTTTCACCTTTGCTGGATCCACTTCTATGCCTCAAGCTGGAATGATGTACCCTAAAAGCTTGCTAGATGTGACTCTAAAAGCACATTTCTTTGGATTGAGAGCAACTTGAATTTTTCTAGATGTTGAAATATCTTATCTAGGATCTCAAGATGTCCTTCTCTAGTGAATGATTTTGCTAATAGGTCATCAACATAATTTTCCATGAATGTATGCATCATGTCATGAAAAATTATCGTCATTGCTCTTTTATATGTTGTACTTGCTTTCTTTAGTCCAAAAGGCATGACGTTTCAGCAAAATGTTCCCCAAGGACATGTGAAAGATTTCTTCTCCTAATCCTCAGGTGCTATCCTGATTTGATTATATCTTGAAAAACCATCCATTAAAGAAAACATGGCATGTCCAACTATTAAATCCACAATAATGTATATGCTCAGCAAAGGAAAGTCATCCTTTGGAAACACTTTGTTGAGATCTTTGAAATTTGTACATATCCTGATACTTTTATCTGGGTTAGAGATAGGTACGATGTTTGACACCCATTCTAGATAGGCAACTGGTCTTATGAACCCCGCATCTAACAGTTTCTTCAGTCTTGCTTTTATAATTAAGGCTATGTGAGGATGATTTTTTCTCAATTTTTGCTTCACTGGTTTAGCTCCAGGAGAGACATTTAAATGATGCATTATTCGATCAGGATCTAACCCCGACATATCTACATATGACCAAGCAAAGTTTTTTTGTCTCTTTTTTGAAAAATTCAATGTAATCCTGCTTCTCTTGTTCCGACAGTGATGTTGTTGGGTGTATAATCTTTGGATTGGCTTTTGTACCAATTTTGGTTGGTTCTATTGGCTCGATCAATATTGAAGACCTCTCTTGATAGTACTCGGGAAGAGTGTCATGTCTCTCACCCTCTAGCGCCTCGAGGAGGTTTTCACCATTGGATATGTCCTTTATTTTTACTTTTTCTTGATCTAATGTTGCCATCAAATGGTTTTCAGCATTAGATCTGATATTTGATTTATTTATTTTTCTTTTGCGACTGAGAGACTTAACACCCCTTCGACTAGAAGTTGCATCATTAAATTCGTTGGTGGAAGATATTTTGGGTTCTACGACCTTGAGATATCAAGCAATAACATAGTCATTGGGAAAAGTATCCATCTCAATGGATTCATTTTACAACAAAAACATAATCATTAGGAAAAGTATCTATCTCAATGAACTCATTTTACTCTCAATCAATAAGCTCTAGATGTACCAAAACTAAAGGATCATTTGATTGGTTAGTCTCAAAGACGTTAAGGGTCATAATGGAAATGTCCAAGTTTTCAATGGTTACTTCTAGGTCTATGATGTTTCTCTCCTTAGAATGACCTTTCGTGATTAGTCTTTGATTATCCTCGGTGTAGTTAGAATTGATAGATTGTAATTCTAATTCAAGTGGTCTATACTCTGACATTTGTCCTAGTGGACCTGTATCTGTATCTGGAATACACAACACTTCAATTAAGTCATTACATGTATGGTTAGACAAATATAAGCATGAATATGAAAACCATAACAAAGCGACTCATTGCCTTGTAAAAGATGCGAGTATAAGATAGCGAGGCGCATGAGGTACGTTTGATCGTGCATGAACTCCATACAGGCAACACAAAACTCTCTGACATGATCTTGAGGAACTGAGGTACCATCATATTTGTCAAATTTTGGGATCTCAACTCGTGAAGGAAATGGAGGCATGTAAAGGTTTTTGTCAAATGGGAATGGGCATATTGTGTCCAAGGAATATTGTTTTGGTGTTTTATCTTTGTTTTGTAGTTTTGTGACCACAGTTTGTAATGTTTGCATTTGTTTGCTTATTTTCCCCCATGGTGTCTCTTCCTCTTTAGTGACGAGGGCCTTCACATTATAACCAGTAGGGAGTTTGGCGCCTTGCTTTGATAATTCTAGGAAATAGTCTTCTTTTTCCCTAGCCATGATGACCTTCATCATTTTTCAGAACTCTTTATCATTCTGACATCTATGTACTTTGGCTTCGGGAGGTTCCGGAAGCTCAGATTCAATCGATGAGGAATCACTGTCAGTGGCATGATTGTTGAAGTCGTCGTGAGTGTCTCGTTTATTAGCTTCTCTTTCTTGTCTTTCCCCAGACATGGTGGGAGATAGGGGCTGACCAAAAATTGGTATATCATAAACTGATATTTGTGACAAGGATGGTTTATTTTGAAAGAGGTTTCCTTCAAAGAATGGATTGTCATTTGACGAAAAGGGTGTTTCTTTTCCTTTGTCTGTTTTGCTACAAGAGTTTCTGGTTTGAAAAAGCATTTGTAACCAACAGGACCAAGTGCTAAATGTGTTGCAGAAGTCAAGATCAAATTGTAGCTAGTAGTTTGTTTAACGTAGTGATTTGAGAGAAGTAACTAAGATCTGGTCTAGTTTCAGGAATGATCTATCATGTGTAAGACATTATCTAAGTTAACTTAGGTTTGCTAAGATGTTGTTTGAACTAGTTGAGAGATGATTGAAAAAATCGTGCAACATAATGGCAAAGGTACACTATCAAGGTTGTTTATGCTCAGGAGGATGATAACCAGTTTCAGGCTTGCTATAGACTGTTTTAGACAGGTTTGACTGTTCTGGACTGGCAAAATCAGAGACTCGTACGACAGAATTTCTGAGACCGTATGACAGTATAACAACTTAAGGATGACAATAGTTCTGTTTCATACGAGTTGCTGCCTAATATCGTACGACAAATGGGCAGGTCCCAAACGACAAAAGATTCAGTGCAGTTATGTTTCATACAACACAAGATTTAGCTTAAACGACAGACTACTGGGTCTCGTACAATAAAGGATTTAGCTCGGATGATAATTTAGAATACTCGTACAACACAGGATATGGTGCAGGATGACAAATGATCAGGCTCGTACGACTGTTAACAGGATAGAGACAAAAATTCTGAGTTTTTAGATTGCTGAGTATGACGACTGAGTATGACCAATTCTGAGGTGGACTGATTTTTGACCAGGGTAGACTAGCTTCAACATGGACAGAGTTTTATCACTGATTTGTTGATTTGTTTGATTTGTTTTCTCCAGTTTTAGTATTCTGATTTTAGTTTCAGGGATGAAAACATAGAAAACATGCAAGATAAATAGTAACTCCAATCACAACACGCAAACCCTATGGAAGTTGGCTTAGAGAAGAAAACTTTTGCTTGTTGACTTAGGTACACACCCAATAGCTAATCAGAATATGGCCGCTGAGTCTCACACAATGGATTCTCAACGCTATATTAGCCAACTCCAAATGCTAATGGGGGCACGATATGGCAAGTGTCTTGAGAGAGTTACGATCTCTCTTGCACAAAGATTATCAACCTTTCGGAGGTGAATTAGGTAGCTTCTACTTTTAATTGGATCTAGTAAGGGTTTCGTTCGACGCGTCGAGGTATAAACTCAATTAAGAGTCTCCCAGCCTTGAAAACCAAGGTTCAATATACCTGAAGGTACTGAGGAGAGCTATTCCCGAGCACTGTCGTTGACTTGATTTTCATCAAATCACGTTTATTTATAGTGGATTGGAGTACTTGGCGTTTAGCTGTTCGCACTTAGGTCATTCCCCTCACACCGACCGTAATGGATTTAAGAGTTTTTCAACCCCTTGGGAGGGCATGCCTGCTAAAGATGTCCAAATCTCAAACAAAGAAAAAAGCCTCAAGGGTCTAGATTTCTGATTGTCTTAAAAAAAAGACAAGAGCATACTCTCCTACCTCTCAGAATTTTCTAAAAACACAAAAGACAGATTTGTTCATTAACCAGATAGCAAGTTAGGTGCCTAAAAAAACTAAAGAATACACGATGTTTGATTGATCTCTCTTTAGGCAATCTGCAAAAACAATGTATCGGTAGTCATGTTGTTTTTATTCTTTGACAGGCGTATGTTTGATCGATAAATTTCTTTGACAAGCGTCCTGCAAGAAACTTGTTAGGTTGTGAAAATACCAGGCAGACAGAAGACAATTCAGGGTTAGCATTAGTGTAATCAAAATTTAATTCAAGAAAAACCTCGAAAAGTGAAACTTGTTTTTAATCTAATAGAAAACAGAATCGTACGACAATTCTCATAAAATGGAATGACAAAAAACTTTTATCGTACGAGTCAGAAATTAGCACAGGACGACAGAGGATAAAATCGAACAACCAGAAATAGTATGTCGTACGAGTCCATATTTTGATTCGTACGACAAATTACAGGGTATAATATTATGTCGTACGATAAACTACAGGCTTCAATATAATGTCGTACGATGCAGTGAAACTGCTCGTACAATATTTCACAGAGATTGTACGGACGAAACCTGCAGGATAAAAAGAATGATTTTGAGGTCGAAAAAGTAGTTTTCTGCCCCACGGTGGGCGCCAGAAATGTGTGTGTGAAAATTGGACCTGTATCTGTATCTGGAATACACAACACTTCAATTAAGTCATTAGATGCATGGCTAGTAAATCAATAATCAATGAATAATAAACCATTACAAAGCGACCTATTGCCTTCTAAAAGATGCGAGTATAAAATTGCTCTCAAATTTGTATAAGCAATACCAGTGAATAGACTGCACCAAGACGAAGGATTTAATCTATATGAGCATGAGATTAAGCTAAATGGATGCAAGATTAATCTAACATGATTTAAGTAATATATGAATATTTAAGCTAAATGATTTAAGCAATATGAAATAACTAATATGCAATATCTCAATGCAAATTCTCAATGAACCTAGAGCAAAAATAGTATAATAACAATATATTCTCCAGGATTTTTTGAATGAGAGATGAGAGCCTGAATTTATAAAAAATTCCTCTTTCTTGATTTGTTTCCTTTTTTGAAGATTTGATGGCAAATTGATTTATTAGGCAAATTGATAGAGTGTATCAACAGAGCGAAATCGAAAGATAGCGAGGGTTCATAATGATAGGCAATTTTTAGCGATGATAAGTTGTTTGAACACAAATTGATTCAGAGGAATTTTTGAAATTTTAGCAAGAAATTGAGCGCAAAGTTGATTTGTAGAAATTAAATTGAGATTCAGTGTTGATTAACGATAAATTGAGCGCAATTAGAAGAGAGAATGAGCTTTTGATGAAAAGCGCTAAGTGGTCCATATTTTGTGAAATTTTGATAAGAGAGTTGACATCAGATTTCGATTTCGATCCCGAAAATGGACTCAAGACAGCCGATTTACAAGCTCGTGATTTGATTTCATCGTACTTGTGTTGATTGATTATTGGATGTTGTTCTATATGCTTTATTATATATGTATGCATTTCTTTTCAATATAGATGAATGAATGCAAATGGAATATGGGTATTTATTTTTGTTTCTTTTTATGCAAATAAATGATGATGCAAATAAATGAGGAGAATGAGTAACTAGTAATGCAAATGTTTCATTTTTCTATGCAATAATATGAATGCAAATAAGTATAAAATGAAATGTATGGATCTATATAAGATGCTCATGTATGTAGCTAACATCTCAATACACAAGTACTCGATCGAAGAAATGATGCAAACAAACCACTTAGCTAAGAAATGATGATGCTTCCAACTCTCATTCAGAAGATAAAGAGATCATTGTTATCATGCCGAAATCACTCAAAATTCGAGATGCAGAATGAAATGCAAGATGAGATGCAAAATGAGATGCAACCGAAACCTAGTCACTGGATTTGAACAACTTAATTTTCATCATTGAGCATTTTACAATTATAGCAGGCAGAGTAGAGTTCCTTTCTTTGCATGTGCAATATTAATTATCTTGTTCGCAATGACCCTTTTTTTTGGTTCATATCCTTGGACATATTATACATGGACCCAGATTGCACAATAAAGAAATTCCCTCAAAACAAACAAAGAAATGATGAGAACCTCCCTGTAGCATTCAAATAAGCAGATTCGAGGTATGTGGGGCGATTTCACCTTAATGTGAAGGCTCTTATCACAGACACCCAGCTGATTAGATGTTTTCAGATCATTGGAATCATTCCTACAAGCAGAAAACAAAGAAAAGATTATGCCTCCAATCCTTTCTCCTCTTAAGCAAGATAGACTTCCTCGAGTTACTTAGAGGGATAATAATTGAAAACCAATATAAAAGACAACACACAAAGAAAATTTCATGCATATCTCAAACAGTTTAGTGATTGTTTTCAGTTGTCTTGTTTTACTTGTGTACTCAGTGATAAAACTCTTCAGTAGTCAGGAGACAGGTAACTGACTCAGAATGGACGACCAGGTTTCATTGATGTAAGGTTGACTTGGTTGATACTGCTTAGGACATGTAATACCCTAAAAATGGTCATCTAAACCATGAGCCCCTAATCTAGACAACATCACCAAGATCCTAACCAAAGACAACTAAATAAATCTTATGCACACAATTAATTTCTAAAATCATCAAATGTCATATGGCAAATTAATCACTCAATATTAATTAAACATTTATTTAATTAATTGACCATTCCAAGTAAATCATTTTAAAACAATTATCTTATTTATTTTATTAAATATCATAGCATATTTAATTAAATAAATCAATTTGCCATCAAATCTTCAAAAAATGAAACAAATCAAGAAAGAGGAATTGGAAATTATGAACACAAATCTTCAAAAAATGAAATAAATCAAAAAAAGGAATTAATTGACTAAGAAAGAATAAAAAAATAGAGAAAAGAAATCAATTGGAGATAATCTTGAAAAAAACAAATTAAAAATTGATAAATAATCTCAAAGAAAACAATTAAAACAATTAAATATTAAAATTGAATGAAATAGAGAATAAATCAGTTTTTTCTTGATTTTATCTTAATTTTAGTTCAATTTCCTTTAAAACTGAGAAAAGCATCCAATCACATCAATTCACCAGGATTGTGCTTCCTCTTGGAAAATCTTGACAGCTTATCAGCATTTGATCTCAGCCTTTGGTTTCTTTCTGAATTTTCTATAAATTCAGGCTCTCATCTTTCATTCAAAAATCTTGGAGAATATATTGTTATTATACTATTTTTGCTCTAGGTTCATTGAGAATTTGCATTGAGATATTACATATTAAATATTCATATGTTGTTTAAATCATGTTAGATTAATCTTGCATAACTAGCTTAAATCTTGCATCCATCTAGCTTGAATTCATGCTCATATAGATTAAATCTTTCGTTTAGGTGTTGTCTAATCACTGGATAGATTAACAATCTGAGAGCAATCTAAAATTGCATCTACTAGAAGGCAATGAGTCGCTTTGTTATAGTTTTATTATTTATTGATTATTGATTTACTAACCATGCATCTAATGACTTAATTGAAGTGTTGTGTATTCCAGATACAGATACAAGTCCACTTTTCACACACACATTTTTTGCACCCACCGTGGGGATCGAATCCACGACTACAAGATTTATAATGTTTCTTGAACAAATTTAATGTTTTGTTTTTATAACTAATAAACATGTGTTAAATTTGCAAATAATTTTTTTTTCTTTTTGCTTGTTCTTCTGTGACAGTAAAAAATGGTCTCGATTTGGAAGTAATAACGTTTTATTGAACCGTTGGATCTCAACTAAGTTTTGACATGTTGTGTAAAACCAAGTTGTCTACAGTTTCACTGAAGGGATTTTTATAAAGAGTTTTCGTTTGAAAGTTATGATTGACAGAGTGCAGGACTATCATTTTACTTATTCTTCTATGACAGTCAAAAATGGTCTCAGTTCGGAGGGCATAACTTTTTATTTAACCGTTGGATCTAAACAAAATTTCAATATGTTATGTAAAACCAAGTTTTCTACATTTTTGTTGAAGCGATTTTCTAAATTATCTTTGGTTAAAAAGTTATAAATGACAGAGTGGAGTACTATCAAAATTGCCATAACTAGGATAGTCATAAAAAATGGAAATTCTTGTTAGATTAGTTTAATTTAGATTTTGCATGATAGAATTTTCTTTTGATGATTTTTTTATTTTTATTTTTATTTTATGTTATTTTGGAAACTAATTTTGGGCTTTTAATGTTTGTAGGTCTGCTTGACAAAGAATTTATCAATCAAACATACGTCTGCCAAAGAATCAAGAAGAAAATGACTACTGACATATTGGTTTTGCAGGTTGCCTAAGGAGAATCGACTAAACATTGTGTATTCATTTAGTATTTTCTTAGGCACTTAAATTTCTATTTGGTTAAAGAACAAATCTGTCTTTTGTGTTTTCAGAAAAATCTGAGAGGTAGGAGAGTATGCTCTTGTCTTTTACAGACAATCAGAAATCTAGACCCTCGAAGCTTTTTTCTAAGTTTTGAGATTTGTGTACCTTTAGTGGGCCTGTCACAGTGGGAAAAAGTAACCACCCTATGAGAATGACCTAAGTGAGTACAGCTAGACCTGAGCATTCCAACTCACTATAATAAATAGGCCTCTGGTGATTAAAGTCTCAGAGGATGGGATTATTTGAGTTTTCTCTTTGAGATCTCTCATATCAAGCACTTTGTGGGCCTCGCGGTCTCAATCACGTTTACGTGACTACAACTTGTTTCGGTACCTTGTTGGGCTATAGGCCTCAATCATGCTTGCGTGACTTCAAGGGGTAATTTCAAACGGAATTCCTGACTAAGAACTATAAGATTAGAAGCTACCCGATTCACCTCCGAAAGGTTGATAATCTTTGTGCAAGAGAGATAATAACTCTCCCAAGACACTTGCCATATCATGTCCCCATTAGCGTTTGGAGTCGGCTAATACGGCGTTGAAAATCCATTGTGTGAGACTCAACGACCGTATTCTGATTAATTATTGGGTGTGTACCTAAGTTAGCAAGCAAAGATTTTCTTCTCTAAGCCAACTTCCATAGGGTTAGCGTGCTGTTATTGGAGTTACTATTTATCTTGAGTGTTTTCTGTGTTTTCATCCCTGAAACTAAAAATGAAATACTAAAACTGGAGAAAACAAATCAAACAAATCAACAACTCAGTGATCAAAACTCTGTTCTAGTCCAAAACTGGTCCTTGTCAGTCAACAAAAACTTAGTCCTTATAAAAAACTAGTAGTCATCAGTCATTGAAACTCTGTTTGTCAGAATCTCATCTCTGTCCAATCCTCTATCCTATGAATTCCTGATCTTGTCAGTCAAAATAGTTAAAATTGCCCAGATCAGTCTACAACGAGCACAAAACTGGTTATCATCCTCCTGAGCATAAACAACCTTGATAGTGTACCCCTGCCGTTGCGTTGCACGATTTTGTCGATCATCTTTTAGCTAGTTCAAACAAACATCTTATCAAACCTAAGTTAACTTAGATAATGTCTTACACAGGATAGATCATTCCTGAAACTAGACCAGATCTTAGTTACTTCACTCAATCACTCTGTTAAACGAACAACTAGCTACAATTTGATCTTGACTTCTGCAACACATCTAGCTCTCGGTCCCGTCGGTTGTAAATGCCTATTCAAACTAGTTTAATTTTTTTGACAAAAGTAAGAATCTCATGGATACCTTAGCTCCAATTCCCATGGCTACCTTTGCTCAAATGCTTCAAGATATCAATAAAGAAATATATGACATGGAAATCCAACAAAATAAATCAATGAATCCATTTGAAAAACAAATATATGATATCAAGTGTGAGAAACTTCAAGGAATGCTAAAATGATTATGTGATTTGACAAGCGAATACCAACAAATAATTGACAATCAAAGACCAAATCTCATACAAGATCACAAAATGCCTTCACCAAGACAAAAAGATATCTATTCCCTAGATAGACAGTTTACACCTTTGGGGCAATCTATTGAGTCAGATTTGGAAGAGCTTCTTAAGAACAATCTTATCATATTGCCTAAAAAGACCACATGGGGATGTGCAGTTTTGAGTAGTTACTGTGCATATCATAGGCATAACAAACATATGACTTCAATGTGTATGGAATTAAAACATAAGATTAAAGATCTCCTTGATGATGGTGTCATTGAAATTGAAGATCCTAATGACTCACCTAAAGAAAAATAAGGAACTACTTCTAAGCATGATCAAAATCACGAACCTATGTCTAGCAAGGCTCCATATGTGGCCTTCATCCCTTCCATGATGCCTTCATCTCCTAAGACTTCTTAGCAACAATCCATACCATCTCCTTCAAACAATAAAATTTCTCATGTTTACCTTCAAGGGCTATCTCCTATGGAAATCCAAGTTAATGGCAATATTGATACAAGTTTCTCTGAAGATTTAAAAATCCCAGATCCTATGCCATCATGCACTCCAATTCCAATCATACCCACTCCAGAAGGCCCTTTCCAAAATGCTTCTCCATCATGTCAAAAAATGGAGACCTTCCAAGAATCCCCTACGCCTATGCAAAATCCTATCCCTTCCTTAGAAGTGACTCCATGTCAAGAGGATAATCTAAAAAATGAAGAAACAAGTCCTATCATAAATCAAGATCAAGACACCAAAACTTCTCAATCCCATCTAATGATTGAAACAGATCATATTTCACTAGAATCCCATGATGATCCCATTATACCTTTCCATTTCTTCTGAGATGACTCACTTCTATCTTAAGAGCAAAGCATCCTTCCAAATCCCATTCCTAATCCACTTCCTAAGCAAGATCATGATGCCTCTTCCACCTTTTCAAATGATTCTATTTAAAATAAAGAGTCAAACACCCTTCTTACTGTTGCTATTTACTAAGTTGTCATTAGTTTTATGCCCAAAGTCATTCTATATACTCTAGTCAGTTAATACTACCGAAAAGTCCAGTCGGTAAACACCAAGGTCACCGGTGTCAGTTACAGAAGAAAGACAAGTCACCGAGTTGATACACACCGAGCTGTGAACCGAGACATATGCAGAATGTCTACCGAGTAAGGTTTATATGTTTACCGAGCAACAAAGAAGGTATACCAAGTTAATTTGAACTGAATGGAAACGTGTTACTTGATTCAATGAACCTGGACACTCACGTGAAACATGTTACATAGTTCAAGAAGATGAAACCGTTACAACATAGGAAATTGTATTTTAAGATTTTGTATGATTTTGAGGAAGAATATCCAATGAAATAATTTCTACGTTTATTCATCCAATTAAACATGTTTGTATGATCGAAGCATGAACAGATCATCATCTTAGAGATCTATATAAACAAAATGATTTGAGCACATGAGATGAGATGTAAAGTCAATCAAGAAAAGAGACACAAAGGAATGACATAAGTTCAGTATAAAAAAAAGAAGATTGATAGAGATAATCACAGGTTACTGAGAAGATTTCAGAGAACAGTTTAAGAGGAAAGAGTATACAGAAGTGGTTACCGAGTTGATTTATCAATTAACGAGGAATTCTATGAGCAAGGTAATTTCATATTAGGCACATAGAGTCTGCTATAACATTTCAGATGTGAAGTTGCAGATATTTTGTAAAGATTTTGATTGAAATATTAAGTTGTAATGGAAACCTTTAACAGGGTAAAAGATTCTAATAAAGTCTATAAATTGTAAAGCCTTTAACCAGGTACAACATCTCGTAGAAGTGTTTGTAAAATCCTTTAGCAAGGTAGATCTAAAGATCTTTATACTCCTAACAGGGTAAGCTATCAGAAATGGCTAAACATGTAGCTCTAATCGAGCAATCTTGATTACTGCAATAGTGAAGTTGTGGGTGCCATCCCCACCACAGTTTTTCTCTCTAACCAAGAGTTTTTGCATGACCAAAAATATTTGTGTTATGGAGTGATATTTTGTTGTATGTTATTTCTATGATTATGTTTCAGTATTACATATCTTTGAGATCAACAATACATAGTTTGTGTTTATTAGTAAAATTGTTTTTCAAGAAAAGTTTTGAAGTACTGATTCCCTCCCCTCTCAGTACATTAGCCTTCCAAGTAAGACCTAACAATTGGTATCAGAGCTATATTATTGGTAAAGGGTCTAACAACCTAAAGAGAAAGATCCTATCAATGGAAGGCTATAAACAATCTTGCAGGATTGTGAATCTTCAAGAAGAATTGGATCATGCTAATCAAATGATTGCAGATATGGAGAGGCAAATGTAGAGATCACTTAAATTCAGAAGAAGGTTGTTTGATGATTTACAGGACTCACAAGAGTTGGTGGAACAAATTGAGACATCATCTGAGAACAACATATCAGAAGAATTTGAAGAAATGATTGCAGAATTGAAAGAAAAGAACAAAGCACTTAGTGAACAGCTAAAAGCAATGAGAAGAGAACATGAGTATTTTAGCAAACAGATGACTGAAAATCTTGATGCATTGAGAACAGTTGAAGATAATAAATGAACTATAGAAGGAGAAAAACAACAGCTAGAAGCAATGGTGACTGCAAAGAATGACGAAATATCAAGGATGACTGTAGTTCAACATAATCTGTCTGATCAATTGGACTATGCACATCATGAAGCTACTCAAAAGGAAAATGAGAACCAAGCATTGAAACTTGAAATATCAAGATTAACCGATGAACTGGAAGCAGAAAAGAAGTCAAAAGAAACATTGAGGAAAAGCCATGAAGCATCAAAAATGTTGGATGGTCAACTGAATATGAGAAAACCCAACAAAAATGCAGGACTCGGTTACAAAGGAAACAACTCTACCGAGAAAGGGATCAACACTATCGAGAAAGGAGAATCATCAAAGAAAGCTGGAAACAAAGGGAACATCAAGGACAAGAAGCCTATTTGCAACTACTTTGGGAAACAAGGACATACTGCCAACGTTTGCCGAATCAGAAAAGGTAAGCAACCAAATGTTACTAGGTTTAATGGTTATTGTTACAATTACAAAAAGTATGGTCACACATTTAAGCAATGTATAACAAAGTCTGTCAACAATTATGAGAAGGCAAAATACAAAGGGTTTTGCAAAAATTGTAATAGATATGGACACAATACTGAGAAATGTTGGTTTAAGCAGAAAAACTATATGTGGACTCCACACCGAGCAAACACTAGAAGCTACCGAACTGACACAAATCTCAATCGACAATATACTTCAGTACCATGGGATTACAATACAAGAATTTGGTGTGAATGTTGTGGAAGATATGGACATATAAGTGCAAACTGTATGGTAAGGTTTGGAATGAACAACCAGAGATCATGGAGAAGTCCAGTAATGGCATGTTTTCATTGTCACAAAGTTGCACACATAGCTAAAGACTGCAGAGACCAACCGAGAGGAGATACTAAGGAGATAAGAAGGAAATTGCAAAAATTTTGGAAAAAGAAGGAAAATGTGTCAACTAATGAAGGAAGCACCTTACCTACCGAGTTAGGTGCATCTACTTAGAATTAGTCCATAAAGGTATGGAGGGACTGCATTCTCAAAGGTTAGATCTTAATGGTTCCTATATATTTATGCATTTAATTCCAAAATCTACATAGCTAAGATGCAATAGAAAGTTCGAAAAATTATCTAGTCTTTTGATTTACCAGAGGAGTCGGTAAAAGTATTGAACCTGCCTAGTCGGTAAAAGCTTATAAGAGAGTTAGTTGGTAAAGGGAAACCAAGTGCATTTAATGCCTATTATACCTAACCACACGAATCCCGATAAGGTCAAAAGGAGGTATTAAAAGTATTGAGTGTGGTCATTTTTTACTTACCAGTTTTCAAAGTGCAGAGCAGAGCGACTCAAAAGGTGATCAAACATTTCCGAGAGCGAATTCAAGGTATTTTAGCAAATCTAAAGTCGCATTTTTAGCAGTTAACCGATCAAGTCAAGTTGTGAATATTTGCAAAGTATTTACTAAGTTGAAAGTATTTTCTAGTTATTTGAAACCCTAAGCTACTTCGTAAGTAGAATTTCAGTTTGAAATGGCCCCCAAAGTTCAGAAACTTGTTGTAGTAGAAACCATTGAGAAGCCTACATTGAAATACACCTTACCTCCCAAAGTGGCTTCCGAACCCAATGAGAAAACTGCATTTTCTCTTATTCCGGATAGGGTTCTGTTGATAGAAAATGTTAGATTTTATACCAAGTGCAGAGTTGATGAGCTAGGTCATACTGAGATTAAGGATATGTATGATAAATTGTGCATCGATGGAAATCTAGACAACAAGTTCGAGCATATCAAAATCAAGGGATTAATCAAAGCCCTAACCTATACTCGAGTCTTCAAACCCCAATGGGTCAAATTTGTCTTGAGCCGAGTACATGATGATTTTATGTGGCTAGAGGAACAACCTTTCAAGATCACTAAGGAGATTATTCACATAATAACCGGATACCCTATATTTGACCATGCCTGAGCACAGAAGATGATTTCACAGAAGGAATTGATAACATTAATAGGTGTTGAGTCTGATAGCAGAGGTCTTAAGTTGAACAATGTGACAGATGCAAAAACTTAATTTTGCTATTAGAGTTATTGGTTATTGTTTCTTCCAGTTGGCAAGAGAAAACAGTGTACCGTGTGTAGCTGTAGATTTGGCCTATAAAATTGTTAAAAAGGGCATGCAAATTGATTTATGTGAAGTGTTGTTGAAGAATCTTTTTGAAAATCTAAATACAATAAGGAAATCGAAGAAGAATAATACTGCCAACACACTAAAGTTTGGGTCACTCCTAGTGTGTATGTTCTTCTATTTTTAGAAATTCTTTCCATCAGTCGGTAATGTTGTTTGGGAATTACACCGACCTATCACCTATCAAATAAATGATTTCATCAATCAGCTAGGTGATAATTTCAATATGATAATGGATGACTACTTCAACAAATTCCAGGAAAAGATGCATAGCAGGTACAGGATTCCACCTCAGCTAGTGGAAAAATACAAGGATACTATATGTTTTGAATTGGATACAGACTACTGTTATGTCAATGCAGTAGAACCCAAGACTCAATCATTATCACCTATGGGTTATGAGATAGATTTCGACATTTCTCAACAGCAGATAGATGCCTTTTTAGCACTTCCAAGGCATGCTACTAAGAAAAGATATGGCACCTATGAAGAGGTGAAAGAGAAAGTAAAAATGAGAATTGTTGTTCCGAAGGTTGCCAGAAAAGCCACCAGAATGATCAAGGATTTAACTGAAAAGTTTGGAGAAAGTTCTACCTCCACTCCTACTAAGAGTGATCAACTTTCAATCGAGGAAGAATTTGAAGCTCAAGAAGCAGCAATTACACTAAGCACCGAGTTGCCAAAGGGCAAAATTTTAAAAAGAAAGAAACAAGATGCAACCAAGGTATCACCGACCCCACCAGTTAAGTGACCGAACACTAGATCATCTGTTGTGTCACCCGGTAAGAAGCAAAAGAATGTAGAAATACCTAAGGTTACAAAAAATTATAGAAAGAAGAACAGAAAACTAATTTTGGAAAGTGACACAGAGTCAAAAGATGTAAATAAATTTCAGATTGTAAAAAGCACAAAGGAAGATGTACATAGTGTCAACAATTTTTGTGCAAAATTGAAGGAATATGGTGTATTTGGGTCATTTAGATATGTAAAATATGATACTAGAACATATGAAGAGAAGAGGAAAATAGAAGAGACTGTAATTAGTACACTTCTCAAATTCCGAGTAGTTCCATTGGAAGTGACTGGTTTTCTTCCAGAAGCATTATACTCACATATTGATAATAGATGGAAGTATGCTATGGAATCGAAGAAGCAAATAAGAGAAAGAGTTTTGGTACATCTCTTTCCAGATATGTCAGTAGATGAAATAAGAGATCACTTGAAAAACTACCAGACAAATTTTCAAGTAAAACAAAGGGCCTTAAAAATGATGAATGGACTATATCTTGAAGTTGAAAATGAAACCAAAGAGAAATGGAAGAAGATATTCAGGATTCAGACTGAAGAGCCAAAAGGTGAAGATGAAATAGTTGACATCACCGAGAAAGATCCTGCTTCCACTATTCAGATAGATGAGGATGTCATAGACACTGAAGCACGGGAAGGAGAGATGATAGAAGGAAGCACCTATGCCAAACTGGTGTCCAGTGAATCAGTTTTGGAACAAGTTAAGCCTTATCCTTTGATCACCCAACAAGTCTCAGCCAAGAAACCTCAGGACACAGATGAAGGCACAGAGGCTCAAAAGGGTAAACAAGATGAACCTACCTCTCAGGCCACTGACGAGCAAACTTCACAAGTACCTTCAAGCACCAAGACAATTACCACTGAAATTCCAAGTAAGGAAACACCGAAGGATACAACAGAGGCTACAAGAACTGACAAAAGTGTTGCCTCTACCAAGCAACATACCGAGGAAGGACAAGTCTCCAAAGCCATTGTACCCATTCAATCGACAAAGGCATCATCAAAGGAGAAGAAAGAAAAATGACACAATTTTAAGGTAGATATGTCAAAGCCTATTGTGCTACCGAATGTTGACCTAACAAAATTGAAAGGGCAAGCACTAATAGAATTCGGTGAGCTTTGTAAAGCCAAAGCAGAGCAGGAAAGAGAGATAGCTATTGAACAAAAGAACCGAGTACTTCAGAAGGTCAAAACATTATTGACAGATATGATACCTGAAGCTACCATCAATAAAGATGTTGTCATCCATGTGCAACTGGATGAACTACTCACTCAACTGGAGGAATCTGGAGTAGAAGCATCAGAATACATTAGCAAATTGAAGGAAAAAGAGCTAACTGCCAAGATGATTGAAGAAGTGTAGAAAGCAATTGCTATGGGTAAAATAAAGCTTATTGAATTCATTGTTGAGTTATCCCCTCAACTCAAACACATTATTTATTTATTCCAGAAGTTATGTACATTTTCATTCGCCATCAAAGATATCAAGAATAAGACTGGCATCATAATACCTTAGCAAATCGAAGGAAAAAGAGCTAATTGCCAAGATGATTGAAGAAGTGCAGAAAGCAATTGCTATGGGTAAAATAAAGCTTATTGAATTCATTGTTGAGTTATCCCCTCCACTCAAACATATTATTTATTTATTCCAGAAGTTATGTACATTTTCATTCTTCATCAAAGATATCAAGAATAAGACTGAAGTCATTGAAAAGGAGATCACCGATCTCTCAAATAAATTGACTACCGAGCCAAATTCTCTTCAGAATTTTTATTCAAGGCTACAAACACTTATGGCTCAACAGTTAGAACTTTGGAATGAAGAGCATAAAATAAGGATGGATATCATGACTCTTCAAACATTATTTATTCCCCATTTGTCATCACTTCAAGAGCAGATCAACCGAGCTACCCAATTGTCAACTCAAGTCGAGGGAAGCACTTTAGATGGTTTGATCACACTGTCAGCTGATATTACAGCTCAGATTACAATACTGGAAAGTGTCAAGGATGCCCTTAAGAACACTCTTATAGAAGCTCGTACAAAGTATAAATCTATTTTTGATCAGTTGCCCCCACCAAATGGTAACTAGTTTTGATGTTTGTCAAAAAGGGGGAGTGTACTGAACACATGACCGAGCATGAATATCTGAGTATACAAAGTATATGAGTGTATAGTTGAAATTGTCAGGGGGAGCATGAAACATCAGGAGATTGTAACATCAAGAGCATGGAAATACAGAGCACGGAACATCAAGTTATGTACATAATATTGATAAGGGGAGTATGTATTTGAGTATGTATTTGAACATTGTATATACTGACATTTCAGTTTATTTTGCAAGTATATAGATTTTGTATTATGACTTTGAAAGGAGTTTTGTCAAACATACCAAACTAATGTCAAAAGGGGAGATTGTTGCTATTTACTAAGTTGTCATTAGTTTTATGCCCAAAGTCATTCTATATACTCTAGTCAGTTAATACTACCGAAAAGTCCAGTCGGTAAACAACAAGGTCACCGGTGTCGGTTACAGAAGAAAGACAAGTCACCGAGTTGATACACACCGAGTTGTGAATCGAGACATATGTAGAATGTCTACCGAGTAAGGTTTATATGTTTACCAAGCAACAAAGAAGGTATACCGAGTTAATCTGAACCGAGTGAAAATGTGTTACCAGATTCAATGAACCTGGACACTCATGTGAAACATGTTACATAGTTCGAGAAGATGAAACCGTTACTACATAGGAAATTGTATTTTAAGATTTTGTATGATTTTGAGAAAGAATATCCAATGAAATAATTTCTATGTTTATTCATCCAATAAAACATGTTTGTATGATCGAAGCATGAACAAATCATCATCTTCGAGATCTATATAAACAAAATGATTTGAGTACATGAGATGAGATGTAAAGTCAATCAAGAAAAGAGACACAAAGGAATGACATAAGTTCAGTATAAAAAAAAGAAGATTGACAGAGATAATCACAGGTTACCGAGAAGATTTCAAAGAACAGTTTAAGAGGAAAGAGTATACAGAAGTGGTTACCGAGTTGATTTATCAATTACTGAGGAATTCTATGAGCAAGGTAATTTCATATTAAGCACATAGAGTCTGCTATAACATTTCACATGTGAGGTTGCAGATATTTTGTAAAGATTTTGATTGAAATATTAAGTTGTAATAGAAACTTTTAACAGGGTAAAAGACTCTAATAAAGTCTATAAATTGTAAAGCCTTTAACTAGGTACAACATTTTGTAGAAGTTTTTGTAAAATCCTTTAGCAAGGTAGATCTAAAGATCTTTATACTCCTAACAGGGTAAGCTATCAGAAATGGCTAAACATGTAGCTCTAACCGAGCAATCTTGATTACTGCAGTAGTGAAGTTGTGGGTGCCATCCCCACCGCAGTTTTTCTCTCTAACCAAGAGTTTCTGTGTGACCAAAAATCTTTGTGTTATGGAGTGATATTTTGCTGTATGTTATTTCTATGATTATGTTTCAGTATTACATATCTTTGAGATCAACAATACATAGTTTGTGTTTATCAGTAAAACTGTTTTTCAAGAAAAGTTTTGAAGTACTGATTCACCCCTCCCCTCTCAGTACATTAGCCTTCCAAGTAAGACCTAACACCTACTTTATCCAATGGTCCTCTTCCATGTCAAGATCAAAGTATCCCTTCATCTCCATGTCATAATCCTCCATTTTCACCTCAAGGATCCATCATGCCTACAAATCCCTCTCGTGATCCTATCATTCCTTGCATTCCACCTCCGTCTCATAATGGACTCGTGCCTTCTTTCCAAAGCAAAGTGTATCCTACAAGTAAAAATATTTATGAAGGCAAAGGGGTAAATCTCCACAAGCAAGAATCCCTCCATATTAAAGAAAATGTTAAAGGTCATGGCCTCAGGGACATTTCTCAAGATGTTGGTATCTCTCATAAATCCTACATTTCTCCAGTTAAATCCAAATATATGCTTTCCCCATCATCGCTTCCATCCATTCTAGGTCCCTATATCCCTCCATCCCTTATGCGGGATCAACAAAGGCACACATCTTCGAGTGCCTTCCATCCATCTAAAATACCTCCATATCATTCCTATCTATCCACGCATCTCCCTCCAAGCAATTTGGATGCCAAGCATAAAAGTCATAAATCAAGCAATCCACATGTATTCAAGGATCAACATGTACCATCTAATCGACATGTTAAAACAAAGAAAAATATGATCCAAAAAGAAAAAGAAAAATACAAAATGCCACAAAGGCCCACAAAGAAAGAAGAAAAGTCAAAATTTATATGGGTTCCTAAGGCACTTGTACAAGCAATGTGCTCTAAGGAACTACAAAAGCATGAAAAATCAAAAACCATGTGGACCCCTAAGCGGTTGCTTGAAGCACAACAGTCTAAAGAAAAATCAAAATTGGCATCCAAAACTGTTGTTCCTCCATCCAAACCTTCTGAGTCTATTCCTTCATCACCTCCTTCATCCATTTTGGGTTCTTATGCCCCCAAATCTATAACCTTTCCTCCATCCAAATCTCAAAATATTAGATTCACTTCTCCTCCATATGTCCACCATCCCTCAAGGTGTGTACCAATGTTGATCTTTCCAACATTTCCATCTAGCCATACACAATTCTTACAACATCCAATCCATTATCCAACACCTCTTTTTCACCCTTCCATCCCTCTTATCCAAACCTTTGCATAAATCCTTGGCCTAGTTTCATTTCATTATCCTGCCAACATCTTTGAGCATACCTTCATAGCCATGGTCTATTGCAACTCATATTCTAAGGGTACCATCCAAAGAAGCGAGACAATGGGGGTCCTTCTTCCATCCCCTATCATGCCTCCATTATCTTCCAAAAAAAAGAAAAAAAAAAGATGATGAAAAAAAAAAAATCAGAAAAAAAAGTAAAGAGAAATAAATTCATCCTTGTGTGAAAACCACTTCTTGTGGCACCTTGGGAAAGTACCATGATGAAAAATTGGCAAACAAGCATCATGCGTAATCCATTATCCTTTTGCACTTTACACTGGGGGCAAGTTCCATCCATGTACATCCATCTATTATCCTTCTTCCTCCATCATCCTTCATCCTCCATTATCCCTCATTCGCTCTATCTACGTTCATATCCATTTTCCACCTTTGATCTTGACAAGGTTAAGGATATTTACAAGTTTTGTATGTCCTATATATTGCACTTGATCCAGACCCTTTAGCTCCTATACATTGCTCGCTTACATCCTTCATTACTCCCTTTTGATCTTGCTTATCATATCTACAATATATTCCTTGACCTTGATCAATACTATGGACAAAATACAAAAACATGCTTTCCACAAACCTCTTAGCATGGCCACTTCTTTGGACCATATGGCTTCATTATGCTATATCCTTGCTTTACATTGCTATATCTGGACCCTGTGCTTGGATTAATATTGTGAGATAGTCCTTGAAAGCATCCACCATCATTTGCTTATCCATTCATGTACTCAAAATCCCTTTTACCTTGCTAGACACTAGGGGCAAACATTAAAAATCCTAAAAATCCTAAAATGTCTTGAAAAAAATTCCTAAAAATCATAAAAGGTCATGAAAAAACTCCTAAAAAATAATAACATGTCCTGAAAAAAATCCTAAAAAATCCTTGAAGAAATCCTAAAAATCATAAAAAGTCCTAAAAAAAAGAAAAAAATGAATCTCTGCCAAGTAGGTGAAAACCTGGTAAACAAGCGCCTCTTGTACTCAAGCGCTCCATCTATCAACACAACGTTGGCATTCCCGCTTTCATGCAATTATTTGATTTTGTTTGTACATAACTTTTAGTCACTTTTGTGACATCCTGGTTCTTTTGGAACCCTCATGACTTGAAACTGATCAATGTCCCAGTCTTAGGTTAATCAACAGAGCACATTACATGTCCTAAGCAGTATCAACCAAGTCAACTTTACATTAGTGAAACCTGGTCATCCACTCCGAGTCAGTCACCTGTCTCCTGACTACTGAAGAGTTTTATCACTAAGTACACAAGCAAAACAAGACTACTGAAAACAATCACTAAATTGTTTGAGATATGCATGAAATTTTCTTTGTGTGCTGTCCTTTACATTGGCTTTCACTTATTACTCCCTCCGAGTAACTCGAGGAAGTCTATCTTGACTAAGAGGAGCAAGGATTGGGGGCATAATATTTTCTTTATTTTTCTGCTTGTAGGAATGATTCTGATGATCTGAAAACATCTAATCAGCTGGGTGTCTGTGATAAGTGCCTTCACATTAAGGTGAAATCGCCACACATAACTTGACTCCGCTTATTTGTATGCTACAGGGAGGTTCCCATCATTTCGTTGTCTGTTTTGAGGGAAATTCTTTATCATGCAATCCAGGTCCCTACGAAATCTATCCAAGGATATGAACAAAAAAAAAGGTCATTGCGGACAAGATAATTAATATTGCACATGAAAAGAAAGGAACTCTAATCTGCCTGCTATGTTTGTTAACACTCAGTGATGAAACTTAAGCATTTCAAATCCAGTGACTAGGTTTAGGTTGCATTTTGCATATCATTTTGCATTTCATTCTGCATTTTGTGAACTTAGAGTGATTTATGCATAATAACAACGATCTCTTTATCTTTTGCATGAGAGTTGGAAGCATCATTATTTCTTAGCTAAGTGGTCTATTTTTCATCATTTCTCCGGTCAAGTACTTGTGTATTGAGATGTTAGCTGCATACATGAGCATCTTATATAGATTCATACATTCACTATCATTCATTTGAATTCATCTTATTGCATAGAAAAATGAAAAATTTGCATTACTCATTACTCATTCACATTCATTTATTTGCATATAAAAGAAACAAAAATAGACATCCACAATCATTTGCATTACATACATTCATGCTAAATCAGCAATGCATACATATAGAATAAAGCATATAGAACAACATCTCATAATCAATCAACACAAGTACGATGAAATCAAATCACGAGCTTGTAAATCGGCTGTCCTGAGTCTATTTTCGAGATCAAAATTGAAATCATTTTAAAATAATTATCTTATTTATTTTATTAAATATCCTAGCATATTTAATTAAATAAATCAATTTGCCATCAAATCTTCAAAAAAGGAAATAAATCAAGAAAGAGGAATTGGAAATTATGAGCATAAATCTTCAAAAAAGGAAATAAATTAAAAAAAGGAATTAATTGACCAAGAAAGAATCAAAAAATTGAGAAAAGAAATCAATTGGAGATAATCTTGAAAAAAGAAAATTAAAAATTGATAAATAATCTCAAAGAAAGCAATTAAAACAATTAAATATTAACATTGAATGAAATAGAGAATAAATCAGTTTTTTCTTGATTTTATCTTAATTTTAGTTCAATTTCCTTTAAAACTGAGAAAAGCATCCAATCACATTAATTCACCAGGATTGTGCTTCCTCTTGGAAAATCTTGACCGCTCATCATCATTTGATCTCAGCCTTTGGTTTCTTTTTGAATTTTCTATAAATTCAGGCTCTCATCTCTCATTCAAAAATCCTAGAGAATATATTGTTATTATACTATTTTTTCTTTAGGTTCATTGAGAATTTGCATTGAGATATTGCATATTAAATATTCATATATTGTTTAAATCATGTTAGATTAATCTTGCATATCTAGCTTAAATCTTGCATCCATCTAGCTTGAATTCATGCACATATAGATTAAATCCTTCGTTTAGGTGTTGTCTAGTCACTGGATAGCTTAGCAATCTGAGAGCAATCTAAATTCGCATCTACTAGAAGGCAATGGGTTGCTTTGTTATGGTTTTATTATTCATTGATTATTGATTTACTAACCATGCATCTAATGACTTAATTGAAGTGTTGTGTATTCCAGATACAGATATAGGTCCACATTTCACACACACACATACTAGCGAACTATATCAACATCGACATCTTTTGTATAACAAAATCCTTCAGAGGATTCTTCAGAATGATATGAATCCCACTCTCACTCATTGGAGTCTATCTCACTATAAGATTGTAATCAAAAGATTTATTTATAGAGATTATGGGTAGCTTCTTCTCTCTTGTTGAAAATTTCTTGTTTTTGACTATTCTCCTCCTCTTGTTGCTTGCAAACTACTTGTTGTTGTTGTTGTTTGTGGACTGCTTCCTCTTTTTGTTGTTGTTGTTGTTTAGGTGTTGTTTTCCTTTCTTTCTTATGAGCTAGTTTGTCCTGTCCAAAACCTAGTCTCATCTTGTCTTTGACATGTTGAGAAGGAAGCTATATAGGTTCTAGAATACCTTCTTTCCTTTTGCCTACAAGACCATTGCCATCATATCCCATTTTCTATAGGATATGAAATTCTTTTCCATATTGTTCTGTTAGTATGCTAACATTGTTTATTTCTTGTTGGGATTCATCTTCATCTTTGTATAGCCACTATAGGGTGTCTTTATCTTTTGTTTCTTTAGATAGAGTCCCCGCCCTGACAAATGATCCATAAAATATTTTGAGTGCTTTTGAAATTGGTTATTGCTTAAATGACGTTGATGGTTTCCCATATGATCTAGGAGAAAGTGACAAATATAATAGAGAATATTCTCCTATTCCTTTATCCTTCAATTTTAGTTTTTTCTCAAAATTTACCAAAGTGGATATAAATTAACACTCCTTAGGTGGGGAGCTAGAAGACGATGCCTCTCTGTTATGCAGAAAAATGGCATTTGTTATAGGTTTGACCATGTTACAATATTGAAAGGGGTTTGAATCTCCAACAATCATGAATTCTTGGCCATTGAGAGGAAAATTCAAACATTGATGATAAGTTGATGGAACAACTTGCATTTCATGGATCCATGGTCTTCCCAAAAGTATGTTGTAAGAAAAATTCAAGTCTAAGACTTGACACATTGTATCCTTTGTATGGGTCCTACTCTAATTGGCAAAACCACTATTCCTTTATAAGAACGTTCCTCTTCATCACATGCCTTTATTGTGATCCTTTTTCAGGATCAACTGCATTTTCAGAAAATCCTAAAGCACAAATAAGACTTAATGAACAAATGTTTAAAACAACTCCTCCATCTATTAGGACACGTTTGACTCACATTTTATGAATGAGGAGTTCAATATGAAGAGGAGCATTATGTGGATGTTGTAGAGACATGTCATCATCTTCTCTAAAGGATAAACAATGAGGGGCTGTTAAATGTCCCACCATGGCTTGGAATTGATCAACACCTAAATCATTAGGGACGGTGGTATCCAGTAGAGATTTTTCTAGAATTTCTTTATGTGTCGAGAAAAGTTTTAAAATCTATAATATGGATATTTGCATGAGCATCTTTTGTAATCGATCCACAATGTTGTATTATTTAGAAGTTCATTGTGAATCAGTTGTTGGACCCTGCAAAGTTACCTTAGCTTTACTTCTTGTGACTGTATTTGCAGGTTCAGGTTGTTGTTTCTCTTTGACCATAATGACATTGATCACATTGTCATAAGTGTGAGCATAATTGACCTTTTCTTTTCCTTTGTTATCTTTTGATGTTGATGCTTCACCCTTTCCATAAATTTGGAAGTGGAGTTTTAAATGAAACATGTGCCTTATTTGTTTTATGTCCATCCACAATTATTACTTTGTTATCTATCAAGTCTCGAATAACATGTTTCAATCAATCTTCGTTTTATGTCCCTTACTTCTATGATAATCACAATAATGATTGTCCTTCCACCATGTCGGTTTGATTTTGGGCTAGAAATATCTTATTTCTCGTAATGTGATCAGTTTATGTGTAAGAGGTGTTTTCAAGGATAATTCAAGTGGCTCACCAATAGGTGTAAATTTTACACGAAAGTTGGTGGAAGGTGGTTTAGGTTTATTGTTGTCTTAATTAACTACCGTTGTATGACTTGATAGATGGAAGATGGGTTGTTTCAGTTTTATGTTACTAGCATCAACCACTCCATCATTGACAATGTTTCTATTTCTTATCCAAAACTTTGGTTTATCATTATTGTTATTATTGTTGGAATAATTTGCTCCCTCTTTATAAAGTTTCAACACTCCTCTTTTAACCAAAGCTTCTTCAATCTTGATTCCATTTTCGATTAGTTTTTAAAAACTTGGTGGACATTATAATTTGAGTCTATAATTCATTTCATTGTTTAGATTATCAATGAAAATATCCATCTTTTCCTTTTCAAGTACAATATGAGGATAGATAGCAAACAATCGCCTCCATCTTTGCAAGAATGCAATGAACGATTCTCCATTTTTTCGTTACATGTTGCATAGATCTAGCTTGGTTATTTTGTGCTCAATAATATATGAATATTAAGAGACAAATTTGTCTACTAGTTCTTCAAATGATCTGATACCAGGTGGAAGTTTTGAAAACCATCCCATGGCTTGTCCACCCAAGCTCCTTGGAAATAACCTCATTAGATAGGTCTCATTGTGTGTAAATTCCATACTCAATGTACAAAATCCTCTCACATGATCTTATGGATCGGTTTTATAATTGTATTTGTCATATTTAGGATTTTCATAGTTTGGTGGAAAAGGTATCATGCTTAAACTTTTGTCAAATGGATATGGGCAAATATATTCCAATGAGTATCTCTTTATTGTTGCCCTTTGCATATTTTGGATTTGTTATTGAAGTGTTTGTATTTGTTGTGTGAGTGATAAGAGGGGATTTTCCATATAATTCCTCGTTTCGTTGTTTCTATCTATCTTTGATCTTATCATCATGAGTTCAAGTGTCATTAGCTCAATTTGTATTATTTCAAGCTTCACTTGTACCTATGGTTTGTCTTAATTGTGTCACATCAAAGTCCTGAGGTAATTCAACACCCAAGTGTGCCAACATTAGAAATTACTTCTCTTGTCAATTTCCAACACCTTTTCCATGAACTTACGGAATCTAGGATCTTGTTGTGCTTCTTTGATTGTTTCCTTAGATATTTCCTCATTGTCATCATCCTGTGATCTATTTCGATGAAGGATAGGATTTTCTTCTTCCATTGTGGATTTTTGTTTTTGTTTTTGTTGTTTTAGTCTTTCCCTTTGATATCTAGTTAAAACCGACATGCACATGGTTACAGGTTTTTAAGCTTTGATCTTTGTTTCAATTGCTAATTTGATGTGAGTTAACCAAGTCAAATAGGAAAGATTCTATTGATTAGACTAGGTTGATCTGATATAAAGCCCTTGTTTCATGATTAGGGATGATAGATCCTGATAAGGAAACTGTGTTGAAAATCAGAGATAAAAAATGATAATTATGCACTTAAAATGTTTTGATCTAGGCTATGTTAAAAAGGTTTCACTTGCAAAACTAGAATCTCCTAACTCCGAAATTGATTTGATGATGATGAAAATGAACTCAACTCTGAAAAAGGTATTCAAATTTGACTTTTGTTTTCTATTAAATGTTGGATTTTGCTCTTTGTCAAATATATGAATAGGTATATGTGCTAAATCAGACTGTGTATGCGCTAATCTATTTGGTCTATGCGCCACTATATGCTTCTAATGCTCTAAAATGTATCTTGGATGCATTAATCTATGCGCTATTTTGTTGGATCTATGCGCTAAAGTGCTCTAATGTTCAATTCTTTGACAATTTGATCTTGTTTCGAATTGAAGGTTATATGTGTTTCAATAGATGCTTTTCTGAATAAGGATTGCAAACACAGAAGCAAGTAGTCAAATAATTGTTTTATTCTATGATCTAAACATTGAGTGTATCTTCTAGGATCTTTCCCAACCACAATGATTTCCATAGGTTTAAACAATTGAAGACAAATCAATCAAACTCTCCTATTCTCAAAGGTCATTATAATATCATAGCTCACAACTTGGAATCTCCTTAAGCTCAAACAACCTTGTCACACTCGAGGGTGCGCTTGTTTTTTTGCCTTTTGTCAGAAGTTGAACCAAAGAGAATTTATCCTCAATTGGATAATTTTCTTAGGATCCTTATGGTGAGTATCTTGGGGGTGGATTCTTCCCCACCCTTGCACTATGATGTTAAATGTTTGGTTACCGACGTGGCTGGATTCTATACTTAGGGTTTTTTGTAAGGATTTTTGTTCGATGTGTCAATGATAAACTCCCTCAAGAGGCCTCCCAACCTTTAGAACTAAGGCTTTACACATCACAAGGATACTAGGGGAGGGATATCAATGGACACTACTGTTGGAGGTGATTTTCATCATAACCACATTTGATTATAGTGGGTTGGAATAACTTGGCTTTAGCCATTCTCACTTAGGTCATTCCTCTCTCACTCAGTCTTATGGGCTACTCTAGAGGGAAAGCCTTCTAAAGGTATTATCCTAATGCAATGAATTGAAAGAATGAGTTTGGTCTTTTGGCCACCCAATTAAGGGGAGAGCATATGCCTATCACTTTACAAGCATATAATACATGGTGTTCTTTAACCTTCTAATTAAACTAGGTGCCTCATTTGACAAAATGAAATAACTCCAACCCCTACAAACACCATTGGTAGTTTCAGATTTTGGTCTTTGACAACGTAAAACGTACCTGCAGAACAGAAAGATATAGATCAGACTCAAAAATTTAAAAATATGCAAACATAGACGAATGCGCTAAAACATAGACTAGATGCGCTAAAACTTTAATTTTATGCACTAATAAAACTAGTGAATGCGCTAAAAGAAATTTCCTATGTGCTACTCTATTAATTCAATGCACTAAATATGAAAAATAGAGAATGCAATCGAATTATATGGATGCATGAAAACGTTAGGCGGATGCATTGATCTGGGAAATGAATGCGCCAAAATAGAACTCTAATGTGCTAATATTTAAGACCTATGCACTAATATTTGCATAATATGCACTTAACTATTTATCCAAGCTAACCTGTCAATAAACTTGCAAAAATATATTAAAAATGAAGCAAGGGCCCCACGGTGGGCACAAAAAATGTATGCTAGGAATGTGAATTAATCAAGTAAAATACCCAACACACCAATGAGACATTATATTAAGGAATAAATCAATAAACAAAGTAAAAGAGCACTCCCCAATGGCATCTCATTGTCCTCTATCTCCAAGGACATTGTTGATCTATTGATTGTCTCTCAGTAGCATGGACCTCCAAGATGACAACCTAAATAATGAGTATGTTATAATATGATCCTATGATCTAAATGAAAATGAGATGAATGATCATGATTCTAGACTAACATGATTGCTATGCTATGATCAAATAAACACTATGCTAAGATGCAAAAAACTATGGATGCTGCTATGCTCAATATGTATGCAAAGCTCAAAATGCAAGATTAAAGATTAAGTATGCAAGATGAAAAAACAGATCCTTTCATGAATGAAAAGTCAGGGTATTTATAGATTTTCCAAGGTATGAGCCTGGGTGGCAAGATTCAACGGTCTAGATTCAGCCTAGAGAGATAAACAGTGAGAGAGGAAGAATTTAGGATAGGCTTGGGGAGATATGACACGTGTCATTCTTGGAAGGACAAGTGGCATAGAGAAGGAGGACATGTGGAAATAAGGCCATGTGTCCTTATGAGGGGAAAGACACTCCATAGGAGGTTAGGATAAGGGTAGTTTCAAAGGATAAGGTTGGTTCAACCGAAGGTTAGATGGTAGGTTAGGTTAGAGGAGGGTTAGTTAGGTAGTTAGAAGTTAGGAGGCATGTGACCAAATTTGAATTTAAAAATTTAAATTAAGTGGGAGGGGATAATTAAATAAAACAAATAAATTAAATTTGCTCATTTAATTAGGCAAATGAAAAAAATGATTTATGATGGGAAGAATTTAGAAAATGAACTATATAAATAAATTATTCAATTTATTTATAAGTAGAAGAATTAAGGATTTATTAATTAAATAACTCATTTTTAATTAATTCTCTCTAGGCCAATTTTTAGTGTATACAAGAGGAATTATCAGATATCTTATCTCAATTAGAGGAAAAAAACTTATTTGTACAGGAGATTTTAACACAGTAACTTCACTAGAGGAAAATAAAGGGTGCATAATACAACCTTAAAGAGATATGTCTAAATTTTCCCCCTTCATAAATGAAAATGCCTTGGTAGATATACCACCTACAAATGGTAAGCATGCATGGAAAAATCACATAAAATATTTTTCACAAATAGTAGAAAGGTTGGATAGGTTTTTGTTGTCACCCAACTGGTTATTTCGTAATTTACCGTTTCATTAAAATCTTGCCCTACTCAAGTTTAGACCATTGTGCCATAATTGCCTCCTTTAGTGAAATTACAAGGAGACAACAACATAGACCATCATTTAAATTTGAATAAATGTGGTTTAGACATGAACAATTCATTCCTCTCCTCAGGACTTGGTGGGTATAAGCTCCCTTCATCAAAGGATCGAGAATGTACCAACTTTGTTATAAACTCCAAATATCAAAGGCAAGATCAAAATCTAAAATTTGGAACTCACAAGCATTTAACAATATATTCAAAGAAAAAGAGAAAGATCAATAAGCTCTAGAGTGTTAGAATAATCGGTGGACAACTGAGAGGGGGGGGGGGGGTTGAATCAGTTGTCAACAAATTATATTAATCAAACCACTTTATAACCTTAACTGGAGCACATAAACATTGAATACCAGAATAGAAGAAATAGATACCGGTAAGCAATAAAACTTAAGAATGAAACAAAGAATTAACACAATACAACCATACCACATAACACCATGATTTATACGTGGAAAACCCAGTAAAGGGAAAAATCACGGTGGGAAGCCTACCCATAGTCAGATGATACTTCTACAGAAAGAATGTGATACAATAAGGGGCATGCACATGCAAGAAGGCACATTGCCTATAGCGTACTGCTTATTACAAAGAAGTCTCACTGACTACAGAGAAATTATAACCACCTCAAGATAATTGGACAACAATCCAGAAGAATGAACTGCCAGTGATAACATCTACCATGCCTGATTACAGTCTCGGTTAAGCTCAATACCGGAGGCCTTTGACCTCTTACATAAACCCAATTTGATCACCTATGATCGACCAAATCTACTTCGCATATGATATTTCACTCCACGACCATGACCATTACACCCACAATCTATAATGAGATCTTACATCAATTTATACAAACCCTAAGGCCTAAACCAATTAGGTCAGCCACCTAAAAGATATTACAATAAGATCATTACATATATCCATATTACAATGATATTCCATGTCGTCTTTAGACCAAAACAACATTAACCAATCCATAAATCATCCCGGTAACGTGTAGAGAACACGTTAACATGATACCAGTCCATAACCTAGATAGGTACTGGACCTAATTTGGGTCCACCATGCCAAAACGATGTCTCCAATCAATCGAGGCACGATCAAGGATCACCTTCTGCATCCTGAATTCCATCTAGAAGCTGCACCAACACCACTTATGCATCCTGTCAAAGATTCTCAATAAAATCTCTACCGGTAAAACCTTAAACCCTTACCGATATAGGCTTACTAGAGTTTATGATAGCATCTAATCATCAAGTCAATACCAACTGACCAAAACATACTCCAGAAACATCAAACCAAACATATTCCATTGATCCAAACATGTCGATAGTATCCAACTGATAGTCCCTTCTACCCGTAACACAAGTTCTTCTACTGGTAACCAAAATCTGTCTGTCGGTAACCAACCATAACAACTAGTGTTGACATCAATGACAAAACATCAATGCAACACATAATAAATTCCTTCATATTTCCAACAATCTCCCCCTTTGGCATTGATGGCAACACTAGATGTGAAAAAGAAGACATCTAAGTGCCAAGAAATGCTAAACATTTCTCATAGAAGATATAACAATGAAAAACTGAAAAATCCCAACAACTCCCCTTGAGGAGTGCAGTCCAATCTGAAACTGATCTGAATCCCATAAACATTATTTTTCACATATAACTCTCCCCCTTTGATATCAATGCCAAAGATATGACATAGATATCAAAATCTTGTGAATCTCAAATTTGACTACTCCCCCTGAGTAGTAGCACCACTACATCAATCCAGAGTAAAGGATAAAGCTGACGATGCATACCGAACTGATGCCAACCTGCATCACTTAAGTCTTTGTTAGAGGGGTAGGTACCCCTAGCCTGTCTCTCAAATATTCAAATAATTCCTTAGACAACGGTTTAGTGAATATATCTGCAATCTACTCTTTAGTGTTCACATAAACCAATTTAACTTCCTTTTCTTCCACCTTGTCCTTCAGAAAGTTATATTTTATTGAAATGTGCTTAGTCTTAGAGTGAAATACTGGATTCTTAGACATGTTAATAACTGCAGAGTTATCACAATAGATAACTACTGATTCACTACAATTTACTTTGATATCCTTCAACATCTGCTTCATCCACAAGACTTGAGTGCAATTAGTTGCTGCTGCAACATATTCAGTTTCTGCAGTAGATAAAGAAATGCATGACTATTTTTTGATGATCCATGAAACCAATTTATTTCCAAGAAAGAAAGCTCCACCAGAAGTGCTCTTCCTGTCATCAGTATCTCCTGCCCAATCTGAATCTGTTATGCACATAAAGTGAAGTTATCATCTCTAGAATACCATAAGCCATATTCTTTTGTTCCTTGCAAACACCAGAATATCCTCTTTACTGCACATTCATGATTTTCTTTAGGATTACTTTGATATCTTGAAACAATACTTATTGCATTCATAATATCTGGTCTAGTCTGAGTTAGATATAACAAGCCACCAATCATAGACTTATACCTTGTCGAATTTACCGGTGCAAATGTGTCTTTGATAGTTAATTTCTCACTTGTCACCATAGGAGTACTTACCAGTTTGGAATTATCCATACCAAACTTCTTCAACAATTCCCTTAGATACTTAGTTTGACAGATAAATATGCCTTTGTCAGTTTGAGTAATCTACAAACCTAATAAAAATCTCATCTCACCAATCAGACATTTCAAATTCCTTTTTCATATTATTAGAGAATTCCATGGACAATTTATCTTCACCTCCAAAAATGATATCATCAACAAATGCTTCAATAATCAGAATATCATCATCAATGATATTGTAATATACATTACTGTCAAACACTGCCTTTGGTAAAACCAAGCTTCAAAAGATATTTATCCAACCTTGCATACCAAGCTCTAGGAGCTTGTTTCAATCCATATAAGGCTTTCCTTAACCTGCAAGCCATATCTTTGTCATCTGTCAGTGAAAATACATCAGGTTGCTCAATGTATACTTCTTCCTCAAGTTCACCATTCAAAAATGCACATTTAATATCCATTTGATAGACCTTATAGTTCTTGTATGCTGCATAGGCAAGAAATAGTCTAACAACTTCAATTCTAGCAACTGGTGCAAATGTCTCACCATAATCAATTCCTTCCATTTGAGAATATCCTTTACAAACCAGTCTAGCCTTGTTTCTTACAACTTGACCATCCTCATTTAGTTTATTTCTAAAAACCCATTTAGTTCCAATAACATTCTTATTTTTAGGCCGGGGAACTAAAGTCCAAGTCTCATTCTTCTCTATCTGATCTAATTCATATTCCATAGCCTTTAACCAATGTTTATCTTTACAAGCTTCAATAATAGATGCTGGTTCAATTTGAGAAATAAGACATACCTCTTCATTTGCCAGTCTTCTTCTTGTCATAACTCCCTTGTTCCTATCTCTAATGATTTGATCTTCAGAATGATTTAACCTTACATACCTTGGTGTCTTCTGAATTTTAGGTTCACTGTTCTGATCATCAGTTACAGTTGAATTTTCTGATTATACCAATGTAACTATCTTAATGTCTTGTACTAGTTGAGGCATTGCCTGTTCAGTTATGATCATTTCCACTGTCCGTTCTCTGTCATATGATATAGATTGATCTCTGTATTTCTCATCCACTTTCACATTCACGCTCTCCACAATTTTCTGCAATCTTTTGTTATAACACCTATATGCTTTTCTCTGAATTGAATATCCAAGAAATATCCCTTCATCATGTCTAGGATCAAACTTCCCAATTGAATCATCCCTTTTGATATAACATTTATTTCCAAAAATTTTGAAATATTTAATAGTAGGTGTATGTCCAAACCATAATTCATAAGGGGTCTTACCGGTTTCACCTTTGATATGAACTCTGTTGAATGTGTAGACTGTTGTACTCACTGCTTCTCTACAGTAGATGTGAGGCAATTTGGCTTCCATCATCATGGTTCTTGTTGCATCCAAAATGGTTCTATTCTTCCTTTCCACTACTCCATTTTACTGAGGAGTCTGGGGTGCAGATAACTGTCTCCGAATTCCATTTGTCTCACAAAAGCTGTTAAATTCATGAGATGTGAACTCACCACCTTGATCTGATCTCAGACATTTGATTTTCAATCCAGTTATTGTTTCCACCTTTTCTTTGAAGATCTTGAATTTCTCAAAAGCTTCAGACTTCTCCCTTAGAAAATTCACCCACATCATTCTAGAATAATCATCAATTATTAGCATGAAGTACCTATCACCTTGAAAGCTTATGGTCCTTGCTAGACCACATAAGTCAGTATGAATCAAATCAAGCACATCATTAGATTTATGATGTATGCTCTTAAAATAAGTTCTAACTTTCTTTCCCAATTGATATTCCTTACATACCGGATTATGAGGCTTTATAATCTTAGGTATATCTCTAACTGCCTTTGTTGAACTTATTTTAACAATACAATCAAAATTAACATGGCACAACCTCTTATGCCATAACCAACTCTCATCAATATGAGCAATCAAACATGTCTTATTACCAGTGTTCAAGTGAAAGATATTACCTCCAGTCTGAGTATTGGTTGCAATCTCCAAACCAGTTCTGTTAATGATTTTGCATTTTCTATCTTTGAATTGAAGTTGGAATCCCTTATCCACCAATTGACCAACACTTAAAAGATTATGCTTTAAACCTTCTACATAATATACATTATTAGTATTATGCTTACCATCTAGAGAAATAGTATTGGCATTATGTGAACAGGTATGAGGACATAATGACATTGTATGTTGTCATTGATGTCAATATGCTGAAGAGGTGAGAACCGGTATATGAGAGAACCGGTATAACACTGTGAACCGACATGTGTGCCAAAGTGAAGAAATGTGCTTGTTCAAAGGTGAACTGGTATATGGTTATGGGAACCGACACATGGAAGCGTTGTATGACTACCGATTGGTAGTCTCAACTTTAGGGTTTCCGGTTAAAGTGCTTCAAGCTTGTGTGGCTCAACCGATGACTTTGTGTGATGAGTTAGCATGATAGCAAAGAACAGACTATGTTCCCACGTAAGCCTTGTGTGCGTGAAGGATCTTGCATGAAGAATATTGTTCCTATCTACCTCGGGAATGTGCGAAGTCTGTAAAACAGTGATAACGTGTGATGGGTTATCAGTCGCCATGAAATCGGTGGAAAACGAACGATGGAGATTAATGCAGTGTGCTCAATGATCAGGATTGAACCGTTTGAATTCCTTAACCTAATAGGTTTAGGGTTTATGCTACCAACCTAACTGTTTTCGTATAAGGTTGATGTTGTGACTCTTTCTAGGGTTGTTGGCAAAAGTTGTGTGTGAGTATCCAAGAGAAGGGATACGTGATTCTTGCCAGACCAAAAGGAGAGAAGTGATACCTGCAGAGTGTAAGTGCAGAAGGTGAAGAGGAGCTTAAGCGGATCTGCATTGGCATTGAGTGCTGTTACCAGATCATTGTAATACCTGTTGATCTCTAACCACCTCAACAGTTGGAAAATCTCTTAACAGGGTAGCCTTAACCGACTTGCTGTAAATCCTTTAACAAGGTAATTCAAAGCTACTGAGTTTGAAGTCCTTTAGCTATTGAGTTATTGAAATCCTCTAACAAGGTAACCTTTAACAGGGTTTAACCCTTAACCGGGTATTGTAGCCATCCCTTAACTGAGTGATCTCTAATAGGATTGGTTCCTAGCAGAATCTATTGTAATGTCTCTAACCGGACAAGGCTCCTAACAGAGTGGACTTCTAAAGAGTTCAAAATAGCTTGTGGGTATTCATCCCCACCATGGTTTTTCCCAATTGGGTTTCCACATGAAAAATATTTGTGTCATGTGTGATGTTTTAATCTTGTGATGCTTTGATATTGTCTGTCAAGCATATGATGGTTCTGTGTTTTATGCCTGTCAATATAACATGTTGAACTAGCTGTTATTATGATCTGATGATAGATTACCTATTTATGCATAAGGGTGAAATGGTAGTGTAGTCTCGAGTTGAGTGAAAAGCTAAGTGGGTAACCGATTAATGCTTGTCTTAGACATTCTTAGCTTTACGGTTGCACTCTGTTTCAAACCAGTGTCACTGTCTGCCAGTCATTTGAAGTGTCTGCTATCAAACTAGTTTAGGACTGTATTTTTGTCTATATTGATTCACCCCCCCTCTCAGTACCGGTTTGGTACTATTTTCTCATCATTGAGTTATCAAATAGTACCTCTACCTTTGATCATACATGCTTTGTCATCCCCAAATTTGACTTGACCGCCATTGTATTCTTGCAGGGACAAATTTTTTCTTTTATCTCCAGTCATATGATGTGAGAATCCACTATCAATTACCCATTCATCCTTGTCTTCAACTTTTGTAGTTAGGGCCTTTTCTTCATTCTTGATAGCCGATTCTGGTTCATCTTCCTTTAAAGCATAGAACACCCATTCCTTTCCATTGCCGGATCCACTAGCAGAGTCTCCTGTCGGTTCATCCTCTGAGTCATCAGTTACTACTTCCTCATCCGCTATGTAACATTGTTTGTTTTTCTTGAATCTATATATGTTCTGATTAGGCTTAAATGATTTCTTAACTCTTTCTTCAAATCTTGCATTCCTTTCAAGACATCTAGATGTAAAATGACCAATCTTATTACATGCAAAACATTTAAAATGTGCTTTTCCTTCATACTTACTTCTTATTGGTCCTTTAGGTACTCTTCTAGCAAATAAGGCTTCAAGTTGTTCAAATTCTTCATCCTCTTTCCTCGTATCTTCCAATTCTTTTGCATATAGGGCTTTCCAATCACTTTTACCAGTAGATGATGATGCATGAAAAGCAGGTTCAGATTTTGCAGCTCCAGAGGGTCCAAATTATTCAAGCTCAAAAGCAGATAATTTCCCAATCAGAATGTCTTTGTTAACTGAAGTGTTTGCCATTATTCTCAATTCATTAATTGCAGTAGCCTTCATCTTGTAAGCCGTTGGTAGGGCTCTAAAGACTTTATAAACTATTTCATCTTCACTCAGAGATCCTCCACAATATTGAATTCCCATGACAATCTCATTTACTCTTTCCATAAATGTAGCAATTCTTTCATTATCTTCCATCTTCAAGTTCTCATATCTTACCCAGTAACCATCAAGTTTAGCAATTTTGATAGTAGGGTCACCTTCATTCAGAGTTTTCAATTTATCCCACATAACCTTTGCAGATGATTTATCAATCAATCCCATGATTTGCTGATCAGTGAGTGCACACAAGAGGGCTTCTCTTGCTCTGCAATCATTTTCAATATTCTTGTCCAAGTCTATAGGAGCAAGATTGCCAGATGCCAGATCATAAGGTGTATATCATTTCTTAGTGATCTCACAAATATCCTTGCCAAGACATCTAAGACGAGTCTCCATTCGGCTTTTCCATATCTAATAGTTTGTTCCATCAAGCTTAGGGATTTTTCTTCTGAAAATAGTTGCCGGTGGATTTGAAGTATTAGTTGCCATAGGATCTACCTCAAGTGGTTAAGATTCTACAAAAAAGGACCAAAGCTCTGATACCAATTGTTAGAATAATCGGTGGACAACTAAGAGGGGGGGGGGGGGGTGAATCAATTGTCAACAAATTATATTAATCAAACCACTTTATAACCTTAACCGGAGCACGTAAACATTGAATACCAGAATAGAAAAAATAGATACCTGTAAGTAATAAAACTTAAGAATGAAAAAAAGAACTAACACAATACAACCATACCACATAACACCATGATTTGTATGTGGAAAACCCGGTAAAGGGAAAAACCACGGTGGGAAGCCTACCCATAGTTAGATGATACTTCTGCAGAAAGTATGTGATACAATAAGGGGCCTGCACATGCAGGAAGGAACACTACCTAGAGCGTAATTCTCATTACAAAGGAGTCTCACTGACTACAGAGAGGTTATAACCACCTAAAGATAATTAGACAACAATCTAGAAGAATGAATTGCCAGTGATAGCATCTACCATGCCTGATTACAGTCCAAGTTAAGCTCAATACCGGAGGCCTTTGACATCTTACATAAACCCAATTCGATCACCTATGATTGACCAAATCTCCTTCGCATATGATATTTCATTCCATGACCATGACCATTACACCCACTATCTACAATGAGATCTTACATCAATTTATACAAACCCTAAGGCCTAAACCAATTAGGTCGGCCACTGAAAAGATATTAGAATAAGATCATTATATACATCCATATTACAATGATATGCCATGTCGACTATAGACCAAAACAACATTAACCAATCCATAAATAATTTTGGTAACGTGTAGAGAACACATTAACATGATACCGATCCATAACCTAGATAGGTACTGTTCAATCCAACAATAAGAATAATAACTCTAGTTGAAGTCTCAACCCGAATTTTGGATATTCACTAGGTAAAGTCACTATTTTTATAGCTAGTGTTCATTAACATAAATTCATTCAAGCAATACTGGCTAAGTTCAATGCTGATAAACAGAAACTACTCTGTTTTGGTTTGGCTGCAGGAACAGTCAGTGGATCTGTTTCCAATGGCTGCAAGAATAGTCAATGCAAGAACGTCTACTGCATCTAAAGAAGAAAACTAATCTTAACAAAGGCACAAGAACACTCACCAAGTGGGCCCCCTTGCATGAGTGATTCTAGGCTTCCCAAAAACAACTCTAAGTGCTCAAAATAACATATTTTTATTCATTGTTTTTCGGAAGTCATTACATGATTCAACATAACAAGAAACTCAAAAATACTTGTAACTTTATTTCCCAAAATCCTCTGCTCTGCTTTCTCTCTTTTATTTCTAACCTCTGAGAAGAGATGAAGAGATTATTTTAAAAGAAAACATCTACTTTAAACAACATAGATCACACTGAAGAGAAGAGGCAGATAACTTAATCGAGACAGGAGATAGCTGGAGTTAAGCTACATAAAATGCGGATATAAACCGAACCATAGTCATAACATACTGTGGTGGTATTTACAACACTAATATCCACTTGAGTTAGATATCAGTAGTATCACATGATTACTTCTCCTTTGCTATTCCTTACACTCTTTAACATCTCTGTTGTTCGATCTTTCAGTCATCTCCTTGAATATCTCTTCCTGCAATTGGTGTAATAGGCGAGCTTCCACCGCAACATCATTTATTCCTTGCACTTCAAAAGAAATAACATACAAGAACATACATACATATTTTAATTAATCAGGACATCTAGTAATTTCACACATGATATTGCCTAAATAATCTACATGGCAACAAGAATGAATAACATGGCTGTAGGAATAAACTGACAAAGACAAAACATGTTTTAATAGGTTTAGGCTAACATCTGAAATACATATAGTAAACTTCTGATACATCATTACTATTATGTAAATCAAAATATGACAAAAGCTTAAGAGTCTAAGGATAAAAATATGCCAATGTCTCAACTCATCATGCCCCCCAACTTTAAGGTCTTGTTGATCCTCTAGCAAGAGGAAATTTTTTGATTCTTGCACTAAGTCTTAGGTCACCAATGGTTATGGTTCCTTGACCTGTTCCTCCTGAAGCTAAATTCTAGTAAAACCCTTTCATCTTTTCCAACCTGGACCATCTGGCCTCTTCTGTAACTTCTTCATAGGGCTTATCTATATTCTTACATCCCAATAATGGCCACATAAGAATAGGAGGCTGAAAGATCAAAGATACCCAGTTATTGGTTTTCACTCTACCTAGTTGTATATATTTAGGGGCTCTTTCCATAATTGCATGGAAATTTGGCAGTGAATGAGGTTCTCCCTGTTTCAATTCTTCTGGAAATTTATTCCAGTGCTGAGTTAAGCCACCAATTGCAGCTGCACTTTCATTTTGAACTAAATGCTCATATGCTTGGAATATTTCTTCCCTCATCGACAACACTAGATTTTGAACATCTTGCCTTACCAGTAGCTTTTTCCATTCATAATAAATAACTCTTGCCTCTTTTTCTTCCTTCCTCAATGGCAATGGACAATCAAATTCGAAATCCTTGTGTGCTCTGGCTTGTGCCCCCATGCTGATCTCATTTTGAATCCATGACATTAAAGCCTTTATGTGGATATCACCAATGTATAACAAGGGATTCCACTCACTATCAGAAGCTACAACATAGTTATGCAAATAAAGTTCACACAACAATTTTTTCACATCTATTGGGGAAGTCTAGTAAGCATCATAAAATTCCTTAGGGGTTTCTAAAGAGGGGCTAAGGTCCCTGCTAATGCGGTTCAATTTGAAATTTAAATACTGCTCCCTTAAATGCAGAGCATAAACTCTTGGCGGTGCCCTACATTGCATCAATTCGGGGACCATACTAGTGATTGTGTCAACTTTAGCCTCAATTTCCCTTTGTTGTTTGTCAATAATCCCTTGTAATCTAGCCCTCTCTATTTCCCATTGCCTATAAAATGTTAACACAATAGATAAATTGTTTAGAGACGGTGGAGGTCTAATAACTGTTACCTTAGGCCGTGGAATCTCTTCAACAGGTTCTTCAAGCTGCTCTGCCACATATGCCAGATTTGAGAGTCTATCAACATCATCTTCCTTCTGAATTTCAAAATATGTAGGGCTCCCTTCTTCTGATGTTTCCATTGAAATAACCTCTACCGGATCACCTGCTAGACGAGCCTTCTAGGTTTTTCTCTGAGTCCTTCTCACATAAACCTTTGGAGTGGCTGCAGGAATGGTTTCTACATGTGGCTTTGCTGCATGAGTATTTGTTTTTGACCTATGCCTCTTGGTTGTAGGAGAAACTTGAGTTGCCTGTGACTGAACCATAGGTTCATCATCTGCATCAATTATTTCTAATTCTTTCCCTTTTCTTTTAGAAGATGATGATTCCCTTTGAAAAGAAGTGGAGGGTTGCTCCACATTTGTCTCAACCATCTCTTCCTCCATAATAGTCACAACTCCTTTAGTGATGAGAAATTCATTCTCTATAGAAACTATAGGAGAAGAGGGTTCTTCAATATTTTCTTTTTTCAACTGTTGGCTCATCTGCAACAGGAACATCTTCAACCCTAAACTGCAATATGTCTTCAAATACCCCCCATTCGATCTATGAAACATCCCTAAGAGAACGTTCTACCAACAATTTAATCAGACCATGATGGCTGACAGAATGATTTCCATTCTTTCGCATTTCTTTGGCACTTATGGAAATGAGGTGGTATAGAAAATTAAGAACATTCACTCTTCAGCCATGTCGTAAATGACTAAGCAATTTGAAATGGGGTGAATATAAATTTGAATACCTCCCTTCGCAAGTAATGTACTTCATTACATATAAAGCCACTTGGGGCCACTCTGCTGCAAGGGAAACCCTCCTGGTTCCTTGCTTGTCCATTGTTAGAGGTCCATCTGTGGGAAGTGTAAACTCTGCTCTGGCGCTTCTGGCGTCTTTTGATTCTGGAAACAATTCTCGTTCCTGCAGCAACCCTGTAACTTCAGCTATCCGCTGCTCTATAGCAATGATCCTTAATCCTTTAATAGTAGCCTCTCCTTCATTGAATGAATGCATAAACTTTGAGGCAATTTCTTCTTTATAATCCCTTATTTTCAGAAAGTAGACAAACCAACCATGCTTCCTGAAATAATGCTCACAAAGAGCATCCTGTAGCAACGCATCATGGACTGTTGGTTCATGGCGGATTGGATCTTCACCCATTTCTTAATCTGTTAATGTAGCAAACTCTGCAGCTGATAAACAAAGAGCCAAAATACTTCTACAAATTGAAAATTGAACTTCCTTACGTATTTCCAAATTCGACCACAGAGTTCATTACTTTCTTATGCCAAAGAATATCTTGTTAAAGAAATGATGGCAAGCAATCAAATCAAGGTACTGAAAAGGACGAGTAATTACTAATTTTGGAAACCGAACCATAAAACACCCCCCCCCCCCCAACTTACTTTGGCACGTGTCCACACAAGCTGAAAGGATTTAGGGAAGTGTATGCGGATTTAGCAAAGGCAATAATCATAATGAAATCATAAATACCTAATTAATATAAAATAAAATATGTACATACTTGCAGTCACGCGAAAAGAATGGCGAAATGAAATGAAATGACAGATAAGGAAATGAGATGGGATGACGTGGATGAAAAATTCTATTTATGGAGAATAATATTTCCACAAGACATGGATATATTTTTGTGAAATGATGTGAGGAGAATTATGAAGCGGCAAGCATGTTCACTGCAGTGGCTGCAGGAACCTTACCTCCAATAATTTGCTCAATTGCAGAAGAAACTTGATCAGTGGTTGCAGGAACTTGATCAGTTGCTGCAGGAACTTGTGTTTGATCCTTTTTAGCAAATTGCTGTAGGAACTCCTCTTTGCTGGCTGACTTATGATAAAGACGCAATCTGTGACCATTTACCAAAAGCTTGAAGCAAACTGGATCAATTGAGGTCAAATGAACAATTCCATTGTCGAAAACTTCCTCTATCTCATATGGACCTAACCATCTGGTTTGCAGCTTTCCCATAGTATCTTTATATCTGGAGTCATACAATATTGCCCAGTCACCTGCTTTGAACTTTTTCTCTGTGATGTATTTATCATGCCACTTTGCTCTTTGATTTTGTATCAGTTCTGTTTGCTGGACAACCTTTTTCTCCATTCATCCAAAGCATTCAATTGCTGAATACGTTCCTTTTGTGCTTCAGAAAGTGTCATATTTAATTGCAAAGCTATCCTCAGATTTTTATGCTCAAACTCAATAGGTATCATTGTTGCTTTTCCATACACCATTTCAAAAGGTGTAAAACCAATTGGTGTCTTCCAAGTTGTTATGTATGCCCAAATTGCTTCTGAAAGTCTACGTGACCAGTCTTTTTTATGAACAACTACTATCTTGGTAAGAATAGCCTCAAGCTTCCTATTTGTAACCTCTACCTATCCATTAGCTTGTGGATGATATGGGTAGATTTTCTGTGTCTTATATTGTATTCATTGACTGAGGCTGCAATTAATGTTGAAGTAAATTGTGGGACTTGGTTTGATACAATTTCCCTTGGTACTCCATATCTTGTAAATACCTCCTCATAAAGGAACTCAACCACCTTATTATCTCTTGCATGTGTCATGGTGCGAGCCTCCACCCATTTGGTTACATAATCTGTACATACTAAAATGTAGGATTTGCCATTAGAAGGGGGATCAATTGGGCCAACAAAATCTAATCCCCATTTATCAAACGGTGCAACCAATATTTGTGGATACAATGGCATCTCATCAGATTTAGTAGGTCTCCCCATGCGTTGGCATCTATCATATTTTCTTGTATACTGTGCTGCATCCTTATATAATATGGGCCAATAGTATCCTGTATTCAGTATTTTGAGTGCTGCTCTTTTAGCAACAAAATGTCCTCCACATGGATCATCATGACATGCATGCAGGATATCATATGTTTCATCTTCTCTTACACATCTTCTCATGACTTGGTCAGGTCTAGTATAAAACAAACAATCAACAATCCATGAGAAGTTAAATATTTTCTCCACTAACAATCTTCTTTCCTTAGGAGAGAAATGAAGTGGCATTTTAGCAGCAGCTAAATAGTTGGAAATATCAACATACCAGGGAGTGTGGGCTTGTATAAGGAATAGATGTTCATTCGGAAAAACATCATCTATGGCTGTAGGATCTTCTTGTAACTGAAGTCTTGAAAGATAATCTGCAACCATATTGGACTTTCCTGGTTTATCAATAACTGTGATATCGAATTTTTGCATCAACAATAACCAGTGAGCTAATCTACCGGTAATTGAAGGCTTATTCATGAGATATCTGATTGCAGTATGATCAGTATGCACAAATATGGGATACCCTGTTATATAGTGCCTGAATTTGTTGAGTGCATATATAACTGCTAACATTTCCTTTTCAGTGACTATGTAATTTAACTCAGGCCCCTGCAAGTTCTTGCTAATATAATATATTGCACTTTCCAAGTTATCAATTTTATGTCCTAAGACTGCTCCTATTGCATAATCAGATGCATCTGTATGAAATTGAAATGGTAAAGACCAATTCGAACCTTTAAGAACTGGTGCTTGGGTCAAAGCATGCTTAAGCTTCAAGAAAGCTTCATTGCATGAAGAAGTCCATTTAAATTCCATATCCTTGGTAAGTAGAGAATATAAGGGACGTGCAATTTTGCTGAAATATTTGATAAACCTTCTATAGTATCCAGCATGACCAAGGAAACTTCTAACATCTTTTTACTTTACCGGTGCATTGATATTCTGAATGACTTCAATTTTTGTTGGGTCAACCTATATTCCTTTTATAGAGATATGATGACCAAGGACTATTCCTTCCTGCATCATTATGAAGCACTTCTCACTATTTAATGACAAACTATAGTCTTCACACTGTTGCAAAAATTTCTTCAGGTTCCTTAATGCTTCTTCAAATTCAAAACCATAAGTTGTAAAGTCATCCATATAAATTTCCATGATGTCTTGAGAAATATCTGAAAATATACTGATCACTGCTCTTTGAAAAGTGGCTGGAGCATTACACAATCCAAAAGGAAGAACAAAATATGCATATGTTCCCCAAGGACAAGTAAATGCGGTCTTCTCTTGGTCCTCTGGGGCTATCTCAATCTGATTGTAACCACTGAATCCATCAAGAAATGAAAAGTATCTCTTCCTAGCCAAAGAGTCTAATACCTAATCCACAAATGGCAATGGAAAATGATATTTTCTTGTTGCTAAGTTCAAAGCTCTATAATCAACACATAACCTCCATTTTCCTCCTTTCTTAGGAACTATTACCAAAGGTGATACCCATTGGCTATCAGAGATAGGATAGATAAATCTAGCCTTTAACAACTTCTGCAATTCCTCTTTACCTACTTCTTTTAATGCATGATTGATTCTTCTTTGTGGCTGTCTGAGTAGGCAACATTCTTATTTTATATAGATACGGTGGGTACAAACTGTTGGATCTATTCCATGCATATCCTTGTAATCCCATGCCAAGGCATGTTTATGACATTTAAGCAAGTCCATGAGTGCTACTTTTTGAGTATCCGCAAGATGACTATTGATATTCAAATATTTATTCAAATCAACTTCTATTTTGATAGTAAGATCAATCTGGGATATATCAGAAAAATGAGAAGTATAGACTTCCTACGGTAGCAGAGTATGCAATATATTAGTGGCTGCAAGAAAGTCTAAATCAACAATATTTGGTACCAACTCCTGCAATTGTTGTTCTTGTTTTAACTCATTTGTCAGAATTTTATAAAGAATTGAGTCTTCATCATGTAATTGCATGAATGACCCTCAATTAATCATCATAAGGTGATTAATAGAGTCAAATCCCTCAGATTCTTCTCCCAAAGTAGGCCAAACAACTTGTTGTTGATCAAACTGGGGCTGAGTAGGAGAATACAAAGCTAATGTTTTTGTAGAGTTCCCATCTGAAATAGTCATATCCCCTGATCTACATCCAATATATGCATCAGCTGTGGCAAGCCAAGGTCTTCCCAAAATCACCGGATATCCTCCCAGTGTCGCCTTTGGAGACAAAATCATAAAGTCTGCAGGGTATTCCTAGGAATCCAAAATAACAACCACATCTTCAATCATACCATCAGGTCGCACTGTAGAGCTGTAGGACTATAGGTGTGGGCCTGAGACTATTGATTTCAAGCTACTGCATTACTTCTCTTGTCATCTCATTAATGGCTGCCTGTAAATCAACTAAAACATTCCTTATATGGGTGCCATTAATGACTATATTCACAACAGGACTACCAGGATCAAAATATTTAGGAATTGAAACCTTTCCTAGCATAATATTTGCCAGTTGACCCATCACATGCACTATTTGTGAATCCCTCTTCTTCCTGCCAGGTTTTTTGAGACATGCCTCCCTAAGTGCCTTACTGTATATAGGAACAACTTTTATTGCTTGCAACAATGGAATTTTAACACATATATGCTTTAGTTGATCTATGATATCAAAACCTTGCTCCTGTTCTGTAAGAACTTCCTTTTCTTGCAATCTTTGGGGAAATGGTGGTAGTCTCTGCTTCTGAGGTATTGTGGCTGTTGGATTAGAGATTTATTGTTCCTCTTGCACCTCAGTGATAACTCGAGGAGATGGATTAGGCAGTGTTGTCCCGTATCTAAGGTGAATATCACTTATAGATAGAGAATAGGATGGGTATTGATTAGTGTCAACTGAATAAGCTTGTTGTTGTTGCTGAGATTTAATATTAGGATTTGGCATTAGCTGAGTGGGCAACTGTGTTGGTTTAGGTGGAACAACAGTGGCTGCAGGGGGAGGCATTATTGCAGGGGGTTGTGGCTGCTGAATAGGTTGTTTCTAGAAGATTGGGTAGTCCATGGTTGACTCCCCCTCCATTGAGGAGTAGGTTGCCAATTACCTTGAAACTAGTTCCCTTGGCCCTGAGGTGGATACCAATTTCCCTGTGGCTACTGCCATTGTGGCATTTGATTAGTAAAATGCTACCCTTGGCTTTGAGAACCATACATGTTTGGATAATTACCAAAATTTTGAGCATATGGTGATTTCCATTGATTATTTGGAACATAAGAATTTCCATTATAACCATAAAAAGAAAGTGGATCCGGAGGCATACCTTGTCTTTGGAAATTTGGCCTCCTTTGAGCAACATAGAAAACTTGTTCATCCTCACCTTGTATTGGCTTGAAGTTAAGAACCTCAAGATTTGCAACCATTTTACATCTGCAGTCCTTTTTTCTCTGTCTACAATGAGGGCAAAATTCTGCAAGAAATGCATCAGCTTCTTCATGCTTCTTCTTAGCTAAGAGTGTATCCAACTGAGTAGCCATATTATTTATGATGTCCTCCTTAAAGTCTTTCAACAAATGGCTAAGTTCCATTCTAGAAACTCCAGTACTAGATGTTGATGAAGACACTCTTGACTTGAAATGCCTATTCTTTTTAGAAGTGATTCTAAAATACTTCTTACAAATTTGTCCTATTTCATTCCATGTAGACTGTGTAATGTCACCTCCTCCCATAAGATCCAAAGCATTAGTGCATTCATCACCGAGTCCCCTCAAAAATATCAGCTTGAGGGAATCTTCATTTAGAGTACTATGCTTGGACTTTTTGACACTAAACAGAAACCTTTCCAAATAATCTTCAAGACTCTCATCTTCTTTCTGTGTCATTCTAAAGATATCATCCCCATGACGACCAGTGCCTCTACAATAATCTTCATACTTTGCAAGAAACAATCATTTCATCTCATCCCATGTATTGATTGTGCTACTACCCAAACTCATAAACCATCTTAAAGATGATTCTTTCAAAGTGGCAGGAAATATTTTGAGTCTATGGGCATCTGTAGTATAATCAAAACTCCTATAGAGAACATCAAACTCAAACAGAAATGTGTCTGGATTCTCTGTCACTAATCCATAGAATTTAGGGAGGGAAGAAGCTGGAATGTTCTTGAGATTAGCATTATCATGCTGATCATATATGGGGAACTCAAACGTTGAGTCCAAAGGTGGTGGTGGTGGATTATTTCCACTAGGAGGTGGGTTTCCTTGCATTGGACTAGTGGGGGGAATTACCAAATGAAATTCTTCTTCTGGGGGTCCAAAGAGGAACTGAAGACTGCCTTCTGGAAATTCAGATTCAGGGTGGTTCAAATTCTCTGGGGTTTGATAAAGTTCAGCAAAAGGATTTATATTCAGGGAATTAATTTCTGCATGATTAGGATGACTGGGTAGATATCTACCTAGAACATCTCCTCTTCACCTATGCATGCAGGTTCATAATTTTTTTCGAACAATCAGATATGCCAGAAAAATAATTAACTGAAAACTGAAAAGACAATAACCATAACAGGTTCTTAGTTTGATACCATCCCCGGCAACGACACCAAAAATGTTCAACCCAACAATAAGAATAATAACTCTAGTTGAAGTCTCTACCTGAAGTTTGGACATTCACTTGGTAAAGTCACTATTTCTATAGCTAGTGTTCATTTGATTGTCAATCCAGAGATGTAATACTTGAAATGGGTCCTCACTATATATGCACTAAGTTCCTGTAACAACTACTCTGCATTACTGCAACAACTAACATTATGTGGAAAAGATAAACAGGAATTGAAACTATTGAAAGGCTATAGGAAAAATTCTGCATTAACATAAATTCATTCACACAATACTGGCTAAGTTCAATGCTGATAAACATAAACTACTCTGTTTTGGTTTGGCTGCAGGAACAGTCAGTGGATCTGTTTCCAATGGCTACAGGAACGGTCAATGCAAGAACGTCTACTGAAGCTAAAGAAGAAAACTAATCTTAACGAAGGCACATGAACACTCACCAAGTGGGCCCCATTGGATGAGTGATTCCAGGCTTCCCAAAAACAACTCTAAGTGCTCAGAATAACATATTTTTATTCATTGTTCTTCGAAAGTCATTACATGATTCAACATAACAAGAAACTCAAAAACACTTGTAACTTTATTTTCCAAAATCCTCTGCTTTGCTTTCTCTCTTTTCTTTATAACCTCTGAGAAGTGATGAAGAGCTTATTTTAAAAGAAAACATCTACTTTAAACAACACAGATCACTCTGAAGAGAAGAGGCAAATAACTTAATTGAGAAAGGAGATAGCTAGAGTTAAGCTACAGAAAATGCGGATCTAAACCAAACCATAGTCATAACACACTGTGGTGGTATTTACAACACTAATGTCCACTTGAGTTAGACATCAGTAATATCGTGTGATTACTTCTCCTCTACCGTTCCTTATGCTCTTCAACATCTCTATTGTTCAATCTTTCAGTCATCTCCTTGAATATCTCTTCCCGCAACTGGCGTAATAGGCGAGCTTCCACCGTAGCATCATTTATTCCCCGCACTTCAAAAGAAATAACATACAAGAACATACATACATATTTTAATTAATCAGGACATCTATTAATTTCACACATGATATTGCCTAAACAATCTGCATGGCAACAAGAATGAATAACATGGCTGCAGGAATAAACAGGCAAAGACAAAACACGTTTTTAATAGGTTCAGGCTAACATCTGAAATACATATAGTAAACTTCCGATACATCATTACTATTATGTAAATCAAAATATGACAAAATCTTAAGAGTTCTAAGGATAAAAAATATGCCAATGTCTCAACTCATTAGGTACCAGACCTAATTTGGGTCCACCATGCCAAAGCGATGTCTCCAATTAGTCGAGGCACAATCAAGGATCGCCTTCTGCATCCTGAATTCCATCTAGAAGTTGCACCAACACCACTTATGCATCTTGTCAAAGATTCTCAGTAAAAGATCTATTGGTAAAACCTTAAACCCTTATCAGTATAGGCTTACTAGAGTGTATAATAACATCCGATCATCAAGTCAATACCAACTAACCAAAACATACTCTAGAAACATCAAACCAAACATATTCCATTGATCCAAACATGTCGATAGTATCCAACTGATAGTCCCTTCTGCCGGTAACACAAGTTCTTCCGCTGGTAACCAAAATCTGTCTGCTGGTAACCAACCATAACAACTAGTGTTGACATCAATGACAAAACATCAATGCAACACATAATAAATTCCTTCATATTTCCAACATAGAGGAGATACATAAACACATTATCTTCAATGGACTAGATGCAATTACCTTAGATCGCCATAAAATCTTACAAAAAGAATGGTTTGAACTCCTAACCCAAGAAGAAATATATTGGAAGAAAAAATTGAGAGAATTATGAATTAAAGATGGTGACAAGAATACTAATTTTTTCCACATATCAACAAAAATGAGAAAGCAAATAAATGCTATCTTTTCTATCAAACATGAAAAATCTAGTCAAATTATTATAGATAGCCAAGTTATAGAATCAAAAGTAGTCAGTTTCTTCATAGAACTCCTGACCAACAAGAACACAACAAGAAATGCTAATATAAGCATACAAAGATCTACTATCCTTAACTGTATCCCCAAATTAATATCAACATAAGATAATGCTCTTCTAATGAAGCCTTTAACTATGAAAGAAATAAAAGGGGTGGTGTTCTCCCTCCCCCTAGAGAAAACTCCAAGTCCTAATGGTTTCACAACTTCATTCTTTCAAACAAGCTGGAATTTTATCTCCCTTGATCTTCTAAAACCAATCAAGGAATCAAGAAAATTAGGTACACTGCTTAAACAATTTAATGTGACACACATAAAAATTATACCAAAAATGAAATCTCTAAGTTCCTTTAAGGAGTTGAGGCCAATTTTATTATATAATATAATATACAACATATTTACAAAATATACTTGAGACTCTAATCCATCATCCCCAGAATTATCTTGGAGGAATAAGGAGGCTTTGTCCCTAATAGAGAAAGAATAAAAGGGGCCTTATGGGCCCATCTGATAGTTTTGATACTTAATATAAGTACAGATCCAATAGCCAACAAGATGAGAGGGGGAAGGGGGGGGGGGGTGAATCATAAAAACTTAATCATCCCTAAAAACATCAGATTCAACCTCGGTAACATGTATATTAGTAATATAACCAAAACTGTCAAACATGCAAAATCAAAAGCATATGAACATCATAAACCTCATAACACCAGATTTAACGTGGAAACCCAAATAGGGAAAAACCACTGTGGGATTTCGGATCCACTAAGAAATATACTCTTCTAGAGTATGCTCAGTTAAAAGCAAATCCTGTTAAAGATTACAAACACATTGCTAGATGTGACCTGGTTAAGGGATTTCCCTCAGATCTATTTGGATCTTCACTTTGTTAGAAGTGACCTTGTTAAAGGATTTCAAACATTCAATCAGAATGTCACCTTGCTAGAGGGTTTTACAAATAAGACTGTTAAGTCCACTCGGTTAAGAGATTTTCTGTCACTTTCACAAAATAACAGTAATAAAATCTATCTACAACTTCACATCTAAAATGCTAAAGCAGATTCCTATTTGTTGAATACAATCTAGACATAGAACTAATCTTGTCTATCTGCTGGGCTTCTATACTTTTTTATTCTAATAGGTCTTCAAGCTTCTATGCTCGGTAATCACTATGTAGCATCCCTGTGCATACACTTGCCTGCATAAATTGTTTATAAACAATTAGGTAACCGCTTAATCTCCTTGATCACATTTCCCATGATCAATCATAGCCATCAGATCTTCAATCTTGTCCAGGTTCAATGCATCTTCTGATCTGAAAACATTTTACCCCACCTTGGAACTTGCATATTAGTCTTGGAACTTGTGCCAGGGTATTGCGGTTCAATCTGAGCTATAGATCTTCATGCCGAATTTTCATTGCCTTAGATTCGTTAACAAACTTCATTCACGGCTCACCAATCATTGATCAGTTCCAGCTCATCAGCTTCCTTCATTAAATACCGCATGTAAACATTTAATGCATTCTGTTATAGCTCGGTTACAACTCGATAACAACTCGGTGAATACTAAACTTCACTTGGTAGACATTCCGTCTTCATTAACCGATAGCGATAACCTTAGGGTTTACCGACTAGGTTCCTTAGGGTTTACCAACTAGGTTCTTTGCTTGATAACATAGTATAGTATTAACCTTTACATTTTACAACATATGTATGATGTTAACACAATCTAAAACATCATGATCTCATCATTGTCTGACTCGGTACTAGTTGCCCATTGAATACCTTATTCTTCTCAAGATATGGCAACATCATACTGAATTAGAAAATCAATTTCTTGACATCAATGACAAAATAATAATATCAAGACAGTAAACATCTTTAATCAGTTATATCCATAATCATCAACAACCTTCTCAATATCCTTATTGAAATGCCAACAATCTTTTATTGTCTGTTATAAAGCAATGTTGCCAACAATCTCCCCCTTTGGCATTGATGGAAAAACCAATTGATTTGACCTTAAAAGATTCGGATTGCTGTGATTCTGAAATGCTGAAATGCTCTCCCCCATACATTAGACTTCTCCTGGTTTCAATCTTCTTTCTAATCTGTAGTCTGCTCAGTTTTCTTTTAGTCTTCTCCCCTGATAGGTCCTCTTCCTCTATATTAGTCTTCTCCCCTTTATAGTAGTCTTCTCCCCCTTTGACAACAATGCCAAAAAGTAAAGAACTAAAACATAATTACTTTCTGTAAGAAGTTATTTCCTGCTGTTGTGTATCAACCGAGTCTCGGTCAGAGCATTTGTCTTCAATTCCTGTTCCCTGTAATATTTCTTGTATTATTTCCTGTATACCTTTAGAAAACATCCTAAAGTGTATAAATCAGCATCAACTCCCAAAAGATATTCATTAGAGTCATCGGATTGATGCTTTCACCGAACTCGGTCAGTGAGTAGAAGATAGGGGTAGGACCCCTAACTTACTTCTGACATATTCAAAAGTGTCCCTTGGTAGTGTCTTGGTGAAGATATCTGCTATTTGTTCCTTTGTGCTAACATACTCCAACACCACTTTCTTCTCTTGAGCTTCTTCTCTAAGATAATGATATTTGATAGATATGTGCTTTGTCTTAGAGTGCATAACAGGATTTTTTGAAATGTTAATGGCACTAGTATTGTCACAGAATATAGCTACTGGCTTGGTAACTTTCTCATTCATACCTTCCAATAGTTGTTTGATCCATGCAATGTTGGTACAATTCAATGCTGCAGCAACGTATTCAGCTTCTGCTGTTGACTGTGAAACACATCCTTGTTTCTTGCTAAGCCAACTCACTAGTCTTTCTCCTAAAAAGAAAGCTCCTCCACTTGTGCTTTTTCTGTCATCAATGTTGCTTGCACAATCAGCATCAGTATAAACTTTCAAACCAAAATCATTTCCTTTCTGATATACTAAGCCATAATCCTCTGTGCCTTTCAAGTATCTAAAAATTCTTTTGATTGCTGTCATGTGTGTTTCCTTAGGATCTGCAGAGAATCTTGCAACTATACCTACTGCATGTGCTATGTCTGGTCTGCTGTGAACAACATATTGTATCTTTCCAATCATGGATCGATAAAGTGTCTCGTCAACAGATGCAGATTCATTATTCTTTGATAATTTACAGTTGGTAGTCATAGGAGTACTTACTGGTTTTGAATCCTCCATTCCAAATTTCTTCAAGATTTCCTTTATGTACTTGGATTGAGTAATGAAAATCTTATTTTTTAGTTGCAGTATCTGTAAACCTATAAAATACTTTATCTCACTGATTAATGACATCTCAAATTCTTTGCTCATTTCATTTCCAAAGTTCTTGCATAAAGAGTCATTTCCACAAAATATAATATCATCAACAAATATGGCTGAGATCAGTATTCCATTTTCATCATTCTTCATGTACATGTTGCTATTCTCTCTTGTCCTTATAAAACCAATCTTAATCAAATAAGAGTGCAATCTTTCATACCATGCTCTTGGTGCTTGTTTCAAACCATATAAAGCTTTGTTCAATTTATATACCTGATCTTTATTATTGTCTTCAACAAATCCTTCAGGTTGTTCAATGAAAACTTCTTCTTCTAATATTCCATTCAGAAATGCAGATTTGACATCCATTTGATATACCTTGAAATTTTTGAAAGCAGCATAGGCCAACAATGTTCTTACTCCTTCAAGTCTAGCAACAGGTGCAAAAGTTTCATCATAATCAATTCATTCTTCTTGAGCATAACCTTTGCAAACTAGTCTTGCTTTGTTTCGAATGACCTCTCCTTTTTCATTTAGCTTGTTTCTGAAAATCCACTTTGTACTTATTACATTTTTGTCCTTCGGTCATGGGATTAGTGTCCATGTGTCATTCTTCTTGATTTGATCAATCTCTTATGTCATAGCATTTATCCAATCTTCACTGTTAAATGCCTCTTTCACTATTCTCGGTTCAAATTCAGATATCAAACATGTGTTCTGTCTCAGTTTGTTCCTTGTCATCACTGGATCATCCTTATCTCCTATAATTTGACTTGGTGCATGATGTCTTCTAACATACTTGGCTAATATAGGCTCGGTAGGCTCTGTATGATCTTCTTCATCACTCGGTAACTGGATATTCTCTTCATTTTCTTCAACAGTCTTCTCGGTAGGACTTCTCGGTTGAACATAGACAAATTCATCATAGTCTCCTGGTTCCTTGGAATTTCCTTCATCATTTCTTTCTGCAAATTCATCAATTTTTACATTTGCACTTTCTACCATTTTGTTAGATGATTTGATCAGACATTTAAATGCTTTGCTTCTAGAAGAATAACCTAGAAACGTTCCTTCTTCACTTTTCTGATCAAATTTGCCATTTCTATCATCTTTATGAACATAGCATCTACTTCCAAAGATTTTAAAATAACTAACATTAGGTTTCTTATCGTACCATATTTCATATGGTGTCTTCAAAGTACCTTTCTTCAATTGAACTCAGTTCAGGGTGTAAACTGCTGTGCTTATTGCTTCTCTCCAAAATGTTTGTGGCACCTTCTTTTCAATCATCAGTGTTCTAGCACAATCCACAATAGATCTATTTCTTCTCTCAACTATTCCATTCTGTTGTGGAGTTCTTGGTGCAGAGACTTGTCTTTTAATACCATGATCATTGCAAAATAAGTTGAACTCATCAGATGTGAACTCTCCTCCTCTATCTGATCTAAGACATTTCAGTTGTCTTCCTGTTTCATTTTCAACTCTTGCCTTGTACCATTTAAACATTTGAAAAGTTTTTGATTTTTCTTTTAAAAACATTATTGACATCATCCTTGAATAGTCATCCACAAATAATATGAAATATTTATCACCATAATAACTTTGAACTTTTATAGGACCACAAAGATCAGTGTGCACTAGATCTAAAATTCCCTTAGAAGTGTAAGACTTACTTGTAAAGCTTGATCTTGTCATCTTACCCATTTGGCATCCTCGACACATAGCATTCTCAGGTTTTTCAAGACTCGGTAGACCTCTTACTCTGTGTTTCTTACTTATTTTGATTAGATTATCAAAATTTACATGACAAAACCTTTTATGCCATAACCAGGTATCCTCTAACTTTGCATGCAAACACTTATTCCGAGTTGAGTCAAGGTGAAATGTGTTACCTTTTGTTTGTGTCCCGGTAGCAGCTAACTTTCCATTCTTGTCATGAACTTTGACAATTCCCTTCTGAAATTCTATTCGGTAACCTGTGTTGTTTAGCTGTGCTACACTCAACAAATTGTATTTCAAACCTTCAACCCAATAAACATCATTGCATCTTGCATTATCAAGAAGTGTTATAGATCCTTTACCTCTCACTGGACATGGTGCATCATTACCAAATCTAACATAGCCTCCATCATAATCTTCTAACATAACAAACTTGTGTTTATCTCTTGTCATATGATGTGAGCATCCACTATCTATAATCCAAGAATCATTAGTGTTTATGTGAGATATTAGGGCTTTTTCTTCATACCTTTCTTCATCTGATCCATCCTTGATAGCCACATAAACTACTTCCTCTATATCAGTATCATCTGATTTATCATCGTTGGATTCCTCATTAGCTATTAGGCATGTCTTGCTATCTCTTCTTCTGAAGTCTTGGTGTCCTCTATGATAGTTATCTTTCTGTCTGTCATCTCGGTAATCTCTCTTTTCAGTAGAATCTTTGTTAGGACAGTTAGAAGCCATATGTCCTATCTTATCACAATTGAAACATTTCAAAGGTAGTTTTCCTTTATACTTACCTTTGCCTCTCGGTAACCTTTTGGCTAATAGTGCTTCAAACTCTTCTTGCTTTTTGATTTCCTCATACAGTTTGTGTACTACCTCCATGTTCTTACGAAATATTTCACTTGCTCCACTGTGATCTCCTTCAGAGTACTTATACTTTCTTTCATTGAAATCATTAGATTCATCAAGATGAAAATAACTAAATGCAGATTCAACTTTATTTACCGAAGATCCACTGTTATCAAAATTACTTAGCTCAAATGCATGTAGCTTACCAATAGTAGCATCTAAAGAAACTGGCATATTAGGTACAAACCTCAATTCATTGATTGCAAAGACTTAGATTGCATAAGCTGGTAGAAGGGTTCTTAACAACTTACTTGTTATATCCTTTTCTTCAATAGTTCCACCTGCTCCTTTGATTTGATTGACAATCTCCTTTAGTCGTGTACTGTACTGAGTTATGTTCTCACCTTCATTCATCCTCATAGATTCAAGTTGTCCTCTTAGACTATCTACTTTTGCTCTTTGAACATGTTCATCTCCTCCATATACTGATATGAGCTTATCCCACATTGCCTTTGCATCATTGCAGCCTTCTAGATCATTAAACTTTGAATCGGTCAATGCAGATGTTATTTCAATCATTGCTTGAATATGTTCTTGCTTTTTCTTTATCTCTTCCATAGTCAATGGATAGGTGCTCGGTGTGACAAAATCATTCTTCAGATAGTATACCACATATTCTCCAATTCCTGATAGATGTAGCTTCATCCTTTTCTGCCATGTAGAGAAACTTGACTTGTTCAGCTTCGGTGCATCCCTCTTATACATCTTGGATCTTTAACTCAAGTGCCTTTAAACTTTCCTTCCGGAGTCCAATGCTCTGATACCAATTGATAGTTCTGATACTTAATATAAGTACAGATCTAATAGCCAACAAGATGAGGGGGGGGGGGGGGTTAATCATAAAAACTTAATCATCCCTAAAAACATCAGATTCAACCTCGGTAACATGTATATCAGTAATATAACCAAAACTGTCAAACATGCAAGCTCAAAAGCATATGAACATCATAAACCTCATAACACCAGATTTAACGTGGAAACCCAAATAGGGAAAAACCACTGCGGGATTTCAGACCCACTAAGAAATATACTCTTCTAGAGTATGCTCGGTTAAAAGAAAATCCTGTTAAAGATTACAAACACATTGCTAGACGTGACCCAGTTAAGGGATTTCCCTCAGATCTATTAGGATCTTCACTTTGTTAGAAGTGACCTTGTTAAAGGATTTCAAACATTCAATTAGAATGCCACCTTGCTAGAGGGTTTTACAAATAAGACTATTAAGTCCACTCGGTTAAGAGATTTTCTGTCACTTTCACAAAATAACAGTAATAAAATCTATCTGCAACTTCACATCTAAAATGCTAAAGCAGATTCCTATTTGTTTAATACAATCTAGACATAGAACTAATCTTGTTTATCTGTTGGGCTTCTATACTCTGTTATTCTAATAGGTCTTCAAGCTTTTGTGCTCGGTAATCACTATGTAGCATCCCTATGCATACACTTGCTCGCATACATTGTTTATCAACAGTTTCCTATTTATAAACAATTAGGTAATCACTTAATCTCCTTGATCACATTTCCCATTATCAATCATAGCCATCAGATCTTCAATCTTGTCCAGGTTTAATGCATCTTCCGATTTGAAAATGTTTTACCCCGCCTTGGAACTTGCATATTAGTCTTGGAACTTGTGTCAGGGTATTGCGGTTCAATTTGAGCTGTAGATCTTCATGCCGACTTTTCATTTCCTTAGATTCGTTAACAAACTTCATTCACGACTCACCAATCATTGATCAGTTCCAGCTCATCAGCTTCCTTCATTAAATACCGCATGTAAACATTTAATGCATTCTGTTATAGCTCGGTTACAACTTTGTAACAGCTCGGTGAATACTAAACTTCACTCGGTAGACATTCCGTCTTCATTAACCGATAGCGATAACCTTAGGGTTTACCGACTAGGTTCTTTGCTTGATAACATAGTATAGTATTAACCTTTACATTTTACAACATATGTATGATGTTAAAACAATCTAAAACATCATGATCTCATCATCGTCTGACTCGGTACTAGTTGCCCATTGAATACCTTATTCTTCTCAAAATATGGCAACATCATACTGAATTAGAAAATCAATTTCTTGAAATCAATGACAAAATAATAATATCAAGACAGTAAACATCTTTAATCAATTATATCCATAATCATCAACAACCTTCTCAATATCCTTATTGAAATGCCAACAATCTTTCATTGTCTGTTATAAAGCTATGTTGCCAACACCATCAAGTCCTCCACTCAATCCAATCATATAAAATCCCCTCCTTTATTTCCAATTTAGATATGATGAAAACTTATGATAGGGTAGATTGGGATTGTTTGATTCATGTCCTTATGAAGTTTGGCTTTACTCCCAATTGGTGTAAATAGATCTTATCCTATATATCAACAAAAAAATTTAGTCCTAGTGAATGGCAAGCCACTAGGTTTTTTCAGCTCATCTTAGGGGATTAGACAAGGTGACCCCTTATCACCATCTTTATTTATTATCATGATTGAAGATTTGAGTGAATTGACAACACAACATAATCAAGGAAGTTAGAAGGGTATACAAATTCCAAGAATAGATATCTCTCTGACACACTCTTTGTTTGTAGATGACACCATATTATTTGGGAATGCAACCATCTCTGAGGCCAAACAAATCACACAAAAACTCATTGAGTTTGCAACTTCCTTAGGCCAATGTATCAATGAACTCAAATCAAAAATTTATTTTTTCAACATATCAAGGAATCTGAAAAGAAGTCCATAAGATTTTAGGATTTGAAATTGAAGAACTTCGAAGTCAATATCTAGGTATTCCATTCTTTTCAAGCCCTAATTAAGTTTCTTAGTAGCATAAAATCCTATATAATATTCATTTGAATACAACCTCTTTGAAAGGAAGGTGTCTGTCATTAGCATGAAGACTACTCATGGTAAAAATAGTCTTGCTAGCCATCTTAAATTATCTTATGGCAGTACTCAAGGCTTCAAAAACTATCATTCAGGATATTGAGAAATCTGTTAGAAGGTTTTTATGGAAGGGAAACTTTGATAATAAAAAAAAACCCTTCTAATGTCTTTAGAATCCATCTGCAAATAGAAAATGAAAGGGGGCACATGCTTACACAATATAGAAGCTAGAAACTTAGCACTGGGAGATAACTTGGTCTGGAAAATGTATAGTAATCCCACAAAAAATGGTGTAGGATAGTGCAAGGTAAATACTTAGACTCAGACTCTCGAACAAGAATATTCATAATAACTAGCCCTCTTGAGGGCTCTTCAGTGTGGAACTTTATAATATCTTGTAAAGGGGTTATTTTTCCCTATCTCACATGGGAGTTAAATGATGGCTCACAAGCAATATTCTAGGAAGATTCTGTTGGCAATATGTTGGATTTGGTTAAGTGTTGTCATTGATGTCAACACTGTATCTCGATTGGAGACTATCCCGGTTGGAGACTATCTCGGTTAGTCTTGGTGATCTTCTTGGTTTTGGCTGAGATTCTTATCCGTTATGATCATATCTCTAGATTTGGTTTTGGATGCTTATTCTGGTTGGTTACATACTTTCTATATTCTATTGGTTTATGATTTGGTGCTTTGGCTGTTATCGCTTTTAGTATTTACCGGTATCGGCTAGTTTCTGGCTTTACTGGCTTGCCTCTTCTATCCCGGTTAACTTTACCGATATGCATTATTTGGTGACATGGTCAGTGGATTTTGGGTCTGGCTTGTGGAATCGATTTGTATCATGCTAAAGGTGTTTCTTGATTGTGTTCTGAGTATTTGGTGACTTTGCATTGGATGGCGTGTTGTAATGATGGTCCTATTTGGATCTGGTTAAGCTTTCTGCTATTTCACTAAGGGTTTCTACTAGTTGGTGAAGTGTGCTGGATTTTGGTCTTAGCGAAATCTCTGACGGATATAATTGTTTGGTTACTTGATTTAGGTCCATGCTATGTAATGTAAATCATAATATTGGTCCAGTGATATCGAGTGATGCATTTTTATAATTATGGGTTTATGGGTTTAGGGTTTAGCTGACCTTGTCAATAAGGTTGATGATCTGTATTTATAGGTGACTTATTCATGTAACTTGGATACCGATGGGATGGATGGTTATATTTGCATTATTAGAGGAGGGATTATGTGCGAATAAAGTCATATCATTCAAGTGAAGGTTGGAAAGGTTTTGTATTGCAGAGCAGACATCAGTGCTTAACCTGAACTGTATCAAGCATTAGTAGATGCTAATTTCTTTCTTTCCGGATTGTAGTCCGATGTTTATGTAAGTCAGTGATACTTCCCTTTGTGATGAGCAATGTGCTCTAGGTTATTGGCCTTTCTACAAGTCCAAACCCCATTATAATTATTCATAATACTACTGCAGAGTATTCATCTGATTTTGGGTAGGGTTTCCCACCATGGTTTTTCCCTTTCCGGGTTTTCCACGTCAAAATATTGGTGTTATGTGTGTTGTGCTTTCATGATATATCTTTCATTGTGTTGTGCTCCGGTATAAGGTTTATAACTGAATTAATTGTTGTACTTGTGAGTAAACTGATTCAACCCCCTCCTCTCAATTTACTGTCGGTATCAGATCATTCCAATAGATTCATGGTATGGATACATTCCCTTAAAAAATCTTCTAGAATTACAAAATAGTTAGAAAGATCCTTTTATCAAATTAGGGGACCAAAATAAAAGACTATATAGAACTACCAAGCTCAAAATGATGTACAACCAAATAGAAAGACATAAATACTTTGTCACTTGAGCCTCATGAAAAGGACTTCATGCTCATTCTTTGTTTTCTCCATGATTGACAATAATAGTGTTGGAATCCAAGAACACTGAGATTAATTTTAACCTTATTAACAAAGTAATTTAGTAATCGGTAACCATAAAAGAATATAACAATAAGTAGAAATGATGCCACCACAAGAACATACACCATAGCACAAAGATTTATACGTGGAAAACCTCAAAGAGGAAAAACCACAGTGGGATTGGTGACCCACAATATCTATCCACTGACCAAATGAATAAATATTACAATAGGGGCCTGCACATGCAGGAAGGCCAACAACCTAGAGTGTACTTCTCATCACAAAAGGAGCCTCACTGACTACAAACACCAAATATTGGTTTACAAAAAAAATTATGAACTTAGAGAATGCATCTCCTATGCTGGGTGAGTTCCGGTTCAAGCACTATCTGTACCGGTTTTCACTCTATCCCCCTTTACCGATAACTTACTTCGCATCCCAAACCTCTAAACCAATAACCAAGACTGACTACAAAATATTATATTTGCATTCAATCGATCAATATTGCTTGCACAATATCACACCACTATATAATCCTTCTCTCTGTATCTATATCCAAAATAACCTAACCGGATTGACTTAAATACCCTTCCCAAACATAAACATGAATGCCTTATGTCAACTTACAATGATATTACAACTTATTTACATGCTGGCCTAGACAAAAATAAATGCATTAAAATTTGTGACCGATGCCACTGATTGTTGCCATTTAGACCCGCCGGATCAATCTCCTATGTCGGCCTCATATATCGGTTCCAAGTTTGCCATTTTCCCTTGTCTGTTGGATGACTTTAATGTCGGTTGTCGAATCATGAATACCGGTGAGTATCGGTTAAGTGTCCAACCCAAAATAATGTGTGTTTCCATCAATGACAACACAACTAAACCGGATGAGTGTCAATTGCCAAGAATCTCCCCCTTTGGCATTGATGGCAACACTCATGTGAAAAATGTGTCACTGAAGTGTTGTCCCAATTCTTCCTAAAAACTAACCCTGCTCACCTTGAGCTATACATTACTTCTTATGTCCCTAACATTTTTCACCACAACCACTCCCCCTCTGACATCAATGACAAAGGCAGGGCAAAATAATGTGTTTACCGGATCTAGATGTACTTGAATATATCCAAGTAAGCACCCTTCAAAAATACTAAGTAAATATCCCAACCAGTTTTCAATGTTCCCAAAATAGATACAAACCCATTAAGATTGTATGCATGAAGTTCTTCTTCAGTTAGGTTTGCCGGTGTGGGTTTATTCATTAATTCTAAACTTTCCCGCTTATGAAGTAATAGAGTTTTCAACCAGGGACTTATCAATCCTCTCAATTCCCTAGCTCGCCAAATTAATCTGTCCATATCTTTCTCCAAGGTTGATATCTCTGATTTTGCAACCAAAATTTGACCATCAATAGAACTGGTCAAAGACTAAGTACCATCAAAATTTTTAGCCAAATGTTCCAATTGAGCCTTTGCCGCTTTTGTTTTTACCTCCAGGTTAGTTGTAAGTTTTCCGGTGTTAGTACAAGACCTATATATACAACTGCACTGATTAAGAGCCTCATCAATCTTTGTTAGTTGTTTTGTCATCTTCACCTTGTTTGATATGATCATATTGTCACAGGTGACCTTCCTAGCTGCATTGTATCTCCCTATCAATTGCCGGTTTGATATCTGTTGAAGAGTTCAAAACTCTTTTGAAATGTGTTCAGTCAAACCTTAAGCTTACCAGAGGGGCTAGCTACCAGACTAGTGTATCCTAGAACTAGTTGCTGTAGAACCAGAATGGCCTGCTCAATGACTTGCTCATCTTCTATTCCTTCCTTCCTTAGCTTCTGAGCTGCAACATACATCAATTTAAAAATTCTCAGTTGCTCAATATTCCTTTGTCCAAAATCAACTTGACTGGATGAGCCAAGTGCCAACAATGAATTACTAGACTCTCCAACCTGCTAACTGGCACTGGTGGCTTCACCACTTGGTGCAGTAACCTGCTCAACCTTAACCTCTTCTATATGTACATTTTTTGTCAGAGGTTCAATATCCTCAACTTGTTTATTTTCTATATCTACATCAATAACCTCTACATCCTGAATGTTATGTTTTGGTGTATCTTGCTTATCATGCACAACTTTAGTGTTAGCTATCGATTTCTCTACATTATGTATAGGTGATACTGTCAGATGAATGTACTCTGTTAGTTTCTATTCCAAAACCGGTGAATCCAAACCTAATATACCTTTCCCTTTACCATCAACTGATGTGTCTTGAATACCAGACTTAGGAGGGAATACAGGTGGAGTAAAGAAATCAGGTTTATCTACAAAGAATTTTACCCATGCCTTGTGGGTCTCCTTAACTATTTCATTTACTCTACTTACCATTAGAATCACATGTCGGTGTCTACTCCAGAAAATTGTTTTATTTGCATATTCCAGACACTGCTGTAACTCCTCATCAGTTATTGCACCACAAATAATCAATAATTCCTGCATCTTTATATTTTTATCCTCTTCAACCTTAGACAATCTCCTAACATCTAGCTTATTGTACAAATCTCCCGGTATTTGATTTTCAATCTCAAGTAATGCCTTCTTATATATATTTAAGTATAAAAAAACTTCTTCCTCAATCTTCATTTGATCCTTACCATCCACATGTACATAGTAATGTTGGATATTACTAAAAAATCCATATTTAGTTATTTGATCTATCAATTCAACAACTTGAGAGAGGAGGAATGACTTCAATACTCTTACTGGATTTGAGAGCCATATCTATATCTGATTTATTCTTGCCAGGGGTAGAAGTAGACTCTTTAACCGGTTTCTTCTTCTCTGTGGGTTTCCTCTCCTTCAAAATTTTCTGTGGGGCTGTCGAAGGAGTGACCTTCACTTCTTGTTTCTTTCCTTCCTCAGGCTTCTTCCTCGGTATCTTGATGTATGTCTTGGGAATCTTTGAGAGAACAACATCAGTATCAGAACCGGATTCAACATGGGTAGTATAAGTTTTCGGTTTCTTCCTCTTCAATACACCCTTGTCGGCTGTTGCTGCTAGTAGAGTCTGAACTACTGTCGGAGATGACTCTTCTGCTAGTCCAATGATTTGTTTAATTTCAGAGGACATCTTCTCCACAACTTCACCAACCTTCTTGATTTTTCCTTCCCTCTTCTTCTTGCTAAAAGCTATCTGAACTTCAGATTCCTTTTGCTTTGTTGTCCCAAAGGTTTTCTCAACTTCATCAACCAGGGCATCAATAAGTGTCTTGGCATATAAGTCCAAGATCTTAGCATCAACCTCATAACCCATATCAACGATCTAGATCTTCTGTGGTTGCATTGCCTCCATCAAGGTTTCATCATTCTTCACCATAAAGCATATTTATGTAGAGTACTTATCAACAATATGCTTAGGCACTCTCTCTCTCTCTCTCTCTCTCTCTCTCTCTCTCTCTCTCTCTCTCTCTCTCTCTCTCTCTCTCTCTCTCTCTCTCTTCTTCATTGTCTTCTAAAAATATTTGAAATAACCCCACAAAATGGAGTCTCTCTCCTTGTCCTGTCCCAAGCCTCTTATAACATATTTTCTTTGTTTCCCTACCGGCATATCAAATGGCCATTGTGTTTTACTGGATCCTGGTAACTCATTCAAAAAGAAAAGCATCAAGAAAACAACAAGGTTGCCATACCAGAAAACTCCTTTCTTCTTACCCTTAATCTTCCCTAGGTTTGAAATAAGTTCTTCACACATCCATTGACATAGATCATACCTATCATTTTCTTTGACCATCTGATGAGCACAATAAATGCATGAATTAGAAACAGAGTTCAATCGGTTTGATTGGGTTACCTTGTAACCGATGATCATGCTTGCAAATTGAACAACTTTGTCTCTGATAGTGCTTATCCTCAATGACCGATTGTCAAAAGTTGCACCAGTTAACTTCTCCACCTTAGTGTTAGGTATTTTCTTCTTTTTAGGAGTCTAACCAGTTTGGGGCAAATTGGTGATTGCACGAATAGCCTCCTTGGTTATTTTGTAAGGTCAGTCTAGCCACATGAATTCCCCGCGGATACGGCTTAACACATACAAGATCATTTCATCTTCAAATTCTAACATCTCCAAAATGTCTGTGAAACCCTGATCGAAAAGTTTTTGGAATTACGGTTTCATCGATCCCTTCCTATCCAGCAGATTTGTCATGTACATTGTTTTGATTTTAGCAGAACCTAAATCCTCCAGAGTGCAGTGGATATATGCACGAACATATTTAATATACAGAACTCCGTCTAGAACCCTAGAAAACGTGCTGACTGAATCATCGACCTTCACAATCTAAGGGAATTCCTTGAAAGTCGGGCGTGGATGATCCTTGATGTCAACAACAATAGGGGTATCCAAACCTACTGGAGTGGGAACTAATCTAGAAGTCATTGTAAACAAAAGATAGCTTGGAAACTGATAAAATACCTCACAACCTTCATCGGTTAAAGCTCTTGAAAATCTGCTCTAAATGCACTAAAATTTGCTTGAGAATGCTCTTGATTGCCTTGAATCTCCCTAAACTTGCTCTACTTCACTCTAAACGCCGTGTGATTAGAAATGAACCAACGTTTCCCTCTTATTATGCGAAAAATCCTAATTTCACATTGACATAAATGCATGTCGGCTTATCATACCGGATTCAAAATCCATCAGCTAAGTATCGGAAAACCTTCAGACTGAATTCTCCATGATCTGAAACAAGCTTTTAGACCACTACCAAGGGTAATGCAAGATCTATCATTAATTTGCCTCCCCCTAAGGCTAATGCCTTAGTTACCAGATGAGTTAGTTACTGGATGAGTTTCCTATCGGTGCAGGAACATTCTGCTCTACCGGTTGAGTAATCGGGTTGTTTGTCTCTACCAGTTGATCTTTAGATTTCCTAACCCATTTCCTCTCATGCTCCTTTCGGATATCATCAACCTTCTATTTTCCTTTCTCATCATTTCCTACCAGATTGTTCTTGATTATGCAGAATTTAGCAACATGTCCTATTTTGTTGCATGCATAGCAAGTGACATTATCTCTCTGAATTGCTTTATTGTATCCTTGATCATTCCTTGACCTACATTGATTAGCCATATGTCCAAACTTTCCACATGCATGATATTTCACATTCATTCTACAATCTTCTGTCCTATGACCATATTTCTTACAATTTGAACACTGACCGAGAATTGCATTATCATCCTGATTTGTTCTATTTATGCAATGTCTTGCCATATGACCAAATTTATTGCAAACAAAACATCTACCATTTAATTTATGTGCATTGGGTTGCCTTATCGGTGATTTTTGGTTCCGGTTGACAGGTGGGTTCTCCTTCTGATCAGTTGCTTCAACTTCATTTGTAGTACCAGAGCTTTCTCCATGCTCAAATCCAATATCCCTAGTGTTTCCTTTGCGCCTTTGACCCTTCAATAGCTCATCAAGCTTTAGAGAACTGTCCTTAAACTTGTCTTTGTATTCATTTTTAGTATCTAGATCTCCTTTTAGGATTGTTATCAATCTTTCCAACTCTTGCTCATTATTATGAGATTGCACCATCTCAGTTTTCAACATATCATTCTCATGTGCCAGCCTAATGCATTCCTCAAATCTGTCTTTCAGAGATTTGCCAAGATTTTCTACATTCTTCTTTCGATCTTCAATATCCTTGGACATCCTCATGGTTAGGGATTGCATTTCATTCTTCATGATAGTATTCTCCTAACTCAACTTCTGGCATTGTTCTTTAAGGGCATTCTTTTCTTCATCATCTTGATTTTGTAAAAGTTCCTTTCTTCTAGATTGAGTAGATGACATCCTCTCTTGTAGGATAAGAATGAATTCCTTTGTAGAGCTCAACTCATCTTGCAACTTCAAGTTCTTCATCCTTTCAACATCATAATCTTCAAATGCTACTTCAAGTTGTTTCTCCAAACTCATCTCCATGGATTCCAAACTCAGGATCTTCCTTAAGCTGTTACACTTACTCCAAGGTACCAGGATCTGATACCAATTGTTGGAATCCAAGAACATTGAGAGGGGGGGTTGAATTAGTGTTCTATCATTGAAATAAATTTTAACCTTATTAACAAAGTAATTCAATAATCGATAACCATAAAAGAATATAACAATAAGTAGAATTGATGCCACCACAAGAACATACACCATAACATAACTATTTATATGTGGAAAACCTCAAAGAGGAAAAACCATGGTGGGATTGGTGACCCATGATATCTATCCACTGGCCAAATGAATAAATATTAAAATAGGGGCCTGTACATACAAGAAGGCCAATAGCCTAGAGCGTACTGCTCATCACAAAATGAGCCTCACTGACTACAAACACCAAATACTGGTTTACAAACAAAATTCTGAACTCAGAGAATGCATCTCCTATGCTAGATAAGTTCCAATTCAAGCACTGTCTATATCGGTTTTCACTATGTCCTTCTTTACCGGTAACTTACTTCGCATCCCAAACCTTTAAACCGATAACCAAGACCAACTACAGAATATTATATTCGCATTCAGTCAATCAATATTGCTCGCACAATATCACACCACTATATAATCCTTCTCTTTGTATCTATATCCAAAATAATCTAACTAGAAGGACTTAAATATCCTTCCCAAACATAAACATGAATGCCTTATGTCGGCTTACAATGATATTACACTTTATTTACATGTCACCCTAGACAAAAATAAATACATTAAACTTTGTGACCGACGCCGCTGATTGTTGCTGTGTAGACCTGTCAGATCAATCTCCTATGTCGGCCTCATATATCAGTTCCAAGTTTGCCGGTTTACCTTGTCTGCCGGATGAATTGAATGCTAGTTGCCAAATCATGAATACTGGTGCGTACCGGTTAAGTGTCCAACCCAAAATGATGTGTGTTGCCATCAATGACAACACAACTAAATCAGATGAGTGTCAATTACCAACAAATATGAGAAATGCAAATTATCTATGCAACTCTAACTTCTATGGGTCAATGCAATTTGAAAAGAAGGATAGCCTATTCATCAATATCTCATATGGGTTTTGTAATTATATGAATTGGTTCCATGACATATACACGTCTCAATGGAGCCATTTTGCAAATGATTTCTCATGGATTAATTGGTGTTGCACTTTTTTTCTTGGTAGGAACAAGTTATGATTGGATACATACTCTTTTCCTTGATGAAATGGGAGGAATTGCTATACCAATTCCTAAAATCTTTAGTATGTTTAGTAGCTTTTCAATGGATTCTCTTGCATTGCTAGAAATGAGTGATTTTGTAGCAGAATTTATGAAATTTTGGGCGTAATTACTAATCATAAATATTCTTTGACCTTTCAGATCATTATTACTATAATAGCGGTAATTGGAATGATATTAACTCCCATTTATTTGTTATCTATGTTACATCAAATGTTCTATGGATATAAGGTTTTGAATGTCCCGAATCCTTATTATTTTGATCTGTCTCTTTCTACCAATCACATGTATTGGTCTTTACCATGATCTAGTTCTATTTTTATATAATGCTAAGGTAGAAGCTATTTTCTCTCAATCTTTCTATTAAAAAATAATCATTTTTTTAACCTTCCAGATAGATTGGAAACTATCTAATAGGCCTAGTTATTCCCTTTTCTTTACGAGATATAAATAGAATGAAATAGAGAAAATTGCTCTCTAGTTCGAGTTATTTCAAGTAGTTTTTATTCCCTTTGAAATAACTTGGATATATATATATATATAGACACACACACACATATATATCACACACATATATATCATAATAAGGTCTACTAATCCTTTTTCATACTTATAAAAAGTATACATGCCAGGAATCAGATTTGAACTGGTGACATAAGGTTTTTCAATCCTCTGCTCTACCAACTGAGCTATCCTGGCTATTCTCCTATGCATCATACTAGCACGGTAACCAAACTCCTGTCAACTAAAAACAAAAAAGGTATATATATAAGTTTGAATTGTTCTTAGTAACATAAAAAATAGAAAAGAAAAAAAACAGTCTTCTTTGATGGGGATAGAGAGACGCGAACCCTCATGGTCTATAAAACCAATGGATTTTCCTCCTACTCCAATTTTCATTGTTGTTCACATTGACATGTAGAATTGGACTCTATCTTTATTCTCGTCCAATTATTACTTCCAAAAATGGAAGTAAATGCAAATCTCCTTCTAGAGAAGCTCTTAATTGGAAAAATCCTTCAATTTCAATTTGAAGCTAGGCATGTTTTTTCAAAACAAACCTAGAACAATTCAAGTTCTAATCGTTATTTTTGTTTATTGGCGATATATAATTCTTTTTCAAGCATTAAATAAAATACAAAAGACATTCTGTAAATAATGTATTGTATCTAATTCAAATTATGTTGATTCGTTAGAATAGCTTTCGTTGAGTCTCTACACCTATCCCTTTCTCGGAAAGGAAACTGTTGTCTCTATAAATCGGATTTGGCTCAGGATTCCCCATTCAAAATATCCCAAGGTTCCTTTGATTTGGATGATATCACTTGGTAGGTTTCCATACCAAGGCTCAAAAAATTTAAGTCCGTAGCGTCTACTGATTCTGTCATATCCCCTTCTTGTAGAACGAAATCATAAAACAATAATTGTATCTCAATTATTTCATTTGCATTCATATTATATTCTTTATGTATTTTTTATGAAATGTTTTTATCTGTATCCCCATCGTACACCACAAAAATATCCCTTTCTATATTTAGATCTTATTGAAATCATATTTCCATTCTATAAGTATAGTCTATGAAAGGATGAGAAATCGAAAATAATTTTTTTCTTCTTATTTATTATTTCAATAATATTGTTCCACTTGGGACGGAAGGATTCAAACCTTTGGAATAATAGGACCAAAACCTGCTGCCTTACCACTTGGCCATGCCCCATTGTTGCTTTATTTTAATCAATTAATATCAATTGACACAATGTTTTATTTTAATTCATTCTTATCTGGTGCTATGCAATTATGCATAGAAAAACTGGAGGGGCATTTCTTCAGATCTATATTATTATAGGGGAACCTAAAAATAAACAAGAATATACATTCATTGGTCATTCTCTATCAGAATGGTTAAAATATTATATGAAGAATGATCCCTTCCAACTCGAAGACTAAAAGTCTAATCTTGCCGAAAAAATTCGATTGATTGGCCAAATACTTTTGGATCTTTACATCATTTTTATTCATCAGAGAATCAAAATGTCAGTTATCCTCAACCTCCATATTTATCTAGATGATTCCGCTTGTCATTTGAATAATCCCTTTTTAGCCAAATTGCCTGAAGCTTATGCGATTTTTGATCCAAATGTTAATGTAATGCCAATTATCCCTCTATTCTTTTTTTTATTAGCCTTTGCTTAGCAAGCTGCCGCAAGTTTTCGATAACGAAAATCTTACAAAAAGTTTTTTGTATTCACTTGATACAAAAACAATTTTATTGTTTCAATAGTTACATTCTAACTATTTCTATTGGATCATTTTCATTAACCAAATTGGTGTAAAACTCTTTTTCCTTGTCCTAATTTTTATTTTGTGATACATCAATTGTTCTCAACAAATCAAAATACCTCAGATTAGTCAATATCAACTGCATCATAGTTGGAGTTTAGGTTATTAGGTATTGATTAGAATATGTCATTTTTATTAATAGAGGGGCATATCTTTGATATTTAGTTAAAGAATGAGTAAGGATGGGAATTTATCTATGTATTCCAAAATTTTCTTCTATTTTAGACAATTTATATACTCGTTTCTTTTTTTTTGTTTGAAAAGGTGATAGATAAATTTTTAAATTGTGATAATCCTAAACAAGTTTAGGATAGTTTAATTGGTACTCAAGTTCCTATTTATCCTATTCAAATCCGTAAGAAGAAAAGAGAAACAAAATAGATTCAATTCTGAATCTGCTCTTTTTCTTTGCTTGGTTAATAAGTATATGATACAAAAATTGATGATCTATTCTGTTTTCTAATAAGAATCCCAGAGATTACATAATGTTTACTCTTAAGCTATTCATTTACATAGTAGTGATATTTTCTATTTCTCTCTTTATCTTTGGATTCCTATCAAACGATCCAGGATGAAATCTCGGGCGTAAAGAATAGTGATGAAAAATAATTAGAATGTAGATTTTGTAAAAAGCCTATTTCTATAGGTTTTGAGTGGTCATCTTAAGTGATTGAACAGAGAGAGAGGGATTCGAACCCTTGGTACAAATAGTCTGTACAATGGATTAGAAATCCACCACTTTAGTCTGCTCAACCATCTCTCCTAGATGAGAGATCTAAAATGAATATAACATTTCACTAAATAAAGACCAAGATTTGTGAGAATCCATTTTTTTTTTCTTTATTTCGTTTCAAACGATTTTCCGCTTTCTCTAGCCCACCCAGTATCTGGCCAAGTCATTATCTTCCCTAGATAAGAATAATTGACCAAATTATGAAGCATACAGTGCTCTAGCTAACCTGAAAGCTAAAAATAATACTATAATAGCAGCTAAAAGGGCTATCAAAATTTGACCTAGTGATATCATTTCTTTATTTCCTCTCCAATCACTTTTTATTATATAAGATAATAGATAAACACTTCTAGTTATTTATTTTAATGATTCTAGCTATTTCAGGCTATAATATGGATGAGATGTTTTAGATTGAAAATAGACAGATCATATTGAGGGGTACTTGGAAGATACACATCACTTGTTTGTTAATTGCCCATTTAGTTACCATTTTTAATTCTCTGTCATGCAAAAATTAAGTTGGTATGCTCATCTGCCTAATAATGCCTAGGATCTTTTTCCTAGCAAGACAATATTGTTCAAGTCATCCTTCTTTGCTACAATATTGTTCAAGTCATCCTTCTTTGCTTGTATTTGGAAATGAGCCCTACCAATGATAGTATGGGGTATTTGGTGAGAACATAATAAAATAATTTTCAGAAAACAAGCATCTGAATCCCAAAAAGTCATCTCCAGCATTGTGAAATCAATCATAGAGGAAGTTAACACACATGTCAAAAAGAATAAAATCATAGTCTCGACCTTTATAGATTGGGATGCTCGATTGTTAATGTTGGAATCCAATAACACCGAGAGAGGGGGGGGGGGGTGAATCAATGTTATATCGAAATGATCAATTTTAGCCTTATTAAAACATGCATCCACCAACCGGTATACAGGTACATACAAAATTGAAAGAAGTAAAGAAACCAATAATCCAAACACATAAATGAGAACCATAACACATAAAATTATATGTGGAAAACCTCAAAGAGGAAAAACCATGGTAGGATTTGTGACCCACAATATCAATCCACTAGCCATATGAAGAGATATTACAAAATATAAGGGGCCTACACTTGCAGGAAGGCTTACAACCTAGAGCACACTACTCAATCACAAAAGGAGCCTCACTGACTACATATAAATCCAGACTACAATTCGGAGAAGTGTTGAACTGCTAAGATAGCATCTTCTATGCTTGAATACAGTTCCAGTTTAAGCTCTATCTGTTCCGGTCTGAAACCCTAAAACCCTTTACCGGAATAACCCTTACATAAATATCCTCACATACATAATCTCTCTGATATATTTCACATCTCCTTCATTATCTCCTTCCATTTACATATTTGTATGATGATGATATCAAAATGATCTATCAAAGTGACCTATATACCCTATACAATTTATCATGCCTTATGTCAGCTTACAAAGATAATTATTGTTAGTTAGATGAGAGGGGGAGGGGGTGAATTAGATAAACTCACAATACAATGATCTATCCAGATTCAACCTCGATAGAACTTACTTGATATGCAACTATGACTGTAAATCATTCAAACTCATAAATTGATAAAATTGAAACAACAAAACACTAGATTTAACGTGGAAACCCAAATAGGGAAAACCACTGTGGGATTTCGGGCCCACTAAGAAAATATACTCTTCTAGAGTATGCTTGGTTAAAAGCCAATCCTGTTAAAGATTACATAAACACATTTGCTAGATGTGACCCGGTCAAAGGATTTCCCTCAGATCTATCAGAATCTTGCACTTTGTTAGAAGTGACCTTGTCAAAGGATTTCAAACACTCATTCAGAATGTTACCTTGCTAGAGGATTTACAAATAAGACTGTTAGGTCCACTCAGTTAAGAGATTTCTTGTCACTTACAAAAATAAATAACAGTAATAAAATATATCTGTAACTTCACATCTGAAATGTTAAAGTAGACTCTATGTGCTCAAAATAATCTTGTCAAAAGACTTATCTTCCTCCTTGCTGGGCTTCTCAATCTGTTCTTCAATCAGATCTTCAATCTTTTGTACTCGGTAATCACCTCTGCAGTATCACTGCTCTTCTATTTGCTCGCATGCATTGTTCATCAACTATTCCTTATTTATAAGCAATTCCTAATCGCTTAATCTCCTTAATCACATTTGCCATGATTAATCTTAGCCATCAAATCTTCAAACTTGACTAGGTTCATTGAATCCTTCGAACTGAAAAACGTTTTAACTTGCCTTGAAACTTGTATACCTTCCTTGGTACTTGTGCTCGGTTATGACCATTCAATCTGTGCTGTAGATCCAACTCTTGATTTTTCATTGCCGTTGATCCTTAACAAACTTCTTGCACGACATTCCAATCTTCTATAAATCTCCGGCTCATTGGCATCCTTCATTTAATAGTGTATTTATTCATCCAATGCATTCTGTTACTGCTCGGTTCATACTCGGTAAATATAAAACTTTACTCAGTAACTTCTTCCTTCTTTAACCGACATTGATAACCTTGGTGTTTATCGACTAGTTCCTTGCTCGGTAAAATAGAATAGTATCAAACCTTTACTCATTCTATTACATGAAATCTTTTCTCCTTATTTAGTCTTTGAATACACATATATAGGATATCAAAATAATCAAAATAGCATAATATCATCATTGTCTAACTCGGTACTAGTTGCCCATTGAATAACTTATTAATCCCCTTCATTTTCACATTCTTTCTGTGTCACTTACCGACATATTTATACTCATCAAAACATGCTCTTTAAGATATGGCAACATCATATTGAATCAAAAAATCAATTGCTTGACATCAATGAGAAAATAATATTATTAAGACAGTAATCATCCTTTATCAATTATATCATCAATCTCCAACAACCTTCTCAATATCATCATACCAACAAACTTAATGTAATGCCAACAAATTACAATTTCAAATTACATGTCGGCTTACAAAGATAATTAGAATATCAAATTACATGTCGGCTAGATAACATGAATGCATAAATATTAAAAATAATTGTCGATGCCGAATCCAAGAGATGTCGGCCTCCAATACTGATAACTTTATTCTAAACCATGTCGACCTGCATTATCGGTAACCAAAGAAATCCTTTCATCCTGTCGGTGTCGGTGCTGGTGTAGTGTCTATGAAGTGCCTGCCGGTACACAACTAAACCAAAACATGAAGCCAAAATAAGATACCATGTTGCCATCAATGACAACATAGTGAAACCAACCAATTGAGTGTCAATTGCCAACAGTTAAAACATTGGGAAGACCTAAAAGTCTCTTATATAAATAGTCCCATGTACCAAGTCAATCAGAAAATGGATCGCAACTAGATATCCTAGATTCTCCCACCTAAGGACTTTTATAGACTGAAATTTATGGAGCCTCTCATGGAAATCCAGGTATATTAGGGTGTGGTTATGTAACAAGAAACTACAAAGGGAAAATCATTAAAGCCATAGCTCATAACATTCCCCTTGGAATGAACAATTTTGCAAAAGCTTTTGCTCTATTAAGAGGAATAACATTGGTTCGAGAGATGGATATCAAGAAACTCATCATTAAAGGAGACTCCTTTCTTCTTATCAATGCATGTAAATAGAGAAAGGTGAACTACTAGAAGATCTCACACATACTCCATAATATTTGGAATATCCTAGACTGCCTTGAATCTTTCAAAATTGTGCATACCTACAAGGAAGGAAATAAGCTAGTAGATTGGCTAGCAAATCAAGGTTGTATTCAACCCAAGAATTCATAAATGGTGCTAGAGGAATCGAATTTTGATTTTTTTCCAAAAGTGTGTGAAATTTTATAGAGAGAAAGATATTAGTAATGTCTTTAATTAAAATAAAGCAATTTGTCTTGGGTTGCAGAGAAAAATAAACATATCACCAGAAAGATGGCAGGTACTTGTTGGCTAAAATCAATTCGAAGTATGGAGCATTTAATATTAGTGGCACTATTTACTCAAGCTATAGAGGATGAATATTTCATATGGTTTAGGAGGTAGATCACCAAGCTTAATGTAGAAGAGATACTGACAGACTAAAAATGGTTTTGCTCTCGTCTTCAAACCTACTCTCCTTAAGGTGGTTCATCTTAAGCCTGCATACTCCAAAATTGTTGTGCCATCATTTCATCCCTATGTCCAAATGACGTGGGAATCATTTGGGCCTATTTAGGGTGGCAAATTCACCATTTCCCAACACATTTTTTTGAAGAGTATTTCCAGGTTTTTTTGAAGCCAACACCTCTTCTCTCAAGCATTAATTACTTTCTAAATTTTTTGTAACATGGACATCTCTCTCATCAACAAGTGCATTTCCTTGCCAATTCTAGATGGGGAAATTCCAGAATCAAGTGAGATTTCATAGGTTATGCCTAGCAATATTTTCTCCTTACAATGTCATAGAGTTGAGCATTTCATTAGAGTTGTGATTGGATTTTAATCTGTTTAATGCCTATCCCCACCTGCTATATCCTAATAAGGTGACCAATATTTTTGTTTCTAATGTCATTGACCTTACTCAATTATTTTTTTATTATAACTGAATCGGCCACCGACTACTTAAGGGACTACCCATAAAACACCTTAGCCTCTTCTATCAAGGGATATGATTTACATTCAGATAAAGCCTTAGTGGGTGGGTTGTTCTATAGAAAAGATTTGGCCAATTTTTTTGGCTTTCTATATGTATTTACAACCCTTAAGGAACCCCTAATTTCCAAGGATGACATGATTCTCTTGGATGCTATATCTACCCACAAATTGGAATTAGGAGAACGTCTTTGTAATATAGTTTTTGACAAATATGAAGCCTTGTTTATTCTCACTACCCATAACAACCACCCCCTAACTTGAGCCTACAATCTCCTTTATGGGGAGGAAGAGACCGACCTTCAAAATAATCAAAACATGCATGTAACACAAGATAACCACCTGAACAATAGAGTAGGCGGAGCTGAGGAAGTGATGGGAGTGAATGGCAATGCTCGTGGTCTTGAGGGTGACGTTGGCCCCAGTGGTGGGGAGATTGTGTCGAATGGTGTATATGATGCATTTGTAGGAGATGTCATCACGAACGTGGATGTAGACAATGGCCATGCCTTGGGCCTTGAAGTCGTCTTTTGCACTGATGAAGATGAAGAAGTGCAAGATGCTAATACCATAGTGGACATGAACACAATGGATTAAATTAATTGCAAATATAATGTTTCTTCTTTATTTTCTTTGGTTTCAAGTGACTTCATTGGTACTCTATGACAAATTAAACTTTGGAGATTAATTTTTTTTATCTCTATGCAGTTTGTTTATGGCATAAAATAGTCTAAGTTTCTTAGATATACATCGATGTCTCCTTTTGTAATTTGTAAGAGACATGATCTGGTACATAAGGGGCAACATAATGGACCCTTGGTTTTGTTAATAGTCGGATATATAACTATCATTTGTCATGGTATTTTATCTTTTCAGAACTTTCAAATAGAATATATCCAGATCTTAAGTAGGTTAAGAAACATCAACAACTTGAAATGAGAAAATAATTACATAAATTATAAATATTTAATAAATTTAGATCAAACTAAAATAATAAATGTGAGTAAATATAAAACAACAATTTCACAAAATCAATAAACAAAACAACATATTAAACATAGTAATCATAATTGACAAAAACAAATTGATCATATAAAGCTTGTATCATATTTTGCATATAATTGAAGCTGGAATTTATTTATTTATTATTCTCTTCCACAAAAACAATCATCTTGAAAAAGACACTCACCCACTATAAGAAAACTTGACATGGTCAAAACTAATAATGTAATGACAAATGTAACTATCCCTCTAGAAGCTATTTATTTCGTACAATTTTACATCGTCTACTAGGCTATTTATAAACATATATGTAGCTACATGTATATTCATATCCACTCCATGAACTTATAAAAATATGGGTTTCTATTGGGGTTCTCTTGGGATACAATGTTATCCTTAATGTGCTCTACACCCTGTCATTGCATTATCTTGATCGTGAGTATGGGAACCTCCAAACGATGTGGGTTTACATCATTAACTTACTTTTTTATGATTTTTGATACAAAATAATGCCTTTCATCTATTTCATTGGCATTGGGAAAGCCACATGCAACAATTTCAAAATAGGAATTCAAACATAAAATGAACCTACATATTGTTTTCCAAAATAGAGTTAACCATGAGAATGGAGTTGAAATGCAAAACATTGAAGGATGGGGTATCTAATATGTATGATATTGGAGTTGTAGTAATGATGTAATGATAGGTAATTTGAGAAGTGATGGTCAAGGGGAAAGTGATGTGTACATCCAGCGTACCATGTTTTTCAATTTCACCTATCAAATTTCAATTCCATCTCATTTCAACTAGACATAACACAAATTGAATTTAGTTACCTAGGTTTGTAATAGGAAAATATTAGATAAAAGTGTGAAAACTCAAAATCAATGCAAGATTGAGTAAAAATACAACGATAAAATATTAGAAACACTTTCTAAAACAGTCAAGTAAAACTTGGGAAACAACGAAGAAAAAGTAAAGGGTCATAAACAATTGCAATTTTTTTTACTGTAATACTGTAAATGAGATCACAATCAGATAGTATTTGTACATGAGAGAAAATTTGCATGTCAATTAGATCACTAGGCAACCACAAAACTTGAATCTAACTAACTAAATTTAATTGCAACTCAAAAGAGAATAAAAACTGAAATCAACATGAAATCACAAAATCATAAAATAATGAAATCAATGTTGACTCCAATATGCTTCCTCTCCATTTTCCTTCTTCTTCTTTTGGGAATGTGGCTCTCAAAATTGCACTTTGGGAAATACCTACAATGTTATTGGCACAAGAATTACGAAGATTATGTTTGTCAAAAAGGAAGGATTGACATTTAATTTATAGATTCTAGAAGGTTTGATTTGATGGCTAAGATCGATTTGGAAACATGATTAATCAACAGTCGAGATTTTATGAGACAGGTTGGTGGGAGAGAATTACTCATCTTGATTGAATATAATTGAGAGATTAACTCACTTGATTGACTACTAAAGAGACATGATTGAGAATGGAACCAGATTGATTGAATTGTTAATTGATTTGATTGATGTGAAGATTGAATTGATTGATTGGTCAGCAAAGAGGTGATTAAAGATTAACTGAGAGTCAGTGGTAGTGAGGAATTTTGACATGTGATGTAGGAAATTTAGATGAAATGTCATTTGAGTTTTTGAAGGTGTGAAATCGAAATTGAAATTAATGGGAGATGAATTGAATTTGAATTTGATTTATTTGAAATGAAAGGGAAATCAAATTAAATAATTTTATGAAATTTATTTAATTAAGAGGACATAATTAGATAATTAAATAATTTAAATAAATTAGTTACCTATGGGAAAATAAAATTTGATTTTAATTAAACAATAAAGGCCATCTAATCAAATTGAGATTAATTAAATAAGAAAATTATTTAATTAATTCAAAGGGGAAAGGGTTAATTGAATAAATGATTAATTTTTTTTGAAAAAGGAGGATATTGACTTAGAAGAATGAAATTAGATTAATTAATTATTTAATTAATTTAGAAGAATAATTAATGATATTAACACAATGTAGAAGCGTGACAATTTTGAGTGTCTATGTTTTGCCCCTCTTTGAGATAATGCGTTTTCAGGCATTGTTTAAAAAAATAATCAAGAAAAACATGGCCCAGTATGCCATGATGATAATAGGGTATAATTGTGCTCCCTCAGGAAATTGGTTGAAAAATTATGATGTGAAGACTAATTTAACACTAATGTGACCAGGATCTCAAATATGCAGTTTGGAGAAGTTTCGAGCTCATATGAACCTGCACGACATTTGAAGTTGAATTTCACCGCAACCAATAGGGTAAAAAATCCTAATTAGGGCTCGATTTTACTTATAAATTGTTTTTTAGGGCTTCATCTTGACCATTTCCATTCTTGGAGCTTGGAATTTTTAAGAGCGAATTTTGAGAATCTAAGGAGCAATGGAAGGCATTAGGAAGAGGCAACACCTATTGGAGCGAGTCTGGACATTCAACAGACCAACGAGCTTAGGCATTAGGGTAAGTGCTTCCTTCGTACTTGTCAATTTTTGCATCAATTTCTTGTTTAAAGTTTTGCGTCTGATATTATTGTTTTAAGAGTTTCATATTTTTAGTAATTTGTTTTCACAATTGTTATTTGTTTTTTCACAATCATTAATGATTATACATGTGAATGGTCATTTCTGCAATAGTTTGACTGAATTTTAGCAATTTTGCAAAAGAGTTTCACATCTATTTACTATGCTTCACATTTATTATTGGATTTTTGCATTTTTTTAAGGGTCGCACATTTGTTTTAACAAATTTTCACAATTGATGAATTATATTTATTTGACAATTGCACTTATACTTAGGTATTTACATTGGGTTGATTAGGTATTTTGATAGGTTTTGGCTGACAACAAAATGCATTTGCAGGTTGTTCTCCCAGTCCTTGGTGTGCAGGAGAATAGGCCTAAGGGTCTTGCCTTGTGTCATTAATTAGATGAGGAGGAGCAAGATTTTTTTCGTCAAGTTGGTCTCTATCATATTTTATATTTGCCTGAGGTTACGACCAATAGGGGCTTGATTATAGCACTTGCAGAGTGGTGGAATTCTAAGATGAGCTTCGTTCATTTACTTATTAGGGAGGCATCTATAACTCTAGAGAACGTATGGGTACTTCACATTCCCATTCATGGAGAGAGAGTTACGTATGATCATACGTGGATTGCAAAATTGTGTTACTTGTATGAGTGTCAGGTGGACAAGCTTGGCATAGAGGCTCTTTATGAGATTAGGTGGGGGGTTATGATGAGGGAGTATGACATGCTTAGTGTAGTTCTTTGTATCTTGATTGTTGGCACTCTGGTTTTGGATCCACAAAATCATGGTTTCTCTGTTGGTTGGGGTCAGGTACTCTATGAGATGATGTTTGGGGAGGTCATAGAAGATAATTGATGTGTAGTTGTTGGATCGTATTCTCAAATAGTTTGGGGAGGTACATGGTGTTCCTTAGGCCATAACCTTCTTTGCTTGCTCAGTTAGGGAGGTATTAGATTGGGGTCCTTGTTTTAGTGCATAGGTTGCATCTGCAGAGTTTGATAGTCTATTTATTGTATAGTGGGGATGGGGGTTAGTAGTGTGAGAGTTGAGAAATACAACACCACAAGAGCCCAAATGATCTCTACAAGTTGAATAAACCTATTACAAGGAGAAGCAAGGAAGCAACTGAGAAAAACATAAACACAAGAAAACACTCAAGAATATGAGAGCTTTGTATTCACAAAAATGTGTAATATAATAATGATACAAAAGAAATAATTCAACCTCTAATAGGTCAAAAATCCCTAAAAGGGAAAACCCTAGGCTTGCACATAATAATTAATAAAAGAATTAATTATTATGAACCTATTGTTAGCTTAAGTGTAAAAGAGATAAAGGGGAACTTAATTAATTAAACAAATGTCATTTAATTAATCAAGTAAAGACTTAATTACTCTAACACTCCCCCTTAAGCTAGACTTAGGGAGAAGCTAAAACCTAGAACAACTACTGAAAGCAGGAAATATGGGTTCCAGCAACAAGGCCCGATCAAGTACAAAAATAGAGGAAATATCTATGAAATGGAGAAAAAGGAGAAAACCCAGTGGGAGAAAAAATCCTCTCCAAAAAGAGATAAAAGAACACGCTGAAATAAATATGAAGGAAGGAAGGCCTCATAAAGACCCCCAAGGATAACTTCCTTCACCCCAAGCATAGAGCGCAACTGAAGATAGCGCGGCGATGCAAAAGGTTTTGTGAAGATGTCTGCAACTTGCTCGACAGTGGGAATGTACTCCAAAATGAGAGAACCATCCTGAATCAACTGGCGGATGAATTGCATGCAAAGCTCAATGTGCTTCGTTCGCTGATGCTCCACCGGGTTGCAAGAAATGTGAATAGCACTCTGATTGTCACACCAAAGAATAGTGGGACTATCAGGAGGAAAACCAAACTCAGTCATCAACTATTGAAGCCATAGGATCTCCTGACTTGCGAGCACAACAAATCGATACTTAGCCTCTGTAGATGATAATGCATGAGTAGTCTGCTTCTTGCAAGACCATGTGATAGGAATAGAGCCAAGATAGAAAAAAAATCCAGAAGTAGACTTCCGATCATTGACATCACCAGCCCAATCCGAGTCAGTGTAGCCAACAATGTGAGGTTCCCCTGATGTGTAGTGAATGCCATGAGAAATAGAGCCCCGAATGTACGACAAAATACATTTGGCAGCTTACCAATGACTCTCATGAGGATCATGGGAGAATCCAGAGATAAGGCCAACTGCAAAGGAAAGGTCAGGATGAGTGTGTGTCAGGTACAACCAACTGCCAACCAACTGCCTGTAAAGTGTAGACTCTACTGAAGGAGTGGGGCAAGTAGTAATCATAACAACCCCTGACTGAAAAGGAGTGGGGGAAGGCTTGCAATCAAGCATGCCAAAGCGCTGAAGCATGTCAAGAGCATACTTCTGTTGGAAAATGGAGATCCCATCAGAAGACTGAATCACCTGTAGACCAAGAAAATAGTGCAGAAGACTGAGATCTGTCATCTCAAACTGGTCCATAAAAGCTCGCTGAACATGCTGAATCATAGAGGATGAACTACTTGTAATGAGGATATCATCAACATATAGCACAAGAATCAGGATCTCGCCCTCAAGATGTTGAATGTACACTGTGTGATCAGAATGATAGCGTGTGAAACTAGTGGAGAGCAAGAAAGAGTCCATCTTCTCATACCAAGCCCGAGGGGTCTGTTTGAGACCATACAATGAACATCGAAGTCTGCAAACCAAAGAACTGTCTGACACAAATCTCTGAGGTTGCTCCATATAGATTTCCTCCTGCAGGTCTCCATGCAAGAAAGAACTCTTCACATCCATCTGAAAAACGGGCCATCCCCTAGAAGTTGCAAGGGATAGTACAAAGCGAATAGAGTTCATCTTGGCGATAAGGGAAAATGTCTCAGAGTAATCAATACCCTCAACCCACGAGAAACCCTTTGCAACAAGATGGGTTTTGTACTTATCAATCGAACCATCAACAACATACTTGGTGCGATACAACCATCGACACCAAACCATCTTTCTGCCCTTAGGAAGAGGACAAAGATCCCAAGTATTATTCCTCATCAAAGAAGAATACTCCTCCTCCATAGCACAATCCCACTTAGGGTGTCCTGTTGCCTTTGAAAACTTCTGAGGATCAGCTGAAATGGCATGACTCAAAAGAATAGAACCCACAGTATGAGAACGGGTGTGACGAGTATCTAAAGGATCATCGGCCATAGATCCTGCCGCCTCAACAGTAAAGCGAGCCCACTTGGGCATCTGAGGTGGAGCAGGTGGAGGTGGAGATGGTGGATCATCATCAGCGTCATCAAAATCATCCTCAAAATGATTCTGAAGAGATGCGGTGGGAGTAGGTAGAGGGGTAGACACTGGAGACAGGGTATCCACTGTAGGAAGGCGCTCATCAAACTGAACATCCCGTCAAAACATGATCTCTCTGGAATCAGAATCAAACAACCTGTATGCCTTAACATCCTCACAGTAGCCAATAAAAATGAGGGGTCAACTCTTCCGCTCCATTTCTCTCCTTTGAGCATCAGGAATAAATGCCCATGCCTCACTGCCAAATACTCAGAAAAAAGAAACATCAGGCTTGTCATGAGACCAAGCCTCCTCAAGATTCATATGTCGAATCGCCTTGTGAGGCATTCGATTCTGAATGTAGTTGGCACAATTGACTGCCTCAGCCCAAAAAGACAAATCCATGGACCTGGACTGAATCATACAATTCACCATCTCCTGTAAAGTCCTATTCTTTCTCTCAGCGACACCATTCTGCTGAGGGGTGTAGGGAACAATAAACTGATGCTGTAAACCATGCTTAGTGCAAAAATCTCTGAAAGCTTGATTCACATACTCCCCCCATTATCTGTACGTATCTGCAAAATAGAACAACCAGACTGCTTCTCTACAAATGTCTTGAAGATTCAAATTGAATCAAAGACATCAGACTTGTACTTAAGAAAGTACACCCATGTGCATCTGGAGAAGTCATCAATAAATGTGAGTACATACTTGGTCCCAGAAAAAGGAGTAGGGAATGACATGAGATCAGTGTGAATCAACTCCAAAGGTGCCAAAGCATGAGGGGCTCTTCCCTTCAGAAAGAGATCCTTGTGATGCTTTCCAAGCACACAACCATGACAAACACCATCAGTGCAGGAAATCTGTGGGAGCCCAAGAACAAGTGCCTGTGTACTCATTTGCTGAAGATATTTGTAATTGACATGGCCCAAGTGCTCATGCCAAAGCTTACTCACTGAATCTGCATGTGCTATAAGAGATGAACCTATACCTGTAGAGCGCTCAAATCCATCAAATCTGTAGAGATGAGATGCAGTAGAAACACTCCCAGTAGCCACAACCAAATCAGAGTCATGGAGGTCCCAAATAACCACATCATGTGGTGAGAACTCAACTATCTTACCAAAGATAGAATGACAAATCTGATAAATGGATAGGAGGTTCGTCGAGATGTCAGGAACAAAAAAAATATCCTGCAAAGTACCCCCATCCAAAGAGACAAAACCTGAACTCAAGACTGAAAGCTGAATAGAGCACCCACTGCAATCTGTGAAGTACCACAAGAGCAAGAGAAGTAACCAAATGCTGAGTGTGAGTCATATGGTGAGAAGCACCAGAATCTAAAATCCAAATGGACCCATAGGTCGAAGCTCAAGTAGTGAGAGCATGACCTTTCCCTATGGAAGGAGAAGACGCCTGAGGTGAGGAGATGTGATGCTGCTGCATGGCTTCCTCTGAAGCCTCTAATCATTTTCAACACCTAGAAACTAGATGTCCTTCCTTTCCACAAAAATTGCAAGTATCTCCTGATTTCTTCTTAGTCTTGGAGGAAGACTCACCAGACTATGAAGATTTCCCTTGCTTCGGATTAAATGGTGGTTTAGAATCAGACTTAGGAGGTGGCTTGGAGGAATGCTCACCACCTGCAAAATTCTACTTTGGCTTCGGTTTCGGCTTTTTCTTCTCCTTAGATGAATGAGAAACCAATGCTTTGTTCTTGGACCCTGAGAGCATGTCTAGTTGAGAAAGGTGAGACTTCTCACGAGGCAAACGCTCACAAAACACATCAAAGGTAGGCATGGTAAAATGAGCACCCAAGCCATCCATGGTGGAGTAGAAAGTAGAGGCAAAAAATTGAAAGGGACCTTGAAGCTTCGAAAGGATCAAGTGAATGCACTCTGGGTCTGTCTTGATCTTTCCACACCCTTGGAGAACAGATCCGGTGGTCTTGAATTTGTTCAAAAAATCCTCAATGGTGGGAAAGGAATCAGGTGACAAGGAAACCAACTCTGCCTCAATCTGTAATGCCTAGATCTCATTAACTCTCTTGAAGAGAGTCTCAAACTTCAACCACATAGCTCGAGGAGCGAGCAAAGCATCAAGGTGAAACAAAAGACTGTCGGAAACATGTAATGAGAGCAAACCCATGGCCTCATCCATCTTGAATCTGTGTCGAAGAATCTCAAAAGGACGCTGCAAAAGAGGCTGAAACTCATCCAAACAAGACCACAACCCTCATGCCCTGAGAAGCCTAATGATGCGAGGCTTCCAGGTGTGATAGTTGTGTGATGTCAACAACTCAACTGAAGAATCTGTCATAAAACTCTGCACCTGTACCTGCTTGTGATTTTTATTATTATGTGATCTTTCAGAATAGACAGAAGATGCATAAGGGTTTGTTTGTTTTGAGAGGTTTGTTTTTCTATATTTCTGATATAAATGATAGAAAGTGAGAAAAAACACCCCCCCACAAGAGATAAACCCAAACCCTAGTACATATTGATGAGAATGAAGCAGTGCACAAGCAAAAAAACTTTAAACTGAAATATAATGTACCAAGTGAAATATCTGAGAAACAAGATCACATATTTGAATAGAGAATGTTGAGAGCTTTCCAGCACCTATTCATTTTTGAAAAACGGAGTCTGTTTGCACATTCTACGGCCCCAAAAGAGCAGAAAAGTGACTCCACTTTGACTGGAAAAAAGTATAGTCAAACAGAAAAAATTGAAAAAAATTCCAATACCATGAGGTCTGGCTCAGAACTATCTTTCCAACGCCTATTCATTTTCAAAAAAATGACTCCGTATGCTCAAGATATGAAGAAACAACCAACCTCCCCCTACAAAGGCAAGAGAGAGGCTGTCTGGTGGCAGGGCCGAGCAGAGGTGGCCTAGGGGCGATGATCGGGCTGTGGTGGCGGCCGACAGGGTCGGGAGGCGATTGGTGGGGCCGGTGGAGGCGGGGTCCACTCTATCAGGGTCGGCAGCTGGCAGAGGTACGGGCCTGCTGCAGGCCAGGGGGCCCACGGTACCCTACGTATCGTGGGTTGACCCAAACAATTTTTATTTTTTATTTTTTTTGAAAACAAAATTTTGCCAAACTTGTTGAATGATTTTTTTTTTAAGAAAAACAAATTTCAGCCTGCATGTCGTAAAAAGACAAAAAAATGATTTAAAAAAAATAAATTCTTGAATTGCTTGCCAGGGTCGTATGACCTGGTACAGAACAAAAAAATACCCCCAAAGGCTCAGGTGTCAAAAATGATCAAGCTTTATATGACCATGGCGGTTTTTGGCCCTTCTGAGCACGATGGCGAGGTTCGTTTAGGCCCAAAGTGCTCAGAAAAAAAGGCCTATCCCTAGGTGCACAAAAAAAAACTTCTGAAACTCCAGATCTGCTTCCAATGTAAAAGAAACTCAAAACAAGAACAGGTAGCTGCAGATCTGAAGCTTTGATACCATGTGAGAGTTGAGAAATACAACACCACAGGAGCCCAAATGACCTCTGCAAGTTGAATAAACCTGTTACAAGGAGAAGCAAGGAAGCAACAAAGAAAAACATAAACATAGAAAAATGCTCAAGAATATGAGAGCTTTGTATTCACAAAAATGTGTAATAGAATAATGATACAAAAGAAAGAATTCAACCTCTAATAGGTCAAAAAAACCCTAAAAGGGAAAACTCTAGGCTTGTACATAATAATTAATAAAAGAATTAATTATTATGCACCTAATGTTAGCTTAAGTGTAAAAGAGATAAAGGAGAACTTAATTAATTAAACAAATGTCGTTTAATTAATCAAGTAAAAACCTGATTACTCTAACAAGTAGTGATTGATGCTAACACTACTCCATAATATGACATATGGTGGAAGTACACAGGCCTACTTCTTTGAAAAATTTGATAGTTCCCATTGTTGGTGGCATAGGGTGATGGATGAGATAGAGGCAAGATGGTCAGGGTGAGGGAGGTGATGGTGGTGATGGTGAGGACAAAGGAGATGATGGAGGGTGAGGAGATAGAGGCCAAGGGAGAGGGAGGAGGAGAGGTAGGTATGGAGGCAAAGATGGATGTGCTGAGGCTACATGGGGAGATGAAGGCTAAGAGGAGGTCGAGGGAGAGATGGGGGATGAATTCTAGGATAGGATTCCATAGTGATAACACCAATGCTGTCAACAAGAGTGGGTGAGGAGAGGATGGATGTGGAGATTGAGGAGGTTGGTGAGTTAGAGGAGGATAGTGATGAAGGAAAACAAACATACCACTAAGGGGGGGGGGGGGTGAATGAGTGGATATTAAAAATTTGTTTTTTAAGCTTTTAAAACACTAAAGACATAGCACAAGAATATCAATGAAGAAATGTTGAACACACATGCACAGGACAAGAACACACATAACACTAGGTATACAAGGAAAACCCACTATGGGGAAAAACCTCGGTGAGAATAGCTGCTAGAGTCTACTACTCTAATCCAGCCTCATAGTGAAAATATCTGATTACAAATTTATGGGTACTAACCCAAAGGAGAACTAACCCTTAAATTTATGGGCGCAAACCCAAAGGAGCACCAAACCCTAATCTGAGCATCCACTAAGATGATTTAAAGATAAGTTTCAGTTATAATTAAGTTCCTTGTTACAAATGAGGGTTTGTAAGACTTTGTACTTTTGATCTCTTCTTTTGTCTTGCCTTCAACTATGCTCTTTGTCTACAACTCTTCCTCTCTATCTTTTAGAAATTATTTGCCTATGTAGCTTCAAATTCTTTTGTCTCTCCTCTGCACTCCCTTCAGATAACCTCTCTTTGTGTACTTACAATTCTCTATTTTGCACCCGCTCTCTACACCTCTACACTCTACCACTTCTCTATACCATCAACAAACTTTTTAAATGATATTCTACTTCTATCTCAAGTAATCTCCTCCCATCCATCTGGTTGTACTCTTCTTGAGCTGCATAAAGATTTGATCTTCCACCTACCTTGCAGACTATTGTCTGCCATCATTGAATGCACCGCTTATCTTTTGTCTCACATCCCTGAATTTAGATTTGATCCAACTACTATTTTTGGTTCTTCACCTGCTCATTTGGGGATTTACCATTCACTGAAGATTTCAAATCTTCTCGAGCCACTAACACATTTGATCTTGTCTCTATTTTGCAGTCTGGTAGCCATCAAAATCAAATGCATCATTTCCTTCTTTTGTTTCCAATCTCTGTGATAAGATTTGATCAGGCATCCAGCTACCATTTTTGGTATTCTCATGTAACAATTCTCTATTAGCATTTATTCACTCTTCCTTAGTTGATCGAACAGACCAAAATAAATTCTCTTTGGTAAGCAGTATTAATATTGTGCTTGACAAATCCGCAGGTCTATCTTGGTTAGTAGTCCTATCTGACTATCATGAAAACCTCAACTACTTCTCCCTCGACACATGGCATTAAGTCACAACATTGCAACCTGACATTTTCTTATATCAAACCTTGCAAAGACACGCTTTGTTTATTTCTTCTAGCTTTGTAGGGCCTGACACAACACATGGCAACTGGTCGCTTCATCGCAAGCCTTTCCTGATGTCATCACCTATCCATGTAATGGTGCAGAGTGACATGTGTCAGTCTCTTGCCACACTACAAGATAACTTTTCATTGTTATCTCCAAGCCATGATCATGCGCTTGACATCTTGTGTGACTATTCACGGTTTTATCACAACATCGCAGGTCATAGGAACAATTAACTCTGACCACTGCAATCATGTGCTTGATGGTCTATTGCATCTTTGCAGCCTCCTTGGCGGTCTATCTTGACAGTTTTAAACTTGCACCCAAACACTTAATGTCACATTTTATAGTTCCATTGCAGGATCACAACCTTCATCGGTGGTTTTGTCTTGACCATTGCGAATTTGCGCCTGATGCATGCTCCAAGTTGGGTGGCAAAAACAAGTGAGAAATTACTCAGTTAACCTATACTTGTTGATCAATATAAAGATTTGATACTGTCTCCATATTGCTAATGTGGGATAAATAGTTAAAACCATTATACGCACAGGTCTATCCATTAAATGTTCGACTTGTCTATTCTACCAACCCGATTGAGGTCAACACTTCATTCAACTCTCCCTACGAATGCATACAACTGCAACACTAAATTAACTCATCCTTATGACATCACAATAGCTTTTCTTCTCTGTTCAAATCTACTTGTTCTGACCTATCTTCTCAATGCCTTTTCATCTCAGTGACACTCAATTTTCTCAAAGTTGACATCAATGACAATCCAATGCCAACAATCTCCTTGTTTGGCATTGATGTCAACCACACTTGACAACAATGGCAAAAGGTGTACCTAGAATTTTAAGCTTCTTTTATCCCCCTATTTTTGTGTACTAATCTCTTTGTTGTCCTTACTAAGAAACCATCTCCCCCTGAGACCTATAATCTTTATGCTTCATCTCCCTTGGAGCACAAACCAATTTAGGTATGTATACTTAAAACAATGAACTACTCCTGAACCAAAAACCACTATATGCATTTAAGTACTGAAAGAGGGAGGGACAACTCCCAACCACAGTCTCAAGTATTCAAAAGTGTCCTTAGGTAGTGGCTTTGTGAATATATTTTTTACTTGTTCACATATTCAAGTTTAACTTCCTTTTCAACCACTTTTCCCCTCAAGAAATGATATTTAATGGCTATGTGCTTGGTTCTTGAGTGCATGATCGGGTCATTTGAGATATTAATTGATGAAATAGCTCTGATTTTGGGCAGACAACTGAGAGGGGGGTGTGAATCAGTTGTCTCAAAAACTCACACAATTTAAACTTATTCTTAGATCTGGTAATTAAGCATGAATACATTAATGAACAACAAATCAAGAACACACATAACACCAAGATTTTTGACATGGAAAACCTGGTCAAGGGAAAAACCATGGTGGGAACCTACCCACAATATGATGATACTCTGTTAGAAGTATTAGAAATATTACAATGGGGAATGCACATGCATTCAGACACAATGCCTAGAGCTCACTGCTTAAAAACAACAAGGACTAAAACCCAGGGAAGACTCACCGTCTTACAAACAAATTCGGATCACATCCGGAAGATCATGAACTAAAAAATAGCATCTTCTTAATGCTTGGTTATAGTTTCAGTTAAGAAGATAACAACTTTCTTCTTCTCATACTTTTTCTTGGCTTTCGAAAGATCAATACATTATGGACACATAGATTTTGATTCTCATCCATACACACACTCAATTACAAAGATATTACATTTATTTATACACGACATCAACTTTGTGAAGATCATCAAGGTTGGCTCAACACCCACCACTTAATTACAAAAATATAACCACACACGCTACAATATCATATGCAGACCAAGAAATTTTGGCTAAGACATAGCACATACCTAAATCAACTACCTTGAACATGCTACACCTCCAAGAATTATGCATCGAACATCCGCAACACGCTATAATCATCCAGTCAGCCAAGAATCGAATAACACAAACATACCAAGAAAATCATTAATACGATCTCAATGATCAATGTAGACCACCAACACAAAAGGCACATGATCCAAAAACATCCGCAATCATAATGAATAACCACATAAACATTCACACCAACTCAAATTACTAGAATCATCATTATCTCTATATCGAACCTCAAGAACACAAACTGCAATGACTGTCAACCTAGAAAAATCGCTTGCAGACCTCCAAATCATGAACCACTTGACTTGAGGACATAAATCAATGTCCAAAACATAAATCCAAATCCGTAGAACAAGATATTACAATGCGGAGCAATGCAGATCAAAATACAGAACACTGTCATCATAGAACAACAAAAAAATTGGCCACAACACAAATACTCATAGCTCAATCAAATATTTATGCGGACCTCAAAAAATTACACTGAATCATCTATACACAATCCTATACAAACCTTTTAATCTACAAACTTTGATCATCACCATACAGAACAAACCAACTCACCGAACTTCACTGCATCACTGTCACAAACAGAGAAATATGGTGACATCAATGACAACACATCTCTCAAACATCCTCAAGTATCTATCAATCACATATTTGTAGCATACTTCCATCAATTTCCAACATTAATTTCACTAGAGTTGTCACACATAATGGAAATGAGGTATGAGTATTATACTTGAATATCCTCGAGTGTTTGTTTCATCCATAGAACATGTGTGCAACATGAAACAACTGCTATGTACTCGGCCTCAGTAGTAGATAAAGATATGGATTCCTACATATTTTGTGCCATGAAACTAATGTTGGCCATTTGGAGGAATTGATTATGTGTTGCATTGACATTTTGTCATTGATGTCAACACTAGCTATTTTGGATACTTTACTGGCACCCTTTTGGACTAGGTAGGTTGTATGGTTTCTGGTTGGGTTGGATCTGACATGATCTGGTATGCTCCGGTATGTTTTGTTTATGGAATTTTCTTATTCATGCTACTCATGTTCATATTCAGTCAGTTGGTTTTGATCTGGTGAACAAATGCTGTCCTGTTTGCTTGAAAGATTGGTTTGTGGTTCCGACGAGGGTTTCACCGACAAAGATTTATTGAAGATCTTTGATGATATGCGTAAGTGGTGTTGGTGCAGCTTCTGGTATGGATTCAGGATGTTGATGGTGATTATGTTTGAGACTTGGTAGATTGGGATCATTACTTTAGTGTGTGGACCTATATTGGGTCCCTGTTGATCTAGGTTATGGACTGACTTAATGTAACATGTGGATTGGACCTCTTGATGTGTTTCCGGGATGTCTTATGAGTTGGATATTATTTGTTTGGTCTAAGGCCAACATGTTTTGTAATTATGTAATTGGTTTATTGTCTGGTGGCCGACCTGATTGTTTATGGTCGAGGGTTTGTATATATATGATGTAAGATCTTATTGTAGATTATAATGGTCATAGGAATGGGATATGAATATGTAATGTGCGAATAATGTAATATCATTCAGGCAGAGGATTTGGTCGATCATTGGAGATCAAATTGGGTTTATGTAAGAGGATTTAGTCCTCCGATATTGAGCTTAACCATAACTGTACTCAAGCATAGGAGATGTTATCTTTGTAGTTCATCATTTCTCCAGATTGTAGTCTAGATTTCTATGTAGTCAGTGAGACTCCTTTTGTGATGAGCAGTGTGCTCTAGGATGTTGGCCTTCCTGCAGGTGTAGGCCCCTCAATTGTAATTCACATACTTACTGCAAAAGTATTATCTAACTGTGGGTAGGCTTCCCACCATGTTTTTTCCCTTTATTGGGTTTTCCACGTATAAATCATGGTGTCATGTGGATGGTATTTATTCTCTGATTATTGTTTATGCTTAATTGGTTTATCTTCTATTCTGGTATTGGTTTAAGCATTTTGGTATTAATGTTTTGGGTTCCAGTATTAAAGTTTTAATTGTTAAATGTTCTAGTACTCTATGACAACTGATTCACCCCCTCTTCTCAGTTGTCTTCCAGTTATTTGAACTGTCTAACAATTGGTATCAGAGCTCTGGTCCTCTCAGCAGAAATATTAACCACTTGAGGAAGATCCTATGGTGAATAATAGTTCAAGTTCTTCTAGTTCATTTGGAGCTATCTTTTGGAGAGATATTCCCAGGCTTGATGGAAAAAATTACACAGTATGGAAGATTTAGATGGAGACTCATATGAGATGTCTCGGTAAGGAGATTTGGGAGATCACAAAGAATGGTGTTACACCTTATAATCCGACATCTGGAAATCCTCCTCTGACAAACTTGGATAAGGAGCTTGAGAATGATTGTAGAGCAAGAGAAGCCCTCTTGTGTGCACTTTCTGATCAATAAATAATGGGATTAACCGATAAATCATCTGGAAGGCTATATGGGATAAGTTGGAGACTCTTAATGAAGGTGACCCTACTGTGAAGATTGCTAAACTTGATGGTTACGGGGTGAGATATGAAAACCTGAAGATGGAAGAAGATGAAAGGATTACTGCATTCATGGAAAGGGTAAATGAGATTGTTATGAGAATTCAATGTTGTGGTGGAACTCTGAGTGAAGATGAAATTGTTTCTAAAGTTCTGAGAGCTCTACCACTAGCTTACAAGATGAAGGCTACTGCAATTAATGAATTGAGAACAATGGATAATACTTATGTCAACAGATATACCCTGGTTGGGAAATTATCTACTTTTGAGCTTGAAGAATTTTGACCTTCTAGAGTTGTGAAGTTTGAACTTGCTTTTCATGCATCTGCATCATCAATTGGTAAGCAAGATTGGAAAGCTTTATATGCAACAAAATTGGATGATATGAAGAGAGAAGATGATGAGTTTGAGAAACTTGAAGCACTATTTGCTAGAAGAGTACCTAAAGGACCGGTAGGAAGTAAGTATGAAGGAAAATAACCTTTTAAATGTTTTGCATGTAATAAGATTGGTTATTTTGCATCTAGATGTCTTGAAAGGAATTAAAGATTTGAAGAAAGAGTGAGAAGATATTTTAAGCCTAACCTTGGATATCAGAACAAGTATAGGTACAGGAAAAATAAAGACAAATCATGCTACATAGCGGATGAGGAAGGTGTTACTGATTCTGATGATGAACCGATAGAAGACTCTGCTAGTGGTTCTGACAATGGGAAGGAATGGGTGTTCCTGGCTATCAAGGAAGATGTTCCGGCACTAGAAGAGAATGTACCTGAAGAGAAGGCACTTGATGCTAAAGTTGAAGACAAGGATGAATGGGTAATTGATAGTGGTTGTCCACATCATATGACTAGAGATAAAAGGAAGTTTGTATCTTTTCTAGAATTTGATGGCGGTCTGGTTAGATTTGGAGATGACAAAGAATGTATGATCAAAGGAAAAGGAACTATATCATTGGATGGTAAGCACAATATTGATAATGTTCATTATGTTGAAGGTTTAAGGTATAATATTTTGAGTGTAGGACAATTGGTGGATAAGGGATTTCAATTACAGTTCAAGGATGGAAAATGCAAAATCATTAACAGATCTGGTTTGGAGATTGCAACTGGTACACAGACAAAAGGTAATATATTTCATTTGAATTCCGGTGAAAAGACATGTTTGATTGCACAAATTGATGAGAGTTGGCTATGGCATAAGAGGCTATTTCATGTGAATTTTGATTGCATTGTGAAGATTAGTTCAACTAAGGCAGTTAGAGATATACCTAAGATTGTGAAGCCCTAGAATCCGGTATGTAAAGAATGTCAAATGGGAAAATAGGTCAGAAACTCTTTTAGGAGTATACAAGATAAATCTAATGATGTTCTTGATCTTATTCATACTGATTTGTGTGGCCTTGCTAGAGTTAAAAGTTTTCAAGGTGATAGATATTTCATGCTAATCATTGATGATTATTCTAGAATGATGTGGGTTACTTTTCTAAGGGATAAATCTAAAGCTTTTGAAAAGTTTAAAATGTTTAAAGCTAAAGTTGAGACAGAGAAAAGATTGAAGATTAAATTTTTGAGGTCAGATCATGGTGGAGAATTCACATCCAGTGAGTTTAATAAATTTTGTGAGAAGCATGGTATAAGGAGATAATTTTATGCTCCCCAAACACCTCAACAGAATGGAGTTGTGGAAAGGAAGAACATAACTATCTCGGATGCTGCTAGAACAATGATGATGGAAGCTAGTCTACTTCATATCTACTGGAGAGAAGTAATGAACACAACAATTTATATATTCAATAGAGTACATATCAAAGGAGAAACCGGTAAGACACCTTATGAATTATGGTTTGGCAATACACCTACAGTTAAGTATTTCAGAATCTCTGGTAGTAAATGTTATATCAGGAGAGATGATATCATTGGCAAATTTGATCCTAGATGTGATGAAAGCATATTTCTTGGTTACTCTAATGAAAGCAAGGCATATAGATGTTATAACAAGAGATTGCAGAGAATTGTGGAGAGTGCTAATGTCAAGGTAGATGAGATGAATAGAAGTAAAATAAGAATTTATAAGCAAGAACCAACAGTGGAAATGATTATATCTGAACCGATACCACCTTTACCGGAATAGAGTGTTGAACTAGTTACTCCGGTAGTATCAAAAAATTCAACAGTAACTGAAGAACCAAGAAGAGGAATAGAGAGTCAGAAGACTCCTAGGTATGTGAGATTGAATCATTTAGAAGATTAGATCATTGGGGATAAGAATAATGGAGTGATGACAAGAAGAAGATTGGCAACTAATGAGGTATGTTTAATTTCTCAAGTTGAACCGTTATCAGTAATTGAAGCATGTAAAGATGAATGTTGGTTGTAAGCTATGGACGAAGAATTTGATCAGATTGAGAAGAATAACACATGGACTTTAGTTCCCCGGCCTAAAAATAAGAATGTTATTGGAACTAACTGGTTTTTAGTATTAAACTGAATGAGAATGGTCAAGTTGTAAGGAATAAGGATAGATTGGTTTGTAAAGGATATTCTCAAAAGGAAGGAATTGATTATGGTGAGACTTTTGCACCTGTAGCTAGGATTGAAGTTGTAAGATTATTTCTTGCCTATGCTGCCCATAAGAACTACAAGGTTTATCAGATGTATGTTAAGTGTGTATTTTTGAATGGGGATCTTGATTATGTCGATCATTCAGGCAGAGGATTTGGTCGATCATTGGAGATAAACCATCATTCAGGCAGAGGATTTGGTCAATCATTGGAGATTGAATTGGGTTTATGTAAGAGGATTTAGTCCTCAGGTATTGAGCTTAACTGGAATTGTAATCATGCATAGGAGATGCTATCTTTGCAGTTCATCATTTCTCCGGATTGTAGTCTAGATTTCTATGTAGTCAGTGAGACTCCTTTTGTGATGAGCAGTGCACTCTAGGCTATTGGCCTTCCTGCAAGTGCAGGCCCCTCAATTGTAATTCACAGACTTACTGCAGAAGTATTATATGAATGTGGGTACGCTTCCCACCATGGTTTTTACCTTTACCGGGTTTTCCACATATAAATCTTGGTGTCATGTGGATGGTATTTATTCTCTAATTATTGTTTATGATTAATTGGTTTATCTGCTATTCTGGTATTTGGTTTAAGCATTCCGGTATTAATGTTTTGGGTTCCGGTATTAAATTTTAAATTGTTAAATGTTTTGGTAATCTTTGACAATAGATTCACCCCCCTCTCAGTTGTCTTCCAATTATTTGAACTATCTAAAAACTAATCTACCACCAAGGAAGAAAGCTCCACCACTGGTGCTCTTCCTATCATCAACACAACCTGCCCAATCTGCATTTGTGAAGGCTTGCAAGGTAAAGTCAGCACTCTTAGGGTACCACAAACCATTGTCCAAAGTGCCTTGTGGATATATTAATATTCTTCTTGCTACATTGACATGAGATTTCCTTGGAGTAGATTGAAATCTAGCTACCATGCACACCATTTGTACAATGTCTTGCCTAGAAGAAATTAGATACAATAAACTTACAATCATTGATCTATACATGGTCTAATCAAATTCAGGTGAATCATCATTTTTTATCAACTTACATCCAATCACCATAGGTGTACTAACAAGCTTGCAATCATCCATCTGAAACCTTTTTAACATATCCTTTGCATACTTGGTTTGTGAAATAAATATGTCTTTGCTTAACTAGGATATTTTCAAACCAAGGAATTAGGACAACTCTCTTAACATTGGAATTTGAACAAACTCTAATTGTATTTGATCAACAAAGTCTTTATGCAAGCTATCTTTGTTCCCAACAAAGGTAATTATGCAAGCTATCTTTGTTCCCAGCAAAGGTAATATCATCTACATAAACAACAACTATAATCATGAGATTACCTTAAGCTTTAATGTATAAGTTGTTGTCAGCACATCCCTTCTTGAAGCCTTATTGATGTAAATACTTGTTTAGTCTAGAGTACCACGCTTTGGGAGCTTGTTTTAAACCATATAGTGCTTTCCTCAATCTACAAATAAAATTTCCTTTCTCAGGTGACTGAAACCCTTCAGGTTGCTCAATATATACTTCTTCCTCAAGGTTTCCATTTAGGAATGCTAATTTAATATCCATTTGGTATACTTTATAACCCTTGTAATCTAAAAATGCCCAGAAAATTCTAATGGCCTCAAGTCTGGCAATAGGGGCAAATGTTTCTTCAAAGTCTATGCCCTCTACTTGTGAGTATCCTTTGCACACAAGTTTGGCTTTGTTTCTAATCACCTTGCCATCCTCATTTACTTTATTTGCGTAGACCCACTTAGTGCCAATAACATTTTTATCAGCTGGCTTTGGTACCAAATCCCAAGTTTTATTCTTCTATATCTATTGTAGTTCTTCAAGATGCATTACCTTTACCCAATCTTTTCTCTTACTGGCCTCATTATAGTTCTTTGGTTCCATTTCAGTCAAGAGGTAAAAATTGACTTGTTCATTTCTCCTTGTTTGTACACCCTCTTCCTTGATGCCTATAATCTAATCTTTAGGGTGATTTTTCTGCATATACCTATTTGGGGGCTTCTTAGTGACCTCTTCTTCATTTTTTATTTTTTCTTCATCTTCATAACATGGTTCCTCAATTATATTTTCAAAATTTAGCTTTGGTTTTTGTAAATTTTCATCAATCCTTACATTAACACTTTCAACAAATTTCTTAAGGTGTTTGTTAAAACATTTGTATGCCTTAATATGAGTTGAGTAGCCCAAGAATATGCCTTCATCACACCTTGCATCAAAACTTCCTAGCATATGGTCATCTTTTCTAATAAAAAGTTTACTTCCAAAAACTTTAAAGGATTTGACAGAGGGTTTTTTACCATACCACAACTCATATGTTGTCCTTTTGTTGTTCACTCTTAGTTGAGCTCTACTAAGAGTATAGGCTGCTGTATGGAAAGTCTCTTTCCAGTAGACATATAGCAAATTTGATTCATTTAGCAATGTCCTTGTCATTTTTTTGTCTGTCATGTTCTTTCTCTCCACAATGCCATTATGTTGGGGTGTTCTAGGAACATAGTATTGTCTTCTAATTCCATGTTGTTCACAATATTCTTCAAACTCATTTGAAGTGAATTCACCTCCTCGGTATGATCTCAAATATTTTATCTTGAATCCACTATCTTTCTCATCCATTTTTCTAAAAATTTCAAACTTGTCAAATGCTTGTGACTTGTCTTGTAAGAAAGTTACCCAAGTAATCCTTGAATAATCATCAATTATCAACATGAAGTACTTTTCACCATTTAGATCTCTTGTCTTGGTAGGATCACACAAGTATGTATGTAGTAGTTCCAATGACCTTGTGGTTGAGTATTCCTTTGTCTTGAAACTTACCCTTTTCTGCTTGCCTTTTTAACACTCATCACATATAGTGTTTGTCAGTCTAGTAATCTCAGGCAAGTGTCTCACATATCTTTGAAATTACTTTAACAAGACTACCAAAATTTATGTGGCCTAATCTTCTATGCGATAAATAGCTTTCATCCACCTGACCCATCATACATTGTGACCGATGGCACTCTTTTAGATTGTACACATTTCCATTAGTCCTTTTACCTTCAGCCACAAGCCTTCCACTCTTTTCTCTTCTGATTTCATAACCTTTAGAATTAAATGTGAATGTGCAGCCGCTATCGCATATTTGACTAACACTCAACAAATTGTGTTTTATCCCTTCCATATAGTATACATCATGTGTAAGTAACTTTCTATCAATGATTAAAGTTCCTTTGCCTTTTATCTTGATGGAAGAGTTGTCACCAAACCTAACTGAACCACCATTCCAATCTTCAAGTTTTGTAAACTTATTTTTGTCTCCTGTCATGTGATTGGAGTAGCCATTGTCAATAATCCAAAGATTTTTCTTTTCGACATGAAGTGCTATTTGAACTAGCAAGTTTGACTCAACCTTCTCTTTTCCCTTTTCTTTCCAAACCTGCTTAGTTTCTTTCTTCCTCTCTGTTGCGACTTTTGATTCATATTTGTCCAAAGGAGAAATGTCCATTTTCTTTTCTTGTTTGACTACTTTTTTTCTACAATATTTTGCAATGTGGCCAAAGTTGTTGCACTTGTAGCATACTATGTTCTCATTAAACAGGGGAGTGAAGGAGTTTCTACTAGACTGATTTTTTCTTCCTATACACTCAAAACTCCTATGTCCTAGCATATTGCAATTATAACAAACTACATCCTTATTCCATAAAGGAGGAAAAGGATTTTTGCTAATGAAGTCTAGGCTGGTCTATTGTAGATTTTACAATTTGAAAATTTGTGGCATAAACATTACGCTTATAACAACTACCAAATAATTCAGGTACATACCGATTATTGAACTAATGGTTATTCCATATTGGTCTTCTTTCAACAAAAGGTCTTCTAAAATTTCTTCTTGTGTCTTTAATTCTTGTGAAGCCATCATTATTATGCTCGGTCTTCTCTTTTGAGGTAGCATTCTCTTCTTTTGAAGTAACATTGACTTCCTTTTTATTATCAATAAGGGAGTTCAAATCAATCTTCTTCTTAGGAGTTTATTTTGCCTTAGAGCTCTCTCCTCGTTCATATCCTAGACCATGATTGTCTTTCTTCTTCCTTTTCTTGCTGAACATGTCATTTAATTCATTGGTGCTACTTTCACATTTGAATCTCAGCTTAAGATCATTTCTCAATCTCTTTCCTTAGAGTTACGACTTCTTCTTCTAACTTTTGACACTCCTTTTCTTTTGACTCCAACTCTAATTTAATTACTTCACTCATCCTTTTGGCTTCTTCCAACTAATTTCTCAAAGTGATGATGTTCAGATCAAATCCTTCAAGGCTTTTTCTCAGCGGATTTTGTTCCTTTATGGCTGACCTTTTGTATTTGGCATGTTCTTTCTTTAATGTATCTATTTCTTCAAGAGCACATATTAGCTCTCCTTCAAGGTCAACTTTAGCATCAACATCTTCTTCCTCATCACTATCATGTGAGTTTATAATTTAAGAATGATCTCTGCTTTCACTCTTTGATGTTTGCTTCTCATTTAGAAACTCTTGAGTCATGAATAGATTAATCTCTTTTTCATCCTCATTATAATCTTCAGCTGACTCACTCTCATCGTTTGAGACATAACTATCTATGGTAAAAAGACTTCTTCTTTTGAATTTTTCTTCTCCTAGATTTATAAAACTTTTTACCATTGTCCTTTATTCTTTGCTCACCACTATCTTCCTTCTCCTCATACAGACACTTAGTAGCAAAATGTCCTATTTTTTCCTAATTGAAATACTTAAATGGCAACTTACCTTTATAATTTTCGGAGCCTTTCTTCAACTTTCTAACAAAGTTTGCTTCAACAGTGTTAGGATCTTCTTCATCAACACTTGTTGCCACTTTCTTAATTGTGTTGAAGGCAACTTCTCTCTTGGATGTTTTAGCACTTACAATCCTCATCTCATAAGCTGAAAATGAACCAAATAGTTTATCCATGAAAAAACTTTTCAAGTCCTTAGCTTCCTCAATGGCAGAGACCTTTGTGTCATATTTTGTCGTCAGGGATCTTAACAATTTCTTAACTATAACATCTTCTACAACACCCTCACCAAGTCCTCTTACAACATTGACTATTTCATCCTCTCTTAGTAGATACAATTCTTTCTTCTTCTCTCATCCTCAATCCTTCAAATTGAGATCAAATATTTTGCAGTTTAGCCTCATTCACCTTCACATCTCCTTCATATATTCTCTGTAGCTTGTCCCATGTTTCTTTTTCAGACATACAGTGCACGACTTTGACCAACTTCATATCAATTAATCCACTTAGAATGACATGCTTGGCTTTGGAATTATATTCATATTCCTTTTTAGCATCAGGGTTAGTAGGAGGAGTTGGAGGAATAGTATAATCGTTGTTGACAACCATCCAAACATCACAACCTAAGACAAATAGGTTTCGAATCTTCTACACTAAAAAACATAGTGTCATTACACATTGGTACTTTCACAGAAAAGGATTCTTGCTTAGTCAAAATCTACCCAAGCTAAAGAAAACTATCAAATAGGGAACCTAGGGCTTGGATACCAATTGAATGAATACAAACAAACCACTGAGAGGGGGGTGAATCAATGGATATTAAAACTTTGATTTTTAAGCTTTTAAAACACTAAAGACAGAGCATAAGAATATTTGTTGGTGTAATTATTTATTTATCTTAGATATAATTACACTTTACTTAAGTTTACTTAGGTACATGCATAATATTATAGTTTGCTTATGAGAAACTTAGGGAGATATGCATACATTGGGAGTGTGTATGTAGGAGAATTTCCACCTTTTATGGTGTGATCTTGTTGTTACATTCCACCTTCGGTGGGTGATCCACCTCATGTGGAAAATTTTACTATTTCTCCTACCTACCCCCACCTACCCTTGCATCTCATTGAGCCACATGTCATCTTTGTGTGCTCTCTTGTCTCTTAGCCTCACCTTTATAAGCAAGATCATCTACATTGTATGTAATTCTTTGGATGATCGAGTTGATCTCTTTTGCATCTTGATAGGAATACAGTTTATTCTTGTCATTGTGCTATCTATTGGTCTCTTTGATCTTGGTTGCTTCAAGCATAATCTCACATGGTATCAGAGCGGTTGGAGCAACTTTGTATAGCATTTGGAGAGATTTTATTGCATCTTTGAAGGAGGTCAAGAGGCATATCTGAGGAGAAGCATCTTATAGAAGCGACCTAGACCAGATCCAACCTCACTGTTGTGTTCGGGTGGCCATTTCCATAAATTTTGACTATAAGTTTGCCTATATTAGAGAAAATCAATTTTGGGGCTTGGAGAATTTTTTTTAGCCTATTTGGCTAAGCAATACTTTTAAAATTTTTTTCTATGAAATTATTTTTATTTCCATTTTTTATTATTCACAAAATTTTACTCATATTGTAAAAGTTTTTAAAAAAAAAAATAGTTTTGGGGGGTCTACTGACCCCCCCTTGCCATATTTCATATTGTATTCAATGCAGGGATCGATGCCCCCCCATTGCTGTACCTTCCATTAGCCACCCATGCTGACCTCGCCAGACTTCTATCCAACTGTGTTCTTCTCCCACTTTGGGAACCCGCCGCCTGCTCCAACCCAACCACTGGCCACTGCTTAGGTTTCCCGACAACCATGCACACTCCCGACCAAGCACCTCCATTTTTCTAGCTGTTGTCTTCATTCCCACTGGCCTCCGATCTTTCCTCCCTAGCGACCTCCCGTCCGACACACACTCCATGTCGGGCTCCTATCCCTGATGACCTCTTGTCCCATTGACGACCTTTTCTTTCCTGCAGGCCGCTGCTCCAAGGTTCTCTCGCCAAACCCGACCTTCGCCGGTACAAACTGTCGCCACATGTTCGTCACCAATTGGTCGACGTGCTCCACCTGTTCACTCGGTTGGCACCCACTCACACCGCCATTTGGGATCCACATGAAACCAATGAGGACAAAATATGCCACACAATAGTCTGCTACATGCCCATGCAGAGCCTAGTCATCGGTTAATTCAGCGCATCTATACAACTCACTCAATGCCACATCATTTGCCTAGTTAGCATGCCGCGTCGAATTTCGCAGCGCCCAATCATTCTGCCATGCAACGTACGACACCATGACATCCACCCTGGTGGCAACTTTTGTCAGCATCCACGCAGGTGTATGAACTACACAGTTAGTAGCCTAGTGGGTTGCCACGTCATCATCCAATCAGCGCCACATCAACATTTTCGTACTTTATGGATCCAGTAAGGAGGTGACACGTTAGCATGTCTGTACGATAGAAACACCACATAAGTAGGGGTGAATTTTTTGCAATGGCTAGACGAACATCAAATTTAACCCCATATTTTTTGAAAATTTTCAGACCCCTCTCGTTGAGTAATTTTGATTTTTGGCCCAACTTTGAAGGCCCATATCTTGCTCGTTTTGGCTCCTTTTTGAGTGAATTTTTTCATGTACTTTCACGTGGTGGTGTTATTTTCTAATTTGGGTGGACAAATTGTTCACAAAATTTAGTTTTTGGTGACTGTACCTGTCCAATCCCCATTTCTGCAACTTCCAAGACTCTTTTCAGGCTCATATGAATTCCTTTTCAGGTGCCATTTTTTTTGAAAGTGTATGATTTTTTGTCTACTTTCATATTCATCTACCAATTTTTAGTGATTTTGAGTGGAAATTGTACTTTCAGTATATGGTCCTTTTTGGCCAATTTGGCACTTGTATTGCATAGATCTATCCTTTTGCTTAGTGACTAATGGAAAAAGGATTAACTCATTACATTGATGGAACTATTGTTTCTCCCACTGATCCTAAGGCTAATCCCAATGGTCACTTGGATTGGCTCACTTAGAACAACATGACAATTGGTACCTTAAGAAATTATGTATCAAAATATCTCATCTTTCATATTGAGAAATGTACTTTAATTAAAGATGCTTGGTAAAAGTTTCAAGACTTGTATGGTCAAGTTGATGAGATTAAGGGATATCAAATTGAGAGTGATCTCACCATGTTAGATCCCAAGAACTTTGATAAAATACAAGATTATGTCATTAAAGCAAATGAGTTGAGGGCACAACTCAAAGATTGTGGCATTGATAAGAAGGATACTCAATTGATCTACAATTTGATGGGTAAGCTTCCACAATAATATGCAACATTTGTTTCTAGTTTCCAAACCCATAGGATGACAATGGGTTCTGTAGACGTATAAATCTGACCACCTTCCTAAATAAATATTTAATATTTATTTTAACCATTGTTGGCATTTGCATGAAGAATTGTATTGATGAACTATTGTGTTGTCATTGATGTCAATTATAACCAGTAATGATGTTGTTATGATGTTGTTTTGCAACCAGTAGGTGAGCTAGTGAAGGAAACCGATATTACTTGACAGTGATATTGCAATTTATAGTTCAGTGTTTGAACCAGTTAGTTCTGACATTGACTTGTGAGATTCTTATTGAGTTTGGTGAAAGTTTAGTTAGTTTTCCATATACTAATTCACCCCCCCCTCTCAGTAGTTTTTTGGATCCTTATTGATTCATCATACCATCAATTGGTATAAAATCATTTCAGGTCATATAGTGTCTAAGCCTAATAGATTGAGGCAAATATCTTGAAGGACATGATGAAGAAAAAAGGTCCAAAGTTTAATAGGAAAAAATACAAAAGATGGAGTGATAGGATGAAAATTTATATCAATGGTCTAGCAAGTCAATACTAGGAACATGTTGTTACTCAATATGTTGCACCTAGTGGGACTATGTCTGATGATCAAAAGAAAGAGCAACAAGAAAATAATCAAGCATTGGAGGCCATTGTTAGTTCTTTGTTTGATTTAGAGTATGTTGATGTCCATGGTCTGGAGACTGCTTATGATGTGTGGAAGAAACTTGAGGAAATCTATAGCGGTGATGAGCATGTCAAGATTGCCAAAGAAGAGAGTTTGAGAGGTAAATTTGATGACATGCGGATGGTTGAAGATGAGAATATTCAACAGTATGGTCAGAGGATCAAGGAGATAGTTGGTGAGATCAAGAGTGCTAGTGGTAAAGTGGAGGATGCCATAGTGGTTAGTAAGGTGTTGAGAACCCTTCTACCAGTCTATGCTATTGAAGTTGCAACCATTCAGGAGCTAAAGTCTATTGATAAAACTAAGGTAACTCTTGACTCCATCATTGGTAAACTTACTGCATTTGAATTAAATGGTTATGATGGTAGTGCTCAGAAATCTGAATATGCATTTAGAGCTTCAGTTTCTAATCTACCTATGAAGAAAAACACATAGTTATGAGTCTAGATCTAGTAGAGAAGTTGATGATGAAGACACTCTGATTGAGCTTGAAGCATTGTTGGCCAAGCGGTTTCCCAGAGGTACCGGTAAGTAGAGAGGTAAACTACCTTTGAAGTGTTTTGCATGTAACAAGATTGGACACATTGCAACTAACTATCCTAATGGTGACAATGAGCATAAGCGTGAGAAGTACAATAAGCACAAAGGAAAAGGCAAAAGAGATTGTCTCATTGCATTTGATGGTGGTATCACTAATGAAGACATTGTCTTTGTTTCCATTAAAAAGGAGACATCTGATCAGAAGGCATTAGTTTCTCGCATGGATAGTTCTGATGATTGGATCACAGATAGTGGTTGTTCACACCACATGACTGGTTACTAGAGTAAATTTCTTACTTTGAAGGAATTTGATGGAGGAGTTGTGAGATTTGGAAATGACTCACCCTGCATGGTAAAAGGAAAGGGAACCATTTCTCTTAATGGAAAGAGAAGTGCAGATGATGTCTACTAGGTTGAAGGATTAAAACACAATCTTTTGAGTGTAGGTCAACTTAATGACATAGGTTATCTATTGGAATTTAAGAATGGAATGTGCAAAATTTATGGGAGAAAAGGTGAACTAATTGCAACTGGAAAGAAGATAGAAGGTAACCCATTTCACCTAAATCCTAAAGTCAACAACTATTTAATTGCTAAAGTAGATGATAGTTGGCTTTGGCATCAAAGATTTTGTCATATAAATTTTGATAACATTGTCAAAGTTAGTAAGTCCAAGTTGGTAAGAGTTTTGCCTCAGTTAGACAAATCGGTGAATGCTCTGTGCAAGGAATGTCAGTTAGGAAAGATGACATCATCAACTTTTAAGAGAAAATCTTTCTTAGCAGAACATTTGTTTGATTTGGTTCATACAGTTCTTTGTGGACCAATAAGGACTAAAAGTATTCAAGGTGATAGATATTTTATGATCTTCACTAATGATTTCTCAAGAATGATGTGGGTCACATTCTTGAAGGACAAAACAAAATCCTTTAGTAAGTTCAAGTCATTCAGGGCCTTAGTTGAAAAGGAAAGTGGTAAGAAGATAAAGTGTCTAAGGACTGATCAAGGTGGTGAATTTACTTCAGAGGAATTCACTAGATATTGTGAAGACAATGGAATTAAGAGGCAACTTTCTGCACTGAGGACACCACAACATAATGGTATTTCAGAGAGGAACAACTGATCAGTTGTTGAAGCTGCTAGAACGATGCTAATACAAGGAGGTGTGCAAAAAATTTCTGGAGAGAAGCTGTCTACACTATGAATCAAATATTGGTAAAGAGAGGTAAGGATAAAACTCGTTAGGAATACTGGTATGGTAGATCACCTAATGTCAGTTATTTTAAGATTTTTGGCAGTAAATGTTTTATCAAGAGAGGTGACTATGCTAGTAAGTTTGAGGCTAAAAGTGATGAAGGCATATTTCTTGGTTACTCCACCAAGAGTAAGGCCTAGAAATGTTACAACAACCAGACAAAGAGAATCATTGAGAGTGCTGATGTCTGAGTGGATGAGTATCTTGAAGTTTCAGGAGAAACCAGTGAGGAGAAAAAGGAAGATGAACCTTACATTCTGATTTTGGAACCAGAACCGGTGAAGCCAGAAACTGGTGAAGTGAATGCTGTAGTACCATTTCAACCAGAATAGGTAGATTCTGTAGATGAAGATGATGATAGTGAGGAAGAAGAACTTGAAGATAATGATCATGTTATTCTAAGGTATATGAGAATCAATCATAATCCTAACCAGATTATTGGAGATAAAGATGCTGGAGTATTAAACAGAAGAAGAATTAGAGAGAATTCTCGCATGATCTCCACTATTGAGCCTAGAACTACTAAGGAAGCATTTGGAGATGATCACTAGATTAAAGATATGGAAGAAAAGCTTGACCAGATTGAGAAGAATAATACATGGACCCTAGTACCCAGATCTGTGAAGAAAAGTGTGATAGGTACTAAATGGGTATTCAGGAATAAACTGAATGAAGATGGAGTAGTAGTCAGAAACAAAGCTAGATTGGTATGCAAAGGTTATGCACAAGAAGAAGGAGAAGACTATGGCGAGATATTTGCACCAATTGCTAGATTGGAAGGTATTAGGAATCTACTTGCATTTGTAGCATATAAGGGATTCAAAGTATATCAGATGGATGTGAAGTCAACATTTCTAAATGGAATACTGGAAGAAGAAGTATACATTGAGCAACCAGATGGTTATGTTTTGATCGATGCAAAGGATATGGTGTGTAAACTACACAAGGCACTATATGGTTTGAAGCAAGCACTAAGAGCATGGTATGAAAGACTACATTCACACCCGATGAAGATAGGTTTTTAGAGAACCAGTGAAGACAACAATATATATCTTAAATCTGAAGGAGATAAGATACTAGTTAGTGAAGTGTTTGTAGATGATATCATATTTGGAGGCAATGATGACATGAGTGATGACTTTGCAAATGAGATGAAAAGTGAATTTGAAATGTCTCTAGTAGGAGAGATAAAATTCTTCATAGGATTGCAAATTCAGCAGATGAAGAGTGGTATTTTTATCACACAGTCTAAGTATATGAAAGAGGTATTGAAGACATTTGGAATGAGCCACTATAAACCAATTGGGACACCAATGGTTACAGGTTGTAAACTGTCTAAGGAGGATGATGTTGCATCTGTTGATGAAAAGGAGTATAGATCAATGATAGGGAAACTACATTATGTTATTCATAACAAATCGGATATTGCTCATGCTGTTGGTTTGGTTGCCAGATTTCAGAAGAATCCGAAGGAGACACACTTGATAGCAACTAAAAGGATATTCAAATATTTGAAAGGTACTATTGACTATGGATTATGGTATCCATATGCAGGTAACTTTGATTTGAAGGTTTATATAGATGCAGACTGGGCAGGTAATGTTGATGATAGGAAGAGGACAACCAGTGGTGCATTATTTCTTGGAGGAAGACTTGTATCTTGGAGCAGCAAGAAGCAAAGCTGTATATCACGGCCCACTGCTGAAGCTGAATATGTTGCAGCGTATATGAATTATACCCAAGCAATCTGGATGAAACACATTCTGGAAGGATTCAAAATGAAGATTATAGAACTAGTAAATATTTTATGTGACAACACCAGTGCAATACATATTTCAAAGAACCCGGTGTTGCATGCTAGAACCAAGCATATTGAGCTAAAATATCATTTATTGAGAGAGAAAGTGCAGAGTAAAGATGTGTTATTGGAGCATGTATCTACTAAGGATCAACTAGCAGATATATTTACTAAACCTCTTCCTAAGAGTACTTTTGAGTATCTTAGAGGTAAGATAGGGGTTGTGCCCCTACATGAGGTCAATTGAGCAGATGTGGAATACATCAGTCCCAGAGCTAATTGAAGAATCTTGAAGCAAGATTGGTGTAGAGTGGAGTTATTCCACAGGGGGAGCATCAAGTTGCAGATTGTTGATGCAGAACAGTGAAGTATGTCACTGCATGTTTTACTTACACTTTGGCATTGTTGTCAAAGGGGGAGAAGAACTATATGAGTATGGGGAGAAGAATTGTATGATTGATAGAGAAAAAATCTATAGCCAGTTACCAGTTGAAGACATGGAGAATCAGTTGAAGGAGAGTACCTGGAAAAATGTAAACCAAGATTCCTATACCTGTGTATGTGCATTACTCTCAATCATCACAATCAAGGGTATTGATACTTGTATTTCCATCAATGCCAAAGGGGGATATTATTGGAATTTGCATGAATAATTGAATTGATGAACTATTGTGTTGTCATTGATGTCAATTATAACCGGTAATGATGTTGTTTTGCAAATGGTAGGTGAGCTATTGAAGGAAACCAGTATTACTTGAGAAGCAGTGAGATCAACCGGTAACCCTACTTGTTGATGTGCTAAACCCTAACTGATGGATCTTGGTGAATCAGTTGTATTGGTTATGATCAAATAATGAATGGTAATGATTATGCCACATATGCATGTTGTATGTGAAGAGTTTCAAATGGTTTTTGGTGCGTAGAGATAACATTTTATCTTGGGAATGAGTGAGTACATTGCATGTAGTGGAAACCGTGTGATGAGTTACACGAATCAATGAAGTGGTGATCAAGGAGCGGTTGAGGTTGTCTTGAATAATGTGCAATTATTTCTATGTAATCCAACAGTCATACTTGAATTGATTTATTTGTAATCTCTATGAGATCTTAGGTTTGTGATGTGTTACCGACCTATTATTTTGCTTATAAAGTCGATGAGTTGTTTTGTTATTGTGTTGGCAGTTTTGGTTAAGTGTAAGTGTGATTGGTCACCGAACCAGAAGGTGTATCTATAGTATGTGTGAAGGCACATAGAAACATAAAAAGGATCTGATCAAGAAAAGTAGTGCTATTCACCAGATCAACAAACCCTTGTTGTTCTCTAACAATTACAACAGTCAAATCCCTTAACTAGGTAAGCTTTAACAGGTTTAGTACGATCTAAATCCTCTAACCAGGTGATCCATTAGCTTGTATATCAAATCCTCTACCGAGGTTACTCCTAACAGGGTATTGCTTCTAATAGGGCATTATAGTCAATCCCTTAACCGGGTGGTCCCTAACAGGATCTGTTCCTAACAAGATCTGTTCCTAACAGGACTTTTTGTAAATCTTTAACAGGCTTGGCTCCTAACAGGGCAAACTTCAAAAGAGTTCAGAATACTTATGGGTATTAATACCCACCATGGTTTTTCCCATTTGGGTTTCCACGTCAAAATCATTGTGTCAAGTGGTGATTGGCTTTTGTGGTTATATTTTCTATAGTTAAATTTGATTAACTACTAAATCCACTTAGATATGATAAGATGAACGATAGTAATATGAAATGTGCTTTTACTATTGTTAGTAAAGTATTTGAATATTTTTGTTAAAAGGTTTTGAGAGTTTCAGAGCTATTATACTGTTATTCTGTTATGACAGTCAACTGGTATACTTGACAGTGATATTGCAATTTGTAGTTCAGTGTTTGAACCAGTCAGTTTTGAGATTGACTTGTGAGATTGTTATTGAGTTTGGTGAAAGTTTAGTCAGTTTTCCATCTACTGATGAACCCCCCCCTCTCAGTAGTTGTCTGGATCCTTATTGATTCATCATACCACCAATGGGTTACCAGTTGATCTCACTGCTTCTGAAGTAATACCAATTTCCTTCACTAGCTCACCTACTGGTTGCATAACAACATCACAACAACATCATTACCGATTATAATTGACATCAATGACAACACAATAGTTCATTAATGCAATATTCATGCAAATGGCAACAATCTCCCTCTTTGGCATTGATGGCAATACACGTATCAATACCCTTGATTGTGATGATTGATAGTAATACACATACACAAGTATACGAATACTGGTTTACGTTTTACCATGTACTCTCCTTCAACTAAGTCTCCATGTCTTTAGCTGGTAACTGACTATAGATCTTTTCTCTATCAATCATACAATTCTTCTCCCCATAATCATATAGTTTTTTTTATTTTAACCATATCTCCTTATTAATTAAACCCCTTCTAGATTCTGCTAATCACTTCCAATTTAGCCTAATTCATCTCCTAATTATTGTCACATTCCTAAGTCAAAGGAAGCCACTTCTCAAAACCTCCAAAGTCTTCAGTAACCATTAAAGGCTTTGTGTCTTCAAATGGTTAACCTCTAAAGTCTTCCAAACCATTAAAGGCTCTTACATAACCATTTATGGTTAACTCACCTTTGACCTTTGGTTAGAGACTTTCCTCTAACTTAACCATCCTTTTGACTCAAGGGTCTCATCAAGCACTTATGGCTTTGACCATAGTTATCCATTTAACCCTTGCACAAGAGTTTACCCCTTGGGTAAAGGCTTTGTCCATTGGATAACCCTAACCTAACCTTAACCCTTACCTCCCAAGGTAACCTTCATGACTTCTCAGGCATTTAATGCCTCTTGCATCTCCTCTCAAGCAACCTCTTGTTGACAATTGTCACCATTTCATTGGTGGAAATTGTAAACATGGATTGATTAACTTTCAATCCTAGCCATTGTTAAGATTATTCAATCTTAACCATCCATTGCCCTATTTTCCCTATAAATAGAGCTCTCATTTTTCATTATCCAAGACTTAAGTTTTTATGCATCTACATTATAGCCTAATTTACTAAGCATTTTAGCCTCTCTTTGTTAAAACATCATCATAGCATTTAAAAGAATTTTTCATATCATAGAATATTCATGCTAGGCTAGTATATCATGTTAGGATAATTTGTTAATCTTTTATCATATCACTATCTTCATCTTAACTTAATCATCATAGTTTTAACACATCATATAGATCTTAGAATGTATTCATGCATATAGATCACAATATTACTCTTTCTTGGAGTTGTCATTCCTAAGTCATTTTCTCAATGATTTGAGAGCAAAATATTGGCTTCAGGGATCTTGTGAGATAGGAAACAATGAGACACCCCTTGGGAAGTTAAACTAGTTCAATTAGTTTATATACTTGCACCAAGAATCTCATTGGTATGTGGGTCTTTTGATCTTGATTTATTCATTTTGATCACCGCATTTTCCTACGTACATTTTTGGCGCCCATCGTGGTGGCATGTCCCAAAAAAAAACATCATTTTTTGTGTAGGTTAAAGATTGCAATCATGCTGGAACACTCTTTTAGTGCATCTGTGACTTTTTGAAGCGCATCCGTGACAAACTTTTGCACATTCATCTCATTGTTTAGCACATAAAAACCATCCCTTAACGCATTTAACTTTCTTTCTAGCGCATGTTCTTCTCTGCTTTTTCCATGCATAGGAGTATTGGTATAGCACATTCAGACATTAGAATAATGTGTAGGGTCTTTCTTTTAGCGCTTCTACACCATACTTTAGCGCATCTGTGCGTAGCTTTGGCAAAAAAAAATAAAAATGTAACCAAGATTAGAATTTAGGCTTGTGAAGCCCACCATCATGATTTAATTTTTTGCTAACTAATTGTGTGTGGGTTCTAACATTTTGTGCAGGAACAAAAGAAATTAGTTTAGTTTTCTTTTCTTTCTTTCTAAGTTAGTAAAAAGAACTCACCTTTCTTTTTCTTGCAAAAGTTTAAAATGAATCTCACCTTTTATTTTGAGGCTTAAAATAAACTTCATGCTTTTCTTTTGGTGCTTAAAACAAGACTCAATCTTTTCTTTCTTGCATGGATAAAAAGAACAACAAAATCAAATCTTTCTTTTATGCAAGTTAGGAATCACATTCCTTTGGGTTCTAAAAAGAACAAAACAAACTTTCCAATTTTTGCACAAAGTTGAAATTGAACAACTTTTGTTTAGGAAGCTTAAAAAAAACCTTCACTTTACCATTTCAAAAAGATTTCAAAATTAAGATTGTTGTTGTTTAAATTGGCGATTCATTTTGTTGACAAGGGTTTACTTTCAAAGTACAAATTTTTTACTATCTTCACACATTGCTATATTCAGATAAAAAGAATATCATGTCTTCTTGGAGCAACATCTCCATCTAGCTTAGACAATTTTACAATGAAGGTTTAAAAAGAATCCTTATCTTTTGTGTTTGTGAGGTGATAGGTATATTCTCTCCCCTTAATTGGGTGATAAAAAAGCCAAACCCACTGTTTAAAAATCTTTCTTTACTTTAAGCATTTACAAACTTTAGAAGACCCGCCCTCCCGAGTTTCCCTTAGGGCGCCATTAAGGCTAGTGAGAGGGGAACGACCTAAGTGGGAAATGACTTTATCGCCAAGTATTCCAACCCACTATAATCAAATATGGAGGTTGATGAAAATCCCCTCCAAAATTTTTGCTCAATGATTAGTCTTCCCCTGGTATCTTTAAGATACGTAAAGTCTTTGTTCTAAAGGTTGAAAAGCCTCCTGATTGAGTTTATCACTGAAGATTGAACATGAAGCTTGATTAAAAACCATTGAAGTAGAAGATTTGAGCTGAGTTAGTTACCAAACATTGGCAATATCAAAGTGCAAGGGTGGGGAAGAATCCACTCCCAAGATCACTCACCATATATCTCTCAAGATAGCTACCCAATTGTGAAGCAATTCACTTTGGGTTAATTTCTAGACAAAGAGAAAAAAACGGGCGCCGCCTAGGGGGTGACAAGGCTGTTTGAGCTAATGGAGTATCAAGAATAGTGGGCTATGATATTGTTAATGACCTTTGAATAAAGAGTCCATCTGAGATATCTTCTTTGTAATACAAACTAGTGAAAACATCAGGGATTTGAAAACATCCTCAAAAGAACATACACTATTTGTTTAGCATAGACAAACTATTATCACTTCTACTTGCTGTGTTTTCAAGTCATTTTTCAGAAAAATCATTCATCAAATCACATAAATCATTTCTCAACATATTAGTGAAAACATCAAAACAAAGTTATCAGGATAGTTAGCGCGTAGGAGCAACATCCTAGCGCATCTCAACCATCCGACAATGCATTCCAACTAATAGTTAGCGCTTTCATCACTCACATTAGGGCATAATCAGTATCATACTGGTAAAAACTCAGACAATGCTTGCCAACATCACTGTAGCGCATAAGAGCATCTTCCTAGCGCATATCAACCATACTATAGCACATTTGTACAAACATTAGCGCCTCAAAGGGACATATTAGTGCAAATAGTATAAATAACACATTTGAGAGGAAACATAGCACATATGGACCATTTTGTAGCGCTTTGGGGCCATCCTTTAGCACATCAGGTTTCTGTTCTAGCACATGATAAAAATTAGCAAAAAATATAGAGCAAACCAGTTACCTTGTGAAATTTTCATCAACAATTTCGGATACCCTTTTAGGTCCTCTAACAAATCCAACAACAAAATTTCAAAAAAGGATCAAAAGTAAGAAATTTACAAATCCAACTAAGCACCCTTAGAAAGAGATATCAAATCTTCAACTATCTTAAGATCAAATTTCATCCAACAAAATTGAGGAATATCAAAAATAGTGATGAAAGGTTCCACCATCCAACGAATCCTATCAAACCGATACCTAGTTAGGTCATCAAGTTGTCAAATAAATTTTGTAGATCATGAAACTTGACTCATCTCATTTGGCATATGATGCAGAGGTCTTGTGCCTAGCTCTCCAATTCACCCTTACTCACCCCAACTCCTCAACTCACCCTTCTACTCAAGCTACTCCAAGGTAACTTGTTAGGATACACTCCTTAGACCTCCAAGGAAGAAAATCTATTGGATTTACTCCTAGTTATAGCCACTTGAGGTTTCTTGTTGGTTTTGACCCAAATCTCTGATTTTGAGATGGTCTCCTACTAGGTTCCCAAAGCTCCAACTAGGCTCCAAAGACCTCCACCAAGGATCTTCACTCTAACAAAATGTTTAAAGGTTGTGGTTATATTGTGTAGGTATGTTAAAGGTAATTTTATGCTTTGAAAAGGTCTGCATCTTCCTCCCAATCCCTAGGCTTTCAACTTGCTTCTACCGACTGCTATTAGGCCTAATTGACTAGCCCTTCTTTGACTATTTTTTGGTCTTTTTCCCCAAAATTTCCTAACAACCCCTAGATATTTTTACATATTCAGATACCCATTTGGAAGTTAAACAAGATCCCTTAGTTTCCCATCCAGGTTTGTTGTACAACTAAGGTTACTAAAAAAGAGCTATTTTTAAGGGGTTTAGGGCTTCCAGGTAGTTTTGGAAGATGTGCTTCAAACTCTTCACCAGTCACAATCATCAACAAAAAAAAGATTGGATTATTTTATTAAAATCATATAAATTTCCAAAACACTATGGTTTTCTGGGCTGTCACTTCTCCATGGCACTGAAAATGAGTAATCTTTGCTGCCCCCACACACTAGCTACAAGCTTGTGTGTTATTCATCTCACCCATTCTCCTCCTTGTGGACTGAAAAAACACAAAAAACCTACTCTAAAACTATTTACAGAGCCTAACCAGGCCATCCACTTAATTTCAACTTGTGCCATTCATGGATGCTTAGGTAAAATGCATTTTTACAATCAAAACCCCAAGTTTCAAGGGTTTGTGAGCAACTTTTACAAAAACAGTGATAAATTTTGATCCAAGGCACTTAAGAACTTCATATTATACTTTTTGGAAAGAAATAAAAAATTCCTAACTTCCTCTTCTATTATGAGCACTGTACCAAACTGTACAGGTCGTACAAAAATAAAAAATCAAAGCAAAAACAGTCCAAATGTGAGGAAAACCATAGGAAACCCTTGGCAAATGAATTGAATGCAAACCAAAAGTTGATTAACCTATTATTGGAGATTATTAGAAGGTTTTATATACCATTTTAAGTTGGTTCCAACCAACTTCCAATGCCATTTCCTTCATGGACAACTTTTGCCTAAAAATGCAAAAGTTGTCATGACCAATTTTGACAACTTTTACCTATGAGTGCAAAAACACACTCCAAGGCTCTCAAGGTCTGAAAAATCACTCAAATGGAATCCCAAAATGGATTTAAACCATTTCTATACATTCTAGAAAGTTTCCAGGCATCCACCTGGTACAAACTAAAAATTGACATTTTGACAACATTTCAGGATAATGACAATTTTGGATCCTGAGCACAACAAAAGTGTGGAGAACCAAACTATGGCTTCAAAAAGAATCATAGGATTTATTACAACTTATTACAACATAAAATAACTTGAAATCACTCAAAAACTCTAAAATGCAAGAAAATACAACTTTGAGCTAGGTGCTCTGCACCATACTCCCCTGGGCCAAGGAACTCAAGTCCCTTGAGTTATCAGGTCTGCTAGTTGCACTCCATGATGAATTATGTCAACTTATGACATCCACATACCCTCTAAATCAGGTATACCTACCCACTTCACAAGATAATGTTTGTAGATGCCCTTTCTTGTCTTCTTGATCACCTTGGTATCCAAGATGCTTTCCAACTGAACTGGTTGACTAACTGGTAAATCCTTCACCCAATCCTTTTTAGATTGCAATGTGGTATCCATCTGAGAGGTCTGAGATTATCCTTTATAGGGATACAAGTCACAAATATTGAAAATAGGATATATGGCCAAAGAAGGAGGTAGTTCAACCTCATAGGCATTTTGGCCAAACTTATGCACAATCTTGAGTGGCCTAATCTTCTTCATCATCAACTTGGTTGGCTGTCCTTTTGGAAGTCTTTCCTTTATGAGATAAGCCAAAACTAAGTCTCCAACCTTAAATTGCAAGTTCCTTCTTGAGTGATCAACTTGTTCCTTATATTTTCCTGATTTTTGTTGCAAGGACTGCCGTACTTTGTCATGAATTTCCTTAATACCTTCAGCAAAACTCTCTCCTTGAGCACTCTTGTGGGTCATTGTACTAATATCACTAAGTTCTAAGGCACCTCTAGGATGCATTCCATAAACAGTTTCAAAAGGACTTTTACCTGTGCTCCGGTTGACTGAATCATTGTATGCATATTCTGCTTGGTTGATCACCAAGTCCCAAGTCTGACCATGCTGCTTAGTGAGACACCTTAGGAGATTACCCAAGGACCTATTGACCACCTTAGTCTGACCATCTGATTGTGGATGGTAGGCAAATGAAAATGAGAGTCTAGTACCCAACTTCTTCCATAAGGTTCTCTAGAAGTGACTCAAAAACTTAACATCCCTATCACTCACAATGCTAACTGGTAGTCCATGGATTCTTACTATTTCTTTGAAGAAAAGACCTGCAATATAGGTGGCATCATTGGTACTCTTACAAGGGATGAAGTGAGCCATTTTTCAGAACGTATCTACCACCACATAAATACTATCAAATCCTCTTGGTGTTCTTGGTAAACCCAACACAAATTCCATGCTCAAACATTCCCAAGGCCTTTGAGGTATGACTAAGGGCTGATATAAACCTGCATTACTTGCTGATCCTTTTTCTCTCTGACATATGGCACATTTTTCAACAAATCTCCTTACTTCTAATTGCAACTTGGGCCAATAGTAGAACCGACTAACCTGCTCCATTGTTTTATCATTGCCAAAATGACCTCCTGGACCCCCTTGATGTTTCTCTTGAATGATGTTTTGTCTCATAGAGCATTGGGGTATACAAAGGAGATGTCCTTTAAACAATAAACCTTCTTGTATCATATACTTTGAGTAGGAAACATGACAAGTGTTAGAAAAATCAGAACATGTAGCATATATATCAGCAAAATCTTTGTCTTCTTTGTAGAGGCCTGTCAACTCCTCCAACCCCACACTGTGCAATTTAACCTCTTGTATGGTCACGAATCTCCTACTAAGTGCATCAACAACTTTATTTGAGGTTCCCTTCTTATGCTTGATAGTGAAGGTATAAGATTGTAGGTATTCTACCCACTTGAGGTGCTTCTGATTCAAATTCTCTTGTCCATTGAGAAAACTAAGGGCATGGTTGTCAGTATAGACCACAAACTCTTTGGGTAGCAAGTAATGACACCACTTCTTCAAGGCTTGCACCATGACATACAACTCCACATCACACACAAAGTACTTTTTTTTTGCTTCATTCAACTTTTCAGAGAAAAAGGCTATGGGAAGACCCTCTTGACTCAAACAAACCCCCATTGCTCTTTGACTAGCATCACACTCGACTGTAAATAACTGATTGAAATAAGGTAACCTAAGGGTAGGTAACTCAACTATCTTATTTTTAAACAAATCAAATCCATTTTGGGCCTCCTCTATCCACCTAAATTGACACTTGACTCCCCCTTTGATAGTATTGAGCACAGGAGCACACACATGACTAAAGTTTCTTACAAACTTCCAATAAAAGGATACTAACCCATGAAAGCTCCTAACATCACTGATATTCTTAGGTGTAGGCCAACTAAGGATTGCCTCAACCTTACTAGGATCCATTTTTAGACAACCTTGTGAAATGACAAAACCAAGATATACAAGTCCAGTCTTGAGAAACCCACACTTTTCAAGGTTGATTTTGAGTTGTGCCCTTTTCAGCTTCTTCAAGGCCATCTCCACATCCTTGAGATGTTCTTCTTTGGAACTGCTAAAGATTAGAATTCCATCAAGATATACAATAACTAATTTACCTATGAACTCAACCAAGACTTCATTCCTGAGCCTTTGAAAGGTGCTAGGTGCATTGGTAAGGCCAAATGGCATGACCAACCATTCATAGAGGCCAACATTGGTCCTAAAGGCTATCTTCCATTCATCCCCTGGTCTGATTCTTATTTGATGATAACCTTATTTTAAATCCACCTTTGTGAAGTAGCTTGCACCCCCAAGATTGTCCAATAGGTCTTCTATCCTTGGCATAGGGAACTGGTACCTTATAGTGGTCTTATTGATTACTTTGGAATCTATACACATTCTCCATTTTCCCCCTTTCTTGGGTGCTAAGACAGTAGGTACAACACACAAACTCAAACTCTTTTTGATGAATCCTTTGTCCAAGAGCTCGTGCACTTGTTTGGTAATTTCTTCATTCTGACTAGGTGTCATTTTGTAGGCAGCCTTTTTAGGCAAACTTGCCCCTAGAATTAGGTCTATTTGGTGATTTACATCCCTCATTAGTGGAAAAGAATCAAGTAGATCTTCTCCTATTACTTCTGCATATTGTTTTAGTAGAGCTTTCACCTCTTGTGGCACTTCTTTCATTGGATCTGTCTTACCTTCTTCACTAGGTTTGAGCACAATAGCATACCCTTGATGTCCTTCTTGTTTCATAACCTTAAGAAACTCTTTCCCACTCATCATCATCACACTTGATCCCACTTGTTTTTCCTCTTTTGGATCAGGTAATGGATCCATTTGATACCTCTTACCATTCTTGATAATGACATAGCTATTCTTCTCTCCATCATGCTGAGCCTTTACATCAAATTGCCATGGACGTCCCAACAACAAATGGCAAGCATCCATAGGCAATATATCACATACAATATTATCCTTATACTCACCAATCTCATAGTCTACCCATGCTTTCTCATCAACTAAGACATGTTGGCCCCAGTTGAACCATGACACCTTGTAGGGAGTGAGATGTGGCAGCCTCTTTAACTTGAGGTTATCCACCATTTCAGTTGAAACTATATTCTCAGTTGAACTTGAGTCTACAATCACTTTGCAAATCTTTCCTTGAGACTTACAAGTTGTTCTTAACAAAATCTTCCTTTGTGGTGGCTCTTGAGCTTGAGGAATCTTCAACAAAGACCTTCTTAGCATTAGACTTTCACTATATGTCACTGGGACTGCCTTGCTGAGAGGGGAATACACACTTTTATTGTCTTCTTCTTGCACTAATTATGTTCTTCTCTCACCCATGTATGAGTGTGAAGAGCTGGTTGCTTTCTTTGGACACCTTACCATTGTGTGGCCAACTTGATTACAATTGTAACATCTACCACTGAAAACTGAATTTCCTCTTCCTGAGCTTCCAAATCTGCCCCTAGAATTGTTTCTTCCTCTGAAGGATCCTCTAAATGGTCCCCTTGAAGAGTCTCCACCACCTTCTTTCCTTGAGTTTTCTTCATTCCTTTATGTTTGTTGTCCTCTACTAAAAGTGCCCCTTCCTCTAAAGGATCTGCCACCTATAAACTTTTGATTTTGTTCACTCCTCCTCTTAATTTGCTCTTCTGCCCTTAATGCTAACTAAAAACACTTATGAACGGTATCAGGAGTAAGGATACTGATTTCATCTTGTATATTTTGTCTCAATCCATTCATGTATCTAGCCAATTTCTCCACCTCATTCTCATGCTTCTTAGCTTTGAGGCTTAGTTTATGGAATTACTCCGTGTAAGCATTGACATCTAGCTCCCTTTGTTTCAGATTTGGTAGTCTCTTATGAATTTGAACTTCATAATCTCCTAGAAGGAATTGTGCCTTAAGTCTGATCTTCATACGCTCCCATGAAGTTATCTTCTTTTTTCCTTCTTGTATCCTTTCTTCTTGCATCATATTCCACCAAACCAATGCTGATCCTCTCCTTCTTCATTTGGCCACATTAACTCTTTTCTCTTCTGCTACCTCTTTGTAATCAAAATGATTATTGAGAGCTTCTATCCAATCTAGTAAATCTTCTCCATTGAGGTTTCCTCCATATGTAGGTAATCCATCCAGATTGTCCTTAGAAATGGATTTGACTACATCTAGGAATAACTTTTGGTCTTGAGGCATAGCTACTGCTACTGGTTCCTCTCCATCTTCCACTTCTTCATCAGTCTCATCACCCCATTCTATCTTAACCTTTCCCTTCTCCTTCTTTGCCTCTCTGGTTCCTCTTCTACCTTCTGTATCCTTCAATCCTTCTATCATCTCTGCCACCATCTGCTGGATGGCTTCTGGAGTCATTGCCTTTGGAGGCATTGAACTTGCTTTTTATTCTTCACAATATGACATACAACAAATCTTTTAAAGAATGGCTCTAATACCACTCTAATGCAGAGGTCTTGTGCCCAGCTCTCCAATTCACCCTTACTCACCCCAACTCCTCAACTCACCCTTCTACTCAAGCTCCTCCAAGGTAACTTGTTAGTATACACTCCTTAGACCTCCAAGGCCTAAACTCTATTGGCTTGCCTCCTAGGTATAGCCACTTGAGGTTTCTTGTTGGTTTTGACCCAAATCTCTGATTTTGAGATTGTCTCCTACTAGGTTCCCAAAGTTCCAACTAGGCTCCAAAGACCTCCACCAAGGATCTTCACTCTAACGGCATGTTTAAAGGTTGTGGTTATGTTGTACAGGTATGATCAAGGTCATTTTATTCTTTGACAATGTCTGCATCTTCCTCCCAAGCCCTAGGCTTTCAACTTGCTTCTACCAGCTGCTATTAGGCCTAATTGACTAGCCCTTCTTTGACTATTTTTTGGTCTTTTCCCCCAAAATTTCCTAAAAACTCCTAGATATTTTTACATATTCAGATACCCATTTGGAATTTAAACAAGATCCCTCAGTTTTCCATATGGGTTTGTTGCACAAATAGGGTTATTGAAAAAGAGCTATTTTTAAGGGGTTTAGGGCTTCCAGGTAGTTTTGGAAGATGTGATTCAAACTCTTCACCAGTCACAATCACCAACCCAAAAAATATTGGATTCTTTTAGTACACTCATAAAAATTTCTAAAACACTATGGGTTTCTTGGGTGTCACTTCTCCATGGCATTGAAAATGAGCAATCTTTGTTGCCCCCACACACTAGCTACAAGCTTGTGTGTTATTCATCTCACCCATTCTTCTCCTTGTGGCTTGAAAAAACACAAAAAACCTACTATAAAACTATTTACAGAGCCTACCCAATCCATCCACTATATTTCAACTTGTTCCATTCGTGGATGCTCAGGTAAAATGCATTTTTACAATCAAAACCCCAAGTTTCAAGGGTTTGTGAGCAACGTTTACAAAAATAGGGATAACTTTTGATCCAAGGCACTTCAAACCTTCATATTATACTTGTTAGAAACATAAAAAAAAATCCTAACTTCATATGCTATTATGAGCACTGTACCAGACTGCACAGGTCGTACAAAAATAGAAAGTCAAAGCAAAAACAGTCCAAATGTGAGGAAAAGCATAGAGAACCCTTGGCAAATGAATTGAATGCAAACCAAAAGTTGATTAACCTATTATTGGAGATAATTAGAAGGTCTTATAAACCATTTTAAGTTGGTTCCAACCAACTTCCAATGCCATTTCCTTCATGGATAACTTTTGCCTAAAAATGCAAAAGTTGTCATGACCAATTTTGACAACTTTTACCTATGAGTGCAAAAACACACTCCAAGGCTCTCAAGGTCTGAAACATAACTCAAATGGCACCCCAAAATGGATTTAAAATATTTCCAAACATTCTAGCAACTTTCCAGGCATCCACCTGGTACAAACCAAAAATTGACATTTTGACAACATTTCAGGATAATGACAATTTTGGATACTGAGCACAACAAAAGTGTGGACAACCAAAATATGGCTTCAAAAAGCATCATAGGATTTATTCCACCTTATTACAACATAAAATAACTTTAAATCACACAAAAACTCTAAAATGCAAGAAAAGACAACTTTGAGCTAGGTGCTCTGCACCAGCGTACTTTGTCGTAGAAGTAAATCAAAACTTATACTTGACAAGTAAACTTGAGTTTCCAAAACGAAGTATCCATATCCAACATCAACATCAACATTGATCATTTGTGTATGACCACTCCCCATATTTTGAGAAGAAGAAGTCTTCATCAAAAGACTAAGTTGAAGAAGAGACAACCTAGTTCTAAGTCACTTATCAAAAGGAGTAAATTTTTCTATATCAATCGTCAACTCTTTACATCACATCGTGCATTCTTGCATTATATGCGGTTGTATATCCAAGGAAAAACCAAAAAATTTGACAAAGAACCTTTGAGAAGTAGGGCTTACATTTAGAAAGCAACATTCAACCAATGCCTTAATAGTGGAGGAAGGATTAACCTCACTTTGTTTCCAAAGTTTTTTATCACTTACAACGAAGCTCGACCTAAGCCACCAACTCCACCAAGAACCCCAATAGAAGAGGAAGAATTCACTACTATAGAGATATACTGATGCCTGTTGTCACTTGATCTCAGATAAACAAAAAGAAGGAATCACAACCAGAATTAAGTATGATTCGTAGACTATCCAATCCTTTTGATGAATATGCGAATATGGGAGAAACAAAGATCACTGACGAGATTCTCCAAGAATGTCAGGAGAATGCGGCTTTCCAAAAACTTGTAGAAAGACTTATAGAAGTGGATATAAAAAATATCTACTCATGCTAACTAGTAAAGGAGTCAATATTCCTGAGGATTTCGACACAGAAATCTTAAGAAATACAGATAAGAGAATTTCGTGAACAAGGGCAAGAAACTATGCTTATGAAGAACAACTGAGAGAAGAGGAAACACATGATCAAGAAAACATACGCAAACGAGATCACACCCATGAACAAGATAACACTCATGAACAAGACCATACCCACAATTGGGACAATCTTAATGAACGGGGGGAAACTCCCCATCGAAGGACCAATGCACCCTTAGCTGCTCTTACACTTCAAAGACAAATGTAGGACATGCAACAAGGGATCACGATACAATACTCATTAGACGACATTTGTCCTTATCCTTTTGATAGGAGATTGAACATGGTACCTTTTCCCCCAAATTCAGATATACAAAAGTATGACAAATATGATGGTAAGAGTGATCCCCGTGATCATGTTTGGAAATTTTGTACTATGAGCTTGGATTTTTCTCACAACGACACATACTTAATGAGATTATTCCCAAGAAGTTTGGGAGGGAAAAAAATGGAGTGGTTGTCAAAACTCACACCTCCCATCAGATCATTTGATGAGTTGGTACATAAATTCATAACACAATACTCCTATAACATCCAACATGCAATCACCATGCTTGACGTATGCAATACGAAGAAAAAGAATAATGAAACATTCATGGTGTTTCTACAACGATGGAGACACATGGTCTCAAGATATCCACAAGATGTACCTAAAAAAGGAAAAGATGGAAATCTTCATAGACAATTTGAATAGTGAAATGAGTTATCATCTCAAACTACAATGTATACCATCTTTTGCAAAATTAATAGAAAATGGTATCCAAGTAGAGGAAGCTTCCATCAAGAAAGGAACCTTGAAGTTATTTAAAGAAGGTGTTAGTTCGTCAAACAATAACATCATTAACAATCAAAACAATAACAACAACTTAGAGGAGTCTAGATTTTGGACAAGGAACAAAAAAATTGTTAATGATGGGGTAATCGATGCCAACAATGTAAAGTCTAAACAACCAGTGTTGACTTTATCAAGTAATCCACCATCCAATAATGATCAAATAAGTGCTAATCAAGGCACTAATACTTATCAATGAAATACCAATCCAGAAGCTTCAACATCAAACAACAACAAGAATCACCAAGGCAACAACAACAACAACCAAGGGAACAACACAAACCAAAGAGGCAATACTAATACTTTCTTAGTATCGATGAATATACATGCCATTAGGAAAAACCTTAGAATCGACATTTCGAGAGCTATTGGAAAATAAGATCATCACATTGCCAGCCACAAGCAAATTTGAACCCCAAGTTAAACCACCATGGTGGAATGACTCACATTATTGTGATTATCATTGAAACAAGGGGCATAACACAAATGATATCATGAGGTTGAAGAACATAGTTCAAGACATGATAGACAAGGGCAACTTAATGTTCGATGGTCATAAAACCAATTGTGACCATGAAGCTTTCAAAAATCCTCTTCCCAATTATGAAAAGGGAGGAGCGTCAATGTCAAACAACACCAAAGGAGCTCGTATTTATCACATAAACGAAAACACCATCAATCACATATTGGAATATGACAATCACGTGAATGTCAAAAAAATAGAAGACAAACAAGAACATGCGTCCATAAATGTGACAACAAGAGCACATAAATATGTCTTGAAGGGGAACACATAAACATCAACAACTCTCCCCAAGGCTCAATATAACTTGGTTGAACAACTACGGAGAACACCCGCTCAAATATCTATACTTGAGTTACTCAAACTTTCAACAAAAAACAAGGATATCTTAGAGAAATCTCTTATTGAAACAACCATTCCAAATGATCTGGATATTAATCAATCCCAAGCCATGGTAGATCATATGACGATGCCACATAACATATCTTTTTCTGAACATAATGATCTCTTATTGAATCATCCGCATAACACCCCACTACATATCAAGGTCTTAGTCTATAAACATCGAGTAAAAAGAGTATTAATAGATGTAGGAGCTGGTCTCAATATATGTACTCTAAAGATTATTCATGCATTGGGCTTCTCTAAGCAGTCTATTGATCCCAAAAATAAAATCACTATCAAAGCTTTTGATGATGAAGAAAGATCGTCCAAAGGAACTATGATACTACCCATTCAGGTAGGTCCTATACAAAGAGACAACATGTGCCAAGTCTTGGACATAGACTTGACATACAATATACTATTGGGTCATCCATGGATCCATGAAATGTAAGCGGTGCCTTCCACGAACCATCAATGTATCAAGTTCCCCTACAATGGACAAGAAATTTCAGTATCTGCAGATAATAACCCTTTTTAGTATTACAATGCTATGGGGGCAGATCAAGATATCCTAGTTCCACACAACAGGGAGGCCCAAGATTCCTCATCATCCAACCATCAAGAAGAACTCAAGTCTCTATCCATGAACTTCAAGCAAAAGATGAAAATAAAGGACCAAGGCATGGGGGAGTACTCTTTTGAACCTTTGTGTCTATTTAAGTTGCCAACTTCACCAAGGTCTTATGGACAACCTTCCACATCAAGACATCAGGCAGCACAACCCATCACAAAGTTTGATGGTAAATTTATCCAAATTGGCACACTTGCTAAAGAATCAGAAGATAAAGACATCCTTCGCTGGCTATACAAGGATGAGCAAGAAATCAGAGCTGCTACCCCAGAAGTAGCCGGACCAATAGAACAATATGGAAATGGGTTCTGGATCATGCAACGAATGGGATACAAAGGAAAAAGACCTATTGGCAAGCGTGAAGAAGGCATCATAGAACCCATACAACTTCGTTCACAATTTGCAAAAGACAAAAGAAGACTTGGGTATGGCCAACATATTTCGCCCGTGCAAAAGAAAAAGCACCATCATTTACCTCATTGGAAAGAAAAGAAAAAACATAACAAAGACTCATGGCAAGAGACACTAAACCAAGTAGCAAAAAAGACAAGGAAGGAGAAAAAGCATGAAGAAAATGAGAGATGACAAGAAGAACTCGCTATTCAAAAGAAGGAAGCTTCTTATAAGAAAGTAAATCATGTACAAGAACCTGATCAAACCAAGGTTGAGCCACAACCTAAAGATATTGCTACTCACAGAAAGGAAACAATGTATGAAAAAAATCAAAGAGTACAAACAAGCACTGATCCCAAATCATAACAAGCAACTAAAATTGTGTCAATTATCAGTGATCTTTTCTCACCATACAATACACCTGTTAGATTCAGCAAGGTAACCTGAGACAGTGATTCTGAAACCGATTCCAATGAATATGAGTGGGATAGTTGTTTTGATGTTACTAAAGATATTGAGGTGGATACAATCCATGCATACACACCCATTTCTCATGAGGGACAAGGCTCAAGATCTCGACCATTTTAATTCAGACCATAACATATCTATAAGACTAGTGAGAATGAGCACCGACAATACGAACAAGGCAATGTCGAGGAAAGTACCATCGTAGACCTCGAGAATATCATAGACCTCACTAATATCCCAAACAACTATGATGATGTCTCCATCATGACACTTACAACTATGTGAGCTTGAATTTCATCCTCAGAATGTTACCTGTAATAGGTTAGTTTCACAAAATATAAATGGAAATGCATACAGGAAATCCAAATTCCACCAATGAAACTATATGAAATATATACTAAAATAAAACATTATTTTACCTTCATGGCTTATGTCTCATCGTATCCTAACTCCACTGTTCCTGGTTGCAGATGGTGTGCTCTCAGACAATGCACTGTTGGCTTCCAAGATGGCATATGAAGAATGGACTGATAACTTGTAGTTATCTGACACTATGATATGAAATACTACATGATTATGCTAAAATGATTTTAATGTGATGCTATATGATAATTTCTATATTGCTATTTGCTTCGAAAACTCACAGATGCATAAGATTAGCTTGCAAAATGCACTTGCAGTCTCTTGAAGTCTAACTTGAAGATTAACTCTCTCAACTGAAGCTCTTGATTTTATAGACCTTGAGAGGATTAGATGATGTGGCTCAGATCAACGGTCATGATCAGATCTGTAGATTTGAATGGCTATGAGCAAAGGTGAAGGTCGAGAGAAAGGGGGAAGGAGAGGACAAGTGTCACTCATCTCACCTTGACTGGGTTGCTGACTAAGGGGAATCTAGGGATGGTTGGAGGAAATTTAGGCATGAAAGGACAAGTGGACTCAAGTCCTTCCTAATATGTAGAGGGTGTTGGAGAGAATATAGGAAATGGTTATGAAATATGTGTACGTACACAATTTTCATTAAGTTTGGAAGTTGGAGATAAACGATGAATTAATATTAAGAAATATTAATTTCCTTAGCCACATGTTTGATGAGTTGGAAAAGGGAAGATGAAGTGGAGATGAAGGGTGAGTTGGAAAAGGGATTAAATAATTTTGAGAATTATTTAATATTTGAGACTATAGGATAGGAGAATAACTATTAAATATTAGATATTTAATTGTTTGGAGAAGATAATTAAATATTAGATATTTAATTAACTTGGTTAAAAGAATAATTAAATATTAGATATTTAATTAATTAGAGGAATAGGATAGATGAATTAATTAATAAAATATTAATTAATAGAAAGATACGAAAATGAATTAAATAAATTAATCTTTTCAAATTAACTATTTAATAGAAGAATAATTATTAAATAAATATAAAATATTTATTTAATTGCTCATAGCCAATTTTTATGTGTATACATTTTGCCCCTCTTTGAAATAATGTCAAGACAACATTGTTTCAAAGATTAAATCAAGTCTCGATAATGCCTGATAGAGATTGAAAATCCTGATTGTGTGCCCTCTCAGGAGATTGATCGTGAAATTGTCGAAAATTCTGGTTTGAACGATTAATCTCATGATAATCGATACAAATTTAGTCAATTAAATTCATTTGTAAAAAACAAATTAAATTGCCCCATTGAAATTAATTACTCTTTAAAATAGTAATATAAAATTAACCAAGGCTAATTTTAACTTCATTGTTATCCTTGTCAGCTTTTGGAAAAAATATTCTTGCTGAGGTGGCAAAATGGTGATTCTGGTGGAGTGTCATCGATTTTAGCGAGTTCATCGTTACCAGTGACCTGTCGAGTATGGGTATCCAGTAGGCATCTTATCCTGAGCCTTGTTTTCAAGTTTTAATTCAAAGTTTCATGTTTTTAGGCATTTTTTTAAATTTTTTGATTTTTTTGGCATTATTTTAGCGCTTTTGCAGTTTGTTTTAGTGCTTATGCAACTAGGTTTAGCGCAAATGCCTAGATTAGCGCATATGATTTGTGTGTTAGTGCATATGATTTGTGTGTTAGCGCATATGTTCAAGATGTTAGTGCATATGCATATGGTAGCACAAATGTGTTTTTTGTTAGCGCAGATGCCCAGAAAGGTAGCGCTTTTGCATGGATTAGCATTTATGCCTGTAGTTTTAGCACTTTTGTTAAAAAGGATAGCGCATATGCACTAAGTTAGCGCATTTGTTGTAGTTTAGCGCAAATGCTCAATAGGATAGTGCTTTTGCTTAAATTGATATTTTTGATAAGTGCAAAAGCTAAAAATCACTTTGATAAGTAGATTTAACATGTGTAATACGTAGTGATGATGAAAATTGAGACTTGATTGAGTGATTGCATGCCTGATAGATGAATAGATAGGTTGGTTGGTTGATTTGATTACTTTGATTGATAGATTTGATTGATAGATTAGCTTTGATTAGCTTGATTGATAGATTGGATCGATTGAGTAGCTCTAAGAAATCGATTTAGTTTCTGATGTAAGAGCTTAGTAGAGTTTTTGAGTAAACTCAGTGTTTGATAAAAAACCATGATTGATAGGTTTTAAAATGTTTTGATAGCGTAAGTTGCTTCAATTTGATTTGATAGATAGATTTGATGATTCAATTTGAATTGATAGATAGATAGATTTGATGATTCAATTTGATTTAATAGATAGATTTGATGAGTCAATTTGATTTGATAGATAGATAGATTTGATGATTCAATTTTATTTGATAGATAGAATTGATGATTCAATTTGATTTGATAGATAGATAGATTTGATGATTCAATTTGATTTCTCTTGATAAAATAGGAGAAACTTGATGTTCTCTAGTGTCGGGAGAAATCACTGGCGGTGCGTCATTTAGTTCTAGAGCTTACCCAGGCTGAGATTAGACACTTAGATGCCTGTGGTTTATGCCATTTGTTATATATGCCTAAGATTACGCATAACAGAGGTTTGTTGACAACATTGGCCGAGAGATGGCACAACGAGCATAACACTTTCCACCTGCCGACGGGTGAGATTAGTGTGACTCTAGAGGATGTGTATAGGATTCTGCATATCCCAGTGATTGGAGAGCTAGTGCAGTATGATTATCAGGATCGGGTTGGTACAGGGGCTTGCAGAGTTGTGTTTGCTAATGAGAGCATTGGTAGAGGAGAGATCCAATGGGTTGATATGGTGATGTAGTACGAGGCTCTTCCTGTTATTCTTGCTGGTTTGATTGGAGGATTTATATATCCTGATAGGAGATCACGAGGTTTTTTCATTGGATGGGGTGAGATTCTCCTTAGTATGATTCAAAATCATACTCAATATGCATGGGGTGTTTGCACGCTGACACACTTATATCATGATCTTCATCAGGTAGTGTATGATGAGAGTGCGAGTTTATCTACTGGATGCACTTTATTACAGATCTAGTGCTGGGAGCACATTGCTATTACTCGGCCTATCCATCACAGAGTTCATGGAGAGATGCAGCCATATGTATATTTCTATGCAGGTATCCTTACTCAGCATAAGCTGGGTAAGATGGAGTATTGGCGTTGGGTGCTTGATTCATTGGACAACATCACTTGGAGACCATATCTTGATTGTGAGCCATGGATGGGTGACACACAAATATTACCATGTATTATGTAGAGTAGATATCTCATTGGGCGGACACCTTTTATTGTTGAGCGACACTTGATTGGTTGGATTTTGAGACAGTTTGGTATCATCCAACCTATGCCTACTGGTGTGACAATATATGCTTGGTGGTACAGAGATAGACGAGATTGGGTCCTTCCTTGTCATTTGAGATTGCTCGTGCAGAGTTTGTTGCTACTCCAAGAGTGGCTTATGATATGAGATTACAGATTATTGATCCTGGGGTTACTGCAGATTATGCCTAATACATATTAACGCATCCTTTTCCTCGCATTACTGATCCAAAAGATCCTCCTCCTAGTTCAGGAGATGAGGATAATGACTTAGATGATCCAGTTACTAGGAGACGTAGACGTAGACGAGAGCTTAGAGCTGCTCATGAGGCTAGGGGAGGTGGAGATGATGGTGGGGATGGAGGTGGTGGTAGGAGACCTGGACAGAGGGGAGGTCGATTAAGAGTCCGCGGATGACCATTTGGGCCGGCTAGCAGGATTGAGAGACCACATCCTATGGGTGGGAGAGATGGTGGACAGATTGGGAGAGATCATGGCAGGACTGGTATGAGATCACCGAGAGGGTTTCCATTGACAGGAGGCAGGGTGACTGGACTGGATGGGGGTTGCGAGAGAGGCATTGATTTTGGATAGATTCAGCTAGATCCTCGAGTTATTGCAGTGCATGGTGGAGATGATGAGGATCCTGAGGATCATGTTCCCCTGATTAGACAACGGGTGCGGAGAGTTACTCGGACCGAGATTCCAGCTGTTGGACAGGTTGGTGGTGAGGGGATTGGGATTCATGCACCACAGTAGGATGTACCAGAGCAGGTTGCACCAGTACATGATGTGCCAGATGTGGTTATACGAGAGCATGATGTGTCAGGGCAGGATACTATTGACAGTCTGAGAGCACAGATTGATCAGCTTCGAGCACAGGTGCAGACTCTTATTACTGAGCGGGATAGAACTGTTAGGAGATAATAGGATACTCAGGGCCTTCTTGATCACATTTAGTAGGTTGGATCAGATACTCTCTCGATGGATAGTGTTAGAGCATTAGTTCAGGCTGGGAAGGAGACTTCCCACTGGCGACGACGATATGAAGAGGTAGTTGCAGAGAGCCAGAGAGCAGGTATTTATCATACCACCATGTTGATGGATACTAGCAGTGGTCGAGTCCTGGGACCTCCTCAGAGGAGTGGTGATCATGGGAGATAGGCATCTGGAGGATCTTCTCGCCCACAGCCACAGAGACGGACAGAGTCAGGTGGTAGTGGTATAGGACAACCTTGACTTGATTTGCATTGGATGAGGCATTTGTATTGTTTATCTGATATCATTGTATACTTGGACTTTTATTGTTTTATGATGATCTATATGCAGACATGGACTCTATATAATGATGATGATTTTATATCCATGTTACTCTATTTGATGATGATATTTATGCTTTGATGATTTATATGCTTTGATTATATGGATGCATGATGATATGATCTTTTCTTTTTATTATAATGATAATTTATATGATGATGCAATGATAAATGCTTTTGTTGAGTTTTGATGATCTTGGATGCAAATGCAAATGATTACTTTAACTTAAATGATATGAATGCAATGATCTATACAAATTTGCCAATGAATGATTGATTTGCTTTTGATTTATGATTATGTAAATGCAAATGATCTATATGAAATATTTTTGAGTTTTTATATAATGTTTATGATGATTATGAATCTTAAGTGCAAAGATGCAACTAAATGATTGTTATAAAATGATAATGCAAATAATAATGATGATACACTACATGATAAATGAATTCCATGTAATTAAATGCAAACTAATGCAATGATAAAATGCAACTAAATGAAATGGATAATGATTAAAATGATTCTTGAAAAATGAATGCACCTATAATGATTAAATGCAAATTATTTTTGTTTGTCCAAGTACACTCAATCTTGATTTATGACCATTGATCTGTTAATGAAATGATATGCTTATAATGCAGTTGACAAATGAATGCATATAATGCAATTGAATAATGAGCTAACTAAAAATTGTACTGCCATTCTTCATATGCGATCTTGTAACAGTGCTTGATTTCATCATTGAGCTTTTAAAATGTTGTAAAAAAATACAAGCAACTTGACATAATGATTCAAGATGACCTAAGTATTTCTTACATGGATTTTGATATAGCAAGTTAATACAAGCAACTTGATATAATGGATCAAGTTGACCTAAGTATTGCTTGCAGAAAAGACAAGGAATATCTCCTTTCATGCATGACTTAGAATGTCCTCCTTGATCTTTTGCCGATCATATCCTGAGACAAGTTCATACCGTAGTAAGAGATAAACCATAGACAACAATCAAAGAAAATAATCATGTCTCATCATAGCTTCTCTAGTCATGGACATCCTTGAGTTGCATAGAGTACATGATTAGCAATAAAATCAAGATATAAACAATGAATCTTGTATGTCATTCACATGTTCTTATGGTCATTAACTGATATAATCATCTTGATGAATGATCTTTGATAATCCTATATTACTTTGCTGGTTGATTCTTCAGTTTTCTGAGTTTCACGATTCAATTATTATGAAATGCCTTGATTTTCATTGCTTTGTTGCTTTTTATTTGTTTCAAAACCCTAGATGTTTTTGGATTTTCTAAGTTTTTCGAATGCTTTTGGATTTTAAAGATTCAAAAGATCATCTTAGCAAAAGAAATGAGGATTTTGCCCCCAGCGGAAACATAAATTTATTATGGATGTATGAATCGATCAAGATCCAAACCACGACAGGATACAAAATGCAGATTGATCGATGCTGATAAAATCTAAGATAGTGACTACGACAAGTATGTCAAAGATTGATTAACTATTGGTAAGTTGCATATTTCTTGCTAAATGGTTCAGAGCAATGGATGCAAAAGATGGAATGGATAAGCTAGCGATAGATAGCAATGACAGATGTGATAGGATGGAGTGGATAGGTGTGCAAAGCAATCTCATAGATGGAGGGACTTCACGTTTTTAGATAGCGCTTGTTTGCCAGGTTTTCACCATCTAAATTTATTGCATTTTTTTGGATTTTATATGCTTTTTATTGATTTTTTCAGGACTTTATATGCTTTTTATTGATTTTTTTCAGGACTTTATATCTCAAGAATAGAATTTCTTGAGATGGATAGAATTGATAGGTTCATCAAACCAATCACCTTCAGGGGTAGATAACTTGTATGCTCTTGATCCATATGTTGCTAATATGACAAAAGGTCCTAGCCAATTTGGTTCAAATTTTCCCTTCTTTTCTCGATCTTGCTGATTTCTTGGATTCTCCCTTAGAACTATATCTCCAATCTGGAAAATACGCGGCTTGAATCTATGGTTATAGCTTCTTTCCATTCTATGTTGGTATACTTTCAAATGTTTTGTTGCATTTTGGCGATGTTCCTAAGTCAGTTCTAGTTCTTGGAGTCGAGAGACTCGTTGTTCTTCTTCTGGTATAAGACCATGCAAGGATACACGTAGAGAAGGTATCTCTACTTCTATAGGTAATATAGCTTCTGATCCATAGACTAAACAATATGGAGTTGCCCCTGTTGGAGTGCGGACGCTAGTTCGGTATGCCCAAAGAGCAGGATTTAGCTGAATGTGCCAGTCTTTTCCAGCTTCATTTACTGTTTTCTTCAAGATTTTCAAGATAGTTTTGTTTGATGCCTCAGCTTGACCATTTCCCTATGGATAATATGGAGTAGAGAACTTATGTTGGATATGAAACTGTTCACATAGTTCTTTCACATCTTGATTTTTGAATGGTCTTCCATTATCAGTGATAATGGTCATAGGAACGCCATAGCGATAGATTATATAATTCAAGATGAATGATGATATTTGTTTTCCTATCACTGTTGTTAAAGGCACTGCTTCAATCCACTTAGTAAAATATTCAGTAGCTATCAGAATGAACTTATGTCCATTAGAAGATGAGGGATTGATCTTTCCTACCAAATCAAGGCCCCACTATGAAAATGGTCATGATCCCGTCATAGGATAAAACTGTTGTGTTGGTGCATGGATTAGATTTCCATGGATCTGACATTGTTTACATTTTCTAGCATAGGTGAATGAATCTCTTTCCATAGTAGGCCAAAAGTAACCCATACGAATAAGTTTCTTAGCCAATGTTAAACCACTTGAGTGTGTACCGCAAATACTTGCATGAATGTCATTAAGAACTCTCTCAGATTCATTTTTTTCAAGACATATCAACAATGCACCATCTAGACCACGCCTATATAGGATATCAGCAATAATGGTATAGCGAGAGGACTGACGGATAAATTTTCTTCATTGATTACGAGATAATTCTAGAGGAAGGATATGATCTTTCAAATATTGGTAGGTTTGACCGTATAAGGATTCAATGGTTCCTGATATATGGAAAATTCGATAGGTATGCTGGGATTGGATGGTAGGTGTTAAGATATCTTCCATGAGAAATTCGTAATGCTGTTGATTCTCTTTATTTTGCAAGAGAGATGCTATTGTAGTCATCGCATCTACTGCTTTATTCTCATTTCTGGGAATCTGGGTGAATGTGATTTCTTTAAAGTGTCCTTTAAATTCCTCTATCAGCTATTTGTATGGCATAAGCTTATCATATTTTTTTTGATATTCATCATTTATTTGATTTATGACAAGTTGTGAATCACCATAGATACGTAGTTCTTTGACATTCCATTCAATGGCCATTTTAAGCCCTATAGCCAATGCTTCACACTCTGTAGTATTATTGGTGCATGGAAATCATAGTCTATATGATTTCAGAATTGTGTGTCCTTGAGGTGTGATGAAAAAGATTCCTGCACCTGAACCATATTGGGTATAAGAACCATCGAAGTACAATTCCCAAAAGTTTGTACTTACTATCAAGATATTTGCATCAGGAAATTCGATGTGCAAAGACATGTTATTGTGTAGAGGTGCATCAGCCAATTGATCAGCAATAACTTGTCCCTTGATAGCATTCCGGTCAACATATTCTATGTCAAATTCACTCAGTATCATAACCCATTTGGCTAGTCTCCCTATCAATGTTGACTTGCTCAATAGATATTTGAGAGGATCTATCTTTGCTATTAGTTTTACAGAATGAATCAACATATAATATCGCAGCTTCTGGGTTGCAAATACAACCGCTAGACATATCTTTTCAATTGAGGAATAATTTAACTCATAGCCAACAAGCGTTCTGCTGATATAATAAACTGCTCTTTCCTTTCCTTCATCATCATGCTAAGCTAGGAGAGCGCCTAATGATACACTTGTTGCTGAGACATAGAGTAACAATAGTTTCCCCTTGGTTGGTGATATTAGTACTGGAGGACTCATAAGATATTATTTTATTTGCAAGAAAGCTTCTTCACATTTTGTATCCCATTTGAATGGAACATTTTTATGTAGAAGATGGGTAAATGGAAGACATCTATCAACCAATTGAGAAACAAATCTCCTAATTGATTGCAACCTTCCTTGTAAAGATTACAATTGACTTATTGTCTTGGGTGACTCCATCTCCATGATAGCTTTAACTTTTCCAGGATTTACTTCGATGCCACAAGCTGATATAATGTATACAAGGAGCTTTCCAGAGGTTACTCCAAATGCACATTTCTTTGGATTTAATCTCAATTGATATCTTTCCAGCCTGTCAAAAAACTTGCTTAAAATGTTCAAATGTTCTTTTCTTGTGTGAGATTTTGCAAGTATGTCATCGACATAGTCTTCCATGAATGTGTGCATCATATCATGGAAAATTATCGTCATAGAACTTTGATAAGTTGCTCATGCATTCTTAAGCCCAAATGGCATAACATTCCAGTAGTACGTTCCCCATGCACAAGTGAAAGCTGTCTTCTCTTGATCTTTAGGTGCGATTCTTATTTGATTATATCCTAAGAAGCCATCCATTAATGAAAACATCTCATGTCCTGTTGATAAGTCCACTGTGATATCAATGTTTGGTAATGGGAAATCATCTTTTGGACATGCTTTATTTAGATCTCTAAAATCTATGCAGACTCTTATGCTCTTATCTGGTTTTGATACTGGTACGATACTTGAGACCCATTTTGGATAAGCAACTGGTCTTATGAAATCCACTTCTAATAGTTTCTTGAGCTCGGTTTTGACAAGGAGAGCAATATGCAGATGCATCTTTCTTAGCTTCTGCTTAACAGGTTTTGCTTTTAAATCCACATTAAGATGATGCATGATAAGATCTGGGTTAAGTCTTGGCATATCTGCATAAGACCAAGCACAATTTATTTGTCTTTGCTTAAAGAATTCCATGTATTCTTTCCTCTCTATTTTCTGATAATGAGGCAACAAAATGAAGTATTTTAGGATCCTTTGATGTATCAATGTTTACTGCTTCTATTGGTTCCATCCGGATAATAGATCTCTCTTGAAAATATGCAGGAAAAATGTCAAACTTTCCATCTTCTGGTGCCTCTAGGAGGTTTTCACCATCAAGTACGCCCTTTGTTTTCTCTTTTGATTGATCTAATGTTGCCATGAAATGGTTTTCAACAATAGGTATCTTTCCTTGTTTTATTTCGCTTTTGTGACAGAAAAGTTTGACATTCTCCTGACTATTAGAAACATCACTTGATTCTGCAATGGAAGATATCTTAGGATGGATGGGTTCAACAATGTTAAGGTACACGGCTAAGTCAGGATCATTGGAAAAGACATTTAGTTTGGGGTTGTCTAAATTATCCCAATCAATTAGTTCAGGATGCAGAAGGGGTAAATCATAATCACTGTCATCATTATGTGTTTCAACGTTCATGACATAATGATCATAACTTGGTGTAGAATAGGTATTGTCATAGATTAAATGTTTTTGAGAATTGTCTTTCTCAAGCGTTTCCAAATTAGTCTTGACAAAATTTATATTAGCATTTTGTAGTTCACACTCAAGTGGTCCTTCAACTGATGTTTTTCCCTTAAATGAATGGATTATATCCACATGCACATCTTTGATACTGCAAATTCCTTCTTGATTAACCTTATTTGTATTTAGAAGTTGACATATTTGTGCACATGATGAAGTAGATTCTTTTAATAGATTTTGTCTCCTTTCAAACTCAACTTTTTCTGGACTAATAGTTAGTCCAACTTGACTATCTCTTAGTTCTCCCATGGTTCTTCCATATCTAATCCATGTTTGCGCTTCCTATGTCATTGCTTCTCTGTCTTTGTCATTTCCTTTCCTTTTTTGCATACGCCTCTTTTCTCTGGATTCTGAGTTTTTCTTGCCTTCTTTCTAACTTCATCTTTTGTTCTGCTATAGACAAGTCTTCTTTCGTGATAGCTACTTGATCTTCATTATGTTCTTTACTTGATGTAGTGGATAAGACATCTGGACTCCATTCGTATCCATTGGAGTCTGTTTCTGAATCGCGATCCAAGATTACTCCACTATACCATACTGGAATGTCGTATGGTGCAAAGAGTTCTCTAATTTACGCCATCTCTATTTTTACTGCTTCTGGAATATCTTGTGAAGATTTTGCCTTTGTTTGTATTTTCAAAACTTGTTGACAAGATTCTTCTTCACCTTGGATGATGATCTCCTCCTTTTTCTTTTCATGTTCTTCTTGCTTCTTTTGTTTATTGGTTACTGTTTCGGCTGCTTGATGTAGCTTTTCTTGCCAATTTTCTTCTTTAGAAACTGATTTCTTTCTCCATTTTTGCTGTTGATGATTATGTTGCTTTTGATTAGACTTCAGATATCCTAGCCTTGATTTATCTTCTGTGGATTGTGAGTGTGGACAAATGGGTTCTTAAATATCTTGATGTTGCTTACCAATTGGTCCTTTTCCTTCATATCCCATCTTTTGCATGATTTCATATCCTTTGCCATATTGTTTTATGGGAATATTGACTTCTGTTACTGTTGCTATAGTTTTATCTTCATCTTTGTATAACCAACCAAGAATGTCTTTGTCTTCATTTTCCTCTTCAAGAGTTCCAGCACTAACAAAGGTTCCTTTAAACATATGTTTTGATTTTCCTAATGTCTTTGATTGAATATCTGTAGGTTTTCCATATGACTTAGGGGAAAGTGGAAATTTTTGCAAAGAATACTTTCCCATTCCTTCATCATTTAACTTTAGTTTTTCTTCAAAAGTTTCCCATAGCTTTTTTTGAATTTCTTTAGTAGGATATACTGATTCTCTGTTATGTGGAACTCTTATATCTTGTGTTGGCTTCAAATTATTGCAATATTGACTGGAATCTGCAATTATAGTGATTTCTTTTCCTTCATGAGGAAATTTTACACATCGATGATATGTAGAAGGAACTGCTTGCATCTTGTGAATCCATGGTCTTCCTAGAAGAATATTGTAGGAGAGGTTCAAATCTAAAACTTGACACAATGTATCCTTTTCCACAGGTCCTATCTTTATTGGTAGCACAATAGTTCCTTTAGAAGAACGTTCTGCTACATCATAAGCCTTGATGGTTATTTTATTTTTTGGGTCTACTGCATTCTCTGAATATCCCAAAGCTTTTATCAAACTTAATGCACAAATTTTTAAGCTAGCTCCTCCATCTATGAGCACACTTTTGACATGAGTTTTATTTATGGAGACTTCAACATGTAAGGGAGCATTATGAGTATGTTGCAAGGATGCGTCATCATTTTCAGAAAAAGATAAGCAATGAGGAGCTATGAGGTGTCCTACCATATTTTGGAACTGATCTATATCCCAATCTTTTGAAATTGTTGTTTCCACTAAAGCTTTTTCCAAAATGTCCTTATGCATAGGTGAAATCTTGAGAAGTTCCAGAATTGATATTTGAGTAGGTATTCGCTGTAATTGCTCTACTAAATTATATTGTTGTGGATTGGGTGTTGGATCTTTTGCTACACCTAAAAAGGTAACCTTTGCTTTGCTTCTCGTGATAACATTGATTGGTTTTGAAGATGAATTTTCGTTAACAATGATTAGATTTACCACATCATCGTATGTATAAGTGTAATTCACTTTGGTTTTTCCTTTGTCATCTTTTAATTGGGATGATTCACCTTTCTCATAATTTGGGAGTGGAGTTTTGAAAGCCAAGTGTGATTTGTTCGTTTTATGGCTATCCACTGTAATGTTTCCATTATCGATTAGATCTTGGATAAGGTGTTTCAATGTCTGACAATCATTTGTTAGGTGTCCTTTATTCCGATGATAGTTGCAAAAATTGTTGTCATTCCACCAATTGGGCTTGACTAGTGGTTCATAATTTCTTGTTTCTGGCAAAACAATCAATTTACCATCAAGTAAAGTTTTTAGAGCCGACTCTAAAGATTCTTCAATGTTTGTGAATTTTCTTCAAGGATTGAAGAAAAAGGACTTAGCTTTGTTGTTTTCTGGATTGTTATTGCTTGGGTTTTGACTAGATAGATTGAAAATTGGTTGTTGTTGTTTTGTATTACTATTATTGTCATTCCCTTCATTGTTGACATTCCTATTCTTTGACCAGAACTTGGGTTTGTCATTGTTGTTGTTGTTGTTGTTGTTGTTGTTGTATGAATTATTGTAAAGTTTTAGTTCTCCTTTCTTTACCATTGCGTTCTCTATTTTTAGACCATTCTCGATCATTTTGGCAAAAGAGGGAGGACATTGCATCCTTAGTTGATAACTCATTTCACTGATAAGATTATCAATGAATATGTCCATTTCTTCTTGATCAGGTACATCTCGGGGATACCTATTAAACATGTGTTTCCATCTTTGTAAGAAAATCATAAAGGATTCACCATTCTTTTGTTTAACATTTCAAAGATCTAGCATTGTTATTTCATTTCTTATATTGTAGGAATATTGTGAAATAAACCTATTCACAAGTTCTTCAAAGGATTTGATTCCGGATGGTAATCTTGAAAACCACTCCATTGATTGTCCATTTAAACTCCTAGGAAATAGATGCATAAGGTAAGTTTCATCGTGAGCAAATTCCATGCTCATAGTACAAAACTCCCTAATGTGATCTTGAGGATCAAATTTTCCATCGTATTTGTCATATTTAGGAATCTCACAATGTTGCAGAAATGGTATCATATTCAGATTTTTATCAAAAGGATATGGGCATATATCTTCTAATGAATATTTCTTGGAGCTTGTCCCATTTTGCATGTCTTGTATTTGTTGTTGAAGAGTTTGTACTTGTTGAGTAAGGTTTGATTAGGGATTATCTACATAGTTTCTTCTTGTTTCTTCGCGAGTCTTTTTGTCACTACGCTCTTTTCTTTTATCATCCCTTTCTTTCCTTGTTTCTCTGTTACTTTCTTTGTTCCCATATTTATTATTTTTCTCGTCTATGTTTTGGGTGTTACTTGTCTCTGTATCTTGTTTCAAGCTTTCCATGTTAAAGTCTTGTGGTAGTTTAGCTCCAGATTTTGCCAACATCAAGAGATATTTTCTTTTTGTTTTTGCCAACAATTTTTCCATTAGCCTATCAAATTTGAAATCTTGCTCAAGGTCTCTAATGGTGCTATTGACTGCTTCTTCATCAACAATGGTAAATCCAAGAGTGTGGAATATAGGAATATCTTCTTCCTCCATTTGTTGTTGTTTTCTAAGTTGTTTGTGTTGGGCTCTAGTCCAAACTGGCATGTGTTTATTTCAAAGTTGTTTGAAAGTTTCAAAGGAAAAAGTCAATAGGTGATTATTGGTTTAGGAGGATATGCTTTCTTGATCTTACCACTATTGTTTGTTCATTGGGATAAAGCATCTCTTTGTTGAAAGGAACATCTTTGTAAAGTTTCACCATTAAATTCTATACCACAACCACGTAGGTAGTGACGAAAATGATGTAAGAATGTCCTATGTTTCAATAAGATCTTGCGATTGATATACAAGAATCTTATCCTTTTCTGAATAGCTTTATAACTAGGTTTTCTTTTCTTAAGGTGATACTTAAAAGTCATATAAGCATTTGACAATTCACAAGTTTGTTTGATTACAAAGTTGGTGCGATTTTGGTTTTGATATAACCTAGGTTCAAAATAGGAAAGATATATCCAAGATTAGGAACCTAGTATAGATTTGATCAAGCTTCGTGATAGAGGATTTGATTATCTTGATGAGAAACTTGACAAAGATGTTGATTTTTGCACTTAAGATGGTTGAATTGATAGCTTGTTAAATGTTGATGTTTACAAAATCTTTTGAGTATAACCTATTGGATTAGCAACCTAGTTGTTTGAGCTAGATTGAAAATATGTGACGGTTTAGAGACAAACCTACTTCAAGAATTATTTTGACATTGATTTTTTGACTCTTTGATTTTGATCTGGTGTTTCAAGTGTTGGAAAGCTTTTGTATTACCCTTTTGATCAAACTTTTCAGAAATTTGTTGGATTTTTGCCCACTCGTAGATGATAGTTTTCTTCAATTTTTGACCATTCAGAACATGTTATAGACATAGAAGACACAATGTTTAATAAAAAAAATGCACAAGCAAGTACAATCCCTATTGAAGGCGGAGACAATAGTTGTTGAATCTCACGTGGAGTTTCCCCCGAGGCTACGCTATTCAAAGCAGATATTTAGATGCTTGACCCCACTGGCTCCACCCTTGGCACTCACTTCTTTAGGGCAGCCAAGCACCAGTTTCCATGAAATTTCCCCATGGCAAACTTTATATCTCTACTAGGAACCATATGTATGTGAGCCGCTTCAGAGGTCCAACCTCCTGCGCGAACAACTAGAAGGATTTTGGCAACTAGTACAAGTGGTTTTTAGTAAAGGCTTCCGGTCATGTGGCCATACATGCGACACTTTCAGCTCTGTAAATACAGAAGGTTCCCAGCCTATAGAGGTCACACTCTATAGGGTTTATGGGGAAACATAATGTCGGTATGAACTTATCAGCACATGTTGGTTGAGACTTTCGTCACAAACATGATTTATTTATAGTGGATTGGAAGGACTCGGTATTAGTCTATTTCCACTTTAGGTCGTTCCCCTCTCACTGGCCCCCTCAAGGCAGCTCGGGAAGGCAGGCCCATTAAAAGGATTTAATTGCTTGAAAGTAAAGAAAGCGTAAAAGATTGGGTTTGGCTTTTTGGTCACCCTTTTAAGGTGAGAGCATATACCTACCACTTTCGAGACATGGAATACAAGTGTTCTTTTTAACCTTTTCAAAGCAATTATTGGCTAAGTCCTATTTGGAGATGTTGCTCCAATAAGCATGGTGTTCATTTTAGCCTTTTTAAAAGTCCATGTGCAACTATTTTAGAGAAAATACCAAAAATGCAAGTTGCATGCTATCAATTCATCCTCTTAGTTAAACTAGATGAACAAGATATGATATATTATTTCCCAAATGAAGACTTTTAATTAGCTAGATGATAAAATGCATAAAATTTGCCTTAAATGCCATCATGCACACGCATGTTAGTAATCTGAAAAATTTGATTTCTTAGACATTCGGACCTGCAAGAAAATTTTGTCAGTTTTATAAACAGAAGCGCTAACCTAACATATGCGCTATCTTTCTTCTCAAAAGCACTAAATTGCAGATCAAAAGTGCTAACTTAGACTACAAAAGCGCTGCTCTGTGGATAAAAAAGCATGATTTATTGGACATATGCGCTAACTTATGATGTAAATGTGCAAACTTGTGATGTGAATGCGCAGAATTTAAGACAAAAGTGCTAACCTATATGACATATGCGCTAACCTATGATGCAAATGCGTAGTTTTTCAGACAAAAGTGCTAACCTGCATGACATATGCACTAACCTATGATGCAAATGCGCTAACCTGTCGAACAAAAGCGCTATTAGAATTCACACATTCTTGAATCTGCATTACAAATTCGTTAATTTAACTTTTTGCGAGATTTTTAAATTTATATGCGAGGTCCAGCCCCATGGTGGGCGTCAAAATGTGTGAGCTTGAATTTCATCCTCAGAATGTTACCTGTAATAAGTTAGTTTCACAAAATACAAATGGAAATGCATATAGGAAATCCAAATTCCACCAATGAAATTACATGAAATATATATTAAAATAAAACATTATTTTACCTTCATGGCTTATGTCTCATTGTGTCCTAACTCCATTGTTCCTGGTTGCAGATGGTGTGCTCTCAGACAATGCACTATTGGCTTCCAAGATGGCATATGAAGAATGGACTGATAACTTGTAGTTAACTGACACTATGATATGCAATACTACATGATTATGCTAAAATGATTTTACTATGATGCTATATGATAATTGCTATATTGTTATTTACTTCAAAAACTCACAGATGCATAAGATTAGCTTGCAAAATGCACTTGCAGTCTCTTGAAGTCTAACTTGAAGATTAACTCTCTCAACTGAAGCTCTTGATTTTATAGACCTTGAGATAGGATTAGATGATGTGGCTCAGATCAATGGTCATGATCAGATCTATAGATTTGAATGGTTGTGAGCAAATGTGAAGGTTGAGAGAAAGGGGGAAGGAGAGGACAAGTGTCATTCATCTTACCTTGATTGGGTTGCTGACTGAGGGAATCTAGGGATGGTTGGAGGAAATTTAGGCATGAGAGGACAAGTGGACTCAAGTCTTTCCTAAGATGTAGAGGGTGTTGGAGAGAATATAGGAAATGGTTATGAGATATGTGTACGTACACAATTTTCATTAAGTTTGGAAGTTGGAGATAAATGATGAATTAATATTAAGAAATATTAATTTCCTTAGCCACATGTTTGATGAGTTGACAAAGGGAAGATGAAGAGGAGATGGAGGGTGAGTTAGAAAAGGGATTAAATAATTTTGAGAATTATTTTATATTTGAGACTATAGGATAGGAGAATAACTATTAAATATTAGATATTTAATTGTTTGGAGAAGATAATTAAATATTAGATATTTAATTAACTTGGTTAAAAGAATAATTAAATATTAGATATTTAATTAATTAGAGGAATAGGATAGATGAATTAATTAATAAAATATTAATTAATAGAAAGATATGAAAATGAATTAAATAAATTAATCTTTTCAAATTAACTATTTAATAGAAGAATAATTATTAAATAAATATAAAATGTTTATTTAATTGCTCATAGCCAATTTTTATGTGTATACAACAACAACTGATCTTAACCCGCCGAATGACTCCCTACCGCTCATATATCCCAATCTCATAGATTGGGAAGAACTTGAACATCATGATATACCAATATTCCTGAATGATGAATCAATTGTCCAATACTTGTGCTCAGTCAACCCGAAAACATGCTCCACCAATGAACCGCATAACGATGTCTACAATCAGGGGAGTGCCAAGTCTCTCAATCACAAAAATGAAATGAAAAATGGATCTAATGGTGAAAACCATTTAATGGCAGTATTAGATCACAAAACCAAAAAAGTAAAAATAAAGGACATATATAAAGGTAAAAACCTTTTTGAGGCACCTAAAGATGGGAGACTTGACACTCTTCCTGAACATTATGAGGAAAGGTCACCAATCTTGATCAAGCCAACTCAATCAATAAATATCGACACTGAAGCAACAGTCAAAACCATACATCTGGCCAAGAAACATCTGAGAATGAGATATTACTAGCCGACAATGGAGAGAGAGTCCTATCAATTTTCTAGGAAATTTCCTAAATGTCAAATTCACGGTAACCTCGTACATGCACTAGCACAAGAGCTGCAACCATTCACCATATCTTGGCCTTTCTGTCAATGGGGACTTGATCTGGTAGGAAAGATTCATCCTTCCTCTTCCAATGGGCATAAGTTCATTATCATCACCACGAAGTAATTCACCTAGTGGATCGAAGTAGTCCCAATGACCACTGTGACTGGAAAGTAGATCTCATCATTCATCCTCAACTATCTCATTTGTAGATATGGCATTCCCAGTTCCATCATCACAAATAACAGACGTTCTTTTAAGAATCAAGATGTGCAAGAGCTATGTGAATGATTCAAAATCCAACATCTCTTTTCCACACCATACTACCCACAAGGGAATGGCAAGGTGGAAGCATCAAACAAAACAATCTGAAAATCCTCAAGAAAACAGTGAATGATGCTGGCAAGGATTAGCATGTAAAACTCAATCTAACACTTTGGGCCTACAAAATGAGTATCCGCACATCCATAGGGGCTACATCATATTCATTGGTATATGGTTTAGAAGAAATTCTACCTCTTGAGGTAGATATCCCATCTCTCAGAGTATCTTTGAAGGGCCTCATACCAGATGAGGAATATCAAGTGAATAGGTTGTAGGAACTAGAGCTTCTTGACGAAAAATGACAATGTACCTATGACCATCTTAAGGCGTGTCAACAATGAATGTGCAGAAGCTATAATCACAAATTCATCCCAAGGGATTTTAAAGTTGGTGATCTAGTCCTAAAAGAAAATCCCAGAAATCAACAAGATCGAGAAAAGAAGGGGAAATTTGAACCTAACTGGTTGGGACCCTTTGTCATCATATCAACCTATGGATCAAGAGCATATCAGGTGTGAAATTTAGAAGGGGACGTTCTCAACAAACCAACTAACAAAATCCATCTGAAGAAATTCTACACTTAAGTCTTCCAATGCATGGATCAAGCAAAAAAGCAAAAAAAAAAGCAAAAAAAATCAGAAAAATGCAAAAAAATGAAAACATATCAAAAAGTGCAATAAAAACTGATGCTCTGCAAAAAGGATTAGAAAATCTGTTTGATGGCAACACACACAAGAGCACAAGAAACAAACGTTAGTGTTAGCAACAAAAGATTATCCTAAACAGGCATATCAAGAGAGATATTAAGCATGAAATAGAAAGCATATAAACATAGAATAAAATAGCTAATCAAGATGCTCATAGTTGCTCCTCCCTTGTTCCTCTCCTTTCCAAGTCCCAAATGAGTGTAGCTCTCAGCTTTTAGCACTAGCCATGGATGCCATATGGAGATTCAAGATAGTTGAATATGATAAGCAAATGCTATGCAAGTGTAGATAGTGATGCTATGAGAAAGCTCTATGCTAATGCCAGTATAACAACAATACTCTAATGCTTCTTTTTTGCTTGAGGAGAAGGGTTCTATTTATAGAAGAAATGGGGAAATGAAGGGTTAAGATTGAATGGTTTAATCAAGGGCCAAGTTTGAAAGTTGGGGATCCATGTGCACAATTGGCACCAATAAAATGGTGACAAGTGTCAACATAGGATTGAGAGAAGAGGTTGGAGGCATTAAAGGCCTGAGAAGACCTCATGGTTATCTAGAGGCTAAGGGTCAAGTCCAAATTAAGATTACCCACTAGATTAAGAGTTAATCCAAGGATAAACCTTTGTGCAAATGTTTAAGAGATAATCATGGTCAAAGCATTAATGGCCTGATGAGACCTTTGGGTTGGGTAGAGATTGAGTCAAAACAAATGTTTTAACCATGTGGGAGGGTTTGAGGTAACCATTAATGGTTATTGGAGACTTTGGGGATTAAGTGGTTGAAGGTTGAAAGCCTTCAATGGTTATCAAAGACTTTGAGCCATTTAGTGGTTGAAGGTTGAAAGCCTTTAATGGTTATCAAAGACTTTGAGCCATTTAGTGGTTGAAGGTTGAAAGCCTTCAATGGTTATCAAAGACTTTGAGGGTTTGAGAAGTGACTTCCCTTTTGCTTAGGAATGTGACAAAGTTTAGAGAAGGGGTTAGGTTATTTAGAAGTGATTAGAAAATTCTAGAAGGGGTTTAGGCATGCAAGTGGATTTTGTAGGAAAATGCAAGTGGGAGAAATTTTGGTATTTTCAATTAAAATAAAATCATTTATTTCAATTAAATGGTGTAATTTGCATTTGGATAAATATTCAAATAAATATTAATTTATTTAAATGAGAAAAATGAAGATAAAGCATTAAAATGCTTGAAGACTTTGAGGGAAACCATTAAAGGCTTGAAGACTTTAAGGAAAACCATTAAAGTCTTAAGAAGACTTTAGAAGGAAGCCATCAAGTTTGAAAACTTTAAAGCCATCAAGTTTTGAAGACTTTAAGGGAAACCATTAAAGGTTTCAAGTGGGTGAGGATAAATAGGATTTTAAATAAATAATTTATTTAAAATAGTTGTGCAACTTGCATTTGTAGGAAAATGCAAGTGGGTGGAGGATAAAGGTGATTTAAATAAATGATTTATTTAAAATAGTTGTGCAACTTGCCTTTGTAGGAAAATACAAGTGGGTGGAGGATAAAGGTGATTTAAATAAATGTTAATTTATTTAAATGTGAGAGGTGGGATTTTGGGGGATTTAAATAAATATTAATTTATTTAAATGTGAGAGAAGATTTAATTAAATAAATATGATTTATTTATTTAATTAATGGTCTGAATTTGGTTAAGTGAATTAAATCAAATAAATTGAATAATTTATTTAATTAATAGGAGAAGAGGGTTAAGATGAATTAATTAAATATTAATTTAATTAATTATTAATTGATGGTTAAATAATCAAATAAATACTAAGTATTCATTTAATTAAGTGGATAGATTTATGTGACTACAAAAACAAATGGTGAAAACCTGGAAACAAGCACTATTTGTGAGAGAATAACTCCTCTATTTATAGGTACTTGCATCATATCTTTGATCCATCTGACCTAAGCCCATAACCATCACATAACACTTATACACGCAACATTATCCCGAACATACTTAGCGTAGTCACTGTCCTTGTTTATCGAAACAGTTATTCATATCATATCCCACTATGGCTTGGTGATCAACATATATATACACATAGACAAGTCTCCATAACTAGGGGCATCATTCATCTTGCTTTAGCATTCAGACAACAAACAAGGATCGCAACATACTAAGGAAACCAATGTCGAAACTGCTCATCGGACTAGAAAATAGGATCATTATCCAACTACAACTTTAACACACACATGATGGATGATTTATTATGAATTGTGATTTTTTTACATTTGGCATGAAGTTTTGACTTTTTGCATCTTGATTTTTGAATCATTAGATCTGTTGAGCTACTCAAGGATGCACTGAGCTAGAGAAGCAACAAAGGATTCTGATATTTTTCTTTGGTTTTCTATCTGTGAGGCGATCATTCATATGGTGCAAATTTGTCTCGAGACATGATTGGAAACATATCATTGAAGATATTTTCCATTTTGCAGATAAAAATGGTTAACTCTTGTCTACTGTACACAAGTAACACTCAGGTCGTCTTGGTTCAATTATACCTCGACGCTTGTATCATCTTGCAATATCAAAAATCATGTAAGTTATACTCAGGTCATTATGGTTCAATTATACCATGATGCTTGGATTAAATTTCAACATATCAAAAGCTCAATGATGACAAAAAGAGCACAAACAAGTGACTAAGGGGAATGACAATGACATAATTAAAGTGATCATATAGTTGCATATCATTTTAAATCTTGCATTAGTATCATATCATTATCATTATCATACATCTCATTTTCAAGATACATCTCATATCATTATCATTATCATTTACATCTTATTTTCAAGATACATCTCATATAATTATCATTATCATACATCTCATATCATTATCATTATCATTTACATCTCATTTTCATGATACATCTCATGTCATTATCGTTATTATACATCTCATTTTCAAGATACATCTCATATCATTATCATTATCATTTACATCTCATTTTCAAGATACATATCATTATCATTATCATTTACATCTCATTTTCAAGATACATCTCATATCATTATCATTTACATCTCATTTTCAAGATACATCTCACAATCATAAACATTCTGATAACATCACATCTTGTATCAAAGTAAAAATAACAATGCATATCACAAACACCTATCATCACGAACCATGCATTCACATCATCATGTAAATCAACATTAAGAGATCAAGAACATCATTATTATCTAAGCATCTAATCATCCTCATAGTATCAGCATATCAAATAATGTGCATCATAAATCATATCATCATCAGTAACACATCACATGTGGATCAAAGAAAATCAATGCCATATATCATATATATCACACAAAAATATAAAAAATGTACAATGGGTATCATGTCTATCAATACAGCAGGACAAATCTCTCATGTATGACTATCTCCTGAGGCAGAAGGTCTAGCGGCAGATGTCCCAGCTCCTGGATCTCCACCAGATAGATTACGTCATGCCGGCCCCGTAACACCTCTGCTCTCTGTCCTTGTATGACTGCGTCCAGATTGATTGGATGCCACTGTAGTATAGCTAGGAGCTCTATGATCTCGAGGGACCATATCCTCGTACACACACCTATAATACTCAACCTCCTTGGATGAGTACTATATCTCCCTCAGTGTGTCTTGGAGTGGAGCACTGACCATGGCTCTCTCTATCCTATCAACAAGGGCCTCTTCTCGGTCCTGATGCTCTATTGTTGTATCCCTCTCTACCTGCAACTACGTAATTTGTCATTGTTGTGCTAGCGCTTGTGCCTGCAGCTCCTACACCAAGACCTGTAGTGCCCTAATCTGCGCATCCTGCTGGTAGGTCAACACCTTGATCTGAATAGGTACCTATGTTGTGGTCCTAACTGCACCTGTCCCTGTCTGAGGTGCTGGTGGAGGTAGAACATCGGATCTCCTCCTCTGGGCAAGTCGCCTATTTGATAACTCAATGATGAACAGTGAGTACCAAACTGGTACTGAGAGGGGGGGGTGAATCAGTACAGGCACAAAAACTTTTCCTGAACCAGTTTGACTACAAACAGGGAACTTGACTGGCAATTACTAACACTAGTCGGAACCAGATTACTACCAGTTAAACACAATGTGACTGTGAAAGACATAAAACAAAACACTTAACTTTCTACATAACCTATTTCCTCATTTCCGCTCTACCCTTGTTCATAAACATGTAATCTAACATCAGGAATATAATAACTTACTAGATCAACATGATTCACCGCTTAAACAGGAAATAACAAAACATCATAGGAAAGAGGCATCACACATGACACACATATTTTCACATGGAAACCTAACTGGGGAAAAACCACGGTGGGGATGAATACCCACAAGCTATTTTGAACTCTTTAGAAGTCCGCTCTGTTAGAAGCCTAGTCCGGTTAAGGATAGTTACAACAGGTTCTGTTAGGAACCGATCCTGTTAGGGATCACCCGATTAAGGGATGGCTAGAATACCCAGTTAAGGGTTAAACCCTGTTAGAGGTTACCTTGTTAAAGGATTTTATGGACTCAATGGCTTTGAGTCACCCTGTTAAAGGATTTACAACAAGCTGGTTAAAGCTACCCTGTTAAGGGATTTTCCAACTATTGAAGTGGTTAGAGATCAACAGGTATTACAATGATCTAGTAGTAGCACTCAATGCCAATGCAGATCTGCTTTGGTTCCTTCCTTCTGCACACACACTATGTAGGTATCACTCCTCCTATCTGGTCTGGCAAGAACCACGTATCTCTACTCTTAGATACACACACAACATTTGCCAACAAATTGAACATGAAACACAACATCGACCTTATAGGAAACAGACAGGTCAGCAACATAAACCCTAAACCCTAAACCTTTAGGTTGAGCAATTCAATCGATTCAATCCTGACCATTGAACATTATGCATTTGAATATGATGGTCTTGAATAGATCTCAAGACATTCTCCATCGTTCATTCTTCACCGCTTCATGGAGGAGATAACCCATCACACATTCTCCACCGTTTGTAGGGACTTCACACATTCCCAAGGTAGATAGGATCAATATCCTTTATGCAAGATCCTTCACGCGCATGAGGCTGACGTGACAACATGATCTGATCTCCATTAGATCTCCAATATAATGCTAACTCATCACACAATGCCATCGGTTGAATAACACAGGCTCAAAACACTTCAACCGGAAACCCTGAAGCTGAGACTACCAACCGGTAGTCATACCATATTTAAGCCTTGATAAAAAAACATTCCATATGCTGGTTCCTCTTTCAATGTATTGGTTCACTTGAACAAACATGCCGCTTCACTATTTCACATATACCGGTTCTCGACAGTATACCGGTTCACCTTGTCAGTTGCTTGGCTTCAATTTACCAGTTCACTCTTTAGCATATTGACATCAATGACAACACAATATCATCATGTCAACATACTCTATACATATGCCAACAATCTCCCCCTTTGGCATTGATGGCAATATACAAATATGTCTACATCGCATCTTCTCCGCTTCACATCTTCTCCCCCTTTGATAACAATGCCAAAGTGGAGGCACAAGTTTCCCCGTTCCACTATGTTGCTCCCCCTGAGGAGTAGCATCCTTTAACACATCAATCTTGAAAGGATATAGCAATGTAAGATCTGATTGATGTGGAGCACAAAACTTTAGTTTACCTCTTGAAGGGGCACCACCCCTAATTCACTTCTCAAATAGGTAAATGTAGCCTTTGGTAGAGGCTTGGTGAATATGTCTGCTAACTGCTCCTTACTGGAAACATGTTCCAATACTTCCTCTTTGTTTTGAACCTTTTCCCTCAAAAAATGATACTTGAGTTCAAAGTGCTTAGTTCTAGCATGTGAAACTGGATTCTTGGAAATGTTAATTGCACTTGTATTGTCACAAAATATACTTATTGGGTCAGATACAGGAACTTTGAAGCCATTCAATACATGCTTCATCCAAATAGTCTGGGTGCAGTTCATAAAAGATGCAACATACTCCGCTTCTGCTGTAGACTGAGAGATACAACTCTACTTTTTACTCATCCATGAGACCAGTCTATCACCGAGAAAGAATGCACCACCGGTTGTTCTCTTCCGGTCATCCGCATTACTAGCCCAATCAACATCTGTGAACACTTTCAGTTTGAAATCATCATTGTATGGATACCATAATCCATAGTCAATAGTTCCCTTCAGATATCTAAGAATCCGTTTGACTGCTACCAAGCGGGATTCTCTTGGGCTTTGCTGAAACCAAGTGGTAATACCCACTACATGTGCAATGTCCGGTCTATTATGCACTACTTAATGCAACTTACCAATCATTGATCGGTATTCCTTCTCATTTACCAATACTGAGTCATCCTCTTTTGATAGTTTACAACTGGTCACCATTGGTGTACCAACCGGTTTGCTGTCTTCCATGCCAAAGATCTTCAACACCTCTTTGACATACTTGGACTGAGTAATAAAGATTCCATCTTTCATTTGCTGAATCTGCAGTCCAATGAAGAACTTAATCTCCCCTATGAGTGACATCTCAAACTCCTTTTTCATCTCATCTGCAAAGTCATGACTCATCTTGTCATCTCCACCAAAGATTATGTCATCAACAAATACCTCACAAATCAAAATCTGAACTCCTTTAGATTTCAAGTAGATATTGCTATCTTCACTTGTTCTTTCAAATCCAATCTTCAAAAGATGGGAGTGCAAGCGTTCATACCATGCTCTAGGTGCCTGCTTCAGTCCATACAAGGCTTTATGTAGCCTACACACCATGTCACTGTCTTTTGATAGGGAAAACCCATCTGGTTGCTCTATATATACCTCCTCTTCAAGTATTCCATTTAGAAATGCAGATTTTACATCCATTTGGTATACCTTGAATCCTTTAAAAGCTGCATATGCAAGAAGCATACGAACTCCTCCAATCTTGCTACTGGAGAAAAGGTTTCTCCATAGTCTTCTCCTTCTTATTGGGTATATCCTTTACACACTAGTCTGGCTTTGTTCCTTACCACTGTGCCATCCTCATTTAGCTTATTTCTAAAGACCCATTTGGTTCCAATGACATTTTTATGCTCTGGTCTGGGTACCAAAGGCCATGTACCATTCTTCTTGTAGCGTCCTAAAATTGCGACACTTGCAATTTCGACTGCATTTCGGTCTTCATGATGGCGACGCAACACGCAACCTGAATGGAGACCCCGAAACCTGATTATGACACTAAAAACTGCATTTTCTAGCACCCTGGCCTGAACCTCCTTTGCACCCTGCTGTCCCGAGAGGTGGGACCAGAGCGCCCAGCGCCCTGGTCCCTGGGTCCTATTTTGGGCCCGGTCTCTTTTGGACTTCGGGTCTTTATGTTTGCAAATTGGAAAATTAACTTTCCTGGTCGGCCTAAGGTCGGGAAAATCAGTCTATCAGCCCTAATTGACAAGTATATAAACTACATTTTTCTCTCTCATTTGGCATGAGGAGGATATATGTACAAAGCGTGGAAACTATACTCAAGCATTCAAGCATTCAAGCAATTGATCATTCCAAGTCTCCATTCAAGGCTAAGTGTTGCATTCAAGACAAGGATTCAACCATTGAAGAGGAGATCACTTACTACATGCTACATACCACTACAACATAAAACAAACAACAACATCTATACCTTCGCACATAAGGATACAAACATCCTTACAACAAGGTATTAGTACTTGTTTTACATTACATACATTTACATTTACAGCAATTTCTCATTTCTTGGTTAATTCCAAAACCGGGGTTTGACCTAAAGGCAAACCCCTAATCCCTAACCCCCCAATCGTCTTCGCTTTTCTGTGTGTAGGTTGCAGGTACGCGGCTGAAATTGAAGATCTGGAATTCTTGTGCAGAGACGAACAGATCCCCCTTCGTTTTGCGGATTTTTCGGAGGACTGTGTGCACGCCGGGCGCCATCGTCCCGACAACTTTTGCTCAAATTTGTAGGACAGTGCCGTATCGACATTTTACTGTTAATTCCAGGTCCGCAGCTTCATCCTATATCCCTATCTCAGTTTATAAGCGAATCTTTGTCACTTTCTATGCATTCCTAGCTTAATTCTTCTATCAACATTCTTTACAAAAGAGGGTAGCCTTGCTTTCTTAACCCTTGAAACACATTTAGCATCCAATCTTGCATTGTGTGGGATTGGATCTTGTGGGTTTCAACCCCTCTTTTGAATGTAAAGTCCCTCCTAAGTGAAAACCATCAACCCTAGAGTGACTCTCCCTTCTCTCTCCTTGGAGTTGGAAGAGGGGAGAGCAACTAGGGTTCGATCGCGATTTTTCGCTTTACATTTTGGTGAACCCGACGTGAACATCCTTTCTGATTATTCATGGTTAGATTTGAAAATTTGATTCCTTGATTACATTTCCATGTTTGATCTTGTGCAAAATTTTAGAGGTGAATTGCATAAAACCCCTAAATTTTCTTTTTAAGTAATTAAACTTGTGAAATGTTTAATTGTTGATGCTTGTTTCAGATCTGCCCTTCTATTACAAATTATCAATTCATATTTGTGCTTTAATTTTGAAAATTAAGTGGTTAAGTGTCAAAACCCTAATTTTTGAAATCCTCTTGATTCAACCTTTGTCCGACAATTTCACTGATCAAAACATCTCCAAATCAGCTGTAACTTTGGATTCCGCAATAAAATCACAATATCTTTCATCCCTGAAAATTTGGAAAAAAGTTGCGAGGACCGTGTGCACTCCGAGCGCCATTGTCACCGACATTTTTTCCGAAATTTCGGGAGCTAGATCTTACTGTATTTTTCTGCTAAAATCCAGAATTTTGGCTGATTTTATCAATTATAGCACCTTCAAAATTACAGTCAAAGTTGGTCTTGTGATTGCTTGGTTTAGGACTTCTAATCATTCAAAAATTGTTGAAATTGAAATTTGTGTCAAAATTGTGTTTTCTACAGTCCTAAATCTGAAAAGTGTGTTATCATTCATTCGAAATTTCAGTGATTTATTCAAATTTTTGCAATTTGTGACTTTTGAAATTAAGTGCTTAATTACAACAACTTTGATTTCCACTTTCAAAATTGAATTTTGCGTGAAATTGAGTCAACTTTCAAATTTCAAAACTTGCATTGCTTTTGGTATTCCCTCTAAAATCATAAAATTCAAAATTTCAGTTTCCCTCTCTTTTTCAAAAATTCAAATTTTGCATTTTTCGACAATCTTGGTAGGGTTCAATTTTGAGATTGCAACTTTAATTTGGCCTATCTACAGATCGTAAAATCACTCAATTGTTTCAGATTAGCTCTAAAATCATCATAACTTTCATCCCTGCAAATTTCGAAAAAAGTTGCCGGGACCGTGTGCACTCCGAGCGCCACGGTCCCTGACATTTTTTTCAAAATTTCGGGAGACTGTCGTGATTGCATTTAACAGCTTAAATCTAGAAGATTGGTTGATTTTACTGAAAATTGCTACCTCTAAATTCAAAATCTTCTCTCTTTCTTTAGTGCATGAGTTTTACAACAATAAGCCCCACTTACACTATTCCCGTTAGACGAAGCCTTAGAATTAAGTCTTTCCAAGGTTTAATTACTGAGGAGATGGAACCTAATTTGAGTGGTCTTTTTAACGAGGACATGGGTAATTCCTCTAATCGTCTCAATGATGAAGAAGCTCTCCATGAGGTTTCTGTAGAACAACTTTCAAAATTGGATAATCAATTTGATGATTTTCGACAATGGATGTCTCAAGAATACCCTGATAGTCAAGCTCTTTCATTAATTGAGGGTCTAAAACGTATGGTTCAAAGTGATAAGAATGGAATTGATATTTTACGTGGTATTGCACACATTGTGGATTAAAATGTGATGCCTATGAAAAGTTGTGCCGAAACCTTAGGTTATACACAACCTCCTACTCAAGTCAATCATTCTATTCCTTTGATGACTCCTATTGCTAATATACCTACTTTTACATCAAACATAATGACTACTTCAACACAAGACATTCCTCCTATGATCACCAGTCATGGGGGCAATCCCTCTTCTTCAATCAACCCTCTTCCTTCATTCAATCCAACTTCTTCATTCATTCCTTCAGTGAGTGTTCCTCTTATATCTCCACAAATGAACATAACACAAGGGGGCAATTCATTTAACCATTCCATTCCTCCTTGTAGTGTTCCTCCTGTCCAATCATCTCCTATGACTAATTATCATAGGGTCCCACCACCATACTCTTTACCTTCTTTCAATAACATAACACCTCCATCACAATCTAACATGTCTAATATGAACTCTTCGACTGAAGTGACCATTAACAATCTTGCACAAACTGTCTCTTCTTTACAGCAACAAATTGCCTCTATGAATCAATCTAAGTTTAGTGTTCCCACATTTGATGTTGCGAGCCCACTTTCTCTTGACATTGTTCGAGCTATCCCCCCTAAACATGTTGAAATTCCACATTTGGAGCTTTATAATGGTAAGGATGATTCTTTAACACATGTTAAGACCTTTCAAACAATATGTACTGATTTTGCTTATGACCAAAGGTTGCTTGCAAAACTGTTTACTAGAACATTAAGAGACAAAGCCCTACAATGGTATTGCTCATTGCCTTCCTATTCTATTACTTCTTTCGAACAACTTGCAAATGCTTTCATTCAACAATTTCAAAACAATATAAGTCCTAAAGTTACTTTGATTGATTTAATGCATTGTAAACAAGGTGTTAAAGAAAAAGTGACTGATTTCATTGGTAGATATAAGCATTTGTATGCTCAAATTTCTTTTCCAGTGCCTGACAATGATATTCAAAGAATCTTTATTTCTAATTTACAAAAAGATATTCGAGACAAACTCCTATTTTCTGAGTTTACTGCTTTCCAACAGTTGTGCGCAACTCTTCACAATTATCAACTGACTGTGAGTCAAATGGAACAATCACATCCTATGGCTCCGAGTGATAAGGGTGATAGTAGTCAACAACCATTTGGGAAGTTTAAACCGAACAGAGAGTCCATTAAATTCAATGAAAACATCATCAACAACAATGTGAATGCAGCATCAGGTGTGTCTCCTATTTCTAAGTTTTTCAAGAAAGAAAGAAAGTATACTCCTTTGAATGAATCATTGCATAGTATTATGAATAAGTTATTGGAACAAAATGTGCTTACTCTTCCTCCTATAAGGCAAATTGATCCTGCAAAGATTAATTCACCCTATTTTGATAACAAATCTTTTTGTCAATTTCATCGTCAACCTGGGCATGATACTGAAAAATGTTTTGCTTTAAAGGGTAAAATTCAAGATTTGATTGATAATAATACTATCTCTGTTTCTGGTGTGAATGATAAAGGCAACACATATGTAGCTCCTCCTAAACAAAATCTTCAGATTTTTACTGATCCATTGCCTTCTCATACCTCTAATGCGATTGATACTACTGATTCCTCTGTCTCACCTGATGATCTCGTGTCTATGACTCCGAATGTGATTAATTTTGTGGAGCAACAGAAAATCCCTAAAGAACCTTCCATCACATTTGATTCCAGTGAAACTATCAGGGCACCTGATGGTCCTTTATATATAGTTGCAAAAGTCAAAAATACACCTTGCCGTGGAGTGCTTATTGATCCTTCTTGCATGGTTAATATCATTACTGAAGAATTTCTTTTTACTTTGCAATTGAATCGAGTGATCTATGACAAAACAGATGTGGTTGTGAAACTATTTGATGCATTTTCTTCTCCTGCAATTGGTTCTATTACATTACCTATTGAGGTCTATAACAAATCCCTTGACGTGTACTTTGCTATTATTCCATCATCCGAACAATTTCGTGTGAAGCTAAGCTATCCTTGGCTATCTTCCATGAAAGCTATTGCTTCTTCTATTCACAAGTGTTTGAAATTTCCCCATAATGGTGAAGTTGTTACTGTCAATCATAGTCTCTTTAAACCAGCTGAAAGAACTTCTAGTGTTCCTATTGATTACTTTTGGCCTAAACAATTCCAATCTCTTCCTCCGCGAAGTGATCATCTTTTCAAATCTTATCAAAAGTGGAAAACAGATATGATCCTATCTCTAAGTGAACCTAGAACACCCAAACTTGATATTCCTATCGTTCTTGAGAAGGAAGTTCTTCCTTTGAAAGATAAAACTAATGTCTTTCCTCAAGAAGATTCCCAACCCATCCCTATGGATGTGACTATGCCTATATCTAATAAACCTCCTAAGAGTAGACCTATACCTCCTCGTCATGATGGAATTGGTCTCCATCCTAAACCAAAAATTCCTCCTTTATATGGAGCAGTTCCTCCTCCTTCCTTTTATAGAGAGAAGAGACCTTCCTCTTCTCCTATTGTTCAACCTAAGAGACCACAACCTAAACACCCAAGTGATAAGGATGAGAATATTCCTCCTCCTCAATCTTCTCAACTTCCTACTAAGACTAGATGAAATCATTCTGCACGTGAACGCCGACGAAAGCGTCGTCTTAGAGCTCAAGCAGCTGCTTCTCAAACTTTGCAATCCGCAAAAACACCTTCAACAAGCATTATTCCATTTTCTCCTCAGCCGACGATTGAGCCGAAATCTCCTAAACATAAGATGCATGATGGTCTTGATCCTGTGCGAGTTAAAGATCCTATTTTTATAAATCTTGATGATGATATAGATGAAAATGTTATTCATGATGCAAATACTCCTCTTGCTTCTGATAGTGAATATGAACTTGTTGATGTTGATAACCATTTATCTCACGAATTTTCTAAAGCACTTATCCTAGCTCCTAGACAAGAACAACGTGGCTTGGAACATGAACATAGCCCTTGTTTGGATCTTGTGATAGCTCCATCTCCTGTGTTGGATGTTCCTCCTCTAACATGTTTCCTACCTTCCCGAAATATTGATCAGCAAGATCGGGGGGTAGATGACGTGCTAGACTAGTTTCATTAGCATAGCAGATTCTCTCCCCCTCTCTTTTGTTACTTCTTCTATATGTTACTCTCATTCTTCTATTTGTTGTCCTTAGTGTTGTCTACTTGAGGACGATGCAAAGCATTGAGATCTCTCGATCTCTCTCATGTTGACTCAAAAGACACATGTGTTCCCTTCTTCTAGGTGACCTTCCTTGATTGGGGAATGAAGAACAATTATGCATACATACATATGATATATATAAATGAATTATCATACAACATACTGACCCCGAGGAAAGCGAAGTCACCTCGTGCTTTGTGTTTTGTGTCTATTATCCTTGGGTTTATCTCACACTTGGGGGCTAAATCTTTGTGATAACGTCCTCCTTTCCTAACGTCCTCCTTTCCTTTCTCATGTCTTATGTGTATCACTACGTTAAAACAATCACCCCCGTTGAGGCGTGTGCGATCGCTTTAACGTAGGGGGGCATACACCCTGTCTATCCCTTCAGGATACTTGAAAATTTCTTGGCGAACTTATCTTTGCCTTGAAAATTTTTGGTATTTTTCTTGCATGACTCATAGTGAGGGAACCTTACTACTGACAGTCATGGTTCTCCCTCGTGATCTTCCCTTTTACTTTGTCAATCGAAGTCGTAAGATCCTTAGTCCACTGGGGGCTTGGTGTGTCTTGCCTCCTTGATGTGGTGAAAGTCTTTCAATGTTGTTTCCTTGTACTTTACCGGAAGTATGAGCATACATACTCCCGCTAAAGTGGGGGCTAAATGTAGCGTCCTAAAATTGCGACACTTGCAATTTCGACTGCATTTCCATCTTCATGATGGCGACGCAACACGCAACCTGAATGGAGACCCCGAAACCTGATTATGACACTAAAAACTGCATTTTCTAGCACCCTGGCCTGAACCTCCTTTGCACCCTGCTGTCCCGGGAGGTGGGACCAGAGCGCCCAGCGCCCTGGTCCCTGGGTCCTATTTTGGGCCCGGTCTCTTTTGGACTTCGGGTCTTTATGTTTGCAAATTGGAAAATTAACTTTCCTGGTCGACCTAAGGTCGGGAAAATCAGTCTATCAGCCCTAATTGACAAGTATATAAACTACATTTTTCTCTCTCATTTGGCATGAGGAGGATATATGTACAAAGCGTGGAAACTATACTCAAGCATTCAAGCATTCAAGCAATTGATCATTCCAAGTCTCCATTCAAGGCTAAGTGTTGCATTCAAGACAAGGATTCAACCATTGAAGAGGAGATCACTTACTACATGCTACATACCACTACAACATACAACAAACAACAACATCTATACCTTCGCATATAAGGATACAAACATCCTTACAACAAGGTATTAGTACTTGTTTTACATTACATACATTTACATTTACAGCAATTTCTCATTTCTTGGTTAATTCCAAAACCGGGGTTTGACCTAAAGGCAAACCCCTAATCCCTAACCCCCCAATCGTCTTCGCTTTTCTGTGTGTAGGTTGCAGGTACGCGGCTGAAATTGAAGATCTGGAATCCTTGTGCAGAGACGAACAGATCCCCCTTCGTTTCACGGATTTTTCGGAGGACCGTGTGCACGCCGGGCGCCATCGTCCCGACAACTTTTGCTCAAATTTGCAGGACAGCGCCGTATCGACATTTTACTATTAATTCCAGGTCCGCAGCTTCATCCTATATCCCTATCTCAGTTTATAAGCGAATCTTTGTCACTTTCTATGCATTCCTAGCTTAATTCTTCTATCAACATTCTTTACAAAAGAGGGTAGCCTTGCTTTCTTAACCCTTGAAACACATTTAGCATCCAATCTTGCATTGTGTGGGATTGGATCTTGTGGGTTTCAACCCCTCTTTTGAATGTAAAGTCCCTCCTAAGTGAAAACCATCAACCCTAGAGTGACTCTCCCTTCTCTCTCCTTGGAGTTGGAAGAGGGGAGAGCAACTAGGGTTCGATCGCGATTTTCCGCTTTACACTTCTCTATCTAGTCAAGTTCCTCTTCCACTGCCTTGATCTAGTCTTCATCTTTATGTGCTTCTTTGAATGATTTAGGCTCAAATTTAGAGATCATACATGAGCTTTCTCTAACCTTTCTTCTTGTAAGAATTTCTGCATCTTTGTCTCCTATGATCTGATTTGGATCATGATTGAGTTTGACATACCTAGGTATATTCTTAACAGATTCCTCTTACTTTCCTTCTTCATCCTCATCTTCATCAACATCAACATCCACCGGTGTAGGAGCACAATTACTGGTACTGGGCTGATTTGCAACTGGTTCCCAGAAGGTTACTATCGGTTCATCTCCTACATGCTTACTATTGGTTTCCTCAGGTTTCTCAAAGTTTTCATCAACCCTAACATTGATGCTTTCAATGATTCTCTAAGTCCTATTATTGAAATATTTGAGAGCTTTATTCTTGGTGGAATATCCTAGGAATATTCCCTCATCACATTTTGCATCGAAATTTCTCTGATGTTCACTCCTCTTGATATAACATTTTCTACCAAATACTCTAAAGTAGCTTACCACTAGTGTCTTACCGGTCTAGTACTCATAAGGAGTCTTATCCTTTCCTTTCTTGATGAGTACCCGGTTCATTGTGTAGACTGCAGTGCTCACCGCTTCTCTCCAAAAGGTGTGAGCAACCTTTCCTTGGATTAGCATGGTTCTAGCCACTTCAACCATAGTCCGGTTGTTTCTTTCTGCTAAGCCATTCTGCTGTGGAGTCTAGGGAGCAGACAGTTGCCTCTTTATGCCATTCTCTTCACAATATTTATTGAATTCACCGGAAGTGAATTCCCCTCCTTGATCAGTTCTAAGGCATTTGATTCTTCTACCACTTTCCTTTTCTACCAGTGCTCTGAAAGCTTTGAACTTTCCAAAAGCTTCAGACTTTTCCTTCAAGAATGTGACCCACATCATTCTTGATAAATCATCTGTAAGAGTCATAAAATACCTATCTCCCTGCACACTCCTAGTTCTCATAGGACCACACAAATCAGTATGCACAAGATCAAGTAAATTGTCTGCAGTGAAATATTTACCTTTGAAGGTTGAGGAGGACATTTTCCCCAATTGACACTCTCTGCACAGAGAATTTTCTAGTTTTCTCAGCACCGGTAGTCCTCTAACTGCCTTAATCTTACTGGCCTTCACAATGTTATCAAAGTTTACACGGTAGAGTCTCCTATGCCATATCCAGCTATCATCAAATTTAGCCATAAGACATGTACTTATACTAGCATTCAGCTGAAATAGGTTACCTTTGGTTTGCATACCGGTGCCCATTAGTTCACCATTCTTTCCTTTGATTTTGCATACTCCATTTTTGAATTCCAGAGTGAGTCCACTATCATTCAGCTAGGCAACACTCAATAGGTTGTGTTTGAGACCTTCCACCCAATACACATTGTTAGCACTGCTCTTTCCATTCAGAGAGATGGACCCTCTGCCTTTGACCATACATGGTGCATCATTGCCAAAACTAACCACACCACCATCATACTCTTCTAGAGATAGGAACTTTCCCCAGTCACCAGTCATATGGTGAGAACAAGCACTGTCAATAATCCACTGATTGGAATTATCAAAGCGGGAGACAAGAGCCTTCTTGTCTGACACATCTTCTTTGACTGCAACAAACACAATATCTTCATTTTCTTCATCTTCAGATTCCTCATCTGTGACAACTTCATCAACTGCTACAAAACAGTTTCTCTAGTTTCCTCCTTTGAATTTCTTGAACCTTTCCGGTTTGTCCTTGTTATCACCATTAGGACAGTTTACAACAATGTGTCCTATCCGGTTACAAGAAAAGAATTTCAAAGGGAGCTTACCTCTGTATTTACCGGTTCCCTTAGGAAGTCTCTTGGCAAGAAGAGCTTCAAATTCCATCAAGATCTCCTCATCATCCATTTCTCTACTCTGTCTTGGTTCACCACTGGTACTAGCTTCTTTTCCTTTTCTAGATGGTGCAGCAGATGCTCTAAAGGCTGATTCAGTCTTTTGAACACTGCCATCAAAACTATTTAGCTCATAGGCTGTCAACTTTGCAATGATGGAGTCTACGAATACCTTAGTCTTGCCTATGGACGTCAACTTCTGAATAGCAGCAACCCTTATAGCATAGACCGGTAATAAGGATCTCAGGACTTTGCTAACAACAGTAGAATCATCAATTTTGCCTCCTGCACTCTTGATATCTCTGACAACAGTTTTGATCCTTATTCCATATTGTTGAATGATCTCTCCTTCAACCATCTGCATGTCTTCAAACTTACCCCTAAGGCTTTCTTCCTTAGCTTGTTTTACATGCTCATCACCACCATAGATATTCTCAAGAGTATCCCATATTTCTTTGGGATTATCTTTGTCCTGGACATGAATAAACTCAATGTCAGATAAGCTACTGATTAGGGCTTCCATGAAATGCCCATTCTCCTGGATCTCTCTCTTTTGATCATCGGTGAGAGTACCGGTAGGAACATCATAAGCTTTCTCAACATAGCTCTAGTGTTGAGTACCCATGCTTCTGATGTATATCTTCATTCTGTCTTTCCATATTTTGAAATTATCTCTGTTGAACTTTGGACCTTCCCTATTCATCATTACAATAGGATCTTTCCCTCAAGCAGTTAAGCTTACAACACAGAGGACCTAGAGGACGCTCTGATACCAATTGATAACTCAATGATGAACAGTGAGTACCAAACCGGTACTGAGAGGGGGGGGTGAATCAGTACAGGCACAAAAACTTTTCCTAAACCGGTTTGACTACAAACAGGGAACTTGACTGGCAATCACTAGCACCGGTCGGAACTAGATTACTACCAGTTAAACACAATGTGACTGTGAAAGACATAAACCAAAATAATTAACTTTCCACATAACCTATTTCTTCTTTTTCGCTCTACCCTTGTGCATAAACAAGTAATCTAACATTAGGAATATAATAACTTACTAGATCAACATGATTCACCACTTAAATAGGAAATAACAAAACATGACAGGAAAGAGGCATCATACATGACATACATATTTTCACGTGGAAACCCAACTGGGGAAAAACCACGGTGGGGATGAATACCCACAAGCTGTTTTGAACTCTTTAGAAGTTCACTCTGTTAGGAGCCTAGTCCGGTTAAAGACTGTTACAACAGGTTCTGTTAGGAATCGATCCTGTTAGGGATCACCCGGTTAAGGGATGGCTAGAATACCCAGTTAAGGGTTAAACCCTGTTAGAGGTTACCTTGTTAGAGGATTTTATAAACTCAATGGCTTTGAGTCACCCTGTTAAAGGATTTACATCAAGCTAGTTAAAGCTACCCTGTTAAGGGATTTTTTAACTGTTGAAGTGGTTAGAGATCAACAGGCATTATAATGATCTGGTAGTACCACTCAATGCCAATGTAGATTCACTTTGGTTCCTTCCTTCTGCACACACACTATGCAGGTATCACTCCTCCTATCTGGTCTGGCAAGAATCACGTATCTCTGCTCTTAGATACACACAGAACATTTGCCAACAACTTGAACATGAAACACAACATCAACCTTATAGGAAATAGACAGGTCGACAACATAAACCCTAAACCCTAAACCTTTAGGTTGAGCAATTCAGTTGGTTCAATCTTGACCATTGAACACTATGCATTTGAATACAACGGTCTTGAATAGATCTCAAGACATTCTCCATCGTTCATTCTTCACCGCTTCATGGAGGCGATAACCCATCACGCGTTCTCCACCATTTGCAGGGACTTCGCACATTCCCGAGGTAGATAGGATCAATCTCCTTCATGCAAGATCCTTCACGCGCACGAGGCTGACATGACAACATGATCTGATCTCCATTAGATCTCCAATGTAATGCTAACTCATCACACAATGCCATCAGTTGAATAACACAGGCTCAAAACACTTCAACCGGAAACCCTGAAGCTGAGACTACCAACCGGTAGTCATACCATATTTAAGCCTTGATAAAAAACGTTCCATATGCCGGTTCCTCTTTCAATATACTAGTTCACTTGAACAAACATGCCGCTTCACTATTTCACATATACCAGTTCTCGATAGTATACCTGTTCACCTTGTCAGTTGCTTGGCTTCAATTTACCGGTTCACTCTTTAGCATATTACCAGTTCACTCTTTAGCATATTGACATCAATGAAAACACAATATCATCATGTTAACATAATTTGTACATATGCCAACACTATCATCCTCCATCCATCCCACAACAACTAACACCACACCTATCCTCCAATCCCCATCCGCACCAAGCACGAGACCACCTCTACCACCTCCACCTCTACTACCTCCACGTCCACCTCTGCCATCCCCACCTCCACCACCCCCTCCACCTCCATCTCCTCCACCACCCCTCCACCTATATCTCCTCCCTCCTCTCCCTCATCCTCCTCTCTTTGTCTAGGACCCCCTCGCCTCTGTGGCTGCTCCTCCTCTTCATCATGAAAAGCTGGCAACAGCTCTGCTAGATCAAATATGCATGCCACTGCATGTGCCACAAAGTAAGCTGAGAACTCCTCTGTCATCCCCACATCCACTACCCTATCCCTGTAATCCCAGATCTGTCATGCCAAGGTCATATACTCATCCATGACTACTCCACTATCTAGGGTAGGCCCCCACTCCAACACATCCTATCATCAACGAGCATACAAACAGGCTCCCTGTGGTATCCCATGCTGTTTACCATATTGCCGATGAACACGACTATGCAAAAATCACTCAATGATAAAGGGCGTCCGCCCAATCATGTACCTCAACATATATACATAGGGCATCATCAATATCATTCATCAAATCTACATCTAGGACATCATATCGACAACTTTGGCGACATCATGAAATCAAATTTTTTTGGTGGCATATCCAATTATTTTCTTTGAATCAACATGTGCACACACGTCACTTCAAAGAGGGGCAAAATGTAGACGTATAGATCTGACCACCTTCCTAAATAAATATTTAATATTTATTTTAACCATATCCCCTTATTAATTATATTCTATTTAATTAATTTCTTCGCATTCACATATTTGATTAAATAAATTACTCAATTTATTTACTTAAATTCACACAAACCTTTTCTAGCCTTTAATTAAATAAATCACTTTATTTAATTAAATCCCCTTTCTCCCTTTTTAATTAAATTTACATTTAATTAAATTGATCCTTGCAAATAAATAAATCTAATTTATTTATAAACCCCCCCCCCACTTGCATTTTCCTACATCTCCAACTTGCCTCCTAAACCCCTTCTAGTTTATGCTAATCACTTCCAATTTAGCCTAATTCATCTCCTAATTATTGTCATATTCCTAAGTAAAAGGAAGTCACTTCTCAAAACTTCCAAAGTCTTCAATAACCATTAAATTCTTTGTGTCTTCAAAAGGTTAACCTCTAAAGGCTTCCAAACCATTAAAGGCTCTTACATAACCATTTATGGTTAACTCACCTTTGACCTTTGGTTAGAGACTTTCCTCTAGCTTAACCATCCTTTTGACTCAAGGGTCTCGTCAAGCACTTATGGCTTTGACCATAGTTATCCATTTAACCCTTGCACAAGAGCTTACCCCTTGGGTAAAGGCTTTAGCCATTATATAGCCCTAACCTAACCTTAACCCTTACCTCCTAAGGTAACCTTCATGTCTTCTCAAGCATTCAATGCCTCTTGCATCTCCTCTCAAGCAACCTCTTGTTGACAATTGTCACCATTTCATTGGTGGAAATTGTAAACATGGATTGATTAACTGTCAATCCTATCCCTTGTTAAGATTATTCAATCTTAACCATCCAATGCCCTATTTTACTTATAAATAGAGCTCTCATTCTTCATTATCCAAGATCCAAGTTTTTATGCATCTACATTATAGCCTAATTTACTAAGCATTTTAGCCTCTGTTTGTTAAAACATCATCATAGCATTTTTCATATTAGAATATTAATACTAGGATAGTATATCATGTTAGGATAATTTGTTAATATTTTATCATATCACTATCTTCATCTTAACTTAATCATCATAGTTTTAACACATCATATAGATATTATAATGCATTCATGCATGTAGATCACAATATCACTCGTTCTTGGAGTTGTCATTCCTAAGTCATTTGGTGCAGGGGCACCTCTTCAACAAGCCATTCATGGATCAGAGGATGAGGATTAGGATAATTTTTAATGTCTTTTGTTTATGCATTTTCATGTTTTGTATGAGGACCCCACCTCGTAAACCAATGTCCCAAATTAGGCATCTTGATAAGCCAATTTGGACAATTTGGTAACTAGGGGTAGAATGATGTTTTTTTTGATGTTCTGAAGGATTTTAGGGTGTGTAGGTGGTGTTTGGTTGATCCAAGTTGTGTGGGTCCCAAACTTGTTTTGGTTGACAACTTTGTCAAAAGTGCAACATTTGGAAAATGCAACTTTTGTAAGCAAAAGTGCAACATTTTGAATTTTGGTTGATGTAAGCCTCTCAATGGCTCCAAACTCTTCAAAATTGGTTGGAAACCATTTGGAGAAGGCATAGATACCTTGTGGACATGATTCCCAAGGTAGGAGTTATTGGTTATTGAAGTTTGGAAGCATAATAAGACAAAAATCTAAGCTTTTTCCCTGAAAATCTGATCTTGTTGTTGTTGTACGTCATTGTATAGATTGATTATGAAAAATTTGTTCATGGAGTAGATAGATTATTGAGTTACCTTTATTTTGGTGGTGGTTTGAGGTTTTGGTCCTCTGTGAGCAGTGAGAACCCCTTGGTTTCTTGACTGTAACCCGGAAAACCAGGGTTTGGCTAAGGTTTTGCCAAATAATGCCCATATCTTGCATCTCACCCATCTAGAAGTTCTTTATTTTGATGGAATGCAAGATTGGATAGTTTATTTTAATATTTCCATGGGTCTTTGTAGGGGAAGCTTTGCTATGAAGAGCATGAAGCAAACCTAGGTAGGCATCTCCATGTGACTACTTTGGACAAAATTAGGACAATGACCTTAAAATCTCATAGCGGTGGATTCCAGGCATGCAACTCTGGAATTAGAGGTTATTTTTGATTCCCCACATGCTACTATAGTTGGTTTTGTGGTTGAGAGTCTATAAATTGGAGTTGCTTTGTAATTTGAAGCCTATTAGCCCTAATTAGGCCTCTAGGCTTCTAAAGGGTTCAGACCCTTAGATTTCAGATCTTGCCAATCCCTTTTGGGGATAATTGTAACTTCATAAAGGGTACTTGGAATGGTAAATATTTTTCTAGGTTGAGTTAAAGATTTTGGAGTTAAGGGAAAAATACTTGTTTTTGAGGGCTACTAGCCAAGGGGGTAGGTTTCTAAAGGAAGTATAGGGCATTGGTGCCAAAGCCTAAAAAAAATGTTTGGAATAGTTCCTATGCGTCATGAATTGACCAAATCCAAGGCCCCCAAGAGAAAGAGTCATGGAGAGGCATTTTGGAGATGTTGAAGCCATTTACTCATTTTGAGTAGGTACTAGTCTTGAGGAGTTGAGAGTAGTTCAAACCCTTAAGGTGTGGAGTGCTTTTTGTAGGATCATTACTATCTTTTGAAGGGTCTAAACCAAACCTTTTGGGATCTATCTAGGTGTGAGAAGGGCTCTGCATCAAGTGGTATCAGAGCTTAGGAGGGTCCTTTGGACCGAAGAAGAAGACAAGATGTCAAAGGAAGAGGGATCCCAAGATTTCTCATCAAGGATGACCAAAGTTGAGTTGGTTGTCTTGGTGAAGAAGGAGATGGCAAAGAGCATAGTAGTCAGGGCTGAGAATCAGGCCTTGAGAGATGAAATGGACTAGTTGAAGGACAAAGTGGAGAGGGGAGAGAGAGACTCTGGAGGAGTTGAAGAAGGAGATGAAGAGGAGATCCCTAGGCAGGAAGATTCACAGGTTCCTGCAAACCAGAGACCCCCGATGAATGTCCTCAAGTCCATGGAAAGGAGAACAATGGATGTGAAGTTGGATCTGCTAGTGTTTGTAGGTAAGATGGAACCTGATATAGTGATGGAGTGGATGGACTCCTTGGACAATTTCTTTGAGAGTAAAGACATACCAGAGCACCAAAGGGTGAAAATTGCCCAATCCAAAATGAAAGGGGCTACATTGACTTGGTGGAATTTCATCCAAGATGAGAGGGTGAAAGAGGGGAAGAGAAGAGTTTCTACTTGGAAGAAGATGATGGATTTGGTGAAGGAAGCCTATGTTCTAGTGGACTATAATGTCCAATTGCACAAGAGGAGACAAAACTTAAAGCAGAAGGAGACGGATGTGAGTTCCTACATAGAGGAATTCATGAAGTTGTGTGTGAAAACCAAGTTAAAGGAGAGTGAGGATGAAAAAGTGGTGAGATATCTCAATGGACTGAGATTTTCCATTCTAGAAGATTTGAATCTCCACACCCCAGAGACAGTCCAAAAATGTTTTTCAGTTGACACTTAAGGTGGAGGAGAAGCTACAGAGAAGGCAGTAACAAAATAGTAGAGGCAAAGGGAGACAACAAAGAGGGGGAAGAAGCCCTTTCAGAGGCAAAGGAAATGGTTTTGGATACCAAGGTGAGTTTAGTCAAGAAGGCACCAGAGGAGAGAACAGTTACAACCAAGGAGGAGGCTACAATCAAAGAGGGAACTTTAGGGGTAGAAGACCATCCTCTATAGGAAGATCCCAAGGCAGAGGACCTCCTAGATGTTACAATTGCAACCAAGAGGGGTACATGGACAATAGGTGTCTGGAGAAGGCTACAAGCTCCATGGGAGAAAGGAGGAGCAACTTGGTGCAGGAATCTGATTGCCAAAGTGTGGCAAGTGCAAACACCTATCAAAGTGTCAATGCTCCTGATAGATATGGCTACCCTGAAAGAGGAGAGGTTTTGATGATGAGGAGAGCAGTGACCACCATGAAGGTACCTGATAAGGAGCCTCCACAAAGAAAGTCTCTTTTCAAAACTACCTGCAGGGCAGGAGGAAAGGTATGCAAGGTCCTGATAGACTCCGGGTCTACTTAGAATTTTCTGTCACTTGAAATTGTAGAGAAGATTAAGTTGAGAAGGTTGCCACATCCTTACCCCTACAAGGTCTCATGGCTTACCCAAGGTCAACAAGTAGTGGTAGAGTTTTGGATTGGATCCTACAAGGATAGGTTGCTATTTGATGTAGCCAAGATGGATGCATGTTATCTCTTGTTTGGAAGACCATGGCAGTTTGATTTGAAGGCTCATCATGATGGGGTTAGAAACACCTATTCAATCACCAAAGATGGTAAGGTGATAGAACTTTTACCTCTGATGGAGAATGAGATGGAACCAAAGGGGAAGGATGAAAAAGTATTGATGGTAGAAGGAAAGTAGTTCATGAAGGAGATTGCAGAAAAAGATGTAGTTTGCTATGCCCTCATTCCCAGTTCCAAGGTGACAAATAAGGAGCAGTTTGCAGAGAGGAAAGAAGAAGGACAGAGGCACATAGACCCTGCAGTCAAACAATTACTTGACAAGTACAAAGGCATAATCTCAGATGGAATTCCAAGTTCCCTACCACCGGTAAGAGACATAAGTCATTGCATAGATCTGATCCCTGGATCTACCCTACCAAATAAAGAAGCATACAAGCTTACTCCAGACTAGAATGCATAGATGGCAAAACAAATTGAGGAGTTGCTAGAATCAGGGCTAATTGGCAAAATTCTAAGCCCATGTGTAGTACATGTTGGCCTTGCACCCAAGAAAGAAGGTACTTGGAGGCTTTGCACAGACTCAAGGGCCATCAACAAGATAACGATAAGGTATATGTTTCCAATCCCTAGTATAGAGGATTTACTTGATTGCTTTGGGGGTGCAAAATATTTCACCAAAATTGATCTAAAAAGTGGATACCGTAAGATTAGAATAAGGCCAGGGGATGAATGGAAAACAACTTTTAAGACCAATGAAGGGTTTTATGAGTGGAAAGTCATGCCATTTGGGTTGTCCAATGCCCCTAGTATCTTCATGAGGTTGATGAATGAGGTCTTGGTGGAGTTCATAGGCATGTTTGTAATAGTGTATCTAGATGATATCTTGATCTTTAGCCACACAAGGGAAGAGAACTTCAAACATGTAGATATGGTCCTCAAAAGGTTACATGAAGAACAACTAATGATAAACTTGGATAAGTATTTGTTCATGCAGGAGGAGATCATTTACTTGGGCTTTGTAATCTCACAAGGTGAGTTGAAAATGGACTAGGAGAAGGTAAGTACTATTCTGTCTTGGCCAACACCTAAAACCATGAATGATGTCTGAAGTTTCCATGGCTTATTAACCTTTTATAGGAAGTTTATAAGGGGATTTAGTCATGTTTGTGCACCAATGCTTGACACCATAAGAGGAGGACAAAAGTGCAAGTTCAGTTGGACTAAGGAGGTAGATGACTCATTTGAGACTTTGAAAAAGAAAGTTGCAGAACAACCAGTCCTTGCCTTACCATAATTCAACAAGATATTTTAGGTGGAATGTGATGTAAGCCACATGGCTATTGGGGTAGTACTCAGTCAGGAGGGAAGGCCAATTGCCTTTTTCAGTGAAAAACTAAATGATGCCAAGAGGAGATATTCATCCTATGATTTGGAGATGTATGCTTTAGTTTAGTCATTGAAGAAGTGGAGGCACTACTTATTGCCAAAGGAGTTCATATTTTTCACCGATAATCAGGCTCTAAGTTTCATAAATAGTTAAGAGAAGTTAAATCATAGACACATGAAGTGGGTAGAGACCCTACAAGCCTTCACCTTCACCCTCAAGCACAAAAAGGGGGTCAAGAACAAAGTTGCAGATGCCTTAAGAAGGAGGGTCTTAACCATCAACCAAATTAAGATGGAAAGTGTTGGCATTGACTCCTTGAAGAACATGTATGATGCTGATGAAGATTTTAGAGAGATCTACAAGGTATGTGAGTCTTTTGGTGAGAGGTATCATGTTGAATTTTCTGAGTTTTTGATCCAAGAGGGATTGCTATTTAAGGGTGGACAATTATGCATACCTAAGTGTTCAATGAGACTGAATATTATTAGGGAGAAGCATTGTGGAGAAATAGCAGGTCATTTTGGTCTCGACAAGACACTTGACCTTGTGAAAAGATACTACTGGCCTAAGTTGCAGGCAGATGTTAGGAGGTTTGTAGAAACATGTGTGATCTGTCAAAAAGACAAAGGGAAATCCACCAATATAGATTTGTACCAGCCTTTACCCATTCCTTCTAGGCCATGGGAAAGCATAAGCATGGATTTTGTGTTGGGTTTTCCTAGGACAAGGAAGGGGTATGACAGTTTTTTTGTAGTGGTGGACACATTTAGCAAAATGGCTCATTTCTTGCCATGTAAAACCTCTTGTGATGCCTCATATGTTGCATACTTGTTTTTCAAAGAGATAGTCACTATACATGGGTTGCCCCTAAACATAGTCTCAGACATGGATGTGAAGTTCATAGGGCATTTTTGGAGGACCCTTTGGAAGAAGCTGGGAACCAACCTAGCTTTCTCATCAGCCTACCATCCCCAAATGGATGGACAAACTGAAGTTGTCAATGGTCCTTGGGGAACCTATTAAGATTCTTTAGAAGACAACATGGAGAAAAATGGGACAACATACTATCATAGGCAGAGTTCTCATACAATGACACCATAAATAGAAGCACTGGGAAATCTCCTTTCGAAATTCTGTATGGCATCCACCCAAGGGGTGTGTTAGAGTTGAGGGATTTACCTAAAGAAGAGTCCATTAGTGCAGGTGGTGAAGTTTTTGCCTTAGCCATCAAGGAGGTACATGATCAAGTGAAGTCTCATCTTTAACAATCTGGAGAGAAGTACAAGGCTCATGCTGACAAGAAAAAGAGGGATGTGTAGCTTGGTGTTGGGGACTTAGTATGGGTGCATTTGAAGGAGAGACTTCCAAAAGGAAAACACACAAAGCTCATGCAAAGGAAGATTGGACCATGTCAGATTGTGAAGAAGTATGGCATAATGCTTATGAAATCCAACTTCCTCCTGATCTTGTATTGTCACCGATTTTTAATGTATGTGATCTAACACCTTACAAAGGCAATGGTAATGAAGAGGAGGAACCAATGCAGGTTGCAGCAGATGATGATATTCCAAAGCATGATCAACTAAAATTGAGCAAGGTTTTGGACACTAGAGTCACAAAGAGAACAAGGAACAAGGAGTACAAAGAGTATTTGGTGGCTTGGCAGGGAAAACTAGACTTTGAAGCAGTTTGGATGACAGAAAATCAAATCTCCAACCATGGTGCAAACCTCCAAACCCTGATCTCAAGTGGGCTTGACATCTCTTCTCCTGGGGAGTATGGTGCAAGGGAACCTCTTCAACAAGCCATCCATGGATTAGAGGATGAGGATTAGGATTGTAGGATCATTTTTAATGTCTTTTTTTAATGCATTTTCATGTTTTGAATGAGGACCCCACCTTGTAAACCAATGTCCCAAATTAGGCATCCTAATAAGCCAATTTGGACAATTTGGTAAATAGGGGTAGAATGATGTTTGTTTTTATGTTTCAAATTATTTTAGGGTGTGTAGGTGGTGTTTGGTTGATCCAAGTTGTGTGGGTCCCAAACTTGTTTTGGTTGACAACTTTTGTCAAAAGTGCAACGTTTGGAAAATGCAACTTTTGTAAGCAAAAGTGCAACATTTTGAATTTCCATTGATGTAAGCCTCTCAAGGGCTCCAACCTCTTCAAAATTTGGTTGGAAAACATTTGGATAAGGCCTAGATATATTGTGGACATGATTACCAAGGCATGAGTTGTTGGTGATTGAAGTTTGGAAGCATTGTAAGACATAAATCTGAGTTTTTTCCCTGGAAATCTGATCTTGCTCTTGTTGTACGTCATTGTACGAATTGATTATGAAAAATTTGTTCATGGAGTAGATAGAGGATTGAGTTAACTCTTTTTTGGCTATGTTTTAAGGTTTTGGTCCTCTATGAGCAGTGAGAACCCCTTGGTTTCTTGACTGTAACTTGGAAAACCAGGGTTTGGCTAGGGTTTCACCAAATAATGGCCATATCTTGCATCTCACCCATCTATAAGTTATTTCCTTTGGTGGAATGCAATAATGGATAGTGTTTTTTAATATTTCCATGGGTCTTTGTAGGGGAGGATTTTCTATGAAGAGCATGAAGCAAACCTAGGTAGGCATGTCCATGTGACTACCTTGGATAAAATTAGGACAATCACCTTAAAATCTCATAGCGGTGGATTCCAGGCATGCAAACCTAGAATTAGAGATTATTTGTGATTTCCCACATGCTTCTGAAGTTGGTTTGGTGGTTGAGAGTCTAGAAATTGGAGTTGCTTTGTAATTTGAAGCCTATTAGCCCTAATTAGGCCTCTAGGCTTCTAAAGGGTTCAGACCCTTAGATTTCAGATCTTGCCAATCCCTTTTGGGGATAAGTGTAACTTAATAAAGGGTTTCTGGATTGGTAAATAGTTTTCCATGTTGAGTTCAAGATTTTGGATTTAAGGGCAAAATACCTGTTTCTGAGGGCTACTAGCTAAGGGGGTAGGTTTCTAAAGGAAGTATAGGGCATTGGTGCCAAAGCCTAAAACTAATGTTTGGAATAGTTCCTAGGTGTCATGAATTGACCAAATCCAAGGCCCCCAAGAGAAAGAGTCATGGAGAGGTGTGTTGGAGATGTTGAAGCGATTTACTCATTTTGAGTAGGTGCTAGTCTTGAGGAGTTGAGAGTAGTTCAAACCCTTAAGGTGTGGAGTACTTTTTATAGGATCCTTGCTATCTTTTGAAGGGTCTAAACCAAAAACCTTTTGGGACCTATCCCTAGGTGTGAGAAGGGCTCTACATCAGTCATTTTCTCAATAATTTGAGAACAAAACATTGGCTTTAGGGATCCTGTGAGATAGAGAACAATGGGACACCCCTTGGGAAGTTAAAATACTTAAATTAGTTTATATAATTACACCAAGAGTCTCATTGGTATGTGGGTCTTTTGATCTCTATTTATTAATTTTGATCACCACATTTTCCCGCTTACAGGTTCAAGCTACAAAATTCCTACATTTGATGCATTCACAGATATGTTGATGATGTCAAACTAAGTTGATAAGAATGGGTATTCTTAAGACTTCTAAATCTCAAGCATATGTTGTAACTAAAGGGAACAAAGGAAATCAAGGAAAGGACAACTCAAACAAGACTAAATGGCAATCAAAGCCTAAGGACAAAGCACCACCTTATCCACAACAAGGAGATCCTTTTCCAAGAAGGACAATTCACCAAAGAAGGAGAGACCAACTTGTGCCTATTGTAAAAAGGTTGGTCATGAGGAGCATCATTTCCATTCTAAGAAGATTGATGAGCTTCTCCATATCCTCAAAAAGAACAACATCGATTTGCCTAATGCCTACAAGAAGGAGAATTCGTCACCTTCCACTTCCTCACAATCAAAAGGGAAAGGACAAGCATTTATGGCAGCAACAAGTTGGAAGACTCACTCTTTTGGGACATGAAAAGGACAAGCTCTTTGTGCTACTACAAGTTATGATTTAGGGAGATGGCTTCTAGATTCAGGGGCTTCTCATCATATGGCATCTTCATAGTCTATGTTCTCTTCATTTGAACCTTGCACCATGCAACAGATTTTGATGGGAAATCATACATACATGGATGTGATTGGGAAAGGATCTATTTACATTGGGGATAACTCCTTCAATGATGTGTTGTGTGTACCCCATTTGACAAACAATCTTCTTTCCATCTATCAATTAACACATGGGGAAATAAAGAAAACTATGGAGTTCACACCTAAGTCAGTTATCATTAGAGACTTGGAGAGTAGAGCTATCATTGCAACTGGGGTTGTGGATCATGAATCTTGGTTATATTCCTTTTCAGATTTTGTTCCTATTGATGAGGATGATTTTACTTATGATGATCACACTTCTTGTGATGATTTAGATTTTGAGGAGAACTTTGGGTACTTGAACTTGGGGATTCTCACATGTGACCCCATTCTTGAGCCTTGCATTTCATCTCCTCCTATTGATATCACATCACCTATTGTACCTCATGATGCAGATGATTCAAAAAAAATTTCTTCTTGTGATTGAGTCCAGTAGGATATATCTTGTCTTCCAGCTTCAGTTCATTGGGGTGACTACTTGATGAACATTGCAGGTTTGTAAGTGGAGTCGTACATTGCAGATTTGGGAGACATCATTCATGATATTGATCTTCTCTTTAATGAAGATTATCCTTCTTCAATTGTTGTGAGGGAACACTCTGACCTCTTTTTCATTATCTACATGATCATTCTTTCGAGGTTGACATTATTGTGAATTCTTATGTACAACAATTGGAGGAGGTCTCTTTATCTTTAGAGGAGACATGTGAGGTTTTGGAACTTGTTATACAGTCATCTCCACTAGATATTGGAGTGCCTTTTTCAGCAGTGTGGATCACTACACCACCTTTGGAGGGGGTAACTTTTAGCATCGACATGGGGTCACTTGAGAAGTTTTTCAGAGACTTCATACATCATGATTTTTTTTCCTACATCTTTCCTTCATGATTGGGGAGACTTCATGGATACAACTTTGGTTTTTTTTCTTCCTAAGGGAAGGAACGTTGTTCGATGATCATGGAGACATTTCTTCATTCAGTTTCTGGCTTCTACCATTGGTGCAGATTCTACAATAAGGGGGGGGGGGCTACCTAGTCTCTATTCTTCTCTCATATGGGGGGGACTTTTTCCTCACATGGGGTTTTGTCCTTCACATGCTTAGTTGAATTGCTTAGTTGCATTGTAGACTTAAGTGCATTCCCCTAAGCTGCACTTAAGGGGGGCTTGGATATAGTTACACTTTACTTAAGTTTACTTAGGTATATGCATAACATTGTAGTTTTCTTATGAGACACTTAGGGAGATGTGCATACATTGAGAGTGTGTATGTAGGAGAATTTCCACCTTTTATGGTGTGATCTTGTTTTTATATTCCACCTTCGGTGGGTGATCCACCTCAAGTGGAAAATTTTACTATTTATCCTACCTACCCCTACCTACCATTGCATCTCATTGAGCCACATGTCATCTTTGTGTGCTCTATTGTCTCTTATCCTTGCCTTTATAAGCAAGCTCATCTACATTGTATATAATTCTTTGGATGATCCAGTTGATCTCTTTTGCATCATGATAGGAATACAATTTATTCTTGTCATATTTTATCTCTCGTCATTGTGCTATCTATTTCTCTCTTTGATCTTGGTTGCTTCAAGCATAATCTCATAATATCAATGAAGAAATGTTGAACACGCATGCACAAGACAAGCACACACATAACACCATATATACAAGGAAAACCCATTGTGGGGAAAAACCTTGGTGAGAATAGCTTCTAGAGTCTACTACTCTAATCCAGCCTCATAGTGAAAATATCTGATTACAAATTTATGGGTACTAACCCAAAGGAGCACCAGATCCTGAATTTATGGGCACTAACCCAAAGGAGCACCAACCCATGATCTAAGCACCCACTCAAATGATTTACAACAAAGATAAGTTTCAATTACAATTAAGTTCCTTGTTACAAATGAGGTTTTGTAACACTGTGTTTTTCTATACTTTTTTTAATCTCTGCTTCTATTTTCCTTTCATCTATTCTATCTATCTGCAACTCTTCCTCTCTCTCTTTTAGAAATTTTCTACCTTTGTAGCTTCAAATTATTTTGTCTTTCCTCTGCACTCCCTTTAGATAACCTCTCTCTGTGTACTTGCAGTTCTCTATTTTGCACCTACTCTCTACACATCTACACTCCACCACTTCTCTATGCCATCAACAACTTGTAATGCCATAAATCACATCCTGTGCAATTCCACATCAAATAAGCATCTTCACTCCAAGTTGATGGAGATCATGGATCATCATATTTATCCTTTTGTCCACATGGATCACTTTGTCAGCCCAAAACTTGGCTTCTAGTGACTGTGTTGACTAATTGGGCATGAGACTCTACGGTGCCTTAGAGACGTCCACATGCTTTGCTAGCATCCCATGAATTTGTTAGCTTTTAGGTGGTCGTTTGAGTATTATGCCTACACCCAAAAGAGTTTGTAATGCCTCTATCTGTGGCCATCGATGTCGGGATTCATTTGGGAGGCTATATCTTTCATCTTTCTGGCCTTTCTTGGGACTTCTTGATCATTTTAAAGATAATTTGAGCTCTTGGAATCCATTATCCTTACTTCACACAAGTTTTTCCAGCACTCAAAGACAACCATTGTTGCAGTTTCTTGGAGAACTCTTGGTATGGTCTTCACAAGTGTTGGGAAGGAATTCAATCTCTTTCTTGGTTCATTGGTATATCTATAATCCTTCACTCTAGTTTAACTATTTCGTTATCTTTATTATTCATCTATTATCTTTATCATTTAATTTCCCATTTTTTCTACTATCTGGGTTGTCTGTGGAGATGAAAACATCGAAATGGGGGTTTGACTGAAACACAACCCCATCATTTTCTGTCTTCATTTGTGTGCAGGTTTGTGGTTAAAAACATGAAATTATCTTGTTGGAGGCTTCAATCGTAGACTAGTTGTAAGATATCCCTACCCTTTTCCTATTTTATTTCAGTGTCATTCATTTATACTCTTAGCTTAATTTTTTATTTACATCATTTACTTAATAATATAGTAGCATTTGTAGTTTTCATGCTGTCTCTCTACTCTGTTCATACAAGATGATAGAATCTCGTGCTTCTGTCCTCGTTCTGCGCACTCATCCTTGGGATAGAGGCTTAGCAGGGTCATTCAAGAAATTTTTTTGTTGCTAATTTAACTCATTCTGTGCTTAGCATCCTTTGGCTCACCTTTAGCACCAATATTAGTGAGGTAGAGTGAATGTCGATTTGTCCCTTGAGGTTCATCACCTTGAGGGTCACAAATCATGTCCTCTACATTTTGGTGAATCTGACATGAACTAGTTGCATTAGCATTTATATAGTTTCTTTGTTGCATAATTTCATTTAGAATTTAAAGTAAAGTAAAAAGAGAAAAAAAAAAGAGACAAATATAATCACATTGCAACTTTGAAACAAACCTTAAAACAATTTTCTTTATCACTGAGTGTTGTAGGCTTGCAACATCCTCATAGTGTTGTCAAAGTGTTGTGGAGCTTATCCATGAGCTTTATGACCTAGACTGCCACAAGAATTTTTGTAAGAAGGACTTCTAGGAAGAGTGTTTCTATGAATCATTATAGTCCTCCTAGGCTAGGTCTGATGTTTAATGATCCACTTCTTGATCCCAATGAATTTATGGCCTCTCACCCTGTTAGAACCATCTAGAGATGGGGGCCCTCTCCACTTGATTCACAATCCAATTCTTAGAATAATTCTCCAAGGAATTCTTCTCCATCTTTTCCTCCTGTTGTTGATCAGGATTTTGTCGTTATCATTGATTTTGAACAAATTAACATGTTAGAGCAAAATCTGAGAGACTTTGAGGGTGTTAGGACCCGTAGGCAATTGGGGGGGGGGGAGGTGAATCAATTGTCTATTAATTTCAACCAAATATAACTTAATCAAACTTGATGCATAATACGGGCAAACCAAACTTAATGTCGGTTAATAGTTTAACAATTAATAACAGTACCGATAAAGTTTAATGCATGAAACAAAAAGACAAGTAACATCCACAACACATAACACAAATATTTGTATATGGAAACCCTGTAAGGAAAAAAAACATGGTGGGGAACCTTACCCACAATCAGATGATACTACTGCAGATAGTATGTGTGTACAAATGGGGTCTGCACATGCAAAAAGGCCAACTGCCTAGAGCTCACTACTTAATCACAAAATGAGAGTCACACTGACTACAATTGGATGGTTAAATCCAATAATAATGTACTTCTCAAAATAGCATCTTCGTATGCTGGATTCAGTATCAGTTAAGTTCTGATTATCTCCTTCATACCTTCCTTGAATCATCAAATGATTTCTGCGTGTATAGCTCTACTTATATTTGCATATACCAAATATCACAACCTTGTAATACCTTATTACATTCCCTATATCAATCTCACAAATGAGATCTTACATATATACCAAAACCTAAGACCAAATGTGTAGGTCGACTCACTAAGAATATTACAATTAAATCAATTACAAATGAATCAATATGCGATGCACTATGTCGGCTCAATGCATTTACAATAATAACCAATGAATAAATCATCTCCATAATGTGTCATGCTGATCTGGAATAGATAACGCTTGCCGGTCCATAACCTATACCAATTTGCCGGTAACAACAAATATGTAAACTTGATTAGAACAATAACCAAATCAACAAAGCCAAGTGTCCAAACCATGTCTTCGACATAACCAAGTAATCTCGAGATTATAGCAGGTCATCCTCTCTGTCGGTGAATAATATAACCCGTCGGTGAACCAAATAACAATGACTGTGCATAAGTCACTGGACATGCCGGTGAACATAACCAAATATCTCCAATGCTGATAAGTGTTGACAAGTGTTGACATCAATGACAAAACCAATGTAACACATCCATAATACCAACAATCTCCCCCTTTGGCATTGATGGCAACACAAGATGGAAAAACCATCTAACTACCAAAGCAAAAATGCCAAAAACCAAAAACCAACAATCTCCCAAAGAGATCAATTACCAGAAATCAAAATACATAATATCTCTCCCCCTAGGAATAATCTCTCCCCAAAAGATAATGTGTTTTTCCATAGATATCTCTCCCCCTTTGACATCAAATGCCAAAGAAATATAAAAACCAGATACAACCAGTTCATAGAACTAATTACAAATACCAATTGTTATAACCAACTACTCCCCTTGAGAAGTAGCTCTCCTTCATCAAAGCTGGAAAAATATTTCTCTGTTAATTCTTGCCGGTCTGATGCCATGCTCAAACTGTCTAAGTCTCTACTGGTGAGGGTATAACCCCAAGCTTCTCTCTGAGATATTCAAAAGTTTCCCTAGGAAAAGGCTTAGTAAAGATATCTACAATCTGCTCTTTAGTATTCACATAAACCAATTTCACTTCTTTTGCTTCAACATTCTCTTTTAGACAATTGAATTTGATAGAAACATGTTTAGTTTTAGAGTGGAATACCGGATTCTTTGATATATCTATTGCTACCATATTATCACAATAAATAATTACAGGTTCTTTGCATTTTACCTTTATGTCCTTCAACATTTTCTTAATCCATAATACCTCAGTACAATTAGTTGATCCTACAACATATTCTAATTTTGCTGTTGATAATGATGTACAACTCTATTTCTTTCTCAACCATGAAATCAATCTACTACCAAGAAATAATTCTTCGCCGGTGGTGCTCTTTCTGTCATCTACATCTCTTGGCCAATTAGCATTTGTGTATGCAAATAAATTAAAATTTTCATCTTTAGGATACCATAAACCAAGATTTATTGTGCCTTGTAGATACCGGAAAATCCTTTTCACTGCTGATTCATGATTCTCTTTAGGATTACTCTGAAATCTTGAAACAATACATACTGCATTCATAATATCAGGTCTTGTTTGTGTCAAATACAATAAACCTCCAATCATAGATTTAAATCTTGTCGGATTAACAGGTGCTGATTCATCCTGCAATGATAGTTTATCAGTTGTAGTTATAGGAGTACTTACCAGTTTAGAGTTTTCCATACCAAATTTCTTTATTAGGTCCTTCAAGTACTTAGATTGACCTTTGAATATACCTTTATCAGTTTGTGAAATCTGCAATCCTAAAAAGAATTTTATCTCCCCAATCATAGACATTTCAAATTCTTCCTGCATCTTATTAGAAAAGTCTTTACACAATCCATCTTCTCCTCCAAAAATGATATCATCAACAAAAACTTCAATAACCAAGATGTCGTCATTAGTCACTTTGAAATATAAGTTGCTGTCAGCATTACCTTTAGTGCAACCAAGCTTCAAAATATATTTGTCCAATCTAGCATACCAAGCTCTAGGAGCTTGCTTCAATCCATATAAAGCTTTCCTTAACCTACAAACCATATCTTTGTCATTTGTCAAAGAAAATCCATTAGTTTGTTCAATGTAAACTTCCTCTTCAAGATCACCATTTAGAAATGCACATTTAACATCCATTTGATATACTTTATAGTTCTTGTGTGCTACAAATGCTAGAAATAGTCTGACTGCCTCAATTCTAGCTACCAGTGCAAAGGTTTCATTGTAATCAATTCCCTCTTTCTGTGAATATCCCTTACACACTAATCTTGTTTTGTTTCTGATTACCTTACCATCTTCATTAATTTTATTTCTGAATACCCATTTAGTTCCAATTACAATTTTGCTTTTAGGTTGGGGAACCAATGTCCATGTATTATTCTTTTCAATTTGTTCCAATTCATCTTCCATAGCTTTAATCCAATTTTTATCTTCACATGCCTCATTAACTGATGTTGGTTCAATTTGAGAAATTATACATACCTCTTCATTTTCCAGTCTTCCTCTAGTCATTACACCTTGATACTTATTCCCAATTATCTGACTTTTAGAGTGATTCAATCTTACATACCTGGGTGTATTCACTTGTTGATGTTCTTTTGTCGCTGTGGAATTCTCAAATGATGCTGGTGTGACTGGGTCAACATTCTGTACCAGTGTATTTGGTGTAGGTTTGTTTGTGATTATCTCAACTGCTAGTTCAGTGTCCATAGACCTTGAATTACCTCTAAACTGTTCATCAATCTTCACATTTGCACTCTCAATGATTTTCTGCAATCTCTTATTAAAACATCTATATGCCTTGCTCTTAGATGAATAACCAAGAAATATTCCTTCATCACTTCTAGGATCAAATTTACCAATATAATCATTTATCCTAATATAACATTTATTTCCAAATATTCTGAAATATTTAAGAGTAGGAGTATTACCAAACCATAGTTCATGAGGGGTATTACCAGTTTCACCTTTGATGTGAACTCTGTTGAATGTGTAAATCGTTGTATTGACTGCTTCTCTCCAATACACATGAGGTAGGTTTTCTTTTGATATCATGCTTCTAGCTGCATCCAAAATAGTTCTGTTCTTCCTTTCCACAACTCCATTTTGCTGGGGTGTTTGAGGTGCTGATAACTGTCTTATGATTCCATTCACTTCACAGAATGTATTAAATTCCTGAGATGTGAATTCACCTCATTGATCTGATCTTAAACATTTGATTTTCTTACCGGTTTCATTCTCTACCATTGCCTTGAATAATTTGAATTTCCCAAAAGCTTTTAATTTCTCCCTAAGAAAAGTAACCAAAAACATTTGAGAATAATCATCAATGATTAGCATAAAATATCTATCTCCTTGTAAACTTCTAGTTCTTGCTAGACCACATAAATCAATATGAATTAAATCAAGAGCATTATTGGATTTCTTTGGAATACTCTTAAAAGTTTCTCTAACTTGCTTTCCAAATTGACATTCCTTACATACCAGATTGTGAGGTTTTACAATCTTAGGTAAATCCCTTATTGCCTTAGTTGTACTGATCTTCACAATGCAATCAAAATTTACATGACAAAGTCTTTTATGCCATAATCAACTTTCATCAATATGTGCAATCAAGCATGTCTTCTCATTGTTATTCAAGTGAAAGATATTACCTCTAGTTTGATTACCAGTTGCAATTTCCAAACCAGTTCTATTCATGATTTTGCATTTACCATTCTTGAATTGTAACTGAAATTCCTTTTTAACTAATTGACCAACACTCAAAATATTATGCTTCAGACCTTCAACATAATAAACATTGTTAGTATTGTGCTTACCATCAAAAGATATAGTGTCTTTTCCTCTGATCAAACAAGCTTTATCATCCCCAAATCTTACTAGACCTCCAATGTATTCCTGAAAGGCTAAGAATTTACTTTTATCACCAGTCATATGATGTGAACATCTGGAATCAATGATCCATTCATCCTTTTCTTCAATTTTAGCTGCCAAGGCCTACTCTACCGGTTGTATAGTAGGTGCCGGTTGATCTTCTGTTATTGCAAAAAAATCCCATCCATTGTCTATCAGTTCCTCATCACAATCATTAGTAACTCCTTCATCAACATAGTAACATGATTTTTCTCTATTATTCTTAAATTTGTATCTCTGATATTCAGGGTTAGGCTTGTATGTTCTTTTAGCTTCTTCTTTCAATCTTGCATGTCTATCAGGACACCTAGATGCCATATGACCAATTTTATTGTAGTTAAAACATTTAAATGGTGCTTTACCTTCATACTTACTTCCAACTGGACCATTAGGCATTTTTCTTGCAAATAGTGCTTCAAGCTCTTCCAATTCTTCATTCTCTCTTCTGATGTCTTCAAGTTCTCTTGCATAAAGTGCTTTCCAATCAGATTTCTCAGATGATGATGATGATGATGCAGATGATGATACTTTGAAAGCTAAATCTATTTTAATTGTAGCAACAGGACCAAATTCCAAAAGTTCAAAAGATAAAAGTTTTCCAACCAAGGTATCTCTAGATACTGATGTATTAGGCATTGTTCTCAATTCATTAATAGCAGTTACTTTCATTTTGTATGCTGGTGGAAATGCTCTTAAAACTTTAGAAATAATTTCATCTTCACTTAAGGATCCTCCACAACATTGTATACCCAAAACAATTTCATTGACTCTTTCCATAAAAGTAGAAATCCGTTCATCTTCTTCCATTTTCAGATTTTCATACCTGACCCGGAAGCATTCCAGTTTTGCAATTTTGATAGTGGTATCACCTTCATTCAATGTCTTGAATTTTTCCCAAATAGCTTTAGCATTAGATTGGTTTGATAATCCCATGATTTGCTGATATGACAATGCGCTCAAAAGTGCTTCTCTTGCTTTGCAATAATTCTCCCGATCTTTAGCTAAGTTAGGAGGATTAGGTTGACTCTGTGTAGGACCAACATAGCCATTCTTTGTAAAATCCCATATGTCTCTACCAATGCAATTCAGATGTGTCTCCATTCTGATCTTCCATATACCATAGTTAGTTCCATCAAGCTTCAGACTGTCCTTCCTGAAACAGTAAGCTACCATAGAATCTCCTCAAGCTGTTAAACTTCTGCAAAAAGAGGACTTAGGTCTGATACCAATTGTTAGGACCCAAAGGCAACTGAGAGGGGGGTGAATCACTTGTCTATTAGTTTCAACCAAATATAACTTAATCAAACTTGATGCATAATACTAACAAACCAAACTTAATGTCGGTTAATAGTTTAACAATTAATAACAGTATCGGTAAAGTTTAATGCATGAAACAAAAAGACAAGTAACATCCACAACACATAACACAAATATTTGTATGTGGAAACCCTGTAAGGAAAAAAACCATGGTGGGAAACCTTACCCACAATCAGATGATACTACTACAGATAGTATGTGTGTACAAATGGGGTCTGCACATGCAGAAAGGCCAACTGCCTAGAGCTCACTACTTAATCACAAAATGAGAGTCACACTGACTACAATTGGATGGTTAAATCCAATAATAATGTACTTCTCAAAATAGCATCTTCGTATGCTGGATTCAATACCGGTTAAGCTTAGATTATTTCCTTCATACCTTCCTTGAATCATCAAATGATTTCTGCGTGTATAGCTCTACTTATATTTGCATATACCGAATATCACAACCTTGTAATACCTTATTAGATTCCATATATCAATCTCACAAATGAGATCTTACATATATACCAAAACCTAAGACCAAATGTGTAGGTCGACTCACTAAGAATATTACAATTAAATCAATTACAAATGAATCAATATGTGATGCACTATGTCAGCTCAATGCATTTATAATAATAACCAATCAATAAATCATCTCCATAACATGTCGTGCTGATCTGGAATAGATAACGCTTGCTGGTCCATAACCTAGACCAATTCGCTAGTAACAACAAATATGCAAATTTGATTAGGCCAATAACCAAATCACCAAAACCAAGTGTCCAAACCATGTCTTTGACATAACTAAGTAATCTCTAGATGATAACAGGTCATCCTCTATGGTGGTGAACAATATAACCTGCTGGTGAACCAAATACTGGTGACTGTGCATAAGTCACTGAACATGCCGATGAACATAACCAAAAATCTCCAGTGCTGATAAGTGTTGACAAGTGTTTACATCAATGACAAAACCAATGCAACACATCCATAATACCAACAGATGGTTTCCTGAGTCAGGAGAATGTGCTCCCTAAGGATGGAAATATTGTGAGCACTTTGAGAGACATTTTGATCTCAGATAGAAGAGGCTTGGAGATGTTGACAATATTATCTATGATTGCCAAGAGTCACGTGCCTTTGGCTGGTACCTCTCTATGGGATAGCCAGTCCGATAATTGTGGTTCTCAGCTTAATGTTGACATACCTAGTTTGATGGTACATATGGTTGATCCTGGACCCACCATCCCTGACATTAATTCTTCTACCACTCCCTTGGGTTATATTGGTATGGCTATTAGTTCCACTATCACTACTGTTGTAGGGCACATTACTTTGATCAGTGTTGGTCCAAGTGCTAGTGCTATCCCTGGTGGTAGTATCGGTCCTCATGTCAATACTAGTGGAGGTGGTGGTGCACATTGTGCTCCTCCTCCTCTGTTGTTTGCTATTCTTGTCTTGAACACCATTTTGTAGAACATGGGGCAATTATAACTATAGCTCATGAAATTGGTATCCGCCTATGGTCAGTCTTTGATGCCTACCTATTATTGTAAGAGCTCACTTGACATCTCCATCCTTAATACCATCCTTCTCTAGGGAGATAAGTGTTAGGGTTTAGGAAGATCCAAAGTAAAATACAAGTTAACAATTATATGCAGATACGAATACACAAAAGATGAAGTAAAACACAATACAAAATAACACAAAGATTTAATATGGTTCATCCAAGATGGGCTACATCCACAAAACATAGCCATCCAATCTTTTCTCATTATCTAGTAAATCAGTACAACACCATTACAATGCCTTATGTGTTCCAAATGCTTATAACATGCAATTTTAGGGCAACATACAAAGTCGACTAACAAAGAATAACCCTTAACCTAAAGGAATATTCTCATAATATTTTCCTTGTACTCATATTCTTGTACTTGTACTCGTATTCTCATACTCGTATGAGAAAATTTTCGATGAGCTCCGCTCACAAGGAGCCTTCGACTCCTAAGTACTCCAACCCTTCGGGATGACACGTCCACCCAATGGGTGTACAATAATAATTGCATGATAAGTCACCACAAACCAACACTAAGTCATTGAATTTTGATAATATTTATGGTGATGGAGATCCCAATGTTCATATCGATTTGTTTATGACCATGTGTAGTGACTACCACAGTCTAGATTTTGTCTTGCTTAAACTATTCTCATGTTCTCCTAAGGGGACCGCATTAGAATGGTATAGTTCATTACCCAATCACTCTATCTAGATGTTTGATCAACTTACAGATCTCTTCCTTAGACAGTTCCAAGCAAACATTGGTAGCACAGTCACAATTGCTAACCTTGTTCATTGTAAGCAAAGGCCGAATGAGAAGATTATAGATTTTATCTCGCGATACCAATCTATCTCTACCAGGATCCCCTTTGCCTTTCTAGATAGTGATTTGGAAAGGATGTTCAATAGAAATTTGTAGTCGGCATTGAGGGAGAAGTTATCTTTTAATTAGTATCAAAACTTTTCCAATCTGTGTTATGCACTCACTGACTACCAGCATACATTAACTTAGTTTGGAGAGTCCTCTTCGAACCCTCGCATTGGTACTTTCACAGGCAAGTCCTCAGAAGGATATCAAAAGAAAAAAGGTGTGTCTAATGTTGTAGCTACTTCTTCAATAACTGCTACACTGGAACTGCAATGGAATAGGGTCTTCACTAAATTGAATGAATCTTATCTGAGCATAATGCAAATATTGTTGAAAGACAATCTCATCACCCTTCTTGAGATTAGACCTTTGCTAGACAATAGACCATACCCTCATTGGTACAATGGTTCAAAGTTTTGCCAATATCACTGTGTGCCTCATCATGACACTAAAAGATGGTATCATCTTAGACACATAGTCCAAGAACACATTGACATTGTAGCTATAAAGGTCGATGATAAAAAGCATAAATATAACAAGTCTATTGATAAAGAAAACAATGAGTTGCGGATGCACACAGATCTGTTTCCTCCATATTTTTCTAATTTTATCTCTGCATCAGATTCAATGCTGGATGATAGTCCTTATGTTAATATGGTTACTATGACTCTAATCTCGCCTCCTAGTTAGAAGGTGAAAATATCTAATATATCATTCACCCTTCTTGATGCCCCATATTGTGGAGAGCCTGCTCCTCTCTACATAATTGCAAAACTCAATGGTCAAACTATTACAGGTGTGATGGTTGACCCTTCGTGTAGAGTCGATGTCTGTTGCTATTTACTAAGTTGTCATTAGTTTTATGCCCAAAGTCATCCTATATACACTAGTCAGTTAATACTACCAAAAAGTCCAGTCGGTAAATAACAAGGTTATTGGTGTTGGTTACAGAAGAGAGACAAGTCACCAAGATGATATACACCGAGCTATGAACCGAGACGAATACATAATGTCTACCAAGTAAAGTTCATATGTCTATTGAGCAACAAAGAAGGAATACCGAGTTAATCTGAACCAACCTCGACACACATGTGAAACGTGTTACAAGATTCAAGAAGATGAAACCGTTATTACGTAGGAAATTGCATTTAAAGATTTTGTATGATTTTGAGGAAGAATATCCAATGAAATAATTTCTATGTTTATTCATTCAATAAATCATGTTTGTATGATCGAAGCATGAACAGATCACCATCTCAGAGATATATATAAACAAAATGATTTGAGTATTTGAGATATGACATGACAATCAAGAGAGAAGATACGAAGTGATGATATAATTAAGTGTGAAGAAAGAAGATTGATAGAGATATTTAGAGGTAACCGAGAAGGTTTCAGAGAATAGTTTAAGGGACAGAGTATACAGAAGTGGTTACCGAGTTTATTTATCAATTACCAAGGAATGCTATGAGCAAGGTAATTATATATTGAGCACATAGAGTCTGCTATAACATTTCAGATGTGAAGTTGCAGATATTTTGTAAAGATTTTGATTGAATTATTAAGTTGTGTTAGAAACCTTTAGCAGGGTAAAAGACTCTAATAAAGTCTATAAATTGTCAAGCCTTTAACTAGGTACAAAATTTTGTAAAAGTGTTTGTAAAATCCTTTAGCAAGGTAGATCTAAAGACCTTTATACTCCTAACAGGGTAAGCTATCATAAATAGCTAAACATGTAGCTCTAATCGAGCAATCTTGATTACTGCAGTAGTGAAGTTGTGGGTGCCATCCCCACCGCAGTTTTTCTCTCTAACCAAGAGTTTTTGCGTGACCAAAAATATTTGTGTTATGGAGGGAAATTTTTATGGATGTTATTTCTATGATTATGTTTCAGTATCATATATTTATGAGATCAACAATACTTAGTTTGTGTTTATCAGTAAAATTGTTTTTCAAGAAAAGTTTTGAAGTTTTGAAGAAATGATTGCAGAATTGAAAGAAAAGAACAAAGCACTTAATGAACAGCTAAAAGCAATGAGAAGGGAACATGATTATTTCAGCACACAGATGACTGAAAATCTTGAAGCATTGAGAGCAGCTGAAGATAATAAGCGAAATATAGAAGGAGAAAAACAACAGCTAGAAGCAATGGTGTCTACAAAGAATGACGAAATATCAAGGATGACTGCAGTTCAACATAATCTGTCTAATCAATTGGATTATGCACATCATGAAGCTACTCTAAAGGAATATGAGATCCAAGCATTGAAACTTGAATTATCAAGATTGACCAATGAACTAGAAGCAGAAAAGAAGTTAAAAGAAACACTGAGAAAAATCCATGAATTGTCAAGAATGTTGGATGAGCAACTAAGAAATATGAGAACACCCAAAAAAACCGTAGGACATGGTTACAAAAAAAACAACTCTACCAAGAAAGGGATCAACACCACCAAGAAAGGAGAATCATCAAAGAAAGCTGGAAACAAAGAGAACATCAATAACATGAAGGACACGAAGCCTATTTGCAACTACTATGGAAAACGAGGACATACTACCAACGTTTGTCGGAGTAGAAAAGGTAAGCAACCGAATGTTACTAGGTTTGATGGTTATTGTTACAATTGCAATAAGTATGGTCACACATCTAAGCAATATAGGAAAACGTCTGTTAACAATTATCAAAAGACAAAATTCAGGAGGTTTTGCAAAAATTGCAATAGATATGGACACAATACCAAGAAATGTTGGTTTAAGCAGAAAAACTATATGTGGACTCCACACCGAGCAAACACTAGAAGCTACTGAACTCACACAGATCTCAATCGACAATATACTTCAATACCATGGAATTACAATACAAGGATATGGTGTGAATGCTATGGAAGATACAAACATATAAGTGCAAATTGTATGATAAGGTTTGGAATGAACAATTGGAGATCATGGAGAAATCCCATAATGACATGTTTTCATTGTCACAAAGTTGGACACGTGGCTAAAGACTGCAAAGACCAACTTAGAGGAGACACTGAGGAGATAAGAAGCAAATTACATAAATTTTGGAAAAAGAAGGAAGATGTGTCAACTAATGAAGGAAGCACCTTACCTACTCAGTTAGGTGCATCTACTTCGAATTAATCAATAAAGGTATGGATGGACTGCATTCTCACAAGGTTAGATCTTAACAGTTCCTATATAATCATGTACATAATTCCAAAATCTGCATAGCTAAGATGCAATAGCAAGTTTGAAATATTATCTAGTCTTTTGAATTACTAGAGAAGTCGACAAATGTATTAAACCTGTCTAGTTGGTAAAAGCTTTATAAGAGAGATAGTTGGTATAGTGGAACCGAGTGCATTTAATGCCTATTTTACCTAACCGCACAAAGCCCGATAAGGTCAAAAGGAGTATTTAAAGTATTTTGCACAGTCATTTTTCACTCACTAGTTTTCAAAGTGCAGAGTAGAGCGAATTCAAGGTATTTAGCATAATCTAAACCGCATTTCAGTAGTTAACCAATCAAAGTTAGTTGTGAATATTTATGAAGTATTTACTAAGTCGGAAGCATTTTCTGGTTATTTGAAACCCTAAGCTATTTCGTAAGAATGGCTCCCAAGGTACATAAACCCGTTGCAGTAGAGAGCATTGAGAAGCCTACACTGAAATACACCTTACCTCCCAAAGTGGCATCCGAACCCGATGAGAAAATTGCATTCTCTCTTATTCCAGATAGGGTTTTGTTGGTCGAAGATGTTAGATTTTATACCAAGTGCCGAGTTGATGAGCTAGGTCATACTGAGATTAAGGATATGTATGAACCGATGGAAACCTAGATAGAAAGTTTGAGCATATCAAAGTTAAGGGATTGACCGAAGCCCTAACCTATCCTCGAGTCTTCAAACCCCAATGGGTCAAATTTGTCTTGAGCCGAGTGCATGACGATTTTATGTGGTTAGAGGATCAACCTTTCAAGATCACCAAGGAGATTATTCACATGATAACCGAATACCCTATATTTGACCATGCCCGAGCACAAAAGATGATTTCACAGAAGGAATTGATAACATTAATAGGTGTTGAGTCTGATAGCAGAGGTCTTAAGTTGAACAATGTGACTGGTGCAGAACTCAATTTTGCTATTAGAGTTATTGGTTATTGTTTCTTCCAGTCTACAAGAGAAAATAGTGTACCATGTGCAGCTGTAGATTTGGCTTATAAAATTGTTAAAAAGGGTATGCAAATTGATTTATGTGAAGTGTTATTGAAGAATCTTTTTGAAAATCTCAATACAATAAGGAAACTGAAGAAGAATGATACTACAAACACACTAAAGTTTGGGTCACTCTTAGTGTGTATGTTCTTCTATTTTCAGAAATTCTTTCCATCAGTCGGTAACATTGTCTGGGATTTACACCGACCTATCACCCATCAAATAAATGATTTCATCAATCAACTAGGTGATAATTTCAATATGATAATGGATGATTACTTCAACAGATTCCAAGAAAAGATGCATAGCAGGTATAGGATTCCACCTCAGCTAGTGGAAAAGTACAAGGATACTATATGTTTTGAAGTGGATACTGACTACTGTTATGTCAATGCAGTAGAACCTAGGACTCAATCATTACCGCCTATGGGTTATGAGATATATTTTGACATTGCTCAACATCAGATAGATGCCTTTTTAGCACTTCCAAGGCATGCTATCGAGAATAGATATGGCACCTATGAAGAGGTGAAAGAAAAAGTAAAAATGAGCATTGTAGTATAGAAGGCTGCAAGAAAAGCCACTAGAATGATCAAGGATTTAATTGAAAAGTTTGGAGAAGGTTCTACCTCCACACCTACTAAGCCAGCAAGAAGGAATTGTGATCAACTTTCGATCGAGGAAGAATCTGAAGCTCAAGAAGCAGCAATTACACTGAGCACCGAGTTGCCAAAGGGCAAAGTTTTGAAAAGAAAGAAACAGGATACAACCAAGGTATCACCGACCAAGCCAGCAAAGTGACCGAACACTAGATCATCTGTTGCATCACTCGGTAAGAAGAAGAAGAATGTAGAAACACCTAAGGTTACAAAAACTTATAGAAAGAAGCCCAGAAAAATAATTTTGGATAAAGAGGCAAGTGACAGAGAGTCAGATTATGTAAATAAACTTCAGGTTGTAAAAGGCACAAAGGAAGATGTAAATAGTGTTGACAATTTTTGTGCAAAATTAAAGGAATATGGTGGACTTGGGTCGTTTAGATATGTAAAATATGATACAAGAACAAATGAAGAGAAGAGGCAAATAGAAGAGACTGTAATTTGTGCACTTCTCAAGTTCCGAGTAGTTCCATTGGAAGTGGCTGGTTTTCTTCCAAAAGCATTGTACTCACACATTGATAATAGATGAAAATATGCTATCGACTCGGAGAAGCAAATAAGAGAAAGAGCTTTAGTTCATCTCTTTCCAAATATGTCGGTAGATGACATAAGAGATCATTTGAAAAACTACCAGACAAATTTTCAAGTAAAACAAAGGGCCTTGAAAATGATGAATGGCCTATATCTTGACGTTGAAAAAGAAACTGAAGAAAAATGGAAGAAAATATTCAGGATTCAGGCTGAAGAGCCAAAAGGTGAGGTCGAAATAGTTGACATAACCAAGCAAGATCCTGCTTCCACTATTCAGTTAGATGAGGTTGTAATAGAGACTAAAGCATAGGAAGGAGAAATGATAGAAGGAAGCTCCTACATCAAACTGATATCAAGTGAATCAGTTGTGGAACAGGTTAAGTCCTATCCTCTGATCACCCAACAAGTTACAGCCGAGAAACTTCAGGACACAAATCAAGGTACAGAGGGTCAAAAGGTTAAACTAGATGAATCTACCTCTAAGGCCACCGGCGAGAAAACTTCCCAAGTACCATCAAGCATCGAGACAATTGCCACTAAAACTCTGAGCAAGGAAACACCAAAGGATACAACAGAAGCTACAGGAACCGACAAAAGTGTTGCCTCTACCTAGCAACATACCGAGGAAGGACAAGCCTCAAAAGCCACTGTACCCATTCAACCGGAGAAGGCATCATCATCAAAAGGGAAGAAAGAAAAAAGACACAGTTTTAAGATAGATGTATAAATCCCATTGTGTTACCAAATGTTGACATTACAAAATTGAAAGGGAAAACACTAATAGAATTCAGTGAGCTTTGTAAAGCCAAAGCAGAGCAGGAAAGACAGATAGCTATTCAACAGAAGAACCAAGTACTTCAGAAGGTTAAAACATTATTGATAGACATGATACCTAAAGCTACCATCAATAAAGATGCTGCCATCCATGTGCAACTGGATGAACTACTCACTCAATTGGAGGTATCAGGAGTAGAAGCATCAAAATACCTTAGCAAATTGAAAGATAAAGAGCTAACTGGCCAGATGATTAAAGAAGTGCAGAAAGCAATTGCTACAGGTAAAATAAAGCTTATTGAATTCATTGATGAGTTGTCCCCTCAACTCAAGCATATTATTTATTTATTCTAGAAGTTATGTACATTCTCATTCTTCATCAAAGATATCAAGAATAAGACTGAAGTCATTGAAAAAGAGATTACCGATCTCTCAAATAAATTGACTACCGAGCCAGATTCTCTTCAGAATTTTTATACAAGGCTACAAACCCTTATGGCTCAATAGTTAGAACTTCGGAATGAAGAGCATAAAATAAGGATGGATATCATGACTCTTCAAACATTATTTATTCCCCATTTGTCATCAGTTCAAGAGCAGATCAACCGAGCTACCCAATTGTCAACTCAAGTAGAGGGAAGCACTTTAGATGGTTTGATCACACTGTCAGCTGATATTACAGCTCAGAATACAATAATGGAAAGTGTCAAGGATGCACTTACCAACGCTCTTACAAAATCTCATACAAAGTATATAAATCTATTTTTGATCAGTTGCCCCCACTAAATGGTAACTAGTTTTGATGTTTGTCAAAAAGGGGGAGTGTACCGAGTATACAGAGTATCTAAGTGTACAAAGTTTATCATATATACCGAGTGTACAGTTGAAATTGACAGAGGGAGCATGGAACATCAAGATCATGGAATACAAAGTATGGAACATCAAGTTATGTACAAAATATTGATAAGGGGAGTATGTATTTGAACAATGTATATACTGACATTTCAGTTTATTTTGCAAGTATATAGATTTTGTGTTATGACTTTGAAAGGAGTTTTGTCAAACATACCAAACTAATGTCAAAAGGGGAGATTGTTTCTATTTACTAAGTTGTCATTAGTTTTATGCCCAAAGTCATCCTATATACACTAGTCAGTTTATACTACCGAAAAGTCCAGTCGGTAAATACCAAGGTTATCAGTGTCCGTTACAGAAGAGAGACAAGTCACCGAGATGATGTACACCGAGCTATAAACTGAGATGAATAAATAATGTCTACCAAGTAAAGTTCATATGTCTACCAAGCAACAAAGAAAGAATACCGAGTTAATCTGAACTGAGTGGAAACGTGTTACCAGATTCAATGAACCTAGACACACATGTGAAACATGCTACAAGATTTGAGAAAATGAAACTGTTATTACATAGGAAATTGCATTTAAATATTTTGTATGATTTTGAGGAAGAATATCCAATGAAATAATTTCTATGTTTATTCATTCAATAAATCATATTTGTATGATCGAAGCATGAACATATCACCATCTCAGAGATCTATATAAACAGAATGATTTGAGTATTTGAGATATGACATGACAATCAGAGAGAAGATACAAAGTGATGATATAGTTAAGTGTGAAGAAAGAAGATTGACAGAGATATTCAGAGGTTACCAAGAAGGTTTCAGAGAACAGTTTAAGGGACATAGTATACAGAAGTGGTTACCGAGTTTATTTATCAATTACTGAGGAATGCTATGAGCAAGGTAATTTTATATTGAGCATAGAGAGTCTGCTATAACATTTCAAATGTGAAGTTGCAGATATCTTGTAAAGATTTTGATTGAATTATTAAGTTGTGTTAGAAACCTTTAACAGGGTAAAAGAATCTAATAAAGTCTATAAATTTTAAAGCCTTTAACCAGGTAAAACATTTTGTAAAATCCTTTAGCAAGGTAGATCTAAAGATCTTCATACTCCTAACAGGGTAAGCTATCAGAAATAGCTAAACATGTAGCTCTAATCGAGCAATCTTGATTACTGCAGTAGTGAAGTTGTGGGTGCCATCCCCATCGTAGTTTTTCTCTCTAACCAAGAGTTTTTGCATGACCAAAAATCTGTGTTATGGAGTGAAATTTTTATGGATGTTATTTCTATGATTATGGTTTAGTATTATATATTTATGAGATCAACAATACTTAGTTTGTGTTTATCAGTAAAATTGTTTTTCAAGAAAAGTTTTGAAGTACTGATTCACCCCTCCCCTCTCAGTACATTAGCTTTCCAAGTCAGACCTAACAATGTCATCGCAGAGGAAACCTTGTTTATCAATGGATGACATAGGTTGAGATATGATGAGTGCCATGCAATTTTAAGAACACATAATGGGCTATCTCTTTCTCCTTTGGGCAGTATCACCTTGATGGTCCTGGTGGGACCCAAGACTGTTTCGTCTACGTTTGTCATCATTCCTAAATTAGACGTATTTCAAGTTAAACTAGGTATTCCTTGGTTGATTGCTATAGCTGTGATCCCTTCAGTGATCCATAAGCTCCCAAATTTTCCCCATGAGGGTTCTATGCATTTTATCCAAAATACTGGATATCAACCCTTGGTAGCTTGTGGGGATTTTTCACTGGATCATTTTTGGCCTGCTTTGGTGGGGCTGATGCTTACCTATGGTGACTTTATGTACCACACATATTATCAGGACAAGATGATGGAGTCGACTCCTAAATTAGTCCAACCTGGCTATTTGTTGCCTCATCCTACATCTACCTCTGATCTGTCTATTCTTGTGTTGGAGTGGGTAGTGCCTTATGTCCCCTCATCATCAATGGTTGAGGCTAAGCCTATTCCTCTGAATAGACCTCCTCATCCACATTGGACTATGCAACCTCCAATGGTGTCTTCTATTCTTGTGACTGCACCTACAACAAATAAGGGAAAGGCACCCGCACAATAAAAGTTTGCGCCCCACCTCCCTTTGAGCTCCTGATCATGACCGATATCCCTCAACCTTCTTGATATGAGAAGAGGAAGTGTTCCTCTTGTGTTCATTTGTCACTAGTTTCTTCTGCTTCACATCCCATGTCAACACCCTCTGTTCCTACAGCTGTTCCTCAATCGAAGTGAGGTAGGGCACCCATTGTTGTGAATATCATGCCTCTCTCAGATGCACCTCCTATTCCATCAGTTGGGCTTTCTCCTATCCCCTCAACACCTCACTTTCAGATGTCCGTTCATTGTCCTAGCCTTTGGATATGTTGTACACACATGTGGTGTCTAGTGTATCTTTGTCTAACCCTCTTGTTTTGCAATCACTTCTTCATCAATTTTTTCCCAAGCTCCTTTAACCTACTACGGTTGATAGGCAGCCTGTGCCTTCTGCCCAACCTAAACGCAAGTTTGAGCAGGGTCTCGTTCTAGAGTTTTGTCGACAAAAATTGGCTTAGGTATACTCTCCTATCTCTTTGTTTTCTTTAATGCCTATTTCTGTTTGTCTTGTTGAGAAGGCCCTGCCTTCTCCTGAGTTTGTCACTACCCCTCTTGTCGAGGTTGATAGTCCTACTCTTGTTTCATCTTCTTGGACTAAGTCACCTTATTCCTCTACAAAGGCATGACTATTTGAATCTTTAGAGGATATACCGATATTATCTATGATCTTTACATGATCGTTGACCTTTTCCTCTTTCGACTTTGTGGACACAAATGTTGAAGTGGCCTCATCCCTCACCCTCATTGCTGGTGAGGTGCCTGGTGCTGCCCTTGTCATTGTCTTGCTTCTGTATCACCCTCCTTCCCCATATGATCTAGATTGGGAGGACGATGAACCAGTGGTTGGGGACTTATAGGGAACTCTCTCTCTTTATCTTGTAACATAACATTTGTGCACGATTGTGTTCCCCCGTGCTTGTTTTACATGTTTTTTCCCTCCTGAAGGACCCAAGTTTCTTCGTTAGTGCTTGAAAATGGGAGGTTGACTATCTTTATCTATTGTGATATCCCAGAGGACCCAAGTTACTCCATAGGTGCTCAGATATAGGGGATTTTCTATCATAAAACTTCTTCCATCTGTTATCTACTTCTTCTATTCATTGTATTTTGCTTTTCGATATTCAGGGATGATGCAAAGCATTGGGAGAATTTAGGCCTTCTTCCATGTTGACTTGAAATTTTTATTTTATTTTTGCGTTCATGTGGTCTTCTTCAAATCTGAGAACTTTGGCATTATAATAAGACACCCATTTGTAGTTCTATTACATATTATATCTCTCTACTATGGGTTTTGACGCCAAATAATCAGATCCCCCTGTGCTCTTGCATTTTTTTCATTGTTATGTCTTATGTGTCATCCGTGGAAGATGACATTCCACAAAAACATCTCCCTATGTTGATGTGCCACAACATTTATTCTCCTTAGAATGACATGCCTTTTATGATACTATTCTAAGGGGGGGGTATCATATTTTAATAATCCGCATTTAGCTTTTGTATCTGTTTAGCTTAGCATTTTTGTTTGCCTTGGTGAGGGCCAAACCACTCGATAGTTTCTTTCTTTTTATCTTATTGCCTTTGTGGGGGATAATCCACTACTTATCAAATCAATCTACGATCGCCCAATTGCATGACTATCTAGCATTTTGTTATTCATGCCAGCCAAATCACGCCCAATTGCATGACTATCTAGCATTATGCTATTCATGCTGGTGAAGTCTCACCCTATCGTATGACTATCTAGCATAACATAACTTGATACCATATTGAAACTCTCTGTTTTATCATGGTAGTTTCTATTCCTTATATTTCATAATAGGGGTTTTCGTCCATTAAGCGAGATTTGTTTCTATTAAGTTATCTTATTTATCTTATCTATATCTGTCATGTGTGTGAAGTAAGATACCTGCAACTGCAACATAAACACTCAATAGATCATTACAAGCATGGTTAGAAAATTAAAATCAAATGAAAGATAAACCATGACAAAGCGACCTATCGCCTCCTAAGAGTGTGGATTTGCTCTCAGATCAGGATAAGCAATCCCAGTGACTTGACTACACCTAGACGAAGGATTTGAAATGATAATGATATGAAAGCTAGATGAGATTGATTATGCTAGATTGATCCAAGAGTCTAATTAAGATAATGATATACATGATTAAGCTATGATGATGATTCAATTAAGCTAGAAAAGAGATTGATTATGCTACATGATTCAATAATTATGCTAGAAAATGATCAAATTAAACTAGATCTAAGATGCAATTACCTAAAATAACAATGTTCAAATGATATGCTAGAATGGATATGCCTATAGTAACAATACCTAAATTGATATGAGATGGGATCCTTTGTGCTCCAAAATGGGGGATATTTATAGGATTTCCAAAGCCAGGGGTGAGGTGGCAAGAATCAATGGTCAAGATTGAGTCTAAAGATATCAAGGGTGAAATTGGAGGAGATTGGAGAAGAGGTTGGAGGGAGGGACACTTGTTATCTCTATGTTGACAAGTGTCAAGGAATCTTGCTCACAAGAGGGAAAGTGTCTAAGGGAGGAGACATGTGGCCAAAGCTCCATGTGTCTCAAGGGGAGAATATCCACACCATAGGAGGTTAGGATGTGCAAGATATGATAGGGTTAGTTAAACTCAGGGTTAAGTGAAATGGGTTAGGTTAGAGGGATGGTTAGGTTATGTGGTTAGAAGTTAGGAGACATGTGGGTAATTTGAATTTAAAAATTCAAATAATAGGAAAAGGCTAATTAACTTTCAACAACTGATAAATTGATTTGTTTTAATTAAATAGGGGATTAGAAGAAATAAATTAAATGGGGGGGAGGATTAATTAATTTGAATTAATTAATCAAAGGGGACTATTGAAATGCACCTATTAAATAAATCCTTAGATTTATTAATAAGTAGATGAATGGGAGAATTTAATCAAATTGATAATGAATTCAATTAAATTAGGAAGGGGGATTAATTATATAATTGCTTATTCAATTAATTATCTCCAGACCATTTTTAGGTGTATACATTTTGCCCCTCTTTGAAGTGAGGTGTGATGACGCATTGATTCAAAGAATAATCTCATTTTGATGATGATATTGGTTCGATAGGATGCCCCAGACATTGATTGATAAATTGCGGTACAATGATGCCCCCTCGGGAGATCAATTGAGATAATTGACTTTTGGAGTGTTTGGATAGTTGCGAAATTGATTTCCCGATGAAAATTGATTCAATTTCCGCAACATTGATTGATGAAAGTGCGAGTTCTTTGATCGCGATGATACGATTCTTAATATGATGATTGATAGAGAATGATTGATTAGATTGGTAAGATTGAGATTTAATCTGGTTTCAAGAATGACACCTCCTGTATAAGACAAAGATGATCAAAGCTTTCGGTTTCAGGAATGATATATCCTGTATAAGACTTGATCAGAACATCTAGTTCCAGGAAAGATACATCCTGTATAAGACATGATAGAATAGATTAGATGCAATCAATTGATAGAATTGATAAGGTTGGTTGGATAAAGAACTGACATTTTTTTGATAGCAGGTTGCAAAAAGATTCAGATATGCTGATGTGGGTACATTTGAGGGAGTAGCATAAGATTTGCACTGGGTCGACAATATCTGGAGAGAGATGAGTCATTATTCTGATTGTGTATACACTTATGATGATGCTTTGATGATTCCTGTGATAGATTCAACCTTGGATAAGATGAGCTTGTGGGATCCCATGCAAGAATTGAAATGCAAACTAAATGCAAATGCAAATGAAATGAAATGCAAGGCTACGATCGGACCAGTCACTAGGTTATTGCATTTTATCATCATTGAGCTTTTTTAAAATGTGGGAAGTGAGTGCAAACATCAATGGTATAATTAAACCATGATGACCCGAGCACTACTTTTCTGGATTTTGATATTGCAAGTTAGCACAAGCATCGAGGTATAATTGAACCAAGATGACCTGAGTGTTGCTTGTGTAAAACATGTAGTATTAACCATTTCTATACGCAAATTGGAAATGTCTTCGATGATACTCTGATGATCATGTCCTGAGACAAATTTGCACATATTAATGATTAATTTACAGACAACAAACACGAAAAAATATCATGTTCCTTCTTCTTTTAGTCAGAGACATCATGGACTCACTTAGAAATCATGATAGCAAAAATCAAGATAGAAAAGTTGAACCAAAGTGTTAAAACCATTATCCAATAGATATCATCCATTGAAAAGTGTGTGATGTGCTTAGACTGACATGTGATAGTTTGATGGTTAACAATTTGATCTCGTGTTCAACGTTGGATGTGTCTTAGTTTTTCTTGCCAAGTGGTGTTTAACTGTTGTTCTTCCTATGTGATTAAGCTCAAAATAATAAAAAATTTGCCCCCAACTAGGTGCAGGATTTTACCCCAAGCCTAGAAACAAAGTCATTATGATATACCCAATGATCCAAACCATGGTGAGAAATCAGCTGCGATGCCTGCGTATGTACAAAGGCTTATTATGGATATGAACAACGCTGATGGAAAAAAATGAATGCAAGTGGAAGGATGCATGAAATAATAGATGGAAGAGCTAGCTGACAGATAGTGCCTATTTGCCAGGTTTTCACCATCTATTTTTATTGCACTTTTTCTCATATTTGATTTAAAAATAAAAATAAAAATTTTTCACTGTTTTCGCTGTTTTTGTATTTTCTAATTCTTCATTGTTTTTGAATTTTTTTGCATTTTTATTGTTTTTGGATTTTTTGCTTTTTCACTATTTTTGAATTTTTTGCTTTTTCACTATTTTTGGATTTTTTGCTTTTTCAGACATAAAACTTCTTTAGATGCATGCTATTGATGGGTTCCTCGAGCTGATCCCCATCTTGTGTTGATAGTTGATATGCTCCTGACCCAAATACTGCTATGACCACAAATGGACCTAACCAGTTTGGTTCAAACTTCCCTTTCTTTTCTCGATCAGACTGGTTGCGTGGATTTTTCTTTAGGACTAGTTCTCCAACTTGAAATGCTCTCGGTTTGACCTTGTGATTGTAATTGCAACACATTATTTGCTGATATACCTTTAAATGATCAAAGGCATTTTGTCTTCATTCATGAATCAATTCTAACTCTTGCAATCTAGATACTCATTGTTCTTCAACTGGGATAAGGCCTTTTAATGATACTCATAGAGAAGGTATCTCTACTTTTATTGGCAGCATTGCTTCTGATCCATAGACAAGAGAGAAAGGTGTGGCACCTATTGGTGTGCAGATACTGGTATGGTAGGCCCATAGAGCAGGGCTCAATTGAATATGCCAATCTCTACCACCATCATTCACAGTCTTTTTGAGGATTTTTAGAATGGTTTTGTTTGATGCTTCTGCTTGCCCATTCCCTTGTGGATAGTAGGGTGTGGAAAATCCATGTTGGATCTTGAATTTTCCACATAGCTTTTGTACATCTTGATTCTTGAATGGTTGCCCATTATCAGTGATAATGGTCATGGGTATGTCGTAGTGATAGATGATGTAGTTCAAGATAAATGCAACAATTTGTTTTCCTATGATATTGATGAGAGGTACTGCTTCAATCCATTTTGTGAAATATTCTATAGCTACAAGGATGAATTTGTGACCATTAGATGAAGAAGGATTTATCTTTCCTACTAGATCAAGACCCCATTGGCAGAAAGGACAATATGTTGCCAAAGCATGAAGTTCTTGTGCTAGTGCATGAATCAAATTCCCATGGATCTGACATTGTTTGCATGTTTTAACTATCTGAAAAAGAATCTTGTTCCATAGTTGGCCAATAATAGCCCAAGCGTATGAGTTTTTTCGAAAGGGTAAGACCACTTGAATGAGTACCACAAATGCCATTATGGACTTCATTTAAGGCCTTCTTAGACTCGAGACATCTTAAAAGAGTACTGTCCATACCTCATTTAAAAAGGGTATCAACGACGAGAGTATAATGGGAGGATTGGCGAATAAAGTTTCTCTTTTGGTTCTTTGATAAGTCAGGAGGGATGATATTATCTTTCAAGTATGTATAAGTTTGGCCATAGTGGGAGGAATCATGCCCAACAAGGTGACAGATAGTTTGGGAATCAGGACAATTATGTGCAAGGTAAAACAACTCTTCCACCAGGAATTTGTAACACTCTTGATTTTCCTGTGTTTGAAGGAGAGAAGCAAGTGTTTCCATGGCATCTACTGCTTTGTTGTCATTCCTTGGAATCTACTGAAAAATTATTTCTACAAAATATTTCTTGACATCATCAAGCATCTTCTTATAAGGCATTAGCTTTTCATCCTTTGTTTGATAATCATAATTGATTTTATTGATGATGAGCTAAGAGTCTCCAAAGACTTGAAGTTGTGTAATGTTCCATTCTATAGCCATTTTGATACCTGTAACCAAAGCTTCATATTCCACTGTATTGTTGGTGCATGGAAAACTTAATTTGTATGCTTTTGGAATTGTATGACCTTGTGTCGTGATAAATATAATGCCTTCTCTTGATCCATGTTATGTATATGAACCGTCAAAGTATAATTGCCATGTTTTTATGGTGACCGTTAGGATATCAACATCGGGAAACTTAATATGTAAAGGATGATCATCTTGAAGCGGTGCCTTTGCTAGTTGGTCTGCAATGACTTGCCCCTTTATAGGTTTTCTGTCAACATACTCAATATCAAACTCGCTTAGAATCATGATCCATTTTGCTAGCCTTCCTGTTAATGTTGCCTTGCCGAGAAAATACTTCAATGGAATGATTTTAGCAATCAACTTGATGGAGTGATATAGTAGATAGTGTCTTAATTTTTGAGAAGCAAAAACTACCACCAAGCATTCTTTTTCTGTTGGTGAATAGTTGATTTCGTATCCTACTAATGCTCTACTGATGTAGTAGATGACTCATTCTTTTCCTTAATTATCTTGTTGTGCAAGCAGAACTCCTAATGATACTTCAGTGGTTGATACATAGAGTAACAATGGATTTCCTAGAATTGGTGACATTAGGCTGATACTTTTGTCTGGTTTGGAAACAAGAATGATGTTGGATACCCATTGAGGATAAGCTACAGGTCTGATGAATCCGACATCCATTAATTTCTTTAGTTCTGCTTTGACTAGAAGAGCAATATGAGGATGCATCTTCCTTAATTTCTGTTTAACTGGTTTGGCTCTTGGACTGACATTTAAGTGATGCATAATAATCTTTGGATCTAACCCTAGCATGTCTGCATATGACTAGGTGAAATTGATTTCCCATCATTTGAAGAATTCTATATATTGTTGCATTTCTTGCTCTGACAGAGAAGTCGCTGGATGGAGAATCTTTGGTTGTTCTGTTGTGCCAATGTTAGCCACCTTTGTTGGTTCGATCAAAATGGATGACCTTTCTTGATAGTGCGCAGGTAAAGTGTCAAATCTCCCATATTTCGATGCCTCGAGGAGGTTTTCATCATTAGATGCATCCTTTCTTTTTACTTTTTCCTGATCTAATGTTGCCAAGAAATGGTTTTCAGCATTAGACCTGATATTGTTTCCTTTATTTTCACTTTTGCGACTGGGAGATTTGGCACCCACTTGACTGGAAGATACATTGTTGAAATTCCTGGTGAAAGTTGTTGTGGGTTTTATTGCATTAAGATATATAGATATGGAATGGTCATTAGGAAAGGTATCAATGGCAATATGTCTTTCATTTTCCCAATCAATAAGTTTAGGGTGGATTAGAGGTACGGGGTCATCAGGTTGAGATGTTTCAAGGGTATCAAGGGTCATGATAGATATGTCAAAGTTTTTGATATATATATCAATGTCTAGAATGGTACTCTCATCAAAATGACCTTGCGCAAGGAGCTCCTGATCGTCCTTGATTAAGTCCAAGTCAATCGAATGTGATTCTAATTCAAGTGGGATAGTTCCTAACATTTTCCCTGCATACGTGTGAACTACATTGACTCCTACATCTTCTTCAAAGCAATTTTCTTCAACTGATTCTTCAGAGTGATAGGAATCCCATTCCCATTCATTAGAATCTATCTCACTTGCAGCTTGCAATCTACATATTTTCTCATATAGTGTTTGATTTGTTTCTTCTTCTTTTCTTTCTATATCTATTCTTCTTTCATATTCAACTTCTTCTAGACTGAGATTAAGTTCTGTCAACCTTGCTATGAGCTCTCCTTGATTAGTACTAGGTTCCTGCTTGTTTTGATTGAGAATTAGTGCTACTTGGGAGGTGCTTTTAGTTTGTTTTTCCTGTTGATTTGAAGCTTGCTTCTTTTTCCATTTCATGTTTGCTTGTGCTTGTTGCTTGGTAGATGCTTCTTCCCTTTCAATTGCAAGTTGTTCTTGTCTGTTTTCATATTCCTCTTGTTGTTGGTGAGAAGATGTGTCTTCTGGTAGAGTAACTTGTCCATACCCTAAGCTTGCTTTGTCTGTAGCCTATTGAGTATGAGGTTGGATAGGTTTTGAGATACTTTCTTTTCTTTATAGGACATGTTCTAGTGTATCCCATTTTCCATACTTTTCTGTAGGTATTTTGACATTGTTGATCTTTTGTTGGACTTCTTCATCCTTGTATAGCCATTGTATCACATCTTTATCTTTTGTTTCCTATGATAAGGTCCCGACACTAACAAATGCTCCATCAAATATTGGAAGATGTTTCACAATTGGTTGTTGTTTAGAGTTTGATGGTTTTCCATAGGACTTAGGAGAAAGTGGTAGTTGTGATATTGAATATTCTCTGTTCCCTTGATCGCTTAGCTACATTTGTTTTTCCATACTTGACAAACTTGAGGCAAATGATTTTTCTTTGGATTGTGTGTTCGAAGACGATGCCTCCTTATTATGAGGAACAATGACCTCTTGAGCTAGTTTTAGATTACTACAGTACTAAAATGGGTTTGGATCTGCTGAGATCGTGATTTCCTGCCCATTGTAAGGAAATTTTAGGCACTGATGATATGTTGATGGAACAACTTGTATGTCATGTATCCAGGGTCTTCCTAGGAGTATGTTGTATGATAAGTCCAAGTCTAGAACTTGGCATGTTATGTCTTTATGCAAAGGTCCCACTCTGATGGATAATATCACAATTCTTTTAGAGGAACGCTCTTCTTCATCATAAGCTTTGATGGTGATCTTTTTTCGGGGATCAACTACGTCTTCTGAATAACCTAGAGCACGGACAAGACTCAATGAAAAAATGTTTAAGCCAGCTCCACCATCTATTAGGACATGTTTAACTCGCGTCTTATGAATGAGGACTTCGATACGCAAGGGAGCATTATGGGGATGTTGCAAGGACATGTCATCTTCTTCGATGAATGATAAGCAGTGAGGGGTTGTTAGATGTCCCACCATGATTTGGAATTGATCTATATCAAGATCCTTAGAAACTGTTGTATCTACTAATGCTCATTCAAGAATTTCTTTGTGTGCAGGTGAAAGCTTTAAAAGTTCTAATATGGATATTTGTGCGGGCATTTTCTGTAATTGATCCACTAGACTATATTATTTTGCAACAAAGGGCATGTTAGTGATAGGACCTGGCAAAATAACTTTATCTTTGATTCTCGTGATAGCATGAGCAGGTTCTTGATGTTGCTTTTCTTTAACTACAATCACATTTACCACATTATCATATGTATGAGCGTAGTTTACCTTTGCTTTACCCTTACGATTATGTGTTGCTGATGATTCACCCTTCTCATAGTTTGGAAGCAGAGTTTTAAAAGCTGTATGAGATTTATTTGTCGTATGCCCATCCACAGTTATTACTCCATTATCAATCAAATCTTGGATGACATGTTTCAACTGCTGACAATTATCTGTGATGTCCCTTGTTTCAATGGAAATCGCAATAATGGTTACCATTCCACCAAGAGGGTTTCACTTGAGGTTTGTAGTTCTTGCCTTCTAGAAAAGTAATCAATTTGTTTGTGAGAAGTGTCTTTAGTGCTGACCCAAGTGGTTCACCAATGTTTGTAAATTTCCTTCAAAAGAAATTGTTGAAAGTTGATTTTTGGTGATTGTTGTTTTGTTGAGATGCTGCTGAGTGAGTGGATAAATTGAAAACCGATTGTTTTGGTTTTACATTGTTGTTATCCACTATTCCATCATTGACAACATTTCAATTTTTATTCCAAAATTTAGGCTTATCATTGTTATTGTTGCTAACATTGTTGTTAGGAGGATTAACGCCTTCTTTGTATAGCTTCAACTCACCCTTCTTTACCATAACTTCTTCCATTCTGATACCATTATCAATCATCTTTTCAAAATTTTGATGGCATTGCATTTTGAGATGATAGCTCATTTGTCCATTTAGGTTGTCAATGAATATGTCTATTTTCTCGTATTCTGACACCATTCAAGGATATCGTGAAGCTAACCATCTCCATCTTTGTAGAAATGTCATGAAAGGTTCTCCACTCTTTTGTTTAGTATTACATAAATCGAGCATTGTTACCTCATGTTCAATATTGTAAGAGTATTGTGAAACAAACTTATCCACCAATTCTGCGAATGAACTAATTTTAGGTGGAAGTTTGGAGAACCATTCCATAGCTAGTCCACTTAAGCTCTTTGGGAATAATCTCATCAGGTATGTATCCTCATGTGAAAACTCCATATACTCATCGTGAAAAATTCTCATATATGATCTTGGGGATCAGTGCTTCCATTATATTTATTGTATTGAGGAGTTTCACAACGTGTAGGAAATGGTATCATATTTAGATTTCCGTCGAATGGGTAAGGACAAATTTGTTGAAGCGAGTATCTTCTAACAGTTCATCTCTGCATATCTTGAATTTGTGTTTGCAACATTTGTATTTATTGTGTAAGAGCTGTGATAGGATTATCGACATGATTTGTCCTTGTATAACCATGAGTGTGCATTCTAGTACGATCTTGATCTCTTCTTGTATCATCTCGACTCTTTCTTGTGTCCTCATTAGATTTGACATGATTGAGAATTTCTACGTCATTCTTTTTCGGAATGGAAGTTTCCTCATTAGTTCTTGTGTTATCAGGAATTGATTTGTCATCAATTTTGAGACCAAAAATATCCTCATGTCATTCGTTATCATGGGAAGAGTCACTTCTCTTGTGTGCTAATTTTCTCAGATCAAAATCTTGGGGGAGTGTAGCACCAGATTTAGCTAACATTAGGAAGTATTTTTCTTTTTCTCCCTCCAATATTTTCACCATAAATTTATCGAATTTTGGATCTTGCTTAGTTTCTCTGAGATGTTGTTCTGTTATTTCCCCTTCTTCTTGTATTTCGTTTTCATGTTCCATGTTTCTATAATCTTCAGTTATTTCAAATGTTTTGATTTCCATTTCTGCGATCTTACGTCTCTGCGCTCTAGTTAAAATGGGCATACACGTGGGTTGTATATTGTGCAAGGATTCGATTGTCTAAAATTTGTTTCGATAAGTGATCAACTATAAATGTAGATATGATAGAGTGATATGACATGAAAAGATGATTCAAGTGTTTAAAAGTTTGCAAGTTTTTCAATCTTCAGTTTTGGAGTGCAATGATGATTTTGATAAAACCAAGCCCAATAGGAACGATATATCCTACGATGTGAGACAAGGTTATCCTGACCAAATGTTGTAGTTTCATGATAGAGGATGATAGATCCTGATGAGAAACTATGTTTTGAGTGATCAATTTATCAAAGAGGGTGATAATGCACTTTGAGATGTTTAGATCTTGAACTTGTTGAAGGCGAATACTTGAAAATCTTGAGGTGTCTATTTCTAGAATCCAATTTGACAGATGATAACTTGACCAAGCAAACCAATAAGACAATCTAAGCACAAAATGACAAATATCAGGTGTTTATGCTCACTATAAATTGACCAAGCAAACATGACAGGTTTGAAAAAGACATGCAAGAAGACAACTCTGGACTAACAGAGACAAAAATTTATACAACAGTTTAGACAGCCCTAGACGACAATTTAGACAGGTCCATACGACAAACTAGAAATCTCGCACGACAAAGGCATAAAATCGTACGAGCTTTCTCACAGAACCAGACGACAAAAGATAACACAAAATCCTTTGTTAAATTGACTCGTACGACAATTCTCATCGAACCAGATGATAAACTAGATTTCCCGTACGACAAACTAGAAAGCTCGTACAACTTAGGATAGAACAAAGACAAATTTTTTGTTTGGACAGATTTTTGATCAATGAAGTTTGATGTTTTGGTTTTGTTTTCTAGTTTTTAGATGTCTGATTTTCTGTTTCAGGGATGAAGACACAACAAACATGTGATATGATAAGTGACCTCAAGAACAACACGCTAAATCCTAAGGAAGTTGGCTGAGAGATAAAACCTTTGCTTGCAAACTTAGGTACAAACCCAATAATTAATCAAAATACGGTCGTTGAGTCTCACACAATGGATTCTCAATGCCGTATTAGCCGACTCCAAACGCTAATGGGGGCACGATATGGCAAGTGTCTTGGGAGAGTTACTATCTCTCTTGCAAAAAGATTATCCCCCTTTCGGAGGTGAATCAGGTAGCTTCTATTTTAGGGTTCTTAGTAAGGGTTTCCATTTGAGGCCTATAGCCCAACAAGGTACCGAAATAAGAAGTAGTCATGCAAGCGTGATTGAGACCTTGAGCCCCTACTAAATGTATGATATGAGAGATCTCAAAAGAGAAAACTCAAATAATTCCATCCTCTGAGACTTTAATCCCGAGAGGCCTATTTTTTAGAGTGAGTCGAAAAGGTTAGGTCTAGTTGTACTCACTTGGGTTGTTCTCACAGTGTGATTACTTTTTCCCACTATGACAGGCCCGCTAAAGGTAATCAAATCTCAAACATCGAAGCTCTTCAAGGATTGGGATTTCTGATTGTCCAAATGGACAAGAGCATACTCTCCTACCTTTTAGATAACTTCTCAAACATAGAAAACAAGATGTTCATTTACCATTAGCAAAATAAGTGTGCCTAGAAAAATTTAAAGAAGACACAAAGTTTGGTTTAGTTCTCCTTTAGGCACCCTGCAAAATAGATACGTTAGTAGTCATATTATTTTGATGAAATGAAGCTTTGACAAACGTAATCTAGAAATTTCACAAACAAACCAGGGTTAGCATTAGTAATAGCCAAATTGAAGCATGAAAACCCTAAAATGTAATCTGTTTTGAAAACACATCAGCAGAATTTCATATGAGTATTCTCACTTGCTTGTACGATACTGCAAAGATACTCATACGAGTTTATGAATCAGACTCAACCAGAAACCTATGAGATTGAAAATTTGATGATGCTAAGAGGCCAAAAATGAGATTTATGGCCCCATGATGGGCGCCAAAATGTCGTGTGTGTGAAGTAAGATACCTGCGGCTGCAACACAAACATTCAATAGATCATTACAAGCATGGTTAGCAAATTAAAAGAAAATGAAAGATAAACCATGACAAAGTGACCTATCTCCTCCTAAGAGATGTGAGTGTGGATTTGCTCTCAGATCTAGGTAAGCAATCCCAGTGACTTGACTACACCTAGATGGAGGATTTGAAATGATAATAATATGCAAGCTATATAAGATTGATTGTGTTAGATTGATCCAAGAGTCTAATTAAGCTAATGATATACATGATTAAGCTATGATGATGATGCAATTAAGCTAGAAAAGAGATTGATTAAGCTACATGATTCAACAATTATGCTCGAAAATGATCCAATTAAACTAGATCTAAGATGCAATTGCCTATAATAACAATGCTCAAATGATATGCTAGAATGGATATTCCTATAGTAACAATGCTTAAATTGATATGAGATGGGATCCTTTGTTCTCCAAAATGGGGGATATTTATAGGATTTCCAAGGCCAGGGGTGAGGTGGCAAGAATCAACGGTCAAGATTGAGTCTGAAGATATCAAGAGTGAAATTGGAGGAGGTTGGAGAAGAGGTTGGAGGGAAGGAAACTTGTCATCTCTATGGTGACAAGTGTCAAGGAATCTTGCTCACAAGAGGGCAAGTGAGTAAGGGAGGAGACATGTGGCCAAAGTGCCATGTGTCTCAAGGGGAGAATATCCACACCATAGGAGGTTAGGATGTGCAAGATAGGATAGGGTTAATTAAACTCAGGGTTAGGTGAAATGGGTTAGGTTAGAGGGATGGTTAGGTTAGGTGGTTAGAAGTTAGGAGACATGTGGGTAATTTGAATTTAAAAATTCAAATAATAGGAAAAGGCTAATTAACTTTCAACAACTCATAAATTGATTTATTTTAATTAATTAGGGGATTAAAAGAAATGAATTAAATGGGGGGAGGATGAATTAATTAATCAAAGGGGACTATTGAAATGAACCTATTAAATAAATCCTTAGATTTATTAATAAGTAGATGAATGGGAAAATTTAATCAAATTGATAATGAATTCAATTAAATTAGGAAGGGGGATTAATTAAATAATTGCTTGTTCAATTAATTATCTTTAGACCATATCGAGCAAAAAAAAAAAAAAATTATCCTCAAACCATTTTTAGGTGTATACAACATCTATTCAATATTTGATCGCTTTTTCTATCTAACATGTTGGACTGCAACCGAAGTGTTTGTCTTGAAATAGCTTGGTAAAATCTAACTCTATCGCAAGTTCATCAGGTTGGAGGCAACTTTGTCTGATTAGCGAATGTTGATTCTTCACAAATCTCAATATCAACTCTACTTTAGATTCACATTTCTCAACAAAGATATGCTTGCTAAAGTGGGGCAAAATGTAATACTGTAAATTGCATCTCGTACAATTCCGCATCATATAAGCATCTTCCCTCCAAGTTGATGGAGATTGTGCATCGTTATATTTGTCCTTTTGTTCACATGGATTGTTTTGTTAGCCCAAAACTTGGCTTCTAGTGACCGTGTTGACCAATTGAGCATGGGACTCTAGCGCATCGCAAAAATGTCTGCACACCGTGCTAGTGTCCTGCAAATCTATCAACCTGTAGGTGGTTGTTTGAGCGTTACACCTGTGCCCAGAAGAGTTTGTAATGCCTTTGTCCATGGATACCGATGTTGGGATTCATTTGGGAGGCTACATCTTTCACATTTATGGCCTTTCTTGGGACTTCTTGATCATTTTGAAAATAATTTGAGCTTTTGGCATCCATTATCCTTACTTCACACAAGTTTTTCTAGCACTTGAAGACCACCATTGTTGTAGCTTCTTGGAGAACTCATGGTGTTGTCTTCACAAGTGTTGGGAAGGATTTAATTCTCTTTCTTGGTTCATTGGTATATCTATAATCCTTCACTCTAGCTTAACTATTTTGTTATCTTTATTATTCATCTATTATCTTTACCATTTTATTTCCCATCGTTGCTACTATTTGGGTTGTCCGTGGAGGTGGAAACACCAAAACAGGGGTCTGACTGAGGCAGGCCTCTAAACACAACCCCTAACATCTTATATCTTCATTTGTGTGTAGGTTTGTGGTTAAAAGGGTGAACTTATCTTGTTGGAGGCTTCAATTGTAGATCGGTTGTAAGCTCTCCCTACCCTTTTCTTATTTTATTTCAATGTCGTGCATTTCATATTCTTGGCTTAATTTGTCATTTACATCATTTGTACTTAATAGTATAGTCACATTTATCATTTTCGTATGATCTCTATACTTCGTCTGTACATGATGACAGTGTGTCTTGCTGGTGTCCCAGTTTCACATGCTCCTCCTTGGGACAAAGGCTTAGTAGGGAATTTTTTGTTGGTAATTTAGCTTATTTTGTGCTTAGCATCCCTTGGCTCACCTTTAGCACTAGTATAAGTGAGGTAGAGAAAAGTAAGTTTGTCTCTTGAGGTTCATCACCTTGAGGGTGACAAATCTTGTTCTCTACACAACCTTTTTAAATGATAGCCTACTTCTAGCTCAAGTAATCTCTTGCCATCCATTTGGTTGTACTCTTCTTGAGCTACAAAAATATTTGATCTTCCACCTACTTTTTAGATTATTGGTCACCATCACTGAATGCACCCCTTATCTTCTATTTCACATCTCTGCATTTAGATTTGATCCAGCTACTATTTTTAGTAACTTCACCTTCTTATTTCTACCCAAGCCACTAACACATTTGATTTTGTCTTTGTTCTGTAGTCTAGTAGCCATCAACATTAAATGCATCCTTTCTTTCTTTTATTTCCGACCCTTACGATTAGATTTGATTAGGCATCCAACTACCATTTTTGGTATTCTCATGCAATGGTTCTTTGTTAGCATTTATTCACTTTTCCTTAGCTAATCAAACACAACAAAATAAATTATCTTTGATAAGTAGTATTAATACTATGCTTTACACATTCATAGGCCCATCTTGGTCAATAGTCCTATCTGACTATTATGGAAACCTCAAGTGATTCTCCCTGGACACGTGGTGTTGAGTCACAACATCACAAATTGACATTTTCTTACATCATCAAACCTTGGGACACTGCACTTTATTCATTTATTCTAGCTTTGTGGGCCTCAACACAACACATGGCAACTGGTCATTTCATCACAAGAATTTCCTGATGTCATCACCTCTCCATGTGATGGTACGACTTGAGTTACACATGGTAGTCTCTCACCACATCGTAGGATAATTTATCATTGTTATCTCCAAGCCATGATCATGTGCCTGGAATCTTCTGTGACCGTTCACGGTTCTATCACAAAATTGCAAGTCATAGGAATGGTTAACTATGACCACTGCGATCATGTACCTGGAAGTCCATCACATCTTCGTAACCTCCCTGGCAGTCTATTTTGATAGTTTTGAACCTATGCCCAAACACTTAATGTCACATTTTATAGTTCCATTGTAGCATCGCAACCTTCACCGACAGTTTTATCTTGATCGTTGTGAACTTGTGCCTGACGCATGGTCCAAGTAGGGTGGCAAAAATATGTGAGCAATTGCTCAGTTAACCTATACTTTCCTATCAATATAAAGACTTGATACTACCACCATATTTCCAATGTGGGATAAATGGTTAAAACCATAATATGCATAGGTATGTCAATTAAATGCTTGAACTATCTAATCTACCAACCTAATTGAGGTCAACACTTCATTCAACTCTCCCTGCGAATGCATACAACCTCAACACTGAAGTAACTCATCCTTATGATATTACAAGAGTTTTTCTTCTTTGTTAAAACCTACTTGTTCTGACCTATTTTATCAATGCCTTTTCATCTCTGTGACACTCAATCTGCTCAAAGTTGACATCAATGACAATCTAATGCCAACAAGTGATGATAGTAACAATTATTTTTTAGGATCTTCTAACTCTAACGAATTAGATGATTAGAATGATGAGGATTCTGAGGATGATGGTGAGAATCAGGGTGGTTTTGCTATGCTCGACGTACATGTGTTGGATGTTGGCATGATGTAGGATGTACAGGTTGGTCATGATGTCACTTTGATCTTCGATCCATAGGAAGTGAGATCATATATATAGATTCTACATGATTAGATTTCTGAGCTTTACCTCCAATTATCTACAAAGTAGTGACATAGAGTCAAGGATAGATCATCTTTCATGTAGGAGCAAGATGCATGGATGCATGATGGTTATGCCATTTGGATGAGAGGTACAATTTCTAGATTCAACGAGATATTATTGTTGTTGAGAGAGATATTTTTTAGACTGAGAGAGATGATGCAGTGGATAGAGCATAATATTTTTCTGACTCTTATCAATAGTAATTTGTTGCAGGGATTGATGGATGAGCCATGGCCGACTGACTATTTTAGGCTAGTAATGAGATATCATATCGATGGAGGCTTTATGAGGGCGTAGTACCCACAGATCAAAGGGCACCAAACTATAGGGCTTTTTGATCTTAGAGCCATTCGTAGAGTCGGTTGCAATCTAGAGCTACTACTAGTAGTGGTGGTGTCATGGGTCCACCACCTAGACCTCCACCACCTTCAAGGCATCTAGGGGAAGATAGCAGTGGTCATGGCAGAGCCACACATATTGAGGAAAAATGAAGTACTAATTAAGACTTTTTGTTATAAACACTTGATCATTTGATTGAGCCTGCGAGCTATTTCTTGTATTATGACATTGTACTCGAACACATTTTGAGGTATATATATGAGATGCAGTTTTGGCAGTGATCCTATATGATGTGTTTAATGTTCCTTATATGTATTATGGTTCTCTTATGATGTTTATTATACAATGAATTATTTATGATATCTATGCGATATTTTATATACGTGTTATGATAGATTTATGCATTTTATGATGTTACTAATGCTCATGTTCCTATATGATATACATTTTATATTGTAGATATTTTATAGTTTATTATGGATGAAAAATATTGTATGTATTTATGTGATGGGTATTATGCATACTGACATGATTCTATATGCAGGACGATGTGTCATTTTATTGCTTATCTTTATGATAATGTGATGGATTGCACATGTTATACTATGATGTTATTATGGTATGCTTGTATTCTAACATGTGATTGAATGCAGGATGAATTTATTTTTGCCTATCAAAGTACTATGCTGACATGTGACCATGTGTTCATAGTAGAATTGTTAGTGAGGAAGATGGGTTAGTGAGTAATGATCAAAGAATAGGATTGATTGGTCGATAGAATAAGTGATGTGGAGAAATGGATCATCATGAATTCTTGTGCCTTTTCTAGGTAGTGCAACATTTTTATCATCAAGCCTTATTATGTATCAATGGAGTTTTTGTATACCAAGGTGCAATTGCTATCCCATTGCAATAATAGATATGTAGCAGATGAGGAGTGAATCCATCCATTCTAGGGTTGTTATAATAGGGCTGAGGTATGAATGATAGTCACAAGCATCGTTATCCTTGACTTTCATTTTTGCATAGGATACTTGTCGAATGAACATACCAACATAGCCACCCAAAATACCTATACTCTAGAACCTCATGGAAAAACACCACAAACAACAAATGAAGAAAAAAGATCATGAACCATCCCATCTCCTCTAGTCACTTGTGGACATCCTTAAGTAGCATAGGAACATGACCTGCAACAAATCAATAAAAGATAAGACTAACTAGACCCATAAGCTAACAACCATACTGATCTTTGTCTTTGTTGATTGCTTGATGTGATGATTGATGAAGATGAAGATGAGGTGGAGATGTATGGTTTCAGAGAGTTAATACCTCGTATAAGACTGATTTGTCTGTTTTTTAAGTGTACCCTTCCTTGTATATGACAAGTTGATGATTGATTGATATGAATTGATGGATTTATTGACAAGACATGTGATTGGTTTGATTGTGGACTTTTATTGATGTTTGTTATTGACTTGATTGATGGTCTATACTTGCTATGTATCTTCTTAGGTGTTTGTTCTTGCGAGGGATAGTTTATTGCCTAGATTTTAAGATTATGTATTTTTTAGGTCTTTTTTCAAGACTTTTTATGATTTTTAAAAATAATTTCAGGACTTTTTTAATGATTTTTTTGGATTTTTTCAAGACTTTTTAATGATTTTTTTTTTTGTTGTTGTAATGATTAAGGGTTTGCCCCTAGTTAGGACTAGATTAATGTAGCACAATGATAGTAAGTGGGACTAACATAATAGGCATGATTGGTTTTGTCATCTACAAAAATGCATCTCAAGCCATGGGGGATATCTTACTAGGTTTTATTGGTGTGATAAAAAAAATGGATAGGTGTGACCAAGTGAACTACTGATAGATAGTGGAGCTATAATCTCTACGCATGGCACCTGTTTGCCAGGTTTTCACCATGGTACTCACCCAAAGTAGGTGTTTACCAAGTTTTCACTATAGGGTGAATTATTTCTCTACTTTTTTGATATTTTGATTATTTTTTTGTGGTCACACAAGATGCCTATTTTCCAAGTTTTCATCAAGGTGCCCAACTTTTTTTTTTCATTTTTTTTGGATTTTTTCGACATTAGGATCCTTCGAGTATTAAGTGTAGTACTTATTAAAGTGCTTGCTATTGATTGGGTCATATAGTGGCTCAACTTTTGTTGTAGATAATTGACATGCATCATTTCCAAAAGCTCCTATAATAACATAGGGTCCCAACTAGATTGGCTCAAACTTCCCTAGTCTCTCTCATTCTGCTAGGTTTCTCTGATTTTCTCTTAGGACCAAGTCTACAATTTCAAAGAATTAGACTCGCACCTTCTTTTTGTAGCTCCTCCTTAGGCAATTTTGGTATGCTTGAAGATGATTAAGGGCATTCTATCACTTTTTATCAAGCATTTCTAGCTCTTGCAATTTGGCGACCTAGTACTCTTCTTCTAGGATAAGATGTTGTAGTGAGACTAGAAGTGATTGTAGATTGACCTCAATAGGATGAATGGCTTTTGATCCATATATAAGGGATATGGGAGTAGAACCTATGGGAGTGCAGACATAGGTTCAATAAGCCCAAAGGGCAGGGTTTAGCTATAGATGCCAATCACAACTAGCGTCATTGACAACCTTTTTGAAGGTTTTCAAGATAGTCTTGTTTGTTTCCTCATCTTGATCATTGATTTGTGGATAATAGGGAGTTGCAAAGTGGAGTTGGATATGGAATTGATCACAATTCATGAACATCCTAGTTTTTGAATGAGCGACTATTATCTGTGATAATGGACTAAGGGACTCCATATTGACATATTATATAGTTGAGGAGGAATTTATCTATTTGTTTGTCGGTTATGTAGGTAAGTGGAATTTATTCCACCCACTTACTCAAGTACTCAGTGGTAATAAGTATGAATTTATACCCATTGGAAGAGGTAGGGTTGATCTTCCCTACGAGATCGAGCCCCCACTAGGAAAATGGCCACGGTGATGTTATTGGTTGGAGATCCTATGTTGGCACATGAATGAGGTCACCATGCATTTTACACTACTGGCATTTTATGAACAAACTTATATGAATCCTTCTCCATGGTTAGCCGGTAATATATAGTACGCAAGACTGCTAGAGTGAGTGCCACAAATACCTTCATGTACTTCCCTTAAAGTTGTTTCTACTTCCTCTGAATCAAGACATCGAAGGAGAGTTCCATCAAGACTTTTTTTATATAAGGTTTCTGCGATGACGACGTAACATGAGGCATATCGGGTAAGGGTCTTTATTTGGTTATATGATAGGTTAGGGGAAAAGTATTGGTCATGAAGGTAATAATATATGTCTTTGTACCAGGGTGAGTTTGGACCACCAATCAGACACACACATTTAGATTGGGAAAAATCATAAATAGCGACCATTAACTACTCTATTAAGAACTAAAAATGTGTCACATTTCTCAACATGTCTAGTAGAGACCCCACTATTTCCATTGCATCTGCTGCCTTATTTTTGATATGAGGGACTTGTTCAAAGATGATACGATCAAAATATTTCTTGAAATCATCTGTCATATGCTTGTATGGCATCAACTTGTCATCTTTGGTTAAGTAACTTCTTGATTACTAGTTGAGAGTCTCCATACACATGAAGGTTGTTGGTGTAAATTATGTCTCTTAGTTACACTTTACTTAATTTGAGTTAGAGAAATGCATTTCATAGTAGTTTTCATATGAAAAACTTAGGGAAGCATGCACATAGGGAAGTTGCTTGTAGGAGAAATTCCACCTTTTGTGGTCTTATCTTGTTGTTACATTCCACCTTCAGTGGGTGATCCATCTCTTGTGGAATACTTCATCATTTTTTCTACCTACCTTCACCTATCCTTATTTCTCATTGAGCCACATGTCATGATTGTGTGCTCACATATCCATATGGCCTTGCCTTTATAAGTAGGCTCATCTACATTGCATGTAATTTTGTTAATCCAGTTGATGGTATTTTGCATCTTGATGAGAATATAGTTTGTTCTTATTAATATTTTGTTTCTCTTATTATGCTATTCATTGAGATTTTGACCTTGGCTATTTTTGATAGATTCTTACATGGTATCAGACCCATTGGGGGTTCATTTAGTAGCCTTTTTGGAGAGAATTTTGGTGCAATTTGGAGCTTTATATTTGTGGTTCTTTTGTTGCAGGTTAAAATTGGAGCTTGCTGGATTAGATTTAAGGCTGCCATTGGATTCAAGAGGTTTGAGAAAGTCAAATTTTCCTTTTGTTTCATCCAAATCCGACTTCGAAGGCTAAATCTAAAGCCATTTTAAGTTTGGAGTTGTGGTGGCGATTTGGGTGTTTTAATTACGTAGGCAATTTTCAAACAACAATATCTCAATCATCTGGACTCGTTTTTTGGAGAATTTTTTTTTTTATTTGGGGTAGAATTTTGTGCTCTTCACAATGGTGGATAAATTTTTTGATTTTTGTACATGGATGTTTCAAAAATTACAAAATCCCTATTTTTGCAACTTTTGAGGCATTGTTTGTACTCATATGGACTCCTTTTCAGGTGCAATTTTTTTTGAAAGTGCATGATTTTTTCTATATTTTACAGTTATGCTATTAGTTTATAGTAACTATGACAAAAAAATTCACTTTAAGCACTTGATCTTTTTTTTTTTGCTTTTTTTTTGGCAATTATAATGCTGAAATTTTAATTTGGTCTTTTGCATTAATTATTTGAGTCTTCTATAGCCCATTTGAGGCAGTTCTATCTTGAAATCAAAAGCTCACTTTTCCCTTGTTTGCAAGTGACCCATTGTATACACACTAAGTATAAAGTGCCGAATCATCATTTTGGGGGAGGGGGGGGGGATTCTTTGATTGAGTGAATTTGGGGGGGTGTCTTGTGTGATTATGCTCTTTCATTTTGTTGCTATGGGTTCTCTTAAATTTCCACTTTTAACTCCACATAATTATGCATCATGGAAGATTAAAGCATGGAGTAAGCTAATGGAAAATGGATTCATTCATTACATAAATGGAACAATTACAACACCAGTTGATCCTAAGGCTCAATTGGAATGGCTCACTAAAAATTCTATGGCTCTTGGAACTTTGAGAAAGTATGTATTAGATGACCTCATTTTTCACATCAATAAATGTACTACAATTAAGAAAGATTGGGATATCTATGAGAAATTGAATGGTCAAGTTGATGAGATTAGAGGATACAAGCTTGACAATGAACTCACATTGTTGGATCCCAAGGATTTTGATACTATCCAAGATTATGTCATGAAATCAAATGAGCTAAGAGAACAAATTAAGGATTGTGGCATTGATAAGAAGGATGCTCAATTGGTTTAGAACTTATTGGACAAGCTTCCATCAAAGTATGTTGCCTTTGTTTCTAGCTTTCACACCCATTGATTGACTCAAGATGCCTCATACACTCCACCATCATTTGATGCATTCATGGAGATGATGATACATGAGAAATAAAAGTTGATCAACATGGGGATTCTCAAGTTTTTAAAGTCACAATCTTTAGTTCCTAATAAAGGTAATCAAAGCAATCAAGGAAAAGGCAAGAACCAAAAGCAATCTAAGCCAAAGCCACAACAAGATAGATGAAAATCATCCTCTCCACAACATGGCAAGTCTACATCCTCACCTAAGGGGAAATCATATAAGGAGAAGAATTTTTTTTGCATATTGCAAGAAGTTAGGACACAATGAAAACCATTGTTATAAGAAGGATATCGATGAATCAAAATATCTTCTTAAGAAGAATAGAATCAGTTTGCCTTATAGAATGTCTACTTTAGCTTCTTCTTCCAAAGAAAAGGAGTTTGATAAAGGAAAGGATCACACTTTTGGGAAAAGTAAAGGATAAGATCTTTGTGCTACTACAAGTCATGATTCAGGGAGATGACTTCTAGATTCAAGAGCTTCTCATCATATGGCATCTTCACAGTCTATGTTCTCTTCATTTGATCCTTGCAACATGCCACCAATTTTGATGGGCAATCATACATACATGAATGTGATTGGGAAAGGATCTATTTCCATTGGGGATAACTCCTTCAATTATGTGTTGTTTGTACCTCATTTGACAAACAATATTCTTTTCATCTATCATATCACTCATTGGGTAACAAGGAAAACTGTGGAGTTCACTCCTGATTCAATTATCATTAGAGACTTGGAGAGTAGAGCTATCATTGAAACCGAGGTGGTGGATCATGCATCTCGATTGTACTCTTTTTTGGATTTTGGTCCTATTGATGAGGTTGATTCTTCACATGATGATCACACTTATTGTGTGTATTTAGATATTGAGGAGAATTTAGGTTACTTGAACTTTGGTGTTCTCACATGTGACCTCATTCTTGAGACTTGCATTTCATCTCCTCCTATTGATATCACACCTATGGTTTCACTCGATGATGCAAATGTTTCTATAGTATTGCCTTCTTGTGATTCAGTGCAACAAGATATAACTTGTCTTTCGTTTATAGTTCCTTGGGATGACTACTTGACAAACATTGCAGGTTTGTTTGTGGAGTCCTACATTGCATATTTGGGAGACATCATTGATGATATTCATCTTCTCTTCGATGAAGGTGATCCTTATTCAATTGTTGTGAGGGAACACTCTGACCCTCTTGTTCATTCTCTACATGATCATTCTTTCGAGGTTGACATGATTGTGGATACTTATGTACAACATTTGGAGGAGGTCTCTTTGTCTTTAGAAGAGACACTTGAGTCTTTGAAGCATGTTCTAAATTCATCTCCACTAGATCTTGGATTGTCCTTTTCAACAATATGGACTTGTACACTTGATTTGGAGGGGGAAACTTCTAGCATCAACATGGGGACACTAGACCAATTTTCAGAGACTCGATACATCTTGAGTTTTTTTCCTACATCTTCCTTTCATGATTGGGGAGACTTCATGGATACACCTTTGGTTTTGTTTCTTGATCTTCCTAAGGGGATTAGTGTTGTTTGATGATCATAGAGTAGTTTCTTCATTCAATTTTGAGCTTCTACCATTGGTGCACATTCTACATTGAGGGGGGGATACTTGGTCTCTCTTCTTCTCTCTTATGAGGGGGAATTTTTTCTCACATGGGGTTTTGTCCTTCTCATTCTTCTTTAAGAGTTCTTTTGTATTTTCATCTCTCTTTTGGGGGGTAGTTTTTTCCCATGTGGTTTTCTTCCTTTCCCCATTTGTGAGAGATTAGATTGCATTGCTTGCATTTGCATTTGTACATGGGTACCTAACATGGCCTCGTACTTGGGACCCATCTTGCATTTTTAATTTGAGTCTACATTCCCTAAGTTGCACTTAAGGTGGGGTTTTGGTATAAATTATGTCTCATAATTATACTTAAGTTGAGTTAGGGAATGCATTTCATAGTAGTTTGCATGTGAGACACGTAGGGAAGTGCGCACATAGGGAAGTTTCTTGTAGGAGAAATTCCACCTTTTGTGGCCTTATCTTGTTGTTACATTCCACTTTCAGTGGGTGATCCACCTCTTGTGGAGTACTTTATTATTTCTCCTACCTACCCTCACCTACGCTTGTTTCTCATTGAGCCACATGTCATGATTGTGTGCTCACATATCCATATGGCCTTGCCTTTATAAGCAGGCTCATCTATATTGTATATAAATTTGTTAATCTAATTGATGGCATTTTGCATCTTCATGAGAATACAATTTATTCTTATCAATATTTTTCTCTCTTATTGTGTTATTCATTGAGCCCTTGATCTTGGCTATTTTTTACAAATTCTTACAAAGGTCCTTGATTTTCCACTACATTGTTCTATGAAGCCTAGTGATGGGAGCCTCATATTATACCATGTTTTTTGTGTAGGGAAATTTTGATTCTGCAAGAATTTAGGATTGCATCCCCTTGTGGTGTTATAAATAAGACCCCCGCCCTTGATCCGTGATTGGTATGAGATCCATCAAAATAAAATTTCCACTTTGTTGAGGCAACTATGGTAAAAATCGATTCATCAAGGAAATTAACCAGTAGAGGGTGGTCAACTGGAATTGGGGCTTCTGCTAGTTGATCTGCTATTATCTATCCCTTTATGGTCTTCCTATCCATATATTTGGTGTTGAACTCACTAAGGATCATAAACTATTTAGCTAGCTTACTGGCGAGACTTGCTTTATTCAAGAGATACTTAAGTGGATCTATGCTTGCAATGAGCTTCACTTTATGACTTAACATGTACTGTCATAAATTTTGTGATGCAAAGATAACAACAAGGTATGCACATTTGATATGAGTATAATTCAGCTCATACCCAACCAATGTCCTACTAATGTAGTAAATAAGTCGTTCTCTCCCTTGGTCATCATGTTGTGCTAAGAGATCCCCTAAAGATGAGTTTGTAGAAGAGATATACAACAATAGGGGTTTCTCAAGTGTAGACAAAACTAGTACTAGTGGTGTAAGGAAGTAATCCATTAATGCTTTAAAAGATTCCTAACATTGTTTTCTCCATTTAAATGTTATTCCTTTTCTAAGAAGATGTTGAAAATATTGGCACTTATTTGGCAGTTGAGCTATAAACCTCTTGATGGATTTCAAATTCCCTTGCAAGCTTCTCAACTATTTGAAATTTGATGGGGGAGGCATCTCAAGAATAACTTTCACTTTACCTAAGTTTACCTCGATTCCTCTATTTAATATGATGAACCCGAGAAATGTTTCTAATGTAACATCGAAAAAACATTTCTTTGAATTTAGACGGACACTATATTGTTCTAGTCTGTCAAAGATTCAGGCTAGAACAATAAGGTTGTTTTCTCTTATTGTAGATTTAGCCAACAAACCATCCACATAGTCTTCCATTATAGTATGTATCATGTCATGAAATAGTGTGGTCATGGCTGCTTGGACATTATTGAGTCCAAAGGGCATTACATTCTTGTAGTAGGTTCCCTAGGTATAGGTAAAATCTATCTAGTGTTGATCTTACGACGCTATTCTTATTTTATTATATCCTAAAAGGTTGTCCATTAATTAGAGCATTTTGTGCCTGGCTATAAGATCTACAATCATGTCAATGTTAGGCAATCAGATATAATCTTTAGGACAAGCCTTATTAAAATCTCTAAGATCAAGTAAAATACAAATTCCCCCATTTGGTTTTGTCACATGCACTAGATTTGAGATCCACTCAACATAGTGTATTGGTCTAATGGAGCCTACATCGAACAACTTTTTCAACTCAACCTTAACCAATAGGGCTATTTGAGGATACATCTTCCTTATTTTCTATTTTTTATGGCTTCACTCCTAGAAGGAAAGGAAAATGATGAAGAACCAATTTTGGGTCCAGCCTTGGCATGTCTACATAGGACCAGGGAAAGTTGACTTATCTTTCCTTAAAAAAATTGATAAAATTCTCTTTTTTTTTCTAGCTGAAGATACTCTGCAAGATGGACCTTCCTTAGATTTTTATTGTCCTATAGGTTTACTTCTTTAAACTGTTAGATTAGGAGTGATGATCTCTCTTTGTCAATGGGTATTCTATTCATTCTTCTATCCTCTAGAACCTCATAAAGGTTTTCACCATTGGATATGCCATTTGTTTTTACAGTTTTACAGTCAGAGAGTGCCTTTCGGTTCTCACCCTGAGACCTATTATTTTTGTTTTCTTTTTTATTTTCATTTTCATTTTGTTGGCTAGAAGATGAACTAGCTTCCCCAAAATAAACTGCTTTATCAAGATCTATAGCGAAGTCGGCTTTATGGTCCCTAAATGGTATCCCTTGTCAAACTCCTAAGAATTTAGCTATTGCTTCATCATTTTGGAACCAATCCAAACACCGTGGATTTTATTGAGCCCAGTCGATGAGATGAGGGACCACAAGCTAAATTTCATCATCACTAGTGGAATAGAAGGTTTAGGTTTAGTTTAGGGTACATACATAGGAATCAAAATTTCATCTCAGGGAATTAGGGTCTAGCCATTTGTCTTCATAGCCAATATTGTCATTATTAAATTCTTAACGACCATAGGTTTATCAGGCATACAGGTTGTAGCACTACATAGGGAATCCCATTCGTAATCATTGGAATCAGTCTTGACATCACTCTCCTCTTCAAATCCTTCATAAATAGATGCACTAACTTCTTCAGAAGGAGGCAATGGGGTACTCATGGTTCCTACTACTAAGGGTATGTTCTTTTATCTTGTATAACCTTCTTCTATCGGTCCATATCCCAATCCTTGATTTCTTTGGTTCTTTGTAGGAAGGATTAATTCAATTGCTCCTTGTTGTTGTGCATTGAGACCCATGGTGCCATCATATCCATGCCTTTGCAACATTGTAAATACTTTCCCATACTAATCTAGGGGGAGTTGAACTGGAGATGTATCTTCCTCATCTTGGTATATCCACTTACAAATGTCTTCTTTTATGTATTCATCATGTAATTCTCTCCATATAATAAGTGAGGAAGGTGGATACTGCACTATAGATTTACCTTTGCGCTAATCTTTATGGTTCAATTGTAGTATCCCAAAGGATTTAAATGATAAGGGTAGCTTTCCAATGTAGAAGACCTCTATGTAGGAGTATTATCTGTATCCTTTGTCATTGATGCAAAGTTTAATACTAGGTTAGGATGTGGAAGGAGCTGATGTGTGTAATAGGACAAGGACTCAAGATGCAAGGTGAGCAAAGGCTCTTGATTTATCAAAACTTTATCAATATTTTATCTTAAGTTATTGCAATATTGGAATAGATTAAGATCTCGATTTATAGTAATTTCAATTCCATTATGTAGAAATTTGACACAATGCTGATACATAGATGGAGCCACTTGCATAACATGGACCCACAGGTGACCGAGGAGCATATTATAACCCAACTCAAGATCTAGGACCTAAAATACTATGTCTGTTGTGACTAGGCCAACTCTAATTGGTAAGGTGATTATTCCCTTGGATGAACACTCCACGTCATCATAAGATTTAATGTTGATCTTCTTAGAAGCATCGACATTGTTCTCAGAGTACCCTAGTGCCTTAACCGGTTTTAATTTATAGATATTAAGACTAGCTCCACCATCTATAAACACTCTCCTGATTTTATGTTTATGCTTATACACCTCAAGGTGTAGTGGATCATTGTGGGAAGGTTCATCTGCAGGAATATCTTGTTGGGTGATCGTGACATGGGATGTAGTGGAGAGATTACTAACCATGGCTTGAAATGCATTTACATCGATGTCGCTGGGCCCATAGATTCACACAAGGCTTTATCTAGGACCACTTTATGACGAAGAAATGCAGATGAGTTAAAAAAATGGATATATGAGCAGGAGTTTTGTTGAGATAATCAACTAAGTTGTATTTACCTATTGGAGGGGGATTAGATGATGCTCCTTGGATGGTGACCTTGGAGTGATGCATAGAAACTATGCAATTAGGGCTTTCTCTTTTGATCGTGATGGTAGCAATAATTTCATCAACATGGCTAATGTGGTTAATGGTATATTCATGTGATGCGTTGGTGCAATTATCTTTGTTTGTATGAGAGCCTAAGCTAGAGACTTTACCCTTATTATAATTATAAAAAGGATTATTAAAAATTGTGTGATCATTATTAGATGTTTCTTTAGGATTTTCAATGGATATATCACCCTAATCACTGAGGTCCTAAATGGGGTTTTTGAGTTTGTAACAACTTGAGGTCTTATGACCATTTATTCTATGACATGCACAAAAATCATTATCATTTCACCAAGCCAACTTGAAAGGACCAGACTCGTATGGTTTTACTTTGGGTAGTGTTATGACATTTGACTGAATCAACTTTTTGAGTGCAGACTCAATGGATTCTCCAAGTGGAGTATAGGTTCACTTTGGATTATTAGTCCTCAACACACATTGAGGATTTGGCTAAGTTGCATTAGTTGAGCTATCATTATTATTTAGTTGACCTTTACAAGGAGCATATGTGTTTACATTATTAGGGCCTTGGAGATAGATTTTCAGTTGGGCTTGATTGATTACTCTAGCATCAACTACTCTGTCACTGGTGATGTTCTTATTTTCAGACCAAAAATTTGTCTTCTCATTAGATGTGTTGTTGGATGAATTGCCTTCTTTAGAAATTTTTAAAATGACTTGCGCAATGAGGCCCTTTTCATATTCAAGTCCCTTCTTGATAACTTGGTGGAACAAATTCAAGCATTACATTTGGAGAGGATATTTTATATAAGGGACTAGATTTTCATTGGACATATGTACTTGCTCTTTTTTGGTTTGAGCAAGTGACCACCAACATTGTAGGAAGGAGGTAAATGATTCTCCCTCTTTCTATTTGGTGGCACATAGATCCATTAATGTGACTAGATTATCGATATTGTGGGAGAAGTGTGCCACAAACTATTTAGCTAATTCTCCCCATGAGCATATTCTAGGTGGAAGATGGGAGAACCATTCCATAGCTTGACCCCCTAAGCTATGAGGAAAGAGGCACATCGGATTCGTAGTGCCCCTCCCTGACTCATCCTTTATGAGAGAATGTGATAAACACTTTTAGATTTGTGCTTTGATAGTCTGTTTGATATTAGTGGATTCATTATGATTTATGTGGATGAAGTTATGTCCTGGACTAATATGTTGATTAGGCTTATGCACTCACTATTCATGTATGGATTATATTTCTTATGAGGTTGTGATGTTATCTTGATTATGTTAACACTATTCAATAATTATGATGATGATTGAGTTGATGATTGTGACTGTCTTCTAGTGTCTTTGTGATAGGGATGATATCATACCACTCATTGCGAGCATGGTATGGCATTGTGATTCTCTATCACTTGCCTGATCATTTATGATGTGTATGTATCGTACATATGTGGTATTGTGTTTTAGTGGTGGATGCAAGATTGCAGGTACTAGACATCGACTCCACCTGGTCTCATAGGTCTGAGCGTGTCTTATCCCAATGGCAAGTTGT